>NC_140592.1:343649131-344961235 GCF_964204655.1 Triturus cristatus | reverse complement strand
CGTCTTTGTGAAGATGACTACTGTCCCCTCTACCTAGGATATATGTGGACTGACAGTGGGTGGTAGTATATTTCTAATAAGAGGTACAAACTTGTTTAAGAGTGCAGCTGAGGGACTCCCTAACACCACCCAACGCCCCCAATCTTCACTCCACAAGTCTGTGCAGTCATGTGTAACTGGGCATTACTTGCCTGCATGATGCCCGGGACATACACTGACGGTTTATAAGCACAGGTGTGTGAGCTGTTTCACACGCGAGAGAATGGTGGTGTCTAATGGACTGACGCATGCAAGCTATTCAAAATGGCTGTTGCCTTTGCGTAAGGCTACCCGTTTCAATAGTGGACACTAGTACTTGCCCCACTCTCCGCTCCATCCCAAACCCAGATAAATCTGTTGGCACAGGAAGCAGCTATCTAGGTCCTTTAGATTTAGTAAGTAACAGTTTTTCTAGAGCACCCAAATACTGAGGTGTCTAGGCACTAGCAGACCTACACAGCTCAAAGAACAACACAAACCACTTATAACAGAGACAGCTCAGCTATGTCTTTAAAGATTTCCTAAAACGGATAAGGCAGGGTTCCGATCTTAAATTCAAAGGCATGGAATTCCACAGTTTGCAATCTAGGATTATAAATCATCTACCATTCCAATTAGCCTTCCTTAATTTTTGGATGGTTACCAGATTCGTACATGAGTACCTCAGTTCTCACCATGGGAAATACCACTTAAAAGTATTCTGAAGGTAGAGAGGCCCTGATCTATGCAAGCTATATGCACTGTACACAGCGCCTTGAACTTGATCGTTTCAGGCACTGGCAGACAGTGTAATTCAGTAACTTCTTTCTGACTGAGAAAAACATGGCTATCTTGTATATATAGCTGAGCTGCCTCATTTTGTAATGATTGCAGCTTGGTTAGCAATCGCTTGTTTATCCCTAAATAAAGGGCATTACAACAGTCTATCCTTGAAAGGATAAGAGCAACCACCACTATCTTTTGCAAGTCATGCGGAATTAAAGGAAATATCTTTAACATCTTGATTCCTAGAAAACAGGAGCATATTATACAGTTTATCTGTATCAAAACATTCAGCTGATCATCAACTACAATCCCTATATTCTTTACCTTCTGTACAGGCGAACGTAGAGGACGAAAGTTGTCAGGCCACTAGGAGTTATTCCAGGCTGTTTTGTTTTTCCCAAATTGAATCACCTCAGTTTTTTCAGTATTTAAACTTAAGCAGTAATCCTGCGTCCAGACTGAGATTTGGGTCAAACAATTATTAACATTTTTGGCAGCTACACCAGCCTCTGCGGCAATGGATACAATTATCTGCATGTCGTTGGCATCAGGTATAGCAGAGAAACCAAATGATTGAATCAATTCCACCAAGGGAGTGATGTAAATGTTGAGAAGCATAGAGGACAGAGAAAACCTCTGTAGTACTCCACAAGGAAGGGAAAAAGGGCTAGAGTTGAAACTGCCCATGTCTACCATTTGTAAACTGTTAGTAAAAAAAAAAAAGCTAAGCAGGGCCAAGGCAGTATCCTCGATCCCCACCATCGATAGTCAATTAACAAATTATGCTTCACTATATCAAAGGTGGCAGACAGGCCTAACAATATCAATGCTGCTCTGCCACCCTCATCTACCAACCTGCGGATTTCCTCTATTGCTACCACTAGAGCTGATTCAGTGTAATGTTTTGGCCTGAATCCATGTTGGGAAGGGTTCAAAATATTGTTGGAGTACAGATCTTCATTTAAGGCTTTTGGCAATTTTCAGGAAAAGCAACCGAAAGATAGGGCAGTAGTTGTTAGTGACTGTGGGGTTCAGTGAAGATTTTTTCAAAATAGGGCAGATTGAGTCCCTTTTCCAGGCCTCAGGATATTGTCCTGTGGCCAGTAAGCTTTTCAGTAACTTGGCTATGTAAACTGAGATCAGGTCGGGGGCCAGCTGTAAAATAAAAGGAGAACAAGGATCTGAAGGGGAGCCAGTCTTAGTGGTTTCAATCAACTTTACCACTTTGCCCTTCGTCAAAGGGGAGAAATTACTCAAATCGTTCTGATTATTTGGACTACTAAAGTAGGTCTGTGGTTCCGCTAACGATGAGCCCGCATCTGCGTTGAGCAGAAGTCCAATTGTTAGCCGCATAATAAGCTTGCCAGCTCATTACAAAAGGATCGATCCTGGCAAAGTGAATTGTCCTGGTCCATATGCGATAGTGAGGTCACAGTGTTGAACAATTCTGTAGTAGAGTTTTCGGCAGATCGTATTTTATCAGAAAAATATTGGGTTTTCACTGAGACTGAGTTTGTATTCTTTGCAGACTATTATATATTTGATTTCATCAAGTAAATCATAGTCCTTCCTCAATTTAAGTTCCGCTGCTCTGCATTTTTGTTTCCATTTCTTCACATTTTTGGTATACCATGGGGTAGACGGGGGCTATGACTTGTTTTTCACCGCTGCAAATCCCCTGCCAATGCGAAATCAATCTCTTTTGTTGAAGCTATCCACTTCTGTAGAACTGGTCTAGATTTAGAGACACTACACTAGAGCTGCATCACTTGGAAATTGGGGGGAGGGGGGGGGGGGCGGGTATCACACTAGGATTATGCCCCTTCCTGCCACCAGGATACGAGCAGCCCTGAAGATCTGGAAGTTAAAGACCACCTTATCAACCAGGCCTGGCTATCAGAAGAAGACAAGTACCAGACTCTCAAGACACTACTTGATTCAATGCTCCTGCTCAATTTCCGAGAAGGACAGGCACACAAGTGTTGGAAAGAAATATACAAAGATCCATATGTGGGACTGCTGCTGGCATTGCAATTTTGTCTCCAAGGTAGGATTGAATCTGGGAAGTGTCTGAGAAGCCATCTTGCTAGATCAGTGGAAGAAGGAAGATCTACCAACCTGACAAAGAGCTGGAGCATCCTTGCTGCCAGGAGCAGTGGCCTGGCTTCCCTGTCCATTTATGCCAAGACCATACATGTGATCCTGAAGTTTCATTACTTCTACAGCTGTCCTGTGGATTCTTGAAAGATCTTGAATTCAATTCCTCTCCTGGCCAAGGGTTAATTCTATCAGTTGAAGGAGGCCTTACATACTCTGGAACTGTTGAAATATTGTTCTTAGCTTCTTGGTTCCAGAAACTTTACCAGTTAAAACTGAAGTCAGATTTGCTGGTACAGGTCTAGTGGTTACTAGACTTCCTGGTGCCAATATGGGTGCCTGCCACCAGATTCTCTCTACTGAGACAAGAGGTTTTCTAGATACTCTTAACCTCAAGGGACAAAAAGGTGAACCGACGCCCTCTGCAAATACTCTCCTTCATCCCCCTCCTGATGCAGCCTGGGGCATCCATTCTCTTTTATATTCCATCCACGTCTCTGTCTTTTCATTAAGTATTATCTTCTGCTCTCCTCAAAGCATTAACCCACTCAAAAAAGTCCATGCAGATACTGCGAAGAACATGACATTGTCCATAGAGCTCAGTTGATGTACTTCATTTGAGCTATGTATTTAAACAACAAGGCCAACCAGCGATGCCGGTTTTGAACCTCAGGTAAGCTTCTATAACCAGTAACAGTGCTTTATAAGGACTCAGTTTGAAATGTAGTTATTTGAGCTGGGAAAAACAGGTTTTCCATGTACAACGTAATGTTGAGAATACCACTAGTCCTTCCATGTCCAAGATTGACATTTATTCATGCAAGTACCACATTAAATATTGTTAAGATAATCATATGTATAATGCTTAGCAAAACAACAAAGTGCTTGTTGGTGATCACGTAGTGAGAGAACCATAAGGTGGTGTGTAGATACAACATCAAAAGGCCAAGAAATGAAAAGAAAGGTAGGCAGCAGAATTTGTTTATGCTGTACTACAAAAAGCTAGAATTACTGCATAGGCCATCTCTGGTCTCTTTATGGAAATGTTGACTGTTTCAACCGTATTATGAGAGCTATAAGGTCAACATCAGAACTAAAAGGTTTACAGCAAAACACGATTGTGATCACAGAAGATCAATCAACAGAAGGGGTTAAAGTTGTTCTATAGCTTTGCTTTGCTCTGGCATTTACAAGAGGTAGAAGCAGGGAAAACAACTGGACTGGCATGACTTCCACAGCTTGCAGGGTGGCAACGCTACAAGTCAGTGCCCATAAAGAGGCAACCCGGTATCACTTGTTCTTCAAGTGAGTGGCAAAGGAATTTGGATGGACAGACCCTGGCCTTGGAGATCTGGATTTTCCCAACTGGCACGGATAACGAGAGGGCAGGGGAGCACACTGTCTGGCATACTAGCATACATTCATCCCAGATGCATTATGGTAAATCAAGTTCATAATTGTCCCTTTAAATTACTCACAAGTATCAAAGTGTCCGCCACTGTTGGCACAGCCAGTGCAAGGTGTCTCGGAACGTGTTTCAGGATTTCTGCCATTCATCAGTAGAGAATAATATGTCCATTTTAAGATGCTTGGAAAACTTCCAGCCTAAGTTTGGGCCTCAATGAACAGTGCTTAAAAAGCTTTGACCATGACTGAACGGTGGAACATGGTCCTTGTTGTCCGAGGTACTGGTGTTTTGAAAGACACCAAAGCAAGCCCTCTTGCTAGGAAGTGCTCTTGAAGATTTATCTACTTGGGCACCTTCCATCTCTGAAGTCCAAGCTAACATAGTCTAGATCAGGACAGACTGCTATAACAACATTGATGGTACTGGTTGGCACGGAAGGAATAGTGCCAGTGACTGATCCTTGGGCAGTGCATTAGAGTCAACGGTGACCTGTCTTTTCAAGTAGGAGAGTGGTCATTCCAAGGGGCATGTGGATTGGGGCCCTAAAGCACAGTTACTTACTTGTGTAACGATATATCTGTAACAGACATTAGTTAGTGATAGATTCCTTACCTTAGAATATCCCCAGGCGTCAGACTGGATCTGGAAAGTTTTCGTCAGCAGTCCCCCTGCGCGTCGGTAGGTGTCGTCGTACGCCTCCGCATACGTCATTGGCGTTTTAGTCGCCGAGATGACGTCGCTGGAGCTACTTAGACGCGCCCACGCGTGCTGACGTCAGTTCTGTACACGACTTTCTGCGCCAGGAATGCAGAGCCATGCAAGATACTGACCACTGGTGCATTGAAACTAGGGCCCTGAAAGGGATGACCTTAACCCTAGAAATCAGTTCGCAGAACGGGGAGGATGGGTGGGGCGGAAAGAAATCTATCACTAACTAATGTCTCTTACAGATATATCGTTACACAAGTAACTTGTGCATCTGAAAGAGACACATTAGTGATAGATTCCTTACCTTAGAATAGATAAGCAATACCAACCCCGGTGGTGGGTCTGCGAACCAAGATCACAACAAAAAGTCACGGAGAACAGAACGGCCAAAGAAGCAGTCTCTCCGGACTTGACTGTCAAGGCAATAATGCTTAGTAAAAGTGTGCAGCGAGGCCCATGTGGCTGCCTGACAGATGTCTTGCAGGGGGACACCACGTCCCAATGCAGTAGTAGCTGCTGCCGCCCTGACAGAATGGGCGTGCAACCCCACCGGGGGTTCCTTTTTAGCCAGAAAATAACAGGCTTTGATACACAAGACGACCCAGTGGGAGATAGTCCTCTTGTGTACAGCCCGGTCTTTCTTGGCGCCTACGTAGCCAACAAAGAGCTGGTCATCCACCCGGAACTGTTGTGTGCGATTCAAATAAAATGAAAGCGCACGTTTTGGGTCCAGACGGTGGAGCCTCTCTTCCTCTCTGGAAGGGTGCGGAGGCAGTAAGAAAGTGGGCAAGGTGATAGTTTGCCCAATGTGGAAGTCAGTGATAACCTTTTGGCAAGAAGGAAGGACGAGTGCGAACCACAACCTTGTCCGGATGAACCGACAGAAAAGGAGGCTTACAGTAAAGAGTCTGGAGCTCACTCACGCGCCTAGCGGAGGTTATGGCAACCAGGAAAGCAGTCTTCAAAGTTAATAAACGAAGAGGACAGTTGTGAAGTGGCTCAAAAGGAGCGCACATCAGAAAGGTAAGAACCAGATTCAAATCCCACTGTGGCATCACAAACGGAATAGGAGGGAAAAGGTGAGTGATGCCTTTGAGAAATATATTAACAACAGGGGACTTGAAAAGAGAGGGCTGATCGAGAAGCCTGAGAAAAGCCGAAATTGCAGAAAGGTAGCCCTTAATAGTGCTCAGAGCAGAGCCCTGTCGGGCCAGAGAAAGAAGGAACAAAAGGATCTCTGAAAGAGGGACAGACAGGGGATTCACAGCCTTTGCTGTGCACCATGCCACAAATTTGTTCCACCTGCAGGCATATACTGATTTAGTGGAGGGACGCCTGGCTGCCAGAATGACATCACAGACTTCAGGAGGCAAGTCAAACGTAATCAACTGTCGCCGATCAATCTCCACGCATGTAGATGGGGGCTGGACAGGTTTGGGTGGAGGACGATCTCCTGTTGCTGTGACAGAAGATCCTCCCGAAGAGGCAGTCGGATCGGGGAATCTATGCTCATACTGAGTTGCTCGGGACACCAAACTCTTCAAGCCCAGTCCGGGGCACCAAATATGACTTGGGCCCGGTCGCGCCTGATCTTCTTCAGCACTCTGGGTAGAAGTGGTATAGGCGGAAAGGCGCACAATAGAACGCAGCTCCACTCGTGACAAGTGCCACCTTGGAAACTCCAACGAGCAGAAGTGATGACATTGCGCGTTCTTTTCGGTGGCGAATAGATCTAACCAAGGCCCTCCCCACTGTTGAAAGAGACCTTGCGCCACCTCTGAGTGAAGACGCCACTCGTGATCCATCAGGCACCGGCGGCTGAGTTTGTCCGCCCTGGTGTTCAAAGAATCTGCCAGGTGTTGAACCGTCAAGGAAATGCCTTAACGTTTCAACCATGTCCAGAGGTGCAGAGCCTCCTGACATAGGGTCCACGACTTCACCCTGCCTTGTTTGCTGCAATAGCACATGGCGGTGGTGTTGTCTGTGAACACCTGCACCACCCTCCCCTTGACAGAGGGAAGGAATGCTTTTAGTGCAAGAAGGATCGCCCGAAGCTCCAGAAGATTGATATGGAGCCGGGACTTCGCCAGAGACCAGAGGCCTCTGATCTCCGCCTCTCCCATGTGGCCACCCCATCCCAGGAGGGACGCATCCGTCACCACTGTGTGCTCCGGTTGGGAAAGGGAGAGGAATCTGCCGCTGACCCAATGCTGATTCGTGAGCCACCACTGCAATTGCTGTGCAGTGCCCTCTGAGATCTAGACGTAGTTGGACAGGTTCCCCTGATTTTGCGCCCACTGGAACTTCAGGTCCCACTGCAGAGCCCGCATATGCCATCTGGCATGGTTGGTTAGCAGGATGCAGGAGGCCATGAGGCCCAGCAGCCTCAAGGTCGTCTTGACCGAAACCGAGGACAAGAGCTGAAATATCTGAATCATAGCCCGAATGTCCCGGACTCGCTGTTCGGGAGGATAAACCCGAAACTGCGCCATGTCCAGAACCGCTTCGATGAAGAGGACCTTCTGAGATGGATTCGGGTGCGACTTCGGCACGTTGATGGAGAACCCCAGCAAATGCAGGAGGTCAGCCGTAGTCAGGAGGTGGGAGACGACTGTTTGGGGCGAGCCTGCCTTCAACAACCAGTCATCGAGATAGGGGAAGACTGAAACCCCTGATCTGCGCAGATGAGCTGCGACCACCGCCATCACTTTGGTGAACACCCGAGGGGCGCTGGTAAGGCCAAAGGGGAGCACGGTGAACTGAAAATGCTCCTGTCCTACCGTGAATCGCAGGTAACCCCGGTGGGCCGGCAGGACGGGGATAAGAAAATATGCTTCCTGCAGGTCCAACGCTACCATCCAGTCTTGCGGTTGAAGGGCAGACAAGACATGAGCAAGTGTGAGCATCTTGAGGTTCTCCTTCTGGAGGAAGCGATTGACGTTCCGAAGGTCCGAGATGGGATGCAGGCCTTTGTCCTTCTTTGGAAACAAGAAGTAGTGAGAGTAACAACCACGACCTACTTCTGGCATCGGAACGCGCTCGATGGCCCCCTTGGCCAAGAGGGCCGTAATTTCTGCTGGAGAGGTGCCAAGTGATGCCCCCACATGCGGTGATACTGTGGTGGCATGGCTGTGGGGGGGGGGGGGCTCGAAGGGGAGTGAATAACCCCTTCGGACAATTTGCAGAACCCACCTGTCCGATGTGATGGTGCGCCAGTGGAGGAGGTGATGGTGAATCCTGTCACCCACTGGCGCCTGGTGGGCCTAGAAACACCGGACTAGGAAGGTTTAGAAGCAGTTGCAGCAGGGGGGTGGTGAACTGACCTACACGCTGGCCCCGTGACCCGCCTCTGCGGGTCCCACGTCCGCAGCTGCACTGAGACTATTGCTGCGCAGGCCTGTGGCTCTGAATGAATATGCTACTTACCAGTATGCATCTGTTCTTGGCATGTAGGGCTGCTGACATTCATATCTGTGCATAGATCGCCGCCTAGTGTTGGGTCCGGATGATTGCACATTGTTGTCCTGGAAGAGTCTTCGAAGTATCACGAGATAGGTGGCTCCTCCCCTGGACTACAGTGCGCATGGGCATCCTCTCCATCCTCAGATTGTTTTTCGCCATTGTGGCAGTGATGGAGTAGATACAGTAAGTGATGACCATGCTATACAGTAATTCTGAGAGCTGCAGCTGCTACAGGCGCCGGGGAGGAGGGTGGGCGATATGAATGTCAGCAGCCCTACATGCCAAGAACAGATGCATACTGGTAAGTAGCATATTCAGTTCGAGGCATGTGGGCTGCTGAATTCATATCTGTGCATAGAATACATAGCAGTACCTCCTATTAGCGGCGGCTACCAGTGCCAGCTGCAGCAGTCTGAAAAAGAGTTTTGAGAACAGCCTGTCCTACAGCTGCTTGCTGTCTTGAGTGTACATCTACGCAGTAGTGTTTGGTAAATGTATGTATAGTGGACCATGTGGCTGCTCTACAAATTTCGTGTAAAGGGATGTTTCCTAGGAAAGCCATGGATGCCCCTAACTTTCGTGTTGAGTGGGCTCGTGGGGGAACCGTTAATGTGCGTTTAGCTTTGTGATAGCAAATCTGAATGCATTTAACGATCCATCTGGCTATTCCTGCTTTGGAAATGGTGTTGCCTTTGTGTTGTGGAGAGAAGGCAACGAAGAGTTGTTTAGTTTTTCTAAAATCCTTTGTCCTGTCAATATAGTACATGAGAGCCCGCTTTACATCTAGTGTATGGAGCATTCTTTCCGCGACATTTTGCGGATTTTGGAAGAAAACGGGCAGTTCGATAGTTTGATTAATGTGGAACTGTGATATGACTTTGGGCATGAACTTGGGGTTGGTGCGTAGGACAACCCTGTTTGCGTGGACCTGAATGAATGGCTCCTGAATGGTTAGTATATCAAAAAAAGGGAGGGGGGGAGTTCACAGGGCTTGATAGGTCCAACGTACGTGCCCCAAATGGTCTGTAACAAAAGAAGGTACGTTGTTCCTAAACAGGGTCATAGAACAGATGGGGAATAGAGTGCTATGTACAAGGCCCACTATAAATACAGGTAATCCTGCTGATTTAATAATGCAGGAAAATTGTTTCCTTTGGAACTAGGGCCCTCACACACCCAGCCAGCAGGTGTCATGCTTCATCATTGGGCCTGCTCCTTGTCGGGTCGGCGCTGCAATACCCGACGGGCACCCAATGAGGGGCTCTTTGGCGGAGATCTTTTGTTCCATGCCGTATGGTGTCGTGGGGGTGAGGGACCTATAACGTGTAGATGTGATGTGTTAGTGAGTGCAAAGGTTAAAACAGGTCAGGAAGTCCAGTGCGAACCAGTTTTTTGTATTGGGCTCCCTGCCTGATTAAAAATAGAGAGTGTGTGGCAGCTATGTGACCATAGTGGATCAAAAAATATATTAGCGCCCTACTCTTACTATCAAGGTCAACATGTTTCATGCCTAATTGTCAGGGGGATCAGTGGCAATTCTTCAGGACCATAGTGAATACTATCTACACATTGTGATCAGGTGGCATCACCTACCTATCACATGAAGAGACCTCGGGAAAAAAACATTTACCCACAGGTATAGAGGACAATCTAGTCATTAAAGGGTTATGTCTCAACAGTTGCCGGCTGATCAAGGACACACATGGTGGAGTGTCCTTGTTTGCAGTGGTGTCCGTGTAGTAAACCTACCCATACATCGCCGGAAACGGTCGGTGGTTTCACCGGCCCCTCGTAGGTGAAACCACCGACCGTTTCCGGCGATGTATGGGTAGGTTTACTACACGGACACCACTGCAAACAAGGACACTCCACCATGTGTGTCCTTGATCAGCCGGCAACTGTTGAGACATAACCCTTTAATGACTAGATTGTCCTCTATACCTGTGGGTAAATGTTTTTTTCCCGAGGTCTCTTCATGTGATAGGTAGGTGATGCCACCTGATCACAATGTGTAGATAGTATTCACTATGGTCCTGAAGAATTGCCACTGATCCCCCTGACAATTAGGCATGAAACATGTTGACCTTGATAGTAAGAGTAGGGCGCTAATATATTTTTTGATCCACTATGGTCACATAGCTGCCACACACTCTCTATTTTTAATCAGGCAGGGAGCCCAATACAAAAAGCTGGTTCGCACTGGACTTCCTGACCTGTTTTAACCTTTGCACTCACTAACACATCACATCTACACGTTATAGGTCCCTCACCCCCACGACACCATACGGCATGGAACAAAAGATCTCCGCCAAAGAGCCCCTCATTGGGTGCCCGTCGGGTATTGCAGCGCCGACCCGACGAGGAGCAGGCCCAATGATGAAGCATGACACCTGCTGGCTGGGTGTGTGAGGGCCCTAGTTCCAAAGGAAACAATTTTCCTGCATTATTAAATCAGCAGGATTACCTGTATTTATAGTGGGCCTTGTACATAGCACTCTATTCCCCATCTGTCCTGAATGGTTAGTGCCTGGAGTTCACTAACTCTCCTTAAGGAAGTGATGGCAACCAGGAAAGCCACTTTCCAGGTGAGGAATTGAATCTCACATGAATGGAGAGGTTCAAAGGGCGGACCCATCAGTCTGGTGAGGACCAAGTTGAGGTTCCACACCGGTGCTGGTGGGTGTCTTGGGGGAATTACTCGTTTAAGTCCTTCCAAGAAGGCTTTGATGGCAGGCACTCTGAATAAAGAGAGGTGCTGCCTGTTTTGGAGATAGGCTGCTATTGCTGTTAAATGGATACGTATTGAGGTGTATGCCAGATTGCATCGGTATAGGTGTAAGAGGTAGCAGATTATGTTCTGAATGGATGCGTCTAGCGGGTTAATGTCATTGTTGTTGCAGTAAATGACAAACCTCTTCCATTTAGCTGCATAGCAAGCTCTGGTAGTGGGTCTCCTGGCCTCCTTGATGATCTCCATACAGTCAGGTGGCAGGTTTAGGTAGCCAAACTCTAAGACTTTAGGAGCCAGATTGCCAGGTTCAGCTGTTGCGGATCTGGGTGCTGAATTTCGCCATGGTTCTGCGTTAAAAGTGCGGGTTTGATCCGCAGCCTTTGATGCGGCACCACAGAAAGTTCCAGAAAGGTGGTTACCATGGCTGGCGCGCCCACGTTGAAGCAACTAGGATGAGTGTCAGAGAGTGCTGTCGCAGTTTGCGTGCCACCAGCGGTATTAATGGCGCTGGGGGAAAAGCGTACGCAAATCTGCCAGACCAGTTCATCCATATCGCATTGCCCTGCGACTGTGGATGTGGGAACCTGGCGGCAAAGCTTTGGCATTTTGCGTTTTCGTTTGTGGCGAATAGGTCTATCTCTGGATGACCCCACTGCTGGAAGTACGGTTGGAGTACTGATGGGTGTAGCTCCCACTCGTGCATCTGGTTGCTGTGTCTGCTGAGCAGATCCGCCATCTGGTTGTCCTTGCCGGGGAGGTGTTCCGCCATGAGGAATATGTTCCTTTGAATGGCCCACTTCCACATGCTCTGAGCCAGATGAGACAACTGTGGAGAGTGTGTTCCTCCCTGCTTCTGTATGTAGTACATGGCAGTCATGTTGTCCGTCCGGATCAACACGACTTTGTTGCACAGGTGTACTTTGAATGCCTTCATGGCTAGGAAGATTGCCATCAGTTCCAGAAGGTTGATGTGCATCTTCTTTTGCTGTGTCGTCCATAGTCCCTGCACTGTGTAATTGAGTACATGAGCTCCCCATCCCTGGAGAGAGGCGTCCGCTGTCAGTACTATTTGTGGAACAGACTCTTGGAACGGTCGGCCCTTGCAAAGGTTTTGGGGATTCCACCAATGCAGAGAGTTGTATGCCCGACCGCTCACCAACACTAGGTCTTTTAATTGCCCGTGAGCCTGATTCCATTGACGTGCCAAGCACTCCTGAAGCGGGCGCATATGTAGTCTCACGTGTGGGACTATGAAAATGCAGGAGGCCATCATGCCTATCAACTGCATGAATACTTGCGCAGGAAGGGAGTGCTGAGGTTGGAATTTGGAGATCAGCTGTTGCATGCTGTTGATTCTCACTAAAGTTGGCTGAGCTGTGGCAGCCAGAGTGTCGATCGTTGCGCCTAAGTACTGTTGTACGTGCGCAGGTTGGAGACTTGATTTTGGGTAATTTAGTGAGAATCCCAGACCGTGGAGAAGGTGAATGGTGTGGGACATGTGGGTGGCACATTGTTGTGCTGATTTGGCCTGAACTAGCCAGTCGTCCAGATAAGGGAAGACGTGAATGTTTTGTCTTCGCAGATGCGCGGCCACTGTTGCCAGGCACTTGGTAAAGACCCTGGGTGCTGTTGTTACTCCGAAGGGGAGAACTTTGAACTGATAGTGATTCCCTTGAATAGTGAATCTGAGGTATTTCCTGTGTGAAGGGTGTATTGGTATGTGGAAGTATGCATCCTTCAGGTCTAGCGTAGCTAGGAAATCCCCCTGACTGAGTAGTGGGAGAACCTGCTGGAGGGTGAGCATATGGAAATGCTCCGATAGTATATATAGGTTTAGGGGTCGCAGGTCTGGGATAGGTCTGAGCAAGCCGTCCTTTTTTGGGATTAAGAAGTACAGAGAGTACACCCCTGTGCCCTGCTGGTCGATGGGCACTACTTCTATTGCCCCTTTTGTGAGCATAGCGAGCACTTCTTGCTGGAGTAAATCTAAGTGTTCGGCTGACATAGGACGGTGCTTTGGTGGTATGTTGGGTGGAGTGGAAGTTAGTTCTAGACAGTACCCATGTTGGATGATGTCCCTGACCCACCTGTCCGTGGTGATGTTCTTCCATGCGGACAGGAACTGCTGGAGTCGTCCCCCGACAGGTGTTATGTGGTCGGGGGGTAAGGAGAGGGCGTCACTGTTTTTTTTTGGAGAGGACCTGGTGTTGCCATAGCCACGTCCCCTGCCTTTGGTGCTGGATCCACGATATCCACCCCTGTTTTTTTTGTCATAGGTGCTTTGTGCGCCACTTTTAGTATACTGCTGTTGTGACCCCTGACCCCTTGTTGTGCCTCTATTTCCAGTGCGACGAAAGGAGCCACTACGAAATTGCTGCGTTTGCAGAGCCCCCATTGATTTCGCAGTGTCAGTGTCTTTCTTTATCTTTTCTAGGGTAGTGTCAACGTCTGGGCCGAATAAGAATTCTGTGTTAACTGGTAAGTTCAGAATATTGTTTTGGATCTCGGGTTTGAAGCCGGAGATTCTTAACCAGGCATGACGTCTTAGCATGACGCTTGTGTTTATTGCTCTAGCCGCTGTGTCAGCTGCGTCAAGGGCGCATTTTATGGATGCATTAGTGAGGAGTTGTCCTTCTCTAATGAGTAGCTCCGCTGACTCCTTATACTCATCTGGTAGATGTTGGAGCAGTGACTCCAGCGTGTCGTAATGTGACCTGTCATAACGTGCCAGGAGTGCCTGTGTATTGGCAATGCGCAGGATGTTCGCTGCTTGCGCTGCAATGCCCGATGTTTCTAGTACTTTTGACTCCTTGTCTGGGGGAGGAGCATCACCAGTCGTTTGTGAGTGGGCTCTCTTGCGAGCATTGGCAACCACCATGGAGTCTAACGGCAATTGACCCCTAATGTATTTAGGGTCACCGGGTGCAGGCTTGTATTTTTTTTCAATCCTAGGATTTAACACCCGGGCTCTTGTGGTGTCCTTGAAAATGTCTTTAGCAGGTTTGAGAACCCCTTTTAACATGGGCAGGGTTTTGACAGTTCTTTCTGAAGATGCGAAAGTGTCAAGCAGGAAGTCTTCCTCAATGGCATCAGAATGGAGTTCCACCCCATGATGAGCAGCAGCCCGCTCGATGAGGGCATTAAACGCAGCTGTGTCCTCGGTAGGAGACGTTTTTACGTTATAGAGTTGCGCATCTTGAGTATGTGGCGCGACACTTTGGTCTGTGGGGTCATCCCATGCCTGATCCGGGTCTTGTAGGTGCTCATCAGGATCTACGTCTCCTGGGTAGATGGAATCTTCCCCGCCATAGTCCTGTATTGCGTCCGATTCGGAGGGGGTAGGAGAAAAGGACTGCGGATCTGGATGGAAGTGTTGGAAGTGTTCTTGGAGCACTGGTTCCTGCTCCGCCGGCAGTTTGCGTTTAAGGGGAATTTTGTAGGGCTCCTCTTCCCTAACTGGCGTTATCTTGCGCTTGTGGAGCATTAACCTGCCAGTGTCGGCATCGATAAATTGTGGCCCCGAAGACTCTTGTTCTGTAAGGCCAGAGGTGGTGGACTGTGTGTGGAGGACACGTGTCCGAATTTGAAATAGTTTCGGTGCAGATGCCGGTGGCAGCCCAAACGTAATGTTGGAGGGCTTGGGTGTGTCGGGACCAGAGATAGAGTGGAGGGTTGCCCGGTCACGCATGCGTTGTAAAGATGCGGAGACCTGCTGCATAGTGAACGCAGATGGTGGTTTGATGGGCCCCTTAGTAGTAGACGTCGAGGCCAGCCCCGACTTTTTGTAGGAAGGGGGTCACTGGCCTGAAGGGATGTATCGACAGTCGACGTAGTCGAGGACTTAGTCGGCGCCGGTGCGCTAGGCGTTGTCGCAGCCGGGGCGGCCATCTTGACTGCGGAGGTTATGGCCTTCGGTGTCGGCGCCGAAGGTCTCGGTGCCTTGCGGTGCCCGAGGGCGTGCTTTGTCTGGGTGGCAAAAGTATCCGCTGCGGTGAGCTCGGCGCCGAAGTCTCTTTGTACGCGGTCGGAGCCGACGACTCTTTTCGGCGTCGGAGCAGTGGATGGTTTCGACGCCTTCGACCCGACCACCACCAGTTTCACTTTCGTTTTTGAAGGGACTGGAGCGATGGATGGTTTTGGGTTTAACAACCCGGTCGTCTTCGGTAATAGTGGCTCTTGCAGAGTGTTCGAGGCCGGACCGGAAGGTGGGGCCGAGGAACCATGTGTTTGATCTTGGGTAAGGCCCGAAGGCGATCCCTCGACCGGAGCCTGATGACGACGTACAGTTTCGGCCTCCGTTTCGACGGATTGGCCTAGCTCTTCGGGAGAGCTGTCTTCTTCAGCCCCGTAGGCCTCGTCGAAGTCTCCTACCTCATCGACGGTTTCGTCACGTCAAAAGATCACTTCGTCGTCATCCGATCGGGAATCGTGTTCTGAAGCGGGGCTAGAGACTACTACTTCCACGCTCTCGGCGTCCTCGTCCTCAGTGCTGAATATGTTGGTGGGAGCAGGCGCTGCTTGCTGCGCCTCCAGCCTCGCTGCCCGTCGGTTCCGCAGAGTCTTCTTAGATCGGAACCGTGCACAGGCCATGCATTTCGATTCGTCGTGATCCGGCGAGAGACATTTATTACAGACGGGGTGGACGTCGATATGAGGGTACTTCGCGTGGCATAACGGACACCTCTTGAATGGAGTCCTCGATTCCATCGTCGATCGAACTTCGAACCAAACTGGTCTGAAGTTGGAAGAGGGTGCGGTAACTATACCGACGAAAACTAAAGGCCTTTTGGCCTAAAACTAAGTATTCCTAAGTTGAGCTAAGATAGTCACATCCGAACCCAATGGCGGAAAAAAACAATCTAAGGATGGAGAGGATGCCCATGCGCACTGTAGTCCAGGGGAGGAGCCACCTATCTCGTGATACTTCGAAGACTCTTCCAGGACAACAATGTGCAATCATCCGGACCCAACACTAGGCGGCGATCTATGCACAGATATGAATTCAGCAGCCCACATGCCTCGAACACGAACGTGCTTGGGCGTCCCTTCCTTGACCACGAAAGGAGTGAAAAGCAGGAGCGGAAGGAGTGTGTGTAGCCGAAAAGCCTAAGGACTTGGCCGTAGCCCGCGAGTCCTTAAAACGCTCCAACGTGCAATCCGCCTTCTCGCCAAACAGGCGAGTGCCATCAAAGGGCATGTCCTTCAATGTGTTTTGGACATTCCCAGAAAAGCCAGTCGTTCTCAGCCAAGCGTTGCGCCACTGTCGTGGAAATCGCCCTGTCCAGTGAGTCAGCAGTGTCAAGACCACAACGGATCGTGAACTTGGCTGCGTCTCTCCCCCCAGCAATAGCTTGGGAGAGTACTGTCCGAGCCTCCACCGGACACTGAGGCAGCACTTGCGCAACCGTATCCCACACAGAATGGGAATAACGGCAAAAGAGACTTGCAGTGTTCACAGACTGCAGCCCTGAACGGGCAGAAGAAAAAATCTTCTTCCCAAACTGCTCCAGTTTCTTGGATTCCCCTGTCCGGTGGTGCGGAAGGGCACGCGCTCGGGACGCAGAGGCTTGGACAACCAAGCTCTCAGGGGGAGGGTGTTGGGAGAGGAAAACGGGGGTTGCCAGGCGATGGCGTTGGGCCACATTCTTGTCCTGTGTTAGGCCTGGACCAAGTGCCCAAAAGAACGGCCGAGAGTGCATCATTAAAGGGCAGCAGCGGCTCCGTAGAAGAAGACGCCGGCGGAAGCACCTCCGTCAGGAGATTAGTCCTGACGGCCACGGTAGGAAGCTCGAGGTGGAGAGCCTCGGCCGCCCTACGCAACACCATAGAGTAGGAATTACCCTCCTCCGTAGCCACAGTAGAAGGAGACAGTGAGCCAGGTTCAGGAGTATAATCCTGGTCACCTGCATCCCCCAGATCCTCATCCCAGTCCGGGTCTAACTTGCATTGTGCTGCGAGAGGGTCCTCAGACCCCTCCCAGTCTTCCCCGTCCTCTACAGCCTGCTGAACAGGTGGAACATAAGGAGGAGGTGGTTGACGAAAGGGATAGAAATTCCCAAACGGCGTCGGAATCGGCATTGGTCGACACCCCTCTGGCACCGTCTCCACGTTGGGAAGGAGGCCAGGGACGGCGTCGGCCAAAGCCGTGGCCGACGCCGGTGGCGTCGCAGTCGATGGAGGTTGTACTGGGCCAACAAACATGGACGGGGATCCATGCGTGGATCCATGGGGGTCTCTCAGCGTCAAGACCAAAGTTGACGTCGAAGAATGAGGACCACAGTCGGGCCCGCGGGGCCCGAAGGCGCACCGGCAGGGCCGGACGGTCCGAAGACACATGCCATGGCTGACAGGAACTCCTGAAGCTGGGCTGGGCTGGAGTCGCCAATGGACCCGGAAAGGGCGGGTAGGCCATCAGCAACTGTGGAGCCGCAGCGCCACATGCACCCTCAGCCGCGTCGCGTGACTGGTTAGGGGAAGGCTAAGAGCGACAGAACTTCTTGTGCTTCGCCTTACATGACTCCAAGTGCAAAGACTTGGAATGGTGGTGATGGCTCCGCGGCCGGTCCCTCGACCTCCCACGGGACCGGGACCTGGAACGGCGTGGAACCAACTCCCGGGCCTCTAGCCACTTTCGGGACCGCTCCCGCAAAGTTTTCGGAGCCATGTCCCGGCAGAAAGCACGACTTGGAGTCGTGGTCGCGGCCCAGGCAGTAGAGACACTCATGGTGCGGGTCCGTCACCGACATCGTGCTGGGACAGGCCACGCAAGACTTGAAACCGGGCATCCCTATGCACCTGGAGTGTAAGTATTCAAAAAACAGAGACAAAAGTCCCAAAAAAATCAGTCAAAAAATGACTGGGGGTACAACTCTCTCCGGATCTGCGCTTGCTGGCGCGGAAAAAGAAAGAACTGACGTCAGCGCGCGTGGGCGAGTCTAAGTAGCTCCAGCAATGTCATCTCGGTGACTACGACACAAACGACGTACGTGGAGCCGTACGACGCCGCCTACTGACGCGCAGTGGTACTGCTGACAAAAACTTTACGGATCCAGTCTGATGCCTGGGGATTTTCTAAGGTAAGGAATCTATCACTAACGTGTCTCTTTCAGATTTAGTTCTGCACTTGGCGAAGGATTACACGATTATGATAACTTATGAGAAATCATGTCTCCATATGGTATAGGGCCACTATGTTTTCCAAGCTAGCCACTCGATTTTATTGGAGATTGGAGATGAACTTTTCAGAAAAATAATGTTTAAAAAGTTTAAAGCCAAAGTCATGGGAACTAAACATGTACTCTGAACATCAGGTAAGCTACTGACCAAGTGTCATAAATCATTTTATTATCCTGTCAGATTGCCCACTTGTATCAAGCCTGTTATGCTCTGAGGTGTGGGGAAATGGACGAAGAAAGTGTGTACATAAGAAGAGGGAGAGAGCTACAGTGGAAACTGAATCGCTTCAAATTGTGGCCCTCACGAGATGGTCTCCACGATAGAGTCAGAATAAGAAATCTGGGAGCAAGAGAGAAAAAGGATCAGCAGAGAGTAATAAATGAGCTAGAATATGGTGAGACAAAATGTCAGATAGCAATGTGTGGCAGACTCCCCTCAAAAAGTAGAGTTGATCATTTAGCTGGGTTCAACAGTGTCTAGATTTCATTACTTTTTGCTCTCACCTCTCATGTGTCCCTGCAGGAACTCTCTCTTCACCATGACCTTTTAAAATTACTCTCACTAAAAGACACAAATGACAGTTATCAGAAATAGGGGTCTTGAAAATGGAATTGCTGAAAATTTAGAACCCTGGGAAGGTGAGACTGTCACTCTTGGTATTAATACTTTACCTTTGCTTAGTGTACTCTGATATTGTCAACAAATACCTCAGACAATAGTAGCATTTTCAAAGGAAAGTCTATCTGAACAAGAGTCCTATATTTCCACCATAAAAACTTAGGAAAAGATACGATCTCTGTGTTGACAATAACTTCTAAACCATTGGGATGGAAGACCCCACTGATATTCATGTTGAATTTGTCAAATTTGTGGATCGCCTGGGCAGAGCGAACATCCCATAACACCCCATCATTCAGCACCAGGTCATCTGTTGGGTTGAAGGTGGCACAATTGCGCTTGTAGTTGTTTGCCAGGTCAGAGTTGTACAGCGTCAGAAGATTATGGCCTGTTTGTATGTCGTATATCTGGAAGGGCAGGACAAAGAAAAATAAGGAACATATCAGGAGTTAAGTAAAACTTTACAGTAAAAGAACACAACTCTATTATAACCCCTGCAAGATGTATCCAAATCAAAAACAGTGAAAGCAAGTTCTTTTAATCCAACAGTATGAAAAAAATCTGGCTTGGGATATATTTCATGGAGTCACATACTTGAATACATTTTTTAGAACTGGCTGGCTAATGAACCAAAAAGGATGTTTACTCAATCCTCTTTTAATGTCAAGATGTAAGGTTGAAGCCTATCAGATTTTAAGAGTATCATCCATTAGCCACACTTTGTTTTTTTCTTAAAGGCAGAAGGGGATGCTGGTTAGATATTGCCTAATGACATGGCAAGGATGGTAGGGCCATACGCAAATATGAAAGATACTTATGATAGAGAATTAAAATTTATTTTAATTCCTGAAGTTGTTTAGCTGAAATGAGGACATCACACAAACACAACATTCTTCATTCACTTCTTACTTTTTGGGAATTCAGAACAGAAAAGGTTTATGCACTATTTAGAGACAATGACAGGGTGTAAATAATCTTATATTCTTCAACAATTTCTTTAGATCAATTAAAAAAACCTCACCAGAGGATGTTTGAAGATAAAATGCCCAACATTCTAATCCAATGACAGTGCAGCTTTGAAGAATGTGCTTACCAGAGATATGTACCAATTTTCATGTTGTTTCTCACAAATAACTATCTTGCCCAAAAGTGCAACAGGCCGACTTATGCACAGTGAGCCTTGCAGATTCCCAGGAAAAAACAATCACATGCCTTATAGCAATACAGGTAGAATTTAAAAAAAAAAAAAACACTAATAAGTCTAGGGAATCCTGGTTACACTGGTCCAATTCACAAACGCATACAAAATATGCTGGCAAATCAAGTACCCCAATCTCCGAAAGAGAACTTGTTTGCACAATGTAAGTGTTTAAATAATCAAACTCTCCGATCAGGAGTTAAAAGGTTTAGCTTTTCCTTTTCCCATAGCCTCTATTTGATCTGAGCTAATTTTAAGCATAAGAGCTTTTTTATTACTACCCAAATGTAGGAAAGTGTCCCTTTTAGTCATTGTCACCCCCACTTTTTGCCACGGATACTGATGTTTTTCGACTGATGTGTACACTTGATCCCTGCTAACCAGGCCCCAGTGCCAGTAGTGCTTTTTCCCTAAAACAATGTAAAATGTTCTTATTGTCACACATTTGACACACACTTTGGCACCCCTGTAAGTCCCTAGGAAGTGGCATCCCTGGTACCTGGGGCATGGGTACCAAAGAGAGTCCCTAAGGGCTGCAGCAGGTATTATGTCATCCTAAGGGACTGCCCATACAAATCACATGCAGTCTGCTATTGTAGACTGCGTGTCACGGTGCAAACCATGATTGAAAACACAACATGGCATAATCACTGTGTGCCATGCCAAAGTCACTGCAGTTGCCATGAAAAGGACACCGCACGTAATATATGTAAGCCACCCCTATAGCATGCCTTGTGGCCCTAAAGCAGGGTGCATTATACTACATGTGCTGTCTAATTCAATGACTGGATGGTACAAGTAAACAGGGAAGCCATCTTAAGGACATTTACTGGGCACAATCATTACGAGTTCCCCAGCTACATGATGGCTTCAATGAAATCTATGGTGTTTGGTATCAAACACCTGGTCTTAATAAATCTGTACCGATGCCAGTACAAGATTTATTATGACATGCACCTTAGAGATCCCCCCAGAAAATATACCACTATTTAGTGTGCTGGCTGACTGGTGTCGCCCAGCCTGCTACCACAGACATGTTTCTGACCCCTTGCAGGTGAGAGCCCATGCTCTCGGAGGCCAGCAACGATGCCTGCTTCGGAGGAAGGTATTCACACCTACTCCAACAAGATGGCTAGTGATTTAGCATATTTTAGGGGCTTCAAAGCCCCTGCTGCCTTTGATACACGACACTGGGTTCCCCCAGACCTGGGAGATGCCACCCCAAGCCCTGAAGCCCATTTGGCACCAGGATAGATGGGAAAATAGCTATGCATTAGGCTTGTTGCACCACCAGGCTAGTCACACCCGTAAGCTGGGTTGCCTGATGTGCTCCACAAAAGAAGGCTCCCACCATCTTGCTTTTGGCGGAATCAGGAACTCTGGGACAGGGTTGTGCCCACTACCCACAGGAAGTGGTCATATAGGGGTAAGTTGCTCATTGGGTACTACCCTTCACTCCCCTTAACGCTCCTAAATTCAGTACTTAGGTGCCTCCCTGACACCAGGAACTCAGATACACCTGACCCCTGAAGAAGGACAAAGAAGAGTGGAAGAATGCAAGAACTGAAGACTAGATGTGAACTTAGGGCAAAACCCTGCCTGCCTGCTCCTGTACCGACAATTACAAAGACCCGACTCGTCCTGCAGCTGTGCATCCTCCAAAAGCCTCGGAGGGTTGCCAGCACTTCGCCAACCCATCAGCATCTCCCTTGAAGTGGAGGAGCCACTTCCCTGCAGCCACCGACCACAATATACAGTTCAGAGACCTGCTGACCACTGAGTCCACCAACACAGCAGCAGCCCAAGAGGAAGTCCCTGTGCTCCAGGAGGCCAGATCAGTCTCCTCACCACGTTTGGGGACGCCAGGACCCACAGGAGCCGCCCTGCACCAATTCCCGGGAAGCCGGACACCTTGAAGCAACCAAGGCTTGTTCAGTGTCCAGCCCATATACCAATACCTCCAAAACTGCCCTACCGATGAGGGACGTTCGCTGCACCGCGGCCAGCACTGAGAATGGCCCTGCTGTCCTAGTTTGTCCCCATGACCAGGTCGACCACAAGAAGTGAGAGCCTTCAATGCAATCGATCTGCAGGACCAAACACCTCTGCACCCGAGGCTCACAGCCCAAGTCAGAGTCTACCAACGGTGCACCCTTGCTCCAGAGACCCTCAGGAACCAAGCCCCCTTTTGGATCCCAAAGGACTTGTTCCCAAGTCCCCATTTGCAGCATTTTTCTGCCTATAGGTTTCCTCATTGACTACAGTGGTATGGTTCGAGGCTACCCTTGCAATCAGCACCTATGCAACGCACACCCCAGGGCAGTTAAAGCAAAACTGCTGGTGGTTCTAAGGACCTTGGCCCCTACTTACCTTAAGTCCAGAACAAAAGTCCAGAACAACAGTCCAGTAAGTCGTTTGCAAGTCTCCCATAGGATAACATTACTCCGTTCGAGGCTCATTCCTCAAATCTGACAGCTGTATTTTTTAAGTGTCAGAAAATCGCTAATTCTAAAAGTACTTACCAAACCTTGTATATATGGGCTTCTGAATAAATATAGAAACCTATGTTATTTTTCTAAATTTGTGTTGGATTTCCTTGAATATGTATCTCCTTTATTGTGTCTGTGTGCAACCCTCTGATAAGCCTAAGGCTGCTCGACCACACTACTACAAATAGAGCACCTTGGGATAGCTAGAGCAAGCCCCTGTACGCTAATAGGAGATAACAGGACTCTCTTCACAGTGCACCTTGTTTTGTTACACTATATAGAGAGCCAGCTTACTACACCAAATCAAATTATACATTTATTGTGTGGTTAACAAAAGCATTACAATAAGCAAACATGCCATTAAGATAAAATAATGTGCATATTAAAATAAAATTAATTCCTCCGAATGAAACCTAGCAAATCGGTCCTGGTCCCGCTCCATCTATCCAGAGACTGTTATGACTGGCAGTCCACGATACCGCTTCGGCGTCAGTCATTTAAGTATCTTGGGATTTGGGTGGCTCTCCTCCCGGAACTGGGGTGGTCCCTTAATGTTACCCCGCTCGTGAAGGAAGCTAGGGCGGATCTCCACAGGTGGGAAGGGTCGCCCTATTTAAAATGATGATCCTCCCCAGATTTCTATATGTTCTCCAGAATACCCCCTATTGTTTCCGTGGGCGTGGTTTCGGGAGTTAGACACGATGGCCGCTAAGTTCCTCTGGGGGGAGGGAGGACCCGGTTGGCACTAAAGACCTGCCAGATCCCTTCATTCGACGGGGGCACGGGGATGACACACTTATATCTCTACTACCTGGCGACCCGTCTATGGAGTATACACGACTGGTTCAACGGGGGCTGGTCTGATCCGGCCTACAGGCTGGAACTTAGCGTGCTTGGACTGCCCAAGATCCAATCCCTAATGTACGGGGAATCCATTCCGTCCGCCCTGCCCGATGTCTCGCGCTCTGTGCTCCTAGCTTGGAGGGCGGCCTTACGACACACCAAATGGACACACAAACTCACTCAGCACACGCCCCTATGGCACGGCACGTGGCTCGGGGAGGTTAGTGGGTTACAGGGGTTCCACAAATGGGATCTATCAACTTGGCGATGTGTGGGCGAGCGGCCACATGCACTCTTTTCAAGACCTTCAATCCCGATACTCCCTGCACCCGTCACAATTTTACAAATACTTACAATAGCGGCATGCCCTCCACGTACATATACAAGACGATACCAGGGTCCCAGAGTACAGCCCCCCGGAGGCGCAGATCATGCTGGGTGACCTGGGGAGGGGGGGGGGGCATCTCCCGCATCTATAAGACGCTGGTCAACAACACCCCGACCTCTCTTGTCCTTTTCAGGGGCCAATGGGAGGAGTGGGTGGGTCCGCTGTACGAGGAGGACTGGCGTAATGCTCTTATGTCACCCAAAATGGTCAATACATCCGCTAAACTCCGCCTGGTCCAATTATACTACTTTCACACGGCTTTCCTGACCCCGCAGCGCCTATATCGGGCCGGCTTTTCCCCGTCCGCCGCATGTATGAGATGCGGCCAAGACCCGGCCGACTTCTACCACATGGTATGGGCATGCCCTTGACTGGTTCGGTTTTGGGGAGAGATCGAGGGTGAGCTGTCCGAGGTCCTGGGGTGAGAGGTTCCCCATGATCCACGTCACTCCCTTCTCGGGATTACAGACGGACGAGACGGGTCCAGGAACGAGAAGTTACTGTATAATACAGCCATGGTTGTGGCCAAGAGGGACATTGCCGCCTCCTGGAAACTTCCCACGCCACCAAGCTCGGAGAAAAGGCGGAGAGGGATGGACTGGTGTGCGGCTCAAGAAAAACCCATGTACGAGGCACGAGGGTGTCCTAAGAAATACCGGAGGGTGTGGGGCAAGTGGCTGGGAGCCGTGGAATAACCTGTTCTTTATGCGTACGTTATGTATTTACTACTGGGGGGTGGGGCGGATAAGCGATGCCTGTGTTCCTTGTACTGTACTGTATCAATATTGGTGCTATCCACAGCCGTGTTGCTGATGCTTGTTTTCTAAGAAAATCAATAAATTTGTTTATCAAAAAAATAAAAAAATTCATCTTCATTCAATTTCTAGTTTTTTTTTTTAAAATGAACTCTCAGAAGTCCACATTTGGACTTTCACGTGGTGAGTACTAACTAGAAAAAAACAACTTGTTGGAATTTCTTGAATCGCACAATCCTTACCCAATGCTTGAGTCTAAACTATCAAGGTCTATAAAAAAAAATGTAAAAAGGAGCAAGTAGATTCCATAAGTAGAGCAATTCGCCGAGTACAGTTTTTTTTTTCTGTGCTCCATTTACAATCACTGGGTATCCATTGTCAATAACCATAGCTTAGGAAGATAAATAAACACAAAGTATGATCAAAGTCATTAAGGTGATGGAGATCTGAGCACACTAAAGGACAGGTTACTTACCTCCTGTAACACCTTATCTGGTAGAGACATGATCAATCCCCAGATTCTGTACTTTTGAACTTCCAGGCATCAGGATGGAGCTGGAAGATTTTTATTAGCAGTACCCCTGCACACCGGTAGGTGGCATCGGTTGACTCCGTGTAACGTCTTCGGCGTCATGTTAGTCATCTTCATGGCGGTTGCGTCATCAATATAACCGCCACTCCAGCGCGCCGACGTCAGTACCTTTCACGACTTTCCACGCCAGGAGCGCGGAGCCATGAAGAGACTAACCATAGTGTGTTAAAAAAAAAAAAGACAGCTAGGGCCTTGAAGGGGAACAGCCCTGACACTACCAACAACAATTCCGCAGTGCGGGGAGGATGGGTGGGTCGGTAAGGAATCTGCGGCTAGATCATGTCCAGATTAGGCGTTACCGAAGGTAAGTAACTTGTCCATCTGATAGAGACATCTAGCCGCAGAATCATTACCTCTGAACAGATACCCAAGCAATACCTACTCCGGAGGTGGGACTGCGGAAAGCTTTAGACAAGAAAATCCTACAGAACAGAACGTCCATACCGGCCTTTCAGCGAACCGGAGAATCCAGGCAGTAATGTCTGGCAAACATGTGCAGAGATGCCCATGTAGCAGTTTGGCAGGTATCTGCAATTGGAACCCTACGCAGTAGGGCTGTGGCGGCTGCCTTCGCCCTGGTGGAATGGGCCCCATGGCCTTCGGAAGGCTGTTTTTTGCCAAGGTGTAACAAATCTTTATACAGAGGATAACCCAACAGGAGATAGTCCTCTTCTGAACAGCACACCCCTTCTTTGCTCCCACGTATCCTACAAAGAGTTGGTCATCCACCCGGAACTCTTTAGTGCGGTCAAGGTAGAACGATAACGCTCTTTTTAGGTCCAGACAATGGAGATTCACCTTTGGAAGGGTGAGGAGGTGCATAGAAAGTGGGCAGAGTAACAGACTGTCAAAATGGAAGGGAGTTACAACCTTGGGCAAAAAGGATGCCGTAGTTCTTACTACCACTTTGTCCGGAAAGACTGTCAGGTAAGGAGGCTGTGATGACAGTGCCTGCAGTTCACTCACCCTTTTGGCAGAGGTAATTGCCCCTAAAATGAAAATGCTACTTACCCAGTATGCATCTGTTCTTGGCATGTAGAGCTGTAGACTCTCATGCTTATGCATAGATCGCCATCTAGTGTTGGGGCAGGATGTTTGCACTTTGTTTATCTTCAAAGAAGTCTTCCTAGTCACGAGGTAGGTAACTCCTTCTTTCAGTGATAGTGCGCATGGTCATCGACTCCATCTTCAGATTATTTTTCCGCCATCGGGTTTGGATGTTACTCGCTGCGCTCCGGTTTGACACCGATCCTTCGGTTTCCCTCGGTGCGTAGGTGAGTTGTACAGTGGTTCAAACAGTGCATACATCAAGAAAGTAAGAATCAAATTAAGGTCCCACCGTGGCATAAGAAAAGGAGATGAGAGAGACAAATGGTTTAACCCATTCAAAAGCCTCTGCACCAAAGGGGATTTAAAAAGGTGAAGGCTGATCTGGCAGCCGAAGAAAACCCGAGAGGGCGCTGAAAGGTAGCCCTTCAGAGTGCCCAAAGCAGAGCCCTGCTGGGCCAAGGAAAACAAACAAGAGAATATCTGAAACAGAGGCAGATAAGGGGTCAATAGACCGTTCTGTGGAATATTTACAAAATCTGTGCCATCGGCAGGCATATACAGATTTCGCAGAGGCACACCTGGCTGCCAGAATAACTTCGCAGACTTCGGGAGGAAGATCAAAAGCGGTAAGCTGTCGCCGCTTAATCACCACGCAAGGAGGCGGAGGGTGGACAGTTTTGGTTGGAGGACCCTCCCCTGCTGCTACCACAGAAGATCCTCCCAAAGGGGCAGCCTGATCGGAAAATGGATGCTCATTGCCAGAAGCTTGGGATACCAAATTCTCCGTACCCAGTGTGGAGCCACAAGAATGATTGTGCCTGGTCGCTACTGATCTTCTTGAATACTCTGGGCAGGAGTAGTATAGGCAGAAAGGCGTACAGGAGGCCTGAGCTCCACTCACGACGAAAAGCATTGCCGAGCAAGAGTTGCCTTGGAAACTCCAAAGCGCAAAACTGCTGACATTGTGCACTCTCTTTGGAGGCGAACAGAATTAACCTAGGCTCTCCCCAGCGCTGAAAAAAAAACATGTACGACCTCCAGATGGAGACGCCACTCGTGATCCGCAAGGCGCCTTCGGTCGAGTTGGTCTGCTCTGGCATTCAGAGACCCGGCCAGACGGAAACGGCAAATACAACGACCGCCGAACAACGCGTTGCCTTTGCAAAGCGGGTGGAATAACGAATGCGTCTGAACCACAAATTACATTTACTACGCAAGTTGTTACAACAATATTCATTAGGCCATGGGGCGCTGGACTTTAAAGTCCATGCTTTCCCTACTTTCCGGTGATTGGAGTTGGAAAAGTAAATTATACTATTCCAAAGTCCAGCATCCCCTTAAGGAAAGTCGTCGTAAATGGAATGATAGGTTCAGACACATTTTTTTTCCACCACTTTGTTTAGGAACATGTGGAAAATGAATGTGTGGTTGTCTCATACAACCCCGGCCACATGTTGAACGACCAGGGAAACGCCCTGTTGTTCTAGACAAGTCAGAGACACAGGGCCTCTTGACAGAGTCCATGACCCAACACCGCCCAATTTGTTGCAGTACCACATGGTGGTGGTGTTCTGTTAACACCTGAACCTGCTTTTCCATGATGGAAGGAAGAAAAGCATTCAATGCCAAGCGAATCACTTGGAGTTCCAACAAGTTTATAAGGAGTCCGGATTCCGCCGGAGTCCAGAGTCCTCTGATCTCCATCTCTCCCATACAGCTGCCCCTCCCATGAGTGGTGAACCTGTCACTACTGTGTGATCCGGTAAGGGAAGGGAGAGGGGTCTGCCTCTGACTCAATTGCGGTTGGTCAGCCACACTGTTGATCCTGAGCAGATCCCTCCAAGATCTGGTCCGTGTTAGGAGAGATTTTCCTGATGCTGCGCCCACTGTAACTTCAGATCCCACTGCAGAGCCTGCATATGCCATCTGACATGTGTCACTAGCAGGATGCAAGAGGCCATGAGGTCCAGCAGCCTCAGAGTCAGTCTCACCGAAATCCAGGATAGAGGCTGAAACATCGATATCAATGCCTGAATATCCTGGACTCGCCGCTTGGGAGGATAGGCACAAAACTGCATTGTGTCCAGAAGAGCTCCAATGAAAGAGCGTTTGAGAGGGAGTCAGGTGTGACGTTGATAGTGAACCCCAGCGAAAGTGTGACATTTGCTGTAGTTTGGAGAGGACAAACTGGGGTGAGCTCACCTTCAACATGCAGTTGTTGACATAGGGAAAGACTGGCACCCTTGATCTGCGCAAATGAGCTGCGACCACTGCCATCAGCTTGGTGAACATCCAAGGTGGGCTGGGAGCACTGTGAACTGAAAGTGCTTGTTGTCTACTGTGAACCGCAGGTAGCGGCGATGGGCGGCAAGACGGGAATGTGAAAATAGGTGTCCCGCAAGTCCAACACACATCCTGTCTCCGGGGTCTAGGGCAGACAAGACCTGGGCCATAGTGAGCATTTTGAACTTTTCGTTTTTGAGAAAGTAGTTGAAGGCCTGCAGATCTTGAATAGGACGAAGGCCCTTGTCCTTTTTCGGGACCGAAAAGTAGTAGGAATAGCAACCACAGCCGACTTCTGGTGCCGGAATCCTCCCTATGGCTCCCCTGGTCAAAAAATTCCCGACTTCCTCCTGAAGCAAGGCCAGGTGGTCCTCCATCAGCTGGTTGTAAGTCAGAGGCATGGAGGGAGGGGTAGTTTTGAAAGCAAGGGAGTAACCTTTTCGGACAATCTGAAGAACCCACTTATCCAATGTGATGTGCTGCCAGTTGTGGAGGAGATTGCTGATACTGCCACCAACCAGCCGCTCATAATCTTGAAGGGCCAGACTAGGAAGGTGTAGAGGCTGAAGGGGGAGGAGTGGACTGACTCTACCTCTGGCCACTTGACCTACAGGGTCGAAAGGAACCATGGAGACACAGAGGTTGATGAACTTGCGCAATCTTGTTGCTAGGATATGTGGCCACGAAAGGGACAAAACGCAGATGGGGAACAGGTGGTCACCAAGAGGCCCAAGGACTTGGCCGTAAACCGTGAGTCCTTAAAGCACTCCAGGGCCAAGTCTGCCTGGTCTCCGAATAGACAGGTGTCATCAAAGGGCATGTTCATAGGGAAGCCTGGACATCCCCAGAAAAGCCAGAAGCTCTCCGCCAGGCATGGCGTCAAACAGCCGCTGTTGATGACACTGCTCTGCCCAGCAAGTTGGTGGTGTCCATTCCTCAATGAATGGCGAACTTGGCTGCATATTTCCCGTATAATACAGCTTGGGAGAGAAAGGCCAGGTTCTCCTCTAGGACCTGTAACAGCACTTGTACAACCAGTTCTCACAAGGAGTGGGCGTAACGGCCCAATAGGAATGCAATGTTTATTGTCTGCAATGCAAGACTGGTGGGAGAAATTTATTTCTTGCCCAACTATCCAGCCTCTTCTATTTCCTGCCCAGGGGTGCGGTAGGGAACGCCCCCTATGAGGCAAACGCTTGGACCACCAAGCTCTCGGGTGTAAGGTGGTTGGTGAGGAATTTCAGGTTGCCCGGTGCAGGCCGACGGCGGCAGGTGATTGTCATATTCACAGGAGCCTCTGTGCTGGGCTTGGACTAGGTTCCCAGAAGCAAACACAAGGAGATGATGGACGCAGTGCTGAAACTTTTCAGACACTCACCCCCAGTCACTGATCTGGGTTGAATCTATCATCATTCTTTAGCTCACTTCGCCACCCCAGGTCAGACCCAGCTATATGCAAATCAATCTTGACCCTGTGCCTCATGGGAACAGTCCAGCCTGAACTGTCAAGCCATGTCTACCCTGGACCGGAAACAAGCATCCTGGGACCGGTTTCGGGGTAACACCCCTCATCAGCCAGGGTAGCTTGAGGCACAGGGTCAAGACTGATTTGCATATAGCTGGGTCTGAACTGGGGTGGCGAAGTGAGCTCAAGAACGATGATGAGTTCAACCCAGATCTGTGACTGGGGGTGAGTGTCTGGAAAGTTTCAGCGCTCCGTCCATTATCTCTGTGTGTTTGCTAGGTTCACAGAAGGAAATAAGTCAAGAGCTCGTTGAAAGGCAGGAGGGGTTCAGAGGAGGAGACACCCAGCTGCAGGACTTCTGTCAATATGTTCGTCTTGACTTTCATCGAAGGGAGCTGATGGTCCAGGACCTCAGATGCCATAACCACCATAGCACATGAAGCTACCTCCTCCTTATCCATGGTAGGGGGAGAAAGCAAACCGGATTCTAGAGAGGTATCCAGTACACTGGTTTCACCCAATTCCTCATACCAGTCCATTTCGTGCTCAGGCTCGTCTTGCAAAGGGTCCAGCAACCACTTCCAATCCTCCTCCATTCCTATTTGCTCAAAATAAGGCTGAGAAACCAACTTAGGACTCCAGCGTGCCATTGGTGCCGGAATCTACGTTGATAGGTGCTGATCCGGCTTCGGGTCGTCAGGGGTAAGACTGGGACTGGAGCCACCGGGGAATGCCGCCGGTGCATGCCGTTGGCGTTGGGTGTCTCGGCACAGGGGCTGGCACTGGGGAAGGTCACGGAATGACCGGTGCTGGTCTGGATCCACATCTGGATTCACTGGGGGCATTGGTGCCAGAGCTGCCGGCACGGAACCCTATTGCAGGAAGGTAGGATCCTTCTAGCATGGTTACCCCCACTTTTTGCCCAGTGACAGTGTGACCTAGTCTGCTGGGATTCTGCTAATCAGGACCCCAGCAATTGTGCTCTCTCTCCTAAATTGGCATGGTAAGTATATTGGTACCACTACAATGGACTACTGTGTATCCTTATAAGTCCCTGGTATATGGTACTAAGGTACCCAGGGTATAGGTACATCAGGGGTCTCCCATGGGCTGCGGCATGTATTGTGCCAGCCATGGGTGTCCACTTAAACTGTGACTACAGGCCTGCCATTGCAGCCTGTGTGAGTTGGTGCTTGGACCTCTCACAGCACATATAAGTTTCCTTATATCTGAGGTCACTGCACTTAAAACCTATAAGTCACTCCTATAGCAGGGGGCTTGGTTACAAGTGTGAGGGTGCCCCTGCAAGAGCAGAACGCCCCTACAAACCCTGGAATCGATTATCCAGGCTTTAAGTGCGGTCAGGTATTTTAATACATATAGCGGATATCAGTCATTACGAGCTGTCTAACTATACAATGGTTGCACCAAACCCACTTATTGTTGGCTATCAAACACATTGGAATCATACCCCAACACGGATTCCAGTGTTGAAGTATCATCCCATGAACTGGGGTGCTCCTTAGGGGACCTCCCCCCCAGATAACAGCCTTTTAGTGTCTGCAAGCAAGCTCATGATGCTGACGACCACAGACACAATTCTGCTCTTCTGCTGCTGAGCTCGAGCAGGGAAAGGTAGAATAATAGGTTATTTCTCACAGCGAGGTGTGACCACCTCCCAGACAGGACTTAGGGTATTGGGCTGGGGAGGGGTGCTTGCCAGCACCACAAGACTGCTTTGAAGGGCACAGATGGTGCCCTCCTTGCAACCAGTTCAGCAACCCTTAGTTCCTGCTCTGGTACAAAACCGGACAAAGGTCAGGGGAGTTTCCTCCCCTATGTCCAGCCCCTTCTGTGGGAGTCATCCCAACCCTTTCCTTAGGGTACTTAAGGGATCCCCTTGTGGGACCAGACTCCACCCTGAAACTACGTTGCACTTCAATTGTCTCCATACTTTGACTTTGTTGGACTTCGACTGGAACCAAGACTGCATCAAGGAAGACTCTTGCTGCTCCTGGTCTCACTGTTCAAGTCTTCTGCGTCGCCTGTGTCTGTGCCTCATCCAGGTTCGCCAGAAGACCTGTGGGCATCAAGGACATCCGAAGAAATCTCCCTTGGAGTGAAGGAGTCACTTCCTTGCAGGCTTCGCAACGAAGCTGACCTGTCTGCTGTTCCCGACGTAACACAGACATCCAGAGGCTCAAACCATAGAAGGTGGTTCTGTGGTTCCCTAGAGGCCTGACCTATCTTCCTTGTAATTTGGAAGACAGTATCCCTCGTCGGGGCTACTGGGACCGAACCCCTGTGAACTGCATCGACATGCAGTTGCCAAGGCTTTTTGGCTCAGCACTCCTGAGATCTTCAGGCTACAAGAAGCTCCAGCCTCCAGCACCTAACTTACTGAAGAACAGAGTGCTCCCTGCATCTTCTGAATCGTGCACCTCAGACTTTGGTGAGCTGCTTGAGGTCCACTTGCGACTTCTGTGCCTCCGGCCTGTGGGTCCTTTCAAGGGTTTCCTTTGCTTCAGTGGACCCCACTGCTTGCTCAGGGCTTACCCTGACTCTCCTGTCTTTGGGGAGTCCTTTGATGGTCTCAACGTTCGGTCCTTTTTGTTCGCCCCACCAGTTGCGGCTACCAAGGCTTGTTGATGCTCCCGTCAGACACCGAACACCGATATGGGACAGCTCGTGCACAGCTCCTGGTCTTCCTCAGCATTGCCAAGTCTTCACAGCTGCAGCGACAAGGTCCCCATCGTCTCATCTGAACCTCCCGACATCGGTGGGCATTGTGTTTCCATGCCTCTTGGTCACCTCTGAGTGGCATAGACTCGGTCCCCTCTGCTTGTCGTTTCTTCACTTCAAGAATCCACCCTTGGATTCCGCCGGACTCCTTCACAGGCTTCTCCAGAGGCATCTTCTTCAAAGACCACCATTGTCGTCTACGGCAGGTTTTGACGTCACTTCACCCCCATGCACCCGGCTTCCCTTGTGCAGGTAACCTATCTCCTGGAGCATCCACAGGAGGGGTGGCTCCTGGGTACTTACCTTGGGTAGTCCCTTGTGTCCCCAACTCCTCTGAATCCTCTGGTCCAAGTTCTGTTCTACTTTGCAGTTCACATTCTACTTTTTTAATATATGGTTTGGTCTCCCCAGAGAGACCACTGTATTTTGTGCTACTTACCTGATTGTTTTCGAAGTATTCTTGTGTATTGTGTTGATATCTCTAGGTAGGAGATGTACCAATGTGGTAGTGAGTGTTGTGTAATAAATAGACTTATTTTTTATATAAACAGTGTGTAGTTCTTTTCATTTAACTTGCACTACTGATTAAAGTTGGTAAAACAAGCTGCTTTACACTCCTTCAAGATAAGTCGTACGGCTGCTCTACACAGCTACCACTGAGAGCTTTCTATGGTTATCAAAGACTACTAAAATCTCCATAAGGTTGTCTGGATTAGTGCAAGGTGCATCATTTAGATAAGTGTGCAACATATACTAAGCCAGCCTCTTACACCAATGGAGCCCCTTCTGAGCCTCCTGGACCCAAATGCGCATCTAGAGGGTCAAATCGCCCAAACATGTGTAGGAAGGTGGATATCTGACTATGGTTACCCCCAAGTTTTTTGCCTAGTGTCTAGCTGGTTTTTCGACTTAGTAGGCCTGAGATCCTGCCATTCAGGGTCTCAGCCTGTCTGCTCTCTCTTTAAAATGGACTCCATGTACCCTAGGTGCATAACCCATTGGAACTAGATCACCCTGTGAGCCCCTGTACCAGTGTACACTAGGTACCCAGGGCATTGGTGTATCTAAGGCTACCAGGGGCTGAAGCATGTATTGTGCCACCCCTGGCCTGGCCTAACAAATTTGACACAACTGGCTGATCACTCAGCTGGGGTAAGTTGGTGTAACCACCTCTTACTTAGGTGTAGTATACCTATACCTAACCTTAAAATGGGACACATGTTAACCTATAAGTCACTCCTATGGCAGGCCTTAACAATCCTGAAGGCAGAGTGCTTGGTTCCATGTGAGATAGTGCTCTGGCATGAGCTGAGCCTGTCTGCAGTGGTCGGAACAACTTCCTTCTACCGTTTCCAGATATCGTCATACCATATACTCTTAAGTGCATTATGAACCTCGCGGTTAAATGCTATCTTTGGTTTGGCTTTATCAAAACATGTCGAGTAAGGTGTCATACGAATTGGAATACTAACCCCTCGCCAGTTCTGGCGACGGGGTTAGCATTCCACCCTTCTAGAGGGACACGACATGTACAGTACCTGAAACCCGGGTAAAATCAGACATAGCCTCAGCTCCACAAAATGGATGCTGCCACCACAGACACAAGTCTGCCCTCCTGCTGCTGGGAGTCCTTCCAGCTTGGGAGACGTGGACAAAGGGTTTCCTGCCAGGGGATGTGCGTGCACCACCCCAGACAGGATTTTGTGTATTGGTCAGGTAGGGCTTGAAAGGAATCAGACATGCCTGAGGCTCACAAGGAGCCTCGGTGCATATGCCAGTTCAAACCGGTCCTGGGGCACACCAGCCCCGGACCTGGGGCCAGCTGGACAAAGGATTGGGGGTGTAACCACCCCCCTTCCTGGTCCCACCCTTAGGGAGGGACCTAGCAGGTAGTCCGGCCCCTAGAATCCGCTTAAAGGTAGGAGCTGTGTCCTAAGACTTCAGACATCCTGGAATCAACTTAACTACAAAAAGAAAACGGGAACTTCGACGCTCTGCTGCACAGAGGACAGAAGGAAATCTCCCCTATGGTCAGGGAGTGACCATCTTGCTAACGCAAGCACCAACCAGCTACTCGACGTCTGCTTTGCCGCCGCCTCCTGCCGGAGCCCGAGCCCAGAGCCCGACAAGACCTGGACCTCCAGACCTCTCACCGCCCGATCCACAGTCCCTGAAAAGAAGGAACCCGTGGAGGCACCGAGACACGTGGAGCCAGCCATCTTGAAAGACCCACAACAAGCTGCAAGCGCGACAACAGAGGCTCCCTCCAAGTTGTGCTTTGGGTCCTGAGAAGCCCAACATCCGAGCAGCATCTGCACCCAAGGTGAGCCCTCCAGCATCTCGGCGTGGGGCCCCTCTGCACTTTGCAACTCGACGCGCCTAACCGGACCCTGGCCCATTGGCTAGAGGCCATCTCGGCGACCTAACTTGAGAACTACGACGCTGGTCTGGTTGCTCCAGACTGGCCCCTGCTGCCCTCCAAAGGAGCAGCCCCTCTGACCTTGCTGGTCAGAACCATCAGCTTTCTTCATTCTTCACGACTTCTGCTTTTGCCAAGGCTTGTTTGCTTCCTTCGAGTCGCCGACACCGCCGACAGCGAGAGCCTGCGTGGGACAGCTCGTGACCCGACTCCTGGACGTCGTCGACCTTCAGGGACCACGTGGCTGCGGAGACAAGCTACACCTCATCACCTGTTTGCACCCGACATCGCCTGGTACCTACCTGGTGCCACGCCGGTTACTGGCTAGTGACTGTGAACACTGTCCCCTCTGCTTTCAGGTCTTCTACAACTCCGATCCACTCTTGGATCCACCGCATCTCTTCTGGACCGACCGCCTGCAGCATCTTTGTCATCAGGCTCCATTGAACAGATAGACGAAACCCGACGCACTTCGAGACCTATGCACCCGCTTCCTGAGGGTGAGGTAAAGCTGGCACTCCGGTGCCCAAGTGTAGAGAAACGTCTCTAGTGTCTCTAGTTAAAGTCTTAAGTTCGTAGTCCATCCAGAAGACCCTTCTAGCAGTAACTTTTGAACTTTTACGCACCCATTGAAAACCTATGGGAGCCTGCGTGTAACTTTCCTCACTGCACACGCGACCCGTGGACCTCCTGGTCACTAACTGAAGTTAGCTCCTTGTAGGCCCAGCGATTCTAGAGGCCCTAGGCCTTTTCCCTTTCCTGTTCGTGGTAATTATACCACTATTTTAGTATATGGTTTGATCGGCCACCACGGCCTATCCATATAAAGTGCAACTTCTGTATATTGTAATACTTTCTTGTTTAACGATTTGTGCTCCTGTGCTCATAAAGAGTCTAGGGGATACTTTGAGTAATAAATACATATGACACACAGGAAGGCGAGCGGTTAGCGTTCTAGCTTCTACTCACTTGAGGGCTATTTAGGCTGCAAGGAAGCTCCAATTTTTGCGGTAGGGACGACGGTGGCAGCTAGTCCCGATCCCGCTTGGCGCCATTATTGATGATGGTCTAATTCTTTGCTGTGTGATATTTTTTAACTGAACTTGTTAAGAGGAAACGCTTTTAAAATTGTGTTACCTTATAAATCTTAGTTTGCTGTAGGGATCTCTTGAAGCTAGAATTTTATTATCACGCTGTACAAAACTACATACCCGCACTCATTAAGGGGTTAGGTGCTTTAGTACTGCTCTAGAGGTCGAATAGCACATACACGCCCGGTCCGACCCAGTAGCCAATCACGGGTGCGGAGGGCGGGGCAGTGACTGGCCCACACAGGAAGGCGAGCGGTTAGCGCTCTAGCTTCTACTCATTTGAGGGCTATTTAGCCACTCGTCGTATCTAGCGCGCAGCGTTAGCGCGCAGTGTGGCGCCTACTCCTGCGCCTAAGACGAGCCGAAGACCAGCCCGTCTGCGCCCGTCCGCGACAGGATGGGGCGAGGGGCAGGGGGCAATGGAGGAACATCCAGGCCGCGTAGACACACCTTACAGTAACAGGATAACATACACCTCACAGGTATTAATGGAGATTGGCTCAAATGTACCTAGGGTATGCACATATGAGGTGGGAACCAATTTGGAGGGTCCGTTTGCCTGTCGTAGATGTCATGCACAATTCTACAACTCCTTTGAAAGCGGACCATATTGGGAGCGCCCCGCGGAACTGGCGGGACAAGTACAACATGTTACATCGATAAATAACCCTATGGCCAACTTAACACTGGGAAGTAAACACTTGCTGTGTAACATTCGCTCATTAGCCAAACACTCCACTGAGGTATGGGACCTCATATCATCGGAAGAACCAGACTTATGTTTCCTAACCGAAACATGGCTTAAACCTCATTCAGTCCCGGCCATAACCCTGGGCATACCGACAGGATATAAAGTATCCAGGTTGGATCGCCCAAACAAAACAGGGGGTGGGGGGGGGGGGGGGGTAGCTATTGTTTTTAAACAAGAGTTGAACGTTACCATTATTGAAGAACTTTGTACACCCCAGATTGAATTAATGATTTTTAAAATCAATTTAACATCTAAGGAAAACAGGAAGGGAGCTGTGGTGTACCGCCCCCCTGGCCCGTGCGAGAATTTCTCTGTTCTTCTTATTGAGGCCCTAGCCCCTCATGTACAAGAGCAATCTAATTTTCTCCTTGTAGGGGACTTTAATGTACATAGTGAGCTGGGTAACTGCCCGGAGGCTACTACCTTGCTTACGGACTTAGACCTATTGGGACTTAAAAAGTATAACCACGGCCCTACCCATCAAGCTGGCCACACTTTGGATTTAGTTATGTCCAATTCACCCTTGGTTAAATGTATGCCTCCTACTCAAGTGGACTGGACGGACCATTTCATTCTTAAATTCTACACTTCTGCTACTTATAAGCGCCAGGTTACACAGACTGCACTAGCCAGCACAAGGAGACCTTGGCATAAACTAACTTTGGAGAATTTTAGGGATAACTACAAGGAACCCATAACTCATAGCCCAATAGGCGATATTTCAACTAAATTAAAAATGTTTGAGGAAGCGGTCGCTAAGGCTATAAACGCCACCATCCCTTTAAGAGTGTTTAAACCCCGTGTGGCACATAAGCAAGAGGTGTGGTTCTCTGACAAACTAAGATCCCTTAAGACAAAGACTAGGAAACTAGAGAAAATTTGGAGATCATCACGGGGGGCTGAAGATAAGGAACACCATAGGATAGCTCTCAAGACATATCACAAGGTCATTCGGACCGCACGTAAAAATTATATCACAACACAACTATCTGCAGCTGGAAAAAATTCAAAAATATTATACCAAATCCTACAAACATTTACAAAGCCAGCAGCCTTTGAAACGGCAGAATTAACATCGCAAGAACTTTGCGATGAGATCTCACTATTCTTCACTAAGAAGATAGATGGGATCTATGATAAAATACTGCATTCCAACAAAAGCGCTCTGACTGATAACATCTTCCCACTGACTGCTGAAGCCCAGTCTCACTCCAGCCTGTGCCTCACAGAATTCCCTCCCATATCGATAGTTGAGGTAACCGCATTAATTATGAAAATAAAGAGTGGTAGTCCTTTAGATACCATTCCCGCACGCATCATGCCCACATTAGCTAATGAATTAGGCCCAAGAATCATGCAACTAGTTAATTTGTCCCTGAGTACAGGGGAAGTTCCCCCAGACTGGAAACGGGCGCTGGTAAGACCTCTAAGGAAGAACAATGCCATACCCTGGACAGAACTATCTAATTTGAGACCAATCTCTCTTCTTCCCTTTTTGGCAAAGTTAACTGAGAAGTTCGTAAACAGTCACCTATCGACATACATCGAAAAATCTGGGACCCTGGACTCCTCTCAGTCAGGGTTCAGGCCTAGACACAGCACTGAGACCACCTTGCTGTCCGTCGCAGACGATCTACATATGCTCCAGGATAAGGGTTATTCCGTCATACTGGTGCTGTTGGATCTGTCTGCGGCGTTTGATACCGTGCCACATAACATCCTGACCTCCAGGCTAGCTGACAGTGGCCTGGGAGGCAAGGCGCTGGCCTGGCTGAGGAGTTTTTTTAACAGATCGCACCCAAAGTGTCACCCTGGGTACATTTCGTTCGGAGGAGCTGAAGATCTCAAAAGGGGTGCCACAGGGCTCTTGTTTGAGCCCTACGCTTTTTAACATCTATGTGGGCCCCCTGGCTAACATCATGAGATCCTATGGGTTCATTCCGGTGTCTTACGCCGATGATACCCAACTCCTCTTCCCTTTTAAAACTCTCACTATGGAGATTAGGAACTCTTTTGCCCAGGGAATGAAAGCAGTGGCACATTGGATGACGTCCAATTACTTACAATGTAATGTGGCTAAAACGGAGGTGATGTTATTTGGCGAGGCTAAACGTCTATGGACTCCGGACTGGTGGCCTCAAGATCTAGGGCCAGTCCCTGAGCCCAAATTGGTAGTGAAAGACCTGAGGGTTAGGTTGGACCAGGAGCTTTCCTTGAAACAACATGGTAACCTAGTGGTGGGCTCATGCTTCCACATTATTGGGCTGCTTCGGAAGGTGTTTCCTTTACTCCCAGATGCCACACGAAAGACCTTGGTGCAAGCATTAGTGTTGAGCAGACTAGATTATTGTAACGGTTTGTTACTATCTGCCAACGAAGGAGTCATCTCAAGACTGCAGGTGGTTCAGAACACTGCTGCTCGCCTTGTACTTAACGCACCCCCCCGAACATCCTCCAAACCTTTGTTGATCAAACTACACTGGCTACCAGTTCAGTTTAAAATATGCTGCATCATACATAAATGCTTGAGGGGAACTGGCCCGGCCTATCTGGCCAATAAGTTCATTCCATATGTACCCACACGCTCCCTGAGATCTGGAGAGCGGGCTCTGTTATGTGTTCCCAGAGCTAGGAAAGCAAGACAAGGGTCTAGAGCTTTATCTGTGGCAGGTCCTACGTTGTGGAATAGCCTTCCCATGGATATCAGATTGCATAGAGAACATCTTCCATTTAGGAAATATCTGAAAACTTTCCTCTTTCAAATTCAAATTCAAGATTAGGATATCTTCTCTTTGTTTCACTCTACACGGCTGTTATTTGTTTTGAGGCTGATGGTGCTTAAGGGCGCGGAGATACTCTTCTGGGAGTCGATTCTAGCGCGGTATAAACCTACAAATAAATAAATAAAATATATATTTTGAATATATATCTGTGTGGTGTCCTTTCATTGGTATAAAGGGGGGTTACATATGGTAAAACAGCCTGCTTAACACGCTTTAACGAGTTTAGCCTCAAAGACTGCTTAGCCTATGCTACCACTAGGGCAGCTAGTCCGAAAAGGTTGACTTACAACCACACCATAAGGGTTGCTTGGCATGGTACAAGGTGGTCACTTTAACTAGTGAACATCATATACCAGGCCAACTTCTCACAATGAGGCACATGGCGTCCTAGAATTCTTTCCCGGGAATGAGATCACCATGGCAAGCGGCGTGGAGCCAAATGCTCTCTCAAACCTTCAGAGCCATAGCCAAGCAAGTGGAGCACGACTGAGTCTTGGTCACACAGCAGGCACAAATTAAATATGGATCCGTAATCGACATGGCGCGATGGCAGGCACCGCACTGTTTGAATCCAGAAGTCTTTTTCGACATTGAGGAAAAAATCTACACACCAATAACAGTCAACAAAATGTAGAAAAAAGCCTGTTACAAAGTAACAGAGGGTAGCTCTCTTCACAAATCTGCGCTAGCTGAGGCAGTAAGAAATGACCTGAAGTCCGCACATCGAGGTGGTGCCTATATAGGTGAAACAAACTTCACTTCTGGTGCGGAAAACGCCAACGTCACAGACAGCCGACTGACGCCACCTACCTGTGTGCCAGGTTATTGCTAGAGCAATGCTCGAGCAAAAGTCTTCCGGATCCAGCCTAAGGCCTGGGATATTCTACGGGAAGGAATTTGCGCTAGATGTCTTTATCAGATGCATGATTATGTGTTGTTTTACCCCTACCTTTAAGTTTCTTGGTGTGTCTTTCGCCTGTCAATTTTTGTATTTGCTTTAACGGTAATGGGCTGATGCGCGGTGCCTACTTGGTGATAATTTGTTCCATATTATACTGTTCTTTCTGGAATAGGTGCGTGGTCTGCTTTATTCAGCGAGAAGTGATACAGCTCCTATGTTGGAATCTTTCTCCTATGTTTTGGGAATATTTACCCACTTCTACTCAGTGTTGCATGTGGCCTTTTTCACATTCATTTTCACATACAATGGTTTGCATCAGGGAACACTGACCTATCTTGGGCTTATTACTAAAGGGTTTATTGTGAGAGAGGAGCCGGTGGTAATGATCACTTGCGGATTTCAGTGCAATTTGACCTGAATCAACACTCGACCTTCCCAGTGACAGTCTGCTTGAACCTCTGAATTATGAGCGACTCTTGAAGGGGGCGCATGTGGGGCCTTGCTTGAGGAATGATGGCAATGCAGAAGACCATTTCTAGAAGGTGCCTGATAGTGGTGCTATGAGTTGACTGAAAGAGAGGAAGCAGGTGCTGAAAGGCTAAGGCGATTTGTTGGCTCGGATAAGCTCTGCCCATGACGACATCTAGTACTGACCTTAAGGAGGGTTGAATTTGAAGAGGCTGCAGGGGAGGGCTTGGTAGTGTTTATAATGAAGACCAGACTGTAGAGCAGGGACACCACTGTGAGTGTAGATGAACGCAGCAGGTTGCGGCTGCTCTTGATCAACCAGTCACTGAGGTAGGAAAAGACATGCCCTCCCTTCAAAGATGCGCAGCCCCCACTGAAATGCGCTTTGTAAAAAGCCTTCAAGCAGTAGTGATGCCAAAAGCAAGTACTTTGAACTGCTAATAATCTGCACCTATCAAAAAACCAGGGTACTGTCGATGAGCAGGGTGGATGGGGATGTGGAAACAGGCACATCCTTTATATCATGCACGGTCATGAAGTCGCCCCGTTGAAGGATGGAGACGATATCCTAAAGAGTTTGCATGCAAAATGTTTCTGTTACGAAGTAATGGCTGAGGGGCCTCTGATCAAGTATGGGACTAAGGGAGCTATACTTTTTGGGGATCAGAAAGTAGAGAGTAAATGCTGCTCCCTTGATGTTGTGAGATTACCTCAATATAGCGCCCTTCTGTAGGAGGGCCCGACCTTCCTCCTGATGGAGGCAGATGTGCTCTTTGGCGAGAGTACATGTACAATGTTGGATGTTATGGGGAGTAGTGTGTAGTTCGAGGCTACAACGGTGTTGGAATACTGCTACTACCTACTGGTCTGACATGATTTCCCTCCAGCAAGAGAGGAAATTGCACATCCTCCCCCAACAGGTGACATGATTGATTGGGAAATGGCTAAGTCATAGTTTTGAAGTGTCAACTTCCTTGCTGGGGCCTTTATCCCAAACCATTATCTCTGTAGGAGATCCTATTGTACCCTCTCACTTCTTACTGGTGATAAGCCTGCAGCTGTCTCTAGCAGGAGAGGGGAGGATTGGGCAAGGTAGCCTTCCCCGTCGGGGTTAGTGATACGAAAAGGAGCCACTGTACAGAGTGGATTTAAGCGCTACCATAGATTTTGCTATCTTTGTATCTTTTTGGAGTTCCTAGAGCATTTTCTCAACCTGGGGATGGAAAAAGTACCCAACAGGAGGTGAGAAGATGCTGCTGGACTGCAGGCTTGAGCAGAAAGATACAGAGAAAGAGGTGGTGCTGGAGTAGGACACTGGTATTAATGCCCATAGAAACAGGGTCTGCGGCATCCTATAGCAGCGAATGCTTGCATTGCAGATGACTTTGCCCTCAGAGAGCATCTACTTTCTACACTTTCTGCACAGGTTGGGGAGGTGCTTTAGAAGCTCTTGCATCAATCAATCAGGGTTTTATAAAGCACGCTACTCACCCGCGCAGGTCTCAAGGCGCTGGGGGGAGGGGAGAGGGGGTGCAGCTCCGGTTCAGTAGAAAAGCCAGGTCTTGATGTTCTTCCTGAAGGAGTGGAGGGTGGGGGAGCGTCTGATGTCGACGGGGAGCTCATTCCAGGCTTTGGCTGCTACGTAGGAGAAAGCTCTTCCGCCTGCTCTGGTTCGGCGGATGCCGGGGTTCTCAGCGAGGGCAAGGTCGGCGGAGCAGAGGTTCCTCTTGGGTACGTGGAAGGAGACTCTCTTGTTGAGGTATTTGGGTCCGAAGTTGTGGAGGGATTTGTAGGTGTGGGTGAGCAGTTTGAAGGTTACTCTCTTCTCGACGGGGAGCCAGTGGAGGTCTTGCAGGTGTTGGGTCATGTGTTCGTGCCGTGGGGTACTGAGGACGAGTCTGGCTGCGGCGTTCTGGATGGTTTGGAGCTTGTGGAGGAGAGTTCTGTTGATTCCGGCATAGAGGGCGTTGCGTAGTACAGTCGGCTGGTTATGAGAGCGTGGGTGACAGTTCTTCTACAATTGGGGGGGGGGGGGTCCATTTGAAGGTCTTGGGGAGTATCCAGAGGTAGTTGAAACTGGTGGCGGCGACGGAGTTTATCTGTCGGGTCATGGTGAGGGAGGAGACGAGGATAATGCCGAGGTTCCGTGCATGGTCAGTCGGGGTGGGCGGGCTCCTGAGGGTGGAGGGCCACCAGGTGTTGTCCAAGGCGGAGGTGGAGGGTCCGAGGATGAGGACCTCGGTCTTCTCCGAGTTGAGCTTCAAGCAGCTGCTCTTCATCCAGGCCAAGACGTCCCTCATTTCTTGCTGGAAGCAGAGTCTGGTGCCTTCGGGTTTCTTGGTGAGAGAGAGGATAAGCTGGGTATCGTCAGCTTATGATACCATGCTGAGCCTGTGCTGTCTGACGATGGCGGCAAAGGGGGCCATGTAGACGTTGAAAAGTGTGGGGCTGAGTGATGATCCTTGGGGTACTCTGCAGTTGATCTCTGTGGGTTCGGAGAGGAACATGGGGGTGCGGGTGCGGTGGGAGAGTTGAAGGTGAAATGAACGCAGTGGTGGTCCGTCCAGAGGGGCTGTGAGGTGTGGCTGAAATGGATATTTGTCCCTCCTGCGAAGACTAGGTCGAGGGTGTGTTCAGCCCTGTGCGTGGGGGTGGTGACTAGTTGCTTTAGTCCGAGGATGGAGAGGTTGTCTAGGAGGGTGATGGAGTTGGGGGTCGCTGCAGTTGTCCAGGTGGAAGTTCAGGTCTCAGTTTAGGAAGTAGTCCGTCGGGAAAATGGTGTGGGGTGCGACGAGGTCGGCGATGGTGGTTGCGGCCTGGGAGCGCGGTCCGGGGGGTCTGTAGGCGAGGGTTCCGCTTTGCATGGTTCTGGGGTTGATCTGGAAGTGGAGGTGTTCTGTGTTGGAGTGGGGGTTGCTCTGGTTGGAGGTGGAGAGTCAAAGGGAGGTCTTGAGTGCGATGGCGAGTTCTTCTCCAGGGCATCTCCTCCCATTGTTCCCTGTTGTAGCAGGACGGGGGTGCACCAAATTAGCTATCTGCCAATGGGTTACCACTCTAACTGCCAAATTCTTGCTCGCTGCGTCTAGTTTCTTTTCTTTTCTTTTTTCTGGAACAGGAGCATAACTGGTGGCCTGGGCAGAGATGCGCTTGCAGGCAATGTTAGCCACCAAGGGGTTGGATGGAACCTGCCACATAATTTAACTTTGGTTGCTAGGAAATGGTTTACATTTATTCTCAACCCTCAGGGTGACTATCCCAATCCTTAACAGGCTCTTTCAAATTATCGGGGGCAGATTTTAGCATGCCCTTGAGCATGGGGAATAACTGAACTATGCACTCAGATTTAGAAAGCTTCTCCAGAAGAAAGTCATCCTTCCTTTGGGTAACTGACATGAGAACCTTGTGAAAGGCAGCTCTCTGAAAGAACTCATGGTAGGCTGTTGTGTCACATGAGGGGGCGAGGGCCTGACTGGATAATGGTTTAGATCTGGATAACTTGGGGAATCTATGCTGTAGTCTTTACAGGGATCATCAGTGGGGCCTTTGCCATATTTAAGCTATGGGTTTGCACCACCACTCTTTGATCAGAGCCTCAGACACACACTTCTAATCCGTCTTTCTAACTAGGTACCGTTAAGTAAATTTGTACAGACCATACCCATTATTTGTAAATTTCGGACGTGGTTTCAAAATCGGAGTGCTTTTATAGTTGAGGAATTCTTGGGGACCAAAGTCAAAGTTGTCTATTGGTATTGGGCTTGGCTATGTTTATTAACTGTTCAGAGAGGAGTCACATTAGGTAGTGAGCAAAATGGTTGGAAAAAAGTAATGTACTGTATAGTGAGGAATTGTATTGATAGTGGCAGCTAGATCCCAGTGAGGAGCAATATGTGAATGGATGCACAGGCCAAAGTATGTCACGGAGGTTTTTTTTTTTAATCTGCTGGGCTGCTTCGTAGTCTAAGCTTAATGCCATTGTAAGCGTATGTGAGTGTAGATAGCTAATAAGCAGGTGAGAGAAAATAAATGACTGAGTAAACCTTGAATTCACTTGGGGAAACATGATGAGGCTCCAATCCCTTGATAATTCCAAGATTTCTTACACAGTACTGTTCTTGGACGTAGTTTCTAGAGTGAGCTGGCTGTCAGCAGGTAATTCTTCCACTTGCAACAGATTAGGATCTTTAGCTTTTCAAGAGTTCAGTTTAAGATGACTATTTAGCAGCCATTAGATGACGGCTCTGAGGCGGTGATCTAGCCCCAAGGTCTCTAGGTCCTTTAGGTTTTCCAGGTTTAGGATGATCAGACTATCGTCAGCTTTAATGTAGCACGTCAGGATGAAAGACTAGATGCGATCCAGTATTGGGCTCACTAAGGCATTGACGAGGAGCCGGGAGACACAGCACTGTTGTAACTGAAAGAGGGGGTGTTCCCAAGAAAAGATTACAGGAGAGTACTTGGTAGGCTATTCTTCTTGATGATTGGTGATCCGGACACTGAAAGGCTTGGTGCCTGGTGCTAGAGTTGTTAAAAAGAATTCTAATTGGGTGACCTCAATTGTTGTGTAATATGTCCTTGAAGATTTGAGGAGCCCATAATTCATTTTACAAACGCCAGCAGCCTCACTACCACGAGCCATTACAAAATAATGGGGTGACCCATACTAGTCCATGGACCTGGGTAATGCTCGGTATAGAAAACAATGGTCCTAGACTAATTTCCTTAAGAAGGTATTCATTAAGTCAAAATCTATAAATATGGTACACATAGAACTCAATTTACATCATAAGTGTTACCCAGTGGTTTCTCAATTCAATAAGGTTTATCCTCAAAATGACACACAAGCACCATAAATAGCTTCAATAGTGACTGTTTAATCTCACAGTTATTATAACAGATCACTGTAGAGAACGTTTCAAAACAGAAAAGAGGGTTGCTCCAGGGGGGAGTGTGGAAAAAAATAATTGTGGCTGTGAGAATAGAACAGGTATATAGGGAGGGGAATCAGAGAGTAGTAAAAACAAACAATTACACATAGTAATGTCCTTAGTAAACTGGTTGTGGTTTACAGTAGCACCAGTTTTACAGTGGGGCCTGTCCTCATGGATTTGAAAGTACTTTTCTGGTTCTTGATGTTGTTCAGAGTGTAATCGTCTGTAATGGGGCAGGGATGGGATGAAGTAGGGTACAGACCCACTAGGGGAAAGTGTCGACGTTTCGACCCTGCTGCATAGAGGGTGGTTTGTATCCTCTGCAGGCGGGTCTTCCTCAGGACGGGGACAGGGGGCGGGAACAACCTGTATCAAGGCGAAGTCTGGATCACAGTCCCTCAGGCAGCGGTCCGCATTTTTTCAGCGGTGAGTTAGAATAGGTATTGAAAATTAAATGTGCAGAATTCAGGGCAGCAGTGTCGATTGAATCCTAACACTGGTAGAATGAGGCATCAGATGCTATGAAATTTATTTGTACCCTTGAAAATGAATTTGCCTGTTTTGCTGTTGCTTGTTATATCAGCAGGGATGTACATAGAAGTAAATCCCTCGCACATCTAGACCATTTAGTCTATGAATCTGTTTGAAGAATGCCCCCCATTGAAAAGTAAAATTAATAAATGGGACAACAAGGTGATTTGTACATATGAAGTTTTAACAGTCATAATATGTGTTAGATAAAACTAATGGAGAACAATGTTTTTTTAAAGTGTATGTACTTGTATGGATCAAAACAAGATTTGAAGAAAGTTTTATGACTGACTGATTTGAGTAGCAAAGGAATAGGACAGAAAGCCTTATAGGGAATTAGCTCTGATAAGTTTCTTGTGAGTGGCTCGAAGGCTGCTAGGGCTAGATGACTGCTGGTGGGCAAAGCTATCTTGAACATGGACTGAACATCAGGTGTCTTTTCAAGTGTTTTGACAGCCTCTTTGTTTTTTAATCTGAGACTTGTAGAAGGCTTGAGAGCATTGAGTTTTTTTGATTGTACATTCTGGGTTTTGAAATTCTGTAATCCTATAAAGTGCCTAATTAGGGCATTTGTTGTTGGAGATTTCGTTTTGCCTTCTGGAAGGAAACTTTATGGTCCCTGCATAAGATACTGGAAAAGAGTTCAGTAACACTGATTGAAAGATTTTCTTCTTTGGTGCTGTATGGCAGAAATGTCTGTTTTATTCTAACTCTTTGTTGATCCAATAGGTCTTAGGTCAATGGCTAGCGCAACTGAAGACCTTCAAGGGAAAGATTCAGATAAAGCCTTCAGAAATCAATTTGTAGAGCTGTTCCACTTCTGTTATTTTAGCAGGAGAGATGAGGGTTGAGTGCCATGAGGTTCAATCAATCAGGGTTCTCATAGAGCGCGGCTAATCAAATGTTAGGGTCTAAAGGTGCGTGGGGGGGGCAGGGGGTTCTAAAGTTAAGTCAAAGAGCCGGGTTTTGAGGTCCTTCCTGAATTCAGCTATTCCTTGCTGAGATCTGACCCTACCAAGGATCTAACTGATGAAATTTATCGAATTACTTCTGAAGCTTTTGATTTGGGTTTTCTGAGTAAATTGGAATTCGATTATTTGAATAAAAAATGCCCACGTCTGCCTACCATCTACACCCTACCCAAGATACATAATGACATGCTCCATCCACCTGGACGCCCTATTGTATCTGGCTGTGGCTCACTATTGGAACCACTTTGTAAGTACATAGATTTCTTCCTGAAACCAATTGCTGAAAAAACGGAAATGGACTTGAGGGATGCCATGCAAGTAATTACCTTGGTGGACCACAAACCCTTTGATTCTAATGAGCAATTACTTGTTACTTGTGACATTGTTTCACTCTACACAAGTATTCCCCAAGAACCAGCACTGGGAGTTATGCGAGAAGTTCTGAATTTACGACCTGCTCCAATGAGGGTGCCTACAGATTTCATCATAGCTCTTCTCACCATTGCTATGAAGAAGAATTTCTTCTATTTTCAAGGCAACTACTATGTACAGACGAAGGGTGTAGCGATGGGGGCTGCCTTTGCCCCGGATCTAGCCATCCTTTATATGGATAGTTTTGAAAAACTTCATGTTCTTAATAACAATCCTTTTCATCAACATGTTGATTTATGGAAGCGATATATCGATGATATATTACTAATCTGGAATGGCGGTATAGTTCAACTTAATCTGTTCCATGAGTGGCTGAATCGATGTGATCAAAATATCCAGTTTACCATCCAGTCTGATGCCCATGAGATACCGTTCCTCGATTTAAAGATCTTCAGTGAAGACAACAAACTATTCACTACCCTTTACAGGAAACCTGCTGAACGTAACTCCCTCCTAAGATACAGCAGCTATCATCCACGTGGCCTGCGAGACAATCTTCCGGTAGGACAATTTCTACGGATTCGCAGGAACCGCACGAAGCGAGCAGATTACCTGACGGAGTCTGATTATCTGAGTACCAGATTGATCTCAAGGGGCTATCCCAAACGTTTGGTAAAAATGGCCCAGAAGAGGGCTTGGTTTAACCCAAGGGAAACTTTATTAATGGCCAAAGACCCCGATGAATCCGCCTCCAAAAGAATGATCTGTGTCACGACTTTTTCAACCAGGAGTAACGCTGTGAAAAAGATAATCAACAATCATTGGAACTTGGTATCAACCGAGATTGATCAACCTAACTTACCCATGCATTCTTTCAGGAGGGTCATGAGTATCAAGGATCACGTGGTACACTCCTTTCTGGAGGACCCAGTGGAGCCAACCATCCAGTCACTCTGGAACTTACCACCCATCGTAGGACACTATAAATGTGGGTCCTGTAAAGCATGTTTAACAACGATACAAACCAAAAAGTTCATCTACAAACATCACACAATCGTGTTGCATTCCCACACTAACTGCAACTCTATTAACGTGATTTATGGGATCATCTGTCCTTGTGGTCTCTTATACATTGGCCAAACACAGCAGAAAATCAAAGCAAGGATATTACAACTAAAAAAGCAGGATCAGATGCGTTGTCACAGGAGCACCTCTGGTTGAGCAATATAGCCAGCTGGGACATGGCCCTGACCAAATGCAATGGCTTGTGATTGAGAAAACAGAGCTGGGCCCAAGAGGAGGCAATATAGCCTCGATCCTTACAATAAGGGAATCCAAATGGATGATCCGTTTGGACACTATCCATAGTGGTTTAACCGAACAAGATCCCAGTAATGCACAACTAGCATGTCTCAGCAACTAGGGAATCATGGTGACTTTAGTCAGATTCTCTACTGTATGAACTCTTATCAAATGTCGTACTATTGTGTATATTTACTTTTATTCAAATATGTGACCCTGCCATCTATTTTTAATTGACATTGGTGACATATTCAACCATATGATAATTGTCGCAGTCCCGAGCAATTTTATGGCCTGATATCATACTTATTGTCAACATCCGGATGTTCATGCGACTATATGATTTAGGTATATACATAATATATACATATGTATGCTGGTTATTCTGTTGTGACACCACACTCAATGATGACTATTTTCAAATGTGATATCACCTGTATTTTATTAGTTGATCTATGTCTAGAGCATTATTGCTGTGGCTCCATTGTTTATCTATAATTGAATCCTTTGGTGTCCATCACAATAACTGAGGTTTTTCGACCCCTAACACCTTTGTTAAAGATTGCTCCCGTTTTCTTTCCCTTTAGTAGTGCCATCTTTAATACGTAACAGTTATGTCGAAACAAGGCTATTTCCAGATTCAAAATTGTTTCAATGAAAACACCACTTTGGTGTCTTTCTTCCAATACACTACCTTCGCTAGCGTCTAGCGACTGTGCCGCGTGGGACGTCATGTGGCGTAGGGCGTCCTCCCGTGCTAGCATTAATGAAGGATCCATGCTGCCACAGCTTCCTTTCATTTACCCTCTGAAGAAATCAGCCTGTTGAGAGTAACGGTAAGCTTATGCCCCTTTGCTCCTCGGCCCCGTTTTGAGCTGTTAGCAGTTCAATTATTCTCTGTGCTGTTTAAATCGTATACGGGCACGGTCTCTCTTGTCGGCCCGTTTTGTTTATTTAGACGACTCTTTCTTCCTGGGGCCGCTGATTGACTGTGGCTCTGTCATTTTGTGTCTTATATTCTTTTCAAGGACAGGGTTAGTACCCCTGGATCCATTTAGATATTTTGACGCGTTTACGCGAGTCCATGTGGATTTTTTCTTCCCCTTGATACATGGATACGACCTTCCCTGTGTTGTTCGGGGTTACTCTTTCGACTTTTGCATACGATGTTCTCACCCAGGCTCATATGTAGCTGACGGGTCCTGCTGTATACATTGAGTCGAGTACTCCTATGTGCTTTTTATTTCAATCTGATGACTATAGATTATGGTACCTTTTCCTGTGCGCTGAATGTCCTTAGTGTTTTTAGAAAAAATATTTTTTACATTCGCTTCTTTCCATTCTTTATATCCATAGAGGCCAACGTCTTGTGTGATTCATTTCCCCTATTTTACCAATGGTTTATCCACGGCTAACGATGCTGTATTAACTAATGCCTCCAGAACGGTGCGAGAATTATTCTGGATTAAGTAAGTTGTATTTATTTTGTTCTGATTCTGAGAATTCCAGTTAATTTATTTATGGATCACCCATATATTGACACCTTATTTATTTAGGTGTTCTTCACCCCCACCTCCTTTGGAGCCTTCCAGCCCGTGTGTCTTCGACGCCAAGCCAGTACTTAACATGCTTTAATCTTTCAATACGGTAATTACAGTGATTCTCACCTTCCTAGTCCAATTAATTAATTTTGTCTTGGGACTTGATGTAATATTGTAGCGATACTCCGCTGCGACAAGCATGCCCCGGTACGCCACCACCCCTATAAAACCTTTTGTGCCCATGGACTAAGACAAGAGCGGTGCATAAACCTGGTGCACTACAACTCCCATAACACCACGGGGCCCTGCCGAGACAAGCGCGGGAACAGGAAGCAGCCCGCCTCTATATAAGCCCCGCCTCTGCAGACGGTGAGTGCTTGACAATCCTACCCGAACCTGGAACCTAGCAGAAGCTTCGTTGTCGCTGCCCATGCCACAGTTTCTTTGATCTCCAGTTCCGCGGACGCTTTCCTTCCCGCTCAAGACCGGATTAATTGCCGCTTTGAGACCGACGCCTCCACTGCGCGCGGACGCTTTCCTTTCCGCTGGAGCAGCGGGGGGCGTTGCTACGGAATTCCGAGGGCGGACGCTTTCTTTCCCGCCTCGGACTTCGGAATCTACACGTTCTCTACCCACGAATCGGACCCTTACTGGAGACGAAGGTAAGGAGCGCTGAGTACGTGAATCCTAACGTACTTCAGAACGCTCACGGGATTATCACTCCACAGTGATCCTTAGCGCTAGGTCGCGCTAGTTTCTCCTGTAAAGAGGATTCCTTGCCCTAGAGGTAGTGGTTAGTTGCACGGCACTGACAATAACAATCACGCGCAGGCTCTGGTGTTAACAGCCAGGTGTATAAACTGCAGACAACACATGTACCTCTTTGGTCCCCTGGCACTTGCTTTTCCCTGGCATTTGGCGCATGCAACCCAGGAAGGGAGTGGACTCCAATTCACCCGTGACAACCATATGCCGGTTCCTTGTGAGTAGTCCCTTGAATATCCCTACCAGCTCATTCATGCCTTGGTGTAGTGTATGTCTTGTATGGTATTGATGCTTATCCTTTGGCCTTCTGCAGGCTTATCAAAGCCGTAAGGTGCCAAGACCATCTCCCCAATACAAGCAACAGTTCTCGATTGGCTACTCTCTTCCCTGTTCCCCAGGGTGCTGCATTCCATACGAGTGTCCACTATTCGGTGGGAGGTAGTATCTTGGCGAATAGGGAGGCCTCTCTACTGGCTGTCGTCCCTGCTGGCTGTTACGAAAGGTTAGTGGCCTGCCCGTTTACCTTGGGCTGCTGACAAGCCTGACAAATATCCATCTATGATACTAATTTAATATCTCTTTAGGTGCCCCTCCCCCTGTTACATCGACACTTCTGTCCTGATGAAGACCCCGTCAGTAAGGACCCAATCAACCTACCTGGGTTAAGGGGTCGAAACGTCGACATACAACCTATACCAGTACCATCAATAGTGCAATGTGCACTGTGTTTTTTTCAAATGTACATGGCTTTGTAAATGAATGTATAACCAACAAATGAATTTCTCTTTGACTGTGTGGCTTAGAGCAGTATGCCCAACAATTGAATTGTGATATTGTCAAAACGTTATATGTCACTTGCCCTATTACCTCACTCTAATCACTTCCCTCCCTCTCCTGGGCACCTCTCATCCTTGGTCAATTTTGATTTATTTCTTAAAAAATTATATTTTTGCTAAGTGTGATTAAATAACACTTTGGCATCACTTAATTGTTCATCTATTTTTGATGTTGTTTTTGCTATTATTGTATAAGCATTTATGCTCTGGGACCTTTTCTTTATACTTCCTGAATTGAGGCTGTGAAGGTGATTGCCTGAGATGTAGAGGTAGAGAGTTCTAGGTCTTCGCAGCGAGTTAGGAAAATAAACTTACTCCAGCTGAGGTCTTGAGGATCAGAGGATCTTGAGGTTGAATTTGTTCCACTGTTTATACATGAACTTGTCACTATTATTTAGACTATCCATAAGGAGATTAGTGCTAGTCTCTCCATACATAATGGAGATTTCCAGTTGCTGTGAACAGTCCAGGCAGACTGAAGACTGTGTCAAAGGTGTGGCCAGAGTTATGACTAGGTCAAAAGATGACTAGGGGGAAGTCAAGGGGTTTTAGTTTAGTTGTGAGGGATCATGACTGGGGGCGGTTGGTCTGTCGAACCACATGTTCAAGTCATCTTGGATGCAAACCCGGCGCGGCTCAGGAGGAGAAGACGCGCGCGGCGGCCTGCGAGGTGGGGCCGGCAGCTGGAGCCTGCGCTAGCACCGGGAGGTGGTTCGGAGATGGCGCTGCACGAGAGGTCCATTCCCCCCGCGGACGGAGTGCCCTGAAGGCTGCGGGCTGACATCGCCTGAGGGCTCGGACTGGCGGGAGCCCCTGCCGGGTGCTGAGGTGTTGCGGGTGGCCCAGAGGAGGTGGCGCGCGGCGGAGTGCAGCGCCCTGGGCTACACACTGGGGGCCTGCTGCGCCCTGTGGAGCGATCGGTGGCAGAGCACCGTGGAGCTGCGGCCCAGGGGGACGAGATCCGGAGTGAAGGGGGAGCCTGCGGTCTCGAGACGTCGCTGAGGTCCGGACAGCGAGATGAGCTGGGGCCTTGGGCCTGTGCAGGTCCCTCTGATGCAGTGAGCCCGCAGTGACTGTGTGCGCGACGTGCGGTGAGGAGGGCCCTGACATCGGGGGGTGATGCATGGTCGCACCCGCGGCAAGGCACGGGTGAAGGAAACTGGACTGGGGTGGCTCGGAGCCGGCGCACGTCGAGGGATGTAAGGCGGAGAGGGGTGCAGAAGCGCGCCTGGAGTGTCCGGAGGACCCGGAGGCCGCGACGTGGGCTGCCCGTTGCAGATTCTGAGGCCTGGTATAGGCAAGGGCGGGCGCCATTCCGCGGGAGGCGCCATTTTGTGTGCGGCCGCGGCGGCACATGGTGTGCCGGACACTGCAGGGATCGCCAGAAGAACGCAACGGAGCGGTGAGGGGCCCCCCATGAGACTATGAGACTGTGAGCCGGGGAGCTGGGCGTAGAGACTGAGGGAGTGTGGCCCCGCCGTGCAGCTGGCTGACGGGGCTGACACGCCCGGACTGACTAGCACTCCAGTGGGCGCAAAGTCAAGACGGCGCAGAACGAGTGAGCCTGGGCACGCAGTGGTCTGCTGGCGGGCACCGGTCGGGTGTACCTGGCAGGGCCGGAGCGGGACTGGATCGGACATCAGCCGGTCGCCGCATCGGGGGACAAGTACAGTGGTGCGGCGCCCTGAGGGGTAAGAGGCGAACAGTTCTAAGCGCCCCTTCCGGACAGGGGAGTCTTACTGGTGTGCTTCCTCTCTGGAGCCTGTTGCTTGTGCGGGCTACCCTCGGTCCTCCTCCGGCTGTTTGCGGCCAAGCGGCTGGGCCCTGGGGACTGAGACGAGCTCCGGCAGCCGCGCAGGACAGAGTGTCGGCGGGATCGGAGGGCCCACGCCCGGTTGTGCCTACGACGTCTGGGGACGAGCTGTGAATGCCGACTGCTCAGCAGTACGCGATGGGCCGGCTTCGCGACAAATCGCAGCAGGGACAGCTACGCGCCGGGAGCCTGGACCCCCCCACAGGGGCGGTCGGGGGGAGACATGGAACCGCAAACGGCAGCCCTCTCAACTAAAATGGACACCATGCTCGCGGCGGTGGAGAGACTTAGCACTACCCTGGACCAAACACGGGAGTCCCTCGAAACGAGGATTGACAAGGTCGCATCAGACTTTACCCTCCTTCACGCTGACCATCGCAAACTGGCCGAGAGGGTAGCGACACATGACCAAACGCTTCAGGAGCTCCAACCTGTTGTCCAGAGTCATAGCGCAGCATTCCAGGATGTGCTGGACCGGGTCCATGCGCTCGAAGATCGGGTAGACGATGCGGAGGGACGCTCCCGGCGCAATAATATCCGCGCAGTGGGTCTTCCGGAAGGAGTGGAGGGTAGGCACCCGGAGCGATACGTGGAAAACTGGCTGCGGGATCTTCTGCCTCAGGGGGTGTTGTCTCAGCCCTTCGTTGTGGAGAGGGCACACAGGGTGCCGGCGCAGAGGCCCACGCCGGGGGCCCGGCCCGACCGTTTCTCTTCAAGCTCCTCAACTACCGGGACAGGGATGCAGTTCTGAATGAAACTAGGAAGTCTGGCGACCTGACCGTGGACAGTAGCCGAGTCATGCTATTTCCGGACTACACCGCAGCCGTGCAGCGGCGCAGAAGCAACTACATGGCGGTGAAGCGACAGCTTCGGGAGCTGGCGCTACCTTACTCCCTGCTGTTCCCGGCCCGCCTGCGAGTGGTAGCAAAAGAGGGGACCCGCTTCTTCGACTCCCCGGCGGACGTGTGGGACTGGCTGGAGGAGTCTGGGCAGTGGACGGGGGCGAGGCCCGCTGGTCCGGATGTTGACGGCTGCCCAGGGAGACGATCTAGAAGACGTGGGCGTAGAGGGGCACGACAGCTTGCGCGTCCGGGACCGGTGGCGCCTAGCCCGGAGAGAATGCGGATGGAGCGGCAGGAGGCACTTGAGGCGGTGGCGACGCTTAGAACATCACCTGCCAGTGGGCGAATGGAGAATTGTGCGCACAGTGCTCCAGGAACTAGCGGGGCGTCGTCCCCGTCCACGGTGGTCTCGGAAGACTTGATTTTGCCAGTGGTGACCCCACAGACTGCTGACCCGATTGAGTGATCAGATGTTGCAATGTTAAAGTTTGGGCAGGGACTACGCATGTTAGACAAGGCCACGTGCCTGCCGTGGCATTGTGCTGGGTGGTTGTGGGGCCCTGGGACCTACCGGGGGGGTGTAGGACTAGCACTCGGAGCGACTGGCCTCGTGGGGGCGGGTTGCACATGGCGCGGCCCACTAGATGTCACACCTGCGGGCTCCCTCCGCCGCGACTTGCACTGGGCCTACAGGGCAGTTCAGTCCTCGCCACGATGCTGCTCCTCCTTCTTTAAGTGGAGACAAGGGAGGGGAACTAGTACTAACAAGTAGCTACGATCGCACAAACCCCATCAGGCACTACACTGCAATAGCCTAATATTACTTCGCATTCCAGAGGTTTGGACGGATGCCCCGTTGGGAATACGCCCGGTTTGTTAAATTGTTCATAATAGTTACACTGTTTACATGGCAGCGCATTAACATGCTCCCTCCGGACTGTGGCCCCTCCCCCTCCCCTGGCGCCGACGCTTTGCCCCCCAGCCCGGCTTGCTCGACTAGCTTCGCGATGACGCACACTAACATTGTGACCTGGAACATACGGGGCATGCACACGCCGTCCAAGCGTTACTCCATCTTTTCCTATCTGCAGCGACACTCCGTTGGAATTGCCCTCCTACAGGAGACGCCTATGACCCAGACGGAGCTGGGCAGGCTCTCCAGGCGCTGGAGAGGGCAAACTTACGGCACCGTTTACTCGGCGCACGCGCGGGGCACGCTGATCTGGGTGCGAGCGGGCGTCCCCTTCGATTGCAAAGAGGTGGTGGTGGATCGGGAAGGCAGGTACACGTTAGTGCGGGGGAAGCTGAATGGTCAAGAGATGTTGCTGGGCTCGTTATATGCGCCTAACGTGGATCAGGCCTCCTTTTTAGTGCGACTGATGCAGCTTCTACACCCTTATGCTGGGCTCCCCTGGATGCTGGGAGGAGACTTTAATATGGTGTTGGATGTCCAGTTGGACAGATCCTTCCCTCCCCTCCGTGCCACGGTAGCGGAGTCCAGCGCCCGGGCACTGGGAGACTGGCTCACGCACGGGTCGCTGCAGGACTTGTGGCGCATACTACACCCGCAGGATAGGATATATTCTTACTATTCAGCAGTTCACGACCTGCACGTACGGTTGGATAGGATAGTGGGCTCCCGGTCCTTGCTCCCACTCATCGAGCAGTCGGAGTACCTGGGGCGGACGCACTCCGACCATAACCCCTTATGTTTTCGGATTGGCTGGGTGGCAGATCGCCCGCCGGTGCCCACCTGGCGACTTCAGCCGAGCGCGCTGGAGGACTCGGAGTTCCGCTCCTCCCTTGGTACGGCTATTCTAGCATACTTTGACACAAATGAGGGGACGGCAAGCAGTGCCTTGGTGGAATGGGACGCCCATAAGGTGGCCGTTCGGGGGCACTGCCTGGGGGCCCAGTGGAACATACGTAAGGCCCTTTCAGACTCTCTGGCGCGCCTCGAGGACGAACTCTTGCAGTATGAGAGGGAGGGAGAAGGAGGGGGTAGACACTCACGTAGCCTGGAGGATCTCCGCGGAAAGCACGCGGAGCTCCTGGAGCGGCTCCGCTGTCACAACTATGCGGCGCACACAGCCAGAACACATGCTAGAGCAGATAGGGCGGGCCGAATGCTGGCCTGGTTAATCCGACAGGAGGATCGTCGGGACCCGATCGGAGCAATCCGCAGGGAAGACGGAGTGGTGGTATACACGCAGCGCGAAATACATCGGGCCTTCACAGACCATTACAGGCAACTGTATACGGCTAAGGGGACGGGTCCCCGGCACCTCCTTGGGGAGTTCATGGCTTCCATTCGCTTGCCCGTGGCCTCCAGGGAACATAACGAAGCGCTCAGTGGGCCCCTTTCCCCGGAGGAAATTGGGGAGGCGATACAATCAATGGCGTTGGGAAAAACGCCGGGGCCGGACGGATTGCCTGCGGAGTATTATAAGGCATACAGTGAGTCCCTGGTGCCGCTGCTGCGAGCGCTCTACAACAAAGCGCTAGAGGACGGGTCGCTTCCCCCCCTCCATGCGGGAGGCGTTCCTGGTTTCCCTGCCTAAACCGGATCGTGACCGCACGTCCCTGGGCTCATACCGACCCCTGGCGATGCTCAACGTGGATTACAAAATCCTAGCAAAAGCACAGGCGGACCGGTTGGCGCCAGTGGTCCCTCATCTGGTGCATTCAGACCAAAACGGGTTTGTCCCTGCGAGGTCCACGTCGTTGAACCTTAGGAGATACTTCAGGGTGGCCAGCGAGGCCGTGCACAGATGGCCCAGAGCGGAGTGCCTTCTCCTAGATTTGGAGAAGGCGTTTGATTGCCTGGAATGGGGCTACCTGTCCACGGTATTGTTACAATATGGGTTGGACGGGGATTTCCTCAGGATGGTCGACCTGCTCTACAGGAACCCCACGGTCCGTGTTCGGCTGGGCCCCTATGTCTCGGAGGCGGTACTGGTGGGCCGGGGCACCCGGCAGGGATGCCCTCTGTCCCGTTGCTGTTCGCCCTGGCGATGGAACCCCTGGCGGCAGCTCTGCGGACGACCCTGGGAGATGGTATACCGCTGGGGGACGCTGTTCACCAGGTGTCGCTCTATGCAGACGACCTGTTAATATACGTCAAGGATGTGGGATGCAAGCCGGAGCAGCTGGCCCAGTTGTTGCAGTCCTTCGCCACTATTTCGGGGCTCCGCGTAAACGCAGGTAAATCTTGTCTGTACGCTTTTATCGCAGGGACTGAGGACCCGGGTTATCACCTGAATGGCACGCCAGTTCAATGGAGGGAAGGCACCTTTCGATATCTGGGGATACAAATATACCGCTGCCCGACTGACTTATTTGATGGCAACCTGGAAAGGGCGGTCACGGCGCTCAGGTCGCAGGTGCACTTTTGGAGCATGCTCCCACTGACGACCACGGGCAGGGTGGCACTCACCAAAATGGTCATGCTTCCCCGCCTCCTGTACTACTTTGTTAATTTACCGACGTATGTCCCCCCCGCCTTTTTTGGTAGGCTCAATAGGATGCTGCGGGATTTTGTTTGGGCGACTGCCAGACACAGGTTGGCGCTCGCAAAACTATTCCTGCCAACAGACAGGGGTGGTCTGGCGGCTCCTGGTTTTGAACACTACTACCTGGCTGCTCAGCTACAATGGGTCGCCCGCTGGTTGGCTGATAGAGGCAGGGACGACATAGCCACGGCAGTGGCACCTTATTTGCTGGAACGTGTGACCGGACCCTTTCACCCCCTAGCTACGGTTACGGGACCGCTGCCGCTCCTTCTAGCTGTGGCACATAGGTGCTTTCGGAGGGCTTTGTACCTCACTCGCGCGGTTGTTCCATACGCGCCGGCAATACCTCTGTAGGGTTCCCCCGGAGGTGGAGGGGTGCTTGCGGCCCCTGCACTGACGGGCTGGTGGGAAGCAGATGTGCACACGCTGGGGGACCTATACAGAGACGGTGAGCTCATACCGTATGAGACATTAGTGTCGGAGGACGGGCTCCCACCCGGCGGGTTCCTTACGCACCGCTCACTCCTGGCGAGATTGACCGCCAAATGGGGGAACATGACTACGGAGCCTCGTCAGCACCTAACCATGCAATACCTGCACGTCATGGGGAGGGGCGGGCAACTGGTCCGCGGCTTCGTTACGGGAGCACACGGCGGTTAGTCTGGGCCCGCTCCGTGGCAAATGGGAGCGGGACCTGGGGAGGCCACTCGCAGACAAGGAGTGGGAGAGGGCCCTTAAAGGCCCAGTGCGTATCCCCAGAAACATGCGGTTCCGCCAAATCCAGCTGTTCATAGTACACAGGGCCTACCTCACACCTGAGTTGATTAACAGGTACTTTCATCGCAATGACGCACTCTGCCCTAGGTGCAGCGAGCTGGGGGCAGGGTTTTTGCACTTGCTGTGGAGCTGCCCTGGGTTGAGCACCTATTGGAAAGTGGTCAGTGGGCTGTTGCAGGGGAGTGTGGGTCGCAACATTCCATTAGACTGGCCCGAACACATTTTACACCAATTTAAAAGATCGCCCAAAGACAAGGTAACGTCCCGATTTCTGGACCTGGGGCTCGTAGTAGCAAAACGCCTCATCACTAGGAGATGGAAGGCACGTGACTCACCACACACGCGGGCATGGATCTCCTCTTTCCAGGCGTGGGCTAGGGTGGAGGGAGGAAACTATGGCGGATCGCTGGGAGCAGTTACTTGCTGAGCTCCGGCGCTTGGAAGGGGAGGGTCACACGGGCGGCATGGGGGTGGTTGGAAATGACTGCGCGAGCGACGGCGTAGTACAGGCTGCCCCGTTGACGGGATAGCATACCCCTACTGCCTCTGACCTGCAGATGGGGGCGTCTGCGACCACATGGGGATGGCTGTAACCGTGGGGGTTGGGGGGGTGATTCCGGGGGTGGGGGGGGCTGAGTCAGGGGTAGGAAAGGAGGGGAGCACTCTATGTGTACAACTGTTCACGCTGCCACTGTTATGAGTTCTTCTTTCGAATTGTAAGTGACTCATCTGTTCTCAACGCCTCAGTTGTGTGGGCGACATAAGTTTGCATGTAAGGCTAAGTGGCTGGTATACGGTGGCTGCTGCCCCTCTTTAAGAGACAACACCAGAACTGATGAAGAAAATGCAGCCGGCTCTTGGGCGGGTAGCGCTTGGCACATTACTCGAATGCAGGTTATATTAAATTGACTGTAGGCCGGGTACGGATTAGCAACCTGCATATGCTCATGAACTTCTGTGTGTAATGTATCCTGCCGAAACATGTATTCTTTTACCAAAACCAAAAAACAATAAAAACAGATTTGCAAAAAAAAAGGGATGGCAAATAGGAAGGCTCTGGAAGCTTGGTTGTATGGCGGGGATTGTACATCAGAAGGAATAACTAACAGAAAGTGGGTGAGTAGAGGGTATGTGTGGCCCTCACTCCACTGTTAGAAAACCTTGCAGGCTTGTGATCTTGTAAGGAATTGTTGATTTTAACTGCTAATTCCCCTCTAGTCGTCCTGGGTGGTTACAGCCAAATATTCCATTTCAAGGAGGGCTACTCTCAGACTACTGATGATATGGGCTCTTCAAGCCAGGCTTTCAGTGATAAACAAAACGACCAGCTTTGAGTTCAAAATCAGATCATAGATATCAAGATGATTATTGTTCACTGGTTAATGGGGTGGAAGGAGGAGGGGAGGGTGAGGCAGGGGGTAAAGGTTACCAGATAGTTTTGTGTTATCAGGAACATGTTTTATTCCAGGGCTTTCCTTCTTCAAATCTTTGCTAGTTAAATCTGTTTAGCTGACATGAAATAGAAATACAGCTACTACAATACAATAAATTGCTAAAGTAAATGATGCAACTGGAAAATAGTGACTCAACTAATGTAGAGTTATCCGGGAAAGTTAGGGTTGCTTACTGTATGATGCCAATAGTTGGAGAGGAGAAGTGGAACATACAGAACGTGAGCATTTGAACATAAGCAGTAAACATGTACAGAAGGTAGCTGTGGATGGAAGACTCTTCTTCCTGCTTCAAGAAGTGGACTAGGCATTTATTTGGATTAAGGGACACGGCAGAGGGATGGGGCTGGTTAATGAGGGAGGAGAGCTGAGTTTTATTAGAAAATGTGGAAGAGATAGGGAGTCCAGGTTGCAAATCGGTGAGGAGTGGATTGGAATCGGAGTGGTGTGGGAGGTAGAAGTAGTGAAGCAGCGAATGAGCTGCCTTTATTTGATTCATCAGGTAGGATGGAGAGGGGTATTCTGAAGGGGGAAGATAAAGAGTGGGCTTGAAAGGGTATTAAATTCCCAGTAAAAAGGATAGAAATGTGTACTGTGGAGACTGGGGAGTGAAAGGACAGGTGGGCAAGATATTTTAGAATCATTAGGAAGGCTACATGAGAGCTTGAGTCAAGAGATGCAAGAGGGAGCAAAAGAGTTAGGGGGTGAGACAGTAATGTTGCAGATGAACATGGAGTTTGAAAGAGGCAGGATAGGGATTAGCACAGAATGTTAGAGGAAGCAGCGATGTTAGAGACCAGAGAAACATTATGTGAGGAAGACTTAGAAAATATTATGGAGGAGTATGGAACATTGATGGTGAGAAGATATGGGTGGGTAAGACGGGTGACAGAGGTTAGAGTGGAGAGAAAGGCTACTTGTAAAGAAGGTGTGCTCGATTCTAGGGTTGGAATATTTGAAGATTTGCATTTGAAACATAGCAGGCTCATTTTCTACAATATTCATCCCTCAGCTGTTTTTGGTGATGCTGGAAAGTCTTTCAAGATATCAATTCACATTCCCTCCGAAGCGAGTGAAAGTAGTGACAAGAAAATAACTAATAGCTTTTCTTTAGTTGGAGGCCTGCTGCTGAAAGATGAATTTACTACTGATGTGAAGAATCCTTCCTCCCTTGCTACAGTGGTGTCTGCAGTTACTCGAACTCTAATTACTGCTGTTCCCACCAAAAGGGGTCTCTTTTCAGAGTGTCCTTTTTATCCCAGCCTATAAATTCCTCTTTTCTTCCTTCAACTTTCCAATATGAAGTTGTAGTTTAAGCGTAATTCTGGGGACTTCATCTGCATGATTACCAAATATGGCATAGGTCATAATCAAAATGCAATGACAGTTCCCAATAGCCGCAAGATCGGCACACCTGCTGAAGATGAATGACCCTACCCCCCATTCATGATTTTGAAGATATTGTTTTTATTGTCCTTGAGCATACAATATCATGCCCACCACACCAAGCCTGACTTGCTCAGAGTGGCAGAGAATTATGAGGACGGGAAGCTAGACCTTTCTTCACTGTGGGCAGATTATGTCTAAAACAGAGAACGCCTTGATGAAGGACAATTTTCCTCATGTTGGCATCTAGGGGTTAGCTGCTACTACTGTCACGGCCACGCCCAGAGTGGAGTTTAGTATGTCTGGCATAGAATAAATCCGAGACTTTGGAGGTGTAGGAGCATGTAGAATTCCAAAGATGTTTCTTTGCACCTGCAGAAAGAATGTAGGTAGTCCACACTTGGTAACAACTCTCTTTGTGACCTGAATGTGAGACAGTCATTGCTTGGTTAAATGCTTCATGGTATTAACTCAGAAGTGGGAAAACATGCACTCCATTAGAAGATAGGACACCTTCTTGAAGGTGTGGATATTCTAGAAGGCATGACTGGTACAGGCAAATCTCTCGGTCTTACTGAAAAACAATTTGGGTTTAGTTTTCTGTTCCTCTTCTCAGAGCAGAATCCTATTCTAGGTCTTAGCATCTGATAATGTACCTTAAACGTATAAAGCACTGGTCATATTCCCATGATAAGAGTCAAAAGTAAGAGAAGTATGTTTATGTGACTAACAAGTGTGGCCTGGGTCTTCTGACACCCTAGGCATCTCTTCTGGTCCTTCTTGGTAATCACTCTAAACCCAGAGGCATAAAACTATGGTAAAAAATGTCTACGCTGCCAGCATGCCGCCTGTTAGCCTCTCTAAATTGGGAGAGCAGATGATGTAAACCAAGAACAGTGATGTCATTTCTTAAATGCTATTCAGGGTTGTAAAAGTGGGTTAAAACAAAAAGCAAAGAAGAACCTGCTATCTTCTAATCCATCTCTCCTGAAAGACAGTTTGTGGAATATCTTGTAACTTTGGATCAATTTGACAAGTCCGCACGATGCTTCACAAAATGGTATGCATTACACTGAGCAACAGGGTGGTGTGTTCTAAAAAAAATGATGTAGAGCTAGCAGCATCTCTATAAGTTTTGGTTCTGAAAGCACTATCAGCAGATTTACACGCTCAAGAAAGACCTGTAATACTCTGTTTGAACATGTAGTGTTGTGGATCCATGACGAAAACTTCCCAGTCATCTAGTATTCAGTCTGGTTAATATTCCAAGTTGCTTTTCTTTAAGTAATGCTGTTGGTTTACTATGTGGGATGAATAAGTAATGAGCAATGAACTAGGAGACAGACTCCACCTACATTATTAAAGTTTTATTAAAGTTTTTTCTCTCCAATCCCAAAAACTGTGTGAGATTGTATACAGATAGCAATGTAAAGAAAAGAAAGGAAAGCTACTATGAAACAACAGTGCCTCTTCAATAACTTCCCTTCATCTGTGGAGGTGGGAATGTTCAAGCAAAGCTGCAACAGGACCGAGCTCCAAACTGAATAGTATAGATAACAAAATAATTCCATTTGTAACGTGTTGCTGTAGTTTACAAACAGTGTATAGATTGTAAACGTGTGCTACCCCTTTAACGTCGCAGCTTGCATGAAGCTAAAAACAAAGTGTCTTAAGGGATGTTCAATTTAGGCTTCCTTCCTTGCTTGCTTGCTTGGATACTAGCACAGTAATGCTTAGTGGAAGTGTATTCGTATGACCAGGTAACTGCTAGTATGTTGCTCAAAATGTCAATGTATCCCCCTTCTTATGAGTTGAGCTTCAGGAGTGGTAGAAAGTGTGCACATTACCTTATCATAATTAAACACATCTACAATCCCTCTAACCACCCGTCTTGGAAATAGGGTTTCCGAAACGTATTTGTGCAAATGAACAAAAAACGGTTTCATTTTCCTAACTGTGCATGTACGTATAATCTACATAATACATTAGAGATCTCTATACAGCTGATGGATGCTGAGACCTCTTCTCTAGCGTTTGAGGGTTACTGGAAAAGAGTAGAGAGTAAAACCAAAGTTAACTCAATAGATTGGATAGGAGGACAAGATATCCGTTGCAAGCTCAAAAAATCTAAAGCATGACTCGTAGGTCAAATAACATGTAATATTCAAAGTTTTAGAAGGCAAGCAAGTGCACTGAATGTGATCTACAACACCACAAACTGCAAACTGTTCCCTAGCCATGAGGCAAATTCCTTCCCATCTGTCACTGTCCTACTGGATATTGTTTTGCATAATAGTCACCACTGAACAAGTTAATTACCTTTGGTAATACTTTTCTTGGTGGATATGCTTTTTAACTTTAGATTGCTTATCTTTAGAATATTCATCAGCCAGCAGACTGGATCGGGAAACTTTTATAGCAGTGCCCCTACACCTTGCGAGCCGGCGCAGTGCAGCTATGTGTATGCTTTGTTAAACCCCGAAGTGACCGAGCGGAGCTCCCTATATGCCAATGTCAGTTATTTGCTTGACTCTTTAGATGGTAAAAATAGACAACTATACAGAATGAGGAGGTGGAACTGCAGTGAAGAATCTGAGGCTAGACGGAGTATCCACTAGGAAGAGCTTTACTGAAGGTAAATAGCTTGTTCTTTTAACCACAGATTCCTCAGAATATATACCAAAGCAGTACCTCCATAAGATGAAGGGTCAGTGGAGGGGGCTCAGAGCAGAAAACTTGCAAGACCGAATGGGAAAAATGCCCTTCACGTCAGACCTAGTTGTTAAGGAAGCAGCGGTTGGTCCTGTAAACTTAGAAAGGCTGAAAAGACTAACAAATAATCTTTCAGAGTGCCCACTGCAAGGGTTTGCTTCGTTAAAGGCAAAACAAATGGAAGGTCAACCAAATGCTTCACCTGTAAGGGCTCTTTATGTGGGGCATCGCACCAGGAATCAAATATGTTCCAGCAACCAAAATAAATGGACTTCGATGACATCTACAACATCAGGTGGCAGATCAAATGCAGTCAGCTGCTGCTGCTTACTTTCAATATATCGAGGCGTAGCTTATGCAGGTTGGGTTCCGACCCCTGCTCTGCTTCTGCGACAGAAGATCTTTCTGAAGTGACAAACTGATGGGTTGACAGATGGCTGTGCACAGAATTTCTGATGTATTGCACTTTTCTGGCCCAATCCTGAGCCACTATAATGTCTCCGGCCCAGGAGCTTGTGATCCTCAGGGTGGGATAGGCAGAGATAATAAGGCGAACAGAAGTCCTGTGCCCCACTCCAGGAGTAATGCATCTCCTAGCAGCAGTTTTTGCAGGAATTCCACTGCGCAAAAGTTTTGGCTGCATTTGCAACACGGGTGAAAAGATCTAGCCAGGGTACACTCCACTGTCAAAAGATGCCCTCTACCACCTCTGAATGTAGATGCCATTCATGATTGGCCATACAATGCAAGAAGAGATCATCTGTCATGATGTTCAAGGATTAAGTCAGGTGGTTCCTGATCAAAGATATACCCTGATGTTTCAGCCAACATCAGAGGCACAAAGCTTCTTGCACAGGACCCCAATCCACCTGGCCTGTTGCAGTACCACATGGTGGGGTGTTGTCTCTGAGAAAGTGTACCAGCCTTCCCTTGATGGATAGAAGGAAGGACATCAACGTTAGACAAATGGCCTGTAACTCTAACAGATTGATATGGAGCCATGTCTCTACTGGAGTCCAGACTCCTTTGATCTCACTCTCTCTCCTAGATTACCACCCCAACCCAGCAGTGACGCATCCATCACCACCGTCAGCCCTGGGTATGGAAAGTAGAAGGGTCTGCTGGTACAATGGTGGTCAACCAGCCACATCTGCAGATCAGACGCAGTCCCCTCCAGAACCTGGATCGCATCGGACAGGTTTTTTGGTGCTGGGCCCACTGGGACTTCAGATTCTACTGCAGAGCCCACGTGTGCCACTTGTTGTAGTCGACAAGCAGGATGCAAGAGACTAGCAGGCCAAGAAGAATCAGAGTTGCTCTCACCGAGATCCAGGACCAATTCAGAACATGGGGCTCATAGCCCAAAAGTGCTTGACTAATTGCAGCAGAGAGAAGACCCTGAACTGCACCGTGTCAAAGAAAGCTCCTTTAAAAGAAAGGCTCTGCAAAGGATTCAGGTACGACTTTGGTTCATTGATCGAGTACCCCAACAATGTTATGAGGTTCTGAGTTGTCTGGAGGATCTCTACAACTGACTGTGGCGAACCCGCCTTCAATAGAGCATCATTGATGTAGGGAAAAACTGGTATCCCCAACTTGCAAATATGTGCTACAACCACCGCCATCACTTTCGTGAACATCCACGGGGCCCTGAAGGCAACCGAAGGAGAGCATGACAAACTGAAAATACTTTTGGCCTGTCTCGAACCGCTGGTAGCATCTGTAGTACTACAGGCAAGTACATGAAAGTACCATGTACTTGCAGGTGCAAGGCCACCATCCATTTGCCTAGATCAAGGCCACATAGAACCTGGGCCTGAGTGAGCATTTTGATTTTGTAGTTCTGTAAGATGACATCCAGAATGTGAAGATCTGTGATAGACCAAAGCCCTCTATCCTTCTTCAGCATGAGGAAATAGCAAGTGTAAAACCCGGTCTCCTTTTCAGAGTCTGGATCCCTCTTGATGGCTACTTTAGAGTAAAGCTTGCACCTCCTGCATTAGAAAGAACTAGTACTCATCCGAGAGTCGCTCTGGTACGCGAAGAAGGCATTCTGGGACAGAAAAAAACAATAGGGAATAATCATACTGAACAATCTGGAGGACACATCTGACTGATTTGACAGATCGCCACAGTGGAAGAGAGTACAAGATTTTACCTCCCACAGAGCAGCTTGGAGGCTGTTGCCACAGGGGAAGGAGACTGGTGCATGGGATGACCTGTATCCTGCCTGCCAGATCTATGTCCTCAGCCATAGGGAATGAACTGGAGTTTACCTTGCTGATGGAAGACTGGACCACCAGACTCGTAAGCAGGATGCTGTGTATGGAAATAAGGGTCACCAGGAGCCGGTTTAAGACATCCGACTAGCTGTCTACTCATCGGCATGTACAGAGATGTTTTAGACCAAGCGACTACTAAGGTGTCATTAATGGCTTAACTGAATAGAAGCAAGAGCTCAGATGAGGTTGCCCAGATTACAAAACGTTTGTAATGACATTTGTCTTGACTTCTGCTGAAGGTAGCTTTATGTCCATGATCTCAGCTGCTCCCCAAATTATGACAGCAAAGGAAGAACTCTTGTGTGGGCAGCCCAAGAGGCAAATTCAACAAGGGAAGTATCAAGCCCAGTGGCCTCCACAAGCTTGCTCCTAAGATGGCCGCTTGAGCGTTAAGCTCCGCAAGTCTATCAAAATATCCGATATTTATCCAACATCTGAAGCTTCTCTTCGATGCCCTTATGGCTGATATCGCTGCCAGGTGACCTGTGGCAGTGAATGAGCGGACTCTGACGCCTTAGCTCGCCGGGACGGCATGGCGAGAACCATTGGCAGCTGCGAGCGGGGTGAGCCCTGATCCCCGCGCTGCTGTGCTGAGCGGTGGCGGCCTGAAGTGCTGTGGCTAGACAGTGGCATATGTTGGGTGCCCAGAGATGAAGGTCGGCCCATCCGAGTGAAGACGCGAGCCCTGCACGGCGTTTGGCTGACCTGCAATCTTTGCCTGCACTGACTGTAACACTGCGGCCTGCGGTGGGTGCGGGGATCCTTACAGACGCCATTACGTCGGCCGCTGGCGCGGCTCGTGGACTGGCCTAGTGGAATCCATCGCCAGCTACGCGTGGGGTGGGACCTTACCCCAGCACTGCGGAGCTATACTGAGGCGGCCTGGAGCGCTTAGGAGGGGCAGCACTCTTCGCAAGGTGCCCCGTGATGAGAGACAGCCTGTCCGGGTCGAGCCGCGAGCCCCGACCTGCACACCTGCGGGGTGCGCCCGCGCTGATCGCACTCCTGGCGGCCGGCCCAGGTGGTGTAGCCCCAGGGGTGAGTGAGGCAACCCCTGCAGAAGTAATTGCGGCTGCTGCTAACGCAGAAACCTGACCGTCCGGACTCGCGCCGGATATTTGAGGTGAGCTCTGCTACGCGCTTCTGATCGGGAGCTGCCATCCGGAGCTGCACCTACCTATTGTGCGCTCCATTTGAGACTGAGGGATTGTGGAGGTGTACCCCCCATTTTGGCCTGCCGAGGAGCGAAGTGCCTCTTCTGTGCTTTTTGCCGCCTGCAAATTAATCGTGAGTGGAGGTGGAGCTGTGCGCTGAGTCCCTTGTGTCTGAGGCTCTGGGGGTGGCTGGGCTTGGTGCCTTCGTGCCCCGACAGTGGAAGGTGTGACAACGCAGGATTGACTCCCTTGGTGGTGCTGGGGTCGGCCTCACTGGGGCACGTCTCCCCTCTACAGGGACATGACATAGGGGTCCTCTCACTTGGATCCCATTACATCTTTCCGGCATTGATGTGGGAGTGCCACGTGCGCCTTGACTGTGATGGCAAGCCACATTTAGTCTGCGAAGCTCATGCGCCCTGCCTTGCTGGTCCTTAAGGTGGTAGCGTGTGTGGAGACATTCACCCTGTCTTTGTGACTAGCTACTAGAGATGAGCGTGGTCTCCTAGGCTGTCGTGGAGAGCGAAATCAGAGACTGCGCACCGACTGCTTGCTACAACCATATTCTATCGGCTGCGAGTAGTGTGTGGTGGGGGAAGTCTGGGCGACACCACCAATGGAGGCTGCCCTTCTGCGATTCCCTGACCTTCATAGCGGTGTACGTGAGCGCTGTGTTACTGTTCCAGGACGTGCGTTGGCAGACTATCGGACTGTGCCCAGTGGTGGTGCTACTCTGAGGATGGGCAAGGTTGACCGTTCGCAACCAAAACTCACGTTCGAACAAATGAAATCTAAGGGGTGTGAAGCACCTGCAGATGATGGCGAAAACACGCCTGACTCGCCTACAGACGAGGCAGAAGGAGACATACACTCTATGCTTGCTGCGATGGAAAAGGGACTGCAAAGTAGCCTTTCAGTACTTGGCTCGAAGATGGACTCTCTTTCCTATCGCATGGACAGGATATCTGAGCGGTTGGATAAACACGCGCAGCGGTTAGATATGACGGAGCGTCGGGTCACGGAAGTTGAGGAAGCACAGACATCACTTGACGCCGGCCATAAACAATTAGGGAAAGTCATGCAGGTTCTGCAGGATACAACGGAGGACTTGGAAGCGCGGTCTCGGTGATGCAACCTCAGAATCACGGGCATCCCGGAATCAACCCCGACCGGCAACATGGTACAATTAGTCGAAAAAATGCTTGTCACGCTCCTCGGTAATGAGACTTTCTCGTCCAGGTTTGTTGTGGAACGGGCTCACCGCTCTCTGGGCCCTCCCCCGACGCCTGGCCTTCCACCGCGTCCTATCATAGCGAAGCTGCTTAACTATCGTGACAGAGATTCTGCACTTAAGGCCGCTAGAGATAGGCAACCACAGCAATACGAGGGCTCTACAATTTCGCTGTTTCCTGATTTCACAATGAAAGTGCAAGAGGCGCACCAGCAGTTTACTCCCTTTAAGAAACAGCTCAGAGACCACAACATTTGTAGCCCCGAGAGCCTTTACTCGGAAGGAGCAGAGGGCGGTGGATGATCAGGACTGATATTTGGACTGCACTTTGCACAGATAAGATGTATATTCATGAATCTCCTGTTGTTGATCTAAATGGGCCTCTGAGGGGAATTTGCGCACTGTAATGCGGCTTTCAAATTCTTTGCCTTATTGGGATGCTCTTACTGTTACTGAAGGTTATTTATTTAAGTACAGCTATAGGCGGGAGGGGATTATTGTTGGGGGCTCGCCGGATTACTGTTCATTGATGCTCTGCCACATGGTCTTGGGGCAAAAACTGGAGTCCACATATTGGCTTTAGATGATATGTACTTTGTTGATGGCTTGCGGTGCTGAGGCCAGTTCTGGGTTTATCTTCAGGTTCTTAAGTGAATAGCGTGCTACCTCTGCCCGCGAGTGTTACGCGCTTTTGGGAAATTGTGCTTTTTGGGAGGGGAGAGGGGCTGGGTCCACACTTTGCCTTGAATGAGTTGTATGCGCTCACCGTTGCGTAATATTCATGAAGGTTCAGGTGGCCCGATTACTAGCTTTCCGTCTAGGCACAGTTGGGGTCTGCCTGGAGTGGGTGGGGGGCGGAAAGGGATGGGAGCTTACATGGCAGGATGTGATTTCTTGACACAGCTCACTATATTCTTCAATGGCGCAGGTTCATATGGCTAACACTAACAGGTCCAAGTTACATGCGGATGTGACAGAGCGCAGTTCTACTCACGTAGGGACATCACATGGTAAAGTGCGTGCACTCACATGGAATGTGCGGGGGTTAAGTGACCACAGAAAATTGCATAAGGTGTTGGCATACTTGACGAGGCACGAAATTGACGTTGCTTTATTGCAAGAAACGCACTTACCAATTACTAGCCCCATGCTCCAACGTAGGGGGTGTAAGGGTTTCACGCACGCTGCGGGCTTTACCATGCATGCTTGGGGGTGTGTTAACTTGGGATCGCCCTAAGGCATCACTTACGCTGGACCCTTTGGCTATGGATGATGACAGTCGTTACGTCATTTCCAGATGTCGGGGGAGGGGGCTGGACATCCTTATCATTAATGTTTACAGACCTAACTATGATAACCCTGAATTTTACTCTGCTCTGTCGGACAAGGTGTGCGGTTTCGGGTCGGTGCAGCAGCTCTGGGGCGGTTCACCCCCACTTTTTGCTTTTGCTTTACTGGTTTTCAACTTAGATGTGGCTGTGGGCCTGCTAATCAGACCCACAGCCCTGCTGTTCTCTCTCTAAATTGATACTATGTACTTAAGTTGCATAACCCATTTGGATAGGATCACCTTATTGGCCCCTGTACAGTGTACCTTAGGTACCCAGGGCATAGGTGTACCCTAGGCCTACCAGGGGCTGCAGCCTGTATTATGCCACCCCTGGCCTGGCCTTCCATTATGACACAACTGGCTGATCACTCAGCTGGGGCAAGGTCGTGTAATCACTCCTTGCTTAGGTGTAGTATTCCTATACCTATCTTACATATAGACACATGTGTACCTATCAGCCACTCCTATGGCAGGCCTTAACAATCCTGGAGGCAGAGTGCTTGGTAACATGTGAGATGGTGCTCTAGCATGAGCTGAGCCTGTCTGCAGCTTTCGGAACCATGTCCTTATAGCTGTTCTATGATATAGCCTACCATATACTCTTAAAGTGCCTTATAATCTTAAACGGTTATGGTAACTATGGTTTGGCTTTATCAAAACATGTCGTGTAAGGTGTCTAACCCTTTGGAATAATACCCCCATCCCATTTCTGGGGATGAGGATATTATCCCTCCCTTCTAGAGGGAGAAGACATGTTGAGACCTACTTACCCAGTTAAAGTTAACCAGAGCCCCAGCATCACAAAATGGATGCTGCTGCCACGACACAAGTCTGACCTCCTGCTGCTGGGAGTGATCCCGGCACGGGAGGCTTGGACAATAGGTTTCCTGCCTTGGGAGGTGCGAGCACCACCCCAGACAGGCCTTAGTGTATTGGGGCAGGGAGGGATGAATGAAACGAGACACTGCCTGGGGCACACAAGGTGTCCCATGCATAGTCCAGTTCAAACCGGTGCTGGGGCACACCAGCCCCAGTCCTGGCGCGAAACTGGATAAAGGGAAGGGGGTGTAACCACCCCCCTCCCAGGTCCCACCCATAAGGCGTGACCTAGCAGGCAACCCAGCCCCCCAGATTAGTATAAGAGTGGTAGCTGGGCCTCAGGAGATTAGATTATCCTGAACCTGCAACTTGAACAGAAACTCTGGACCTTCGACATTCGACGAAAGAGGAAGACTGAAGAATCTCCCTTGTGGCCAAGGAGTGGCTACCCTGTGCAAACAGGCACCATCAAGAGACTTACCCTTTGCTTTGCTGAAGTTCTACGAGGGACCGACTGCAGAGCCCGACCAGAGCCTTGACTTCCAGACTTCTCCGACCCAGATCCACATCCACAGCCGAGCTGAGATCCGTGGAGGCGACGAGAGACGTGGGACCGGCTACCTGGGAAAAGTGGCGAGTATCTTCCAGCGCAGCTTCTGAGGTACCCTCGAAGTTGTGCACCGGGGATTGAGAAGCCCCAACCCCAAGCACCATCTGCACCGAAGATCAGCCCCCCACACTCCACGAGTCCTGCGTGGGGCCCTTCTGCATTTTCCTGCTTGCCGCGTCTGTCCGGTTGTTTGCCCGTTGGCTAGCGGCCTTTGCGACGACACACCCTTAAATCTTCACTGCTGGTTTAGCTCCTCCAGACTGGCTCCCGCTTCTCTGCAAATGAGAAGCACCCCAGACCTTCCTGGTCTGCACCAGAAGCAAGTCCTCCATTCTTCGTGGGTTCCGCTTGCCAAGGCTTGGTGAGTCCTAGTTCGACTTCGACGCCGCCGACAGCAAGAGCCTTCGTGGGACAGCTCGCCTCCTGGTCCTGGTCGTCCTCGACGTCTCCTGGTACCCGTGGCTGCTGCGACAAGCTTCACCTCTTCACCTGCAATCTTCACGACATCGCCTGGTTCCTTCCTGGTTCCACGTGGTCACTGGCTAGTGACCTTGACTTTGTCCCTTCTGCTTGCAGGTACCCTTCCTTCTTGATCCCGGCCTTGGGATCCACCGGACACTCTGCACTGACTGCCTGTCAGCAACTTTCCTTCAGGCATCCATAGAAGTCCACGACGAAACCCGACGCAAGTTCACACCTATGCACCCACAGCCCGTGGGCTAGGTAACTTGGGTACTTCGGTGCTCACAAGGGTAGTGACTATCCTAGGGTCTAGTTTCCGAGTCTCGACTTTCTAGCTACTCCAGAAGTGTCCTAAAACTGCTTATTTCTAACTGCTAGTGATTCTATTGACTTTTATGCATTACGCGTGAGTGTTTCCACTCTGCACCTGAATCCCGTGGGCCTCCCACTTCCTAACTGTTGGTAGTGTAGTGTAGCCCCAGCGCTTCCCTAGGCCTAGGCCTATTCTATTTCCGTGACAGTGGTCCTTATACCACTTCTTTAGTATATGGTTTGCGTGGCCCCTAGGGCCTAACTGTATTACTTACCTGTGTGACTTAATGTATGCTTGAATAAGACTGTGTTGTACTTACCTCGAATCTCATAAAGAGTGCTGAGGGTTTGACTAGAATAAATACACTTTATTTTATATATATATCTGTTGTGGTGTCCTTTCATTTGGTATTCAAGGGATTATATATGGTATCACAGCTGGCTTCACATGCCATTCAGAGTTTAGCCTAAGACTGCTCTTGTCCATGCTACCACTAGGACAGCTGGTCTATAAGGTTGACTTTACAACCAATCACCATAAGGGTTGTTTGGACTGATATAATAAGGTGTACACTAGAACTAGTGACATCATACATCAGGCCAACTTCTCACATTGGTGAGCAGCGGTTGGGATCTGAGCTTGCTGTTGTAATACCATTGTAATCTTGAGATACTAAATTGAAAGATCACACAGATATTGTTTAGGTACATATAACATAGATTATAATACTTAAGTCCTACTGGACTTAGTTGTTGTAGGTTGAAGGGACTAACACACCCTGACTACAACTACTAGAGAGGTTTAGTAGAAACAACTAGTGTAGGTAGGTGCACACACCACACCCTCACTAGATCATGTCTCTGGGAGGAGATCAAGGAGATTCTCTCTCAGGAGGGGCAGGTCTGAGAAAGATCCCCTCTAGATATGATACCCTAACTTTTCAGGAGATGAGACAATTGTGTACCTTCAGAAAGTTAAAACAGGGTGCAAACCCTACCCTCCTTCAGCTAGTGCAGATCCTAGAGGAATATGATGCTCTTAGGGCCTCACAGGCTGGTACCCTAGGTACAGGAGAGGGTCTACCCGCTACAGATGAGTCAGATGGGACTTCAGATGAGGAGGTAGACAGCCAGGGCCAAGTAGGAAGACTTAGCCAGGCTAACCTAAGCTTACATGGGAGTTTGCATGGGGTCCCCCCATACAGACCCCCAAGTGGGCTTAACCAGAGAAGCAGGAGAGACAGATCCCCTTCAAGGGAATCCATCCACTCCCATGTCTCTAGCATCTCTAATGCCTCTTCTCACAGGGGAATGACTTCCCCCCCCAGAGAAAAGAGCATGAAGCCAGAATGAGGGAAGCTAATCTGAGGATTGAGAGGGAAGAACTTGCCCTTGCCAAGGAGAAGCTTGCTCTGGCTAGAGAGCAAAAGTTAAGTGGGTTAGAACCCACTGGTGGCAGCAATATCCCTAAGGATAGAGACAGGCACTATGATAATAGAAACCTGAGCAAGATTGTCCCTCCCTACAAGTGTGGGGATGACATCCACAAATGGATAACTGCTTTGGAGAGGGCTTGCAAAGTACAGCAGGTACCCCAAAGTCAGTGGGCAGCTATCTCGTGGCTCTCCTTCTCTGAGAAAGGTAGAGACAAGCTCCTCACAGTTAGTGATGAGGATGCAGACAATTACACTGTCCTGAAGAGTGCTCTAATTGATGGGTTTGGCCTAACCACTGAACAATACAGGTTGTTGTTCAGGGATACCCAGAAGACACAGACTCAGGACTGGACTAACTTTGTAGATTGTGCCACTAAGGCTCTGGAAGGCTGGCTAGTGGGAAGTAAGGTTAAGGACTATACAGGATTGTATAATTTGATCATGAGAGAGCAAATCCTTAACAACTGTCAAAACCAGCTACTGCATCAACACCTGATTGATTCTGATCTGACTTCTCCCCAAGAATTGGGAAAGAAGGCAGATAGATGGGTCAGGACTAGAGTTAAGCAGAAAAACCAGAACCAGGGCGGTGATCAGAAAAAGGCAGACCAGAAGGGTAATGATTAGAAACAAAAAGACCAGAAGTCTTCATCAGGCCCCCAAAAGGCTCAGGGGGAGGTTGGTCCCAAAAAGGATAAAAAGAAAGATGGCCAAAAGAAACCATGGTGCAACTATTTTAAGTCCAACTCACATTGGTTTAGTGAGTGCACCAAAAAGGATAAGCCCCCAGCCACCATTGCCCCTAAGGCAACTGTACCCCCTAGTTCAGCTGTAAGTGGTGGTTCCCAGCAAAAGGGTGTAGTAGGGTTAACCCTGGGAACTGAGGAGGATTCTGGCCTAGTCAGAATACCTACTCAGGCTGTTCTGATCTGTGATGGGGACATAGCTTTGTCCTCTACTGTAGGCCCCAGTAACCTGGGCAAGTACAGACAGACTCCTTTTATCAACCAAAGAATGGCTCAGGCCTACAGGGCCACTGGGGCTAGTGTCACAATGGTGACACCTGCCTTTGTGGACCCTGGACAGATCATACTAGGTGAGAACTACCTAGTGACCAACGCTAGCAATGCCACTACCTCCCATAGTGTGGCAATTGTTAACTCCTCCTGGGGAGGGGTAACTGGCCTCAAGAAAGTTGTTGTTAGTTCAGACCTTCCTGTAGAGTGTTTACTGGGCAATGATCTTGTAACTTCAGTTTGGTCTGAAGTGGAGTATAGGACCCATGCAGAAATGCTGGGTATAGATGCACATGTCCTTGCTGTGACCAGGTCACAGGCCAAAAAGTGCACCACTGAAAATATGGACCAGTCACAAACCAAGAGAAAGAGCAGTAGGGTAAAGGCTGTGCCTTCCCCCCTGCCTCAGGCACTGGATCAGCCCTCACAGGAGGATGATTCTGAGAGCCCTGAAGGAACTGTCCTAGAAGAACTTGAAACTGATCAGGTTGAGTTTCTTGGGACAGGGGGACATTCAAGGGCAGATCTGAGGCAGGCACAATTAGACTGCCCCTCTCTTGAACCCCTCAGACAGCAGGCTGCTGCTGAGGCTGCAGGGAATGCTCAAGGTACCCATAGAGTGTATTGGGATGAAGGGCTGCTGTATTCAGAGGCTAGAGACCCCAAGCCTGGTGCATCCAGGAGGTTGGTCATACCACTGAAGTTCAGAGGCTTCCTTCTTACCTTGGCCCATGATATTCCCCTTGCAGGACACTTAGGCCAGAACAAGACTTGGGACAGGCTTGTCCCTCACTTTCACTGGCCCCTTATGTCAGAAGATACCAAGGAGTTTTGTCGCTCCTGTGTCACCTGCCAAGCCAGTGGCAAATCAGGTGGCACCACAAAGGCCCCCCCTCATACCACTACCTGTGGTGGGGGTTCCCTTTGAAAGAGTGGGCATAGATATTGTAGGACCAATGGACCCACAAACAGCATCTGGGCACAGATTTATACTGGTGATAGTGGACCATGCCACCAGGTATCCAGAAGCTATTCCCCTGAGGACCACAACAGCTCCTGTTGTGGCAAGGGCCCTACTTGGAGTATTCTCCAGAGTGGGCTTTCCAAAGGAGGTCATTTCTGACAGAGGTGCCAACTTCATGTCAGGATATTTGACTGCAATGTGGAAGGAGTGTGGTGTGAACTACACGTTCACCACACCCTATCACCCACAGTGCAATGGGCTTGTTGAGATATTCAACAAGACCCTAAAGGGAATGATAAAAGGTTTACCAGACAAGCTTAGGCGAAGATGGGACATCCTTTTACCCAGCCTTCTGTTTGATTACAGAGAGGTCCCACAAAAGGGGGTTGGCTACAGCCCTTTTGAGCTTTTGTTTGGGCATCCTGTAAGAGGACCCCTATGTTTGGTAAGGGAAGGATGGGAGAGACCTCTCAGACAACCCAAACTTGATATAGTGGATTATGTACTTGGTCTCCGCTCCAGGATGGCAGAGTATATGAAGAAGGCTTCTAAAAACCTTGAGGCAAGCCAAGAACTCCAAAAAGCTTGGCATGACCAAAATGCGGTGCTGACTGTTTACCAGTCAGGGCAGAAAGTGTGGGTGTTGGAGCCAGTGGCCCCAGCAGCACTCCAAGACAAATGGTCTGGACCCCACACTATTGTTGAGAAAAAGGGAGAAGTCACCTACTTGGTGGACCTTGGGACTCCCAGAAGTCCCCACAGGGTGCTTCATGTCAACAGATTGAAGGCATATGTTGACAGGGCAGACATGGGCTTACTCATGGCTACAGATGAGGGGCAGGAGGAAGAGAGTGACCCTCTCCCAGACCTGTTGACTCAGAACCCTGATGATGGCTCAGTTGATGGTGTGGTCTTTTCTGACAGCCTCACTGTCCATCAGCAACAGGACTGCAGACAAGTTCTGCAATCCTACAGACATATGTTCTCTCTGACCCCAAGTCAGACAAACTGGTGCACCCATGAGGTGGACACTGGTGACAGTCTGCCTGTGAAGAGTAAAATCTACAGGCAACCTGACCATGTCAGGGACTGCATTAAAGTTGAGGTACAAAAGATGTTGGAGCTGGGAGTCATTGAACCTTCAGAGAGCCCTTGGGCTAGTCCTGTAGTTCTTGTGCCAAAACCTTACACCCAAGATGGTAAGAGAGAGATGAGGTTTTGCGTGGATTACAGAGGTCTCAATGCTGTCACTAGGACAGATGCCCACCCAATACCTAGGGCAGATGAGCTCATTGACAGACTGGCAGCTGCTAAGTTTTTGAGCACATTTGACCTGACAGCAGGCTACTGGCAAATCAGACTAGCTGGGAATGCAAAGGCCAAAACTGCTTTCTCGACCCCAGGAGGACATTATCAATTTGTGGTAATGCCCTTTGGTTTGAAGAATGCACCTGCCACTTTCCAAAGGTTGGTGAATCAAGTCCTTACTGGGTTGGATGATTACTGTGCAGCTTATCTTGATGATATTGCTGTCTTTAGCTCCACCTGGGAGAATCACCTGGTCCACCTGAGGAATGTTTTGGAGGCCCTGCAAAAGGCAGGCCTCACTATCAAGGCCACTAAGTGCCAGATAGGGCAGAGCAAGGTTGTGTACCTGGGCCACCTAGTTGGTGGGGGTCAGGTACAACCACTGGAGAGCAAGATCCAGACCATAAAGGACTGGACTCCTCCAACTACCCAGACTCAGGTCAGAGCTTTCTTGGGCCTGACTGGGTACTACAGAAAGTTTGTCAAAAACTATGGGTCCATTGTGACACCACTTAATGACTTGACCTCTAAGAAAATGCCAAAGAAAGTGGACAGTAAGCTGTCAAAAAGCATTTGATGACCTGAAGCAGGCCATGTGCAGTGCACCTATTCTGAAAAGTCCAGACTACTCCAAAGAGTTCATTGTCCAGACAGATGCTTCTGAGTTGGGTGTGGGAGCTGTTCTTTCACAACTTAATATAGATGGTCAAGACCAGCCCATTGCTTTTATAAGTAGAAGGCTGACCCCTAGAGAGAAACGTTGGTCAGCTATTGAGAGGGAGGCCTTTGCTGTGGTTTGGGCCCTGAAGAAGCTGAGGCCATACTTGTTTGGCACCCACTTCAAGATTCAGACAGACCATAAGCCCCTCTTGTGGCTAAATCAGATGAAGGGTGAAAATCCCAAACTTCTTAGGTGGTCCATTTCCCTACAGGGGATGGACTTCACAGTGGAACATAGACCTGGGACTGACCATGCCAATGCAGATGGACTCTCCAGATATTTCCACTTAGAACATGAAGACTCAACTGGTCAAGTTAGTTTAATGTCCCTAAGTTTGGGGGGGGGTTGTGTAGGAGAGTAGGGTCTGCTCTCTATGTTCACCCCCACTTTTTGCTTTTGCTTTACTGGTTTTCGACTTAGATGTGGCTGTGGGCCTGCTAATCAGACCCACAGCCCTGCTGTTCTCTCTCTAAATTGATACTATGTACTTTAGGTGCATAACCGATTTGGATACGATCACCTTATTGGCCCATGTACAGTGTACATTAGGTACCCAGGGCATAGGTGTACCCTAGGCCTACCAGGGGCTGCAGCATGTATTATGCCACCCCTGGCCTGGCCTTCCATTATGACACAACTGGCTGATCACTCAGCTGGGGCAAGGTCGTGTAATCACTCCTTGCTTAGGTGTAGTATTCCTATACCTATCTTACATATAGACACATGTGTACATATCAGCCACTCCTATGGCAGGCCTTAACAATCCTGGAGGCAGAGTGCTTGGTAACATGTGATATGGTGCTCTAGCATGAGCTGAGCCTGTCTGCAGCTTTCGGAACCATGTCCTTATAGCTGTTCTATGATATAGCCTACCATATACTCTTAAAGTGCCTTATAATCTTAAACGGCTATGGTAATTATGGTTTGGCTTTATCAAAACATGTTGTGTAAGGTGTCTAACACTTTGGAATAATACCCCCATACCATTTCTGGGGATGAGGATATTATCCCTCCCTTCTAGAGGGAGAAGACATGTTGAGACCTACTTACCCGGTTAAAGTTAACCAGAGCCCCAGCATCACAAAATGGATGCTGCTGCCACGACACAAGTCTGACCTCCTGCTGCTGTGAGTGATCCCGGCACGGGAGGCTTGGACAATAGGTTTCCTGCCTTGGGAGGTGCGAGCACCACCCCAGACAGGCCTTAGTGTATTGAGGCAGGGAGGGATGAATGAAACGAGACACTGCCTGGGGCACACAAGGTGTCCCATGCATAGTCCAGTTCAAACCGGTGCTGGGGCACACCAGCCCCAGTCCTGGCGCGAAACTGGATAAAGGGAAGGGGGTGTAACCACCCCCCTCCCAGGCCCCACCCATAAGGCGTGACCTAGCAGGCAACCCAGCCCCCCAGATTAGTAGAAGAGTGGTAGCTGGGCCTCAGGAGATTAGATTATCCTGAACCTGCAACTTGAACAGAAACTCTGGACCTTCGACATTCGACTAAAGAAGAAGACTGAAGAATCTCCCTTGTGGCCAAGGAGTGGCTACCCTGTGCAAACAGGCACCATCAAGAGACTTACCCTTTGCTTTGCTGAAGTTCTACGAGGGACCGACTGCAGAGCCCGACCAGAGCCTTGACTTCCAGACTTCCCCGACCCACATCCACAGCCGAGCTGAGATCCGTGGAGGCGACGAGAGACGTGAAACCGGCTACCTGGGAAAAGTGGCGAGTATCTTCCAGCGCAGCTTCTGAGGTACCCTCGAAGTTGTGCACCGGGGATTGAGAAGCCCCAACCCCAAGCACCATCTGCACCGAAGATCAGCCCCCCACACTCCACGAGTCCTGCGTGGGGCCCTTCTGCATTTTCCTGCTTGCCGCGTCTGTCCGGTTGTTTGCCCGTTGGCTAGCGGCCTTTGCGACGACACACCCTTAAATCTTCACTGCTGGTTTAGCTCCTCCAGACTGGCTCCCGCTTCTCTGCAAAAGAGAAGCACCCCAGACCTTCCTGGTCTGCACCAGAAGCAAGTCCTCCATTCTTCGTGGGTTCCGCTTGCCAAGGCTTGGTGAGTCCTAGTTCGACTTCGACGCCGCCGACAGCAAGAGCCTTCGTGGGACAGCTCGCCTCCTGGTCGTCCTCGACGTCTCCTGGTACCCGTGGCTGCTGCGACAAGCTTCACCTCTTCACCTGCAATCTTCACGACATCGCCTGGTTCCTTCCTGGTTCCACGTGGTCACTGGCTAGTGACCTTGACTTTGTCCCTTCTGCTTGCAGGTACCCTTCCTTCTTGATCCCGGCCTTGGGATCCACCGGACACTCTGCACTGACTGCCTGTCAGCAACTTTCCTTCAGGCATCCATAGAAGTCCACGACGAAACCCGACGCAAGTTCACACCTATGCACCCGCAGCCCGTGGGCTAGGTAACTTGGGTACTTCGGTGCTCACAAGGGTAGTGACTATCCTAGGGTCTAGTTTCCGAGTCTCGACTTTTTAGCTATACCAGAAGTGTCCTAAAACTGTTTATTTCTAACTGCTAGTGATTCTATTGACTTTTACGCATTACGCGTGAGTGTTTCCACTCTGCACCTGAATCCCGTGGGCCTCCCACTTCCTAACTGTTGGTAGTGTAGGGTAGCGATTCCCTAGGCCTAGGCCTATTCTATTTCCGTGACAGTGGTCCTTATACCACTTCTTTAGTATATGGTTTGCGTGGCCCCTAGGGCCTAACTGTATTACTTACCTGTGTGACTTAATGTATGCTTGAATAAGACTGTGTTGTACTTACCTCGAATCTCAAAGAGTGCTGAGGGTTTGACTAGAATAAATACACTTTATTTTATATATATATCTGTTGTGGTGTCCTTTCATTTGGTATTCAAGGGATTATATATGGTATCACAGCTGGCTTCACATGCCATTCAGAGTTTAGCCTAAGACTGCTCTTGTCCATGCTACCACTAGGATAGCTGGTCTATAAGGTTGACTTTACAACCAATCACCATAAGGGTTGTTTGGACTGATATAATAAGGTGTACACTAGAACTAGTGACATCATACATCAGGCCAACTTCTCACAGAGGGGTCCGGCTAGGCATGTCTCTGCCGCGGCCAGGATACTCTTAGATATCATGGTGCGAATGGATTTACATGATGTGTGGAGGCGGAGGTTTCCCGATAGAGGGGGATATACACATTATTCAGCATACCACAATCTCCATACGTATAGACTATTGGCTCGCCTCCAGACAGCTGTTTGACCATACGAGAGTGTGCAAGGTTTTGCCCCGCACGCTTTCGGATCACTCCCCAGTTTTGGCGGTGCTGGATGTCCCCCAGAAGACTATTCCCCCTTTTACCTGGAGGTTTCCCCCATACTTATTGCTAGATGAGGCATTCATGGCAGAGCTAGCTGAAGCGATTGAAATCTTTTTTGATAAAAATGTGGGCTCGTGGAGAGCTTTCAGGTGGTATGGGAAGCATTCAAAGTGTATATATGCGGGGTTACCATGTCCAAGCATTCTGGGGTCCTGAGGGCGCTGCGTAAGAGGCTTGCTGACTTGGAAGCTGTCTTGGCCACGCTTGAGGGGAGGCTGCAGCAGGGCGCAGATGACGAAGTACTGAATGAATTCAAGACTCACCTGGAGGAGTTCCAAGACACGGCGGATGCTGAAATAAAGCATCTTGGTAAATACGCCACTGCTCGCACATATGGGGAGGGGGAGCGTCCGGGTAGAGTGCTGGCACAGCTATTAATGAAGCGGCGTGGACACGCTGCTGTAATGGAAATTAAGTCTGCGGAAGGTGCGGTACTTACTGAGGATACGGCCATAGCAGAGAGATTTCAACAGTTTTATTTGCATCTATATGCATCATGTAGTTCAGGTAATGAGGAGGAAATACCAGAATATTTAACATATATAAAGCTGCTGTGGTTGACTAATATGCATCACAAATTTCTGATGCGCCCGATTGAGAAAGATGAGATTCTCCTGGCTTTGTCCAACATGAAGCCCGGGAGTGCCCCTGAGGTGGATGGCCTGACGATAGCCTTCTATAAGTCTTTGCTGGACTTGTTATCACCACACTTAATGACCCTATTCGAGGATATGTGTCTGTTGGGTACGATGCCGCCCACGATGAGAGAGGCAATAATAGTGGTTATACTGAGGACTGTTCGTCTTGCCGTCCGCTCTCTTTACTCAATGTTGATACCAAACTTTTCGCAAAAATCCTGGCTAACAGATTGGTCCCTTTGGTCCCACTGTTGGTAGCCCCAGAGCAGGTGGGATTCGTTCCGGGTCGCAACCTCACTTATAATCTGCGCACGGTATTCGGCGCCCTACAACACACTAAGCCTGACACTTCCGCAGTTGCAGTATTTCTTGATATGGAGAAGGTCTTCGACTCTGTTGAATGGCCCTTCGTGAGACAGGTTTCATTACGTATGGGGCTTGGGGAGGTTTTCTTACAGTTGCTAGGGGTTCTGTATAGTTCACCTACGGCCAGGATAAAAATTGGGGACCTGGTGATGGAATCTATCAGTATCACTCGGGGTACACGACAGGGCTGCCCGCTCTCCCCGATCCTTTATGCTTTGGTGGCTGAACCCTTGGCCTGTGCGCTATGTGAATATCACAGATATAAGGGTATACGAGTCCCGGGCTACGAACTTATAGTGTCTACATACGCGGTTGACATGCTCCTTTTTGTTTGTGAACCGGAGCGACACGTCTCTTCGGTTCTACGGGAAATAGTGCACTTTGGTGGGGTTTCAGGGCTGCGAGTTAACTGGTCAAAATCTATCATTTTTCCTCTGACTCCGTCCACTACTCAATTTGACCCGGACTACCTGCTGCAGTGGTCATCTGACCCGGTGCGTTATCTTGGCGTTCAGGTGCACCCTAACTCGGAGGTGGTCTTTCGGGAGAATTACGGTGTATTGGTGAGCAAACTTTAAGATGACGTAGTCAACTGGATTCGGTTGCCGTTGTCCCTCCTAGGTAGAGTCTCTATAATGAAAATGGTCTTACTCCCTAGGTTTCTGTTCCTTTTCACGAATATCCCCATTGTGGTTCCTGGTGTCTTTTTCAAGCTGCTCACCACTATTTTGGTAAAACTAGCCTGGGCGGGCAAACAACCGAGGGTTAAATGGCAAATTCTTACATTACCATGCCACATGGGGGGTCTCGGTGCTCCCGATTTCGAACTTTATTATAGAGTGCCCAGGCTTCCCTATGGATCCACGGCGCACCAGACATCCCTCATCTTCGCATTGAACGGGAGGTTGCTTTCCCCCGCACCCTGACGATGCTGCTTTTTTCGCTCCCTGACCATAGGACTGGAATCGTAGATTCGATCAATGCGACCACTCATGCCTGGCATCATCTCTTACAGCTGCAGGCAGGGGCCATCCTGTATTCACCCCTTGCTCCATTGGAGTGGTGTCACTGGTTGCCACCATGCAGAGAAGGAGGCGTTGTGCGTGCTCTCGCTTCCCTTAAGATCCATACAGCAGGGGATTTATTTGTGGAAGGCACGGCGAAAACTTGGGACACTGTTACAGTTGGCGTGGACACACCCACTCTACTTACCAAGTTTCAATTTCATAGGACCAGACATGCATTACTTCAGCTTTTGGGGACGGACTTGGCGGAACCGCCAGAACTGACTACCCTTTCACTAGTTATTAAATCTGACGTACCGACAAAACTAGTTTCTAAAATCTATAAACACACTATGTCCTATAAGGAAAACTATTTTACTAAGGCTCGCTTGGCGTGGCAAAGTGAACTAAATAAGGAGATTGATGACGCAATGTGGTCATACTGTTGTACTAGCACGAAAAGGGTATCCCTCAACGGTAGACACCGATTGATACACTTCAAATATCTCAATAGAGTTTACTATACCCCGGAGAGACTTAGAAGGTATGGTCTGCGGGAAGACTCAGATTTGCGCGTTGCAATGAGCAAGTGGCTGACTTCATGCATTTGGCATGGTTCTGTCCGGGTGTTGCGAAATTTTGTAATAGTGTTTTCTCTGAAATGGCTGCGATGATAGGGCGGGAGCTTGAGCCGGACCCAGCCCTGGCGCTCCTGGGCTATTCAAAGCCTCTGCCTCCGGGAATGCGTAGGTTAGTGGACATGGGGCTACTGATTGCCAAGCGCAGAGTGGCGATCTGTTGGTCAAAAGGGCCGCTGCCTACAAAGACTCAATGAGTTTCTGATATGCTGTACTGCTGTACCCAAACAGAGAGCTTTAGCGATTCCCCCTCCCCGCAATAGGCCTAAGAACTTCTGGGCGCTGTATAGGGCGTACAGAGCCGCTAAGGAAGCTGACAATGTGACTGCTGTGGGTGAGTGATGCACTTTTAGTTTACACAGTCAGGTGGTATTGTTACCCCATTGTGCACCTTGACATTTAAGATTACCCCTTGGTGTTCCCGTGCGAAGTGTGGTGAAATGCAAAAGACCGTCAGTTATAGTGATAATCTGGGGATGGGGATACACTATTGGTTATTCATTTTGATGGGAAGAGTTCAAGTACTGATGTTGTAATGATGTGTTGGACTATGTGCAAGTCGTATTGTACTACCTTGAAATGTGGAACTGTCTGCATTTTCTGCTACTGTAATGCCATGAACACAGAGAAGTGTCCTCTGATTACAGTGTTGTTCAGACACGTTGTCTTGAAATGGAAAATAAAGAAATAAAAAAATAAAAATAAAAAAAATAGGGGGGTAAATCATCTCCAACCCCGTTATCTCCAGGTGGTGGCAAATTTGGGTCAGAGTCTTAGCCAAAAATACAACGGGGGCCTCTGAGTTAGCAGAAGCATATGATCAGCCTAAGATTGTATGGGAGTATGTGCCCTTAGGCATACTCAGAGCAGGACCTCAGTTGGGGTCGTGTCAATGCGGATTTGTGGTCAAATATCGTAGTTGGTACTGGATTCTCCTTCGGCATCAGCATGGAGCAATCAAGTAGGGACCGACACGAGTCTCAGAGCAGATATAGAAGTCAGTACTGGAGTCTGGTTAGAAGTATCTATCAGAAACATTATGTGGCTGTCAGAAAGGTATGAGAAACACAAAGCTCGGCTATCTTTTCAACTCTCTCTTGATCATGAAGGTAACAATTAAGCATACTTTATACAGCTTTGCACCCTTTTGAAGGACTATAGCACTTTCATACTTTATGATACATATTTATTATTTTGTTTCATTGTAGAGAAAAAAACAGCCAAAACAGTGGTCAATAACAATACCAACTATTAATAAAACCTAGCACCAAAAGTGGTTAGATGGAGCTGAAATGTGAACACATCTGACCAATATTAGTTAAATAATCAAATTTGAAAAAAGCAGAGTCCGATGTTTGGGGATCATAACTTCACTGAGTGGAACAATGAACTGTCAGTCATCATCCAAAGTAATGCTTTCAGTGATTGGTAGTGACCTAATGCAGTTAAGTCTCTCTGAGGCTGTGCTGCCTCTCTGCAACTAGCTCAGAGGCTGGTGTCTCCAAAAGGTCAATTTAATTATTTAACTGGATCTTTAAAAATAAGAGGGAAAATCCAGATAAACATATGTTTTATAAAAAAGCTCACTTGGAAAGGGCTTCTGGATCTTACACATGTGTGTTCACAAATATCAATGAAGATGCACCAAAGGAAAAGTGCTGGTACGTCTATTTTCCCCTTTGCAAAAACTATACTGGGAGATATTTCCAAATAAAAATACATGGGATATTTTATCCCTCCACCGAGATATTGGACACCGATTTTTGGGATACCCTTACACACAAACATCCCTTCCTTTGACAATGGGATATATATACCTTACAGTTTCAAGTCACATTAACCACACCAGATACTCATCCTTTGCATTAGCAGCACTGCGGCAATCATCCCTCATTCCTGAGTCAATCGTCTCATCATACATTCATGTTTCTTGCACAGTACCAAGATAGAAACATTGACTCCACAGAAGGCATGAAGAGGTCAAATTCCATGTACTTACATGTGCAATGTCCTCCTTAGTGCCGATGACCCGATCCTGTGAGTGCTTGCTAAATTCCACATAATGATCATCTGAGAAAGAGTGCCTAAATATAAAATACAAATTAGGACCAATGTGTTTTCAGTCAAGACAATTGTAATAAGTGTGCAATGTGGTTTTGTACAACATGTGATTGATTTACAACAGCCGTACTAAGACTTTCCTAAGTGAAAAAAACATAGCAGAGCTCCAAAGACTGCCCTTGGTACATAAAATGGCACCTCTATGCAATTTTTAAGTTAAGAGTGTGACAAACGAGTAAGCGGTAAAAAAACAGCAAACACAAGTACAATTGGAAATGGAAGCCTAACACTTTTTTCCAGTCATGTCCAAATGTTTTTCTCCCATGAAGGAGCAAGAGATTTGGCATTAAACTTAAGTGAAAATCCAACAACAAACCGTACTTACTAAAAGACAGAGACCAAACAAAACTCTCCAACAACGCACTGGTGAAAAGCACTGATAAGAGAACGGCCGCAAGAAGTGAAGGACAACAGGACCCACAAGGTAAGGTAAAACTGGTGGCTTAGGGTGATGTCCAGAAGGTCATGCCATTATTTTCATTGCATTCTACTTGTAAAATGTCCTCATTTTAAATACCAACATGTACCGTGATACAAAAAAGGAGTACCAGATATGCTACTCATGCACAAGAACATTTCAAAAGGAAAATAAAGTTATTGTTTACTGTATAAAACATGCTTAGAATACTCTTGCATACTCCTACCATCTAGTGTTAGTCTCGGATGTTTGCAATTTGTTTTCCTTCAAAGAATTCCAAAGTATGGCTCATTCTATTGTTGCACATTGCACATGGGGCAAATTCCATGTTCAATTGTCTTTTTCCCGCCATCTGGTTGGGACATGCATCGAGTGGACTCTGAGGTTGTTGTGTTCAATTGAGGAGACCACAATGTCTGGACTCACAGCAACGTAACAGTCACCCAGCCCGGAGACCAGTGAATCTGCCGACCAGTTCATAGATAACATTAACCCCCACAACAAAGACCAGCTGTCACAAAGGCCAGTGCCACTCACGGGCCTCCGTTGGTACTGGCAAAAGGCTTCAGGAACCACCAAGTCTCTAGCCAAAGACATCACCAGCCAATAGGCTCAGCTACTAAAGAGGGGTATGGTCAACCATGTGTATCTACAGCCAGATATGCTACAAACATCCCTGTTTTTGCACAAAGGAGAAAAGAGATCCTCCACAAGGTGTTGGGCTATGTATTGTATTTCATTTTTCCCATTCTGCATTCAAATTTGTTTAATTCATTGCATTGTCATCTACCTGAATAAGTGTTCTGATTTCACAATCCTTTTTTAGTGTGATTAGTAATGGGGCAGGCTGCATTTAGAACAATCGCACCTCAGAAGGTGTAGAGGTAATTTCTGATTGCCCTGGTTGTGAGTCACTTTACAGTGTTGAGTACAGTGCAGTCGCATACACAAAGAATTAATCATTTTTTCTAAGCTTGCTGTTACAGAGAAAGCACATTTCTAGTTTCATAATGCTGCAGGTCCACCTCAGATTGTTCCCCAGTTTTCCATTTCCTCACCATCACATTCACAACTGTTGTCCAGAGGGTGATGATCTAAGCACATTTTGAAGTTTGGTGTTCCTGATCTGACAATTTCACTAATTTCTGTAGTCCTGCTTCAAATGCATTGCTTGTGTTTCCCATTACCATTATACAAAAGCACAGATGACAGTAGAGAATTACTTTACTATACTTGTATATACTATATTGTAGTGCAGTAGTGCTGCCAGCATCATCAGTATAGGATGATTATCTAAACCACCCCCACCCCCCCAAATACTAAAATGCCGGTAACAAAACAAGTGGTCCCATTGCTACAGATCCTACCATTTCATAAGGAAATTGTGCCCTCTCAAAAAGTGAATCCCCCTTCAATGTGAAAGAACATTTAGATTAAATGTTGGCAAAGACAATTTTATTATACTTTTTGTAATAATGCATTCGCAAATTAGTTAGATCTAGGTAAATTTTTTAGTCATTCATCAGTAGGCATTATGAATTAGTTGATCTGTTTTTAGACAGCAGGTAAAAGCAGTTGTATGTGTACTTAATGTAGTGTGGGATCTTTAGATCTTCTACCGAACTGCCGCATGTTTGTGATAAGAAATGCTTGTGAACAGTGTTCTGTCACCCGACTCGTGTACACAAGTCCCCAAGTATGCAGTTTGCATGCAGTCCAATAGGGCTGCTCCAAAGTGGGGATTCTTTCAATTCGAGGTTTGATTTAATGGGTGGCTGGAGATCACTTGTATCTTGCATGTCGATGTGTTGTTGGGTGTCTGAGGGTTGTGTGGGCATGTTGAAACCAGTCAATTTGGTTCATGCTCTTACAAAACAGAGGTGATTTTGGTAGTGGCATGCTGGTATATATGTTATGTTATAAGGTGAAGGTCTGTGGAATGGTTACGTGTTTATAGTCCGGTATGGGTGCTACATGGATATGTCTAATACAGTATGTTAAGGTGGTCTGTGGTACTGTGAGTTGGAGGGGGTGGAGGGGCGTTGACAGGTGTGATGTGGTGTTCAGTAGGGTCATGATGTATAGGGTGTAGTGAAGTAATGAATGTGTTGTCTTGAATGTGTGCAACATTTGTGATATGTGTGCCGCCGAGTGTTCTCTCCCGTTTGCTACGGAAGCCGCAGAAGCTGTGTGTGCCTCATCGCGGGTGGTCATCCTGTGCGGCGGGAGCGAGTTGCGGCCGAGAGATCTCTCCCGCCAGCTGCGGGTGCCACAGGGCATTGTTGAGCGCGGCGATGAGCCACAAGTTGTCCTCCTGTGCCTTCCTGTGAGCCGCGGACCGCTTGCCTGGCGCGGCGGAGGCCGTGTGGGCCGTTGGCAGGGGGACCACAACATTTTTTGCTGAGTTTGCCTCCCTGCGCGGCAGGAGCCGCAAAATCATTGATGAACGCAGCAGAAAGTCGCTTGCATACTAACGTGGCCGGGGCTGAAAATGTAATTGTCTTACACAGTAGAAGCCGTGAGTCATTACCTACGCGGCAAGAGTTGTTTTCCTGATTGATGACTGCGGGTAAGAAAGACTGGTTGGAGTCCCGGAGGTGACGGAGGGTGCTGGTTGGGTGCTGGTTGTGAGCATCTGGGGCCCCTTGGAGACGCCTGGTAATACAGCCTTTGGAATCCCAGCGAGCCTCGTTTGGCCAGCTCGTCTTTGTACTGGATTGCCAGTATCATTATCCCAGTAGTGTCCTGAGTCGGTGTCTGGTGTTGCATGAGCGGCGCATCGGTTCATTTGCAAATAGGAGCTACATCTTTCTGGTTACATCGGTCGCCTGGCCAAGGGTCCGTTGCTGTGAGGTTCAAGTGATGACTGCAAAGAAACTGCGCTCTGGCAGAGTGCTTTATACAAGAGCGTGTAAAAAAACGAAAGCTAACCCTCTAAGAAACAATTCACTACAAATAAATATTTTGAAAAGTTTTAATTCTATTACTTCCTTTTTCCCAAAAAAGGATATAAGCTCAAATTCAGCAGGGATGGTGGAGTCTACTCCAGAAGCACTTGATAAGGCTAAAGCAGTTCCTGGAAAATCACCAGAAGTATCCATCAATCCATTCCCCAAAATTGGAGGACCTCGGTCTAGAGATAACCAACATTTGGATGTCAGGGAAACTGACTCTGCTGGCAAATTTACCCACCCATCCTCTGGCAAATGAAGTCCCTCAATCTGAAGGGGTATCTCATTTAGCCCTAAAAGTTGGAGATCCTATATTGGAAGATTTTACGCTCCCTGATCTTCCTGACTTCAATACTAATTTAAATCAGCCCTCAAAGATGCACTTAACCTAGAATCGTCCAGGCATCTTAATCCTGTTAATTCTCTGTCCTTCAATACCTGCGTTCCTTCTCAGGGTCATCCAGTACAAATGCAACTGTTCAGTAATACACCTAGTAGAACAAGCATATTAGATACACGGGGCTCAATTACACCTGATTTATCCCTGCATTCCCATTAACAGAGCTCTGAAAAAAGATCAGCACCATCTAGTTTTGTCCGAACATGATTCGCCTCAAATTGATGTTTTGGAAGCTTTTTCCAGAAATATAAGTTCTTCGGCTGCATTAAGTAAATCATCGCGTGTTCAAACTAAACAGAGATCTCATTTTAATCCAATGCTTATTTTAAATAGGGAAATCAATAAATTGGTGAGGGCCCAGTTCCTGAACTTTTCTAATGAACGTAGTAATTTAATCAATTTATTAAAGAGGAAAAGGCAGAGGAAAAAACGCTCTCTGAAGTTAATAAAGGAAGATGGTGCATGGGTGCAGTTAAAAGAGGCAGCCTCCAAAAACTCCCAAACATTTTGGGAAGTAATTACTGACTGCTGTGGCACAAGAGTAAAATCTCTCCCCATTCCTGTTAAAGAAGAGGATTGGAAAATCCACTTGGTAGAACTCTACGCAGCAAATTCGAACTCTCCCAGTTTCATCCCCGCTGCCCAAGCCTTTGGAAACTCATATATCCAACTATGTACACTCAGTGAGTGACGTAGTTGAATATATAAAAAAAAATGGGATCTTCAGGAGCAATGGGTCCGGATGAAATTCCGATGACGGTAATTAAAAAGGGACCACTCTTGTGGGCCACGTTTTTAGTCCCTCTGTTTAACTATTGTTATTCTCAGGGGAAGACATTGCCGTCGTGGTCTGGAAGTATTTTAATCCCCCTACACAAAAAAGGGCCCTAGAACTTATCCGGGTAATTATAGGCAAATAGCTTTATTAGATGCAGTGGGGAAAATATTTGCACGCAGTGTTCTCGATCATCTTACGGAATGTGTCATGGAGAATAAGGTCCTCCCTATAGAACAAGCAGGTTTTAGAAATAAATCACTCCGCCCTGGATAATATCACCATGTTGAAATTAATAGAAGAGAAATATACGCTATCTCGTAGGTCAAATGTTTACATGGCCTTCATAAATTTTTTAACGGCCTTTGATAAGGTAGACCAGCCGCTTCTATGAGGAAACTACATAATATGGGATTGCCTGCTCCCCTGTTGTCCTTAATTATCGCACTACATTCTCAAACCTGGTGTCCGGTATTAATGGGAGGAAACCAAGGATTAACATCTGTAATTCCCGTAGAAAATGGTTTGAAACAAGGTTGTTTATTAGCCCCGCTACTATTTTCCTTATAGTTAGCAGATTTACCAGACTGTCTTTCCCAGCGAGAGGGCGATGCTCCAAAGATAGGCAGCCGTCCTTTCGCAGGTCTCCTTTATGCAGACGATATAGTAGTGATTGATCTTACTCCGATAGGGCTAAACAAAAAGTTGTCATCATTACAGAATTATACAATGGCTCATTTTTTGAAGATCAAGGTTTCCAAAAGTAAAATTTTAATCATGAAAGGTGACAGAAGTAGAAAATCAAGTAAATTTTATTGGAATATAGGTCTTGAAAAGTTAGAGGTGGTTGATTCATATTTATATCTAGGGAAAATAATAGCAAGCAATACGAAGAATAAACTTCATATCGAACACAGCTCCTGTAAAGCTATGTCCCACGCTGATGGTCTGCACATTTTTTATAGTACAATGGGTAGAAGGCATTTTTTACATCTACTGACTGTTTTTAAAGCAAAAATTCCATCAACCTTACTCTATGCTATTGAATCAATCCCTGTAAGGATTGGAGTTTTTTAGGGAGGATAGAAGGCCAGATTTTACGTAAGTTGTGTAATTTTAATACACTAGTTCCTTCAGCTGCTACTAGATCGGAGTTTGGATTGATTAGCACCTATATTCAATGCATTTCCAGAGTTTTACCAGTTAAAAAAATAGTGAATTTTACTCACTAAGAGGTTTAATGTGTAAGGAAATCTTCGGTGGTATGGGGGGGAAATACTCCTTATATCGAGACTTCTCTCTGGCACTAAAAAATTTTTGTTTTCAGGAAGAATCTGTGGTCTCCCTCCGCTATTAGAATTTAAATCCTTTGTAAAAAACTTAAGTGGTAAGATCAGTTTTAAAATAGAGATATTGAGTTCTGTAAAACTAAAGAGAGATTAAGGATAATAGCAAGGACAACTTCCCAGAGACTTCCCCAGAAATATTTAACTTGGAACTCAGATCATGGAACAAGACGTTCTAAATGATTTCCATAATTCGAAAAATGGAAAAAATTGTAATTTTTGTGAACTGAGCATTCAGAACCTGGATCATGTTTTGTTTTTCTGTCCAGTACTGGCCTCTACTCGTCGTCGCTGGCTTAAGCCGATGTTTTTACAAAATGATATTAAGGATGTAGCTTCAGCTCGCAACTTTCTTTTTAGTCCAAAAAATGAAGCAGTTTGTGTAAAATTGCTCAACTTTTTCAAGGCATTTATGTACTTATTTTAATTGTATATTTTTCAAATGGGATAGAATTTCTGAACCGTTGCCCCACCATGTAGTCGTATTATCCTCTCTTAATTACGATAGTATTTTGCATTGTTCTGTCTGCTATTTTAAAGGCTTTTGCATATTTAATTTTTAACTTTAACTGTAAATTTGCAAATGATCCGGTTGCTTTCTAATTGTTATTTGCACAATTCAGGATATGCCCTGTTCCCTCATTGTTGGCTGCTAATTCCAAACTTTACTCCTTGAAATTGCTATATGTTGTCCCATTTGCTTTCTAATTGTTATTTGCACAATTTAGGATATGTCCTGTTTCCTTATTGTTGGCTGCTAAATTCTCGCCTTGAAATTGTTATATGTTGGAAAAAAAATTATTCGGACTGCCTTGTCATTATTGTGCTGTCACATGGTTTTATTGAACTTTTTTGTATTAATTGGCTTTTATCTTTTTAAGTGTACCTCATTGGAGTTCCAAAACTTTAATAAACTGAATTGAACTGAATTGAATGTAATATGTGATGACTGGTGTCATGCAGTCAACCACATAACCTTTTGGAATGTATCCTTGCACCTTCAGGTCGAAACAGTGAAATAAGCGCTGTAGGAAGTTAGCTCTCTATATACTACACCAAAGAGAGGTACAGTGTGCAGACAGTCCAGTGGATCCCCAGAATGCTCTCTTTTGTGGTAGTGTGGCAAACGGTTAGGCTTAACAGAGAGCAGTGTTAGGCATTTGTTGTACACACAGTGTCAGTAAATGAAACACACTTGATTAAATCCGAGACAAATTTATAAAAATAATACTTGGTTATACTGATTTTGTAGAACCAGAGAACTTCGCCTTAGGTAAATATGTTTTGAAGAGAAAATACTTTTCAATATCAAAAGTGGACACAGTGAAATTTTCTGACTTTGCAATGTTAAACTATGGGAGGAAGAAAACATTCAGCATACCAATAGGTAACATCGACTTACAATACCAGTCTTCAGGAGTTAAGGTCAGTATTAGGCAAGGTTCTGTTCAGCACCAAGAATACACCACCAGCAGCACATGGGCAGCAAGGTGAAGGGTGCAGATATGGTGTTGGGGACCCAATACAGCTCAATGAAGAATGGGGCAATCGGACAGATGTTGCTTAAAGGTAAGTAACAGTGGCTAGGGGGGGTCAGTTGCCGGGGTTGAAGCAAGCACTGGGCAGGGTCCAATGCAGCACCAACACTACACCACCAGCGGCACAGAGGTGGCTGGGTGCAGGGTGCCAACACAACGCTGAGTGCCTAATGTAAAGCAATGGAGAATGGCAAAATCCTAAAAGCCCTTCATGCATAGGCCGGTCGGAGAAAACCAACCGCTAGAAAGGTAAGTTGAGGAGCTCATGGATGTAGCGACACCTTTAGTCCTTTGCACCAAGGCCAAGGTTGATGGGTGCCTTTTGGTGTCGGAAGCGGCCTACCGGAGCAGGTCAAGGTTCAGGGGCTGCAGAGGCTGCAGACTACGTTGAGTCCGGGACGGGTCGACCCACGCTAGACTCGGGCTCTGGAGCGGTGAAGAACCAGGAGGCCATTTGGACTCGGGCTGAAGGCGTCTGGTACAGAGGTGAAACCAGGAGCAGGGTTCTGCAGTTCTTCAGGTCACAGAAGCCTTGCTTGAAGCTTGTTGCTGGCGAACAGATCCACTGTTCTAAGGAGATCTTGATCTTTGTTGAAGGCAGGCAGTCCTCCCAGGGTTTTGAGGTTGCTTGGCTGCAGGACGAGTCGCCTTTGGAGCAGTATCGTCCAGTGCTGCAGACAGGCCGGTAGGGCAAGGGAAACGTCAGTAGTTCTCTGCAGTCTTTCTGCTTTTGCGGCTCTGTGGGGTCCAGCTCTTCATAGGTCATCAGGAACTGAAGTTCTGGGTCTGGGGATTCACCTAAATACTAGATAATGGGGCGTTACAAGTGAGTGACAGGTAGTGTCCAATGGGCCCCTTACCTGAGGTGTCTATACCCCAGGTAAGTAAAGCAGCCATGTTGGTGCTCCTTGACCTGTCCGCGGCATTCAACACGGTCTCGCATTCCATCCTTCTTGAGAGACTTCACAACCTAGGGATCCAGGGCATTCCCCTGTCTTGGATTCGGTCCTACCTCAGCTGCCGGACGCAACAAGTTTCTGTCCATCCTTTTGTTTCCGATGAGAAACCCTTGAGTTGTGGGGTCCCTCAGGGTTCGGCTTTAAGCCCTCTCTTCTTTAACGTCTATCCTTCCCCCCTCACGGCCTTGGTTGAATCTCACGGGGTTAGAGTGATCTCTTACGCCGCCGACACCCAACTGGAGTTTTCCTTCGACGATCACTCCGAAGCGGCTGTTGCCAATTTTAGATAATGCCTATGTAACATCTCTTCTTGGATGTCTCTAAACACTCTGAAGCTCAACTCAGATAAAACTGAGGTTCTTTTCTTTAATCAAAAAAGCCCTCCTCCTCCTCCGATGCTCTGATGGCCTACCGAGCTGAATCCCCTTCCTAAGACTGTGGACGTGGCTAGCAACCTTCTGGTTTCTGGTTTGATAACTATTTGTCCTGCAAATCCCAAATTAGTCAGGTATCTACTTCCTGCTTTAGTAAGCTGCATATGCTCCGTAAATTCCTTCACTTTCTTCTCCTGGAGTCCCGTAGGACCATCGTCCATGCCTTAATTACTTCTCATCTCGACTATGCAAATAAACTATCTTGGGACACCAGCCTATTCGATCAGACGACTGCAAATTATTCAAAACGCGGAGGCCAGATTGATTTGCCAAATCTCTTATCGTCATTCGATCACCCCACCATCTCAGCAAGCTTCATTGGCTTCCGATGAGCAAACATATTCAGTTTAAGGCTCTCGTTCGGACTTTTCTGGCTTTTCAAGGACGTGGCCCTGTCTACCTTCAAGCTCGCCTCAAGCACTCTCAACACAATCGTAACCTTAGATCTAACCACTATCTCCTTCTGTGGATTCCCCGCTTTCGCCGTTCTAGAATGGGTGTCAGAGCCTTCGCAGTGATTACCGCCAAAGCATGGGACGGCCTGCCACTCTCTCTATGCACTACTGAGACAGAAGCTATCTTTCGATGTGCTCTAAAGACCTGGCTCTTTACTAGCCTCTAGGTCCCTGCTAGTTCCTTCTTCTGTTGCCTGTCATAGCGCCAGTACACCCCCGTTGGGGGTAGGTGCACGCTTTATAAATTCTTAAATAAGTAAATACCCTGTATTATGCCTACCTCCTGTGGGAGGGGGACATAGACCTAGCCCTCTTGGATACGTCTCACCATATTCAAGATGGTGGACACTGAAAGGTATACTCCAACTCGTCTCCAGCACCTGAGGGGTGGAGTTGGCAAAAGGGAGCACACCTCCTACTCTAGCTGAGTTTTCCCACATGTCTTCCCACCAAAAGAGGGTGAGGACAGGAAGGGAGACCTACTCCTTCTAACAGGAGAGGCTGGGGTTGCATTACCAAGGCGGCAAGGCATTTGAAGCTTCCCGCTACAGATGGCTCTTCCAGACCAGGGGGAGGTGTAAACACCTATACCCAAGAAAGGCATTGTTCTTGAACTCTAAGCGCACAGACACCCACCCCATGAGGTCAGAACACTGGCTGGTGGTAGGAAGCTGGCTTAGGCCAGTCAGTGACCACACTAAGGGTTGATAGGTTTCAGGGGACCCCTCTAAGGGGTCCTCTGGGTGCAGTTTTTAATAAATCTGACACTGAAATCAGTGCAGGTTTATTAGGAAGAGATGGTTGGTACCAAACATCCCATACTTCAGTGAGGCAATCATGGAGCTGGGGTACTTGTAATGGCGAGTGTCCAGCCTATGTACTTACTATAGCTTCCCTGGTCCCTTACAATAGCCAGGAATCAACAAGGATACTGCTCATGCAGATATGCCCTCACAGGAGATATAGTGCACCCTGCCTTAGGGCTAAGACCTGCTAGAGGGGTGTCTTACTTCTATCTCATGCAGTGTCTATTGGCATGGCACACAGGGATATGTGAGCAAACTCAAGGAGATGATGGACGGAGTACTGAAACTTTTCACTCACCCCCAGTCACAGATCTGTGTTGAATCCATCATCATTCTTTGGCTCACTTCACCACCTCAGTTCAGACCCAGCTATATGCAAATCAGTCTTGACCCTGTGTCTCATGGGAACAGTCCAGCCCGAACTCCCAAGCCAGGTCTTCCCTGAACCAGAAACAAGCATCCTGGGACAATTCTTACTGAAGCCGTTAGGGACACTCTTTCACCACAAGGCCCTTGGAACCAGGGATACTTTTCACTAGGGACTTATATGTGAGCTAAGTGGTGCCCATTGTGGAGACGATAGGCACAGCTTAGGAAAATAACTCTGGTACAGGGAACCTGGTTGGCAGAGACCCTGTGCACTTCTGTTGCAGGGATTCTGCATAAATACAGAACTATGCGCAGGAATATGTGACTTTGGTGTATAGGGAATGGTCCTTCCTACCACCTTAGTACCCAGGACCGACTAGCTATAGTGCCTCACTTGCTCTCCTACTCACTCCCAGAATGGGACCTTGGTGTATAGAGAATGGGCCTTCCTACCACCTTAGTACCCATGAACCCAGGACCGACTAGCTATAGTGCCTCACTTGCTCTCCTACTCACTCACAGAGAAGCAAACGATTAGACACCACAGAACACAACACTCCCAGATCTGTCAGGAATCGCGGCAACAAGAAACACCCTTTCGCTCACTCTCTTGTACTTGTCCACAGTAAGATCTGACAGAGACACAGAGTAGTTTAAAATATTTATTTTAACTAACGTGCCCTAACATGAAGTATACGTGGCACATCAAGCAAAACAGTGCATAGTACAAATACAGTCAGCATAGCAGCTAGTCCATATATCATGAAGGGAGAAGTCATAAAAAGACAATTGAGAAAGGACTATAGTGCCCAACCTCCCTCCCCTTGCTAAGAAGTATTATTATATAATAGAAGATCTCTGGGCTTTGTCAGCAGACCCCATACTTTAGCCTTTAGATGGAAGATCTACATAAAAGGTGCTATCTCGCTCTTCTCCCTGGAAAGGTCCCGCTCAAAGTGTGTGTCACCTATTTGTGTACCCACTAAAAACCCAAGTACGCTGTCAAACAGCTGCATCGGTATGTTTTGTCTAAGGGCGAAGGTCTGGCCAGAACAAAATAACAAGGGGCATTTTTGTTCGACCTTGCTCATAACATTCAGTCAAAATCCCAGGAACAAGCAGAGAATGAACCCAGCGATGAGTTCTCATGTGAAAGCAGTCATTGAAATTATCGCAAAAGTAGTAATGTGCGCAAAGCAGCAGACAAGCTGCAACGTGCTCATGCTAACTTAGTGAAAAGCGGCAATGTCCCTACGGGCCACATGACAATCGCCCCTTGGCCAGGGCGTAAGCCCCTATGCGAAAAACAAAAATTAGAGGCAAAGCGTCTTAGTTGCAGTCCAATTGGTATAACTATGAAGCCCAATTTGTTTTTTTAGTGTTGCAAGTTAATAATGTTAAATAAAAAAATTGCCATCTGGGCGCTCAAAAAATACTATCCATTCATAGTCTTCAGAAACAAAAATGTATCAAGAAAAGCAGAAAGCCATAAACTCCAGAATGTTGTCTGTCCCTTCCATTGTAAAAAAGGTATGCCATCCAGTTTAGAAGGTCGAACAAGCACACATGCTCCTCACATCCAGAAGCTGTTACGAGCATCTCACGGCAACCTGCGCCCACCTTGATGAAACTGCGGTCTATGAGGCCCTGCGCAAGAGCACAGGTACTCAAGGTCCCGTTGGCCCAAGTAGAGGATCACACACAAAACACCCACCCATGGCACATTCCTGGTCATGGGCCTTCAACTGACCCATTAACAGATCATATTCCAGGTCAGAGTGTGTGGTATTAGAGAGGCAGAGATCCATGGCCCAATGAAAAGGGCACTGGAGGCCGTGAAACACAGGTTGCACGCAGGTAAAGTAGGCATAAAGGAAGGTCAGCCAGTAGTCGATGGCAAAAGACTTCACTGGCATAGAATCAAAGAGCTGCCGCATTCGATCAGAGTACAGTTGCTACTGGACGGGGTTTGGCAGCTCCACATATAGAGCATCCATTGTGAAGCAATAATAGGAGAACCAGCACGCCACAAATCAACAGGAGCACCAGGGGAAACCCTACGAAGGCACTGGAAAAAATAGAATGAATATAGGCCGAAATTACTCCAAAAATAGTCTGAAAGGAAGAAACAAGGCCGAAATCCGCAAGTTTAAAAGTGAGCATGGCCCTCTGTATCAGCCACATTAAATATTTGGTGAATTAATTCTCCGAAATGGAGTGGGAGATTTGTGTTTAGCAGCAAGTGTATCTCACTTGAGTTCTTGCCACCTGCAATTCGAAGGTCGCTCGAGCTGATGTGAGAGCAACTTCTTGTTGAAATAATAGCACATTGAGTCTGCTTAGCTTGTTGAAATCTGCTTTCAAAGTTAGAATGGAAGGCCAAAGTGAACTATCTACAATCCCATGCGGTGTGGAAAAATGACATTGCTGCAACATGTAACTCGTTGAGAAACTGTTACTATATACGGGATGCCAGCTCTCAAGCCGCAGCAGTCGTGGTTATTCAAAATAAGATAACTACCAATAGAAAACAAAGTTAATACTGGAATAATAGAGGAGACAGGGGTAGCTCTTAAAAAACAAGCTTGATTAGGGGCTGAAACGTTCCAGGATCCGTGAAGCTTAACATGTTTACAGACTAGTGAATGTCCTACTGTGGAATCACAGTCCTCCCCTGTAAGGAAAACTTCCTTATCTGAGCGCTGACATCGGTAGGTGAAAGATAACGACCATAATTTGTGAATATAATTATTGCCAAGGGGCTCATATCTCCCAACGGGGTGATGTTTCATGCATGCTGTGAATTGAAAAAAAGTGAGATAGGCAGTGAAATAACCCCATGAATTAGCCAAACAGCTTCATCGGTCTCAGCCACCGAAAATGCAAACTGTTTCAATTGTTCAATATGTAACAATGTGTATGTGGCATCTTTCATGGGCATTAATTTCTGTTTATCAGACAAATTAAACGGTAAAAACAGTGCAGAAGCATTCAAATAATCTCATGGCACTTTTCCATTTTTGAGTGTTCGCAATGTCCAAGCAAACTGCATTACAGAACGCAACTGATTTTGACCATGATACAAGAAAGACACCTCATGTTGAACAATGTCAATGACAAATGCTACAATATTATCTACAGTATATATATGGGAAGACAGTGTATTAATGCTGTTATCTACCACTGCAAGTACTTTTTCTATTTGGCGGAGATGCACCACAGCCTCCATCTGCGACAGTTTACAAAATTCATTATAAGCTGAATACATAAAACAATTTGTTTGAGGGGACTTTGGACCTAAAAGAAAATCAGCAAAATTGATGTCACCTGACTTAAGAGAAAGGTGTTGTTTCACAGACAGTGTGGAATGTTTCAACCATTGCTGACATAATTTACCCACTGAATATGTGCTAACTGTATGTGAACTTGGGAAGCGTGGGGCAGGTCTACTTTGTGTAAAACCTTTTGTAGTATTCGAAAAACGAAATTGACATGCATTTGAAGTCGTCGGCCACTGTAGGAGAGTGGAATCTGACTAATGGTTGCCCCCAACTTTTTGCCTGGTATTTCAGTGGTTTTTGACTAGTCTGGCTGGGATCCTGCTAACCAGGACCCCAGCCTATCTGCTTTCTCCCTAAAACTGATGTAAAGTACTCTAGGTACAAACCTAATTGGATGCTGGGCATGCCCTACCAGTCCCTTGTAGATGGTACCCTAGGTACCCAGGGCATGGGTCCCCCAGTAGGCCTACCAGGGCTGCAGCACTTATTGTGCCACCCTGGGACAGCCACCCAAACTGACACCACCAGACCACTACTGTAGTTTGGGTAAGGTGGTGCTAGCACCCCTTACAGGGATGTAGGTACCCTATGTCCCATACCATACAACACATATACTCTCATAGGTCACCCCTATGGCAGGCCCTGGTAATCCTACAGGGCTGGGTGCTGAGGTATGTGTGAGGGGGGACCCCTACCTGAGTAGGACCTCTCTGCAACCCTCGTAAAATCGTTACTGGGTTGTTTGTAGTGCAGCCATACCATATACTCTTAACCGCATTATAAGTTATTGCGTCATCGCTGTAACTTGGGAATGGCTACACAGAACCATATCGTGTTTGGTGTCAAACATGAAGGAATCATACCCCCAGTCCAGCCATGGGCATGGGGGCACGATTCCCCCTTGCTAGGAGGGTGATATGGGAAAAGCGGTAGAATTTAGACACCAATTTAAAAGTGCACATGTACCACAAAATGGCTACTGTCCGCCACCTACACGACTCTGGCTGGCTGTTGCTGGGGAAAACCCCAGCCTCGCCATCTGGACAATAGGGCTCCTGTGGCAGGGAGGTGCCAGCACCTCCCCAGACAGGATATGTGGATTGGAACAGGGTGGGTGCACCAAATGTCCATTCAGAGTTGCACGTAGGCAGCTGCAGAGCCCCAATTCTGCATACACCGCCTGGAACCGGTTCAGGGGCATCCTGCCCCTCGCCCAGGCGGGAAACACACAAAGGGGAGTGGGTGTAGCCACCCTTTCCCGCCTCTACTCTGATTGGTAGGCACTATTTTGGACCATCCCCTAATCTTGGGGATATATGGGAATAACTTGGCCCTAGAGCCTTAGATTCGTGCAGAACTTCACAGAACTGACCTTCGACGAGCTGCTGCCCAGCTGACTGAAGAAATCTCCCTTGGGATAAAGGAGTTATCCCCCTGCTTGGCAGGCACCTTAAAGACTACAAGATACCCGGGTGGAACTTCGTTGCTCTCACGACCTTCGACGCCTTCCAGCAACCTCGAGGTGGGTCTCCAGTGCATCCCAGCGTCCTGTGAGTGTGCCCAGCAAGTCTGAGCACCCTGGACCACGTGGGTGTCGAGATCCCCGCATACCCCGAGACACCGGCCACCTCTTGTCCAGCACACGACCCCGACCAGTGGGGAAGTTGTGCTTTGGCCCATTTCTGAGCCAACCATCCAGCAGCATTTGTGCCGACCCTCAGCTCCCTGGCCCGCTCCGGTGGCCCGTGGGAGCCCTTTTACGCACTCCATTTTGCTGCCTTCCGCGGTCCCTTGTCTCTCGACTTGTGGGCCCTGACGGAGGACAATCTTTGTTTCCAAGAGTTCCCCTGGTTGCTCCAGGCCTGCTCTACGCTCCCTGCAAAGGAGAGCACCCTCAGACCTCGTGGGTCTGCACCAGCAGCTGCTTTGTCCATCTTGCGTGGGTTGCGGTTGCCAATGCTTAGTGGATCCAATCGGGACACTAACACCGCAGCGACCCTCAGCCGACGTGGGACAGTCGCCCTCCAGAAGCTGGCCTTCCTTGAAGCCTCCCGGAGCCCGTGACTGCAGAGCCCAGCTGTACCTTCCACACCTGAAGCACCCGACATCCACAAGCTCCTTCCTGTGAGCTCCCTGGTCACTGTGCTGTGACCCAGACTCTGTCCCCTCTGCTTTCAGGTTCACCTTTATCTTCTCTTCAACTTTAATCTTCACGACTTCAACGACGCTTCCAGCTAGCAGCAGTTTGGACTACTTTTCCATAGAAAATCAGCCCGCGACCCGACACCAGATTCGACCTATGCACCCGGCTTCCCTGGGGCAGGTAACAGTGGTACTTCGGTACTCCCGTGGTGGTGGGCTCTCCAAAGCCTTAAGTCTCAAGCCTTAACTTTGTACTGTTGTTAGAAGTGTCCTTAAACCTTAATTATTCAACCGCGACATTCTCCATAGGCTAACATTGCGATCCCGATAGCAGCTTCTCGCACTGCACACGCCTCCCGTGGGTCCCCTTCCTCTTAACTGTGGGTGGATTCCGAAGGGGCAAGCGATCCTGAATGCCCTAGGCATTGCCTGTAGAATTGTCGTGGTTCTTATACCACTATTTTAGTATATGGTTTGGTCCCCCCCTGGGGCCCATTGATTTCTGTGCTATTTATTGTGTTTATAAATGCTTGTTTGAACTGTAACTTTGCCACTAGCCACATAAAGTGACTGTGGGATTCTGTCTAGAATAAATACATATATTTTATATATATACCTGTGTGGGCTACTCTTTCATTTGGTTATTCAAGAGGTTATTATGGTAAAACAATAAGCTTAACACTCCTTCAAGACTTAGCCTGAAGGCTGCTCTCCACAGCTACCACTAGGATAGCTTTCTTTAAAGGTTGTCTTAAACCTATCATCAATAGGAGTCGAATTGGACTGGTGCAAGGTGTCCCTATAACTAGGAACAGCATATGCCAGGCCAACTTCTCACAGCCACACTAACCAATCAATCAATCAGGTGTTTGTTAAGCGCGACTACTCACCCGTAAGGGTCTCAAGGGGGGGGGGTGGGACGCAGGTTCCAGTCCATCAAGGAGGGGGTCTGTCGAAGAGTCAGGTTTTGAGGTTTCTTGCAAATATGAGGAGCGATGTTGTCTGTCTGAGGTGGAGCGGAAGGTCGTTCCAGGCTCTGGCTGCGTGGAAGGAGAAGGAGCGGTCTCCCGATCTGGTCTTTCTGGTGCGGGGGACCACGGCGTAGGAGAGCTGGGCTGATCGTAAGGTCCTTTGGGGTGCGTGGAATTTGAGTCTGCTTTTCAGGTATGCTGGTCCGGTGTCATCGAGAGCCTTGTGAGTGTGGGTTAGCATCTTGAAGGTGACTCTAGCTTTGATGGGGAGCCAGTGGAGTGTGCGCAGGTGCTGGGAGATGTGGCAGTGTCTTGGCAGGTTGAGGACCACTCTTGAGGCGGCGTTTTGGATGTTCTGTAGCTTGCGAGTGAGTTTTTTGTTTATTACGGCATAGAGTGCGTTGCCGTAGTCGAGCCTGCTGGTGACCAGGGTGTGAGTGACTGTCTTTCTGTGTTCGAGGGCGATCCATTTGAAGGTCTTACGTAGGAGGCGGAGGGTGTGGAAGCAGGAGGACGAGACGGAGTTGATCTGGCGGTCCATTTTGAGCTCTGAGTCCAGGATGATTCCCAGGTTGCGTGCGTGGTCCGTGGGGGTGGGCGGGCTTCCGAGGGTGGGGGGCCACCAGGTGTCATTCCAGGCGTCGGGGTTTGGGCCTATGATGAGTACTTCCGTTTTGTTGGTGTTTAGTTGTAGGCAGCTGTTTTTCATCCATTTGGCGATGGCTTCCATGCCGTCTCAAAAGTTGTCTGGCGGTGTTGGGTTCGTTGGATAGGGAGAGGATGAGTTGGGTGTCGTCTGCGTATGACACAATGTTGAGTCCGTAGGTTCTGACGATGGGGGTGAGCGGAGCCATGTATACGTTGAAGTGCGTAGGGCTGAGGGAGGACCCCTGGGGGACTCCGCAGATGGTAGGTGTAGGGTCCGACCCGCTGCGTTCTGCCAGAGAGGAAGGAGCGGATCGAGTCGGGGGCCTTGTCTTGGATTCCTGCACCGTGGAGTCTGCGTATTACGATGCTGTGAGAGACTATGTCGAACGCCGCTGAGAGGTCGCGGAGGATGAGGGCTGCTGTTTCTCCTTTGTCCAGTAAGGTACGGATGTCGTCTGTTGCGGCGAGGAGGGCGGGTTCCGTACTGTGTTTTTTTCTGAAGCCGGATTGGGACGAGTCGAGGATGTTGTGCTCTTCGATGAATGTGGCGAGTTGGCTGTTGATGGCTTTCTCGATGACTTACGCTGGGAACGGGAGCAGGGAGATGGGTCTGTAGTTTTTGAGGTCGGTGGGGTCCGCTGAGGGTTTCTTCAGGAGGGGGTTGATCTCAGCGTGTTTCCTGTCGTCAGGGAACGAGGCGGTTGCCAGGGAGCGGTTGCTGGTGATGGTGTGGCAGAGCATGGGTGCGATGGTGTCGGCGGCTCTGTTGAAAATGTGGTGGGGGTAGGAGTCTGTGGGGGCTCCGGAGTGGATTGACTTCATCGTCTTCAGTGTGTCTTCGGTGGTGAGGGCTGTCCAGTTGTGGATCGCAGGCTTCAGGGTGTCGGAGGTGGTTGGTGAGGGTTCAGTGTGTTGGTTGTCTTCGTTGAAGTTGTCGTAGATGCTCTTGATTTTGTGGTGGAAAAAGGTGCTGAGTTTGTCGCAGAGGTCTTGTGAGGGAGGGATGTCGGTGGACTCGCTGGTGGGTTGGGCGAATTCCTTGATGATGTTGAAGAGTTCTGTGCTGTAGTGTGCATGAGTGGAGATTCTGTCTTCAAACGCTTTTTTCCTCGTTTTCTGATGAGTTGGTGGTAGGCGTTGGTGGCGGCTCTGAAGTTGTTGTGGGTTTCTGTGGATTTGGTGTTCATCCAGGACTTTTCGAGGCGGCGGCAAGTGCGTCTGGACTCTCGTAGTTCAGTGGTGAACCATCTAGCTTTCTTGCCATTGGCGGTGTTGTTTTTCTTGAGGGAGGCTATGGTGTTGGCGCTGTCGGAGATCCACTAACCATGCCAAGGGGTCAATATTGGAAGAGCTAAGTGTGCTATTTTGAATTAAGACAGCTAAGTCTTCAATTGTGTAGTTAGTGTGTGCTTGTCATGTATCATAAGGTGCCAATAATGGAATGGAGGGAATATTTAGGATTTTTGACTGTGGCTAAACCAAAACAAGTAGTCTGTTGAACCGTGTCATAAAAATATCAGACATGCACGATGCAAAGTTTCAGTGCCCTGCACTTGACAATCTCTAGTACCCCAAATGGATTTTTAATCAATTGTCTTCTTCCAATGCTCATAACCCTTCACGGACAAATTATTCCTGAAGGACATGGAATAAACCAATTTAGTGTGTGTTAATATAAATTTAGTTTGGGGCGGCATCTTTAATCTATAAAAATAGGACTGGGGGTCCGACAGATTGTAACCAGAAACATACACAAATATACTTTGCTCTGTCTTTGAATTTCCCTGAAACTGTTTTGGGCAATGCTCCGATTGGGTATAATAAAAAACGGTCTCTGGGTTTTGGTCTTGTGTAAAAAAAGATGGCCAAAATGTTGATAACAGAATAAATCTGCATAATTAGCAGAATTCAAATACAAATCTTCAGTGTCAAAAGCAGCGTAATATTTTAAATCAGAGAACAATGAATGAAAGGCATGAACATCCCAGTCGTCTGAAAGTATGTCGGGCAAAACCACATCTCCTAAGGAAACACGGAAGGCGGATGGAATGTTCAGAATTTCAGTCGGGCCATGGATATCGTATAGTACTTTATCCCAGACACTGCCATCAACTACAGGGAGCGCTAATATATTGACAAGGGCTTGGTCTCTTTTCATTATATGTGACGACGTATGAGGTGCAAGAACTCCGTCAACAAAAATCACAGCAGAGCGTTCAGGTAAATAATGACATTCAATCAAGAGGAAAAACACAGTCACAAACCCAATCCACATGAAAAGGAATATCATCGCAAGCACCATCCAGATATATGTCCAGTCTTTTTGAACCAGGAGATGAACAGACTGGTAAGTGTAGGGGTCTCTGCCACAGAAGATGACTAGGAAGATGTGTCAGAGGAAAAGCTAGAACGGTCCACATAATAACCACTGGATCCCAGCTAAAACAATGGGGATGGGCTGCATAGGATGTCTCAGGTATGGTACTCTCAGGAATGTCAATTATAACTTCAACTCAATCAATCAATCATTTGTATAGCGCACTACTCACCCGTGAGGGTCTCAAGGCGCTGAGGGGAGGGTGGCAGCTACTGCTCGAACAGCCAGGTCTTGTGGTGTTTCCTGAAGGTCTGCCGTAGGTGGGTGGGGAGGGCGTTCCACGTCTTGGCGGCGAGGCAGGAGAAAGCTCTGTCGCCGGTGGAGGTTCTGTGTATGCGTGGGTCAGTGGCGAGGGCGAGGTCAGTGGAGCGAAGCTGGCCGTTTGGGGTGTAGAAGGTGAGATGATTGTTGAGGTATGCTGGTCCGGCGTTGTGGAGTGCTTTGTGAGCGTGGGTGAGGAGCTTGAAGGTGATCCTCTTGTTGACGGGGAGCCAGTGCAGGTCCTTCAAGGGGGCAGTGATGTGGGAGTGGCGGGGGATTCAGAGGACGAGGCGTGCGGAGGCGTTCTGTATAGGTTGCAGTCTTTTCTGGAGTTTGGCCGTGGTTCCAGCGTAGAGGGCTATGCCGTAGTCCAGTCTGCTGCTGACGAGGGCGTGGGTGACCGTCTTTCTGGTACCGGTGGGGATCCAGCTGTAATCTTGAGAAGCATGCGGAGGGTGTTGAAGCAGGAGGAGGAGACGGCGTTGACTTGTTGGGTCACAAAGTGAAGAGTCCAGGATGAATCCCAGTCGTTGGCGCTGGATCTGGGGTTGGAGAGTTCCTTCACGACGTTGAAGAGCTCTTTGCTGTTGTGTGCGTTGTTGTTGATACGTTCCTGGAAGGATGTCCTTTTGGTGGCTCGGATGAGTTGGTGGTGCTTGCGGCTGGCGTCCTTGAGGGCAGCGTGGTTGTCCGGTGTCTGCTCATGGCGCCATTTCTTCTCGAGTTTTCGGCACTTCCGTTTGGACTCCTGGAGGTCGGTGGTGAACCAGCTGGTCTTTCTGTCTGTATGTCGGTTTGAGGGTTTTTTGATCAGGCGAGGGTGTTGGCGCAGTCGTCGATCCATTGCCTGAGGTTGCGGGTGGCTGTGTCGGTTTCAGCGTTGTCGGTAGGTGGGTTGCAGGCAAGGGCAGTGATGAGCTGCTCTACGGTGATCTTGTTCCAGCTGCGGTGGGGGATCCGTTGCTTGCTGGCGGAGAGGATGGGGTCTAGCGTGTGTCTTCCGGTGTGGGGTGGGGACCGTGACAAGCTGTTTGAGTCCAAGGTTGGCGAGCAGGGCGATGGAGTTGCTGTCTGTTTTCTCGAGGTGGAAATTCAGGTCTCCGAGGAGGATGTAGTCTGTGGACGCAAGGGTGTGCGTGCTGACGATGTCAAAGATGGCGTCGATAAACTGTGGCCGGGACCCCGGGGCTCTGTAGACGAGTGTTCCTCTGAGGGTGGTGTTGGGGTCGATGTGGATCTGGAAGTGGAGGTGTTCGGCGGTGCTGGAGGTGTCTGCTGTGCTGGTCGAGATTCTGAGGGTATTCCTGTAGACATTGGCAATTCCTCCTCCGGGTCTGTTGTTGCGGTCCCTCCTGGTAATCTTGTAGCCATCTGGGATGGCAATGTTGGGTGCCGAGGAGGAGTTTAGCCAAGTCTCTGTTAAGAAGGCGACGTCTGGGGAGGCTGAGTCGAGTAGGTCCCAGAGTTCGATGGCGTGCTTGTGGACAGAGCTGGTGTTGAGTAGAAGGTATCTGAGGTGGTTGCGTCCTGTCCTGACGGGTGGGGCGGGCGTGCTGGTGTTCAGCGGCTGGAGAAGCTGCAGTGTCGGCAGGAGAAGGGTCCGTAAGTGAGTATCGGGCTGGCCTGGAAGCAGTTTGATGTGGAGTCCGTGGAGGAAGTCGGCGTCATACCGTCTGTTGACGTGGCTCTTGCTGGGGCCAGGGGGTCCAGCGCTGGGTGCGGTCCAGGAGCAGATGGGCTTGCCTTAGGCGGGTCTTTGGCGCGCCAGCGGTCGCCATTTAAGTAGGGGAGGGGGGAGGGGCTGGGCAGCGGGTTATGTCGGGAAAAGCGCACTAGTCAAGAGGGAAGTGAACGAGCCAAGAGATAATGAGGCAAGAGAAATAAATAAAAATGCGAGTGCGGGAAAAGAGATTAAATAAAAATGCGAGTGCGAGCAGGGAGAGGTCTTGAACCCTGCCTGTGTGGACGGCAGGGCAGAGCGCGAACGAGGAGAAGCATACTCAATAGCCGCAGATGTGGATGTAGAAGGAAAAAGCAGGTAATAAATTATTGAAGTTTCCATCTCCCCTTCAATTTGCTGGGGAGCAGTCGAAGAAACAGAAGCTATCGGATTCAGTGAAAGATTCCGGCGTGGAATGCTGGGAGGCAGACTAATCCGTATCAGCCATATGGTGTAGCTTGACATGTTCGTTTGAAATGTAACTATTCTCCTTACAACCAGGCAGGATCACAGTACGCGTGCCTTTCAAACCAAGGACTCTGACTGGAGTACGGTATGATGGACCAAATTCTTTTTTGTTCTCTACTTTTTCTCGGACTAGGTCTCCAACTTTAGGTAGCCAGACATTAATAGGAATCAGCACCGCTGGATCAGTGGAAGAGGGCAACTGGGCTTTTGCTGGAGAATCACAAGCTTTTTGTAGATTCTGTAACATAGAACAATGGTTATCTATATGTCAAAGGTTATCTATATGCCAAAGAGCATTTCAGTTGGGGTCCGCCCACCCAGAGATGATCTTGGGAGATTATTTAGTGAACGTTGAAATCCGTAAAGATGAGTCAGCCAGCCCCTGCCAGTACATAAGACTCTCGCGGTCAAAGATTGCTTTCAGTCATGGTTCATCCGTTCCACAACAGAATTTCCCTTAGGCCAATATGGAGACGAAAATTGCACCAGCGCACCCAGAGACTTCATCGCATCCCGCTAAGCCTTAGAGGCAAACGCAGGACCTAGGTCAGAATGGAAGTTGCCACGGATAAATGTCCCAACAAAGACATGCAAATCTTTAATGACAGTTTGAGCGTCAGCACTACGTTGCGGCCAAACCTAAAGGAACCTAGTGCACAAATCTACTGCAATCAAAATGAGTTTAAAAGCAGTGTCAGATGTCAAAGGACCACAGTGATCAAGATAAATGCAGCCAAATGGCTGACTAGAGATGTAAAGTTGCGTGTGGGGCAGATGTGCAACAGTAGAATTCTTAATTCGTTGTCAAATGTCACAAGAAAGAACATATTTACGTGCCTGTTCATATAAACCACGCCACCAAAAACATTGCTGTAAAAGTGAAATTGTTGCAGTTACTCTGGCATGGGCAGAGGCCACGCCTTCATGAGTGGCAATGATCCAAGAAAGTCTGCGTCCTCGTTGGGAATCAGCCGATCCCCAAAGGACGGAGTACTTGCACATCGGACTTGATCGGAAGACAAGTGATATGTATAATGTGAAGGGAAAACTTGGGGATACTCTGTTCTCTCCTTCGTAGCAGCAATAGCTGCTAAAATATCATCATCAATTTTAGTCATAGACCTAGTGACTGCTGCTACTGAACAAGTGGCTACAGCAGATTTGGCTGCCTCATCAGCCAGCGAATTCCCAACAGCGTGTGCTCCCACATGTTGATGGCCCAAAGTATGGATAACATGTGTGAGTGGCTCAAAGCGTTTTATACTTAATTGCACTACCTTTAGAATCCCGAAAATCATTTTGTGTCGAGAAGAACAAGTTGTCATTGAAGGATTGTACACAGTCAAACGAATCGCACACTACAAGAGTAGGAATATCAGGATCAGCAAATTCAAGAGCCAATACCAAAGCACGTAGCTACGCCAATTCAGCAGTGCAATCACTAAGAGACTGCGTGTGCACCAAGAATGATTTAAAATCTCCATCAACAATCTGTCCTGTGACAATCGTGCAGGCAGCAGAATAAGCATGTTTAGAAGCTATGGCCGGCTGCGCAGATCCATCAGTGTAAATAATGCATTTGTACTGATCAAGCGGAAGTAACGATAAAGGAGGACAATGAACATCTTCATACTGTAAAAACTCCTGAGTTTGCAAAGAAGGGTCCAAAATGAAATCGACATCAGCCGACATCAAAGAACAAGCCCACTGTATCAAACGTGGATGCACGGCTTTAGAATTTGGGACACTAGCCTTAGTAACTGCTTCTAAAGTAGGTACTGGCGAGACCATGAAAAAGCGTTTACCCTGAGCCAAAGGGCGTTCCTTAAGAATCGCCATCTGGACAGTGGTCAACATTTTTTCTATAGAAGAGAAACACATCTCAGCAGGAGTATACAAATGCGATTTATAAGTAATGGGGACAGTGTCCCCCTCACTGAACGTCATGTAAGTAAAGCCTAACGCGCCTGGTACGCCTGGTAAGACCAAATTAGTAGACTTGTGTTACGTTAACAAGAAGTTGGTCGCAAGCAGATCCAACTGCAGAGAACCAAGAATTTCTGTATGTTCCGGAAGCCCACAGGAAGCCGAAAACGAAGGTTGTATAAATGAGTACAGAGGTTTGATGTGCTGGGCATAATCAGGAATGTATGACCTCCTGAATAAAAAAAAAAACCAGTACAGATTGCAATTTTTTTTATAGCAATCGTTTTTATTGATTTTCAGAACAACAGTAGCATTGCACATGCATAGTCATACAATAACAAATAACTGTCGGGATTCCCCCGGCCCTAAGGCTCTACAGAATTCCCCATAGGTGGTTCAGATGCTCCGTGTGCGACCCCGTGGAACCCCTCCTCAGACTCCTCCGGTATCCCGTCCCACCCCCCACCCCCCCCCACTACCCCCCTCCCACCGCCCCCCCCCCCATAGGCTGCTGCATAGCGTCCGAAAAGACAAAGAAGGAGAGACCGCTTCAGTCTGTGGAGAGCCAGGTCCGGAAGAGACGCATCTTCCGCCACGCGGGCGGGATGACGGCTGACGGGAGGCCCCTAGACAAGAAGGTCAGTAACGATCCCCAAGACTCCTCAAAGGCCGTGGGATCATCCCTAAAGCACAGCGCCAAGCGCTCCATCGAAAGCAAGCGGCACAGGCGGGCATGCCACAGGGACAGAGCGGGAGCAGCCTGTTTCTTCCATGCCGCTGCCACCGTGAGTTTAGCTGCCCCCACGCAGAGCCACCATATAGCTTTATCCCCCCTGGACACTTCCTCCCAGTCCTCTCCCCGAAGACCCAGGATGACATGAGCAAGGCCCCCGGGCGGTTCAAAGCCCAAAATCTCTTTAATCTGCGCTAAAATTTCAGCCCAGAAAGGTTGAATACTAGGGCAGTCCCACCAGATATGTTTGAAATCCCCGAGGAGACCGCATCCCCGCCAGCAGAGTGCAGAGGTCCCCGGGAAGATCCTAGCCAATTTAGTGGGGTATAGGTACCAATCAAAGATGGTCTTGTAGTGAGCTTCCCTCAAGCCTACCGACAAGTTATGCCTAGGAATGTCCCGCCACAGGCCCCTCCACTCATCCTCAGTGACCTCCCTCCCCAGGAGACGCTCCCAGAATTCCATATGCCTGGCCCTGGGTGTGTGTAGTGTAGTCAGCAGTATCTCATATAGAGACGAAATCGCCCCCTTCATTGAGCCCGCCCGTGACAATACCAGTTTCTCCACATCCGTAAGGCTCCGGCAGCCCGCCTCCCTGTACTGCGGCGCCGTGGCCCAGTGTTTGAGCTGCAAATAATGGAACTGCTCACTGTTGGGGACCCCAAATTCACTCTTACAGTCCTGGAACGAGCGGAACTCCCCCTTATCGAAAAGATCCGCCAGCTTTAGACACCCTCCCTCTCGCCACCCATCAAAGGGACCCTCCTCTCTGGCTGGGGCGAAGGCCGGATTAAAGTGTATCGGGGTGTAAGGTGAAGGGAATGTCGTCCACCCCTCCCTCCGCGTGACTCTATCCCAAACCTCCAATGTAGTGCGCGTTGGCGTGCTAAGATATGCATTCGGCGGTCTATCTCCCCTTGGTTTCCACAGCAGGTCCCAGATGGACCTGCCGGCTATCGCACGGTCCATATGAAGCCAATGCTTCTCCGATTCCCGCACCGTCCATTCCAGCACGACCCGCAATTGGGCCGCTTGATAGTATAGCTCCAATTCCGGCAGCCCCATCCCTCCATCCGCCCTGCGTTTCCGAAGCACCGTGAAAGGGAGCCTGGCCCTCCCTCCCTGCCATACAAACTGAGTAATCAACGTCTTCAGCTGCGGAAGGAATGCCTTCTCCAGCGGGATCGGCAAGGCCTGAAACAAGTAAAGGATCCGGGGCAGTACCATCATCTTTACCGCATTGATTCGCCCCAGCCAAGATATGTATAAGGGCGTCCACCGCCGCAACTCCTGCCGCAAGTGTGGCAATACTGAGGCGTAGTTGGCCCCATATAGTCCCGAAACCGTCGGTGTCAGCTGCACCCCTAGATATTGTAGTGAGTGTTGGGCCCATGAGAGCGTCGTCTGGGACTTGAGCGAGGCCATCTCCGCTCTCGAGAGTGTGAGATTGAGTATGTAGGATTTGGTCATGTTGACCTTGAACCCTGCCACTCTCTCAAAGTCTCTCAATTCCTCCTGCACCGCGGGTAGAGAGACATGCGGCTCCCCCAGAGTCAGCAGAATATCATCCGCGAAGAGGGAGACTTTGTGGTCCTCCCCTCCAAATCGGATCCCTTTAATGGAAGCATTCTCCCTCACCCGGATGGCTAGTGGCTCTATGCTGAGGGCGAAAAGCAGAGGGGACAGCGGGCACCCCTGTCTAGTACCTCTAGCCAGCTGGAAGGGCGCGGAGGGTGTCCCGTTGACCACCACTCTCGCGGAGGGATGGCTGTAGTTGGCTCGCACCATCTCCATGAAAGCGTCCCCGAATCCAAATTTTCGCAGGGTTAAGAAGAGGAAGGGCCAATCTACGCGGTCGAACGCTTTTTCAGCGTCCAAACCCACTAGCACCGCTGGAATCTTAAATCTGGATGATTTCTCGACAAGGTGGATGGTACGCCGTATATTATCGTGCGTCTGACGCCCTTTAATGAAGCCCGACTGATCCGGATGGATCAATCGGGGCAGCAGGTCATCCAGGCGGCTAGCTAGGATCATGGAGTAAAGCTTAGCATCTAGGTTCAGAAGTGCTATGGGGCGGTATGATGCACACACCAGAGGGTCCTTGCCCGGTTTAGGCAGGACCGTGATCACCGCCTCTGCCATTGATTGGGACACTCTCGCCTCCTTCGCCACCGCTCGAAATAGAGCCGTCAGATGCGGGGCGAGCTCATCTACAAAGTGTTTGTAAAAGTGGGCGGTATAGCCGTCGGGCCCAGGTGCCTTGTGGAGCTTGAGACGCTTTATGGCACTTCGCACCTCCTCCACGGAGATAGGTTCGTCCAGCCTGTCCCGATCCAGCGCCGACAGCTGGGGGCATTCCACCCCATCGAGATAAGCCGTCGTGCGCCAGCGGGTTCCCCCCATACAGCTCACCATAGAAATCCCTAAAGGCTCTGGTCTTCGCCGCCTCCTCGTGCGTGACTCGGTCTGGCCCAACCCGAATGCCTTCCACATAGGATTTTGCCCGCTGAATGCGGAGCTTTCGGGCCAACTGAGAACCCACCTTGTCCCCCTGTTCATACCCCGCGCGGCGCAGCCTCAGTAAGGTATATTCTGCCCTGGCGCTATAAATCGCCCGCAATTTACCCCTCACCGCCGTGAGTTGCCGCTGCAGATCGCGAGTGGGTTTATCTTTGTGCCTACCCTCCAACCCCTTGAGTTCCTCCTCCAGTGTCTCCCGTTCCAATGCTTGTTGTCGCCGCAGCGACGCCTGTAATTGGATACATTTGCCCCTCATCACCGCCTTGAAGGCGTCCCAAGTATTTTGATGCGAGGTGTCGGCAGGTGGGTTGTCCTGGAAGTATTCCCCTATGGCCTCGGTCAGTTCCACTCTCCGCACTTGGTCGCGCAGGAGGGCCCCCGGAAAGTACCATCTGCCACGACTCCGCTCCCCCCACTGAAGCTCCAACAAGACCATCCCGTGGTCTGAGACCGAAAGGGGGAGAATCTGCGCCCCCGTCGCCTTCCCCACTAATGCCTGACTAATGAAGATGTAGTCTATTCTAGTGTAGGTTCGGTGGACATGGGAGTAGAAAGTGTAGTCTTTTGCCGTCTCATGAAGAGCCCGCCACCCATCCCGCAGCCCGAGTGAATCGAAGCGGTCCTTGACTCGTTTGGAGAATACTGATGATCTCGCCCCCGCCACGTGAGAACCGTCCAGGGCACCATCCCACAGGCAATTAAAGTCCCCCAACAGAATGATGGGGCCCTCCGCGAACCCGCCCAGGGACCCCAACATGCGTGCTGTGAACACCGCCTGTCCCGTGTTCGGAGCATACACGACCGCGATGGTGCACAGTTGGCCCTGAAGCCGCCCCTTGAGCATGAGCCATCTCCCCTCCTTATCTCTCTGTGAGTCCACTACCTGGAAGGGCATCGAGCTGTGGAACAATATCGCCACTCCATTATGTTTGGTGGCGGCCGCTGAGTGAAAAATCTGTGGGAAAGCCCTATGCTTGAGTCTACCCACATCCTCCCTTGTAAGGTGCGTTTCCTGCAGCGCAACTACCTTGACCTGCCTATCCACGATGTACTTCAGGACCTGCTGCCTCTTCTGGGGCGAGTTCAGGCCTTTCACGTTCCATGTAGCCCACGTCACCATCTTAAGTAAGTGTAGACCCCCCTCTCCACCCCGTGTTGTAAGATCCGCCGATGCAAGACCTCAGCGCCTGTCCTCCACCCCCCCGGGACCCCTTCCTAACTTCTCACTGTCTCTCCCCGGTCTCCCCCCACGACTTCGTTGCAGCCTACCTCTGGTACCCTCTCCCCCCCACCCGACCCCCTCGCACCCCCCCCCCCCTCCCGTATCCCCCCCCCCCACAAGCACCCAACCATGGAACCCCACATACCCGGGGTAATTCCAGGGAAAGTAACCAAGACCCCGCCCCATCGAACTCCTAACCTCATCAACTTGCTCCGCAACCGGCAGAGCATCAACAACATGTGGGCCAAACAAAGGGCTCATAGAGAAAAACAAAAACCTCAATGTCTATGTAGCCGCAATGTCTCTGCGGAGATTGCCGCCTCCTTCTCCGCTGGGCCGTCACAGACTCGTTGCCAGCCACCTGGCTGCGCCGCTCGGGCTCCCGGGGCCCTCCCGGCCTGAGGGTCCCCCGCGGCGGCTCTAGAACTGCATCCCGGAGAATCCCGGACTTCCACCTCGCGACCGTTACTCACGGTGAGGACCTCCTCGCTGGCGTTGCGCCCTGCGCCACTGCTCCCCCTGCGAGCCGGCCGCCACTGTTCCGGACGGCCCCGGGCCACCCCCCTCCTCTGGTGCCGACGGGAGGTCCAGGATACGCAGCCCTTCTCCCAAGTCCGTGATGTGGTGTCTTTTATTTTTCCATTCGAAGCTGAGCCCAAAGGGATAGGTCCAACGGTAGCGCACATTGTCCTCTCTAAGTTTGCTGGTCACCGGGCGGAGCTGCTGCCTCCGAACAAGAGTGGCCTGCAACAAGTCCTGGTACAGAGAGCAACTGTGGCCCTGGAACGAGACGTCCTTCTTCTTCCTGGCCGCTTCCAGGATGGCTTCCTTGACCGGGAAGGCGTGCAGCTTTGCCAAGACATCCCTCGGCCTCCGGCGGTCGCCATGGCCCGGTGGTCCGACCCTGTGCACCCGATCCACTTTGATGTTGAGGTCTGGCCTGTTTACCACCTCTCCAAAGAGGCCTATGACGAACGCCTCCAGGTCCGGACCTTCTGCGCCTTCTTCCAAGTCTCTCACCCGTATATTCTCCCTCCGGGAACGGTCCTCCAAGTCCTCCAGCTTCAGGGCAGCTTGCGCCAGCTGAGCGCGAAGCTCCGCACACTCCGACCGGGAAGCCTGAGCTGTATTTTCCAGGGATTGCACCTTTTCCTCCACCTCCAGGGTTCGCGACCCCACGGCGTCCACATCTCTGCGCAGATCGCCAAGCTTCTCCGTGAGGTCCCCCCGCAGTTGGTCCAGGCTGGCGTGGAGGTCCCGTTTGAGTTCACCACATAGCTCCCTCTTGAAGTCCCGGAGCGTAGCCACCAGGTCGTCCTTCGTCAAGGCCATGTCTTCCCCTCCGCCTGGCCCACCTTCGTCCGCAGCGTTGGAGCGCGCCTGGAAGTACTTCGCCACTTGGTTTTCCTGAGGCTTTGGTGCCTTCTTCGTCGGGGGCGCACGGGACGACTTCCCCATCAGACCGCCCCCTCCGTGCCTCACGGCGTCGCCTCCACGGGTTCTCTGGCCTCTTCGCGCCTGGCCGCCGCGTCTCAGTCACCGGAATCTCGGAGACCAGAGCAGGGACCGACCCGGCTTCGTTCAGGCACTCAGGCAGGCCCACGTGCTGTGCCCCAGAGAGTCCTTGTCAGTGCCGCGGATGCTCCTCCGATCCCAGCGCCGGCAGGTGTCCCACTTGGCCGCCATCTTGGAGTCAGGCATCGTCTCCCACCGGGGCGCGCGGTGATTGCCCCCCGCGCCCCCGCTCCCCTCCGCCTGGCGCGATCTCCCCTAGAGCGGACCACTTGTCTCCTGCTGGCCCACCGACCTTCTTCACGGGCTCCGGGAGGGCCGCAGTCACCGCCTCCTCACGGACGTCCCACCGGGAAGTGTCCCCATGCGCTGGTCCGCTCACCGGTGTCAGCAGGGTCCGGCACCGCCTCTCCCCCTCACCCCGGTGTTCTTCTCCCGCTGTGCGGTCGCCGCGACCAGCCTCTGATCACTCTCTGAAGTCCGGGGAACCGCCGCTCGGCGAGCGATCGTGGCTGTCCGCCGCCATTTTGCTGGGACCTCGCTCCCGGGACATTGCTCGCCACCTAGCCGCAGCGGAGCCGATTCATCTTCGCCTCCGGGCCATTCTTCGTCACAGGCACCCCGCGAATGTTCACCACAAAAAGCGCCAGTCTAGAGCCCCAGTTTAGCTGCTCACAGGAGTCCGTGGGGCCGGAGCTGACTCGGTGCACTACCAGTCAGCCATCTTACTTGGCCACGCCCCCCAGATTGCAATTTTTTAAGAGTAGATGGAGGTTGCAATTGAGCACAATTCTCCAGAAAGTGGGGGGCCAACCCCCTACCTTCATTGATGAGTTCGTAACCAAGAAAAAGAACCACCAAGAAGGCGATGTGAGATTTAGCCAAATTGAATTTGCAACCTATGTGTGCAAAATGAGTGATTATGCGGTCACACGCAAAAGATGCGTTTGTAATTCATCATCCGTCAAGAATATGTAATCGAAATACGAGAAGGCATCAGGGTTGATCTCATGCAAAAGGGACACTATGCATGCCGCAAACACACCAGGGCTATTCTTATATCCCAGAGGCAATCTTGCATATTGGCGCTGGTTGCCCAACGCACTGAATGCGGTCAAATCACAGCTTTCAGGAGCCAAAGAGTGACTAAAAAATATATTGGAAAAATCAAAGTGGTTTTGTATTTTTTGCGGACAATGTTATTCACTAACGCAGAGCTATGTGTGTTCTGAATTGCAAAGGTACGAACACGACTGTTTAAATGTCTGTAATCTAAAACTATGCGATATGAACCGTCCGGTTTCAACATCGGAAAAAGAGGAATATTCATCGATGAAACACAGGGTTCAATCAAACCCTGGTATTCCAATTGGGTCAAGATTTCACTGACTGACGCCTTAGCGTTTCGTTTGATTGGATACTGTGGTTGGGGCTGAGGTGTAGAACGCAATGGGATCACATGGACTGGGGAACCCTCGTCCCAACCTGCCCGATTGAGATATAATGCTGGTGCTAAGGCTAAAGCCCACTTGGAGGCATAAACCATTTTGTCCTCATCAGAGACATATTTTGAAAAACTGGGTAAAATAACATCTTCCCCCTCTAGAAAAAGCTAGTACAAATGATGGAGGCCAATCAACCTCCACCAATAAAATGTCATAAGAAGAAGTGAGGTTTTCCCAAAACACTGCTTTAACTCCGCGTTTAATATCACCTTTGATTTGGAGGGTCACATCGTAAAGTCTATCTGGAAGAGTGATTCTAGTATCAGCTGTTTCTACTGTAATAAAAGTGTCAGTTGCTGTCGCCTCCAGGCGCTGGTGGAGTGTCTGCTGCACTATAGTAACCTCCGCTGCGCTGTCCAGAATGTTATTGCTCTACTCCTGTCAAGAAGTAGGGTTCTCACCGTCTGAGGCATACTTTGCAGTCAAAGCAAACCTTTTTCTTCTAAAATGGGGCACAATATTGAGGTGGTTCCCCCTGCTTGACTTTTACATCTAACTGGCACTGCAGGTCGCGTCTAGCTTGCGCAGACTCGCCTTCTCTGCGATCCCATCGTTCTCGCCCACCGAACTGCTGAACTGACAATTCCCGAAAGGAACGAGGAGAACTTAGAGCAGGAACCTGGAACCTCTCAGGTGTCTTAATTTTAGACCGTTCATGCAAATTATATTCACGTACAGAAGCGTGTAGTGGAGGCGAACCTGCACAAGAACCAGGATTCTGTTGCTGCCGCCACTGATTTTTATTCCAAGCCTTTTTAGGAAAGACTGGGCGTCCCTCCTATTCAGGAGGGAGCTTGTTCTGTACCCTAGTAAAAGGTCTTACTCTCAAACTATTGCGTCCCAAGGAGGTAAACACCTCCGCAATAATAGGCAACTGCTGGTGCCGGTCTACGTCCGCCACAGCCGATAGGCGTTGGCGCACTTGTAAGCAAACTCCCTCACCTTTAATGTTGGCCAGAATCAAATTGGCGACAATAGGGAACATTCCCACTAATTTAATCCCCAATTCTAGGGCTGGACCAGCCCAGTGTTCATCCTGTTCCTTCTTTAGAATGCTTGGTAGAACGCATCATGGAGGGGGTGCCAAAGCACAGTGTATACACTGAAGCAAACACCGTCCGCCAGGTGGTGCAATCAGCCAAAGTGGGAATAATTCCACTCGGTAAACTCATTGTATGGATCCTGTGTTTCTCAACAGGAGTAGTATGTGGAAAGACAGCCTCGAGTTGCTCAAACTTTTCTGCAAGCCAATATGGTAAATAATCTCTATTTGTTTACCCATCACTGAATTAAGAATGACAGGGCTTATGTCAAGGCCACTGCCGTGTCCTAGTGGAGGATGCGCAGCTCCAGCCCGAGCTACTTGAATTGCACGAGACAAACTGGATCACACTTCTGTGTATATGAATCAGGTTTGTATGTAACTGACATAGCTCTGCAAGTGCAACATTAAGATAATTTGGATGCGGTGTAAAACCAGCCAAAACGGGCCAAGTGGCCCCATCAACTGATAAGGGGCCTAAACGGACCACAGAAACAGGGTGAGGAAGGGCACCATAAAACCAGATGGTATGCTCCCAGGATGTCAACGGAACTTCAAGTAAGGCATAAGGATGATAAGCCCGCGGTACTGCGGCTGCTGTATATTAATTAAACAAATTATCATTCCCATCGACCACCGGGAATGTAACCCAAGAGTAAAAGACCTCGAAGCACTAAGCTGCGTCCACCTCGACAACAAAAATATTATTAGCCCCTGCCACGGGACTCCACGTTGAGGCAAGAATGCTGTAACCGCCGCGCAGTTAGGTGCCGTAATAACGACTGCTATATTAAAACAAAAAAGGATAAATCAGTAGAACGGTAGTACAAAACCAGGTCAAAAAGAAAATCAAAGCCTTTTAAATTTCAAGCTTGAAAAACATATACAACACAAATATAGGAGGCTAATCCGTCACACCACGGACATCTCCGAAAACCGGTGAGAGGGTATTGTGGACAAGCACAAGGGCTACTCAGGGGTTTCGTGCATAAGTACCAGACCAAACGTTGGTGGCGCCATGTTGCAGGGATTCTGCACAAATACAGAACTATGCGCAGGAATATAGGACCTTGGTGTATAGGGACTGGGTCTTCGTACCACCTTAATACCCACAAACCCAGGACCGACTAGCTATAGTGTCTGACTTGCTCTCCTACTCACTCACAGAGAAGCAAATGATTAGACACCCCCAGAACACAACACTCCCAAATCTCTCTGGAATCGCGGTAACAAGACACTCTTTTGTACCTGTACACAATAAGATCTGATAGAGACACAGAATAGTTTAAAATATTTATTTTAACTAACGTGCCCCAACATGCAGTATACGTGCCACAACAAGCAGGAAAATGCATAGTACAAATACAGTGAGCATAGCAGCTAGTCCATATACCATTAAGGGAGATGTCATCATAAAAAGACAATTGAGAAAGAACTATAGTCCCTAACCTCCCTCCCCTTACTGAGAAGTAGCATTATATAATGGAAGATCTCTGGGCTGTGTCAGCAGACCCCCATACCGTAGCCCTATAGATGGTAGAACTACATCATAGGTGCTTTCTCACTCTTCTCCCTGGAAAGGTCCCTCTCAAAGTGTGTGTCACCTATTTGTGTACCCCACTAAACACCCAAGTACGCTGTCAAACAACAGCTGCATCTGTATGTTTTGTCAAAGGGCTAAGGTCTAGCAAGAACAAAATAGGGGGCATTGTTGTTCGACCTTGCACATAATGTTCCGTCAAAATCCCAGGAATAAGCAGAGAATGAACCCAGCGATGAGTTCCAATGTGAGAAGAGTAATTGAAATTATTGCAAAAATAAAGGCGTGTAGTAATGTGCGCAAAGCAAGCAGCAGACAAGTTGCAACGTTGCAAACTTTATGAAAAAATACAATGTACCTATGGGCCATGTGACACTTCCAATCGAAATTACATAATTTTCCAGGCAAAAAGTGGGGACTAACCTTGTCCAAAAGAAGCAGTTTCCAACACGACCCCCCCACCCCCCCAAACGAAAGAGGATGAGACTAACCTTCCAGTAGAGAGTCTTCTAAGTGGAAATGCCATCTGCACTGGCAGTCCCGGGTCTGCGTTCCACTTAAACATCTATTCGCTGTAGGTATGTGGACCCCCTTAGCAGTTTGGGATTTTCACCTTTTGATTTGCATTAACCATCTGAGTGGCCTGTGGTCGGTTTGAACAAGGAAGTGAGGGCCAAACAGGTATGGCCTCAACTTCTTCAGGGACCAAACCACAGCAAAGCTTGTCTCTCAATGGAACTCCAACGCTGTTCCCTGGGGCATAGCCTTATTCTGATGAAAGCTAGTGGCTGGTCTTGACCTTGGTCATTTATCTGGAATAGGACCGGTCACACCCCATGTTCAGAGGCATCAGCCTGCACAATGAATTGCTTGGCATAATCTGGAGCTTTCGGAACAAGGGCAGAGCTCATTGCTTCTTTCAGAGTGCCGAAAGCCTTTTGACATCTCACTGTTCAGTTCACCTTTTTGGGCATTCTTTTGGAGGTCAGTTCTGTGAAGGGTGAGACAATGGTGCCATAATCCCTCACAACCCTCCTATACTCTTATACTAGCAAGTGAAGCCAAGGAAGGCCCTGACTGGAGTCTGGATCTTGGGTTGTAAGGGTTGAACTTGGCTTCCACCAAGAAGATGGCCCAGGTATACAACCTTCCCCCGCCCTATCTGGAACTTGCTTGCCTATAGTGAGGCCTGCACTCCTTAGAGCTTCAAGTACTTTCCCAAGGTGGAAGAGGCGATCCTGCCAGGTGGAGCTAAAGACAGCAATATCATCTAGATATGCGGCACTAAAGAACTCCAACCCAGGAAGGATTTTATTCACCAACCTTTGAAAAGTGTCAGGTGCATTTTTTAAACCAAAGGGTATCACAGTAAACTTATAAAGCGTACCGGGGGTTGAAAATGCAGATCATTTTTGTGCTCCTGGAGTTAGGCCTATCTGACAGTACCCTGATGTGAGATCAAAGGTACTCAAATACTTGGCTGCTCTCAACCTGTCAATTATTTAATCTGTCCATGGAATTTGGTGTGCATCCGTTTTGGTCACAGCATTGAGGCGCCTACGGTCCACACAAAGGAAAATACTACATACCAGTATGAATCTGTTCTTGGCAGGTAGAGCTGCAGAATATCATACTGTTGTATAGATCGCCATCTGGTGTTGGGCTCAGATGCTTGCACCTTGTTGTTGTCCTCGGACGATAGTGCGCATGGGCATCGACTCCATACTCAGATTGTCTTTCGCCATGATGAGAAATGATGGAGTTTGTAAGAAACAGAAAAGATGTCCATGTGAATGTATCTAAGTAAGATAACACTGGAACTGATACAGGTTCTAGGGAGGCGGGTGGGCGTATGATATTCTGCAGCTCTACATGCCAAGAACAGATGCATACTGGTAAGTAGCATTTTCTGCTTGAGGCATATGAGCTGCAGAAAATTTTTACTGTTGCTCAGACTGTACAGCAGTGTCTCCCGTAGCGGTGGTCACCTGTATCCGTTGCAGTGGTTTGGAAAAGTGTTTTAAGAACAGCCTGGCCTACAGAAGCCTGTTACTTCACCTGCACGTCCGCACAATAGTGTTTGGTGAAGGTATGTGTAGTAGACCATGTTGATGCTTTACAAATGTCTTCTAGGGGAATGTTCCCCAAGAATGCCATGGAAGCCCCTAGTTTACGTGTTGAATGCGCTCTAGGGGAAATCGTTAATGTGCGTTTTGCCTTTTGGTAGCATATGTGAATGCATTTGACTATCCACCTGGCAATTCCAGCTTTGGAGATGAGATTTCCTTTATGAGGTGGAGAGAAAGATACAAACAGTTGGTTTGTTTTTCTAAAAGGTTTAGTCCTGTCAATGTAATAGAGTAAAGCCCTTTTGACATCAAGTGTGTGAAGAGCTCTTTCTGCTACAGAGTCTGGGTGTTGGAAAAACACTGGTAACTCTACAGATTAGTTAAAATGGAAAGCAGAGATTACTTTGGGAAGGAATTTTGGATTTGTTCTAAGGACCACCTTGTTACAATGTATTTGTAAAAATGGTTCTTGTATGGTTAAAGCCTGGATCTCACTTACTCTCCTGAGTGAGGTGATTGCGATGAGGAAAGCTACTTTCCATGTAAGGAACTGCAATTCACATTTGTGTAAAGGCTCAAATGGGGGACCCATGAGACTAGTAAGGACAATGTTTAGGTTCCACACCGGAGAGGGTGGCAGTCTAGGTGGACTTATTCTTTGAAGGCCTTCCATAAAGGCTGTTATTGCGTGTACTCTAAACAATGACAAATGTTGTCTGTTTTGCAGGTAGGCGGCGAGGGCAGCCAGATGTAATCTTATGGATGAGTATGCAAGATTACATCTTTGTAAATGCAGTAAATAGCAAATGATGTTCTGAATGGAAGCATATAGCGGGTCAATTTTGTTGTTATTGCAGTAAATGACGAATCGCTTCCATTTGGCTGCATAGCAAGCTCTAGTAGTAGGGCGTCTGGCTTCTTTGATAATGTTCATACAGTCTGGTGGGAGGTTAAGGTACCCAAACTTTAGGACTTCAGGAGCCAGATTGCTAGATTCAGTTGTGCTGGATCTGGCTGTCTTATGTCTCCATGGTTCTGGTTGAGCAGTCTTGGGGAGGGACGTAGCTTTTTGTGTGGAAATACTGAGAGTTCAAGGAGCGTTGTGAACCACGGTTGCCGTGCCCATGTGGGAGCAACTGCGATAATTTTGAGAGACTGTTGCTTGAGTTTGCATACTACTAGCGGAATGAGTGGGAGTGGCGGAAAAGCGTACGCAAATCTGCCTGACCATTTCATCCATATCGCATTGCCCTTGGATACCCGGGTGTTGGAACCTGGCGGCGAAGGTTGGGCATTTTGTGTTTGTGTGTGTGGCAAACAGATCTATGTCTGGGTGACCCCACATGTGGAAAAATGGTTGAAGAACTTGAGGATGAAGTTCCCACTCGTGTATCTGCTGTGTCGGACGACTTAGCAGATCCTCAATCGGATTGTACACTCCTGGAAGATGTACTGCGAGAAGATGTATGTTTTGTGGAATGGCCCATCTCCATATGCTTTGCACTAGGTGAGTTGCAAAGAATGTGTTCCTCCTTGTTTCTGTATGTAGTACATTGTGGTCTTATTGTCTGTGCGGACCAGGACAGCTTTGTTGAGGAGATGTGATTGGAATGACTTTAGCGCTAGAAATATTGCCAGTAATTCTAGGTGATTGATGTGGCCCTGAGTTGTGTGGTGTAGGAGATGGGCTCCCCAGCCAGTGAGTGATGTGTCTGTTGTTAGCACTATCTGTGGAACTGGCTCTAGGAACGGCCGCCCTCTGGAAAGGTTTTGTGTGTTCCACCACTGCAGAAAGCAATGTGTGCGGCTGTCCACCAACACCAGATATGTAAGTTGACCTTGAGCCTGAATCCACTGACGTGCTAAGCATTCCTGTAAGGGGCGCATCTGTAGTCTTGCGTGAGGTACTATGAAAATGCAAGAGACAATCACTCCTATGAGCTGCATAAACACTCGAGCTGGAAAGGAGTGTTAGGGTTGAAATTTTGTGATGAGAGTCTACATACTGGCTATCCTGACTGGATTGGGGTATGCTAGAGCTCTGGAAGTGTCTATTGTGGCCCCTAGATACTGGTGTAGGTGGGAGGGCTGTAGGTGTGACCTGGTGTGGTTTATTGTGAACCCCAAGTAGTGTAGCAGCTGAATTGTTTGGTGAGTGTGATGAACAGACTGACTGTGTGTGTGTTATTATTTCCCCTATATTCGCCTCTGAAAAATCCCTTGTTGGGGGATGTTTCTGTGGAACTTTTATAGGAGGAGGAAGCAGTGTCTGTGCTGATGTTTTTAGATGTGCCTCTATAAAAGGAGCGATGAAAGGAGCCTCGTGATTTTGCAGTCTCGGTATCTTTTTTCATTTTTTCTAAGGCGGTGTCTACAGCTGGGCCAAAAGTTGTTCCTGATTGAAGGGCTGATTCAGGATAGTAGTCTGCACTTCTTGTTTGAACCCAGAAATTGCGCAACCATGCGTGCCTTCGTAATAACACACGAATGTTGATTGATCTAGAGGCAGTGTCTGCTGCATCTAGGGCACATTTAATGGATGAGTTTGTTATCAACTTGCCCTCCTGAATCAAGGCTTTGGCCTTGTATTGGTCAGGTAAATGCTGCATTAGGCTCTCAAGCTCGTCATAGTGAGTCCTGTCGTACCTGCCAAGTAATACTTGTGCATTAGTTATCCTCCAGTGATTAGCTGCCTGTGAGGCAACTCTTTTGCCTGAAGCGTCTAGTAATTTAGACTATTTGTCTGGAGGTGGAGCGTCACCGGAGGTCTGAGAGTTAGCACGCTTCCTAGCATTGGCCACCACCAGGGGATCTAAGGGGAGTTGGCCTTTAATGTAGGTGGGATCTTTAGGGACGGGTTTATATTTGTTCTCAATCCGAGGATTGAGAATCCTGGTCCTGACTGGTCTTTGAAGACGTCTGGAGCATGTTTGATGACACCTTTCAGCATGGGTAATGTTTGTACTGACCTTTGTGACTGTGCATAAGTGTCTACGAGGAAGTCTTCCTCTGTGGGGTCTGAATGCATTTGGACGCCATGATATTGGGCAGCCCGATCAATGAGCTGACTAAACCCAATGTTGTCATCTGGGGGAGATGGCCTTGTTGGGTATGTATCCGTATTAGGAAGGTCTGGAGGATCTACAGGGTCACTGTAGTCGTCCCATGTATCCTGTGGTATGTTAGTGTCATCATCAGGATCATTGTAAGGGTAATTATTTCCACCCCCATTTCCTAGGTCGTCATCATCCTGTGGTGGTGGTGAGTATGGAGGAGGTATGGGAGACTTTGGAGGAGAAGGAGGTTTAGTAGGAAGAACAGGAGAAGAGGGTCTTAATGGTGAAGTTGCACAGTCTTCTTTCTTCACAGGCACCTCAGGGATGTATGGGGTGTCCAATTTCCTCTTGTTCAGCGGGATATTGACAATATAGGTTTTAGGGTCCACATGCAATGTTTTTTGTTTTGGATCGATAGGATCCGGGCGAAACAGTTCTTCCTCTTCAGCATCTCCCTTCAGCGCTGACCTTTTCGGTTCCGAACGTGGTTTCGATTTCGGATCGGCAGCCTTAGAAGGGGTTTTCGAGTCCTTCGGCTTCGTGTCGAGTTCAAAATCTTTTTCGGATCAGAAGGTTGTCGATGTTTCTTCGGATCGGAGGCCTTGTGTTCTTTCGGTGCCGGAGTGCTCGGTGCCGTGGCCTTTTTGGGGACAGCGGAAGTAGGCTGTGTTCCCGCTTTCGACATCGACAGTGTTTTTGGGGCACCGACGTGCGGCTTGCTCGGTCCTGAGCTGCCGGAAGGCTTCTCCTTTGTCTTCGGAGCCGGGTCCGGAGACGGGGCTTCTTAAGTTTTCTTTCGATCACGACTAAGGCCTTCAGGCGAAGTCTTGACCGGAGCCTTTGTTTTGTCGGGTGGGGTTGGGGCAGGGGTAGTTGTACTCACTCGTTGACCTGGAGTGATGTGGTCATTGGAGTCGGAGTCATCTGCTTCGGATACGATGTCAAGCTCCTCCGAATCCTCTGCCTCTGGAACATCGGGGCCTTCATCGTAGATGTCTTCGGGCACCGGTGCAGCCTGTTGCGCCATAACGTGTCGTCGAGCCCGGCACAGGCTTGGCAATCCTTTTCTTCGTGTTCAGGCGAGAGACAAAGGTTGCAGACCTTGCGTTGGTCTCTGTGTGGGAATTTAGCTCCACACTGGGGGCATTTTTTGAATGGAGTCCTTTCCATTAGCCGTAGGCCGGAATGGCGTTGATAGGCCTAGCGGCCCGCGTCGGCGACCGGAATCGAATTAGAGTTAGTGCGTCGAAAGGCACGCGGACGAAAACAATACCGTTGAGTTTGCGATGGTTTGCGTGTCGAAAAGGTTAGGAAAACACGGTACCGAACCGGAACGCTGAAGTTACATCCAAACCTGATGGTGGAAAAAACAATCTGAGGATGAAGTCGATGACCATGCGCACTATCGTTCAAGGGAGGAGTTCCCTATCTTGTCACTACAAAAGACTCCTTCCAGGACAACAACAAGGTGCAAGCATCCGATCCCAACACCAGATGGCGATCTATGCAACAGTATGAATTCTGCAGCTCATATGCCTCGAACACCTCATTTCTGTCTCACCCCCCGGGTATGAGGCTTGGGGACTAAGACTACTGGGCTGACCCAAAGGCTCTCAGATGGTTCTATGACTCCCAAGTCCAGCATCTTGCTTACTTCAGCTGTGATGTTCTCTTTCACATGATCAGACTATCTGTATATTTTAGTCTTGACAGGTAGGATTTCACCAGTGTCCACATCATGGCTACACCAACTAGTCTGACCAGGGGTCAAAGAGAAGAGCTCAGCAAACTGATATGGGACTTGCCTGAAATCAGTCTGCTGGTGGGCCATGAGGGTGTCTGACAAGACCACTCCTTTCACTGACCCATCTTTTCGATTGTGGGACAGGTCAGGGAGAGGTTCACTCTCTGCTTCCTGATCCTCATCTGCAACCATGAGCATGGTCACATCTGCCCTGTAATAGTAGGGTTTAAGGCGGTTGACAGGGATGACCCACTCTTGGGGTTCCTGTCAGAGCCAAGGTCCACCAAATAGGTGACCTCCCTTTTCATTCTAGGATAGGGTAGGGTAGGGACCACTCCACTTGTCTTGGAGAGCATTGGCGCCACTGTCTCCAAACCCACACATTCTGCCCAGGTTGGAACTCACCCGTAGCAGCCTTTTGGTCATACCATTCCTTCTGGAACTCCTAGCTGGCCTCAAGATTTGTACTTGCTTTCTCTATTTATTCAGCCATCCTGGAGCAGAGGCCAAGCATATAGTACACTATATCTTGCGTAGGTTCAACAAAAGGTTTCTCCCGTCCTTCCTTCACAATGTATAGTGGTCCCTTAACAGGATGGACAAACAGTAGTTCAAATGGGGATAATCCTACTTCCTTGTGTGGCACTTCCCTGTAGGCATAAAGCAGGCATGGCAGTTAGACATCCCATGTCCACTTGAGTTTTTCAGGGAGTCCACTAATCATGCCTTTCATGGTCTTGTTGAATCTTTCAACAAGGCCATTACACTGTGGGTGGTAGGGGGTAGTGAACCGGTAGGTTACTCCACACTCTTTCCACGTGGTTAAGGGAGCCAGACATGAAGTTGGTACCTCTGTCTGACACCACCTCCTTAGGCAAACCCACCCTGGTAAAGATACCAATGAGGGCCCTAACCGCTGCAGGGGCAGTGGTAGCCCTAAGGGGAATAGCCTCAGGATACCTGGTGGCATGATCCACCACCACCAGAATATAGCGGTTTCCTGATGCTGAAAGCGGATCAAGGGGACCAACAATGTCAATCCCTACCCTTTCAAAAGGAACCCAAACCACTGGAAGTGGAATTAAGGGGACCTTTGGGTGCCCACCTGTCTTGCCACTGGCTTGACAGGTGGGACAGGAGTAACAAAACTCCTTCGCCTTCTGCTGCATCCTGCCCAATAGAAGTGTAGGACTAGCCTACTCCAAGTTTTGGTCTGCCCAAGGTGTGCAGCTAGGGGGATGTCATAGGCTAAAGTGTGGAGGATTTTCATAAATGCCCGAGGCGCTACCACTCTCCTAGTAGCACCAAGTTTGTAGTCTCTGGTCTCAGTGTAAAGAATTCCCTCTTTCCCAATAGGCCCTGTGGGAACCACTAAGATCATCTCCTTCCTGTGCAGCACCTGGATGTCACAGGCCTTAATGCGTGCGACAGGATTTCTGCCCCTGGCACAGCTCTTCCCTAGAGGTTCCCCCTTCATCCAAATGCTCAGCCTGGTGTCTGATTGGAAACTGGCTCAACAGTTTTCTTGCCTTTTCTCTTGGAGGGAAGGGCCATTATTTCAGACTCCAGCACCTCTTTTTCACCTGGGCTCTGCTCTGGATTTTACACTCACCCAGTGTGGGATTCCAAGCATTTCTGCACTGATTTTTCAGTTCTAACTCAGCCAGGCTCAGGACTCTAAATCATCGCCAAGCAAACAATCAACTGGTATGGCTAAAGAGACTGCTACCTCTTTCTTTCCAGCAACCCCCCCTCAGTCAAAGGACACCATCTCCATGGGATGTGTTTTTGTCACATTGTCAGCATTGGAGACTGGATAGGTCCTTCCAGGCCTATAGCGTTCAGAAGACACCAGCAGCTCAGTCACCATGGTGATTTTGGCACTAGTGTCTCTCAAGGCTTCCACCCTACCCGGATTAATAACAGGATGCAGTCTGTATTTTCACATGTTAGTGGGCCAGACAGCTAAGGTGGCTAAGTCCACATCTCCTACTAGTTGCCTCAGTGAGCTCCTTGGCACAGCCAGTGCTCTCCTGAGATCACATCTGAAGATTGGTCACTGCATTTACTGTAGGCAGACTAGAGGCATTTTTCTAATTTTTACAGCCGGAGTCTTCAGTTTGGTGCCTTGTGGTCCCACTTCTTCCTCTGATACCCACCCTTTGGCTGTGTAGAGTCTCTGGGCCCACACTCCTTAACAGGTTTTTGGGGCCATGAAGAAGACACTTTGTTTTAGGGTTACCCTCTTTCCCTTGAGGGGGCCTTTGACCTCTTTAGTTTGGTCTCCCCTACCAGTGGTAGTCTTAATCACTCTTGTTTTGACCCAGTGGTCTGCCCTCTTCCCCAACTCAAGGAGAGAGTGCACCTAGGTCTACCAGAAACTGATGTAGCTTCTCTTGGTAACAATGACTTAAAACATGCTCATACACTATCAAAATATAAAGCCCTTCAAAGTCATGCACATTGTTACCTTCTAACCAACCTCCTAGTGATTTCAGTGAGTAGTCTACAAAATCTACCCAGGTCTAGCTCTGTTTTTCTTTTAGCCTCCCTGAACTTGATCCTCTACTCCTCAGTGCTGACTCCAAAGCCATCAATTATGGGACTCTTCAAGAGGTCATATGATTCAGCCTCTTTCTCAGTGAGGGTCAAGAGTCTATCCCTGCACTTTCCTGAGAACGTTTTCAACAGGATAGCACTCTACAGCTTCCGGTGGAGATGCCTGCTAAGACTGGCCCTCTCAAATGCAATGAACCATTTGATGACATCGCCCCCCTCAAGGAATCTTGGGACAATCCCTTTGGGGATTTTAGAGCCAAAAGAATCTACTTTCTCCCTATTTATTATTGTGCTGTCACCAGAGTTGGGTCCTAGGTCCCCTTTCTCTCTTTCTTTATAGCTAGGAGTTGTGCTGCTAGAGCTGCCTTCCTGGCTAGTCTTAATCAGGGAAGCTCTTCATCTGAAGGTGCTTCTGTGTCTTGGGGTGTTACACTGTCAATCCCATTGTCAGTGTTTTGATCTCCTTTAAGATGAGTCATCCTCTGGATGCTCTTGGTCACACACTGCCAAAGGGGTTGACCCAGTCTTGAGACCATATGTTTTACACATGCTTCTTAGCTGTTTCATGTTTAGAGACAGGTATGGTGTGAGGTCTAGTTCTTCCACGTGTACCAGCACTTCTGAGTTAGTACTTCTAGTACTCATTTTTTTTTACTAAGTTGGGAACCTTTTTGGAGAAAACAAAAACCTAACACTGTTTCCTAACTAAAGTAAGCTTTGGACGTTTAAACCAGTTGTACTAAAAGGGACCTAACAAGGGCCTTGACAATTATTTTAAAATTTGAAAAAATAGTAAATTTGCAAAAATACAATTTAACAGGCAACAATGTATTCATGTGGTCACTTATTGTCGGAGGGGTTAAGCAAACTCAGAGTTGTACACTCCACCGCTGATCAACCAATGTAGGAAGCTGGATTTCTATATACGATTACAAAAAGAGGTATAGTGTGCAGACAATCCAGTGGCTTTACATAGGCTAAGTAGATAATACTAATGCTCTCTTTTGTGGTAGTGTGGGCGAGCAGTTAGGCTTATCAGAGGGCTGTGTTAAGCATTTGCTGTACACACAGTGGCAATAAATGAGACGCACTCAATGAATACATCCCAAATCAATTTATATAAATAATACTTGGTTATAATGATTTTGTAGAACCACAGTCTTTTGCAATGTTAACCTATGGGAGGAAGAAAACATTCAGCATACCTAGGCAACACTGACTTACACCACCAGTCTTCAGGAGTTAGGGTCTGTATTGGGCAATGTTCAGTTCAGCACCAACAGTACACCACCAGCGTCGGCACAGGGACAGGCAGGGTGCAAATACAGTATCTGGCACCCAATACAACTCAATGAAGTCAGACAGATGCTGGTTACAGGTAGTTAACAGAGGATCGAGGGTGCGGGGGGCTTTCTCCAGGGGTTGAAGCAAGCACAGGGCAGGGTGCAAAGCAGCACCAACATTACACCACTAGCACCACAGGTGCGGCAGGGTTTTCGGTGCCAACCCAGCATGGGGTGCCCAACGTAAAGCAATGGAGAAAGGCAAAATCGGAATAGGGCTGCAGGCTCTGGCCAGGAGGAGTGTCGGAGGAAACCAACAGCTGGAGAGGTAAGCTGTGGTACTCTGGGACTTAGAGCAGCGTTCCCTCTAATTATTTTTATGTTTGTGCAACAGCGAACGATTTGTGAGTGCACATTTCTTGTTTATGTGTGCAACTGAGTGATACAAGCAAAAATTATATTACTTTCTATTGAGGCTAGACAATACATTTCACACAAACCTTAAAAAATTAAAGAGTGAATAGAAAGCACATTTCCATGCTAAATTGTTTAACAAGCATTGGCAATCCCAATAGGTCTGGCTTTAATATACTGCACCCTGTACTTATACAGGCACACCACTCATCCTGCACTTCCAAAACCCACTGAGAGCTTGCACTGAGGCACATTACTCACCCCACACTCACAAAGTGCACCACTCACCCTACACTTACAAAGATACACCACCTACCCTACATTCACACAGACACATCGCTTACCCTACACTCAAGCACTTTGCTTAACCTGCATAAATGCACTCAAACACAATGAAACTCTGCATTCAGGCACATTAGTCACTGTACACATACACACACACAGAGACTACTCTCACACAGACCTGACTTACAGTACACTCGCTCATGCACACAACTCATTCGATACCCCCAAGCAGTCTCTTCACCCCGAACTCCCAATGCATACAACTCACCCTGCCCTCACATTGCTCACACTGCACTCATGCAAGCAAACTACTCATTTTGTACTCATAAGGATAGACCGCAACCCAACACTCACAATACACACCATTCAACCTCCACTCAAAATTCACTTTGCTTACAGACTGAACGCTTCTTATTCTGCTTACCCTGCAAGTATCGAGACAATCAAAAATCATGGACGTCATTTGGGGTAGTCCGGGGTCGCAGCTATGACCTCTAGCTTGCTCCCTGCTTCCACTGACACTTCCTTTGTGACCCTTGGCCTCAGAGGAGGGAAAACGTTTGCCTCCTCTGAGGCCAGAGGGTGCAAATGAAGTGTCTGCAGCAAGCATGAGATCCTCTATGAAGCTGGGGAAACCGAGAGACTAGTGGGAGGGAGGAATGTCCAAAGTGCAGATTCAATGCACATCAGACAAGTATGCCACTGTTTGGGGCCACTCACAAGAGAAAATGTGCACCAAATAGGGAATCATACATGTATTTGTGAAACCAGTCTTTATCCAAGAGTTTGTTGACGCTATATTACAGATGCTTTGTTTCTCAAGTCAGTGGTTCACTACTTTTCTCACTTTATTTATTTTCCTTAGGGGCCTTCTTTTTAACTACTACTTGGATTTACTGCTGCTCTTATTCAACAATCTTGGTCTTGATAATTGTCTTTAAGTAATTGTTTTATGTACAGGTGGGCGGGCCACTGAAAGCTCAAGCCAGGCTCAAGTCTGAGGCTTGGCTCAGCTCAAGTTCCTATTGGATCCTCAAGCCCATAATGAGCCAAGCCTTCATGTGGCTTCTGCAGGCCTCCCTCTCTTCCTCTACCCAGGATGTGGCATTATGCCCAGAGCTGCTGACTTTGGAACTAGGGAACCAGGTTCGAGTCTCGTTGCTGGCTCAACATCCTTTGATTCTGGGTAAGTCACTTAATTTTCCAGTGCTTATAAACAATGAATGTTAACTGATGCTCATATAAAGCGCTCCCATACATAGGTTGAGATCGCGTTGTATAAGAACTGCAGAAAAATGAACAAAGCCTTAACATTAGGAAAGACAAATAGATACCCATTTATTGGCTAATTTTTACAACGTGAACCAGAAAACTTGGATAAATCATGGCTTCCCCTCCTAAATTGTGTGATCTTAGGCAAATATTTTATTTTACCCTAACTTTTACCCTAACTTTGTTTTTCTTCATTATTGCATATGCAAACACTTTCAAATATGTGAGTCCAGACTGCCAGTTGTACAGAAATATATTCTGTTTGATTTAATAGACTGTCTCTAGAATAATCTTACCCTCTTACAGGGGTTACAAGACAACCTCTTGCCTCTTAGTTCAGTAATTGTTCATGTTTGAAAACTATCATTTTTAACATACTTCTCAGTGCAGTGCTTTAATGTGACTATTATTTCAAAGGTTTCACATGTTAAAGAAGTACACATTTTTGATTGTTGAGGCTTTATTATATTTTACAAGATATTTGTTGTATGATATACATAGCAAGCACTTTCAAGGCTCGGCTCGTACACAGGCTTTAAGATCGTAGCCAGACTCTTGGCTCGGTCTGCTCTCCCTGTTAATTTGTTGCCTTGCCCATCTTTACTTTCATGTGATTTGTTTTCAGAAAGTACCTTTAGTAACCCCTTCTGCTCCCCAGACAGTGACAGAGAGGAACTGTAATTATTAAGAATATGTTTGTGGAGAAAGCACATATGGGATTTCAAGAAAAGGAGTGCAGCGTTCAAACCGCATGTAGAGAAGAATAAGGTGGCTTATTTAGTATACATTAAGAATGTAAACAACGGAATGTATGTTCCACCTAGCAGTGGAGATTGTGTCTGAGATGCAGATTATTTCATGAGCATTACTTTAAGCAGCGAGCGCTCTTTTCTTTTTCATCTCAAAATTTCTCTACCTCCCCAAATAAGTTAGCTTGAACAGAACACTACTTGGAAAATCTGGGGCTTTTATCGTCAATGTCTTTAAATACAAGCATGCCAATATAGTTTTACCAAAACAGCTTATCTGCCATTCTTTTATTATACAAATTGCAGTACACGCACAATTGTTCCTCCTTTTCACAATTGTAAAGTGTGTAAAACTTATGGGATGCTGACAGAGTTTCAAAAACAGTTAATCTAAGAATGTGGAGGGACGGGGGAGTGGCACCTTAAACAATTAAAGTCAGGAGGGAGAAGGAAACACATCAATGGCCTCTCTTTGCCTTCATTGGCACATTAGCAGCTCACTCACAGCCCTTCTGTCAGCAGGAGATCGGTTTGTTTTGCGCGCTCCTTAAGGCTCCCTGCGCAGTGAAAAATCACCAGTGCGCGTTCACCCAGGAGCGCAGCTTAGAGGGAACATAGACAGAGACGAATATATGTCGATACACTGCAATGCAAAACAACGCATACTTTTACCACAATGTTATTAGTTCGCAAGTAGCATTACAATGCAATTTTTTCTAACCATACCATTAGATAGCAAGTTCCTGGAAATGCTTTTAAAATGTAATTACATTGCAGATGAGACACGCCCTCCATACACACATCCCGGATGACACGAAGCTCCCCGAATACAGCCCCACTGAGGCCCAGACAATGATTGGGGACTTGGGTAAGGGGAGGGGGGGAGATCTCCCGTATTTACCGCACTTTAGTTAACACACCCGACTCCTTAGATAAGTTGAGGGAACAATGGGTGGGCCCCCTCGATGAAGTGGATTAGCGCAATGCTCTCATGGCCCCCAGGACAGTCACAGTCTCTGCCAAAGTCAAATTGATCCAGCTCTACTACCTGCATGCTGCGTATCTCACTCCCCTGCGCCTTTTCCGAGCGGGCTTGCGCCCGTATGCGTCTTGCGCGAAATCTGCCCACACCCTGGCGGACTTTTTCCATATGGTTTGGTCGTGCCCCTGGTTGGAGCAATTCTGGGGGTCTCTTGAGTCGGAACTTGCAGAGGTGTTGGGTTGGGAGGCTCCGCATGACCCACGTCACTCACTTCTGGGAATCACGGACGGGCTGGATGGGTCCAGGAACAAAAAGTTACTTTTTAATACAACCTTGATCGTGGCCAAGCGGGACATAGTGGCGGCTTGGATAAGTCCCGATCCACCTGATCTGGGGAGGTGGCGTGAAGGGGTGAATTGGTGAGCGACCCAGGAGAAAGCCCTGTACACAGCCAAGGGGTGCGGCAAGAAGCACTATAGAGTGTGGGGGAAGTGGTTGGGTAATGTTGAGGGTTTCGAGTAACCTGCCTTTATATCTTGCCTGTGTATGACTTTTGGGGTTTGTGATTGGGGGGTGCATTGACCATGGGAATGTAATTCTCTTTACGATTTCTGTGTACTTGTTGATTTGTTTTGTGTGTTCAAAACTAATAAAACTTGATTATCAAAAAAAAAAATGTAATTACAACGGATCCCTTTACCCCGCATACTTTTTCCATGCATTTTTTGTATTAAAAAACACCCCCACACTACGCTAAATTCTACATTCAAATACACTACCCTACACAACACAAACTCAACAACACTACCCTAATCCCTCAAACACTACTCCACCACGACACTACCCCTTCCCAGACCTGTACCTACACTCTAACACTACCAGAACAACCCAACTGACAACCATAAACCCTAAATCACTACCCTACACAAACACCACAACACTACCCTAAACCCTACCCCCTGCACAACCCTCCCCCTTCCCCCAGTCCGCTCCTTACACTTCAACACTACCCTGCACGACACTCCCGACACTATCCTACACAAACACCACAACACTACCTTAAACCCCAAAACACTACCCCCTGCACGACCTTCCCCAGTCCTGTCCTTACACTCCAACACTACCCTGCAGGACACCCCTGACACTACCCTAAACCACTACCCTACAAACACCACAACACTACCCTAATACCTAATACACTACCCCCTGCACAACCCTCCCCCTTCCCCCAGTCCGCTCCTTACACTTCAACACTACCCTGCAGGACACCCCTGACACTACCCTAAACCACTACCCTACAAACACCACAACACTACCCGAATCCCTAATACACTACCCCCTGCACAACCCTCCCCCGACTGTCAGAGGCCAGCACCAAATTCCCAACGTGCACGGGAGCAGAACGACGCTTATACCCAATACCCCCTAGAGAACTTCCCTGCGAGGGTTAAACACCTCAACAAGTTAGTGCCCGTGGGGGAAAGGGGTTGGGGATAAAAAGAGACAGCCAATGATGGTACTCCGCCACTGTTCTGGTCTCGTCCTTAGTTTCTTCTGACCGTAATAGCTTTAAGAAAACATTTACTTAATACTCTGCACATACTTCTTACATGACTCTATGCATACTTTAATTCTCTAAACTCTTACCAGTGTACTTCTGGCTATTGCCTCTCTTCTGTGTGATGTTGTATTATGTATTCTAACCTCTTGTTCTTTTCTTCTTATAGGTTAGCTCCCAGTTGAGAACAATATCTCTTGTTAAGCCTGCTCTGATGTAAAGATGGACATTCAGGTAAGTGTAAGTTATTTTAATTCTAATTCACTACAAGTATACCCTTAGAATCTCTCACCTCTTATTCTCGAACTGGAACCCAAACTTGTGTCGTATTTGAAATAATAGATTGAAAAAGTAGGCTGGTCACAGCCACAACGTAGAACTAAATATTTCTTCCTGCTCTTTGTCTTTTTTATTAAATAATTAAAACTAAACTGAAAATGCGGAGTTAACCAATTTAGTTTCGTGACAAGCGTGGTTATTAAACATTGTACCAAACGACTGCCGAACTCTAGTTATCTAATGAGGTGATTCACCAAAACCGCTACATTCATAAGAAAAGAATTAGCAGTGAAAATTCAGTAAGCACGTTAACTATGTGCTGGCAAGCAGAAAAGGAAAGAACGCTGTCACACCACGGAGACGACGCGGCTTTGGTTCTTTTTTCTCTTCAAAAAAACAAACACTCCGGTAACTCGTGAACTCTTTCTATAATACAACGAGAAAGTCCAAGTTGATTTAAAACTAACCTGTGATACGTGTTTTCTCTCTAATATTACGATGCCCGCCGAACTACCCTCATTCTAGCTTTCACGACAGAGCTCATTCTTCAGCTTCTTCTTTGGAAATTCATCAGATGAAGTGCGCGTTGGAACGTTCGCGCGTGCTTCACATACCTGACTTAATTAATGATCAGAAAGGCTAGAGCGCTACTGGAAGGAAAAATTGGCAGACATCTTGAGATTCCAAAGATGCCAACTTGTCCTCCAATTTCTTGCACTTTTTGGGGGTTTTGATAACAAAATATCCGCAATTATGGAACGGTGTGGAGGAAACCTCCTAGGTACCCTGACAGTACCCCCTCTCAAAGGAGGTTCCCCAATTCGTGGCTTAGTTGGACATTTTTTATGAAAGGCTATCACTAAACACGGGGAGTGGACATCAGTGGCCTTTCCCCATGATCGCTCATCTGGTCCATAACCTTTCCAATCTATTGAGTAGTTTAGTTTTCCATCTTCCCTTTTGGAGTCTAGGATTCTCTTAACCTCATACTCAGCTCCCCCTTCTCTTTCTAAGACCCACGACACTACCCTAAACCCAAAAACACTACTTCTCAAACACAATACTACCATTAATCCTAAAAGACTACCCCCTGCACGACCCACCGCCTACCCTAAACCCTTTAAAACTACACAGCCCCTGTTACCTCTCTCTCCTCGTGGTTCCTCTTTTCTCCTTCCAGCGTCATCAGAGGAGCGGTGCTCGGTGCACGTCGTTGTGAGGAAACGGAAGAGCCTCAGTTTCCTCACAACGCTGTGGATCGCATTACAACGCTTGCGTTGTAACAGCGCATGCAATGTAATAGCATACGTAGTAAAGGCTACGCGTTGTTACAGCGCATGCGTTGTTACGCTTGCGTTGTAATGGTATGCTGAGTAAAAGTCGTGTACTAATGGCTGTTTACCATAGAGACACCTTAAGTCCTCTTCACTAAGGCCCAGGGCAGATGAGTGCGGAGATGCCTTTTGGTGTCGGAAATGGATTACCGGAGCAGGTCGCGGTTGAGGTGGTCTCCGTGCAGAGGCTGCAAGCAAAGACCATGAGTCTGGGAGGGATCAACCCCCAATGGACTCGGGCCGTGGAGCCTTGAAGAACCTCATTGGAAATGGTGGACCACTTGATCTCGGGTGAGAGGCGTCCGGTGCAGAGGCGGAACCAGGAGCACGGTTTCACAGTTCTTCAGGTCTCAGAGGCCTTGCCTGAAGCATGTTGCTGGTGAACAGATCCACTGGTCTCAGGAGATCTTGATCTTTGTTGAAGGCAGGCAGTCCTAGCAGGGTTTTGAAGGTCGCTTGGCTGCTGGACGAGTTGTGTTTGGCGCAGGATCATCAAAGGCTGCAGACAGACCGGGAGGGTGAGGGCAAAGTCCGTAGTTCTCTGCAGTCTTTTATGCCTCTGTGGTATCCGGCTCTTCTTAGGTCGTCAGGAACGGAAGTTCAGGGTCTGTGGATGCCACCTAAATACTAGATTTAGGAGTGTTACAAGGGAGCGACAGGTAGTGTCCAATGGGCCCCTTACCCAGTGTGTCTACATCCTCTATTATGCCCACCTATTGCGGGAGGGAGACCTAGCCATAGCCCTGATTGGATAAGTCACACCCATCTTCTAGATGGTGGACACTGAAAGGTGTACTCCAACTCGTCTCCAGCACCTGAGAGGTGGAGTTGGCAAAGGGAGGGCACACCTCCTACTCTAGCTGAGCTTTTCCACCTATTTTCCTGCCAAACGGGGATGAGGCCAAGAAGGGGGGCCTGCTCCTTCTAACCAGAGATGCTGGGGTCATGTTACAAAGGCAGCAAGGCCTTTGAAGCTCCCCGCCACAGATGATTCTTACTGACCCAAGGGAGGTATGAATACCTTCACCCAGGATAGGCATTGTTCTCGTCCTCTGAGCGTGCAGGCACTCACAGCATGAGGTCAGAACACTGTCTGGTGGTAGCAGGCTGGCTTAGGCCAGTCGGTGACCACACTAAGGGTTGATAGGTTTCACGGGACAACTCTAAGGGGTCCTCTGGGTGCAATTTTTCATAAATCTGACACTGGAATATCATTGTTATACTTTATTACTTTTTTACAAAGAAAACCATAAAAGTCAAGCATACATAGATAAAAAGAACCAACTGATGTACAAAAGACAATGCAATATGACCATCGTGGGCCCATAATTTCAAAGTTAAAAAAGCAAGCACCAAATCTAAAACAAAAGGATCCAAAATGAGAAGTGACATCATCAAAACAACAAATTACAAAATGAATAGTAAGAGCTATATCAAGGGCAATAAAACAATCCCAAAACGACCCCATAAAATAACAGTTATGAACATGAACCATATTAAAACCAAATTCATTTGGATATAGTAACTAATGTATCTCCATCAAGATTGATCACAACGGAATCCAAGTCTAATAGCGGCCCTTAAAAAGCTAAGAACTTACAATACTGAATGGCTTGGAAGAAGTAGTAATAAAATAAAAGCTGGTCTAACCTGCTTATAACGTGCTATTTTAAAAATAGGGGTGATAAAAGACTTTCTAGGAGCATCATAAAAACTACAAAACAATAAAAAGTGCATCATATCCTGTGAAGACTTTCCGTCGCAGCCACAGTGTGCGAGGCACTGCCCTCTATATGCACCATGTGGATGGGCCAATAGATAATGAAAAAGGTCCAGTTGAAATCTGGTCAGTAAAAAATGATCATTGTTACTTTTAAACCAAAAGATAAGGTTCAATGAATGACACAGCTTTCAGTAAAAAAAAAAAAAATACCCATGCACACTGGACTTTCTCAACTCGACTTTCTCTCTGGCCCAAGTGTGTTAAAAAAAAAAAAAAAAAAACTTCTTTACCAAAGTTAAATCCCTACTACAGATTGCCTCCGGATTCACAAATAAATCTACCCTTCCCAGACTGCAAAAGCATTCTCTAACATACTTAAACCAGCAAATATGGTTAACATGGTCAAGTGAAAGACAGTCTCTTAAAATATCGTTATTGTTCCATATTTTCATCCACAATGCTAAGGGACGAAAAGCCAACACATCTGAAAGGATGGCCATTCCCAATTCTTCATGCACTACAAAAGACTGGATGCTCTGCGGTAAGCAGAGTACCCGTCTCAGGAAAGAATTTTCAACAGTTTGCAGTGCATCCTGCCCAATAAAGCTCAATATCTCACTCTATAGGTGACCTTTGAGATAGAGTAAGCTGTATAGATCTGCAAGAGTGCCCCGATCGGTCTACCACCCAGTATTGATGAACAAGCTACTTACCTTCAGTAATGATGTATCTGTAAGAGACATATGTAGTTATAGATTACTTACCTTAGAATTACCCCCAGGCGTCAGACTGGATCCGGGAAAAAAAATTCAGAGCAGTACCCCAGCGCTTCGGTAGGTGGCGTCGGGTGACACCGCATCCATTGTTGGTGTTGTGGTCACCGGGATGACGTTGCGGTGTCTACTTAGACGCCGCCCCTGCGCGCTGACGCCAGTTCTGACACTACTTTCCATGCCAGAAGCGCAGAGCCATGCAAGACACTGACCACTGGTACACATAACTAAGGCCCTGTAAGGGAGTCCCTATCCCTAGAAGTCAGTTTGCAGAACAGGATGGATGAGTGGGGCGGTAAGGAATCTATAACTAAGTTTTTCTCTTACAGATACATTGTTACCGAAAGTAAGTAGCCTGTTCATCTGAAAGAGACTGTAGTTATATATTCCTTACCTTAGTATAGATACCCCAGCAATGCCAACCCCGGTGGTGGGAATAAGGTGCGACTTCGACATGTTGATAGTGAACCCCAGCGAATGCAGGTGGTCTGCCATACCCTGGAGGAGGGAGACTACAGCCTGGGGCGAACCAGCCTTCAAAAGCCAGTCATCGAGATAAGGGAAGACTGGAACCCGTGATCTGCGCAGATGAGCTGCGACCACCACCATCACTTTCGTGAACACCCGAGGGGCGCTGGAAAGGCCAAAGGGGAGCACAGTAAAGTGAAAAAGCTTGTGGCATACCGTGAACCTACGGTAACGCCGGTGGGCAAGCAATATAAGGATGTGAAAATAAGCGTCCTGCAAGATCAACGCTACGATCCAGTCTTCAGGGTCGAGGGCAGACAGGACCTGAGCCAAAGTCAACATTCTGAACTTCTCCTTCAGGAGGAAGCGGTTGACGTCCCTGAGATCTAAGATAGGACGCAGGTCTTTTTCCTTTTTGGGTACCAGGAAGTAGGGGGATTAACAACCATGACCTACTTCTGGCACAGGGACTCATTCGATGGCTCCCTTGGCAAAGAGAGCTGTTACTTCCTGGAGAAGGGCCAAGTGATCCTCCAACATGCGATGGAGTGTTGGTGGCATGAGGGGAGAGGTAGAAGAGGAGGGAGTAGCCCCTTCGGACTATCAGCAAAACCAAACTGTCCGACGTGATGTTGTGCCAGTGGGGGAGCTGATGGCTGACCTGCCGCCCACTGGCATCTCGTGGCCCTGAAAAGTAGGACTAGGAAGGTTTAGAGGCTGCTGCGGGGGGGGGGGGGCATTGGTGTACTGGCCTACTCGCTGGCCCCCAGACACGTGACGCTGGGTCCCACCTCCCCGGCCAGGCATAGGCTGGGTAGCTGGCGCTGTCCTGTGGCTCTGGGTGGAACGTGGAGGGGCACCCCTTCTGTAGCTGTGAAAGAGGCGGAAGGCAGACTGCATGGGGCGAGAAGTTGCTGCGAGGCCCAAGGATCTGCCCGTGGCCATAGAGTCCTTGAAGCACTCGAGTGCGTTGTCCTTCTTGTCACTAAACTGGTCACGGCCAACAAAGGGCATGTCCAAAAGTGTGTATTGGACATCCCCACAGAAGTCAGGCGTAGCGCCTCAGGGCTACCGAATTGGAAACCATTCTACCCAGCGAGTCGGTGGTATCCAGCCCTCACCAGATGGTGAACTTAGCTGCGTCTCAAACCTCAGCAACAGCACAGGTGAGCACCGCCTGGGCCTCCTCCGGGCACTGTGGCAACACTTGCCCGACCGTATCCCACACAGAGTGTGTAAAACGACCCAAGAGACACGTGGTGTTCACAGACCGCAGTCCTAAGCTGGAGGAAGAAAACATCTTCTTCCCAAGATGGTCCAGCTTCTTGGATTCCCTATCAGAGGGAGCAGTAAGGAATGGGCCTCTTGAGGATGAGGCTAGGACCACCAAGCTCACAGGGTTAGGGTGTTTGGAGAAGAAAAGTGGGCCACCTGGGACCGGGCCGCCCATATCTTAGACCCGCACCCATGCCCGAGATCCCAGCACATATGAACATTAAAATCTCCTGCAATAAGGACATTAGAATAGTTCTGCTTACTCTGGGTCATGTTCCTCAGGAAAGAGCCCAACGGTGTAATATTGCAAGCTTCCGTCGGGCAGGCTACCACGTTGTAAAAATTTCAAAGCAATAGCCTGCTCGCACCGCTGGATAATGACGTCACCCGTAAAGTAGGAAAAATATGGGGTAGCATAACGGAGCTACCTAGGACTGCTAAAGAGATAAGTTACCAGACCCCATTAGCTCTTCCTGCTATAGAGGGATTAGCTGGCACAAAGAGTTTTATAGCCTTCCAAGCAAAATCTATTTTCAACAGCACATGTCTCCTGGAGGCAAATCATATGAAAGCCTCCTACAAAGAGAACCTAATTTGGGTCGTCAAACTTTCTTGCAAACCCTGTGATGTTCAAGGAAATAAACTTGCATCCCTTACAGTCTTGATAGCGCAAACCCAATGGCCCAACCAAGCACTGTAATGAAGGGGCATCTGACTCGGGCAGACCAACATCAAGTCAATCGCAACATTCTAATGAGCTCAGAGGTGCAAACCTGTTAGATGTACTTATACCTGGAATTGCCTCCTGCTGGCTCCTGAAACCCACATCTGAGGACCGCCCCATGGTATTTCCAAATAAAGGCAGTGGGTGGATCAAAGACCTGTAAAAATAACCCAGTGGGAGTGCCTTGATGGCCAAGTTACGATCCCTGTGATTGAACTGCGTGGCCAAACTTAAGATGCTGTTAACCAAAAAAGGGCTATTAAAGTTGATAATTACACAGTCCCCAACCCAGTCTTTCTAAGCACTACCCACTGATGATGATCTACACAATATGATGTGATTTTCCACACGCAACTCTGAGGCAATATTTAAGTTTACTAGATAGTCGCACACCCATCCATGGGTGTGTCACCCTTGGCACAATCCAGACCCTGGAAAAGGGTTTTCAAATTTCAAAAGTAATAATTAAACAATTCACCGACTTGTTTTGTTCATGAATTTGTTTTATATGTAATTCGTCTTGACTTCAGACTAAATATACTTCCCAATGTTTATTGGAGAATACAATTTCAAAATAACATCATCCAAAATGCATTTACTGTGTGAATTTCAGTGTTACAGAATACCAATGCATTTCGGGCACTAAGCCTTTAATCAGGGGACCGTTCTATAAAGCAAACAATCATTAGAAATCATGAGTCGGCCGTCTAAAATGAGCAGTATTTGAATGCTATGTAATTATGTCACAATCATGCTGAAAAGTGGTAACCAGTGATTCTGGTGAAGGTAAAAAACTCCAAGATGTAAATGGTAAGTGAAAGACTGTGCACATATGTGCAGGTTATTCAAAGCAACAAACGTAATAAAGTGCATAAGAATATAAAGGGGTAAGGTGACCCCTACGTGAGATTATAGACCCAGTATTGGGTCAGGGTTGAAGACAGTAAGCGTGATAAAGTGCACAAAAGAATGAACAATGCGAAGGTGACAAATAATAAACCAATATGAATGAGATCCCTAGGGTGAAAAAGATAAAGCCACAGTGCGTAAACGAAGTGGTCAAAGCAAACCAACGAAAGGACGAAGTCATGCACTTGGGTGTATAAAATATTAGTCATGGTGCTCTGTGGTGTCCAGATGCAATCGTGACCTAGTTTTAACCGTGAAAACGCGAATGCGAGTAAAGTTACTCATCAATGTAATCAGAGTGTGGTAGTGAGTCACCGTCATTGCTGTCAGCTGTAGATGAAATGTAAATATACGAACGTGTCATTTGCGTGCAACGAGTTTAACAAAAACAGAATGACCTTGTATTAGTACTCACAGTACCACAAACGTATAGCAAAATCCGTTGTCATCGTGTATACGGAGGTTAGTAACAAAACGCGGTTTCGCAAGGTATTCATTAAATAAAGATTCAAAAACATAGAAAACGGACTATCATAAAAACTTGAAAGAATTATGGCGGCCATGTTAGAGTGATGAATACTTGGATAAGTGATTATAGGACTGTGATGAGGACAAAATTAACAAAGTCAAAGATTTGTGTCAGATTCGGACTAGTCATCAGTGCATTATTGAATACAATCCAACACGAATGGTTTAAGAAAATAATAATAACGATAATGCAGTGGGAAATAGAATGGTTATCATAAAGTAGCTAATGCGGAACAAAGCAACCGAAAAGCGGCCATGTTATAGTGAACATTAAAACATGATGGTGTCAATAGGTATCACTAAAGAAGTACATGGTAACCAACCTCACGGTGATAAAACCAAGAAGCGACCAGATAGTATGTCTCAAGATGTAAAGGTGTCAAGCTGTACTGCTAGAACATTGCATGGTTTCTAAACATATAAACCTAAACCTTTGTGGTAAAGCCAACAAGCGACCATATTGTACATCACAAGATGTAAAGGTGTCAAACGGTGTTACTAAAACATAGCGTGATTTCTAAACATGTAAACCTAATAATAAAAGGATGAACTGGAATTAAGTGCGAAGAGTGAAGAACATAGATGAAAACCGATAATTATGTGTGCAGTAAATCCATAGCGGTATAGCATTCGAAAATAGTTATAATCAATCAAGCGATACACTAGTACAGTTAATCAGGTAGTTACATTCAATCAGTACAATGAGTCATAAGAATCTGATTCAAAGTTAACATTGGAATTCCATCCTTTCATTCATCCCATAAGGTACAAGCGCATCTAGATATCTAATCCAGTAGTTTTTGCGTTGTGATAAATATTTATGCTTGTCTCTACCCTCTTTTTTATCAATGACTTCAAGAACCTGGAATTTAAGTTGACTAATGCTGTGATTCTATTCTGAAAAATGACATGTAACTGTTGATTTCATGTTTCTCGTTCTGAGATTGCTTTTGTGTTCATTGACTCTCACTTTGGTTTTCCGTTCAGTGATGCCAATGTAGACTTTTCCACATGGGCATTTTAACAGGTATACAACATTCATGGTGTCACATGCATCCTGCAGCCACTCCCATCCTGTGCAGCTGGAGTGTAGTATATGCTATGTAAGTATTAAATATTGGCCTGAGTCTGTAGTTCATCGAAAGGGCTCTGGATTTAGTGCAGCAGGAACGCCACTGCTCCTCACAGAGATCGAGCAGTTGCTGCACTAATCGGGCATTTTCGTGAATCGGTTACCGAGGAGAAAAATGCAGGGCACAGAGCATACACTTCTCCTGGCACCTGATGATCATTGTCAAGTGCTTGGTTTAGGACGTGCAGGGGCTGAACGATCCGGGCAAAATGTGCCTAGTGCTCGCGTAGTTAAATAGGCACCAAATTGACATGCTTCTTACAGTTGCGGCTCCTGACCAATGCGAGCTGCTCCCAACTACGTGCGAGATGATCGCGGAGTCGCATGTCGCCGTTTATGCTAGCTGTGTGCGAGGAGTAGCTGTACTTATCCGAAAAGGCTATCATGGCACACATGCCAAGTGCTATACGACACACAGGGCAGGTTTGTAATCCTGACAGTAACACTGAAGGGGCATCCTGTCACCCTTACCTATGTATACAGCCCGAATGTGGATGATCTTGATCCTACGAGTAACAAGGCCTGTGATGTGAACTTTGACCTTGTCAAGTTGTGCGAAGGAGAATGAATAAAGACCCACTAGTAGACTATTGTGGAAGCCCATCTTGCTGAGTACTAGTAGGGTAATGGTTGTTCTGTGTTGAAAGGGAAGGGAGGGTGTACCTTACATATGTTAATCATTTTAGAGCAAATCGTGTTTTAGTGGGTTCTATTTACCTCAGTCACCCCATGCTCCTAAAAGGGCAAGCATGTGCTCATGGTAATGTTCAAGCCTATCACTTCACAAAGGACTTTCCCCAACTCTCTAAAATGTCTTAATGTGTTTGTTTGTTGGTAGGGGGGACGGGGATGTCACAACATATACATGTTGATTCCATGTTATCCACCTTGTGTCATCTTAGGTCATGTACTAGGCCCTTCAGCAACTCACCATGGACATCTTTCTGACATGTTTTAATTTGAATTGTTGAAAAGAGATAGTGCTGCTGACTTAAACCCCATTTTTTAAAATAAAATTCACACCACATGTTTCAGTGGTGGTGGTTAAAAAAAATGCAAAATCTGGGATCCATCTCTTGGACCACAAGAGGAGAGAAGATAAATGAATCTCCTGACAGTGGATAACCTGTCACACTTCAGTGACCATTATAAGCGCTTCAAGTTCCATTGTCTTGTTCGGTCAATGTGGTCACCCCCTTTATATTGAAACAAAGGTAGCTTGTACAGGTTGGACTAAAGCCTGTTATTAGCAGGGCACACTCCTACCCTACAGACAAGATTCCTTCCTCGTATGTTGAGATCAAGAAGACAGAATTTGCTTCCTCCAGGGGGAAGGACAATAAATACAATAACGAGAGGAAGGTAGCTGAAATGCAAATAAGTCATCCGCACTGATATATTTGCCCCTCCCCCAATGCGATGTCTGTTTTTATCTATCAAAGAGGTTAAATCCATATAGTGCTAAAACAAATAAAATATGTCGATGCAGCAATTTTACGGAGATCCTTACAACTCATGACTCAATCAGGTTGGGGCTTAGTTGGGAATTCTGATCGTAGAGTTCTCTGTTCTCCAATGGATACCCAGATTACATCAGTGTGCTACAACTGGTTCACTTAGTCCTGAACTCCTGCAAAACAATTCAGTGGTTGAGTTACCCTCTTAATCACATATAGTGCAATTGCATTATTTAATCTATGCTAAAAGCAACAAATTGTCTTCCGCTGTAAAAAATGTGTCACTGGATTTACCTCCGATATTGATACTTAATGTACCAACCTATGAAAACATGCCTAGGTACTCACACCTAAAGCTTTTAGTGGTGGCGTAACACAAGAAGTTACTGGCAGAGCCTCATACACTAATCATAAAGAAGGGTCAAAGTATACATCCACACTCCAAGTCGCTGAACTTGGCAGCCTGGATCCTGAAATCTTTGAATTGTCTCCTGTAAAAACATATGGATGTTATCAAGGAAAACGTAAAGGATTTGCAGGGCGGGGGTCATGAAAATGAAGTACAGTTGCTTTGGTTTCGCTTCTTGATGACCTGTGTGGCTAGTACTTATAGTGGACTTTGGACCAGCCCATTACTTACCATTAGCTGACTTTGTCACTCATTTTCTTGTTTCTTATATAGTCCTATTCAGTGACCTTTGTCTCTCCTGTGGAGCATAGTTTTCTGATGATTTCGCAGTCTGTTGAAATTTTCTCCACAAGCCCACCCTGTCCTCAGTTACTCAACCCTGTTGCATTTTGTTTTTTCTACTTTTCTTTTTTGATGGCCCAACAACTGCATTTTGGGGTTAGGGGCCGCTCCTTTCTTAGAAGGTGGTTTTGCATACATTGTATTGCAGCAAGATTTACAAATGTACATTCTAGTCTGTAATAGTCAGTCATGTATACTTTTACACCACTCCTCCCAACTGACCATCATAGTAAATAGAATCCTTCAGGAAGCTGGCTCTGTATATACTATACCAAAGTAAGGTATAGTGTGCACAGAGTCCAGTGGAGCCCCAAAGGTAGGCAGAGGTATAAGTAGATAAAACCTTACTCTATTTGTGGTAGTGTGGGTGAGCAGTAAGGCTTTATCAGAGGGTAGTGTTAAGCATTAATTGTACACACTCAGGCAAGAAATGTCTGAACTCAGACCAATTTTTTAGTATAATCTTTTGTATAAAAATATTATTTAGTTATTTTATTCTAGAACCAAGTCAGGCCTGGTGCAGGTAAATGAAATAATACACCTACTCCACACTTAAGATTTTTCACAGAAAGTAGTCAATGCAATCCTATGGGAGGAAATGAAGAGATCGGTTTACTGGTAAGTACTTGGTTGTAGGAGTTGGAGTTGGGTTTCTGGGATTAGAACCAGGGTTCCCCCAGGGTCAAGAATGCACTCTCAAAGAACCCTCAGCAGCACTAGGCCGGCCGGGTGCAGAGTGCTGAGGCCCAATGTTATCCAATGGGGGATAGGGAGCATCCAGTTGGTGGCTGCTCACGAGCAGGCCACAAGGTTGTGGAAGCAAAGGACCTGGCTTTAGGCTCAGGGCAAAGGGGGGTTCAAGTTAGCACATAATGTGCACCCACAGTGCATCAGGGGCGGCCGGGTGCAGGGTGCTGTTTATGCATTGGGTGTCCTGTTTTCAATGGGAGTTGCCTATTTTGGATTTTGGCTGCAGGCTCGGTCCAGGTAGACTTCTAGGAAGAAGCAACAGCTACGCAAGTAAGTTGGAGGGCTTGAGGACGTAGGTGCACCTCGGGTTCTTTTCTCCGGGGCGCAGGGCGGCTGGATGCAGGGGTGTCTTATGAGGTGGGATTTCACCTTACCGGGCCACTCGAGGTTGGGGGGGGGTTGGTGGTGGGGGTCTCTGTGCAGAGACTGCAGGCGACGTCGGTGAGTCCTGGAGGGGTCAACCCACGGTGGACTCGGAAGCGCTGGGCGACCTCGCTGGGAGACCTCGCTGGGATTTGCCCCAGCTAAGTTAGAATTTACAGAGGCGACCACTGATGAGTGGGCTTCACCTCGCTTCCCCGACCTGAGGGTTGCGGTTGGCAGAGGTGGGCACACCTGGGCTGTTCGAATTATTCCCGCCTATCTTCCAACCGAAAAGGAGGGGGGAGACAGGAAGGGCGCCTGCTCCTGATAGCAGGAGAGGCTGGGGGTCACGTTACAAAGGCGGCAAGGCCTTTGAAGCTCCCCTGCCACAGATGGCTCTTCCTGACCATGGGGGAGGTGTGAACTCCTCCGCACAGGAAAGGCTTTGTTTCTGGGCTCAGGGAGCCAAGGCTCCCACCCCAGGGGTCCAGAAACATGCCTTGTGGTGGCATACTAGTGTGTACCAGTCAGCGAACCCACCAGAGGCTGGTCGTTTTTCAGGGGGCATCTCTAAGAGGAGTGCATGGTATAATAAATCCCACACTGGTATCAGTGTGGGTTTAAAATGCTGAGAAGTTTGCTACCAAACCTCCCAGAATTCAGTAAAGCCATTAGGGTGCTGTGGAGTTCGTGATGACAAACTCACAGACCATATACATTTTATGGCTTTATTGCACTTACAATGTCTAAGACATTGACTTAGACACTGTAGGGGTACAGTGCTCATGCAACTGTACCCTCACTAGTCATATAGTGCACCCAGCTAGAGGGGTGCATTACCTATACCATAGGCAGTGGGTTGCAGGCATGGCACACGAGTGCCATGTAGACATCACTTTTCTCTGAACCAAAACACGCAGGGGGGGGGTATGTGTGTGTGTGTGTCTGTCTTTTTTTAAGGTACAGGACCTCACAATATGTGCTGCAGCCCTTAGGGGCCTTCCCTGGTCACAGTACTCATGGTACCTTTTACAAGGGAGTTACATGTGGCAAGAGAAGTGCCAATTGGGAGTACAAAGGTACAGTTTTGGGACAGAACACAGGCCCTAGGAACTTGATTGGCAGGGACCCAGGGCACATCAAGCCATGGTGCATCAGAAATCTGGCAAAAAGTGGGGGCAAAAAGTGGCAAGGGGCAACAGAAACCCAGCTTCCTACAACTCTCCTATGTACAGTCAATAAAAGTAATAAATACATTAAGCACGTAAGCTGGGCAAAGCTAAACTATGTTGCTCGTAACACTTTATTATTTCTCTTACTGCTTCAATCATACAACCTAAAATTTTGCAGGGCACATCTACTCCATCTTTCATTTATTTTCAAAAGGTCTAGCATTAATACAATTGGCTACAATTCATTGAGGTTAAATTAAAAGTGGGGCAGGAGACTGACCACTGTCCACCAATGGCACAAGTAAAATGAAATGCCAAACAGCAGGAAATATTTTTCGTCGTGTAGTGGCAATAATGCCCTTTTAAAGAACCTATCATGTAGCCAATGTCAGCAAATAAGAGTAACTCACTTCAGATCAAAGACAGATTTCATTCCCCAAAGTGCAGAGAGCGGCTGACTCCATGTTGCAGACGTCAACAAAAGAGAACCATCCTGTAATCAAAGAAATGTTAAAACTAGTCAGAGTAGCGCTTGTGATTATAACACCTTTCCAGTTGGCCAAGACACTCCTTTTGGAATGTATGATGAACTCAACAAATATCAATAAATATACTATAAATAAATAAATTGAGCAGTCCAAATTAAACAAGTCTGCATGTAAACATTGCCACCTTTAAGAACATAGGTATAGTCACCTTTTCTTTTTCAATTAAAACATGCTTAACTACCGATTCAATATAAAAACGTAGATATTCTTTAAGGAGAGATAGCTTAGTTAAGAAGAGTACAGAGCTTCCAAGTTGAGCAAAAGTTTGAAGCAGGAATTGGGGAATATCTTCACAGATGAATAACAAAAAAGGCATCTGTTACATTTTTCCTCATAATAAAACCCAATATGTGAAACTATAAATATTACAAGAGAGCTAGACAAAATCGACACAAAGGCCTTTTGGTGAGAAGTGGCACTGGGTTTCAAGACATTTGCATACATGTTGTTCACTGGTACTGCTCATTTTCTCACAATAACATTTCCCAATTAATGCTTGCTTTTTTCCTTTAAAAACACATTTTAGAAAGTACGATTCACATCACCTCAAGGTGGCCAGCCCAAGAGTTTAAAGATCAATGGATAGGCGGAGATGACAAACTAATTCTGTAAGGAACCGGTCTGATTTACAGGACTATTAATGGATTAACCAATTAAAAGTGGTATAGTCAATTTTTTTTAAAACAAATTCCTCTACACAGCTGGTTCATTCATTTACTCCTTAATGAATAATATGACATCATGGGGGTGGTCAACCCTGCCATTAACATAGTACCGCGTGAAACCTTTAAAATGTTGAATTATACCAGATTAATTTGTAGCTCTGCATTCTAAAGCACTTAAAACTTTAAGCATGCTTGCCACTGCTTCTCTGCGCTCTTTACCAGTGGCGTTTTTTGACTTTTAAAAGTGGCAGCGCCTAATCTGCTCGAATTCCAGTGAGTGAACTCGACTTCTTTGTGGGTTCCCAGTGGGTGGGTGCGGGGGGCTCAAAGGTCGGGAGTGTTTCTTCACTCTCTTAGTCCCACTCTGTCTCATTCTCACTACGATTCACTCACTTCAGTCAGTCTCACTCGCTCAATCTCATTCATTCTCCCTAACCCTACTCTCTCTAAATCTTGCTTAGACTCACTCATTCCCAAATTCACTCCGCCTCACTCATTCCCAGACTCACTCCGCCTCACTCATTCCCAGACTCACTCCGCCTCACTCATTCTCAGACTCACTCCGTCTCACTCATTCCCGGACTCACTCCGTCTCACTCATTCCCGGACTCACTCCGTCTCACTCATTCCCGGACTCACTCCGTTGCATTCATTCTCGGACTCAGACTGTGACTGATTAATTCCCACACAGTCCCACTCATTTTCAATCAATCTCACTCAGATTCGTTCAATATCACTGACTCACCTAGACCTAATTATTTTCACTCATTCCTACTCAGTCCCACTCATTCACTTACCCATAAAAAATCAGTCTCACTGATTCTCACTCTGCCTCGCTCATTCTGACGTGCTCAGACTGGGACTCAGAGTCTTAGTCACTCAGGTTTACATGTAGTAACATTTCTATTCTCACTCACTATCAATCATTCTCGTTCATACTCACTCTTCCCATCACTTATTCTCACTCACTGACTCTCTCCACTGATCCTCTCGCTTTCACTCACAGACATGCTGCCACATGCACACGCTCTCATCCATGGACACACTCTACCCACTCACATGCCCTCTTGTCTATATGCATAATGCACATCATACAAAATTTAAGACCAAGTTTTTTTTTTTTTTTTTTTTTTTTTAACAACTTGCTGCAGGTCGCGTTTCGACTCTTGCTCCTTTCAGCTTCCAGTGCAGGGGCATGAAACGAAAACCTCCAACCTGTGCAGTTTCAGTCTCTGCTTTTTCACCCCACCCTTTCCCAACTCTGACGAGTTGAGAAAGGGTGGGATGACAAGCTGATTGGTGTATAGCCACAGGCACTGAAGGATTTAGGCCTATGTCTACCTTTAACTGTGACAGTTTGTCACAAATGGGAGAAGCACCAGGGACCCAAAGCCAGGGATGGGATTTCTACAGCCCTGTTAATCTTTCTCTGAAGGCTGGTGAAAATGACGCTGAACATCCTGTGATTCTGGGCAAATCACCGTGCCTAACAAAAAAAATATATATAATGAATGTGTCTTCGTGTAATGCAACTGGTGCTATGTAAAGCGCTCGGATACCCGATTCGGGTCAAGTTCGCGCTATACAAGTCTGAAAAAAAAAAAAAAAAAAAAAAAAAAAAATGTTTTCACCACTATCCCATCTGCATGGTGACAGCACGTATTTCATTGATTCCTATCACGACACCTTTCCTTTGAATATGTAAAGCCAGGGGAGTTTGGTGGATGACCTGTTATAAAAAAAAATGAATTGTTACAAAACGGACTGATATATCAAAGGGTTACCCATTCTGAGTCCGTTGGTAAATGTAATAGTACATATTGGCCAAGACTTTTATGAGCCAGCCATATCATCAATCACCTGAAAGAAGCAAATATGGTCAAAAGATCAAGGAGGCGAGTGGTCTACTGGTATTGGTGGGGAGGGAGGGCGTTGAGGAGGTGGAGAGATAGAGTGGAGGATGTAGAGAGGAGGGCAGAGGAGGAGAAGGAGAAGAGGGAGATGGATGGGGACGAGGCAGAGAGGTGCCTCTGTTATGTGTTATGGCACAGAGCCTTCTTGGGCGCTGAATCAGACGATGGATTGCAGGCTTCCTCAAAACTCAGGTTTTTTTTGGGTAGAGCAACAGGGTCCTTTGTCTTAGGAGGAGGCCGAGTGAGGGTCCGCCCAATCTCAGGATGAATGAGGATTTGCTGCCGTGGGGAGCCGAGTTACTCTCGTAGTAACGGAATAATGGGCTGGCCCTGTTCCTCGGAAGCGGTGGAAGAAGCTGCTATGAACGCCGGTCGTTTGAATGCCGAAGATGGCGGTGTCCCAGTGGCTCTTAGTTGGTTTTCAACTTTGAAAGTTTGGACTGTGATGCTAGCGTCAAGACTGGTTCCGACATTGACGCCAAAGATGGGGTCGAGGCCAAAGGGTGTGGCTTCGTCCAGGACATAGGTGCTGACGGCTAAGAGGGCTCCAGGTTCGAATAAGTTGGGCGCAAACCATGGTCTTGTGGCGAGAATGGACCTGAGGCCACGTAACAGGCTTGAGGGTGAAGGCCGGCTTTGGAGTATTGTTGAGGTGCAGGAGGCAGATAAACTCAGAGCAGGAAGCTAGGCAGGCAGCAGGTCCTCCGTTTCGGAACTGGAACTCTCCTCTAGCAAGAATACCTAGGCATCACCGTCAGAAGTTCCAGACTGCAAGTCAAATTTGTTTCCTGGTCTTGGAACAGGTCTGGATTATCGACCACTTGTTATTGCGCCATTGAAGCTAAGGTGAAGCGTCTAGCACAACATGAGCAGAGGGTTTTTATTTTATTTCAGAAGGCTAAAACCGGAGGCCTCCACGTGGTCTGGAGACAGAGTTACACACCTGATTGAGTTCTGACCTCTGTTATATCACTTATCACTTCGGGCAGTAACAGAATGGAATGGGCATATTTTCGGGTGTCGAGGAACCGATGGCGCCCCAGAGGGACAAGGGTGTTGAAGGTTTTCAGATGCAGAGCCGAAGAGGCTGTGCGATGCTTAAAACTGGAGAGTATGCACAATGATTGTTTATACCGAAAAGTGTGAAGGATCCGAATGAGCACGGTGACAACACCACACGGTGTTGACCCAGACCACGTGGAACACGTCAAAACCCAGAGGCGGAGAAAAAAATAATGTAACACCAGAGCTGATATCACTGCGCATTACCAGAAATAGGGAGACCCCTTTACCTTGCGACTCAAAATACTTTTTTGAAGAAAAACAACTGGCACATGTCCAAGCCCAACACTAGAAGGCAGGAGCATGCACAGCATGTGCACCTACATTTACACATGCCACAAACATGATATTTTAGTGACATCCTAAACAACAAAACTCAAGCAGAATAATCTTAAACCAGTTTTTCTTGTTGCTACATTATATTAATAAGTTACATTGTGTTAACCACTTCAGGAAGAAATAAAAAGGGGACCACTCTCTCTGACTTTCCTTTCTTTGAATGCCATTTTAGTTTGTGGATGTGCAGATGTTTATCAGTGTGCATATGTTCACACTGATCAGGGCTGTTTCCCTTTCAGAGGGTATTTATTAGTTATTATAGCTGTAAACCGAAACAGGAAAGCCTAACAATGATCAAATGCACCAAAGGAGGACTCCGGAAGCTTAGCTATCACTCTCCAGAGTGTACCAGCTGAGAAGTCCTTTGAGAATCTGCATTACTACCGGAAGAAAAAAATAAATTTCAGTATAGTTTTGCGTCATGTGTTTTCTCTCCAGATTCTTAAAGAAAACACTTTCACACAAGTTCGGATCACAGAACACATTATTCAATTATGTAAAATTAATATTTAAAATCAATTTAGAACAGAAAACGGAATAAAGGTGGGATGTGTACATTGAGAGAGAATACCCAAGATGAAAGACTATATTTACAAGTAGCCAACTTTCTCCTCTTCATCAAAGCATTCTCTCAGATATTCATAAACAGTAGAAAAGAGTAGTAAACTTCAACCACATGCAGGCAGGGACAAGAAGCACAGAGAGCCCATAAGCAAACAAAATATGCAGGTAAATCTGTTCCATGAGGCATCCTCCCGGGGGTACAAATGAATTGCCCAGTGTGTGCCAAATATCCTTAAAAACCTACAAGAGGTGAAACTTAATTGCCAAACCTCTTTTTAACATCTTGAGTGCACGGATCTTTCTGATGGAGAGGATGGCATCAGGAATTATTATTATTATTATTACATTTAGAAGGCGCAACAGCTACCCAAAAAGGGTTTCCCGGCGCCGGCAAACACTAGAAGAAGAGGTGTCAGTCAGCCTGAATTAGCTACTGGTTAAAAAGCCTGGTCTTGAGAGATTTACGAAATTGTGTATAAACCGTTTCACTCCGGATAGTTAAGGGAAGTGCGTTCCATAATAAGGGACCAAGATATGCGAATCATCTGCCGCCCATCCAAGACAGTTTAGTTCTTGGCACAACAAATTTCTCTTGGGTCGACGAACGCAGACACCGTGAGGGCACATACGAGTTGATCAAAGACTACGAATATAAAGGAGCAGTTCTCACTTTGATTTTAAACATGTGGCTCAGGGCTTTGAACTTAATTCTATTTTCAACCCTGAGCCAATGGAGATCCTGCAAATGACTGGAAACAGAAGCAAATCTTGGGACCCTGCACAGTAATCTTGCTGCAGCGTTCTGCACCGTCTGCAGTCTACGAGTCACTACCTTGTTAGAACCAATGTAGAGAATGTTTCCGTAGTCTAGCCCAGAAGTAATCAGAGCCTGGACTACTGTTCTTTGAGTTTGCTGGGGCAACATCCATAAAATCTTTCTTAGCCACTTTAAGATGGTAAAACATGTGAAGGACACTGATTGCTTGATGATGCATCGTAAGCGAGTCGTCAATAATAACGCCTAAATTGCAGACTTGGCCGGAAGGCTAAGGAAGTACTCACATTTCACTGGACCAATGTTGTGGGCCACAGAGATCTTTGTTATTACCCAAAATCAGGACCTCCGTCTTCTCTCCACTGAGTTTTAGGTAGTTGTTTTGCATCCATGATGCAATTTTACCTAGGCCAAGCTGAAGAAAGGAGGGCCGACTTGGCTTTCCATGGAGAGAGAGAAAATGATTTGGGAGTCGTCAGCAACAGAAAACAAGGACAATCCAGCCTCCTCCGCGACGTCAGCCAAAGGTCACACATACAGGTTAAAAAGCAGGGGGCTGAGAATAGAGCCCTGTGGCACCCCATGTGGTAAAAAGTGATAATCAGAGCAAGATGTGGAGGAAAAAATTTGAAAACTGCGATTGGTTAAAAAAAGAAATTAGCCAGTTCAGGGCTGAGCTGCAGATACCCAAGGAGCTTAACGTTTTTGCCAGTATGGTATGAGACACTGTCAAAGGCCGCGCTCAAATCAAGTAGGATGAGCACGACCGTATCTCCAGCATCCAGGTGTCGCCGTAGTCGTTCCGTTACCCCTAATAACGTGGTCTCTGTGGAGAAACCAGCTCGAAAGCCAGATTGTGACGAGTGAAGGAGCTTGTTGGATTCAACAAAGGCAGAAAGTTAAGTGTGAATATGTTTCGCCAAGATCTTAGATAAAGCCGGTAATAAAGAAATGGGCCGGTAATTTGACAGTGTCTTAGGATCGGCGTTTGCCTTTTTTTAAAGAGAGATCACCATAGCGTGCTTCTAGTCAGGTGGAACTATGGCTTCCTGCAAGGACCTATTTAGTAGGTCCATGATGGTAAGCAGGGATGATGGTTCAAGCTGCTTTAGCACAGAGACTGGCAGGGGATCTTTAGATCCAGATTTGATACTTTCTAAAAGTTTTTTAAAAGAGGCCACATTAAGTAGGGGCCAGGTGTCTAAGTTATTTAAGTGGGTACAAAACGGCGTATCCTGGTCAGGATGGATAAAGTCCGCTGGAGGTAGTACATGAGCAGTTAATAGGGAATTGGTAGAGTGCAGCAAAGGGAGGTTATTGCCCTGTACACTGGCAATATCCAAGTAGATTTTTTTGACTTTCTGGATAAAAAAGAGAGCTAGATCATCACATTTCTATTTATTAAGAGGAGGGGGCCTAGCTAAGGTGGTAGCACCAGCAAGCTCTTTTACCATATTGAAAAGGGTTTTGGAACAGTTTAGGGCATCCAAAATGGTTGTGGAAACATACTCAGCACGGGCTAATTTGCAGAGACTATAGTATTTTTTTTTAGCCTTTTTATATATAATTTTAGATTCAGAAGCATACTTGTTTCTCCATCTGCGTTCCAACACTTTACATTCGGCTTTCTCGACTTTTAAGTTGTCAGTAAACCAAGGTGCTGGAGCACGATGGTTATTGACCCTATTTTTTGAGAGAGGGAGACAAGCATCTATGGCAATGAGGAGCCATTTTTGCACAGTATCAGAAAGCTGGTGCACCCTCTGTTTGGAAATGGGCACATTTGAGCACAGTATTTTATTTAGGGCATTGATGTCTAGTTTTTTCCAATTTCTGGTTAGAGTCCTTAGGATAGGAGTGGTAGGCATAGAGTTTGCGGAAGGTGTAAAACTAAACTGGGTAATGAAGTGATCCGACCAGCAGAGGGGGAGCGCAGGAAAACATTGAATACTGGTTATGTTAGAGAAGATAGGATCCAACAAGTGGCCTGCCTCGTGTGAGGGGCATGTTTTCTGTAAAAGTATATTTAAACCTGCCAAATCTGAGACAAAGGTTGCCGGAAGCAGAGGACGGTCCGGGACCAGGGTTCAATTCCCGACGCGGCAGGGTCGTGGATCAGGGCCAGCGGACTTGATAATTCTCGCCTCGGTGCCTACTCTAACCAGGGATCACACTCGGCAACTCTGGGCATTAGCTTGCCTCATCTCCACAACGGCCCCCCACATTCGCCGGGGATGCCTGGTTTCACCTTGGAGATACCCAGGAGGGACCATCTCACAGGGATAGCCAGGACGGGTTCCCCAGCTGTCTACAGCACCAGGACGCCTCAGGGCAGCAGTGCGCTTTACAAGACACATACATTTACATTTACTGATCTTACACGTAGGATCGTCCAAATGGATATTTAGATCGCCCAAAATGGAGAACTTGGAAGAGCTCATAAGTAAGGGAGTAATTAGACTGGGAAAAGAAGAGGCCCAAAGAGCCGAAGACCCAGGCGGACAGTATACAAGTATTCCAGAAAAGGTAAAGTTTGGAGTTAGTGTAAGTTTGAATAGTGCTGCTTCACAGTCGTGAGTGCTAAAGGCTCAAAATTACACTGGGTGTTCTTCTTAAAAATAATAGCTATACCCCCACCTATTTTTGAGCCCCTGTCCTTCCTAACTGTGGTGTAGTTGGAAGGCAGGGCAGCAGCAACATCTGGACCAGAGCTCTCATGCAACCATGTTTCCGTAAGGAATAGAGCATTTGGTTGGTCATTAACCAAAAGATCAAAGATGTCCATTTTATGCTTAGAAAGAGAACGGCAATTCGTACTCAGGAAGGAGAATTCCTTGTTAGTTTGTACAGCCCGTTTGTTGTTTATTCATTTATTTAGGAATAAGCCACAATGTATACTGTAAATTACATTTGCCGTAAAAGAAGCACTAGTCCAAGGGGAAACCTTGTTAGGTTTCAAAGCATTTTCAAAAACACTGACATTTAACGGTACATAAATTATTTCACCAGCCATCCTCGGGAAAAGCTGCTGGAAAATTTCATTGGGGAAAACCAATGCATAGCAGAAAGGTTAAAGAGACAGAAAACATCCGAAATGACATAAAAAGGGTAGAAATGTGTACTGCTGTTAATGTTGTTGAACATATAACCTGTTCTTGAACATATAACCTCTCTGTAGTCTGTAATAAAATATTCCAGAAGAGAGGACACCACAAAACTAAAAAGGAGCGTCTGTGCCTCTGTCATGTGTGATCAACGCTATACCCTGCTTATGGACAAGAACATGATACTAATGTATGATGCAGCTCCCTCGCAGGATCCCAAAAGGAGTTTCAGAAACCATACCAATAAGAGGAAACCCGGCCCCTTAGGTATCACTATCTGCAGGGCTTATTCAATAGGAAACTTTGTTATAATGAAAAAAACATGCAAGGATCCAAAGTAAAAAGTGCCTACCCATCAATCCTCCTCCTAACTGAAGTTATCTGAGCTTATATTGCCGATGTTGGGGATCCACCTGTAAAACGGTACATCAATTAACTTTGATAATACTTCATTAGGATCCTGCAATGGGGCGATTCTTAACTGGGGAAAAACGTTTTTAAAATCTACTAAATACTTTTTACTGGAATTTCCACATAAAATGCCTGAGAAGGATATTGCAGTAACCAGTAATGGCAGAAAATAAGAATTTTAAGTCAGGTTCAAATAGGTAACTGTGGTAAGAGTAAAATACCGGTTATAAATGCTACCCTTCATACCAAAGAAGTACAATCTCTTCTACTTGAATCCCTTAGAGTATCTCCTGGTGGGAGGTTTGGCTTACTTCAGTATGTTCCATTAGTCATCTGAGAAGTTCAGGAGTCTGTACTGAAGGTTCTCTGGAGACCGAGGGTCTCATTACAGAACGTGCCCCAGGGGCGCAAAGGGCATGTACGCTCACTATGCGCACCCCCCTGGGCACGTTGGTATTACAGAAGGCGCCGCAGATACTTGTGCGCCACCTTCTGTAATACTGAAAGCTCTGGTGCACATGTCGAACCAGCGCTTTCTCAAGAGGGCATTCCCTCATTTGCACGATGTGGCACCATGCACATGAGGGAATCTCTGTGCCTTTGTGCCCACTTCGTATTATAGACACGGGCACAGAGGCAAAAAAGATGTCACCTAAAAGGTGGCGCACTATCAGCGCACCCCCTGATGACGGGCCCCCCTTGCAGGCAGGTGCAGTCACTCACTGCACCCACCTGCAAGGGGATCTCTAATCCTTCGTTAAAGTGCAGATGGGTTACAGCCTACACAGAGAAACACAGAGTAGCTTTTAAGTATTTCTCTGTGCGCAAGTTCACAGCTGCCCTGAAGGTAGCACATTCTACATGATAGTGTGCACTTTTCTTGTTTGCGCCCGGAGCACCTGCTTAAAGGTGCGACGTGGTGCAAACAGAAAGGGTGCGCCCTATCTTTAATTAGGCCTTCGCCCCAACATCCTTACAAAACAAGTCTAGCCTGAACAACTTCTTCTTGAGTGAATGGAGGAGCAGCTCATATAGTTTCACTTTGCACAACTTCACCTTTGGAAGTGAGGGTAGGTGTGGGAGGTCAATAGATAGATGGACAGAAATGACCTATACCAGGCTATCAAATGAACAGTTCCAGTGGATCAAGAATCATGAGGCAAGCTTTCAGCATGTGATATTTTGGCTTGTGGCAAACAGATCAATGGCTGGAGAATCCCAAGTAAAGATAATGTAAAATTATGTTGTTTAGCTACTGCACATGCTGCTCCAGGTCTCTATTGAGCTTTTTTACCTTCGAGAACTGAAAATTTGAGACATGAGCTAAAAAGAAGCAGCAGGAGCCAGATCGATTAGGCCTCTAAAGTACTCTAATCTGGGCAACGACCTCATTCATTGTTAAGCTTGAACATTGTGTGGCTTGACAAACCACCCTAGGTGCTATCTAAAATGCCTGCTTTGACCCACTGCTGGAGACAACTATATACATAAATATAAGACAAATACTAAACTAAAAATCCCAGCCATTATCTAAAAAAGCATATTCTATCCCATATGACAGTGTAGGCAGAATTTTGGCCATATATATCTTTATAAGATTTTTAAAGTGCTTTTCCCCCAAAGGCTGTGTACAATGGATTTATTGCTCAACTATGACTTACAGCATTCAAACATACATGTGCGATGTGGAGTTATGCATCCAGATTATGGAATAGGATTCTACCCAGGTAGGGATAAAATTCAGTACAGTATTCCTCAATTTCGATAAGCTCTGTTCTTCCTGCTTACCTAAACTACAATTTTGCTTTTCCAAGTACTAATGTTAAGAAAATGTCTAACAGTATATTCATATAAAACATTTTAAAATCTTTGTTCTGAGGATTCGGAGTTAAATCTAATAAGACTAAGTCGTCTGCATATAAAAAAAATGCACTTAAAATGATTTAATTTTGGAATAAAGATGTTCATATAAGAGAAAAGATTTGATAACTCACTTATATTAAATCTGGTATTTGTTGAGCGCGAACTAATCACCTCAAAGGGTCTCAAGGCGCTGGGGACCGTCCGGGAGGTAAAGTGAGCCATTGCCTAGACTCCGCCCGCCCGGCGGTACTCGCAAACTTTCTCTCAGGGGCCAAATTTAGAGTGTGGTTTGTGGCCGAGGGTTGCAGCGGTGGGGGTGGGGAGCTAGAGCACACCCAAAAAACTGTGACCGTGAGGTTGAACACAGGCCCCCGCAGTGGACTCATTTGTCCACTGAGCCTCCAGACCCCTCTGTCTCCCTCCCTCCCTCTGTCTCCCACCCTCTGTCTCCCTCCCACCCTCCATCTCTATATGTCTCCCTTTGTCTCCTTCCCTCCGTCTGTCTCTATATGTCTCCCTCCGTCTCCCTGTGTCTCCCTCCCTCCGTCTCCCTGTGTCTCCCTCTTTCTGTCTCCGTGTCGCCCTCTGTCTCCATCTCCCTCCCTCTCCATCTCCCTCCCTCTCCATCTCCATCTCTCTCCCTCCCTCCCTCTCCATCTCCATCTCTCTCCCTCCCTCCCTCTCCATCTCCATCTCTCTCCCTCCCTCCCTCTCCATCTCCATCTCTCTCCCTCCCTCCCTCTCCATCTCCATCTCTCTCTCTCCCTCCCTCCCTCTCCCTCCCTCCCTCTCCCTCCTTCTCCATCTCCCTCCCTCCTTCTCCATCTCCCTTTCCGTCTCCCTCCCTCTCCATCTCCCTCCCTCTCCATCTCCATCTCTCTCCCTCCCTCTCCATCTCCATCTCTCTCCCTCCCTCCCTCTCCATCTCCATCTCTCTCCCTCCCTCCCTCTCCATCTCCATCTCTCTCCCTCCCTCCCTCTCCATCTCCATCTCTCTCCCTCCCTCCCTCTCCATCTCCATCTCTCTCCCTCCCTCCCTCTCCATCTCCATCTCTCTCCCTCCCTCCCTCTCCATCTCCCTCCCCATCTCCCTCCCTCCCCATCTCCCTCCCCATCTCCCTCCCTCCCCATCTCCCTCCCCATCTCCCTCCCTCCCCATCTCCCTCCCTCCCCATCTCCCTCCCTCCCCATCTCCCTCCCTCCCCATCTCCCTCCCCATCTCCCTCCCTCCCCATCTCCCTCCCCATCTCCCTCCCTCCCTCCCTCCCCATCTCCCTCCCTCCCTCCCTCCCCATCTCCCTCCCTCCCTCCCTCCCCATCTCCCTCCCTCCCTCCCTCCCCATCTCCCTCCCTCCCTCCCTCCCCATCTCCCTCCCTCCCTCCCTCCCTCCCCATCTCCCTCCCTCCCTCCCTCCCTCTCCATCTCCCTCCCTCCCTCCCTCCCTCCCTCCCCATCTCCCTCCCTCCCTCCCTCCCTCTCCATCTCCCTCCCTCCCTCCCTCTCCATCTCCATCTCCCTCCCTCTCCATCTCCATCTCCCTCCCTCTCCATCTCCATCTCCCTCCTTCTCCATCTCCCTCCGCCCGCCCGGCGGTACTCGCAAACTTTCTCTCAGGGGCCAAATTTAGAGTGTGGTTTGTGGCCGAGGGTTGCAGCGGTGGGGGTGGGGAGCTAGAGCACACCCAAAAAACTGTGACCGTGAGGTTGAACACAGGCCCCCGCAGTGGACTCATTTGTCCACTGAGCCTCCAGACCCCTCTGTCTCCCTCCCTCCCTCTGTCTCCCACCCTCTGTCTCCCTCCCACCCTCCATCTCTATATGTCTCCCTTTGTCTCCTTCCCTCCGTCTGTCTCTATGTGTCTCCCTCCCTCCGTCTCCCTGTGTCTCCCTCTTTCTGTCTCCGTGTCGCCCTCTGTCTCCATCTCCCTCCCTCTCCATCTCCCTCCCTCTCCATCTCCATCTCTCTCCCTCCCTCCCTCTCCATCTCCATCTCTCTCCCTCCCTCCCTCTCCATCTCCATCTCTCTCCCTCCCTCCCTCTCCATCTCCATCTCTCTCCCTCCCTCCCTCTCCATCTCCATCTCTCTCTCTCCCTCCCTCCCTCTCCCTCCCTCCCTCTCCCTCCTTCTCCATCTCCCTCCCTCCTTCTCCATCTCCCTTTCCGTCTCCCTCCCTCTCCATCTCCCTCCCTCTCCATCTCCATCTCTCTCCCTCCCTCTCCATCTCCATCTCTCTCCCTCCCTCCCTCTCCATCTCCATCTCTCTCCCTCCCTCCCTCTCCATCTCCATCTCTCTCCCTCCCTCCCTCTCCATCTCCATCTCTCTCCCTCCCTCCCTCTCCATCTCCATCTCTCTCCCTCCCTCCCTCTCCATCTCCATCTCTCTCCCTCCCTCCCTCTCCATCTCCCTCCCCATCTCCCTCCCTCCCCATCTCCCTCCCCATCTCCCTCCCTCCCCATCTCCCTCCCCATCTCCCTCCCTCCCCATCTCCCTCCCTCCCCATCTCCCTCCCTCCCCATCTCCCTCCCTCCCCATCTCCCTCCCCATCTCCCTCCCTCCCCATCTCCCTCCCCATCTCCCTCCCTCCCTCCCTCCCCATCTCCCTCCCTCCCTCCCTCCCCATCTCCCTCCCTCCCTCCCTCCCCATCTCCCTCCCTCCCTCCCTCCCCATCTCCCTCCCTCCCTCCCTCCCCATCTCCCTCCCTCCCTCCCTCCCTCCCCATCTCCCTCCCTCCCTCCCTCCCTCTCCATCTCCCTCCCTCCCTCCCTCCCTCCCTCCCCATCTCCCTCCCTCCCTCCCTCCCTCTCCATCTCCCTCCCTCCCTCCCTCTCCATCTCCATCTCCCTCCCTCTCCATCTCCATCTCCCTCCCTCTCCATCTCCATCTCCCTCCTTCTCCATCTCCCTCCGTCGCTCGCTCCCTCTCCCTCCGTCGCTCGCTCCCTCACCCTCCGTCGCTCGCTCCCTCACCCTCCGTCGCTCGCTCCCTCACCCTCCGTCGCTCGCTCCCTCACCCTCCGTCGCTCGCTCCCTCACCCTCCGTCGCTCGCTCCCTCACCCTCCGTCGCTCGCTCCCTCACCCTCCGTCGCTCGCTCCCTCACCCTCCGTCGCTCGCTCCCTCACCCTCCGTCGCTCGCTCCCTCACCCTCCGTCGCTCGCTCCCTCACCCTCCGTCGCTCGCTCCCTCACCCTCCGTCGCTCGCTCCCTCACCCTCCGTCGCTCGCTCCCTCACCCTCCGTCGCTCGCTCCCTCACCCTCCGTCGCTCGCTCCCTCACCCTCCGTCGCTCGCTCCCTCACCCTCCGTCGCTCGCTCCCTCACCCTCCGTCGCTCGCTCCCTCACCCTCCGTCGCTCGCTCCCTCACCCTCCGTCGCTCGCTCCCTCACCCTCCGTCGCTCGCTCCCTCACCCTCCGTCGCTCGCTCCCTCACCCTCCGTCGCTCGCTCCCTCACCCTCCGTCGCTCGCTCCCTCACCCTCCGTCGCTCGCTCCCTCACCCTCCGTCGCTCGCTCCCTCACCCTCCGTCGCTCGCTCCCTCACCCTCCGTCGCTCGCTCCCTCACCCTCCGTCGCTCGCTCCCTCACCCTCCGTCGCTCGCTCCCTCACCCTCCGTCGCTCGCTCCCTCACCCTCCGTCGCTCGCTCCCTCACCCTCCGTCGCTCGCTCCCTCACCCTCCGTCGCTCGCTCCCTCACCCTCCGTCGCTCGCTCCCTCACCCTCCGTCGCTCGCTCCCTCACCCTCCGTCGCTCGCTCCCTCACCCTCCGTCGCTCGCTCCCTCACCCTCCGTCGCTCGCTCCCTCACCCTCCGTCGCTCGCTCCCTCACCCTCCGTCGCTCGCTCCCTCACCCTCCGTCGCTCGCTCCCTCACCCTCCGTCGCTCGCTCCCTCACCCTCCGTCGCTCGCTCCCTCACCCTCCGTCGCTCGCTCCCTCACCCTCCGTCGCTCGCTCCCTCACCCTCCGTCGCTCGCTCCCTCACCCTCCGTCGCTCGCTCCCTCACCCTCCGTCGCTCGCTCCCTCACCCTCCGTCGCTCGCTCCCTCACCCTCCGTCGCTCGCTCCCTCACCCTCCGTCGCTCGCTCCCTCACCCTCCGTCGCTCGCTCCCTCACCCTCCGTCGCTCGCTCCCTCACCCTCCGTCGCTCGCTCCCTCACCCTCCGTCGCTCGCTCCCTCACCCTCCGTCGCTCGCTCACCCTCCGTCGCTCGCTCACCCTCCGTCTCTCGCTCACCCTCCGTCTCTCGCTCACCCTCCGTCTCTCGCTCACCCTCCGTCTCTCGCTCACCCTCCGTCTCTCGCTCACCCTCCGTCTCTCGCTCACCCTCCGTCTCTCGCTCACCCTCCGTCTCTCGCTCACCCTCCGTCTCTCGCTCACCCTCCGTCTCTCGCTCACCCTCCGTCTCTCGCTCACCCTCCGTCTCTCGCTCACCCTCCGTCTCTCGCTCACCCTCCGTCTCTCGCTCACCCTCCGTCTCTCGCTCACCCTCCGTCTCTCGCTCACCCTCCGTCTCTCGCTCACCCTCCGTCTCTCGCTCACCCTCCGTCTCTCGCTCACCCTCCGTCTCTCGCTCACCCTCCGTCTCTCGCTCACCCTCCGTCTCTCGCTCACCCTCCGTCTCTCGCTCACCCTCCGTCTCTCGCTCACCCTCCGTCTCTCGCTCACCCTCCGTCTCTCGCTCACCCTCCGTCTCTCGCTCACCCTCCGTCTCTCGCTCACCCTCCGTCTCTCGCTCACCCTCCGTCTCTCGCTCACCCTCCGTCTCTCGCTCACCCTCCGTCTCTCGCTCACCCTCCGTCTCTCGCTCACCCTCCGTCTCTCGCTCACCCTCCGTCTCTCGCTCACCCTCCGTCTCTCGCTCACCCTCCGTCTCTCGCTCACCCTCCGTCTCTCGCTCACCCTCCGTCTCTCGCTCACCCTCCGTCTCTCGCTCACCCTCCGTCTCTCGCTCACCCTCCGTCTCTCGCTCACCCTCCGTCTCTCGCTCACCCTCCGTCTCTCGCTCACCCTCCGTCTCTCGCTCACCCTCCGTCTCTCGCTCACCCTCCTCCCTCCCCCACCCTCCGTGTCTCCCTCCCTCCCTCCCTGTCTCCCTCCCACCCTCCGTGTCTCCCTCCCTCCCTCCGTGTCTCCCTCCCTCCCTCCGTGTCTCCCTCCCTCCGTGTCTCCCTCCCTCCCCTCTCTCCCTCCCTCCGTGTCTCCCTCCCTCCCTCTCTCCCTCCCTCCCTCCGTGTCTCCCTCCCTCCCTCCGTGTCTCCCTCCCTCCCTCTGTCTCCCTCCCTCCCTCTGTCTCCCTTCCTCACTCTGTCTCCCTTCCTCACTCTGTCTCCCTTCCTCACTCTGTCTCCCTTCCTCACTCTGTCTCCCTTCCTCACTCTGTCTCCCTTCCTCACTCTGTCTCCCTTCCTCACTCTGTCTCCCTTCCTCACTCTGTCTCCCTTCCTCACTCTGTCTCCCTTCCTCACTCTGTCTCCCTTCCTCACTCTGTCTCCCTTCCTCACTCTGTCTCCCTTCCTCACTCTGTCTCCCTTCCTCACTCTGTCTCCCTTCCTCACTCTGTCTCCCTTCCTCACTCTGTCTCCCTTCCTCACTCTGTCTCCCTTCCTCACTCTGTCTCCCTTCCTCACTCTGTCTCCCTTCCTCACTCTGTCTCCCTTCCTCACTCGGTCTCCCTTCCTCACTCTGTCTCCCTTCCTCACTCTGTCTCCCTCCCTCCATCTGTGTCTCCCTCCCTCCATCTGTGTCTCCCTCCCTCCATCTGTGTCTCCCTCCCTCCATCTGTGTCTCCCTCCCTCCATCTGTGTCTCCCTCCCTCCATCTGTGTCTCCCTCCCTCCATCTGTGTCTCCCTCCCTCCATCTGTGTCTCATTCCCTCCATCTGTGTCTCCCTCCCTCCATCTGTGTCTCCCTCCCTCCATCTGTGTCTCCCTCCCTCTGTCACCTTCGGTCGGTCTCCCTCTTTGTCTCCCTGTGTCTCCCTCTGTCTGTCTCCCTGTGTCTCCCTCTTTCTGTCTCCCTGTGTCTCCCTCTTTCTGTCTCCCTGTGTCTCCCTCTGTCTGTCTCCCTCCCTCCGTCTCCCTCCGTCTCCCTCCCTCCGTCTCCCCTCCCTCCGTCTCCCCTCCCTCCGTCTCCCCTCCCTCCGTCTCCCCTCCCTCTGTCTCCCCTCCCTCTGTCTCCCTGTCTCCCTCCCTGTCTCTCTCTCCCTCTGTTGCCGTCTGTCTCCCTCCCCCCCTCGGTCTCACTCTGTCTCCCTCCCTCTCTTCCTCTGTCTCCTTCTCTTTGTCTCCCTCCCTCTGTCTCTCACTCCCTGTCTCTATCTGTCTCTGTCCAAACAGGAAGCTTCCCAAAATGCCCTTTTAAAAGTCACCTGTGAAAGCGCTTACAGCTGACTTTTAAAGGGCCTTTTGGGAACCTCTCCTTAGGTGGCCTGACGTCACAGAGGCCGGCAGTAAACACAGAAGATGGCCACAGGAGCATACTAGTGAGTACCTATTTAATAGGTATTCACTACGTACGCTCCAGGGGTCACCTTCTGTGTTTACTGCCGGCCATGGAAACTGCAAGAAAAGGTCCCTGGGCCGCCAATGAAGGCCTGCCGGGCTGCTGGCGGCCCCCGGGCCGTACTCTGAGTACCACGGGGCATAGAGCCAAATGGTGCGGAGTAGAGCTACCGCCGGCGCCAGGGATCGACCGGCGAGCCCCACAGTCCGGAGTCAGCTGCTCTGCCCGCTGCGCCGCACCTCTCCCTTAGATACAAGGAAAAGAGTACGAGACCTCAAATACATAGTGGTTTCAAACCATTATCATTCACAATCAAATTAGATAAACCCCTACTAACAGATTTTACACCAAGTTGAGTAGTGCACAGCCATTATTAGATTCAAAAGTGTTTTAGGTGTTTCCTAGCCGAGCTATTTCTTTCCACAAGAGGAGTCGGTCCATACAGTCAAAGGCTGTTGAAAGGTCTATAGAAGCAGCATAAACAGGTCGATTCTTCTTTATCACTAATTATCAAGAATTGCCTGAAGAACTGCAATAATATCAATGGTTGAACAATTTAAGCCTGAAACCAGATAGTTTTGTGGCAGAATATTCTCTCTTGCAGCCGAACCTGAAAGCTTTGCGTCTATGTTCTTTGCAAATAACTTCCCCACAGAATTCAACAAAGCAATCTCTCTGTAGTTTCGAGGGCTGCTTTTTTGGCCTTTTTGAGCAGGGTTAAGATTATACTTCCAGTCTAGGATAAGGGAATAACACGTGCTGGATAGCAGCGTTTAAAAACTGGTGCTATAAAAGCAGCCCAGGCTTTTGCGCTTAACTTCAATGCGGATATCAGGAGCTGGTCAGGGCCGTTTATCCAGCATATCTACATGAGAAAATTGAATTGCGTCTCTTTTGGAAAGCGATTTTCTCTGGGACCCGAGGCAAGCCTTGGTGATTTGTAAGAGTCTTCAATTTAAGTTGGAGTTTATACTTGGAGTCTCCGAATCCTCCAATTCTGGGTCTTAATGCGTGTATGTTTATATACTTGTTGTTCCTGTGCACACTGGCATACCAGGGGCTGTATTGTATTATAGGCCACTCTCCTTGTTAGCGTCGAGCGCACCTTTCAAAAGATGCTCCCTAGGTGAACAAGGAGAGTGTGCCGTATTATATTGAATGCGCTGCTCCGAGGGCAGCCACGGCAGCCATGAACTATTGCTGCTTTGGGGGCAGCGCAATCAAGTGAAATACGGAGCGGCTTTCAAGCAGCCACTCTGTGTTTCATTGAGCACAGGGCAACCTGCCTGCACTTTTAAGAGGTATTAGAGATCCCCTTGTAGGTGGGTACAGTGAGTAACTGTACCCACCTGCAAGGGGATGTCGGGGGGTCCACAGCACCTTCTTTGCCCCTTCAAGAGGGCTATCAGGGCGCACACCAATTAGGTGACGCACTGTCAGTGCGACTCCTGACAGCTTTTTTGCGTCAGCACTCCCGTCTATAATACGATGAAGAGGCAAAGGGCTTCCCTCATTTGCATGGGGCCAGGCCCACATAAAAAGGAGGGAACACCCTCTGGTTAGAGAGCTGTCATTATATGTGCACCAGCGATATTTGTAATACAGAAGGGGCCGCACAAGTGTCTGCGGCCCTTTCTGTAACACTAAGTGCCACGGGGCGCACAAAGCGGACGCACATGTCCGTCATAATATGGTCCCTCCTCATGCTTTCACAGGGATCTTGCTTCAACTCATATGTACCAAAAGAACAAGTTACTTACCTTCGGTAACAATATGTCTGTAAGAAACATTAGTAGTGATAGATTCCTTAGCTTAGAATTACACCCAGGCGTCAGACTGGATCCGGAAAATTTTCGTCAGCAGTACCTCTGCGCGTCGGAATGTGGCGTCGTGCAGCTCCACGTCAGTCGTTGGCGTCGTGGTCACCGAGATGACGTCGCGGCAGCTACTTAGACGCCGCCCTCAAGCGCCGATGTCAGCGCTGTACACTACTTTCCGCGCCAGAAAACGCAGAGCCATGCAAGATACTGACCACTGGTGCCTTGAAACTAGGGCCCTGAAAGGGATGACCTTAACCTAGAAATCAGTTTGCAGAACGGGGAGGATGGGTGGGGCGGTAAGGAATCCATCACTACTAATGAACAAGTTACTTACCTTCGGTAACGATATATCTGTAAGAAACATTAGTTAGTTAGATTCCTCACCCTAGAATAACCCCAGGCGTCAGGCTGGACCCGGAAAGATTTTTTTCGTCAGCAATACCCTTGCGCATCGCTAGGCGTCGTCTGCGGCTCAGAGTCCGTCGTCGGCGTCGTGATCGCCGGGATGACGTCGGAGTACTTAGACGGCCCCCTCGCGCGCTGACGTCAGTTCTTGTACATAGCTTCCCGCGCCAGGAACGCAGAACAATGCAAGAGACCGACACTGGTGCCAAGAATCTAGGGCCCTGAAAGGGATGACCTTAACCCTAGATATCGGTCTGCAGAACGGGGAGAATGGGTGGGGCGGTGAGGAATCTAACTAACTAATGTTTCTTACAGATATATCGTTACCGAAGGCAAGTAACTTGTTCATCTGAAAGAAACACGTTAGATTCCTCACCTTAGAATAGATACCCCAGCAATACCAACCCCGGTGGTGGGTCTGCGAACCAAGATCACACCAGAAGTCCTGGAGAACGGAACGGCCAAAGAAGCCGTCTCTCCGGACTTGGCTGTCCAGGCAATAATGTTTGGCAAACCTGTGTAGCGAGGCCCACGTTGCTGCCTGACAAATGTCCTGCAAAGGGACTCCCCACCCCAGGGCAGTAGTCGCCGCTGTGGCCCGAGTGGAATGGGCCCTCAGCCCCACAGGAGGTTCCTTCTTAGCTAGGAATAACTGGCCTTAATGCACAAAACGACCCATTGTGCAGAGGCTCAAAGGGAGCACACATTAGATATGTAAGAACTAGATTCAAGTCCCATTGAGGCATTACGAAAGGAATAGGAGGGAAAAGATGAGTAATGCCTTTGAGAAATCTATTTACAACAGGGGACTTGAAAAGAGAGGGCTGATCAGGGAGCCTGAGAAAGGCTGAAATAGCAGAAAGGTAGCCCTTGATAGTGCCCAGAGCAGAGCCCTGCTGGGCCAGAGAAAGAAGAAACAGAAGAACTTCTGAAAGAGGGGCAGAAAGGGGGTCCGCAGCCTTTGCTGTGCACAATGCCACAAATTTGTCCCACCTGCAGGCATATACCAACTTAGTGGAGTGACGCCTGGCTGCCAGAATGACATCACAGACTTCAGAAGGCAAGTCAAAAAGAATCGACTGCCACCGCTAAATCTCCACACAAAGAGGTGGAGGCTGGACCGGTTCGGGTGGAGGACCGTCCCCTGTTGCTGCAACAGAAGATCCTCCCGAAGAGGCAGTCGGATCGGGGGATCGATGGTCATACTGAGTAGCTTGGGATACCATACTCTTCGAGCCCAGTCCGGAGCCACAAGAATGACTTGGGCCCGGTCGTGCCTGATCTTCAGCACTTTGGGTAGAAGTGGTATAGGCGGAAAGGCGTACAACAGACCGCAACTCCACTCGCGACGTAAAGCGGCGCCTAGCGAGTGCTGCCCTGGAAATTCCAATGCGCAGAACTGCTGACATTGCCTGTTCTCTTCGGTGGCGAATAGATCTAACCAAGGCTCTCCCCACTGTTGAAAGAGACCTTGCGCCACGTCCGAGTGAAGACGCCATTCGAGATCCATTATGCACCTTGCGGCTGAGTTCGTCCGCTCTGGCGTTCAGTGAACCTGCCAGGTGTTGAACCATCAGGGAAATGCCTTGCTATTCCATGTCTAGAGGCGCAGAGCCTCCTGACAAAGGGTCCACGACCCCACCCCGCCCTGTTTGTTGCAGTACCACATGGAGGTGGTGTCTGTGAACACATGCACCACTTTCCCTTTGACAGAGGGAAGGAATGCCTTCAGTGCAAGTCGGATCGCCTGAAGCTCCAGAATGTTGATATTGAGCTTGGACTCCGCCGGAGACCAGAGGCCTCTGATTTCCGCCTCTCCCATGTGGCCCCCCCCCCCCATCCCAGGAGGGACGCGTCCGTCACCACTGTGTGCTGCGGTTGGGGAAGGGAGAGGGGTCTGCCCTGGACCCAAAGTCGGTTCATGAGCCACCACTGCAACTGCTGTGCAGTGCCCTCCGAAATCTGGAAGTAATCGGACAGGTTCCCCATATGCTGCGTCCACTGGAACTTCAGGTCCCACTGCAGAACCCGCATATGCCATCTGACATGAGTGACCAGCAGGATGCAGGAGGCCATGAGGCATAGCAGCCTCAGGGTCATCCTGACCAAAACCCAGGATAGAGGCCGAAAGATCAGAATCATAGCCTGAATACCCTGGACTCGCCATTCAGAAGGATAGGCAAGAAACTGCGTTGTGTCCAGAACCGCCTCGATGAAGAGGAGCTTCTGAGAGGGAATCAGGTGTGACTTCGGCACATTGATGGAGAACCCCAGCAAATGCAGGAGGTCGGCCGTAGTATGGAGGTGGGAGACGACTGCCTGGAGCAATCCCACCTTCAACAGCCAGTCGTCGAGGTAGGGGAAGACTAGAACCCCTGATCTGTGCAGATGAGCTGCAACCACCGCCATCACTGAACCTGCCAGGTGTTGAACCACCAGGGAAATGCCTTGCTGTTCCAGCCATGACCAGAGGCACAGAGCCTCCTGACAAATGGTCCACGATCCCACCCCGCCCTGTTTGTTGCAGTACCACATGGAGGTGGTGTTGTCTGTGAACACATGGACCACTTTCCCTTTGACAGAGGGAAGGAATGCCTTCAGTGCAAGTTGGATCGCCTGAAGCTCCAGAAGGTTGATATGGAGCTTGGACTCCGCCTGAGACCAGAGACCTCTGATCTCTGCCTCTCCCATGTGCCCCCCCCCCATCCCAGGATGGACGCGTCCGTCACCACTGTGTGCTCCGGTTGGGGAAGGGAGAAGGATCTGTCCTGGACCAAAAGTCGGTTCATGAGCCACCACTGCAACTGCTGCGCAGTGCCCTCCGAGATCTGGAAGTAATCGGACAGGTTCCCCTGATGCTGCGCCCACTGGAACTTCAGGTCCCACTGCAGAGCCCGCAAATGCCATCTGACATGATTGACCAGCAGGATGCAGGAGGCCATGAGACATAGCAGCCTCAGGGTCATCCTGACCGAAACCCAGGATAGAGGCCGAAAGATCAGAATCATAGCCTTAATACCCTGGACTCGCCGTTCAGAAGGATAGGCCCGAAACTGCGTTGTGTCCAGAACCGCCTCGATGAAGAGGAGCTTCTGAGAGGGAATCAGGTGCAACTTCGGCACATTGATGGAGAACCCAAGCAAATGCAGGAGGTCGGCCGTAGTCTGGAGGTGAGAGACGACTGTCTGGAGCGATCCCACCTTCAAATCCAGTCGTCGAGGTAGGGGAAAGACTGGAACCCCTGATCTGCGCAGATGAGCTGCGACCACCGCCATCACTTTCGTGAACACCGAGGGGCGCTGGTAAGGCCAAAGGGGAGCACAGTAAACTGAAAGTGCTCGCTGCCCACCGTAAACCGCAGGAAACGCTAGTGGGCCGGCAGAATGGGAATATGGAAATATGCGTCCTGCAGATCCAATGCTACCATCCAGTCTCCAGGGTCGAGGGCAGACAAGTCCTGAGCCAGAGCTAACATCTTGAACTTCTCCTTCCGGAGGACGCGATTGACGTTGCGGAGGTCTAAGATAGGACGCAGGCCCTTGTCCTTCTTGGGCACCAGAAAGTTGTGGGAATAACAAGCACGATCTACTTCGGGCGCAGGAACGCGCTCGATGGCCCGCTTGGCCAAGAGGGCCACAACTTCCTGTTGAAGAAGTGCCAAGTGATCCCCGACATTCGGTGGTACTGGGGTGGCATGGCTGGAGGGGTAGTCTCGAAGGGGAGGGAGTAGCCCCTTCGGACTATTTGTAAAGCTCACCTGTCCATAGTGATGGTGCGCCAGTGGGGGTGGTGATGGCAGATCCTGCCGCCCACTGGCGTCTGATGGTCCTGAAAAAATGTACTAGGAAGGTTTGGAGGCAGTGGTGGCCGGGGTGGAAGTGGACTGACCTGCCCGCTGGCCCCCTGACCGGCCTCTGCGGGTCCCATGTCCGCGCTGAGACTGTTGCTGCTGCGGCCTGTGGCTCTGGAGCGAACGTGTTGGGGCGCCCCTTCCCTGGCAACGAAAGGAGCGAAAAGCAGAAGGCGGAGGAGGGCGAGTGGCTGAAAGGCCCAAGGAGTGGCCATAGCCCGCGAGTCCTTACGCACAGTCTGCCTTGTTGCCAAAAAGGCGAATGCCATCAAAGGGCATGTCCATCAGAGTGTTCTGGACATCCCCCGAGAAGCCAGTAGTCCTTAGCCAGGCGTGGTGGCGGTGCGCCACTGTCGTGGAAATCGTGCTGCCCAGCGAGTCGGCATGTCAAGGCCACATCGTATTGTGAACTTTGCCGCATCTCTCCCTTCAGCAATAGCCTTGGAGAGCACTGTCCAGGCTTCCTCCGGACACTGAGGCAGCACCTGCGCCACTGTATCCCACACCAAGTGGGAATAACGGCCCAAGTCTCTTGGAGTCCCTATCCAGAGGTGCAGTAGGGAAGGCCCTTTGGGATGTAGAGGCATAGACAACCAAGCTCTCAGGGGTGGGGTGTTGGGAGAGAAAGAGGGGGGGTCACCCGGGGCCGGCCGATGGCATCGGGCCCATTCCTATCCACAGGAGCCCCCGTGTTGGACCTGGACCAGGTGCCCAAAAGAATGTCTGAAAGTGCATCATTAAAGGGCAGCAGTGGCTCCACAGAGGTAGCGCCGGCTGAAGCATTTCTGTCAGGAGGTTAGTCCTGACGGCCACTGTAGGAAGTACGAGGTGGAGAGCCTCGGCCGCCCTACACAACACCACTGCATAACTCGCACCCTCCTCCGTAGCCACGGTAGGAGGAGTTAGCATGCCGCGGTCAGGAGAGGTGTCAAGACCGCTGGCAGCCCCCAAATCCTCAACCCAGTCTGGGTTAAACTCACACTGTGCTGAGAGAGGGTCCTCAGACCCCTGCCAGTCCTCCCATTCCTCCGAAGGCTGTGGAACAGGCCGAAAATACGGAGGCTGGTGGACATAGGGGTAGAAAGGCCCCATCGGAGTCGGAATCGGCTTCGTGCGATGCCGTTCCGGCGCCGTGTCCACTTCAGGGCTGAAACTGGGGACGATGTCCGGGGGCACTGGCGACGTCGTAAGTGGTGCCGGTGGGGTCGGTGGAGGTGTCACGAGGTCTACCAGCGTCGACTGGGATCCAGGCCTGGATCCTTGGGGGCCCTGCGGCGCCGGGGCCGAAGCAGACAGCGATGCCGGAGCCGCAGACAATGAAGGGCGGGGACCCCCTGTCAGGCCCACAGGGCCCGACAGCCCAAAGAGGTGAGCCATGGCTGCCAGAAATTCCTGTAGCTGGGCCGGAGACGCCAACAGACTCGGGGAGGGCGGGTAGGCCGACGGCGACACTCTAGGCTCCGCTGGAGGCGCTGGGGAGGCACCACCCGCACCCTCAGCCGCGTGACAGGCGAGGGGAAGTCGCCGAGTGATGACGCTTCTTCGACTTCTTGTGCTTCGTCTTACTTGACCCAGAGTGCGAAGTCTTTGATACTGAAGAACGGTGGTGATGACTCCGCGAGCAGCCCCTCGACCTCCCACGGGACAGCGACCTTGAGCGTCGCGGAGCCGACTGCCGGACTTCAAGCAACTTTCGGTCCCGCTACCGCAAAGTCTTCGGCGCCATGGCCCGGCAGTCGGGGCACGACTTGGGGTCGTAGTCCCACCCCAGGCAGTAGAGATACACGCGGTGCCAGTCTGTCACCGACATCATCTGATGACATTCCCCGCACGACTTGAAACCGGGCATCCCTACGACACCAGGAGTCGATCGACTCGAAAAAAAATCGGGACAAAAAGCCTCAAATACACAGTTAAAATATGACTTGGGGTACTACTCTCTCCAGACCTGCACTTGCTGGTGCGGAAAAAGAAAGAACTGACGTCAGCGCGCGAGGGCGGCATCTAAGTAGCTGCCGCGACGTCATCTCGGCGACCACGACGCCAACAGCGGACGCGGAGCCGCACAACGCCACCTTCCGACGCGCAGGGGTACTGCTGACGAAAACTTTCCGGATCCAGTCTGACACCTGGGGGTAATTCTAAGGGAAGGAATCTTCACTATGTGTTTCTTTCAGATTGTTGCCCTAGAAAACCTAGCCTCTGAAATGTTAGAGTTATTTATACTGTAATGGTATCGGCCTATACTGTTGATTGCCTGCCAAAATTATTTTAGATTTACATTGTTGCTTGAGTGAAGAAGCTTTGCCCAGAAGGTGTCCTTATTCCATTTCCTTTCCTCCCAGACTAATTTCCTGTATTTCAGCCTTTGCTCCTGAAGTGTTGTTTTTTGTGGATCCTTGAGCAGGCGTCCCCATGCCCTATTTACTTCCTTTTTGGCTTATTGCCCGGCTCTAGATAGAACCTTGGTAAATATTAAAGGTGGTGTTTATCATCTGTACTAGTCTTGGTTTGTGTGTAGGCAATGGGCCCTATAAAGGATAGGGCGCACTTTAAAGCAGATGCGCCAGATGCAAACAGGGTAAATGTGCCCCATCATGTAGAATGTGTTGCCTTCAGGGTAGCACAGTCAAAAGAAATATGGAGCTGGTGTTTCAAAGCTGCTCTGTGTTTCTCTGTGCAGGCAGCAACCCGCCTGCACTTTAACGAGGGATCTGAGATCCCCTTGCAGGCGGGTGCAGTGAGTGACTGCACCTGCCTGCAAGCTGATGCATGGGGGTCCATACAACCCCCTTTCTCTCCTCAAGAGGGCTGCCACCAGGGGGTTAACTGACAGTGCAACGCCTTATAGGTAGTGCGCCGTCAGTGAGCCTCCTGACAGTTTCCTCACCTCTGCAGCACAGAGACAAAGAGATTCCCTCATTTGCATGGGGCTTTGGGAGTACAGTTGAAGCTCCTTGGCCGGAGGGGTTCTCTGTTGCTGATCAGGTGAGTAGGCAGCAAGCATTTCCTCCCATTCTTGCATGTTCAAGTATGAGAGGATTGCCATTCCCCCCTCTTGATGGATTGGTTCGGCAGACCCTCTTGTCCCTTCGGATAGTGTGAGCGGGTGAGATGGCGACCAGTATTGTGCAGGTGGTGATGCTGGGGTTGATGCATGTGCCTGCAGGCAGCAGTGGTGATGCAGGGATAATGTTCCTGCAGATCAATGATGGACTGAGACTGTTTGAGACCATGTTCTACCGAAGCTAGGTAACTTATTCATCTGATAAAGACTTCTAGTTGTAGATTCCTTACCTTTAGAATAGATACCCCAGCAGTACCAACCCCAGAGGAGGGTCTGCGAACCAAGATTACACAAGCAAGTTCTGGAGAACCGAACGGGCAAAGTATCCGTCCCTCCGGACTTGGATGTCCAGGCAGTAGTGACTGGTAAATGTGTGCAGGAATGCCCACATCGTTGTGCAGATATCATGGACAGGGACTCCGCGTGCTAATGCAGTGGTTGCTGCTGTTGCTCTGGTGGAGTGAGCACGCAGCCCCATAGGACGTTCCTTCTTCGCCAATGCATAGCATATTTTAATAGAGAGGACAACCTGTAGGAAAGTGCCCCTTTTTGCATGGTTACCCCCCACATTTTGCCCGACACTTCATGCACTTTGACTTGATGTGCCCGGTGTCCCAGCCAATCAGGTTCCCAGGGCCTGTGTTCTTTCCCCTAAACTGTACCTTTGTATCCACAATTGGCACTTATTTGGCCACAGGTAAACTGCTTGTAAAAGGTACCATTGGTACCAAGGGCACCATTACCATGGAAGGCCTCTAAGGGCTGCACCACCTATTGTGCCACCCTTAGAGACCCTGCACCTTAACACCCACACACTGCCATTGCAGGGTGCGTGTTTTGGTGCAGAGAAAAGTGAAGAGTCGACATGGCACACATTGATGTGGGACATGTCTGCAAGCCACTGCCTGTGCCCTGGGTAAGTCACTCCTCCAGCAGAGTGCACTAGTCCACATATGAGGGTACAGTTGCATGAACACTGTACCCCTAAGGTGTCTAAGTTAATTCTCAGACATAATAAGTGCAGTAAAGCCATAAACAGTATATGGTCTGGGAGTTGGTCATCACGAACTCCACAGCTCCATAATGGCTTTACTGAAACCTGGGAATTTTGGTAGAAAACATCTCGGCACATTAAACCCACACTGATACAATTGTGGGATTTAACGTAAAATGCACTCAGAGGGCATCTTGGAGATGCCCCCTAAAAAAGGACCAGCCCCGGTGTGGTTCCTGAACGGCTATCTGCCATTTGCCACCCGAGATGGGTTTCTGGACCCCTGGATAGAGGGCTTCCGCTCTCTGGGTCCAGAGACAAAGCCCATACTGGGCAGAGGTGTCATTCCTCCTACCCCAGGATGGGCTGGATCCACGAAGAAAAAGCTTCAAAGGCTTGCCGCATTTGTTCACTGAACCTGCCTTTGCTGCCCCAGCAACTGGCTCCCACTGGTTCTGACCCCCACTTTGGGTGGGAGAATCAGTAGGAAAAATCAAGTTAGGAGGAGAGGTGTGCCCCCACCCCTCAGGTGGAAGAGGCGAGGGAAAGCACACATCTCAGTCCCCTCCATCTTGGAGATGAGGGGACCCAGCCAATTCGGGAGAGGATCATGTCCCCCTCCCACTGGAGTGTGGCATAATCGGGGGTGTACACATCCCAAGGAAGGGAACTATTGGTCCCGAACTATACACCCCTGTCACGCTACTAAATTTAAGTATTTAGGGTTGACCATGAACTTTGCCTCCTTAGACTAGAGAAGAAGAAAGAAGGACCAAAGAGCCCTGCTGAAGAAGAGTACACCAACTGCTTTAAGCCCAGCCCTTCCGCCTGTCCCGACTACGACCTGCAACCAGCAAAACCCTGGGGGTGTCCCGCAGCGAACAGCCATCCTGAACCCAGAGGACCTCCCCTGCCTTCGAATGTCTCTCGTAAGCACTGGATTTGCTCAACCAAAGACTCCAACACAGAACCCGGATCCAGGCGGCTCCGTGGTTCTGCACCAGACACCCACAGCCACAGTTTGATTGGCCCAACACCACGAGGATGTCTCCCCAGCGATCCTGACCTGGTGTTCTCTGACTTACCTCGAGTTTCACACCAACGCCGGCAGCTTCAACCAACCTGAGGGGTCCCACCGACCGCGACCAGAGCTGGTAAGAAGATCTGACGCCTAAAGACACCCCTGCATCCGATGCCCATCGGCATTAGGTGGCCCAACCTACAGTGTTCCGGCATCCCCCAAGAACCCAACTTACCTCTCCTGCTTGTGGTTGTCTTCAGGAAACCTCCTTGCCCAAGCCTGCAGCTTTTCTTTCAACCTGGAGATCTCCATTGAAAACCCCAGGGCTCCTGATGTCTCCTTAGCACTCTGCATTCGGACGCTTCCAGGCTGCTGGTGGTGGAGCTCCTGTGCTGAGTGTTGACCCCTGCAGTGCTGATCTTAGCCCCAGGAGCATTGCTCCCACAACTGAGTGGCCTGCTCGTAAACAGCCTCTGACCAAACGCTTCCTAACCCAAGTGGCTAAAATTGGGCCCCAGCACTCTGCAACCGGCCGCCAGTGGTGTGATTTGAGTGCCTAACTGAACCTTGGTTCTAAACCCTAAGAGATATTCTCGCAGGCCGTTTACTTACCTGCAAACCGATAATCAAAGTGTTGAACTGACTTTTGTATTGAAAAGTAACTGCTTTAAGCCCAAAACGGTTGCACTTACCATTATTTTGAAAGACCCATTGTGTGAAATCTTGGCACATCACCCAAAGTAGTCAAAGAAACTGAAAAGGAAAAGTAATCTAAAGTAATTTCTATGTCTTCTAAACTGTTATGAAAGCAAATACAAACCTGTAACAATACTAATTTCAACTACAATTGCATTCCTGTGTACAGCCTTGCATTTGAAAGCATATTTTACCTACCTGTGCCAAGTTCTGCTTGGTTCTAGAAATAAAATTGAATATGCTACTTACCAGTATGCATCTGTTCTTGGCATGTAGGGCTGCTGACATTCATATCTGTGCATAGATCGCCGCCTAGTGTTGGGTCCGGATGATTGCACATTGTTGTCCTGGAAGAGTCTTCGAAGTATCACGAGATAGGTGGCTCCTCCCCTGGACTACAGTGCGCATAGGCATCCTCTCCATCCTCAGATTGTTTTTCGCCATTGTGGCAGTGATGGAGTAGATACAGTAAGTGATGACCATGCTATACAGTAATTCTGAGTGCTGCAGCCGCTACAGGCGCCGGGGAGGAGGGTGGGCGATATGAATGTCAGCAGCCCTACATGCCAAGAACAGATGCATACTGGTAAGTAGCATATTCAGTTCGAGGCATGTGGGCTGCTGAATTCATATCTGTGCATAGATTATATAGCAGTCCCTCCATTAGCGGCGGCTGCCCGTGCCAGCTGCAGCAGTCTGAAAAAGAGTTTTGAGAACAGCCTGTCCTACAGCTGCCTGCTGTTTTGAGTGTACATCTACACAGTAGTGTTTGGTAAATGTATGTATAGTGGACCATGTGGCTGCTCTACATATTTCCGCTAAAGGAATGTTTCCCAGGAAAGCCATGGACGCCCCTAACTTTCGTGCTGAGTGGGCTCATCGGGGAATCGTTAATGTGCGTTTCGCTTTTTGATAGCAAATTTGAATACATTTAACGATCCATCTGGCTATCCCTGCTTTGGAAATGGCGTTGCCCTTGTGTTGTGGAGAAAAGGCAACGAAAAGTTGTTTTGTTTTCCTAAAATCCTTTGTTCTGTCTATATAGTACATGAGGGCCCTCTTTATATCTAGTGTATGGAGCATTCTCTCTGCGACATTTTGTGGATTTGGAAAGAAAACAGGCAGTTCAATAGTCTGATTCATGTGGAACTGCGATATCACTTTAGGCATGAATTTGGGGTTGGTACGTAGTACAACTCTGTTTGCGTGAACCTGTATGAATGGCTCTTGAATGGTTAGTGCCTGGAGTTCACTAACTCTTCTCAACGAAGTCATTGCCACTAAGAAAGCTACTTTCCAGGTGAGGAATTGAATCTCACATGAATGGAGAGGTTCAAAAGGTGGACCCATTAATCTGGTGAGGACCACATTGAGGTTCCACACTGGTGCCGGTGGGTGTCTTGGAGGAATCACTCGTTTGAGTCCCTCTAAGAAGACTTTGATGGCAGGCACTCTGAATAAAGAGAGGTGCTGCCTGTTTTGAAGATAGGCTGCTATCGCGGTTAGATGTATACGTATGGAGCTGTATGCCAGATTGCATCGGTATAAGTGTAAGAGGTAACAGATGATGTTTTGAATGGATGCATCCAGCGGATTAATGTCATTGTTGTTGCAGTAAATGACAAACCTTTTCCATTTAGCCGCATAGCAAGCTCTGGTTGTGGGTCTTCTGGCCTCCTTGATGATATTCATACATTCAGGTGGCAGGTTTAGGTAGCCAAACTCTAAGACTTCAGGAGCCAGATTGCCAGGTTCAGCTGTTGCGGATCTGGGTGCTGAATTTCGCCATGGTTCTGCGTTAAAAGTGTGGGTGTGATCCGCAGCCTTTGATGCGGCACCACGGAAAGTTCTAGAAAGGTGGTGTACCACGGTTGGCGTGCCCATGTTGGAGCAACCAGGATGAGTGTCAGTGAGTGTTGTCGCAGTTTGCGTGCCACTAGCGGTATTAATGGCGCTGGGGGAAAAGCGTACACAAATCTGCCTGACCAGTTCATCCATATCGCATTGCCCTGCGACTGTGGGTGCGGGAACCTGGCGGCAAAGTTTCGGCATTTTGCGTTTTCCCTTGTGGCGAATAGGTCTATCTCTGGATGACCCCACTGCTGGAAGTACGGTTTGAGTACTGATGGATGTAGCTCCCACTCGTGCATTTGGTGGCTGTGTCTGCTGAGCAGATCCGCCATCTGGTTGTCCTTGCCTGGGAGGTGTTCCGCCATGAGGAACATGTTCCTCTGAATGGCCCACTTCCACATGCTCTGAGCCAGATGAGACAACTGTGGAGAGTGTGTTCCTCCCTGCTTCTGTATGTAGTACATGGCAGTCATGTTGTCCGTCCGGATCAACACGACTGTTGCATAAGTGTACTTTGAATGCCTTCATGGCTAGGAAGATTGCCATCAGTTCCAGAAGGTTGATGTGCATCTTCTTTTGCTGTGTCGTCCATAGTCCCTGCACTGTGTAATTGAGTACATGAGCTCCCCATCCCTGGAGAGAGGCGTCCGCCGTCAGTATTATTTGCGGAACAGGCTCTTGGAACGGTCGGCCCTTGCAAAGGTTTTGTGGATTCCACCAATGCAGAGAGTCGTATGCCCGACCGCTCACCAACACTAGGTCTGTTAATTGTCCTTGAGCCTGATTCCATTGACGTGCCAAGCACCCCTGAAGCGGGCGCATATGTAGTCTCGCGTGCGGGACTATGAAAATGCAGGAGGCCATCATGCCTATCAACTGCATGAACACTCGCGCTGGAAGGGAGTGTTGAGGTTTGAACTTTGTGATCAGCAGTTGCATGCTGTTGATCCTCACTAAATTTGGCTGAGCTGTGGCTGTCAGAGTGTTTATGGTCGCGCCCAGGTACTGGCGTACGTGTGCGGGTTGAAGATGTGATTTTGGGTAATTTAGTGAGAATCCTAGACTGTGAAGAAGGTGAATGGTGTGGGACATGTGGCTGGCACATTGCTGGGCTGACTTTGCCTGAACAAGCCAGTCGTCCAGGTAAGGGAAGACGTGAATGTGCTGTCTCCGTAAATGTGCAGCCACTGTCGCTAGGCACTTGGTAAAGACCCTGGGTGCTGTTGTTACTCCGAAGGGGAGAACTTTGAACTGATAATGGTGATCCTGAATAGTGAACCTGAGATATTTTCTGTGCGATGGGTGTATGGATATGTGGAAATACGCATCTTTCAAATCCAGTGTGGCTAGGAAGTCTCCCTGACTGAGTAACGGTAGAACCTGCTGTAGGGTGAGCATATGGAAATGCTCTGACAGAATGTAGTGGTTGAGGGGTCTCAGGTCTAGTATAGGTCTGAGAGATCCGTCCTTTTTTGGGATTAAGAAGTACAGAGAGTACACCCCTGTCCCCTGTTGGTTTACGGGCACGACTTCTATTGCACCTTTTTGCAGCATACTTAGTACTTCCTGCTGCAATAATGCCAAGTGCTCTACGGACGTAGGACGGTGCTTTGGCGGTATGTTGGGTGGAGTGGGCGTTAATTCTAGACAGTAACCGTACTGGATAATTTCCCTGACCCACCTGTCTGTGGTGATGGACTTCTAGACTGACAGGAACTGGTGGAGTCTCCCCCCGACAGGTGTTATGTGGTCGGGGGGCAGGGAGAAGGCGTCACTGTTTGTTTTTGAGGGAGGACCTGGTGTTGCCGTACCCACGTCCTCTGCCTTTGGTGCTGGATCCACGATATCCACCTCTATTGTTTTTATCGTAGGTACTTTGCGTACCCCCTTTATTGTACTGCTGCTGGGACCCCTGACCTCTAGCTGCTCCTCTAGTCCCGGGGCGACGAAAGGAGCCACTCCGAAACTGCTGCGACTGCAGAGCCCCCATTGATTTTGCAGTTTCAGTGTCTTTTTTAATTTTTTCGAGGGTAGTGTCAACCTCGGGCTAAATAAAAAGTCTGGGTTGACCGGTTGATTTAAGATGTTGTTCTGAATTTCAGGTTTGAAGCCTGAGATTCTCAACCATGCGTGCCTCCTCAACATTACGCTAGTGTTGATCGCCCTTGCTGCAGTGTCGGCTGCATCAAGTGCGCATTTGATGGACGCATTTGTAAGGAGTTGTCCCTCTCTAATAAGGAGCTCCGCTGCCTCTTTGTATTCATTTGGCAAGTGTTGTAGCAGTGATTCTAGTGTGTCATAGTGTGACCTATCATAACGGGCCAGGAGTGCCTGGGTGTTGGCAATGCGCCAGATGTTTGCTGCTTGCGCTGCTATCCTTTTGCCTGATGTCTCCAGCACTTTGGACTCCTTGTCGGGGGGAGGAGCATCACCCGTTGTTTGTGAATGTGCTCGTTTGCGAGCATTAGAAACAACCATGGAGTCTAATGGTAACTGACCCTTAATGTACATAGGGTCTCCGGGTGCTGGCTTGTTTTTTTTTTCCGATTCTGGGGTTCAACACCCGTGCCCTGGTTGTTTCTTTAAAAATGTCTTTTGCAGGTTTCAGAACCCCCTTCAACATTGGCAGAGTTTTGACGGTTTTCTCAGAGGAGGCGAACGTGTCCACTAAGAAATCTTCCTCTACAGTGTCAGAATAGAGTTCCACTCCATGATTGGCAGCAGCCCGTTCTATGAGGGCATTAAAGGCAGCAGTGTCCTCCGTGGGAGATGTCTTTATATTATAAAGCTGCGTGTCAGGAGCATCTGGTGCGTTACCCTGGTCGGTGGGGTCTCCCCATGCCTGATCTGGGTCTTGCATGCGATCATCAGGATCGATATCCACCGGGTAAGTGGTATCATCCCCTATATAGTCCTCTCCAGCGTCTGCCTCCGAATGCGTAGGAGAAGAAGACGGTGGGTCCTGAAGGTAGGGTTGAAAGGTTTCGTGAAGCACTGGTGTGGAACCTGCTGGCAGTTTTTGTTTCAAAGGAATCTTGTATGAGTCCAAACCCTTCTCTGGTGTGATTTTCCGCTTGCGGAGCAGCAGCCTACCAGTGTCGGCGTCGATAAAGTGTGCCTGTGAAGGCTCGATATCGATTTGTCCAGCGGTTAGTGTCTGTGTTTGGTGGACACGTGTCCGAATTTCGAACATTTTCGGTGCCTTGGGCGGCGGCAATCCAAATGTGATGTGCGCCGGCGCCGAGTGTGCTTTTGCGGCCTTGTGCGTTTCGGGACCCGACGTAGGTTCGAGGGTTGCCCGGTCCCTGATGCGTTGCAACGACGCTGAGACCTGTAACAAGGTGAACGCAGATGGCGCTTTGGAACCGATAGGCACCTTGGAGGCAGGCGTCGAAGCGGTATCCGATTTTTTCCCAGTCTTTGGGTCGTCGATCCGAAGGTGGGTATCGACGCTCCTTGGAGCCGATGATTTGGTAGGCGCCGCACCCTTTGATGTCGACGCAGACGGATCGACCACCTTGACCTTGGTGGGTTGGGCCGTAATCTTCGGTGCCATAGGCTGAGGCGCCTTGTGGGGACCGAGGGCCTTCTTCTTTGGCTCGGTGCCGGAACCCGTCTTGGTGAGCTCGGCACCGAAATCTCTTTTGGTGTGTTCGGTGCCGATGACCTGTGCCGGCGTCGAAGGAGTGGAGGGCTTCGAGGCCTTCGATCCGATCGCAACCAGTTTCACTTTCGGTTTTGAGGTAACCGATGCGACGGATGGTTTGGGTTTCACTGAATGAAACCCAGTCGTCTTCGATATTAATGGCTCCTGTGAAATGTTCGAGGCCGGGCCTTGAGGCGGGGCCGAAGAACTGTGTGACTGATCTTGGGTAAGGCCCGCAGGCAATCCCTCGACCTGAGCCTTATGACGACTTTGTCTCTCGGCCTCCGTTTCGACGGGTTGGCCTAGCTCTTCGCTGGAGCTATCTTCCTCGGCCCCAAGGGCCTCATCGTAGTCTCCTACCTCGCCGACGACGTCTTCGTCCTCGAAGATCAACTCATCATCGTCTTCCGATCAGGATTCACGTTCGGAAGCATGGCTGGAGTCTAGGTCTTCTACGCTCTCGGCTTCCTCATCCTCGGTGCTGAAGATGTTGACCGGGGCAGGCGCCGATTGCTGTGCCTCCAATCTCGCTGCCCGTCGATTCTGCAGAGTCTTCTTCGAGCGGAACCGTGCGCAGGCCATACATTTTGACTCATCATGATCCGGGGAGAGACATTTGTTGCACACCGGATGGACATCGACGTGTGGGTATTTCGCATGGCATAAAAGACATCTCTTGAAAGGAGTCCTCGATTCCATCGTCGAGCGTTGATCGATGTTCGGACCGAAGCGGATCCGAAAAGCGTGAAGAAGTTACTAAAACACAAAATAAACTGGTCGATACCGAACGCGAACAATACCGACGAAATCTAAAGGCCTTTTGGCCTTAAACTAAAGTTTCCGAACTTGAGCTAAGATAAGCACATCCGAACCCAATGGCCGAAAAAAACAATCTGAGGATGCCCATGCGCACTGTAGTCCAGGGGAGGAGCCACCTATCTCGTGATACTTCGAAGACTCTTCCAGGACAACAATGTGCAATCATCCGGACCCAACACTAGGCGGCGATCTATGCACATATATGAATTCAGCAGCCCACATGCCTCGAACATAAGTATACCTTTTCATACTTACCTAATTGGTCTGGATTCTGTCTGCGAGTGTGTGCCATCAGTCTTGATTGAGTGAATACAATAAAATCTTAACACATCCTCCTGATAAGCCTAACTGCTTGACCACACTACCACAAATAGAGCTGTTAGTGATCATCTAATTTAGCCTCTGCTATACCTCTGGGGATACACTGGACTCTGTGCACACTATACCTTGTGCACACTATACCTTACTTTAGTGTAGACTATACAGAGCCAGATTCCTACACAACCCATCGAGAGATGGTCCGTTTTTGCACAGCCCAACCTTTTTTGGCACCCACATAGCCAATGAAGAGTGATCATCCACCCAGAAGTCTTTGGTACGGTTAAGATAGAAAGATAATACAAGTTTTGGATCCTGGTGGTGGATTCTCTCCGCCTCTTTGGAGGGATGCAGGGGTGGGTAAAAGGTGGGCAGAGTGATGGATTATCCCACATGAAAGGGCATGACCACGTTATGGAGCAACACCGCTTTCGTTAGAAGCACCACTTTATACGGGTGGGGGTCAGAGAGTGGGGATTGGAAGACCGAGCCTGAAGCTCACTAGCTCTGCGAGCAAGAGGATGGCAAAAAAGGAAGCAGTTTTAAGAGTTAGAAGCCTGAGAGGGCAATTATGAAGAGGCTCGAATGGAGCGCACATAAAAAAATCAAGACTAAATTCAAATCCCACTGAGGCATTATGAAAGGAAACGGAAAGTGAGTAAGGACCTGAGGAACCCATTTACAATAGGAGACTTGAAGAAGAAGGCTGATCTAGAAGTCTCGGAAAGGCAGAGATAGTTGCAAGATAATCATTAAGTGTGCCAAAAGCAGAGCCCTGCTGGACCAAAGAAAGCAGAGAACCTCTGAAAGAGGGGCAGAAAGGGGATAAACAGTCTTTGCTGTGCACAATGTTACACATGTGTTCCATCTACAGGTGTATACGGATTTAGTGCAGAGACGTCTAGCTGCCAAAATGACAGCATAGACTTCAGGTGGAAGGTCGAAAGCTGTCAACTTCTGCTGCTCAATCTCCATGTAAGAAGGTGGAGGCTGGACAGGTTTGGTTGAAGAACCGTCCCCTGCTGCTGCAACAGAAGATCCTCCAGAAGGAGCAGTCTGATCGGAGGATCGATGGCCATGCTCAGAAGGTCAGAATACCAGACTCTTCGTGCCCAATCCGGAGCCACGAGAATTACTTGAGCTTAGTTGTGCTTGATTTTCTTGAGCACTCTAGGCAGAAGTGGTATAGGAAGAAAGTATTAGAAGAGGCCCAAGCTCCACTTGCGGTGAAAAGCGTCGCCTTGGAAACTCCAACGCGCAATACTGCTGACATAGCGTGTTCTCTTCAGAGGCGAACAGATCTAACCAAGGCTCTCCCCACCACTGAGCGAGACATTGCACCACCGCTAGTTGAAGATGACATTTGTGATCAACCAAGGCACCGACGGCTAAGTTTGTTCACCCTGGCGTTCAGATAACCTGCCAGGTGTTGAACCGCCAAGGATGTTCATGCCATGTCCAGAGACGGAGAGCATCTTGACAAAGGGTCCATGACCCCATCCTGCCCTGTTTGTTGCAGGACCACATTGCGGTGGTGTTATCTGTGAACACCTGCACCATTTTCCCTTTGAGAGAGGGAAGGAATGCTTTCATTGACAGTCTGATAACCCAGAGTTCCAAAAGGTTGATATGGAAACCGGGCTCTGCTGGAGACCAGATGCCTCTGATTTCCACCTCTCCCAGGTGCCGCCCCATCCCAGGAGAGATGCATCTGTCACCACCGTCCGATCTGGTTGGGAAAGGGAGAGAGATGTGGCTCGGACCCAATCTTGGTTCGTCAGCCACCACTGCAGTTGATGCGCAGTTCCCTCTGGGATCTGGACATAGTCGTAAAGATTCACCGGATGCTGAGCCAACTGGAACTTCAGGTCCCACTGCAGAGCCCGCATATGCCATCTGGCATAATAAATCAGCAGGATGCAGGAGGCCATGAGGCCCAGCAGCCTCAGTTATTCTCACGGAAATTCGGGATAGAGGCTGAAAGATCAGTATCATAGCCCGAATATCCCGGAATTGCTGCTCGGGAGGATATGCCCGAAACTCACTGTGTCCATAACCGCCTGATGAAATGAGCGTCTGAGAGGGAGTCAGGTGCGACTTCTGTACGTTCATAGTGAACCCCCGCGAGTGCAGGAAGTCCGCCGTAGTCTGGAGGTGGGAGACAACCGCCAGTCATCGAGATAGTGGAAGACTGGCAACCCTGAGCTGCGCAGGTGAGCTGCAGCCACCGCCATCACTTTTGTGAACACCGAGGGGCAATGGTAAGGCCAAAGGGAAGGTCTGTAAACTGAAAGTGCTTGTTGCCCACTATGAACCCTAAGTAACGTCTGTGGGCAGGCAGGACAGGGATATGGAAATAAACATCCTGCAACTCCAACGCTACCATCCAGTCTCCTGGGTCGAGAGCATAAAGGACCTGGGACTAAGTGATTATTTTGAACTTCTCCTTCTGGAGGAAGAAGTTGAGGGTCTGGAGGTCTAGGACAGGACGCAGTCCTTTGTCCTTCTTGGGCACCTGAAAGTAGTGGGAATAACAACCACGTCCTACTTCTGGCACAGGGACCCTCTCTATGAGCCCCTGGGCCAAGACAGCTGTAACTTCCTCGTGGAGAAGCGCCAAATGATCCTCCAATATCCGGTCGTAAGAGGGTGGCATGGCAGAAGGGATATTCTCAAAGGGAGAGAGTAGCTCCTTTGGACGATCTGCAGAACCCACCTGTACGGCGTGATGGATTGCCAGCAGAGGAGGTGATGGCGAATCCTGCCTCCGACTGGCCATTGATGGGCCTGAAATGTCAGACTAGGAGAGTTTGGAGGCAGTGGCAGGGGGAAAGGGTGGACTGGACCGCCAACTGGCTCCATGACCCACGAGGATGCTGGGTCCCATGTCCACAGCCATGCAGAGGCTGGACAGCTTGGATGACTCAGTGGCTGGTCTGGACAGGGCGTGGCTGGTCTGGACAGGATGTGGCTGGGTGCCCCTTCCGTAGCCACGAACGGCCGACTGAGGGGTTGGTGGTAGCTGTGAGGCCCAAGTATCTACCAATTATGCAAGGGGGTCCCCTAGAAAAGATAAAGGGCGGGGTAAGTCAATCAATATAAATCCAGAGAGAAAAACCACCCTATTAGATATATGAAAGGGCCTAAAGCAACTTCAGCGATGTAATCGTATGGGTGGTTGACTCATGTATCATCCAGATGGAAAACATACGCTACTACGAAGTAGAAAATGCCGAAAGTTCAGCCACCCATACGATTACATCGCTGAAGTTGTTTCACCTTGACGGCTATGTGTTAGTGGAATTTTGATGGAATGAATGTTTGTATGCATGAGTTGAGTGTTGTGTGGGACATGTAGCAATTTGTTTACACCAAAACTATGTATTGTATTTATATTTTTCTCATTATCCAATATGTTGATGTGTAAAAATTCACAAAAAGTATCTGAAAAAAATTGATGTTTTGTATATATAAAAAAAGCACAATAAACAAGAAATTTATATTTTTCTATTTAGTAACCTTGTTTGGTACTTCTTCATAATTATACTGTGCCTTCAGCTACAGTTTAGTGTTTCCTGATTTAGGGACCTATGCTTTAGGCCCTTTCATATATCTAATAGGCCCAAGTATCTAGCCATAGCTCGAGATTCCTTGAAGCGCTCTAGCGCTGCGTCTGCCTTGTTGCCGAAAAGGCGGATTCCATCTAAGGGCATGTCTATCAAAGTAGATTGGACATCCCCGTAAAGCCAGAAGTCCTCACCAGGCGTCTGAGTGCTACCGACAATATATGGTGAATTTGGCTGCGTCCCTCCCATCTGCAACTGCCTGGGAAAGAACGGCCAGGGCCTCCTCCGGCTACTGAGGCAGCACCTGCGCAACCGTATCCCAGATAGTAAGGGAGTATCGGCCCAAGAGGCAAGCCGTATTCAACTACCACAATGCCAAGCTGGAGGAAGAGGACATCCTCTTCCCAAGATGGTCCAGCTTCTTGGATTACCTATCTGCGGGTGCAGAAGGAAATGCGCCTTTTGAAGATGAGGCTTAGACAACCAAGCTCTCAGGGGAGGGATGTTGCGTAAGGAGTGTTGGGCCTCCCAGAACTGACGGTGGTGGTGGGCGATTGTCCTGTCCACAGGAGCCCCTGTGCTGGGGTTGAACCAAGTGCCCAGAAGGACATCAGTGAGGGCTACACTGAAGGGCAAAAGTGGAAGCCACAGACTGAAGCGCCTCTGTCAGGTTAGTCCTGACTGCCACCGCAGGGAGCTCAAGGCCAAGGACCTCAGCCATCTTTCTCACCACCACGGCGTAGGAAGCTCCCTCCTCCGTAGTCACACCAGGGGGAGAAAGCAAGCCAGTGTTAGGGGAGGTGTCCAAACCACTGGCCTCACCCAAGTCCATCAGTCAGTCCGCAGGTTCTTCAAGCAGGTCGGTTAAAGGGTCCAGCTGCCCCTCCCATTCCTCCTCGCCACCTCCTGGAATAAAATGAACACCAGGGATGAACACAGGGACGAAAGTCCCTACTGGGGTCAGATCTGACGTCGGGTTAGCTCAGTGTCCACTTCGAAGACAAGGATGGGGTAGACGACGACATGGGAAACGGTCCACATCGGGAGCATTGTCTCTGTCGTCGGGTAAGGTCGAGTAAAATCGACAGTCATCGGTCCCGATCCGATAATGGATCCACGGAGCCCCCAAGAGTTCGGCCACTTAGAGCCCCCAACCTACTACTCGGAGCCTAAAGGCGCCCCAGCTGATCCGGGCAGCCAAAAAAAGAGGTACAGGGCCTCACAGATCTTCTAGTTGTGGGCAGGAGATGCTCCGGCTCCCGGAAATGTGGGAAGGCAAGGAGTCATCTCAGTAAGAGGCTCCAGGGACAGAGCTTTTGTCAGAGCTTTCGAACCAGCCCCACGTAGCGTCAGTCAACGGACAAGGTGAAGTCGAAAAACGCCTGTCTTTCTTCGACTTCTTCTTGTGCTTACCTGACCTCCAAGATAACTTGGTATGCTACAAGGAGTGCAGGCTCCATGACCGTCCTCATGACCTTCCTCTCAAACAAGAACGGGAGTGACATGGAGCCAGGCGCCGGGCCTCCAACAGTTTTTGGGACCGCTCCTGCAAAGCCTTCGGGTTCATGGCCCGGCACTCGGATCGTGGTTGAGCTCCAGGCATCAGAGGCACACGAGGTGCGGATCTATCATGGACATCATCCCATGACAGGAGCCGGAAGGTTCGAAGCCGGTCATACACTGGAACATACTTGATGCACCAGGAGTCCAAGACACTAAAAAGTATACAAAAGTAAAAAAAAAAATGCTAGCCAAAAAACAGCTAAGGAGTAGCTCTCTCCGGATCTGCGCTTAGGCTGGCGCTTAAAAAAAAGAACGGACGTCAGCATGCATCGGAAGTGGCAATACAAGTCCAGCAACATCATCCCAGCGCCCACAACGCAGACGACCGATGTCGAGCTGACTGATACCACCAACCAAAGTGCAGGGGTACTGCTGTTGAAAGATCTTTAGATCCAGACTGATGAATGGGGGAATTTCTAAAGGTAAGGAATCTACAACTAGAAGTTTCTATCAGATACACAAGTTACCTTCATCAAACAATTGTACATAGCAAAAATCCAAGACAGTATGATCAGTTGTATCCCTCTAAACTATCAGCAATGTGGTGGCATCCATAATTTGGGTTAAAGACCTATGATTAACTCTATGGAGCAGATTGCACCTACCATAGTTTTCCTTATAGTTCCACTGCGATATATCACTCAAACTTTGTTTGGGGACTTTAAAAAAAAATAATCAGAGTACGTCAAAAGCCCAATAGAGGAAACGGGTCCAAATGATTGATCTAATCTCATTCATTATCATCATTGGTACCTTATAAACACAGATAAGTCATGAGTGCATATATAGCCAAGGTTGGAAGTCATGAGTGCATATATAGCCAAGGTTGGAAATTGTCTATCAGATATATTGTGCAGACTGTTCTGTATCTGACAGAGAATAATTATTGTGAGACCTACTATACAAGTACAATTTCACAAACTACAGCAGTAAACATTTAAAAGTTTGGGTACTGTAGCAAAACTATGCAGGTTACAAAGTGATTTTATATATTCATGTTTTAGCCTTGATGCAGGACTAAGCATCATGTCATAGAATCCTTATAGTTTTGATGGTTCTTCATAGTAAAATGGCCTTCTTCGATGTCTGAACTGGAGGTGGAATTTCTGAGATTTTCCAGAAGAATGACTCCTATGCTAAAGCAGCTGAAACACCATCATTTAAAGGCCATATGCCATGACACATTCACCAGTGCAGATACCTTGGGTGAGCCAGCCAATCCTAGCCAGCCATCAGTTATTCTTACAAGATATTATCTACCTTCAATTTGTTTTTACCATTAAACTATCTAAACGGTTTGCCTTAAATAATTTTGAATTCGCTCCTACATACCTTTGGCTTAACTATCAGATTACCATTCATCTGCCTGAACAATCCTCCACCACTGTCCACTTGTTGAGCTTTATCACTCATTTACTCAGAATGGGAACTTAGAACATCTGGACTCCATTGCGGATTGCTACTGTGGAACTTGTGGCACTGTCACCCCTATCCTTTCTCTGCACTCTGAGAAGGTCACTGATCGTGTGATGAACCTTAAAACATATGAATAAGTTGGTAGATAAAATGTTCATGTGGCTTATTTATCTAACTGCGCGTAGGGGACAAGGCCATATATAAGGAAATGCAAGTAGCACCCCACTTTTGCATATCTCTCTTCTGTGTGTGGCCCAATGGGTATATTCCCCTAAATATCTTTAATGTTACAGAGGCACAAGGTAATGGTCAGAACAGATGCTTATAAATATTTGTGTTAAATAGCATCCGTGAGTAATTACTACATGAGGATGATGGGCTTGCAGCGAGAGATGTTCAGAAGTTCATCCCCATCTTGGGGCTCCTTGCAACTCTAAATTCCCTATTTACATTTTAAGAGTGATCTAAAAATATTTCTTTAACTTTTTCTGCAGATTAATAAATGTTTGCAAAGAAAAGAAAAACACGTAATCCAACAGGCATACATGCCATCAAGATTTACAGGAAAACCTCTGAAAATCTTGCAAAAATAAACGTATGAGCAGTTTGCGTTGACAGATCTCATGTAAGCAAGAGTTTTGAAAACGTTACCACTTAGTTGTTAGACAGAGAGATCTGAAGACCAATCAATCAGGGTTTTTCAAGCGTGCTACTCCCCCTTGAGGGTCTAAAGGCAAGGGGGAGGGGCGATACAAGCAGCTCCATAGGTCATTCGAAGAGCCAGGTCTTGCGGTCCTTTCTGAATTGGTGCAGTGTCAGGATTCGTCTGATGCGGAGGGGGAGTTTGTTTCAGAGTTGTTGTTGCGTCCTGGGTTAAGTGCATGGAGAGTGCTGGGGTCATAGGGGCAGGGGGTCAAGTGACCAGGGTCCCTGGCGCTGGTCTCAGCCTTAGGCACAACTTCCGCGCCGCAGTGGCTGGCATTAAGCAGGGGTCAGGAGCGGAAACCCGCTGGGGGGAGGGGCTACAGGGGCAGCAGCGGCGAGAAAAACAGGGAAGAGAGGCAAAAAGAGAGAAATAAGAATTAAAGACAGAGATAAAAAGGCAGAAAAGAAAGGCAAAAAGAAAGGCACAACCGAAAACAACAGAAAAGGCTGACACCCACAGAGTGGACTAGCAGAAGAGCAGGGTCATCCACTAGGCCACCAGGGATGAAGTGCAGGCTAGAGCCTGCGGGTGGAGGAGGGCTTCGAACACCTACCTAGGACACCAGAAGGCACTGAGGGCAGTGCCTTAACGGCGGTGCTGTCCAAGGGAAGAGTAGTTACTCTGACCAGGAGGTCAGAGGTCTTGCTCTCTCAATATGGCCCACTTTACTTAAGATTTCAATGTACAAACATTAAAGGAGGAGGAGCTCTCATTCCACTGCCCCATAGAGTAACAAAGCAAGAAAGAATATTAAATGGTTTTCTGTGAGGGAAAAAACTGCAGATTTCCTTATAGCCCAGAAAGAAAAGAACACAAATGGGATTGTGGGGCTGTTAAATACTCTGCAAAAGTTATTTAAAAAATAAATTGTGACCATTTCTTACTAGTTGAATGCGGTAAAAAATTCAATGAAATCATCAATTGAAATCTCTAATATTGACTAATTAGGTCATGTCCAAGGCAGAGGGAAGTATTGAGTCAGCCAAGAAAACTACTTGCCCATGACAATGGTGATAAGGTGAGACATCTTCCAAAACCCTCAACATTAAATCGGTTGCCTACCCTGATGTTTCGATGATAAAACCCCTCTTTTAGCTTGTCCTTGTATAGTTTAATATATGCAGGGACAATGTTTTGACAATTGGGATGTTGCAAACTCTTTATTTCCTTACCCGGGATGGCTCTAGGTGTGTTATTGCAGAATTGTGGCAGTTGTAACTGGCCTCTTCTTGCCCATTGAAAACGTTGTACAGCTTTAGCTGCCCAGTGCAGGTACCAAGCATGAGGAAACGCTCTCGAGCTGAGAATGCACAGCATGTGAAACCACTCTCATCCTCATTTGCTTCCCTGAAAACAGAGATGGGACGAAACCTGTGGATAAAGAAAAGACAATAAGGCGATACATTCACGGTTTGAAGGACCATAAGCAGAACGTGCCCCAAGAACTATCTAGATTTGGAAATTACTCTAGAGCAGTGATAAAGTACAGCTCGGGGGCGGCATGCTGCCCTCCTGATCTTTATTTGCAGCCACCTAGTCAACGGCAGCATTGAGCTGATGTTCAGTCGACTCAGCACTCACGAACAAGTTACTGACCTTCGGTAACTAGATATCTGTAAGAAACATTAGTTAGATTCCTTACCTTAGAATATCCCCAGGCGTCAGGCTGGATCCGGAAAGATTTTTCGAAAGCAATACCCTTGCGCGTCGCTAGGCGTCGTCTGCGGCTCCGCGTCCGTCGTCATGATCGCCGGGATGACGTCGGAGTACTTACGCCATCCTCGCGCGCTGACGTCAGTTCTTGTACATAGCTTTCCGCGCCAGGAACGCAGAGCCATGCAAGAAACCGACACAGGTGCCATGAATCTAGGGCCCTGAAAGGGATGACCTTAATCCTAGATGTCAGTTTGCAGAACGGGGAGGATGGGTGGGGTGGTAAGGAATCTAACTAATGTTTCTTACAGATATATCGTTACCGAAGGTAAGTAACTTGTTCATCTGAAAGAAACCCGTTAATTAGATTCCTTACCTTAGAATAGATACCCCAGCAATACCAACCCCGGTGGTGGGTCTGCGAACCAAGATCACACCAGAAAGTCCTGGAGAACGGAACGGCCAAAGAAGCAGTCTCTCCGGACTTGGCTGTCCAGGCAGTAATGCTTAGCAAACGTGTGCAGCGAGGCCCACGTTGCTGCCTGACAAAAGTCCTGCAGAGGGACTCCCCGTCCCAGGGCAGTAGCAGCCGCTGTGGCCCGAGTGGAATGGGCCCTCAGCCCCACAGGAGGTTCCTTCTTAGCCAAGGAATAACAGGCCTTAATGCACAAAACGACCCACCGACAGATGGCCTGCTTGTGCACTGCCCGCCCCTTCCTAGCGCCCACGTAGCCAACGTCCACCCGGAACTGTTTCGTGCGGTCCAGATAGAAGGAGAGCGCACATTTTGGGTTCCAGACACTGGAGCCTCTCTTCCTCTTTCGAAGGATGTGGAAAGAAGGTGGGCAGTGTAACAGACTGGCCGATGTGAAAGGCAGTAACCACCTTAGGGATAAAGGAAGGACGAGTCCTGAGAACAACCTTGTCTGGATGGACAGAGAGGAAAGGAGGTTTAGAAGAAAGAGCCTGGAGCTCACTCACTCTTCTGGCAGAGGTGATGGCAACCAGGAAAGCAGTCTTAAGAGTCAGAAGACGAAGAGGGCAATTATGAAGTGGCTCAAAAGGAGCGCACATCAGATAGGTTAACACCAGGTTCAAGTCCCACTGAGGCATTACGAAAGGGACAGGAGGAAACATGTGAGTAATGCCTTTAAAGAATCTAGCAACAACCGGGGACTTGAAAAGAGAAGGCTGATCAGGAAGCCGTAAGAAGGCAGCAACAGCTGAAAGATATCCCTTGAGGGTGCCCAGAGCAGAGCCCTGCTGGGCCAGGGAAAGAAGAAAGAGGAGAACTTCAGAAAGAGGGGTGGAAAGGGGATCCACAGCCTTTGCTGTGCACCATGCCACAAATTTGTTCCACCTGCAGGCGTATACCGTTTTAGTGGAGGGACGCCTGGCTGCCAGAATGACATCACAGACTTCAGGAGGCAAGTCAAATGGCATCAACTGTCGCCGCTCAATCTCCACGCATGGAGGTGGAGGCTGGACAGGTTTGGGTGGAGGACCGTCCCCTGCTGCTGCGACAGAAGGTCTTCCTGAAGAGGCAGTCGAATCGGGGGATCGATTTACAGACTGAGTAGCTCGGGATACCAGCATCTTCGTGCCCAATCCGGAGCCACAAGGATGACTTGGGCCCGGTCACGCCTGATCTTCTTCAGCACTCTGGGCAGAAGTGGTATAGGCGTACAACAGACCGCAACTCCACTCGCAACGAAAAGCGTCTCCGAGCAAGTGCCGCCTTGGAAATTCCAACGCGCAGAACTGATGACATTGCGCATTCTCTTCGGTGGCGAATAGATCTAACCAAGGCTCTCCCCACTGCTGAAAGAGGCCTTGCATCACTTCCGAGTTCAGACGCCATTCGTGATCCATCATGCACCGGCGGCTGAGTTCGTCCGCCCTGGCGTTCAGAGAACCCGCCAGGTGTTGAACCACCAGGGTGATGCCCTGATGTTCCAGCCATGTCCAGAGGCGCAGAGCCTCCTGACAAAGGGTCCACGACCCCACCCCGCCCTGTTTGTTGCAATACCACATGGCGGTGGTGTTGTCCGTGAAAACCTGCACTTCACCTCCCCGAACAGAGGGAAGGAATGCCTTCAGTGCAAGCCGGATCGCCCAGAGCTCCAATAGGTTGATGCAGGAGGCCATTAGACCCAGCAGCCGCAGCACCAACCTGATCGAAACTCAGGATAAAGGCTGAAAGATCGGAATCCGAGCCTGAATATCCCGAACCCACTGTTCTGGAGGATAGACCCGAAACAGCGCCAAGTCCAGAACCGCTCCAATGAAAAGAAGCTTTTGGGAGGGACTCAGATGCGACTTTGGCACATTGATGGAGAACCCCATCGAATGCAGGAGGTCGGCTGTAGTCTGGAGGTGGGAGAAGACTGCCTGGGGCGAGCCCACCTTCAACAACCAGTCGTCGAGATAGGGGAAGACTGGAACCCCTAATCTGCGCAGATGAGCTGCGACCACCGCCATCACTTTCGTGAACACCCGAGGGGCACTGGTGAGGCCGAAGGGGAGCACGGTAAACAAAGTGCTTGTGGCCTACCGTGAACCACAGGTAACGCCGGTGGGCCGGCAGGACGGGGATGTGGAAATATGTGTCCTGCAAGTCCAACGCTTCCATCCAGTCTCCAGGGTCTAGGGTCTAGGGCACCCAGAACCTGAGCTAAGGTGAGCATCTTGAACTTCTCCTTCCGGAGGAAGGCGTTGACACTCCTGTGGTCCAAGATAGGGCGTAGGCCCCCTTTGCCCTTCGTGGGAACCAGAAAGTAGTGGGAGTAAAAACCCCCACCTACTTCTGGGCCAGGAACACGCTCGATGGTCCCCTTGGCCAAGAGGGCCGGAACTTCCTCCTGCAGAAGCTGCGAGTGATCCCCCGACATGCGGTGGTACTGCGGTGGCATGGCTGGAGGGGGAGGGAGTAGCCCCTTTGGACGATTTGCAGCACCCACCTGTCCGACGTGATGGTACGCCAGTGGAGCAGGTGATGGCGAACTCTGCCTCCCACTGGCGTGGAATGGGCCTGAAAGGTCAGACTAGGAAGGCTTTGAGGCAGGGGCTGCGGGGACAGATGTGGGCTGACCAGCTCTCTGTCCCCCTGCTCCGCCTCGGCTGAATCCACATCCGCGACCGCGTTGAGGCTGGTTCTGCGGACTGTGGCTAGACGGACGTGCGGGGGGCGCCCCTTCCTTGGCCACGAAAGGGGAGAAAAGCGGAAGTTTGCGGGCGCGGGGCTGAGAGGCAGAGAGGCCCAAGGACTATCCGTTTTGTCGCCAAAAAGGCGACGGCCATCGAAGGGCATGTCCATGAGGGTGCTCTGAACATCCCCGGAGAAATTCGTGGATCTCAGCTAGGCGTGGCGACGACTCGCCACCGTTGTCGCAAGCGCCCTACCTAGCGAGTCCATGGTGTCAAGCCCACATCGAATTGAGTACCGTGCTGCATCCCGCCCCTCAGCAAGAGCCTGGGCGAGCCGTGTCTGGGCCTCCTCCGGACACTGGGGCAGCACGTCCGCCACCGTATCCCACAAGCAGTGGGTGTAACGGTCCAAAAGGCACACGGTATTAATGGACCGCAATCCCAAATTGAGGGAGGAAAAGAGCTTCTTCCCAAACTGTTCCAACCTTTTGGATTCCTGATCTGGAGGTGCGGACGGGAAGGCGGTCTGGGACGTAGAGGCCTGGATAACCAGGCTCTCAGGGGTGGGGGGCACTGACAGAAAGCTGGGGTCGCCCGAAGGAGAGCAGTGGCGCCAGGCCACGTTACGGTCCACAAGACTGACTGTGGAGGGCTTGGACCAGGTGCCCATCAGAACGTCAGTGAGTGCTTCATTGAACTGCAGTAGAGGCTCTGAGGAGCTTACTGCGGTTGAAGCACTTCAGTGAGGAGGTTAGTCCTCACGGCCGCTGCAGGGAGCTCCAGATGAAGGGCTTCGGCAGCCCTGTGCAGCACCACAGAATAGGTCGCACCCTCCTCCGTAGCCACGGAGGGAGGAGAGATGAAGCCAGTGTCAGGCGAAGTATCGAGACCACTGGCATCCCCCAGCTCTTCTGCCTAGTCCTGATTAGACTGGCACTGCTGTGCCAGAGGGTCCTCAGACCCCTCCCAGTCGTCCCCGTCATCCGACTCCTGGTAGACAGGTTGAAAGCACGGACCCGGGCGGTAGATAAATTGCTCATGCGACGGAGACGGCACCAGGCGGCGACGCTCCGACGCCGGACCGGTGCTAAAACTGGGGACAACGTTGTCTGAGGACGGCGCTGGGGGCGACACCATAGGGGTCGGCGTTGGGGTCGTAAAGTCAACTGGCATCGGAGCCGCCAGCTCGCTAGGCCTCCCAAGCGACCCGCGGGGCCCGAAGGTGTGCCGACAGGCCGCGACGGCGGAGCGAGACTCCTCATGGCCACGAGGAAGTCCCGAATCTCGCCCGGAATCGCATTAGGTACAGGGACCGGAGGGTATGGGGCCAGATGCGACTCCTGCGGTTCCGACAGAGCCGCGCGGGTGGTGCAACCTGAACCCTCAGCCGAGTCGCGCGACCGGCGACGGGAGTCAGAAGAGCGATGTCGCCTCTTCGACTTCTTGTTACTGTGCCTCGACTTACCTGAAAGTGAGGACTTTGAACCTGACGAGCGGTGATGACTTTGGCTCCGCAACTGGTCCCTCGACCTCCTCCTCGACCGGGACCTTGAGCAGCGCGGAGCCGACTGCGGGAGCTCGAGGTCAAGGCCCGGCAGTCGGGGCACGACTCGGCATCATGGTCGGCCCCAAGGCAGTAGAGACACCGACGGTGGTGATCCGTAACCGACATCAGTCGGTTACAGGCGTCGCACAGCTTGAAACCGGGCATCCCTACCGGCACCAGGAGTCGAGGTCGACTCGAAAGATGAACCAAAAAAGTCCCAAAAATGTAGTCAAAAAGTGACAGCCTGGGGATATTCTAAGGTAAGGAATCTAACTAACGTGTTTCTTTCAGATATTAAAGTACGAGTTACTTACCTTCGGTAACTATGTATCTGGTAGAGACGCCTAGCTGCAGATTCCTTAATTAAGAATTATCCCCAGGCGTCAGACTGGATCTGGATTTTTTTTTTGCAGCAGCAGCAGCACATCTGCACGCCAGGGGACAGTGCCACACTACCCCGCCCTGACGTCGTCCACGGACGTGACCCTACCCCGCCCTGACGTCGTCCACGGACGTGACCTCCGAGACAACGTCTCTACCAGATACATTGTTACCGAAGGTAAGTAACTCGTACATCTGATAGGGACATCTAGCCGCAGATTCCTTAACTAAGAATAGATACTATAGCCATACCCCAAGGGGAGAGGTGGGTCTGCGACCGAATAATAGAAAGTGCCCTAAAGCACTACGCCGGCCAAAAAAGGACGGACTATGGAGAAAGCTGTGGCGTCAGCTATTGAGCAACCCAAGCAGCTCATAGAGCAGAAGACAACATGAGGCAAGGTATTACAAGATTGCCAGAATGGCGCGAGACCATACCCGTGTGAGCATGAGATGTAGAAACGGCACTAAACCATATCCCAGAACTTTAGAGAGAGTATGTAACGAGGAACTACTCTCAGAGCTTAATGGTGTACCAATTTGGCACCAACGAAAGCTAGAGGGCAATATGGACGTAACCAGAGCCCAACAGGGGAACCTTTGCAAGGAAGGCTGGACAGGCAGCATCCAGGAGGCAAGAAGGAACTGAGCAATGTCTCAGAAGGACATGCGAGAACAGAAGGCACGCCAAGTGCACCCTTAGTCACACGAAGACGACAGGGGCGGAGAGCACCACGCTGAAGTACACCGAGGCGGACCACAACAATAGCATGCATATAGCAGACAGCTATGGAGACCACAAAGTGGCTTAGCTAAGTCGAGTATAAGACAGCCCAACAAGTGAGTTGGAAGGCCAAGGGAAGAACGAACCCACGGAAGACAGAAGCGCAGGACGCAGCACCTGGGACGACCTTCATCAGAGGAGCTGTCCCGCAGGCACACCAGACACACATGAGGGTAACACCCAAAGTAAAAAGATACATCCGAAGAGTGGGGTATCCGAGGCACTGAGGATGCCTTTAGGAACTGTGAAGTACAACACACATAGCTGTTGAGAACAACATTAGATCTCCAGCCAACCACCTCCGACCCGGAGGGGAAATGCACCCAAATAGAAGAGAGGGACTGTGCAGTACATGATCGGGACAGATAAGACTCTAGATAGAGCATCCAGGAGGCCCACCTCAGGGAGTGGAACCCTAGGAAACCTCATTGCTAAAGATGCAGGAACATCCACCGAAGTGCAGCCGAAACGTTGTAAGAAAAAACACCGCCGTACAGAAAGATGGCAAGGCTGAGTATAAGTACCCAACTGCTCCCCGCAAAACGAGGATATAGGACCAGACCTCGAAGAAGCGAAGAGAGGTGGAGGTGTGTAGAAAGGGATATCCAACGGGCAATCCGAGGAGATATATATATATATATATATATATACACTTAAAAAAACCATAGGTTTCACACATGTTATAGTTAGCTGGACATTTCACTCGTAAAAAACCAATGAAATTCCCCCGTTATAGTTAGTGCAGGCAACTATAACTCACGCGACCGCAATCCTCTGCTGAGGACGTCAGATATTACATCACTGTATTTAGACACTTATTTACCCATGTCTTCTTCCATTAATCTTTAGCTATACATATATTACAAATATTTATTTTTCATAAAGACACATATGTCATCAGTGATGTAATATCTGACGTCATCAGCAGAGGATTGCGGTCGCGTGAGTTATAGTTGCCTGCACTAACTATAACGGGAGAATTTCATTGGTTTTTTACGAGGGAAATGTCCAGCTAACTATAACATGTGTGAAACCTATGGTTTTTTAAGTGAATTTGCAAGGTTTTTTAAATGCTAATTCGTAACTATAACGTGTGTGAAACCTATGGTTTTTTCAGTGAATTTGTACGGTTTTTTAAATGCTAAGTTATGTATTTATTAAAAAAAAAAAAATTTAAATCACGAGGTGCGCGCACCGTGCGCGCGCTGTGGGCGCTCGGTACGCTTCGCACAACGAGCGGCCACGGTTCGCAGTGCGTGCCGTGCGTGCGCGGTGCGTGCACCTCGCGATTTAAAAATATAAATAAAATTGTTTTTTTCTCCCTTGGGGGTCCTTCTGTGACCCCCTGACCAAGGCTAGGGGGTCAGGAACTGTCCACTCTGCCCCCTTTTCACGTTCTCCACCTTTTTTTTTCACCCCCTCAGACTGCGAGAGACAAAATGGCGGCCGACACTTCCTGGTTTCGACCGATTCGAATGTTTATCGACATCTAACAACCAATCAGAATTGCGCTCGCGCACGGCAGGTTGCGCGCACAGTGAGCGCGTATAGATATTGATATGCTTTTAAATGCTATTTTCTCAGGAAATACTGAACAGATTTACACCAGACCTGCAAAAGGCACTTCCTTGACCTTATGGCTACCTCTCTGCCAAATTTCACGTAATTCTGTTCAACCGTTCGGGCTGTAGCTGCGACTAAAGGTCCTATGGAAAAATGCATGGGGAAAACGCGTTTTGGGACCCCCCCTTTTTCTCGGCCCCCGCTTGACGAATCACCCCGAGACTTTCAGGGTAGGAGCTGAGCGGAGTGCCCCATTAGTTTTGAAAATTGCGCGAGGATTCGTCAACTGGCATCAAAGTTATTCAAAATAGAATTTTGAGATTTCCTATGGAAACTAGGTTGTAACTATAACTATCTACTGGCGACCGCCAGAAGATAATTTATATATATATATCTCAAAGCAGGGGGCCCAGCCACAAGACCAGGCAGCTGCGGGTATGATAGGAGAACCTGCCGGAAGCACCTGGGGCAGGAGGCAGCTTCATTTTGAAGCGTGTTGAAATACGCTGAAAAGAGATAGAACGAGGAAAAAAAAACCTAGAAGAGGAGAATGAGGTAAACACGCAAGGCTCAAGACAGGCGAGACCTGTGGCGCGTAGGAGACAGTGCCAGAAGGCACAACACTATAAACCGTCCAATGGTAAGCAAATAGCGTCAGGAGGCGTAGGGAGCCCCAGGGAACTTCCACGCCTGCCTGGCATACAAGTACCCCACCTGGAGTATATCACACCCCTAAGAAAAACAAGGGAACACCTCTTAGGGTAAACCATAGTCAGTGGACAGAACAGAACAACCTGTGGAACACTGTCATAGTAGGCTTACTGAGAGCCCAAAACACAGAGTCCAACAGGCGGATGTTAAATAAAAGGGTAGCCACCCCAGGACATGACCGGATATTTTCCAGGAAGACACCATCCCGTAACCAAGCATGGCGTCGTAGCGCAACCGAACCAGCCATAGCATGGCCTAAGGAATCCGAGGTATCCAGGGACGAGCGAATAGTAAATTCTGCAAGATAACGGCCGTCACGGATAATACAGAGGAGGTCAACATGAGCACCCTCAGATGTTGAAGATAGAAGAGACTCGGCAGAGTCCCAAAGGGCAGAAGTAGCCCGAGCCAAGACACACACTGTATTGAGTGATTGAAGTCCTACACTAGTGGAGATGAAAATATTACGACCCCATGACTCCAGCCATCTGGACTCCCGGGAGAGAGGAAGCAGCAGCTGAGGCAAGGAAGGAAAAGCAGCTTGCAGAACCAACCCTTGAACATCAGGATGAACGAATAAGCAAACTGGATCGTTTGGAGCAGGACGGTGGCGGTGCATGATAGAACGAGCCACCGGCTCACCTGATGCCGGCCGAGCCCAGGTGCCCAGAAGGGCATGATAAAGAGATGCTTCGAAAGGCAGAAGCGGCTCTACATAACCCGAACCGTGGTGGAGGAGATCCAACAGAGGGTCAACAGGCAGAGGGACCGAAGGGAAGTGCATACTCAGAATGCGGGTGGCCATGGAGACAACTCTTAGAAATGCTGCACCAGCCTCGGTAGCCCTCTGAGGAGGGGACAACAACTCATCTGTGGGTGAGAGCTGTAAACTGAGCCTCCCAACCCAAGGACGGCTTCCGATGAACGGAGGATGAGCCCAATGTCCAAATGAAGGAAGCCCCATGGACAAATGAGGGTCCTGATGGGATTCCTGAGGATGCGGAGAATTCCCCGGAGCCACAAATTTCAAGGGGGTAGAGGCAATGACGGATTCGGTGTTGCTGGACGTTGGGCTGACGCCGAACTCCCCCCGGAAGCCTCCGGAGAGGAGTCAATGATCCAGCGTCGAGGCAGTGCCAGGATGTCCTCGGTCGGCGCCGACTCGGCCTCGTCCGGTGCCGACTCGGCCTCAACCACAATATGCTCCGGCTCCGAAGAAGGGAACGGTGCCGGAACCGGGGAGGCAAGTCTACGGCACCGGACCGGCGCCGACCCCGCCTTGACCACAAGAGGCTCCGACTCTGAAGTAAGGGACGGAGCCGGAGCCAGGGAGGCAAGGCTTCGGCGCTGGCTCGGCCTCTAAAAAGGCACGTCCAGAGCCAAGCTGCGAGCACCAGCAACCACCTGCGACGCCACAGGGAGCCCCACTGGACTATGCGGCGCGGTAGGGGTGCTATGGGTCAAAGAGGGGGACCCAGCTGGGCCGCGCCCTGACGACGCAATATCTCCATCATCCCTAGAGGCAAGGGGCTCAATTGGCACCGGGGGGGAACCCACCAGCGAGCCCAATGGAGACCCGGCACGTAGCAGAGGGCCCGAGGACACCCCAGGGAGAGGATGGGAGGGGACCGAAGGGAGGCCTGCAAGGCTGCGGCATAGGCCACCATTTGGGTCCAAGTCGCCCCCACGCCTGGGAAAGGCGGATAGTGGAAGGAGGACTCCCGGGGTCGCACGTCCGGAGAGATCCGAGAACTAGTGCCTCCGACAACAGAAGAAAGGGAGCTCGAGGACCTCTGCGACATGCGCAGGGACTTACTGAGAAGGGGTGAGCGACGCACATGGGAACCAGATGGCGACCGACGCCGCAAACGGAACCCACTGCCTCCAGGACCTGTTGCCGAAGAGGAGGCCAGGGGTCGTGTTGACTCTGACCGGGACAGGCGAGGCGAAAGTAACCTCATCCGGCGCTCCCGCCCGGACTTCGGCTTGAGCTGTTGGCAGACATCGCAATCCGTCGAGCCGTGGTGTTCGATCAGACACCACATGCAGATAGGGTGTTGGTCCGTCGCGGATATTTGCCGCGAACAGGAGGTACACCTTTTAAAGCCTGAAGTCATCGCACACTGTTCCAGACGCGAAGGGGTCAAAAGGGGCCTGAAAACAGGCCAGAGGAACGGCTTACTCTGGATCCGCGTTGCATGCGGAAAAGAAGGAAACTGACGTCAGCGCACCGGGAGGGACTTATATGAGCTCGCTGGCGTCATGTCTGTGGACGTCGTCAGGGCGGGGTCGTGTGGTGCCCTCCCCCGGCGCGCAGAGGTGCTGCTCCAAAAAACTTTCCGGATCCAGTCTGACGCATGGGGATAATTCTTAATTAAGGAATCTGCGACTAGATGTCTCTATCAGATATATGTTCTATAAATGTGCAAGGGTTTTTCCTAAATGTTAATTGCAGTTAAAGAAAGAAAGTAACTAGGGTGTCCTACACCGCTTTACTTTAAGAACAAATTCATTTATGAAGTCATCTTGCAGCAAACAAAGTCTATTAAAAATTCAAAAAATTTATTTTATTAACATGCGGGACCATTTCACATTAGTAAATCAGATTCTATGTCTGGACTGGAGGCTCAGATTATGCCTTCGTCTTTCGCTTTATTTTTCACAGCAGCACATTTTTTAACACAGTAACCAACTACATTTCCCATGAACAATAGGCAAAACAATAAAGTCTCAACAGGAGTCCTTCCTCGCTGTCCGTGCTCCAGCCAGTCAGCATTGCATAGTGCCTTCACACTGTTTCCTCTTCCTCAGAAGCATGATAAGTCGTTTTTTATTCTTCTGGTTTGAGGGGTTATAAATGAATGTACTTGGTGGCGTTTTGTAGCGTTTTCAAAAATGTTCTGTGTGACAGATTCCCTGTGGTTCGTGGGACGCTTACAGCGTACCTTTATGCAACTGGTTTCCCCTTGAGGTGCGGTGTGGTCCTCCCGCCGCCAGGGGGCGTAGTGCACTCTATGAGCAGCGCGAGTCAGGCACTGGCATTAGAGTCCTGATGAGCGCTGCCCCTGTGAGAGTTTGGCTTGCCTCCTGCCACCCGGTTTACGCCCGTTTTAGGGTCTGTACTGCCCTGTTCTGTGTGAACGCCCTTCTGTGGGTCAGTATTGAGAGAGTTTGAACACCTTGCAGAGTCGTAATTGCACAGAGTCAAGTGGTGCCTGTGGGACACTGTCCGGGGCGGTTGCCCTGTTATCAAGAGGGCTGGTGTGTCCCTTGGGCTCTGCCCGTCAATTGTGTGCCCTCGGCCACCAATGTGTGTCTGGGCTCCCTCCCACCTGCTAAAAGTTGCACTTTTCAGTGCCTTAAAGTAGTGCTTTCAGCACCAAGCTGCATATTGCTTCAGCGTGTTTCTGCGACGGTATACTTACCTACCCATGCAGTCGCAGTAGGATCAGTACCAGGAGGAGGACCCCTTATTTTACCTCTCCTGGGATGATGTCTTCTATCAGGCAGTGGATGACTCCATCTACAGGGCTGTTAGTCAAGCCATGGAGCCTTTAGAGCAGCGCCTGTCAGGGCAGATAGCCAAAGAGTGCGCCAAATGGGCTACTCCTGCGCCATCTACCCCTAAGTCCCCCCATGTGCCTCAACCTACTCCTCCCCCCCCCCGCCAAGAAGCTGTGTTCCCAAGGAGTTGATGTAGATGCGTTTGTGCCTCAAACAGGCTTTCTTGGCGCAGGTGCCCCCACAGCCTGACCCTGCGCCCCTCGCGGACTGCACCCCAACGCCTCTGCATACCGCTTCTCCAGACCCCTTTGACAATGGCGATTCCCCCGGTGACACGGATGAGGACGCAGGTCCCTCTAGAGCTTGGCTCCCGACCGCCACACCTGCCCCGGGGGGTGGGGGGCCATTAACATGCTGGACCCGGATGACATTGTCCACTCTAGGTCGACGGACTGGGTTCCGGGGGACAAAGCAGCCCAGTACGTGGCGAGCCGTCTGCGCAAGCCAATGGAAGACGACGCTCGCAACCGCCTTCGGCGGAATGCCCCTGCCCCAGTTTGTAGGGGAAGGTTGCCCTGACACCCGAAATAGACACCAAGATGGCAACATTTCTGGCGAAGTTTGTAAGGGACCCTAAAAGGGTATTGATCGCTCCTGGTGCTCATGCCAGGTCAAGCTGCTGGATGCAGTGGGGCCGGTCACCAAAATCCTTGACATGGCCGAAGAGGCCAAGGCCTCCGGTGCCATTATCTCCCCGGAAGTGCTCTTGGGATGGGCGCAGCACACAATTGTGTTTCTAGGTAACGCCAATTGCGCACTTTTCACAGAGACACGGCGGTCTCTCCTGATTAAGGTGGACCCAAAGTTGAGTGACCTGGCCTCTTCAAAGGGTGGCGCTGTGGCTCAGGGGGGCTTATTTGGCAACCCGTTCGTCAAAGAGCTGGGCAAGTTTGTGGCGACTTTCACCTCACTGGACAGAGCCCAGTCGAACTTAAGGAAGGTCTTTACTCTCCGGGTTTTCCGAAGGGCTGGCCGTAGCAGGGGCCGCTAGACTGGCCGGTTCTCCAACCCTGACAGGGGGCAAGGCTCCGGGCATGGGCAATACCAGGACAATGCCTGCTTCAACACGTTCTATCCCACCAGAGGACAGAATTTCCGTGGCCGGGGAGGCCAAAGAGGCCTGCAAAATAACACTGGAAAAGGAGTGTGCTGCCCTCAGCGAGTCTGCAAAGGAAGGGAGGGGGGGGGGGGGGGGGGGCACTTGGCGCTGTTTTTTCCGGCTTCAGTTTCTCTCACTAGCGACGCTTGGGTGCTGCAGACGGTCCAGGGCTTTCAGTTGGAGCGCTTCATGCCCGTCCACGTCATTTAAGCCGCCCGTTTCATCTCCTTTTCTCAGCAGGACACAGAGCTGATATGCAAAGAGGTCTCTGCCCCCCTCGAAAAAGGGGCAATTTGCTACGTGGAAGATCATCCATGTGGCTTCCTCAGCAACATTTTCTTAGTGTCCAAGATCGACGAGGGCCGGAGGCCAGTCATCAACTTGAAAAGTTTCAACGAGAGGGTGGTTTACCGCCATTTCAAAATGGAGGGCATCCACCTTCCCAGAGATGTGCTAAGACCTCTCGACTGGATGGTCCGGCTCGAACTGAAGGACACGTACCCGACAGTCCCTATCTTGCCAGCTCATCAGCGTTTACTGCAATTCAGGTGGGAAGGGCAGGTTTTCGAGTTCACCAACTCCCTTTCGGACTATCCTCCGCTCCATGGTGCTTCACAAAGGTCCTCAGACCGGCGGTGGAGTTATGCGCGCGCAGGGTGTTGGAATGATAGTCTATTTGGACAACATGCTCTTTCTGGATCAATGTCCCAGAAGGCTGTCCAATCAGTTGAAGACAGCTGTCGACCTCCTGCAGGGACTGGGGTTAGTCGTAAACGAGAAGTCCCTTTTGGTTCCGGTCCAGTGTGCAACCTTTTTAGGTTTCAATGTAGACTCAGTCTAGTCAACTCGGAGTCTTCCCACCAGGAAGATGGCGAAGATCAGGCACGAACTGCGTCAGACCTGGGTGAAGGCGCAGCATTCCTTGCGCCAGCTGGCGCGGCTGGTAGGTTTTCTGTCCTCCTCGATACAGGCCATATTTCTCGTGCCCTTACATTACCGAGCCATGCAACGCTTGAAAGCGCATCATCTCAGGAAGGGTCTGATGTACTTTGTCGGTGCCCCTGACGGCTGACGTGAGAGACGAGATGGAATGGTGGCTCACCCACATGGAGGCATGGAATGGTCGAGCGATATTCAGTTCTGCTCCGGATATCTTAATCGAGTCCGACGCCAGGCGTTCTGGCTGGGGGGCCAGGTGCGGAGAGTTCTCCACAGGTGGAGCATGGTCCACTCACGAACAGTCATTGCACATCAACTGCCTAGAACTGCTGGCAGGGTCATTAGCGGTGCAATGCTGGACAAAGGACAGAGTCCAATTGTGCGTCCTGCTCCGGATGGACAACATCTCTGTGGTCCGGGACATCAACCACCTAGGTGGCACCAGCTCCAGAATGTTGGCGAACCTAGCCAAGGACTTTTGGCACTTCTGCCTAGACAACCAAATTTTGGTGACAACGGAATACCTTCCGGGTCGAGAGAACGAAGTGGCCGATTGGCACTCTCGTCATCTCCTGGATGCTAGCATGTGGAAGCTGGACCCTCAAATCTTCTCCCAGTTGTCGGAGAAATGGGGCCCCTTCTCGGGCAATCTTTTTGCGTCACGGCTGGATCATCAGTTACCGCGATACTTCAGTTGGCGGCCAGATCCTCAGGCGGAAGAGACGGATGCGTTTCTCCAGGACTGGCAGCAGGAGCAGGGCTATGCCTTTCCTCCGTTTTACATGATCACTCGAGTGTCCGCACTATTTTGCCGCCAGCTGGTGGAGGTGGTGTTGATTAAACCCTTGTGGAGGTCTCAAGTCTGGTTTCTGGTTCTACTGGAACTTTCTTGGGATTCTCCAATCCGACTCCCCACTTTCCTCACATTCTCCTGGTAGTGGAGGGAACGTTGAGGACGAAGGCCTTTGCGGATCTCCGATATCACTGGTCGCTCCAAGGCCTTTCGGGAAAGGCTGAGAACTTGCTTGCCAAAGCATGGGCGGACAGCACGGCCAAGAGATACCAGTCAGGATGGCATCATTGGTGTGTGCGGTGGAGTGTCGATCCCGTGGGGGCGGATGTAGTCCATATCCTTAATTTCCATGCGAGTCTAGCGGAAGATGGCTTGGTTTATCGATTAATTAATACCTTTCGCTCCGCGATTTCCGCCGGTCACATTAAGGTGCAGGGCTCACCGGTGGGTGAACACCCTTTGGTTTGCCGGCTTCTCAGAGGGATTCGCCTCCCTCTCCCTCCGGAGCCTCGGTATTCCGTCCTTTGGGACGTGAACCGGGTGTTGAATCTCTTTCCTTCCTGGCAACCGAATAGGTTTCTGTCCCGTAAGGAAGTGACTGGCAAATTGGCAATGCTGTTATACCTGGTCTCGTGCAGGCAAGTCTTAGATGTGAGAGCTTTGGACATTTCAGCCAGAGTGTTTTCCCCAGAAGGGGTATTATTCACGGTAAGTACAAGGACCAAGAGTAATACCAGGGTCATCTCGTACCCAGCATTCCCAGACTCCCCTAAACTGTGTGTGGTGCAGTGCCTCCGTGCTTACGAAGAATTGACTGAGGAAACTCGCCCTCCGGGTGAGAAGCAGCTGCTCATTGCGCTAGGTAAACCGTACAAAGCAGACTCGTCCCCGGCCATCAGCAGATGGGTGCGTTGGGTGATGCAGGAGGCAGAGATTGATACGAAGCAGTTTGGTGCCAACTTGGCGAGAGGGGCGCTGGCCGCTAAAGCTTTTCTCCTAGGGGCGCGTTTGGAAGATCTGATGCGCATGGCCGATTGGTCCTCTGACTCCACCGTTAAGAGGTTTTATTTCAAACTAGTGCTGGAGGTGGCACGGCTAGTAGTCGACAAGCTTTGAACTGGCATAATCTGAGCTTCCGGTCCTGACATAGAATGAAAATTTGCCTAGCTGTAGTGCTGGTAAGTTTCAATTCTATTAAGGACCCGGAGGCAAGGATTATCACGCCCAATGACATCTGAAGATGTGGACACTTCCCTGTTCTGGTGTAAGTAAACCATTCATGGGTCTTGTGGACTGGTTTGTTTATTTTCGTAGTTCACTTCCTTGGGAAATTTGTAGGTGTCCAGAAGTACAGAAGCTGGTGTGCCTTATAATCTATATAAGGGGTAAATTGAAGTACTCTGTAATCTGGCGTGAGTCGATTAGTAGAGTCTGAGGCCAGGAGGCTGCAAGGCTGCTGTGCTCCGAGTGTGGAGTGCGGCGTTCTGAGTGCAGAGAGCGGCGTGCACCGAGACCCGCGTGCAGCCGCTGCAGAAGAAAGCAGAGGAAAACTGACAGGGCAACATACCCGCAGCCCGCTGCCCTGCTTGTTACCACGCCGGTCCCGGTGTGGACCCCCGGCGGCAGCATGGGTGAAGGTGTCGGCTCCGCGGTGGGTCTCGTTCCGAGCTCGGCGTGTGTGAGGACGCCGCACAGGAACGACCAGAGGCGCCCGGAGGCAGCCGGAAAGGGGTTGAAAGTACTGAGGCTCAGAGCCTAGCGAAAAAGGTTTCCAACTGAGAGCCGTCATCAGGGAAGCTCTGTCAGTATATAGCTTCGGCGTGGAGTGAAGCGGGAGCAGGAGCAGGTTGAGAGAGGTGAGCAGAGGGACAGGGGGGGCGGGGAGCCAAAGACTACCAAGGCCCATCCTGAGCCCCCCACCGAGCATCCCTGAGCCTTCGGAGCCGTGCCAACAGTCCAATAGCTCCAGTGGTCATCCTGCACTGTGCGCACAGAGCGTACTACGGCACAGTGAGCAGAAGGGAGCGGAGACTTGAGAGCCAGAGATCAGAGGCAACTTGGGACCACAAAATCACAACCGGCCACTCAACCCACGCCGGCCCCAGCAACCTCGCCTCCCTTTGTTACTTCTGCAAGATCCCACGATCAGAAGAAAAAGAAAGAGTAAGATCAATACTAGCCAGAGCAGGCACTAAGACTGAGTGCTATTAACATCAGTTGGTAGAAAGCGTAACCTGCCTGAGCAGACCAACAAGTAGCTTCTACTACCAGTCTTTTGTTTGCTCCCTCTTTATGGTATATAAAAAATTGTGTTCACGGACAAGTCATATGAAAAGATTGGGCACTCAGCAGACCTCACAAAATCGTCCAGGCAAAGCCACCCATATCAAATTCCTCTCTGGGAACGCGGATATCTCAAACTTCTTTATAAAACCAGCCAAACCTACTAAGTCAGACCAAGGGTCTTCTCAAAATGCACAAATCGACCAGAGCGAAGCCCAGGGCAAAGGAACAGATAATATAGAGAAAGGTAACTCTTCACTACAAAACGTCAAAGCCTGTGACGGAAAGCTGACCAATGACACCACTACTTTAACATCTTTAACTTTAACATCTGTAAAAGATAAGGATTGTCAAGGATGTGCTGACCTTTCTCTTTGTCTCAATGATCAAAAGTCTCGTCAAATTGCAGAGACAGACTTTACCTTACCAGATATAAAAATCATCGAATCATTATTCCAAAAGGCTGATAAAGTTATAACAATAGCAGATTCCCCGGGACTGTTAAACAGTACTCCACTGATATTTTTTGCCTCAGAAGAGAAATACTCCCATCTCTCGGAATAACCTTTCCTAAATAATATGTTCTTATCTAATGGCAAAACCCAGTGTCTGACTCATTATTGACTCTTCAAAACATCTTGGAGTCAGTGCTACATCTCTTAGGGAATATGATGGAAAATTCTGATCAGATGTTGGATACCCAAATCGGAATGTTCCGATACCTCGTTAGTAAGAAAAAGAAACACCAACAACCGGCCCAGCAAGTCTTACCTTTGAAATCCTATGGAAAGGAATAGAGGACACTCCAAAATCAACCCTCTAAGAGAAACTCCTACCCAACTAAAGAAAGGAAAAGTGCCCCAAACCAACTGGATTTAAAAAAAAGAAAAGACCAAAAAAATGGAAAATGGAACAATCTTTTCCCGTAGAAAGCTATTTAAAGAGCCAAATAAGGAAAAAGTCTGTAACAAAGCAATTCCTTTCTATCCACTTTTTTACCGATGCGGATCAAAGGACCCATTCCAATCTCCAAAAACTGAGACAAACAAAAAACTCACAACAAAGAGTGAATCTTTAACTGATCCTCTGGACTCAGTCTTACCTAAAAAGGAAAAAAAGACAGGAAAAAATCTGCAACAAGATACATAAAAAAGACCTAGAAGTAGAATCACGAAAAAGAAAGCACAAAAGCTAAAATTTTCGACGCATTTAACTCAGCAATGCAAAACCTTAGGAAAGGTACCATTTCCAAGATCAGACAACAGACTTAACGAGATCGGACACAGTGACCAAGATCTTAAGGAGAAAGTAATTCAAAAACAACTAAATCCTTTCACTGCAAAATTCTCTTTGCCTGACTATGACAGAGCACCCAGTGTCATCCTGTGCCAAAAACAAAGGACAGTCCTCGGAGGTAACAAGTTCCCTAGCACAGCAGAGTCAATCATGCTTGCTGGAATTTTCTGATTTATTTCCCTCAGGAAATGATCCTCTAAACCGAGGGAGAATAGTGAATCTAATTCGCAAGATCCCACAATTACATTCGCTAACAAGTTCTGAAATGTTAATGTGACTTCTAAAGCGCTCTGTTATCCTGAGGTGTCCTGGCGCTGTGGGCTACCTACCTAAAGAAAATCAGAAGTAACTATTCATGTAAATAGCCATGTTTTTAATTCTTTCCTGAAAGGGAGGAGCTCAGTTGAGCTTCTAAGATGGAAGGGCAGGCTATTCCATGCCTTAGTGGCACAATAACGAAAACTACCACCCCAGCTGGCCTTGTTATAGCGGGGAAGAATCACTTGTTTGGCTTGCGAAGAGCGAAAAACTCTTCCAGGAACATACCATTGTATCGCATGTTTAAAGAAATCAGGACCAACACCATTAAGGGCCTTAAAAACAATACACAAAGCCTTGAACTGTACCCGTTGCTTAACGGGAAGCCAATGAAGAGTTTGAGTCCCAACCTCACCGACACAAACCTGGGTGTACCTGTAAGCAGCCTAGATGCCGCATTCTGTACGATCTGGAGTCTGATCAAATGTCTCTTCTGGATGTTAATATAGAGACTGTTGCAGTAATCCAGACGTGGCAGAGTGAGCGCTGTGACTGCTATCTTCAGGATTTAATTTTCCTCAGAATGCTGAGAATGTGTAAAAACAAGATGAAACGACCCTACTGATTCGATCACTGAGGGAAAGTTTCGAGTCCAGGATCACTCCCAAGTTCTTTGCCCTTTCCACAGGGACTGGAAGCATGCCCATTGCAGTTGGCCACCAATCAGGTGTCCAGAGGTTGACGGTGTTCCCGAATATAATCACCTCGGTTTTACCTGCATTGAGTTTAAGGCAATTTAATGCTATCCAGCCTGCAATCGCCTGCATACAGTCATGGCATTTTGAAAAAGTCTAAAAGCACGGTGGCTATTGTGGAATTCAGGTTGTGGGTTATCCCATCAATAATCAAATGAAAGTGAGATCCTTCATAAAAATGGATACGACGTTGCTGCAGCAAACAATGGGGAACCCAACCAAAGGGGATACTAGAGGAAAAGAGCGGTATAAAAATATAGCTCTCCGACGATAACAGCAGCAGCATTAAAAATTCAACAAGTATCCCTAACGCAAATGTGACCATTTCGATAGAAAACGGAGAGAGAGTGATCAGGGATAAAAACAAAGTCAAGCAGGAGAGACCCTCAATGGAACATCATTGGTCCTGGATACTGGAGACCCTAAACAGCCAAAAGCAGGGAAGGGAAATCAAACTCCCCTTTCAACAGCAGGTTGTCCATAGCATCGTGGAATATAGCAGGAAAAAACAGAGAAAATGGCGTAAATTTTGGAAGATTCCCCGGCGTTGGTCATTCTCCAGGAAACTTGGGCAACAAAGCCATTTGATCAAAATGACTACTTTGTCTACGATAAAGCAGCAGAACAGGTGGCTTGGGGTCACACTAAAGGAGGTTTAGCAATTTTGGTTCACGAGGACTTCTTTTGGGATCAGGAAGTAATTCCCATGGACCACAGAAATATCCAATGCCTAAAGGTTAAATGCTGGCTTGCCGCCAAGGACTCTCCAACAGACCTAATAATTTTTAACGCTTACATTCCACCAGGTCCCTCGAACAACGCTCTTTCGGTCAAAATATTCGAAGAAATAGAAAGGGTAGTGGAAGAGAGAGGTTTCCCTCCCGTTTTCCTTATAGGAGACTTCAACGGAAAAATATCCAACGATTTCACATAGATAAATGGGAATACAAAGAACGAGCAGAAGCTCTATCAATCTGACTTCATTATTCCCCCCTAGGATCAAGGCAGACAAACGAGGGAAAATCCAACTATCTTCCCTCCCCATAATAATTGGTTTCATCCTGAATGGACGTACAGAAGGAGACATTCCAGCATCCTTCACAAGAAAAGGCAACTTCACCCTTTCTATATTAGACTATATGATCTGCAGTCTAGTTCTGCTTAACAGAGTCGTAAAATTAAGTAAACTGTATCATGGAAGTGATCACGCCATATTAAGACTCAAAACCGAAATAACATTGCAACGCACATCTCCGGGACTTATTATGCATGTACAAAGTTCAGTACTCGTGAATCAGGCCCAAAGGAGAATATTATGAGCATCCACCGCTTTTAACAAAATCAACTACGCAATTGACAAGGCAAAAGTATTACAATACACGCATTCCTCTGTCCCAATAGTAAATTTCGAAATAGTGCTCAATAAAATAATGCAAGCTCTACAGGCAAATCTAAAACATCGGGATAACAGAGCCATACCTCAAATAAGAAAGATCCGAGACATAAGAGTCACCGCATATAAACAAATTAATTTGCATGCAATTTCAAAACCCTTCTAAGACAAGAGAATTGGAAATCAAATGTCTAAAAAAAAGCCGGAGGTGGGAAAAAGAAAAATTGCGAAAATCGCAGCAGGACAAAAACTGGGTCGAAATCCAAAATGCAGCAAAATAAAACAATACTCGTGTGTATTGGTGCTTAATAGCCAAACAAACAGGAACGAAGAAATCCTTGCAAGCATCACCAGTTCCCACGAAGGAATGGGAAAAATTCCTACGTAATCTATATAAATCAAATGGGAATCATGAAAATCTGAATTATCCACTATGTACGCAGACGAAAAATAAACGAAATATTTCTTCTCCTGTGGCCCATCAAATAGAGTATCACATAAAGAAAGCAAGATCATCAGCTGCAATGGCCCCGGATTACATTCCGATGAAGGCACTACAAAGTAATCCCGTTGAATGGAGCAAACTCCTCGTACCATTATTTTCACATTGCTACAATAACGGGAACATTTCCAAATCATGGAAGGGGAGTATAGTTATTCCAATCTATAAGAAAGGATCCCGGCTGCATCCAGGCAACTACCGACAGATTGCACTGTTGGACGCAATAGGGAAGATCTTTGCCACAAGTGTCCTGGACCATCTTAAACATTGGGCCTTTTCTTCTGGAGTGATCCCTCTTAATCAGGCCGGGTTTAGACAGAAACATTCAGTAACGGAAAACATAGCGGTTCTACAGACTATTATCGACAAATATGTAGTCCTGAAATCACAGGTCTATGCGGTCTTTGTTGATTTTTTAACTGCATTTGATAGAGTGGATAGACCAACACTCTGGAAGAGACTCAGAAACCTGGGAATCCTGGAAACTCTTCTTTATCTTATTATTTCACTACACTCTGAAACGTGGTGCCAGGTACAACTGGAACAAGAAAAGGGACTTAACAGCCCAATCGCTACACCAAACGGTCTTAGACAAGGCTGCCTTCTGACTCCCCTCCTTTTTTCATATTACCTCAGTGATCTCCCGGACAGCTTTCTACAGGTTATAAATTTCCCCCGAAGACAGCATCATGCAACATACACACCATGATGCACGCCAACGACGTTGTAATTTTTGATCTTACCCCTTTCGGATTACAATGGAACCTAGACATTCTAACAAGATATACAAATGTCTTGGTTCCAAATACAACTGAAAGGAAAATAGTCCCATTTAGAGGGAGAACGCATTACACAAATTACAACTGGACACTGGGAAGAGAAACGTTAAGAGGTGGTAAAAGAATATACCTACTTGGATTGGATCTTTAACCAATCACTAGGAAACTCTACCCACCTGCAGCATGTAAATAGTGTAGCAGATATTCATGTGGGAGCGCTCCAACGATTATACTCTTCTTCCGGGCAAAGACACTTCCATTCCTTACTACAGGTTTACAGCTCTAAAATCCCCCCCAATTTTATGGTATGCTCTGGAATATATTCCAATTACCCAGTGGCATCAAATACAAACGAAAGAAGGGAAAATTGTAAACTAGCTAAGGTCCAACAAGCTGATCCTACACAAGCTCTGCGTTTAGCATTCTCCTTAGTCAGTTCTTTTGCCAGAGCAATCACTAATTTACTAAGATGGGCGTACAATCTTCTACACGCAAACCAAGGCACTTTAAGATTCTTACTAAAAAAAAGAGACATTCGAGAACGAATCTACAAAATATACTCTAAGCCAGAACTTGATTATTGCTTTTAAATTATCCAATTGCACAATTGCACTTTTGAAATCATGGACTCCTGCCCAAATGAAGCTCTTTCTGAAACATCTGACACCAAGGATTAGTTACAATCTGGACATCTTGCACTGTTCCAAATTACACCATTATGAACATTATGCAAAAGCCATTACATACAAACAGGCTCAACAATATATTCGTTTTTCCTTAAGGCATGGAATTCGGCTGTATAATTTTATTGCGGTTTGGGTTACTCCCTTTTAATTCACTGACTTCTAAATGGACTCACAAAGAACAGGTTACCAGCAATTGTGATCTTTGCAATGGTGGTGTGCAAGATATGAAGCACGTATTGTCGGTATGGCCAAACCCGATACTGGTTGAGGCTAGAAGGCGCTATTTAAAACCAATACAATTTAGATACAACAGCGCATCGGTGCAGAATCTGATCACGCTTTTTAACTCTCCCTCAGATGAATTTGTATGTCATAACTTGTTTAAAATCTTTTTTAAATGTGTATTGATTGTTTTGTGTGTATAGTAATAGCAATCGTTTTGTATGAACAATTTGTTGTTCTCAGCAGAGAACTAAATCAAATTAAACTTGAACTGAACTTGAACAGGTCTTTAGAACTGTGGTAATGAGTTAATAACTTTGCTCATGTGCTGTTGTTTGATTGTTCTTTAATTCAATTGGTTCCAGCTCAGTCCTCTGATACTACCTATTTTGCAGGAAATGATGGATCCAAACAAGGAGCGTGAAATTTGACAGGAAATGGTTCGCTCACACTAATGAATGACTTGAAGAGCAGCTAAAGAGTTGACTTTGTGGAAAATATCTGTATCATCAGGTCCATGAGAAGATTCAAAGTAGACTGGATATCCTCATTAAGATCCACTGTTGAGGACGCCTTCAGAAGCCAGTCTTCCTATGGCTGCCACCATTATAGCCTTGCTGCAAATAGGGGTTAACCCATATAACCTGGCGTGACCTAATCAAATTGTATAAAGAACACTGGTAACTAAATTCTTTTTGCTTCAGTTTGATATGCTATGATTTTAGCTCTGAATTTTGGACAAAGATGGGTCTAATCTGAAGTAAGGTAAATATTAATTACTGATTAAATCTGTTTACCAGTGGGAATTTCTGCTCCACTGTGGTCTAACATTGGAATGTATCCCGCTGTACTATATTGCGTTGTGTTCTTTAACCCATTACAGCCATCATTTTCTGGGGCGTTTGTTAATGTGGACCCCAGAGCACTGCAAAAGTTTACGAGGGACTACCCAGGAGTCAGGAGGAGGAGTTTCCATAAGGCAGAAAGGGTATTCACTCTGTACTTTTTTACTATGTACTTTTTTACAGGTTTTATGATTTCTTGAAGCTTCAGGATATGGAGTATCCAGAGTTGTTGACCTCTGTCTTCTGCCTGACTTGCAGATTTTTGAGCTACGAGAATGGTTCAGGACGGTATTATTATAAACACAAAAGATACACAGCCGACTGATAAAGCGCACATCAATATCAAAGTCCCATATTAGTACGTTTCCTGTGCCAGGCAACTCCGAGATCTGCTGTGTTTGGATCCCACTGGAAAACCAGAGAAAACAAATGGAAAGAAGTGGAGGTGGCACCAGGTATGAAGTCACAGTCACGTGAAAATGGATTGGTTCACTGTGGTACTTTATTCTCCTTCATATAACATGTAAAAACAGCCAACGCGTTTCGTTCCGTTTAAAGGAACTTCATCAGGGCAGAAATGTAATTCCGAAAGCGACCTTGTGTTCGAAAGCTTCTCTGTACGTTATCCAGAAAAAAATAAGTGTCAAAGGTTGACGAAGTATGTTGACGGCGTTACGATTGACGCCTCACGATCACAGATTAGGCACCCACAGTCCAAAGGACTGTGGGTGCCTAATCTGTGATCGTGAGGCGTCAATCGTAACGCCGTCAACATACTTCGTCAACCTTTGACACTTATTTTTTTCTGGATAACGTACAGAGAAGCTTTCGAACACAAGGTCGCTTTCGGAATTACATTTCTGCCCTGATGAAGTTCCTTTAAACGGAACGAAACGCGTTGGCTGTTTTTACATGTTATATGAAGGAGAATAAAGTACCACAGTGAACCAATCCATTTTCACGTGACTGTGACTTCATACCTGGTGCCACCTCCACTTCTTTCCAGGACGGTATTATTATTTGCTTGTTCTTGGCAGAACAGAAATAACAGAAATTCTGTTTTGGTAGGACTAATCTTCAGGTAGGTGCTGGGCATCCAGATCTGGACGAGGTGCAGGCAGTTTGTAGTGCATCAGATGACTGAAGCAGAGATGAGATTTTCAAGTAGAGTTGTGCACTGTCAGCATATTTGTTCATTTTGGATTCGAAGTACAGCCCCAAGGGTCTCCGGGTAGAGGATGACAGGAGGCAGTATGGACCCCTAGGAGACCCCGCAGATGCTAGAAATCCTCTGGACATGGAGATGGGTCCATGTGCACGAACAGGTGTTGGCTTGAAAGGTAGGAGGTCACCATCAACTCTGGCATGAATCCAAACCTCCACAGACTCATGTGGGGTGACAAAAGAACAGAATATGTCTTGAAAAGGGTTTTAAGTCAAGAGTAGTGGGCAGCAGAGTTCATAGGGTGTAAAGAAGGCGGGTGATCAGGATAACAATAGTGACAAAAAAGTAACTTTGCATGCAGCATTTTTTTTTTACATTTCTGGTAGATGAAATCATTGAAATAACAAATGGCTAATAAGAGGCGATCCTGCCAAAAATGATCATTTTCTTTTAAACAAATATTTTAAGAAACTTCCTTAACAGTCACTGATATTTCACTTAGGTGCTACAGATTTTCCTAAAACTACTGAGTAATCATTGCAGGAATGTGCACGCTGCTACAAATTCAATAGAATTTCGAGTTCTCCGTTCTCCATTCTTACTGTGCTATGGTGAGCCAAACTTTCCTCAGGATAGTTCAGGACAGATGCAGCTAAAATATCTCTAAAACAGAGGTCTATGGTTTTGGTTGCTTGATAGACTGACTGCTATTCACTCCCAAATTATAAGACCTCAATTCTTACATTAAAGCCTTGTACATGCCTTATGTATCTCTATCACTCTGTCTAACAATAATAAAGTGCCAGAGCAGCACGTAAAGGAGATTTAGAGAGACTGTAGAAGGATTATGTTATTTACCCTGCCCTTTAAGCATCTGTTTGTGGCATGTAGTGCTGTAGATTTACATGTTCTTCATACTTCCGCCATCTAGTGCTGTGGTCCGGATGTGTACAAGTTGTTTTTCTTCGAATAAGTCTTTCAAGTCACAAAGCAAAGTGACTTCACCTCTTGGTAATAGTGTGCATGGGCATCGGCTCCATTGTTAGATTGTTTTGCCGTAGGCAGGTGAGAATGGAGCTAAGTAAATATCAGTAAAGAGATTTCCATGCAAATTAAAAATAGTATACAAGTACTGCAATGGCCACAGGTGTCTGGGGAGGAGGGTGGGTGCATGTGAATCTATAGCACTACATGCCACGAACAGATGCTTAAAGGGTAAGTAACAATCCGTTCAATGGTATATGGGGTTGTAGGTACACATGCTCTGCATAGACTATAAAGCAGTCCCTCTCCAAAAGCAGTGGCTAAACTGTGGGTATTGCCGTTGTTTGAAAATGGGGACTTAGCACTGCCTGTCCTACTTTGGCTTGTAGGTGTTATAAAACATCCACACAATGTTTAGTGAAAGTGTGCGGTGTAGACCATGTAGCTGCTTTACAAATATCAGCTATTGGGATATTGCCTAGGCAGGCTATGGAAGCCACTATTTTATGGGTAGAACTTGTCGTGGTGTATGCAAAGTTCTTTTAGCTTTGGCGTAACATGAAAGAATGCATTTAATTATCCATCTAGAAATGCCTGTTTAGATATGGCCTTTGCTATGTGAAGAGGTGAAAAAGCAACAAAGAGTGGTTTAGTTTTACGAAACTCTCTGGTTTTGTAAATATAATACATTAGAGCGCTTCTGACATCTAGGGTATGAAGAGCTCTTTCCGCACTGAATCTGGTTGTGTAATAAAAACAAGCAAATCAAATGTTTGATTGAGATGGAAAGCTGGGACCACTTTTGGAAGAATTTGGGGGATAGGTCTAAGGACTACCCTATCGTGTAGTTGGAAGAAATTGTATGGAACAGTTGTACAATGGATCGAATAGTGGGTCCATAAGTCTGGTAAACTCTATGGGCCAGATGTACAACCCTTTTTTTGTGGCCGCTAACAGGAAATCGGCCCGTTTGCGACCGCAAAAATAGGTCTGCCCTAAGCACAAACGCTATTTTGCGAGCCAGTAACCTATTACCGACTCTCAAAATAGGGTTTGCGACTCGCTACATTAAAGGGGCATGCCAAGGGCGTCCCTTCCTAATAGCGAGTCATACTTCAATGTAAGATTGTTTTTCGGTCGCAAAACACTCGCAGTTTACCACCCATTTCAAATGGGTGGTAAGCCACTCGCAAATGGAAAGGGGTCCCCGGGGGACAACTTCTCCTTTGTAACTGGCAGTGAAAATATTTGCAACGAGCAGGCAGTGGTCCCACTGAACACTGCCTTCTCTCAAAAAATGAAACAAACTTTTCATTTTTCTTTTTTAAATGCATCCCGTTTTCCTTTAAGGAAAACGGGCTGCATTTAAAAAAAAATAACAGTTTTATTTAAAAAGCAGTCACAGACATGGTGGTCTGCTGACTCAAGAAGGCCAACATCCCTGGTAGTGCTAGTCCTTCCCAATGGGGTCGCAAATTGTGCCTGCCTCATGAATATTCATGAGGCAGGCAATTTGCAACCCCATTAGGAACCCCAAATAGTGTCTGAGACACTGTTGTAAATTCCAATTTGAAAGTCACAAATAGCGAGTCGCCAAACGACGCAATTTGCGACTCGCAAATTGTAATTGTTGTACTACTGGCCCTAAATTGAGATTCCATGCTGGTGCAGATAGAACTCAAGGTGGAATCACTCTTAAGTCCTTCCATGAATGCCTTAACTGGCACCATGAACAATGACAAATGCAGCCTATTTTGTGATGGGCAGCAACTGCAGCTAAATGTAGATGTATGGAAGTGTAAGCGAGTCTCGAGGTTTGCAAATGAAGAAGGTAGCAAAAAAATGTTTTGCACAGTTGCATCAAATGGATTCACTTTTTTATTGTGGCAGTAGAAAACAAATCTCTTCCACTTCGCTGAGTAACATGCTCTAGTACTAGGTCTATGTGCTTCCTTTAGATTTGTCATATATTCAGGAGGAAGATTAAGGTATTCAAATTCTATGACCTCTAGAGCCAAATTGAATGGTTCAGTTCCTTTGGATTTGGGTGCCTGATTTCTCTGAGTGAGAATGTCTGGGCTGAGGGGAAGGTTTTGGTGGGGGAACTACTGAGAGTTAGAGTAGTGTATTGAACCATGGTAGGCAAGCCCAAGTGGGAGTTACTAGAATGAGGGCGAGACATTTTCGTGAGTCTCTGAACCACAAACGGAAGAAAAGGGAGAGGCGGAAAAGCATAGGCAAATATCCCTGACCAGTTCACCCCTAGAGAATTGCCTTTGGATAGTGGGTGAGGAAACCTGGAGGTGAAGTCTGGGCATTTTGCATTGTCTGCAGTTGCAAATAGGTCCATTTGTGTAAACCATCAATTGCGAAAGTAGGGGAGAAGGACTTGTGGGTGGAGTTTCCACTCATGGACTTGTTGCTGCATCCTGCTGATGAGTTTGGCAAAGAGGTTGTCCATCACCGGGAGGACTTCTGCCATCGGATGAATATTGTGATGTTGCCCAATGCCAAATCGTCTGAGATAGGCCTGATAACTGTAGATAGTGTCCCGTTCCCCCCCTGTTTTTGTAAATAGTACATGGTCGTCATGTTGTCCGTCCAGATCAAGACAAACTTTCCCGTCAGGTGAGTTAGACATGTTTTCAATGCTAGTTGAACAGCTTGAGGTAGTTTATGTGGAGGCCCTGGTGACTGGTATCCCAAAGACCCTGAACTGGGAGATCCTAAAGGTGAGCAACCCATCCCTGAAGGGATGCATCTGCTGTGAGCATGATACTGAGAACAGGGTAGACGAATGGCCGCCCTTTTGGCAAGTTTTGTGTGTTACACCACTGCAGAGAGCGATGAGTGCAGCTGTCCACTAACACTAGATCTTGTAAGTGATCCTGTGACTGAGACTATTGGTGCACCAGATATTCTTGCAGCGGGCGCATATGTAGTCGAGCATGTGGTGCTATGCTAACCCCAACTGTGTGTTGAGGAGGGCCCCTGTATATGGTTGAATCTGTAAGGGTTTAAGGTGTGATTTTTGTATGTTGACAGTAAATCCTAGATGATGTAAGAGATAGAGAGTAGTTTGAGTGTGTTGTTGACACAGGAGGTGACTACTGGCCTTGATGAGCCAGTCGTCTAGATATGCGAAGACATGAATGTTCGGTCTGCGCAGATGTGCTGTTATCACTGCTAGACAGTTGATAAACACCCTTGGTGCAGTAGTGACTCCAACTGGAAGAACTTTGAACTGCTAATGCTTTCCAGCTATAACAAATCTGAGGCATTTGCGATGAGTTGAGTGGATTGGAATGTGGAAGCAATCATCCTTTAAGTCTAGTGCTCACATAAAGTCTCCTTTCAGAAACAGTGGAATTACATCTTGAAGAGTGACCATGCGAGTACGTAGTGATTTAAGGGCCTGAGATCTAATATAGGGCATGGTGAGCTGTCTTTTTGGGGAATTCTAAAGTACAGGGAGTAAACTCCTGAACCTTGATATTGAAACGGGACGGACTCTATGGCTCCTTTGAGTAAAGGAGCCTCCATATCTTGTTTGAGCAGATTTTGATGTGGAAAGATTGGGTCTACGAGGTGGAATGTTCGGAGGTCTATTTGTAAGCTCTACAAAATAACCATGTTCGATAATGTCCAACACCCATTATCGGAGGTTATGGCTTTTCAGGCATGGAATAAATGTTGCAGTTGTCCCCCGACAGGTGTTAAGTGGTCAGAAGGAATGAGCAGAGTCACTGCTTGGAGGGGGCAATGTGTGTTGAGGAACCCCTACCTTCTGAATTATAACCTCTGTAATTACCCCTGTAGTATCCCCTGGACGGAGATGTTTGATGCTGCCTGTAAGAGAAGGAAGAGACATCAGGTGGTGATGTTTTGGCACCCTGTTTGTAGAAGGGATGCTGAAAGGGCCCACACGAGGCAGGGGTTTGTAACAGCCCCATTGATTGTGCTTGGTCCACATAGGGGCCATATAGGCATTCTTTATCAAAAGGTAAATGTAATAATGCTTGCTGCACTTCTGGCTTGAAACAAGGAGGTATGTAGCCAAGCATGCTTACATAACAAAACACTTGTGTTGACACCTCTGGCAGCTGAGTCTAAAACACATTTAATGGAATTTTTAGTGATTAATTTTTCCTTATTTACAATTACATGACCCCTCATTTTATATTCCTCAGGGAGATGTTGGAGGACTTCCTCCATTTCATCCCAATGTGCCCTGTCGTATCTTGCTAACAGAGCTTGAGTGTTAACGATCTTCCAATAGTTGGAGGATTGAGCTACTACCTGCTTCCCTGAAGAATCAATAAGTTTGGACTCCTTATCAGGTGGCGGAGTATTTGCTTAGGATTGTGAATTGGCTCTTTTATGAGCTATAGATACAACAAATGAGCTTGGAGAGAGCTTACCCTTGATGTAAATAGGGTCTGAGGGTGCAGGGTTATATTTTTCCTCAACCCTAGATGAGATTATGCATGCTTGCACTGGATTTTTTTAAATGTCATCAGGTTGTCTAAAGATACCTTTATGCATAGGCAGGTATTGGTAAGCAATATGAGCATTAGACAAGGTTTCAAAGGGGAAATCATCCTCAATAGGGTCTTTGTGTAGAGCATAAGGTCTTGAAAAGATGAAGCATCATCTGGGGTGATGGTTTGGACAGGTAGAGATGCGAGTCAGTATCACCTGGGGGTTCAACATTATAATTATCCCAGGGATCTGCGGGCTGTGGATCTGAATCTTCTCCTCCTCCTGATCATGGAGATTCCTGTGGTGTGAAGCTTCTCGTATACCATGTGAATCATGTGGTGAAGGTGGTGGTGAAGAGGGTGGAAGTGGTGGTGAAGGAGGAAGAAGAGGATGCAAGGGACATTTTGCAATGTCCTTTTTTGCAGTCACTAGAACATCTATGGCCTCTGCAAAGGAAAGCAGGTGCTTAGATGATTTAAATACAGAGTGCACCGTCTGGGCTAAAATATGTCCAGTTCGGGCTGTAAATGCAGCTTTTTCTGCTTCTGATCGAGCCTTTCCTGCATGACTTGGAGTATGGGTTCTGGAGGCAACTTTAATGTGGAAGCTAAAGTTTTCAGTGACAAAGCAGGCTATTTTTTCAGATCGAAGATGTTGGAGCCAAAGGCAGTGGTAGTTGCTTGCTCGGAGCAGCAGAATCAGATGGTCAACCGGATGCTGAGTCCAATCAGCTCAGTGGGGGCACCTTCTGTTTCAGCTTGGATTTTGGATCACAGCCTGAAGGCGGGCGTCAGAAGCAGATAATCGGGGCCTACCATGCCCTCATGGCCGAAGAGTCGGTTGAAGCCAAATATTTTTTGGGAGGTGGACAGGTGTACTCCTTGTTGTTCACTGGTCTGAAGCAAGATCTTGTATTTGGAGTCCAGAGTCGAGTTCAGAATTGGAAGCAGAACCGGACTCGGAGTCATGGATGGAAAAGGCCTCCTCCTCTGCTGCAGAGGCCTAACAAAGCTCTTCCTGTTCAACATCTTGACCAATGATGTCTGGTGTTGCTTTAATCTCTTTGCGCTGCATTTCTCTGCTACACGCCCAGCGGTCCCACAAAGTCTTTTTTCAATTGAAAAAATACACGCTTCACAGTCAGTCTCACTGTGGTCGGGAGACAGACATAGATCATAAACCTGATGGAGGTCGGTTCTCGAGAATTTCGAGGGGCAGCTGGGAATGAATTGGAAGGGAATACGGTTCATTAGCAAAGCATTCTCGGTCTTAGCTGTCCAAAAGAATGAGTAGACCCGAATGGACAAAGCCCGAGTACATCGAAACAACGGGCGAAGGTTCTCTGATTTTCCAGGTGCAAGGATGGAAAACGCAACCGAAACAATACTGACGAGGGTGGAAAAGAATAGCAAACTGAAGATGGCTCGAACTGGAGCGCCACAAAATACATTCGAACCAGACCGCAGAAAGAAAACATTTTAACAATGGAGTCGATGCCCATGCGCAATATTAAGAAGAGGAGTCACTTTCTCTTGTTACTCAAAAGACTTCTTTGAATAAAAACAACTTGTAAACATCCGGACCCAACACAAGATGGCAGATGTATGCAGAGCATGTGCATCTAAAGCCACACATGCCAATTAACATATAATTTGGCTTGTTTCACCTATAACAAAATTGTCAAAGGAGCCCAAGCAAATTGAGATGGAAGGTAGATAGTGAGTTACACACTGGTTTGCATGGAAATGAATTGATGCCTGGAATGCACACTCATTGTATTTCCCATTGTTGATTCAGCAAGACATTGGAAAGGTGGCAAAGAACTCCACCCCACCGGAGAGCGGTGCGGGGACGACAGAAAAAACTAGTCCCATGAAAAATTAGGGGGAAGTGACAAACAGAAGGTGCACATGCTGTTTTAAAGAATTGAAATAAGAGGAAAGCTTAACTGGCCAAATGTATTTGTGCTCAGCCTGTTGTATAATCAAAAGAAAACACATACTATGCAAGTCAAAAAATCTCTCAAATGCAGGAACCCTACTTCTTGGCTGAATTCACAGTTCCCAGCATAAAAAAAACACTGAAGGGAATCAATAAGCAGTCAAACATTGGGAACAATGGTATTAACTCTTCCTTACCTGCTGAAAATAAGGTGACGATCAAAGCATCCTCCATCCACCCCACCATACATTGGAAAGACTGCTCGTCGGGTTACCCGAGACGTAAAGTTTGTAGGTGCTTGTCGCCTCTGCTTGGGTTCAGGGCACTGGTGTGGGTTAAATAGGGAAAACGGAGGGCAGGTAGCCACAGGGTTTTTGCAACGTGCATGCTGCTCCCTGAGGTATTCAGTCATAATGCTGTCCAATGTAGGTGGAGAAGGGAGGTGGCGGTCCAGTTGTTTCTTGATGGCAGGGCTCTGGCAGTAGGCCCCATGGTCTGATTTTTGCCGCAACACCCGCATCTTCTTCCCATTGCACGGTGACTGCCTTTCCTTGACAAAGCTTATGCGACCAATGAGGGGAGAATTGCCTACTGGACCATGAACTGGCAAGGCTGAAGGGAGTGATGGCACTGGTGGCCTTGAAGGGCAATGGATAGAGGTGGAAGGGGTAGACACTACACCCAAACGTGCTGAGGTGCTAGTTGGAAGACGGGGAGTGCGGGGTAAGGCAAGTGGGGAGGAGGCAGCTCCTGGAGCTATGGCAGGGACGAAAGCAGAAGAGTGAGAGGCAGCTGTCATCGGGAGGTCAGCTTCCTTTGTCAGGATGGCAGCTGTATCCTGCAGTCCCTTGGAAATTAGGTGATTGCGGATAAGAAGTAGCAGTTCCTTTTCTGGGAAGGTGATACGGGACTGGGCAACCACATCTGCTTTTTGCAGCCGTGCCAACGACACGTCAGAGCCCATCAGCAAAGGTTTGCCTGAAACTCTTTCAATTAGCTCAGCTGCATACTTGCAGAAACGCACATGTTCACTTCGCTTGTCCTGCAGCACAGGCTCCTTCATCAATTGCTGTATGTGGCTGCTGCTGAAGAGGGGCAACTTGCTAATGATCTGTCGTACAGTGGTGCTACGAGACAGACCCATTAGTGCTTTACAAGCAAGTGCCCGAATTTGGTCTGCATCTGTGATAGGCATTTTAATGGAAAGGAGAGACAGCAGCACTTTAATCCCATTATTAGACTGTACCACATTCCACATCTTGCTGAGTACATGCTCTGTACCCTTTGGGTGAAGGTGAATTTTACGTCGAGGGGTTCCAGAGATGAACTTTCCGATACTAGTGAGACGGTTGTCAGGTGCACAAACACAGTTGATGATAATCTGTAGTGCAGATTTCTGTATCTCAGCATCATGAGTGAAGAAATCTCCTTCTGCAACCCCCAGAATAATGCTGATACCTAAAGCAGACAGCAAAAACAAAAAAATGGAAATACTTATGTTAAATGAAACATCAGAAACTTATCCTATGAATTTTCATGGTGCATCACCACAATTCATCACCAATTATTTGTAGAGCGCTCAGTCAGTCAGTCAGTCAAATGTAACTTTATTCGGCTGATTATAGCCATCAAAGTACAAATAACAAAACAAGACAAATCAAATCTACAATCAATAAAAAACATAAAACGATTATTATTAATCTTCGTAGAGTCCTGCTCCTTTCAAAGTTCATTATCCACAATAGGACAAAATACGCTCCTTCGAATGATACAACAGTTCATACAAAATTGAGCACACCTCAAGAATCCATGACAGAAGAAAATAGCAACAAAAAAATGGAAATACAGCCCACTAACACATAATTAGGCCTGGGAATAAATAAGATAAATAAGTAAGATACAATTAGCCCAGCTTGGACTTATCCAACATTACATATAAAAAAAAGCGTAAAAATAAATTTTTAAATAACATGATTCACGGCCGTGTCCACAGGGAGGTTCATGGATAACATATTCCTGCACCTGATTGCACCTGTTATGAAACTTGCTACCCCAAAACAGACCATGGGTGAGGCCAGCATTTGTAAGTATACCAGCGCCGGCCTGACTTGCTCGAAGTTACATCCTCTAAGTAAGGGAATAATACATTTTCGGCGCAGTGAGTTGTAATATGCCCAGAAAGATATTATGTGAAGAGTATTCTGGTCCGAGAACTTGTCACAAGGACAAGGATTTAATGTTCCCTCTATGAAATAACCTTTGGGAAATACAAGGAGCCAGGGAACCATATTCAAACTAAATCTTATCAAAACAAAAAAGTGGTACGGTTTGTTTATACAAGATAAATATAGTTGCATATGTTGACCCAGGCTCAGTATAACAAATCTTCTCACCATGGGTTTTTTCAATTTGTGCTCCTCCCTTAGTACTCTTTGTCTATCTAAGAACTGCTACTTGAGGTCTCTAATGGCCGATTTACCCAGTGCTGTGGGACAAAAAAACGTTGGGCGGCCAAGAATTTCCATCTGGTCCTTAATGTATCTAAACCACGTAATGTCTAACACCTTTTCCAGGGTAAGACAATCTCCGATGACCGATTGATTAAGATTTGGAGAAGGTTGTGCCCAAATTCTCAACCAACGCAATAACGGGGCAACCGCAATCTGGTCAGAAATAAAACCTGCTCCTAATTCCTCGTGTATGTTAAAAACTGGCGTACAAGCAGGGATCGAAAGCAATCTACGGAAAAAAATGTTTTCAACCCCCTGAATTTCTCTGACATCTGTATAACCCCAGATGTCGCTCCTATAGGTCGACATAGGGAGACACTTAGCATTATAAATCTTCATAAGTGCGGGGATTGGTTTTGAACCTATTCTTTTTGCAAAGTCTAGAGTGGCCCCCGATGCTCTAGCCAATGCATTCTTCTTGTGTGCACGCTGCGTGCACCATGAGCGCTGGTCATCAAAAAGTACCCCTAAATATGGAAACACTGGGACTTTTACTAACTCTAGACCCTTGCAATTGACTTTGACCTTCCTTGCCCTTTTTGACCCTATGGACATAGCGTGTGATTTTTAAAAATTGGTAATTAAGTCCAATGACTCCATAAAATTTATAAAACAATTTAAAAGCGTCTGCAGCCCCCTTGCAGTCCTGGCCACCAACACCGCATCATCAGCGCTCATTCCCATAACAGCATGTTTATGCAAGACGGTTCCATTAGAATTCATGTAAAGCACATACAAGCAACAGATTTAAAAAAAATCTCAAAAGAACTTTTATCAATAGTTTACATCTAAAACAAATGTCTCTGAATATGATGTAACTGAATTGAGAGTTAATGCCAGTATAGAGGTCTGAGGTACCTGAGACAGAACGGGATAATTTAATCCTGGGGACTTGCATCAGAAACAGAGTTGGATTGATTGTCTCTAGCTGTGAAAGCAAACCTTTCTGCGGAGCAAGACAGTTCCTTGCCATAGGCAATCCTATGCATCAATTACAGTACTTTAAAGCACAATCTTTGTTTTCCCAAAAGGCAAGTCATTTCCTTGCAGTAGAAACATGATGCACAAGTTACTTACCTTCGGTAACGGTATATCTGTACGAGACATTAGTTAGAGATAGATTCTCTACCTTAGAATTACCCCCAGGCGTCAGACTGGATCCGGAAAGTTTGTCAGCAGTACCCCTGCGCGTCAGAAGGTGGCGTCATGCGGCTCCGCATCTGTCGTGTCATGATCGCCAGGATGACGTCGCGGCAGCTACTTAGACGTTGCCCTCGTGCACTGACGTCAGCTCTGTACACGACTTTCCGCGCCAAGAACGCAGAGCCATGCAAGATCCTGACCACTGATGCATTGAAACTAGGGCCCTGAAAGGGATGACCTAAACCCTTGAAATCAGTTTGCAGAACGGGGAGGATGGGTGGGGCGGTAAGAAATCTATCACTACTAATGTCTCTTACAGCTATATCGTTACAGAGGGTAAGTAACTTGTGCATCTAAAGGAGACGCGTTAGTGATAAGATTCCTTACCTTAGAATAGATACCCCAGCAATACCAACCCCGGTGGTGGGTCTCGAACCAAGATCACACCAGAAAGTCACGGAGAACAGAACGGCCAAAGAAGCCGTCTCTCTGGACTTGGCTGTCCAAACAGTAATGCTTAATAAAAGTGTTCAGTGAGGCCCACGTAGCTGCCTGACAGATGTCTTGCAGGGGGACACCACGTCCCAATGCAGTAGTAGCCACTGTCGCCCTGGTAGAATGGGCACGCAGCCCCACCGGAGGTTCCTTTTTAGCCAGAGAATAACAGGCTTTTATACACAAGACGACCCAGCTGGAGATAGTCCTCTTGTGTACAGCTCGGCCTCTATTGGAGCCTACGTAGCCAACAAAGAGCTGGTCATCCACCCGGAACTGTTGTGTGATATTCAGGTAAAATGAGCGCGTACGTTTTGGGTCCAGACGGAGGAGCCTCTCTTTCTCACTGGAAGGGTGCAGAGTCGGAAAGAAAGTGGGCATGGTGATAGTTTGCCCAATGTGGAAGGGAGTAACAGCCTTTGGCAAGAAGAAAGGACGAGTGCGGAGCACAACCTTGTCCGGATGAACAGACAAAAAAGGAGGTTTACAGGAAAGAGCCTGGAGCTCACTCACGCGCCTAGCGGAGGTGATAGCAACCAGGAAAGCAGTCTTCAAAGTCAGCAAACGAAGAGGGCAGTTGTGAAGCAGTTCAAAATGAGCACACTTCAAATAAGTAAGAACCAGATTCAAGTCCCATTGTGGCATCACAAATGGAATAGGAGGGAAAAGGTGAGTAATGCCTTTGAGAAATCTACTTACGACAGGGGACTTGAAAAGAGAGGGCTGATCAGGGAGCCTGAGAAAGGCCGAAATTGCAGAAAGGTAGCCCTTAATAGTGCCCAGAACAGAGCCCTTCCGGGTCAAAGAAAGAAGGAACAAAAGGACTTCTGAAAGAGGGTCAGAAAGGGGATCCACAGCCTTTGCTGTGCAAAATGCCACAAATTTGTTCCACCTGCAGGCGTATAACGATTTAGTGGAGGGACGCCTGGCTGGCAGAATGATATTACAGACTACAGGAGGCAAGTCAAATGGAATCAACTGTCGCCGCTCAATCTCCACAGGTGGAGGCTGGAAAGGGTTGGTCGGAGGACCGCCCCCTGCTGCCGCGACAGAAGATCCTCCTGAAGAGGCAGTCGGATCGGGGGATCCACGCTCATACTGAGTAGCTCGGGATACCAAACTCTTCGAGCCCAGTCCGGGGCCACAAGAATGACTTGGGCCCGGTTGCGCCTGATCTTCTTCAGCACTCTGGGTAGAAGTGGTATAGGCGGAAAGGCGTACAATAGACCGCAACTCCACTCGTGACAAAAAGCGTCGCCGAGCGAGTGCCGCCTTGGATATTCCAACGCGCAGAACTGCTGACATTGCACATTCTCTTTGGTGGCGAATAGATCTAACCAAGGCTCTCCCCACTGTTGAAAGAGACCTTGCGCCACCTCAGAGTGAAGACGCCACTCGTGATCCATGATGCACCTGTGGCTGAGTTTGTCCGCCCTGGCTATCAAAGAACCTGCCAAGTATTGAACCACCAAGAAAATTCATTGACGTTCCAGCCATGTCCAGAGATGCAGAGCCCTCTGACATAGGATCCACGACCCCACCCCGCCTTGCTTGTTGCAGTACCACATGACGGTGGTGTTGTCTGTGAACACCTGCACTACTCTTCCCTTGACAGAGGGAAGGCATGCCTTCAGTGCAAGCAGGATCGCCCGGAGCTCCAGAAGGTTGATATAGAGCCTGGACTCCGCCGGAGACCAGAGGCCTCTGATCTCCGCCTCTCCCATGTGGCCGCCCCATCCCAGGAGGGACGCATCCGTCACCACAGTGTGCTCCGGTTGGGGAAGGGAGAGTGATCTGCCGCTGACCCAATGTCGGTTCGTGTGCCACCACTGCAACTGTTGTGCAGTGCCCTCCGAGATCTGGACATACTTGGAAAGGTCCCCTTGATGCTGCGCCCACTGGAACTTCAGGTCCCAATGCAGAGCCCGCATATGCCATCTGGCATGATTGGTCAGCAGGATGCAGGCGGCCATGAGGCCCAGCAGCCTCAAGGTCATCCTGACCGAAACCCAGGATAAGGGCCGAAAGATCGGAATCACAGCCCGAATGTCCCGGACTTGCTGTTCGGGAGGATAAACTCAAAACTACGCCGTGTCCAGAACCGCTCTGACAAAGAGGAGCTTCTGAGAGGGAATCAGGTGCGACTTGGGCACATTTATGGAGAACGCCAGCAAATGCAGGAGGTCGGCCATAGTCTGGAGGTGGGAGACGACTGCATGGGGCGATCCCGCCTTCAACAGCCTGTCGTCGAGAAAGGGGAAGACTGAAACCCCTGATATGCCTAGATCAGCTGCGACCACCGCCATCAATTTCGTGAACACCTGAGGGGCGCTGGTAAAGCCATAAGGGAGCACGGTGAACTGAAAGTGCTTGTGGCCTACCGTGAACCATAGGCAACGCCGGTGGGCCGGCAGGACGCGGATATGAAAATAAGTGTCCTGCAAGTCCAACGCTACCATCTAGTCTTGCCGGTCTAGGGCAGACAAGACCTGAGCAAGTGTGAGCATCTTGAACTTCTCCTTCTGGAGGAAGCGATTGACGTTCCGAAGGTCTAACATAGGACGCAGGCCCTTGTCCTTCTTTGGAACCAAGAAGTAGTGGGAGTAACAACCACGACCTACTTCTGGCGTCGGAATGCGCTCGATGGCCCCCTTGGCCAAGAGGTCCGCAACTTCCTGCTGAAGAAGTGCCAAGTGATCCCACGACATGCAGTAGTACTGAGGTGGCATGGCTGGAGGGGTAGTATCGAAGGGGAGGGAGTAGCCCCTTCGGACTATCTGTAAAACCCACCTGTCCGAAGTGATGGTGCGCCAGTGGGGGAGGTGATGGCGAATCCTGCCGCCCACTGGCGTCTGGTGGGCCGGAAACACCGGACTAGGAAGGTTTGGAGGCAGTGGTGGCAGCTCAGGTGGTGGACTGACCCCCCCGCTGGCCCCGTGACCTACCTTGGCAAGTCCCACGTCCGCGGCTGTGCTGAGACGGTTGCTGCGCAGGCCTGTGGCTTGTAAACAAACGTGTTTTGGTGTCCCTTCCTTGGCTACGAAAGGAGCGAAAAGCAGAACCCGAAGGAGTGCGCGTGGCTTAAAGGCCCAAGGACTTGGCCGTAGCCCGCGAGTCCTTAAAATGCTCCAGCGCACTGTCTGCCTTGTCGCCAAAAAGGCGTGTGCCATCAAAAGGCATGTCCGGAGCTGGCGACGAAGAAGGGCGAGGACCCCCAGTCGGACCCGCGGAGCCCGAATGCGCGCCAGCGGGACCCGACCGGCCAAAGAGGCGGGCCATGGCTGAAAGAAATTCCTGCAGCTGGGCCGGAGTCGCAGATGGACCCGGGAAGGGCGGGTAGGCCGTCGGCAACTGCGTCGGCTCCGCCGGAGCCGCGGGGGTGGCAATACCCTCAGCCGTGTCACGCAACAGGCTAGGGGAAAGCGAAGAGCGACGCCGCTTCTTCGACTTCTTGTGCTTCGCCTTACCTGACCCAGAGTGCGGAGACTTCGTTAAACAATGGTGGCGGCTCTGCGACCGGTCCCCCGACCTCCCACGGGACCGAGACCTTGAACGGCGTGGAGCCGACTCCCGGGCCTCAAGCAACTTTCGGGACCACTCCGGCAAAGTTTTCGGAGCCATGGCACGGCAGTGAGGACAAGACGTGGGGTCTTGATCGCACCCCAGGCAGTAGTGACACTCGTGGTGCAGGACCATCACCGACATCGTGTGGGGACAAGCCTCGCAAGACTTGAAACCAGGCATCCCTATACACCAGGAGTCAAAGACTCAAAAGAACAGAGACAAAAAGTCCCAAAAAACTCAGTCAAAAATTGACTTGGGGTACCGCTCTCTCCGGATCTGCGCTTGCTGGCACGGAAAAAGAAAGTACTGACGTCAGGGCACGATAGCGGCGTCTAAGTAGCTGCCGCTTTGTCATACCGGCGATCATGACGCCTACGACGGACGCCGAGCCGCACGACGCCACTTTAAGACGCGCAGGGGTACTGCTGATGAAAACTTTCCGGATCCAGTCTGACGCCTGTGGGTAATTCTAAGGTAAGGAATCTATCACTAACGTGTCTCTTTCAGATCACAACTACCATTTTGACCACCAAGTTGTAAATGCATTGTAGCTTTAAGACAGGTATCATGAGACCAAGAAACAGATTATTACAATACTCTGAACAGGATAGGACACAAACAGGAATGTCCCTGGCATGAAACTTTAAAGTTAGAATGTGAGAAAGTGGCTCTGTATATACTGTTCCCTAATAGGTACAGGGTGTACAGAGTCCACAGTCCCCCAGAGGCTGATAGAGGTCAAAGTTAGGAATGACCTTACTCTCAAAAGTGGTAGCTTGGTCGAGCAGTAAGGCAGTACCAGAGGACAGTGTAAAGCATTTATTGTACACACTCAGTCAGCAAATGGTTTCACACACTCAATAACTGAACTCTAGGCCAATGGTTTATATATATAATATATATGCTTGTTTTATTTTTAGAACCACAAAGGGGATAAAAATATACTTTCTCAAAATGAGAGGTTGAATATAAATACTTTTGTTTCAAGCAATAAATTTGTGTAAACAGTCACAGTTGGTTGCAATAAACAATCCTATTTCCTAAACATAACAATGCATTGAGCTCAATGGTAAATTCAGGTTATTTGTAATAAATTGCATTTCAGATTACTTTTGGAATTCCAGGTCTGGCTCCTAGATCCAGCCCTGGGTCAGTATTCAGAATCAAGTGATGAAAGTCGACTTAATAACTGTAATGATTTTTAAATAATATTTAGCTATTTCAAAAGTTAGCACTTAGAAAATATTTCAAAGAAAACATTCAATGGATCTCTATGGCAAGAAATTCAAATTGCAGGTAGAGTACTTTATCGTTACTTTAGTAATCCAGGACTGGGTACCTAGACCCAGGACTGGGGTCCTTATCAAAAACAGGTAAGTAATTTCGTTTGCAGAAATGGTACGATTTTAAAAGAATATTTCAAATTTGCAAAAATAGACACTTAGAAGAAATTTCACAGAAAAGCAGACAATGGTTTCCTATGGGAGAAAAATGAGTTAGAGGCAAGTATAGTTGTGGACACTTTTCAGAGTCAGGGCTGGGCACCAAGATCCAGCACTGGGAGCTCACCTAGGAGCAGGTGAGTAAATTCGTTTTTGTCACTTGGCTGATTTTTGGTGAATATTTGCAGTTTTGAAAAGTTCACACTTAGAAGATTTTTGAAGAAAAAGCCAGTCAATGTTACCCTATGAGGAAAATGAAGTTAGCGGTTTAAGGGTAAGTACTCGACTGGCAGAGTTGAAATTCCGGGCATAGACTCAGGGGTCCCCCAGTGTCAGGTAGGTACAGTTGGTTCACCCTCAGCGGTTTCAGGGCGGCCGGGTGCAGAGAGAGTTAGGCCCAATGTTATCCTATGAGGGATAGGGGGGCCTTGGTTGGTGGCTGCTGTCTGGCAAGCCACGCGGCTGTGGGAGCTGGGCTCCTGGTCACTTACTCAGGGTAAGTGGGGAAGTAAGTTAGTGTCGAGAGTGCACTGCCAGGGCCACTCGGGCGGCTGGGTGCAGGGTGCTTTTGAGCCTTCGGGCGCTCAATGGAAATCAATGGGAATGTTCCGGTTTGGAAAAAGGCTGCAAGCTCGGGGACGAGGATGCTTCAGGTGCCACCACCACTTCGAGAGGTAAGTTGGGTAGTTGTAGGTTAGGTGGGTACCCCGGGATTGGGCACAGGGGCCGCAGGGTGCAGGGGTGCCTTTTGATGTCGGAAATCTTACCCTCTTGTTGATCGCGGTTGGGGTGGCACTCTGTTCTGAGGCTGCAGGCTTCTTCCGGAATGTCGAGGGGGGTCCTTGGGTGCCGGACTCGGGGTCACAGTCGCCGTGGGGTCGTCCTCAGGGTCTTTGTCCACTCCGGCACTGGCCAGGCTTGGCTGGTGCAGAGTGTGTTGGGTCCGCGGTTCCGGGCTGCTGCCAGGGGTTAAAAATAGGTTTCTTGAGTAGAGCCTCTACTCATGGGAGTCCCAGGGGCTTAGAGCCAAGAGGTAGCCAGGTCCTCCGGGGTTGGTGAGGTTGCTGGCCACGAGAGATGCCGCGCCGGTGCAGGTTCGAGAGTCGACAGGCCGATAGGGCTGGGGCCAAAGCAGTTGGTGTCTTCTCTTTTTAGCAGCTGCAGGGCAGGTCCTTGTTCTTCTTGCTCTTCTTGTAGTTTTCTATCTGGAATCTGAGGAAGGAAGGTTCAGGGTGCCCCTAAATACTAGATTTAGGGGCGTTACAGGTAGGTGAAGGCCAGGGACCAATGGGTCCTTGGCCTGGGGTGGGTACACCCCCTATCCTGCCTCTCTCCTGTGGGAGGGGGGCAGTAGCCTAATCCTGATAGGGTTGGGCCCCCCATCTTCAAGATGGCAATAGCCCGGAGATGTGCTTCACCTCGCCTCCCCCACCTGAGGGGTGGGGTGGGCAGGCTGGCACATTCCCTGTCCTTGTATGGGGTTTCCGGCCAGCTTCCCTCCAGAGTGGGGGGTTGCAGAGGCCTGGGGAATCTCCAAGAGGTGGCATGCCTTTGAAGCTTCCCTTGGCTCATCCTGGGGGAGGAGATTTATCACCTCCTCCAGGACGGGCATTGTTGCAGGCCCGGGAGAGCAGGGGCTCTCCCACCCAGGGGTCCAGCAACGTGTCTGCTGTGTGGCAGCCTGGGCAGCCTCAGAGCAGACGTGGATTGTAGGTTAGCTGTAAGGGGGCATCTCTAAGATGCCCTCTGGGGTGCTTAGTACATTAAATCCCACACTGGCATCAGTGTAGGTTTAATGTGCTGAGAAGTTTGATACCAAACTTCCCAGTCTTCAGTGTTGCCATTATGGTGCTGTGGAGCTCGTGTTTGACGAGCTCTCAGCACCATGTACTCGTACATGGCAGCACTGTACTTACAGTGCCCAGGAATGGACCTGGGTACTGTAGGGGCACAGGGCTCCTGCTCCTGTGCCCACACCATAGGAATAAGGCACCCAGCCAGAGGGGTGGCTGACATATGCCTTGGCAGTGTAGGTGATGGGCATGGCACACAGAGATGTGTGCCATGTCGACTCTTTGTTTTGTCCTGCACCCAGACACTCAGCCTGCAAAGGCAGTGTGTGTGTGTAAGGGCACAGGGCCTCTAAGGATGGCACAATGAGTGCTGCAGCCCTTAGAGGCCTTCCCTGGTCACAAGGCCCTGGGTACCTAGGGTACCATTTACTAGGGGCTGACATGTGGCCAGGGTTTGCCAATTGGGAGTTTGTATTTTAGGGAAGGAACACAGGCCCTGGGCACCTGATTGGTAGGAGCCCAGGGCACAGCAAGGAAAAGTGCATCAGCTATTAGGCAAAAAGGGGGGGGGGTTACTGCAACAGAAACCCACTTTCTCACATAGAAACTGGTCTGATTTGCTCACATCAGGCAAAGAAAAAGAGGGGTGGACATAATCGGAGGTCTAGAGGCAAGGACGTTAGTTATCAAGCAGAATGCTTAAGAATGTAATTTTCCATGCATGATGGGCAACATCCCCCCCCCCCCCTCAAAAGAAAGAGGCTAGATCGATTGATTTTAGACATTTGAATACTTTGCCAGCAGGAGCTTACTTGTGTTGTAAGTTCTCTATCATCTATTCATGTATGTCCAACAGACACTCACTAAGGTTACACTACTATGCTGCAACATTCTAATGTGAACGGACAGTAATGGGGGTACCACTCATGTAGACAATCATGAGCAAGCACAGCAACACATTATACAAGCTCGCAAACCAATATTAACAAGCATTTGCAATGCCATAGGTCTCGCATTTACGCTAGTTTAAGCTATTGGCATTGGAAATGACAATGCCTTTCATTTAAGTTTTAAAAACTAAAACATAAAATAAAAGGCATTGTCATTTACAATGACAATAGATCAAACTTGTGTAAATGCGAGACCTATTGCATTGCAAATGATGGTTTGTTTTCCCCTCAAGTCAGCAGATTGGTTTGAATGCACATTGAACCGGACAGGCAGTATAAATGAGGATGATCACTTCCGATCAGGAAGCACCGGGTGCAACCGAGGGAATGAAAGGCTTAAAATGAGGATAGCTGTGACGTGGGGGCCTGGGTGTTGATTCACTGTGAAGCTGGTTTCAGCAGCGTAACATATATACAGCGGGCCTCATTGCAAACAAGGGAACTTTCTTTTTTAAAGGCACAGTGATTACGTGATTTGCCCAGAATCCCAGGATGTTGAGACGACACCGATAATCAAACATGGTTCCCCAGTCCCTTAGTCGCCAGCTCTGGCCACTATGCCACATCCTCTCCCAGCACAGGAAGCCTACGGACCAATCATGCTGTCCATGCCTCAAGGGCAAAAGTTACCCTAGGCTCGGTTTTCTCACTGTTATTTTTTTGGCTGTACCACCTTAAGGGCTTCATGCAGAACAGAGTGGGCTTTATTTGATACTGCAGAAGGGGTTGCTGGGTTTTTCTTTTAATTTCCAACATTGGTGAAGCAGCTGCACAAATCAGTTGGTTGCTTGAAATAGCACCACTAACACTAATATTACCGATTCTATTATATGGCCATGTGTGATATCAAATGCCAGCTACAATTTAACAGTCATTGCTGTCCAATTAGAGAGAGGATGTGGCATAAAGGCCAGAGCTGCAGACTTTGGAGCTGGGAAGAAATGTTCAAGTCTGGCGTCAGCTCAACATCCTGTGATTCTCGGCAAATCACAAGCCTGGATTTCACTTACCCTTCGAAGGGATGTGATAGCAATAAGGAAAGCCACTTTCCATGTAAGGAATTGTAGTTCGCATTTATGCAGAGGTTCAAATGGGGGACCCATGAGCCTAGTGAGAACAATATTTGAATTCCACACTGGAGAGGGTGGTAATCTAGGAGGAATAATCCTTTTAAGACCTTCCATGAAGGCTTTGATCGCAGGCTCTTTAAATAGTGACAAGTGTTGTCGATTTTGTAAGTAGGCTGCTAATGCTGCTAGGTGGAGACGTATGGATGAGTACGCTAAATTACATCTTTGCAAGTGTAGTAAGTAGCAAATGATGTTCTGGATGGATGCATCCAGTGGGCGTATATCATTGTTAGTGCAGTAAATGGCAAATCTTTTCCATTTTGCAGCGTAGCAGGCTCTAGTAGTAGGCCGTCTGGCCTCCTTTATGATATTCATGCAGTCTGGTGGTAGGTTGAGGTAACCGAACTCTAGGACTTCAGGAGCCAGATCGCTAGGTTCAGTTGATGTGGATCGGGGTGTCTGATTTCTCCATGGTTCTGGGTTAATAAGGACAGGGAGAGGCGCAGTCTTTGGTGTGGAACTAGAGAGAGTTCCAGTAGTGTTGTAAACCAGGGTTGACGTGCCCATGTGGGAGCTACTAGTATGAGCTTGAGAGACTGTTACCTGAGCTTGCGTACCACGAATGGAATGAGTGGGAGAGGCGGAAAAGCGTACGCAAATCTGCCTGACCAGTTCATCCATATCGCATTGCCCTTCGACTGTGGGTGTGGAAACCTGGCGGCGAAAGTTGGGCATTTTGCGTTTTTGAGTGTGGCGAACAGGTCTATGTCTGGTTGGCCCCATTTTTGGAAGAATGGGAGTAGGACTTGTGGGTGTAATTCCCATTCGTGGATTTGTTGGTTTTGTCGACTCAACAAATCGGCAATCTGATTGTGAACTGCTGGAAGGTGTTCTGCTAGCAGGTAGATGTTCTGGGGAATTGCCCATCTCCAAATGTTCTGTGCGAGCTGGGACAGTTGGAGAGAATGTGCGCCTCCTTGTTTCTGAATGTAATACATGGCTGTCATGTTGTCCGTCCGGATGAGGACAGTTCTGTTCTTTAGATGTAATTGGAATGACTTCAATGCTAGGAACACTGCCAGTAGTTCCAGGTAATTGATATGGAGCACTTTTTGTTGAGTGGTCCATTTGCCCTGAGTGGTGTGTCCTAGGAGATGGGCTCCCCACCCTGTGGGAGATGCGTCTGTTGTCAGCACTATCTGTGGAAGAGGCTCTAAGAACGGCCGCCCTTTGGACAGGTTTATGGTGTTCCACCATTTTAGTGAGCGATGTGAGCGACTGTCCACTAACACCAGATCCGTAAGTTGTCCGTGAGCCTGGTTCCACTGACGTGCTAGACATTCTTGCAAGGAACGCATTTGAAGTCGTGCATAAGGCACAATGAAGATGCATGACACCATCATGCCTATGAGTTGCATGAACACTCTTGCTGGGAGAGAGTGTTGGGATTGAAATTTTAAGGTGAGAGCTTGTATATTGGCTATCCTGGCTGAGCTGGGATAAGCTATGGCCTTGGAGGTATTTATGGTGGCTCCCAGATATTGATGCATGTGGGAGGGTTGTAGTTGAGATTTGGGATAGTTGATGGTGAATCCCAAGTTGTGTAAAAGTTGAATAGTTTGGTGAGTGTGTAGAACGCATTTGTTGAATGAATTGGCTTTTATGAGCCAATCGTCGAGATATGGGAAGACATGCATTTGTTGTCTCCTCAGATGCGCTGCTACTACTGCTAGGCATTTGGTGAATACTCTGGGCGCAGTTGTCACTCCAAACGGGAGGACAGTAAACTGATAGTGTTGCCCGTCTACCAGGAATCTTAGATATTTCCTATTCCCCTGATCCTTGTTTCTTTTCTCTTCCTCACTTTTCACCCTCTTGACTATCTTGGTCTTTAGCGCTGGGATACTTACGGGTTACTATGCGCTCTACAAAACCCTATTAATAATAATAATAATGTGAGCAGGATGCATGGGAATGTGAAAATAGGCATCCTTGAGATCTAGTGTGGCAAGGAAATCGCCTTTCTGTAATAGTGGAAGCACTTGTTGAAGAGTGATCATATGAAAATGATCTGAGTGTATGTACCGATTTAGGAGTCTGAGGTCGAGTATGGGTCTTAACGTCTCGTCCTTCTTGGGGATTAGGAAGTATAGAGAGTATACCCCTGTGCCCTGATGTTGGAAGGGAACTGGCTCTATTGCGTGTTTTTGAAGCAAGGAGAGAACCTCTTGCTTGAGGAATGTAAGATGGTCTGGCGACATGGGACGCTGTTTGGGTGGTATATGTGGGGGGGTATTTGTAAGTTCCAGGCAGTAACCATACTGGATAATTTGTCTTACCCACTTGTCTGTTGTAATGGAATTCCAGACAGGTAGGAACTGTTTGAGTCTTCCCCCGACTGGAGTGGAATGGTCTGGGGGGAGTGGAGGAAAGTCACTGTTTAGTGGCGGGGGAGGTGCGAGTGTTGGTATTGCCTCGACCTCGTCCCTTGGTGTTGTTTCCCCTATATCCTCCTCTAAAATATCCTCTATTGGGGGATGTTTGTGTAGAGGTTTTGAACGTGGAGGAGGTGTCTGCTCCAATATTTTTGGATGCTCCTCTATAGAAGGAGCGTCGAAAGGAGCCACGTGGCTGTGGAGACTGCAATGCTCCCATGGCAGGGCTCGACAAATCCACTCGACCGCTCGCATTTGCGAGGTTAATTTTATGAGGTCGAGCTATTTTTAGGTCCTACTCGCCCTTTCTGGCGAGTAGGAAAACATACTAACTTTTGTCCTCCGTCTTTGAAAACGGAGCAAATGTGACAACATAACAAGATTTAAAGGCCTTTTTATTGCTCACAAAGCAAATGAGCAATAAAAATGCCTTTAAATCTTGTTATCTTGTCACTTTTGCTCCGGTTTCAGAGACTGAGGTCAAGTAGGTCACTGTTAGGGCGAGGAGATTTTTCAAGGTACTAGTCCTGCAGGACTATTACCATTTTTTAGATTTTTCGAGCCCTGCATGGACTTAGCAGTCTTGGTGTCTTTCTTCATTTTTTCAAGTGCAGTATCCACTGCTGGTCCAAACTGTTGCTCTTGGTTAAATGGTTGGCTAAGTATGGTACTTTGTACTTCTGGCTTAAAGCCTGAAATACGTAGCCATGCATGGCGTCTAAGAAGTACGCTTGTATTGATTGCTCTAGAGGCAGCGTCTGCGGCGTGAAGTGCACATTTAATTGAGGCATTTGAGATGAGCTTTCCCTTTTGTATAAGGTCATTTGCCTGGGTCTTGTATTGGTCTGGTAGGTGTTGTATGAGATCTTCTAGCTGATCATAGTGAGCCCTATCATAGCGTGCTAATAGGGCTTGTGTGTTGGCAATATGCCAATGGTTAGCTGCTTGTGCTGCTACTCTTTTGCCCGAGGCTTCTAATAGTTTGGATTCTTTGTCTGGGGGCGGTGTATCTCCTGTTTGGGAGTTAGCCCGCTTCCTTGCGTTGGAAACCACCAAAGAATCCAGAGGGAGCTGTCCTTTAATATAAGAAGGATCTTCTGGGGCAGGTCTATATTTTTTCTCAATTCGAGGGTTAAGTACCTTGGCCCGTATGGGATCCTTAAAAACTTCTGTGGCGTGTTTTATGGCCCCTTTAATCATAGGTAAAATTTGAACTGATTTTTGAGACTGCTCAAAAGTGTTTAAAAGGAAGTCTTTCTCGGGTGCATCTGAGTGCATGGTGACGCCATGGTAAAGTGCTGCTCTGTGTACTAGTTGTCCAAACCCCAGGTGGTCATCTGGAGGTGAGGGTTTGGAAGGATATGTAGTAGGATCAGGTACATCAGGCAGAGGGTAAGCCCAGTCGTCCAATGGTACAATGTCCGGATTTGTGAAAGGATCATTAGGATCATTAAGATCATCCGGATCCCCCCCTCCCCCTAGGTCATCATCATCATCCTGTGGAGGTGGTGTATGTGAAGGAGATGGTGGAGGTAATGGTGGTGGAGGCAGGGGGGGTGGGGTAAGAGGTCGTACAGGAGAGGAAGGAGGAATGGGTGAAGTGGCTGAGTCCTTCTTCTTTACAGGAGCAGGAGAAGGTATTGTGTCTAGCTTCCTTTTCTTACATGGCACAGCAGTGACATGTCCAGTTTTTGGATTAATATAGATCCTTTTTTGCGTTGGATCTGGGTGGAAAAGTTCTTGGTCTTCAGGAACAGACTTTGGCGCCGATTTTTTCGGTTCCGATCTATGTTTTGGGTGATTGGTAGAGTCTTTAGGAGGTGTAGTATAGACCTTAGCCGGTTGTTTCGGTACCGATGAGGGTTTCGGTGCCGATGAAGGTTTCGGTGCCGAAATGGAGTCTTTAAGCTTGGGAGCTTTCGGTGCCGGCTTGTCTACGGGCCTCGATGGTTTCGGTGCCGGAGCCGGCTTCGGTGCCGAGAGGTCTTGTGTCTTCGGTGCCGACGGTGCTGGGGGTACAATAATGCCCGAGCCACCTGAAGGCTTGTATTTCTTCGGAGCCGAGCCCGAAGGCGGGGCTTCAGAAGATTGTTTTCGGTCGCGACTGGGGCCAGCTGGCGAAGTCTTGACCAATGCCTTTTTTGGAGGGGTTGGGGTAGGGGCATCGGTACTCATGCGTTGCCCCGGAGTAATGGGGTCGTCGGAGTCGTCTGCTTCTGATATAATGTGAAGTTCCTCGGAATCTTCTTCCGGGACATCGGGGGCCTCATCAAAGATGTCCTCTGGTTCCGGAGCTGGTCTGTGTGCCATGATATGGCGTCGAGCTCTCCGATCCCGAATGGTCTTCTTGGATCGGAATGCGGCGCAGGCTGGACAGCTGGACTCATCCTGTTCCGGCGACAGGCACAGGTTGCAGACCTTGTGATGGTCACTGTGCGGGAATTTTGCTCCACATTGGGGGCATTTTTTAAACGGCGTCCTTTCCATGAGCCGCAGGCCTCACGGCGCGGATAGGTTTAATCGCCCGCGTCGACGTCTGGAACCGGCCCGATGAATTCGATGTCGAGTAAAGGTGTATCGATGAAAATTATAAAGGTTTTTCGCTTCGAAAAGCTTGGTTTAGAAGTTTTCTACCGGGGTGGAAAAGTTTCATCCGAACCCAATGGCGGAAAAAAACAATCTGAGGATGGAGTGGATGCCCATGCGCACTGTAGTCCAAGGGAGGAGTCACCTATCTCGTGACCAAAAGACTTCTTCCGAAGACAACAACAACCTGCAAGCATCCGAGCCCAACACCAGATGGCGATCTTATCCTAAGTGTGTGATCTGCAGCTCATATGCCTCGAACATAGCACTTTACACTACGCTTTACATTTATTTCCATGTTAGGAGGCTTAATTAAAAACACAACCTGTGTCTTTTGGTAAGCGTGCGCATGCGTTTTGAATGCACGCGCACACGTACAAAATGAGCGGTGGAGGCCTCATCACCGCTCCATTCCCTTCCAGCAAATCAGCAATTAATTAGTGCTGGTGGCAGGGCCCACTAAACGTTTAAATCTTCGGGGCTCATGCTCTAAGGGGTTTATTTACACAAGGCCCTTGCGTCACCCGTACGTCACTTTTTCCCATGTTAAAAATGACGCAAAAGTGGAGCAAGGGGCTTGTAAATAAGCCCCTAAGAGCGCACGGGCGGCATCCCGATGCCAGCTTCATGCATTCCCGCTGGTCCTCTTAAGACTTCCCCGTCTGTCCTCGACTCTTCCAGAGGTGAGGGGCTCAGGTTGGCACCTTTGTCACGAAAAACTCTAAAACCGAGCAGATCTTGAACCTTTGAACTGCCGTGTGGACAAGTGCGCACTTCAATGATGAAATGCTTAGCCGCCAAGCGCCATCAGGTTTTGGCTGCACTAGCGCGCACTTGGCCGATGCTCTGAATCTGATCTGAATCTGATCTCAGCTGTGTGAGCTCCTGGCTCTTTTCAGGAATTCTTTGTGGGCTTTCAAGGCACAACCGCTGAAAGCGAACCTGCCTAGCGCAGCACAAAGGCTTCTCTGTGGCACGTATTTCAGATAAATTACTGCCTGCCATGTCTAAAAGATTATTTTATTTCTGCTCGGAGGTAAACTCCAAACGAGAGGGATTTTTGTATTGAAAGGAGACTCCCAGGCGGGCTTTAATGAAGATTTTCTGCCTGTTTAGTACCCAGGATGCAGGTGTCAATGAAGCATTGAGTTGTGGCGGGAGTTGGAGTGTTCCTCCTTTCAGTGTCACCTTTCGCCCCTTCCTCGGTGGTGGTGGGGACTCTGTGCAGCCGAAACCCCTTAGCTGTCCTCCATGAGACCAGCCACACAGGGCATGACAGTGGTCTCGCAGTGCTTAATTTGAGCAAGTGGTTGCTGTTCAGGTCCACTAATACTCTGATTTGGGGACAGGCACTTACTATTCCTCATCAGACCTTCACCCAGAGCAAGAAAGAAAGAACACAAAAGGAGAAGAGAAAGAGGCGGAACAGTGAAGCAAGTGTGAAAAGTACATGAAAGAGATAAAGGAGCAGGGAGTTTTGGATGAAAGAGACATGAATCAAAAGTAAGTGCGCAGCCTTGGTATTCAGCACCTCAACAACAATTGGAGCGCCAGTTATGGGCTTCTGAGCAAACCTTTGGCCTCGGTATTCAATATGCTGGGGCTAGGCAATTGTTCTAGGAGTTCTGATGCAAGCAACAGAAAAAGAAGATCCTCTCCGCATATGGTTGGGTATTAAGCGATAAACGGCTGTAGCCACTAGCTGTGGTGTGGCACCAAAATATTGTCAGAATATTGTGTGACATAAATATTATGTCCTATAGATTGTTTATAAATATTTCATCTCCTTGGGTGAAGATTTTCTATTATCAACTCCAGCATGGCAATATTTCTGTACATTTCTGTATACGGTATTCTGCCATAAAACCACTGCTCGAATGATAGCTAAGCACTTGAATCTGGAGTCCGACACACATGTTGACCAGTAGATACTTTGGGCCTGATTAAGAGTTTGGCAGTCCATGGGAACGCAAAACTTGCGTTCGCAGTTGGGGACCGCCGCACCTGTGGTCTGACCAGTACATTGGTTGGACCGCCCGAGCACCGCAGCAACCTGCAGGGATCCGCGATCCCTGGTGGTGGCTCGGCGATCAGTGAACAGGTATGGCTTCCGCAAAACAATCAACACAGTCCTCCCAACCTAGGTCTGTCTGCCACCACTGCCTTCGTCTCCAGGTGCCACCAACCCAGTCCTCACGAAGAACTGTGGAGACAGTTGTGCGAGATCCTCACCCCCGTACTTCCCCATGTTTGCGTCAGCCAGAGGGATTGTTAGCAAAGCACGTACATCCAGTGATTGTGTGCAGGAATGGGCAGGAAACAGTACGACTGACGGCAACAGCGCAGCGCCCAAGGTTGCTCACAATAGATTAGATAATACTCACATCATGAGGCAAATTAACCATGAGCTATTTACTCATCACCATTCGAGCTTTCTTGCTTCAAAAGGATGTAAAAGCAGTACCCCTTATTTGATTCCCCATTTACCCATTGAATGGCACCAGTACCCTTAACTAAAGCACCAACTTTTCCTTAATTTTTGCAGTCTCCAAACATGTTTTAACAAATGTGAACATTGAAAAGATGCGCTACCATCATGCAGGGAGATAGTGACAAGGTCTATCAGGAGTGCTAGCACTAATAGGCACTCTCGCGCACAAAGAAGGCATCCAATTATGAACAGTTTACAGAAATTGCAGGGCTGTCAAAGGCTTAGTTACAGCTGCTGTTCCATCAAGTCAGCCTGTGCTTGATTTCTATGCAATCTGCTTTCAGGCTGCTCCCCCCATACTAAACAAGCGTGGTACCGCAAAGGCAGCCGTGTGTTTATTTTCGCATTGCACTTACACTTTAAGTGAAAGCGCGATGCGAGAATAAACAGGCGGCTGACTTTGCCAAGGCCCAATGAGAAGACAAGCACGCGAGTGGAGCGCGCGTGCGCGCCACAACAAGACATCTGTTTTGCATTATTGCACACGCATCTGTGCACGATAATTCAAAACAGATGTGGCCTGTGCGGGTAACCGCAAGCAATAGGCCGTGGGCGGAGAAAAGGCGGGACATGCACCCACCTTTGCCCAATTGCGAATAGCCTCTGAAGGAAAACAAACCACACGCACAAGCGTGTGGTGAGCTTTTCAAAGCCCTTTTACTGTTTACATAAGGTCTCGCCAGAGCAGCGCATGCGCGCTGCTACAGGCTCGACCTAAAAATGAATGTGTCCTTGTGTAATGTAACTGGTGCTCGTGTAAAGTGTTCCAGCACCTTCCGGTCGAGTTCGCGCTATATAGATCAGCAAAAGAAATAAAGAACAAGTCAAAATGTCTAAAGAGAAAATAACTAAAAGATTATAAACTATGTAATATGTTTCTAAATTAGAATTGAGAGATTAAAAGGAAATTAAGCAGATTTAGCCAAGAGCTGCAGAGCTATAACTCGTACAATAAAGGGTGCATTAAAAAATAACCCTTAAAATAAATATCCAACTTAACTCAAATTTCAGCACGCAAACAACTGAAAATATCAGGCGATAAGCAAAAATAAAAGTAACAGCTGGATGTAGAGCAGCAATATTTAAAAGGTTTACTCTTCGAAAGATAATTTAAATAAATTCTTCCAAAAACCTAACATCATTACCCCATCGGGGATAAACGCTAGAGAGTTCGGTAAAGATCCGTTATATAAGAAAACCTCAATCTGTCACTGAAAGCAGCACTTGTTTTGAGGTACTCCCCTGTGCTGACAAAGAGAATGCGTGCAGCAGGCAGCTGTTAACAGTGACTTACCTCCCACTCCACCCCCCCCCCCCAACCCGGTTATCTCTCCATGTGACAACATGGATGACACCAGTTTCATCTACAGCTTCAAATTTCCAACCCCCTGACAGCACCCTTCATCACATCAAGGAATCTCAGTGACTACTCTTCCTTTTGTTTCGGGCAGCTTTTCTCCTGCCTCCTTCCCGCCCAGGCCGCCGCAACAGGAGCTTACCGACCAGATAATGCTGAAAGCTCCCCTCTTACAGAAATCAATAAAGGGTCACTATTACTCAAGGAAGAGATTTATCTTCCTGTTGCTGCTGGTGAGAGCTTGTGAGAGAAGCCGTCCCAGTGATACCCTATAGTGGCAACATACACACAGGACACTTATCAAATTCCCTTTATAGGCAGGCTCAGTCCATTGTGTACAGCTGAAAAGATGGATTCCAAAAGGAAATTATGCATGTGGCCTGGGATGTAACCACTCAAGATTAAAAGGACTCCAGCTAATCAGAGAGGATAACAGGTTTGTGGTTTTGTCATGCTGGAGTACCAGGAATTGCCGGGCAATGAGCAAGACTATTGACCTAGCAGAGGTTTAAGCAATCGGCAAAGCATACCTCTAGGGCTCAGTGAATAAGACATATTGTCGTCAACAAGGACAGCAGCAGAAATCTATACCCGACACATTAGGAACTGGTCTGCAGTGGTAGCCTCTGGATCAGGTGGAAAGTAGGGACGCTTAAAGCCACCCCAAGTGGCCGACGGTGCTGCGTACAAATGTTAACAACACGTACACAGTGGTAGAAGATCAGAGGAGTTCTGCGACAAGCTGGCATTGAAGGGCTAGCAATGTGCCAATGCCCCCTTTCGTCCATAGTTCTTTACTCCCCACCCTCTAAGCTGCCCCACTGGGAGACTATCAACTGGGTCAAAATGGAGGGTGTGTGGCAGGGTCGGGGAAGAGGGGAAGGAGAAGAAGTTCTATCAACAGGACTTCCCTCAACAGGGACAAACACCACCTAGCGGAATCAAAGAGACTGAGGCAGTCCTGCTGTCTGTCCCCACTCACGAACAAAGGAATATTTGCCATGCCAAAAATAATAATGTTCTATTTTTTCTTTTTTTTTTGCAATAGATATTTTACAATTGAAGATTATGTATTTGCAATATAAAATAAAGTAAGTAGATATTACTGAGATACATTTTCCTGGTCTTCGTATTTGAGGTAGATACTAGGACAAATAACACGTCTGTCTAGTGTCTATTTATAAGGCCGTTCTCTAGGAAGGATCATTTATCCGCTGCTTTGCAATGGCCTTCCTTTTATTGCCGTGTTTCGGTTATATTAACAGAAGCAGTAAAGGTCAGCCCTGGCAACTGTTCTTCAGATACTTATCGGGCCCACGACAAAGAGGAATCCGTGGTTCATTTACTCGCATACACCGAAAGGTTAGAGGTAAACATCCTAATGAGAAAACCAGGTTTGTGTTTGATACGCTGCACAACGTCCGATTAGCCCGTGTGAACTTTATTTCAGTTTAGAAGTGGTCTACTGGCTAGCGTGATAGCGATTTGCACAAGCTCAAACTGCAGCAAACGGGGAGCCAGAATAAACACGCAGGCTTGCTAGATTTACAGCTGATGAGCATTTGATTAAATAAACACTCACTTTCTGCCTTTAAAATGGCCACAGTGACTCTTCTAACGGTAATGTCTAGCACCCAGATCGGACGGTGCATGACACGACTAAGACATTTTTAGCGGTCTCCAAGCCGGCGGTGAGTACCGCTCTGGAGGGTAGGTGGCCCTGCACGGAGGCCGTGAAGGCGGCGTTTCGAGTCAGAGAGGGGATCGCACAGGCACAAAGAAGATGGTGCTGCCCCGGGCACTGGCAGGCGAGCGGGCATACCCGTTTCAAGCGGTATTAATGCCACCGAACCCCTTTACAACTTAACCTCCCTTCAGTAAGGAGGCTGCTCTAACTTTTTTTTTTTTTTGCTATAGAAACAAGCTCAGGGTCGGAGGCCTTTGCGACAGTCTGCAGATTAAGGTGCTGACTGCAAAAGCATGATAGTCATCCCGGCTTCCACTTTCACTGTGCAACCACAAAAGGAACAAGCTTTGAGAATTAATCATATGGAACTTGCTGAGAGAGCCCCATGATGGATTGGAAGGGAGGGACAGCAGAGAGAGTGGGGTTGAGGAGCTGGGAAAAGACACGAGCGGGAAAACAAAAGAAGCCTCGATCTCTTGTCTTTATGGGGCCAGGCGTTTAAACATATGGCCCCATAAAGATAAGAAATCAATTACGACAGTCCAAGTGGGCCGGCACAAAAAGCCAAAGGGAGGCAACATACATAGCTAATTTCCAATGGCTGGCCACCGTTTAACAAACAGTGACGCCAGCCAATGGAAATGAGGGGCGAGCTTAAAGCCCTCTTCTGAAAATACTCTCCTACAAAATCTCTCGCGGAGCAGGGCTCTGCCCTGCAACGCCACGCGAGACCTAAAAAGTGAGAAGACTTGCAGGAACCCACATTATACAGGAGCTGGAGGTCTAAAATCTTGGCAAAGACAGCAACTGCACGTAGTCTTCCAAGAAAGAGGAAAATAGGCATTCACTGCCACAGAGACACATATTTAGGAGAACTTAGTTTAAAGAATGTTATCCTAGATGATATCAGATGTGTTTGAGAGATTTATTTTTAGAGATACTGCCACGTCCACATCAACAATAATGCGCCTGATTTTATCAAGGGATAGGGCTACAGCAGTTTCCTTGCTACTCCCAGGGCGAACGCATAGGTGCCTCTATGTTTTCCAGTTGCCCCAGATTTAATAAAATTTATTTGGGCAGCCCCAACGTTCGTAGACCACTTACCCTGCAACCAAGCACCAGCCCTGGTCCCATTTCCAGTCTCCCAGGAGGGGCGCAGGTGGCACTCTCCATAGATGCACAATGTTATGTTTGGCAATCAGTCATCCATGTCTGTTACGCATGACTGAGGTCTATTTTCTCCCACACATTTAGAAGACACCATTTGGCCGAGATAGTAATTCCTCTCTCACACTTTGCATTCAAGCACTCTACCACTGGTTCTCTCAACAACTGTACTACTGGGCAATACCAAATTTTATGAAAGAAAGTCTACATCAGGCCACACTGTTGAAGACAGCCCGCATCTGCTGTCCTACCCGTTTTGGCCACTGTTGTGCGTGCAATATAAGACCTGTGTAGTATTTTGAGATGCACCAGCCGAAAACTAGCCTTTATTGCCACATCCCTGGGGAAAGTCAGGTTGCACGGCCATTCATCGTCCTCCAACCCTCGCAAGTCTTGATCCCACTTTCCCCCCCAAATGTAATAGTGTGCCCAGTAAGTTGTTGATCAACTTCCTGTTTGTGAGGAATGCTGCCTTACAATACATGTGAACATCAAGCAGGCTATACGCTAGGGGCAACGACCCCAGGAAGTCTGTTCCCCAGGGGATGGGTGCCTGAAGCGTGCTTCTTATCTGGAGAATACGAAAGGTCTCAGATCGTGCCAGCTCGTAATCCCTTTGTAAGTCAGAGAAAGGGATAACATCATCTCAGGTTCAGAGGTCTTCTAACTGGGACAGGCCTATAAGATCCCACTTGTCAAAACCATGTCGCCTCCTCAGGGTACCCAGTTTCTCGGACTCCCACAAGGTAGTGGCTTGAGAAATCTTGCAAGTTGTGACACCTAAAAATATTTTTGAATGCCAAGCTGGGTTATCCCCCATCATACCAACATCTCCCCAATTTTGTAAGGGCGATGTGCGCTGACCTGCCCACCCTCCACCCCACAGCAAAGTCCTAATTTCACATTCTATGGCCCTGAAAGTCTGGAGAAACTAGGAAGGGCGTGTTCTGTAAGATATAAAGGAAGCGCGGCAAGGACATCATTTTAAACACTGCTGCCATGCCCAGTAGTGATAATGGTAATGACGCCAGTATTCACCATCACTCTTGAGGCATGTCAGCGGTGCCTGTAAATTGTTGGCGTAAAACAGGACGGGACTCGTGGTAATATAGATCCCAAGATACCGGAACCCAACTTCCGCCACCCGTGCCTCTAATTCCCTGGGCAGGTCAGGAGTCTGGTCATGCAGGCCATAAATGATAGATCTAGACCAGTTAATCGTAACCTGAATAGCAGCCACATATGGCAAAAATGTTCATAATCCTGTTGAGGGAGAAAGCTGGGTCAGCCACGTAAAGCAGAACGTAATCTGTGTAAAGAGATATTCTGTCCTTACATTGCTTGGTCCCGTGTATCCCTCGAATCAACGTACCTGCTCAGATCCAGACCGCCAAGGACTTCAGTATGAGAGGAAAGAGGAGCAGTGAGAACGGACAGCCTAGTCTAGTTCTGCACCGGAGACAGAAGACTCCAGATGTCCTCCCACTGACAAGGAACTGGGCTAGAGGCTCGATCTAGAGAAGTCTCAACCAGGACAAAAATTTAGGGCCAAAGCCCATGCGGACCAATACTTCGAAAAGGTACAGCAATTCAACCATATCAAAGTCCATACAAGTCTCCAGAGAGAGGACAAGAGCATCCTCATGGATACCACCAACCCATCCCAACACCCCGTGGAGATGTCGTAAATTGAGAGCCATACTGCGCCCTGACATAAAACCAGACAGGTTGCAGTGCACTAACAGAGATGGTTTGGATAAGTTAGGATGCCAAGAGCTTGGCCAAGATTTTAACTTCCGCATTAAGGAGCAAATTAGGCCTATATGAGGCATAGCTATCTGGTGGCTTACCCTCCTTGTGGATGACTACTATTGAAGCCAATCTTTGGTCTCCGGAAGTGTGCCTCCATCCAGACTCTCCTTGTGCATACGTAGTAGATGTGGCATTATAGTGGTGGCTGTGAGATTAAAGAGTTCTATTGGTAGGCTGTTTGGGCCCATTGCCATACCCGAGCTCAAACCCCGTATTGCGTAGGCAACCTTGTCTTCAGTTGGATAGAGCTCCATTAGTGTTGTGTCTTCCCCAGAGAGGGATGGAAGCTGAATATCAGCCAAGAGTGTGCAGGAATCCTCCGCTGTAGCGGTGCCTGGAAGGGAGTAAAGTTAAGCATAGTATGTGGTAAAAGCGTCAGCTTTGTCTTACATCTTGTCTCTCAGATGCTCCTCACTCTTAGTGGGGATCTCAACGACCCAGTGGCTCGCCCTTTCGTGCCTCTCTACCCACAGTATCAACTTCCCTGATTTATCGTCTACCTTGTAGAGGCGATGCCTTGTTGCCCAGGGCTTGGCTTTAACCACTTCCGTCATGGGATCCCTATATTCTTTTTGCTTGAGACTCAAGGTGTGTTTTATCTTTTCATCATCTTTATCTGTGAGGTTATCCTCGAGGTAAAGTATCTCACGTTCGAGCGCCTCTATTCCAGCTTTATCTCTTCTGTGCCCCACTATCACGGAAAGCACATGTCCATTTATGACTGCTTTGAATGCCTTCCATAAAGTCTGGGTGAAGGTTACTGAAAACTCATTAGAGTAAGTCGATAGGCTAGGGTGAGGAGGTAATCTATACGTGAAAGACTGCCATGGGCACCTGAGTAGAACGTAAGTATTGTGCCAAGGGATTGAGGGTCCACCATACATCAACCAGGCCCCCGGCAGTGAGGAGATCTGTTAACAGGTGACTAGAGGATGTCGTTTGTCTTGGGGCTAGTGGCCTTTGGAATCACAAAGTGCCAGATTAAGGTCACCACCTATAAGATGTTCCCCATCCAGTAGACCTAGAAGAGCAGTGAGATCAGATAGCGTGGTGTTAAGCAAATTGAGCGGAATGTAAGCTGACGATATATTAACAGGGGCTGCCTCTCTTGTCCAGAAAGGACGGAATATCTCCTGAGAGTGTTGGACCAGGTGCAGTGAATAGTTAGCAACAGTTGTTTCCACATGAATATCTCTGTCCCCCTGGTGCAGAAGGTGTACCTAGCATGAGATACAATTTTATACCTTCATCTATCTAGCACCTTGCAGGCATTGCCCATAAGGTGCGTCTCCTGTAGGAGGATCACACCTGGAGGGTGATGTTTTATGTACTGCATCACTACCCCTGCTTGATTTAATCTGCTGAGCCTTTGACATTCTAAGCCAGAAGCTGAATGTCTGTGGTGCCTAGTGTAGTGGCGATTGTGGAAAGTGGTGAGTGGTTTCAGCCTACCCTCTCCACACATTGGTATGGTCAGTCGGAAAGACAAGGAATGAGTTGTGGATGCAGTGTTAGCAGGTTAGTGGTATAGTGGTGCTGGATACCTCCCGTACAACAAGCAACAAAACAACATAGGCAAAACTCTCACACATACAGGCCCACCCTAACGCCTACCGAGGCCTCTAGTACCAGTAGTAAAACAACAAATAAAGAATCACCTCTCCTTGCACCGCGGACCTTAAACTGCACGTTGCGCAAACTCTCTATAGCGCCTGCCGCCCCAACACCAACATGTATGAGGTCTACCGCAGCCCCTTCCGCACGCTCTGGGACCCATAAAACTCACACATTATTACACTGCGATCGGCCTTTGTAGTCCTCCAAATGAAATTCCACTGTGGCCATAATGTCATGAAGCGTCAGTGTATACCCCTCAGGAGACAACTGAACAGTGGGAGACTGCTGATCTCACGCTCCCTCCAGTGCTGCTTCATCTTTAGGGAGAGTATACTTGTTGAGCTTGGTCTGTTGCGCACACCTTCCACCCAACATGGCCGACATGTCCCTTTGCAGAGTGCCACAGTCTCAATAAAGAATAAGGAAGAGGAGCGGGGCCCCTGGAGTACTCACCGCCGCCTGCCTGTGAAGTTACGCAAGCACTCCACACAACCTCTCTGGTTTCCTGTCACGTGCTACCCGCACCAGCAGCTCCTCAGCCCCGCAGATCCACGCGGTCCTTAGTGTCTTCTGGAGACCCCGCATGGCGATCTGGCACCTGTATTTTGGTGCGTGGGGGGCAGACCCTCTCCAGTGTTCAAGTCTTCCCAGGACCAGTCCAGAACAACAACTGGGGGTCTCTTGGCTCCTAGCCTAAGACTGTCAATAGGCTCCATGTCACTGGCTGAGGCAGTTGAGGTAAGAAGCATTAATTTGCCTGTTTTGTCCATCTCTTCTAGCAATGACCACTCAGGGGTCCAGACTGACAACCTCACTGTGTCCCCAATTGATGTCTCGCCCTTTTGGGTGCGCTCGAAGTCCAACCTGTTTTATTTACCTTGCCCTCATAGTTCAGGCTGCTCTGGGCCGATGGACGGCCTTGCTGCTCTCCGCCACAAGGGCCTTCAAAGGACGTCATAGAACATTCACTCCTCAGCCTACGAAGGTCTAAGTGCTGGCTGTTGCGCGGCCTCAGCCCCCCAAATTAGCCATACTCCACAATTATGAAGCCCCCTTAAAACACTGGTCACTCCCTGCTCTGCCAGTCCTCATTGTAGGGTGGCTCTGCGTCATCTAGGCAGAGATGACTCTGTGTGGGCTCCCAAGCGCCTGATGGCCGCCCCACGTTTTTCAGGCCTGTTCGGCCCGATGGACGGCCTTCCTGCTCTACATTACTGTGGCTTTTGAAGGCAGTGATCCAACATTCCCTTCTCAGCCTACGGAAGTCGAGGTGCTGGATGTTGCATTGCCCGTGCCTCCAAATTAAAATCCATTGCCCACCGGTATGAGGAGAACCATTCAGGCTCCATTTTAACGCCAGACATAGATTTAATGTTGGAGTATTTACTAGACCCTACGGCTTCTATTCTTATATAGGACGACGGGTGCTTCCTTGAATTGTGAAGATTTATAATACATTAGGAGAGATTCACTCCAGGCAAAGTGAACACTATATAGAGTGGTCTGGATTCCTCGTTTTAATCTGACATTTGGGCTGATTACGCCAAAGTCGTATGGTGGCATTTTAAGAGTAGCTAAGATTTTAATATAAAATATCTGGCAGATTTGACGTTGTGGTTGAACGATGTAAACCTGATGAAGTGGTCTATTATATATATGTCTACTGGGTGAAGTAAGGATCCATTTCTGCGGCAACTATACATTGCAATATAGAGAGTTTATCACTTGTCTTGAAAAAGATGGGATACAAACAGTAGTAGCATCGAAACGCGTTGACGCACCTCTTTAAATAATTAGTGAAAGTGACTGGATCTGTAGCTACTATAATACGATTTACTGTACCAGGTCCCAGTTATAATTTGGTCTCAACGAATATGTTCATTTGAATGACATAGTATATTGTCTGTTGTTGCTTTCTCTCGTAATCTTAGGTTATTTGTTTTTGTCAAAAGTGTAGAATATGTATTGGATCATCAATATTTTCCAATTTAGAATGAATTCGAATTTTACAGTATCTGTGGACGGTTTTTAAAGAACAACTTTTTAATCTCTATTCTTGAAATAAAAAATAAACAAATTGTGATAATTTCTGTTTTGGATTATACACTGTTTGTGTCTACTATATGGGCTTTGCATATGTTTTCATCCTGGTTTGCATTTGCATGGTGAGATGCGAGTTGAGTTGTGCTTCTGATTAAGTGTATAGTAACCAAGGGATAGCTATTTTCCCTTTTGCCCCCAAATTAGCCATACTTCAGTGTCTTATGGGGCCTTATCACCACGGTCACTCACAGCTCTGCCAGACCTTGTTTCAGGTCGGTCAGTGGATCTGCGGAATCTAGGCAGAGTTAAACCTGGGTGGATTCCCATGTGCCCGTCAGCAGCCCCGCAGAGATCCTTCGCAGCTCTAAGCAGCTTCTCCTGCTTGTGGCGGCTCTGGTATCGGGAGAGGCCGCAGTCGCTGGGCCTTCAGGGCAACACCTGCAGCATCATGCATGCTCTGGCCCCTTCAATTTTGTTGCATGGCACCGCCCCCCGGCTTGTACCGCATACAAGGCTGCCATGTCGCATTGGCTGCAACTGTCTCCCTCAGCAGGTACTTCTGCCTGGAAATAAAGGGCTTGTTGGCATCCCCATTGATCAGCAATCTGCGAGTCTCAACTAGATTGCTGGTGGGGATGGATATTATACCGAATTGTTAGGGGATTAAGCAGATGGTCGGCGGAGCTGCTCTAGAAAGAGGCCATCTTGCTCGGCGGTTGGCCCCTGATGGAATCAATGTGTGAAAAAGAAAAAGGTCAAACCATCATAGAACATCTGAGTAACGAGTTAAGTTTTTGCAGCAGGGAAACTCTTCAGAACCTTAAACAAATAGTGTGAAATGCTGTACAAGAAAATTTGACCACAACGGCAATCGTACAATGGTAAAACAATTATACACTATGCACAACAGCATTCCATAAAGGTTATCTGGGCTTAGTGGAAGTGGTCACACAGGCTGGGCTATACTGCAGATAAAATAAGCGGCAAGCAACAGGCCTACTAGCACTGCCTAGGCACCACTCATACGTCTTAAGAAAAAATTAAGTAAGAAGAGAGGAAGCAAAGAATTGAAAGGGGAATTATAAAAAGGAGAACATTGAAAACCAAAGTACTGCCCAGTCAGACCTGATGCAGAAGCATAATCTTCAGCCAACCTTCCAGGCGGATGTGCACGTGATCAGGAAATGCAGTTATTTACAGGTAAGACAACCAATGAGTGATGTGGACTGAACCATTACTCCATGCAGTACATCGTCATGGATAGAGTGGAGTACGAATAACACTTAAGACAGACCAATGGCAGAAGAGGGGTGATCCTAAGACCTTCTGTACCGATATGGATACAAGTTAAAAACCACGGTTTATCAAGGGGGGGTACAAACACCAAAACCCTTGCCTACTATAGTAATCTGTGCAATTGCATGTAACAAGGTACCTATCTGTGGACTTCATTACAAAGTAATAGTTATCTACCCTAAAATGCCTATTTTTAGATATGCTTTTCACAATCGATAGGTCAGGTTTACTGCCTTTATCGTATTACATCATAATAGCAATCAGGCCTATAACCTTTATCATTTGCCTGTCACCATAACCAACTCAGATCTACTGTGCTGGGCATCAACTTTACTACAAGGCAATCAAACAAGGTTCACTATAGCGCAGGTGTTCCCCGAACTGTGGGTAGCAACCCACTACTGGGTCCCCAGACGATTTCTGGTGGGTCGTGAAAGAGCAATAAATAAAGATGCCTTTACATTGTGTATTTACCTTGTAACATTTGCTGTGCTTCAAGGGCAGAGTTCAATTGCAATGCTCAACCTTCAAATTGCTGCTTATTCTTTTAACAAGGGGAATTGAGTTTACTTTTGTTTCTCTGACTGCAAGGTGAGAGCAGTTTTTAAAGTGAACAATGTGACAATCATGGTGTGGTAGAAAGAGTGTGGAAAGAAAGGCTCTTGGATGTCATTTGTGTAACACAACATTTAAATGCCTGCAAATTAACTTTACACACATTACCAATGATGTTTGCTAGTGGAAAGCAAAAATGAACAGAATTTTTTCCTACTTCGGAAGTGTGATGGAAACAAAGATTTTAATAGGATCAAAACAAATCAACACACTTTTACTTGGTGATGTACAGATGCTAAATATTCACTGAAGCGGGTTTCCACACATTGTTATTCGTGTGCTACATAGTTTTATAAGTAAAACTGTGTGTGCCTGTGCTAATTTAGTGACTATGTCAATGGAAATTGTGCTGTCTGTATATGACATGACAGTACAGTACCGCACAATGCTTTAGAAACATTTTTTTTTTTTTATACATTTTTATTAATTTTCTTGTAAGCAAACCAACCAGACACTTGAAACTTCATGTTGCCCATCATATCTGCTAACAGCATACACTGCTTGGAAATACATAAGCAGACCCCAGACCAGCACATTGCCGCACAGCCGGTAGTAATCTCCGAACCTACAACATATTTTTAACAGTGGGCTCCAAAATGCATCACTAGTTACATACTATACATGTACCACACTCCTGCTGAATGCATGTGCTATACTGTGTGAAACTAGGATTTTTCACAATCCCTATGACTTCCAGTAAAGCAACTTTAATTTCAGGTGCGTGTGCCACAACCCCATATCCTCTGATATTTGTTGATATAAGGCTCTGCTTGGGCAACTGATCTCCAGCAACTTTGGAGCTGTACATATATATATTTTTTAAAAGGCCAACTTTCTTACAGAGCGAGGAAAATCCAAGATGGTGGCATCCGTTTGATAACTGTGATGCAGGGCTTACAGACCAAAGTGTACCCATTGGGGGTTCAGGGCCACCTTCGTCACGCTGCACCCTCTTCCTCAAGACAACAGCAGTCATCAGATTGCCACTGCACAGGAGCCAAACTACAGTGAGCCGCAAGAGCTGGGAATGGAACCTGTAAGGGCCTGCAGGAGAGCAGGGAAGAGTTGGATGCCAGCAAGCCTGTCGGAGACCTCACAGTCATCCAGCAACTAACCTGCAAAGGAAAGATGTGCAGCTAGACTGTCACAACGCTGCATCTGAATCCAACAGTAAACCCCACCGGCTAGTAAAGCTGCAATGACTGAATTGCTCCTGAGAGACTACCCCCCTTACCCAGGAGATAAATGTGACAGCCTGCAGTCTTCCCTACCTTGCTGCTGGTATAGCTCATGGTGGCTTGCACTGGGTGAGCGATATGGCACGAAGACACAAGAATGCACTAATCGGAGTCTATCGCTGCCTAGAAATTGAAGGGAAACGAAGGAGGTTCTTTGATTTGTCACCGACTTCCCGGGGGGTGCCTTGACAGAGAACTGCACAAGAGGAGAATCCCAGCATGCGGTGCAGTTTGAAATTCCTGAGGAGCGACTGCCACAACATATGCAGCCTTGAGTAGTAACACCTGCATGAGTAGACATAAGAGAATGTTCTTGGGACACCATGGGCAGGCAATCTAAGTGGAAAGTAATGAATTGTTATCACCAAACGAAGTCCTCTTCACACAGTGACGTGGACGAGAGGGCAACCCGATCTTCCCAAAATGTTAGCAACACCCCTGCAACTACGCTGGACTCCATACTGATGGCGATCAGGGACACCAGAGAGACTTTTGAATACAAAATTGACACAGTGATGGCGAATTTTGGTATCCTTCACTATTTCCAGAGAAAATCATAGCAAATGACAAAAAAATTGCTGAAGTGCAACCGATAAGGAGAGATTTGAAAGACAAATGTCAGAGTTAGTGGAGAGAATCCAGGCTCTGGAAAACAGAGCAGAGCATGCAGAGGGAAGAGTACGCAAAACAATATCCGTGTAGTTGGGCTGCCGGAACACATCAAGGGTACAGATATAATCACCTTTTTAGGATCCTGATACAAAGACTCCGCTGCACCGGCAGGGCCTCTCCCCTTCTTCGCGCTGGAACATGCCCACAGGGTGCCAACATGACACCCCCCTCCTCCCTGGGGCCCGCCACAAAAAGTGGTGGTTACAGAGCTGCATTTTCGTGATAGGGATCATATCCTGCATAAGGCACAGGAGAGCAGCTCCTAATTGAAAATTACAGAGTGATGGTGTTACCAGATTTTCCTATGGCGGTCCAAAAACAAAAAGAGCCTCCTTCAAATACCCGATGGTCTTTCCTGCAAAACATGGGGAAATTACGAACACTGGCTCTAAATTCATCACTGCCCAGCAGGAACTATGGGACTAGATAGACCTTCAACTGAACGAGAGGGGGGTCACAGCCTTCCACATGCCAGAATCAAACTCATCCACTCCCGGAAAACACCTGCGAGGAGATACCTTCCTACGAATGATCAATCCCAAAAAGACAGATTGAGTGCGGTGAAGGTGCAAGCGGGTATCAATGCCACCGGATCAGGACCGCCACTTGGAACATGGTGGAGAATCATCACGTGACTAACTTGGAACCAGATTCAGACTCTATTCTGCACACTAACTCTGGAGCAGGTGACGCTGCAACGGATAATGACCCAATTTGAGGCCACTTGCAGCACTTGGCAAACCCATGAATTAGAGTGTATCGGATGATGGTGGAGACTACTTATTGTACACACAGGTAAGGTTGGCCAGGAGGGAGAGGCTAACACTACTATTTACCAGCATTGTCTGTGCCAGATGGCATGTTGCGTAACTGGGACTAGTCTCCGACAACGACCAATATCCCACACGAGTTACCCATATTTCTCACACGTGTTACAAATAGTTTTTCTTAGTTTGAATGGAGGGAATGCTGCCTTTCTATCCTGAGTGGGGGTAAGGGTTATTGTGTTTGGGTCCAATGAGTTGCCTATGCATTATGCAGGGCTACTGCCTGCTTGCGGGGGGTGGCCAGAATTGGTCCAGCATCCCACCCGGAGGCTTATTACACCACACCGCTGGCACGATGGAAGGACACCATACCGTGTATAAGATATTATCCTGGAATGTCAGGGGGTTGAAAAGCATGACAAAAAGGTACAATGTCCAGGCATATTTGAAACAAAGAAGAGTCCATATCCCTTTACTACAAAAGACCCACTTGACTGCGTCGGATGGGGTAGACCTCCAAAAACATTGGCAGTGCTAAATATATTCCGCAACATACTCAGCTTTTGCAAGGGGAGTTCTCATTTGCGTGTGGCCTGGGTCCCACTTCAAGTGATGGAGGAGAAAATTGACAAAGGACGTTATGATTAGCGAGCGACTCAGGGGTAAGGATGTAACTATTGCTAGCATGTATGTACTCAATACAGATCAAGATAGGTTCCTAGATGAGATGACTCACGTAATTGCAGACATGCCACAATCTGCCATCACTGGAGGGGATTTTAACTGCGTTACTAATCCAATGCTAGATCGCTCACACCCGCCACTGCACCACTCTCCTATTAAGCGACAAGCAAAAAAGTTTCAAGTCAGCAGGACCAATGGGGAGTAATTGACACATGAAGGGCAACACATCCAAGGGACTGGGACTACTCCTTTTCACCCATCACCCATATCACGCGACTAGCATGTCCACCATGGCGCTTTCTTGTGCACACTGCATGCTCATATGACAATCACGGTTTGAGTATCTAGCTAGAACCTTATCAGATCATAACCCAATCATCATAACATTACCTTGTGTTCCACCCCTAACTTGCATTCCTGTTTGGAGGTTCAAGGTTGAAAACCTAGACTAACCAATTTTTCAAGTTACAATAGAGCAAGTGATCTGGAATTATTTTGCAGAAAATGTAGGCTCAGCCTCTACTGTCCTTATAGAGTGGGAGGCCATCAAATCCATAGTCAGGAGACAGTGAATATTGTGGGGGGAAAAATTTGCTAGACACTAGTACAGGAGGTCAAAGAACAGGAAACAATTCTTAAAAAGGGTCAAACCTAGGAATTCTGAAACAACCACTCTTAGAAGAGAAGTAGAAACTGATAGAAAGACTTCGCTGAATTAACTACAAGGAATAGTGAGAGACCATGAGGGAGAAGACATTGCTAGACTGACTGGCAAACCCGACTAAGAGGGGATCGCAGATACTGGAGCTAAAAAAAACAAGCACAGTGTCATGGTTGACAGACAATTTAAATCAATGAGGTGATTGAACAGAATTACACCACCCTATACGCTTGGATTGCTCAAGTTGAGACCACAAACCTCTTTAGAAACCTACCCCTGGTCCTCCTTCTGCCTGACATAGTGGAGGTATTAGGCAAAGACATAGCTATTGAGTAAGTTATGGCAGCGGTTAAGGACAAGGCCAGAGTAAAAACACCAATATCAGACAGGCTACAGGGGAAGTTCTATTCCACCTACATCGGATCTGCTGGCACCACGCCTGACAGAGGCCTATAAAAAGGCAAGACTGGGAAATGTCTTGCTTTCATCCACAAAGGAAGCATTAAATATTTTCCTACTCAAACCAGGACGGGCCCATGGGATATATCAGCTTACAAGCCATTGTAGACTATAAAATACGGAGCAGAATATTGGCTTCATGACTATTGACATGTATACCAGGACTCATACACCCAGACCAAACTGGGTTTATACCTGGCCGAAACATAGCCATGAATATCCCGATGGAGCATAATCGCCATACTACTGGCTGCTCTGACAATTAGTACAGAAGCAGTGGTGATGTCAGACATTGAAAAGGCCTTTGACAGTCTGGACTGGTAATATCTCTATGCAAAGATGGAAAAAATGGGGCTGGGACGGGGTTTTGTGGGGTGGACCCAACTTCTCTATTCCAAACCTTGGCAAGAGTCAAATCAGGCGCGGTAATAAGACTAATATAAAGTGGAATGGGGTACAAGACAAGGGTGCCCACTGTCCCCACTGCTATTTGCTACTGCTTTGGAACCGTTCGTATGTAGAGCAACGCAGGGCTTTCATTTTGATAGAATAATTGTCAGAGTGAGCACTCACCATATTGCTTTACATGCAGAGGATATGCTGCTCTTCCTCAATGACAAAAGGAGCGGCCTGGGAAAAGCTAGCCTCCTACTCAACGAGTTTGAGGCTATATTGGGCTTACGCATAAAATTTTAAAAGACCAGTCAGTTTTCCCTACAACCAACGGAGTAAGATGTCTTAAACACAATGTTACTTAGATGGGGGGCGCTAGGTGGCGCACGAGCGGAATGGCCGCCGTTTGGTGAGGCTCCCGCACTCCGACTATAAAATCCTTCATTTCTCCTTTATCCTGCCGTTGCTGTGCACCCGCTACCTACATGAGGAGGAAGCTGAGAGTCTGGAGCACGATCGGTGCTACTTGCAGCGGGTAATGCCGTGACCTGGTGAGGCAGCGGACGGGATGATGCGCTGAGCGGGAGCTTCCTCTGAGAGTCCTGGTGCTGCGACTGGGCTGCGGGAGGCACGCGAGTGCCGAGGATTCCACGTGGTAAGCAGGCCGGTGGATGGTCGCCCGCTGCTTCGGCAACAGTGAGTCGTCATATGTGGTTGTCGGCCTCGCACGGACCCCCCCCCCGCTGCTACGATTGAATTACGGGCAAGTAATACCGGCGCACTGCATGGGGGAAATGAGACGTTAAGCTGTTCGATTGCGTGAGGCGGCCATAGGCAGCGGGCAGCGGCTGGTGCTGGCTGCGTGGAGAAGTGCCCTATCGGTGGAGGATGGTACCGGGGGCGCTATTCAGGGTATAAACATTGTCAAGATACTGGCTACGTGCAAAGGGCAGGCACAGTATACAGACTGGTGAATGTGAGACCGGCAGTGCAGCATTGGCTCTGGTGCTGCTGAGTCGTGGAATGTTCATTTGTTGGGGCTTCCATTGCTCTGCTTTTAGGCTCGCCTTGGTCGACCTCCCGTCCTGCCAACACGCCGCCAGAGAAGCGCATGAGGCGGGCACGATCGGATCCTGCTTGCAGGTGAGAGACGGGTGGTGGCCGGGGGCAGAGGCTGGCGATTGGCGCGCAAGTTACTTGGAGAGTGAGGCGCCTTGGGCGGAATGGCATGAGCGGCTGGTAGCGCCCCATCCACGCAGTGAGGCGCATACTAACCCTAATAGTTTTGAGCCCCTGGTGGCAGGGATGGTGATATAGTACACGGGCCAAGCCGGGCCTTGCAGCGCTGTATGACACATTTATGCTGGAAGTCATAAGAGCGGACAAAAGGGGAAGTTCACAGCGGAGATCTGCCGACAACTGCGGGGGCTCTGATTTACAACAATAACGGGAGATTGAGGGCCAGACTGACCCTGGGTGCGGGGTCACCGGGCCATCTTACTAGCTGAAACAACCCTGCTGCTGTGCCTGTCTCCGGTTGCCACCTACGGGATGGGGTAGTCAGACGCGCACCAACAGAGACTTACCTTCGAAGCAAAAAAGGGCGCTCGTCAACAGGTGGCAGAGGGCGGAGTTGAAGAGATGCCACACGATAAACATGATGGGCCCAGCAGTGACGTGAAATCGATCCTATCGGAAGTGAGACAGGCGTTCGCAACTATGGCGGAGAAGATGGACACACTCTCTAATCGTATAGATGCCATTGCCCACAAGATCGATGGTCATGAAACACGTCTAAAAGAAGCGGAGCAAAGAATTTCAGAGAACAAAGACACTACGGCCCACATGCAAAGCGTGTTGAATCAGATGGATAAGCTAATGAAGCTTATAGCTGTTAAGAATGAGGACATAGAAGCGCGCAGCAGATGTAATAACGTTCGCTTATTGGGCATACCGGAAAGTACGAATACGGGCCAGATGGAGACATACGTCGAACAGCTGCTCACTGCGGTGATTGGTGCGGAATCCCTGTCTCCCCACTTCATTGTGGAGAGAGCTCATCGCACCCTTGGCCCACGACCTCCCCCTGGGAGCGCGCCCAGGCCCATCATCGCACGACTCCTAAATTACAGAGACAGGGATGCAGTCTTACGTGTGGCCAGGGAGAAAAAGCAACTGAATTATAATGGGGTGTCCTTTACTATTTTCCCTGATTTCACCACGCATGTGCAGGAGGAGCGGCGTAAATTCACCGCAGTAAAACAGAAACTGAAACAAGCTCAGATTGATTATGCCCTATTGTATCCTGCGCGCCTTCGAATCACTCACCAGGGTACCCAAACGATATACACGAAGCCGCAGCAGGTGGAAGACTTCCTCAAAACACTAAAAAAGCTAAAGAGTGTACCATCAGAGCGTGGTGGCCCTTCAGCAGCGTCCCTGGAGGACATGGAATAACTGCCTCCGGAATTGGTGAGAGAACGCTTTGGGGAGGGGGAGGGGGGGGGGGGTAGACGGCACTCGCAGCATTGCCATGTTGGAACAAAAGATGATGCGGGGTCCGCTGCCAACACCGTGAATTGGAACTTATGAGGGAGATAGTGCAGTCGGACAGGACACGGACATAATGGATAGTCGGACACCCTTGTAGCCTACGTGGGGACTTGCTTGCTGTTGCAAGTCTCCTGGATGGGTGAGAGGTACCCGTGGGCCACCCAGTAGCACTATCCCCCTAATGGGTGTACCCCTGTTCTTTTGTCACTTTTGTTTTGGTTGTTTACTTCTTTCTAGACCAGCTCCTTATTGGGCTGGGAAGGTAATGATGAGCATGTTTGACTGGGTTTTTGGTGGTGGGGAGGGTTGATTGACACTGGCATAGTTGGGACGCTTCAGTGGGTGAGGGGGGAGGTGGGAAGGGGCGATTTACAGCTTGGACAACACTGGCATCTGTTATGTAACAGGAACAAATGACGCATGTCTTAGACATATGTTGTACTACTTAATGCTGCAGGCTTGCCGATATTGTGGTATAGGATGCTATGGCAGCGCAGGAGGGTGACTCGGTCTTGAGGATACTATCCTGGAATGTTAGGGGGCTGAAAGATCCCAGAAAACGCAGACAGATATTGGCCTATCTGGACAGGCAGCGGGTCCAAGTGGCAATGCTACAAGAAACACACATAAATCCACGTTCCCCTAATACCTTTGCTTGCAAATGGGCGAGTGTCAGAGTCTTTTCTTCTTACTCCTCCTACGCACGTGGCACAGCCATACTGGTTAAAAAAGACGCCCTTCGTGCTGGCTGGCACAATGGAGGACCCACAGGGGAGATATGTCGTTGCATGGGGGAGATTGGGTAGAGACTCGGTAACGATTGCAAATTGTTATGGCCCCAATGTCGATATGCCCGAGTTCTTTACTAACCTGTGGGGGAAAATCGTAGCTCTGGGATCTACTCACATTATCTGGGGGGGGGAGACTTCAATGTTGCCTTGAATCCTGCACAGGACAGGCCCAATACTGCCGCATATCATTATACTAGGTCTCAGGAGGTACTACAGGGTATTATGGAGGAGGGTGGTTTAATAGATGGGTGGCGTCACACTCATTCACAGGTGATGGAAGGGACTCATTTTACCTCATGCACTGAAACATGTGCTAGGCTCGACTACTGCTTGCTTTGGAGGGGGTTGGGATCTAGCATTCGCAGTGTCTCACATCTAGCCAGAACCTACTCAGACCACTGCCCTGTGCGACTTACGCTTGTCCCTCCTGGCTACGACAGGCCCAGACCTACTTGGCGGATGCATCCGAACGCCCTGCTAGACCCAGTTTTTCAATCTGAGCTTGGGGAAGAAATACGCAATTTTTTTCTTCGTAACAAAGGGTCAGTAGATAGCGTGGAGGTTATTTGGGAGGCATTTAAGGCCACTATCTGGGGGTACTATATTTCAAAACGTTTTGGTGTCTTAAATGACATACAACGCACACTTAAGAATCTCGAGCGGGACCTGAAGGGGCTGGAGGACCGAATGGCGCGTGGAGAAGCAGGTCAAATACAAAAAGATTCCAGGGAGAAACTATCTGAGTATGAAGATACTGCTGTCAGGGAGGTTAAGTTAAAAAACGGTATTGGGTGGCTCGCAGGTATGGCGAGGGAGAGCGTCCTGGAAGGCCTTAGCCGAAATTACACGGTGCCCGCGATTCAACACGCATGTATTAGATATAGAGAGGCCTGAGGGTAGGCTCTGTCAGGATACTATTGGAATCCTTGAAGCATTCACTTCACACTATGCTACATTATATACCTCGCAGTGCCAGGGAACAGTGGACCTGGATGTATTTATGGGGGATGTTGCGTTATGTTGGCTTAGCGATGCGCATAGGGAATTCCTGAGTGCACCGTTTGAGATTGATGAGTTCAGGGATGCAATCATGTCCTTGCAGAACGGGAAGGCGTCTGGCTTGGATGGCCTTCCCGCTGAATTTTATAAGAGTTACATGGACATTATGGCGCCGGTACATAAAGAAGTCTTCGAGGAATCCCTGGAAGTCGGGATACTCCCGCCCTCGATGAGGGAAGTACTGATAACATCACTTTTGAAACCGGGCAAAACCCGCAGCTCCTGTGATTCCTTTAGACCCCTATCGCTCATAAATTGCGATACCAAGATTTTAGCCAAGGTTTTGGTTAATCGCTACTGATGGACAGGATTGTTCTCCCTGACCAGTCCGGCTTCGTCCCTGGTCGGTCCACTACCCACAATTTACGCACTTTGTTTTCCCTGATACAGACTGTAGCACCGGAATTCCCACTTGCTGCAGTATTTTTAGATGCCACCAAGGCCTTCGATTCTGTGGAGTGAGACTATTTATTCGGTGTGTTACAGAGGATGGGTTTCCCCAAATTATTTATTTCCTGGATACAATTGCTGTATCATCAACCCACTGCAAAGGTGTTGATAAATGGTCACATATCCCCATGCATTTTCCATATCAAGGGGCACGAGGCAGGGGTGCCCGTTATTCTCCATTACTGTTCGCTATAGTGATTGAACCGCTAGCATGTCGGCTACGCCAGAAACATCAGGATAAGGCTTTTCGGTGCTATCAGCATCAGCTTCTCATATCACTGTACGCTGATGATGTTACATTATACGTTCGGGATCCCCAACAAAATATAAATCCCTTGTTAAGGGAATTTCTGGTCTTTGGCAGAATGTTCGGTGTCTATATTAATTGGTGGAAAATCGCAGATATTTCCTCTTACGCCTGCGGTTCCTAGGTTCCAGCCGGGCTTCCCGCTCGAGTGGTGCGACTCTGACCTCCGAAATCTTGGCATACAGGTGACTCGAGATAAGGGAGACACCCTACGACTGAATTATGATGCGGCCATCACACGATTGGCAAGCAATGTCACGCGTTGGCTATCGTTGCCCTTATTTGCAGGTAGAGCGTCCCTTATCAAAATGATAGTCCTTCCCCAATTTCTTTACTTGTTCCTTAATATTCCCTACCATCCCGGGCCGTTCTTCTTTAGAACCCTGCGTACTGAACTGATTTGTTTACTCTGGGGAGGCAAGCAGTCACGACTTCAATGGTCCGTACTTACGAAGCCATACGACCAAGGAAGTTTTGATATACCAGATTTTGAGGTGTACTATGTAAGTGCGCAAGCCCATTACGCATACCATTGGATGCGACCTACAGCTTATATGCCGCAGGTGGCTACTGAGGATTGGCTTGCACATCCTATTCCACTAAATGGCCTTATTCATGAACCTGCAAGCGTGCGTGGGACACCACCCACAACGGTCACCAGCACGGTAGACGCATTGAGGCGTATGGTAGGTCTCCTTCAGTCGCCCCCTTTGTTGTACTCCCCGCGTCTCTCGCTAGTATATCACCCAGATATGGCGTTGTTGCAGGAAAAAGGGTTTCACAATATATGCCAGTGACTACATATCGCTAATTGGGGGGACCTATTCCACGAAGGTATGTTCCGATCTCTCGAGCACATGTTCCAAGCAGTGCAGCCTACGCCATTAGATGTATTTTTATATGTGCGACTGCGGCAGGGGATGAAGGCGGTTCTTCCTGACTTCCCTCGAGAACCGAAGAATTTTGTCCCGTTACACTTCATGCTAACTTCTTCGGATGGTAAACATCTGGTATCGGGTATATATCGGTGCATACGGACACAGCAAAAGGGTGTCAGTAGCCTGGCGCGTAAATCTTGGAGTGAGGAGTTGGGACGGGAAGTGACGGACGAACAATGGTTGTATTGCTGCACACAAACTAGGCAAATTTCTGGCAGCTGTAGATTGAAAGTGATACATTATAGATTCTTGCAGCGTCTATATTATACACCTGCCAAAAAATGTCGCTTGAAGTTGTCCGATAATGATAGGTGTGAAAGGTGTGGCCGGACTGGGGTGGGATTTCTGCATTTGGTGTGGGAATGCCCGGCGGTGTGGGATTTTTGGATGCAGGTCTATGACGCCCTCGACAAAATGAGATAGTACACTGGTGAGGGATCCACTGATAGCGCTGCTGGGCTACACTGCACAAATACCCAATAAGTACAGGAAATTTAGTGCAGTGGCTCTGCTGCTGGCCAAGCGCAGGGTGGCTTGCCGGTGGGGCAGAGGACGAGCCCCAAAGTTTAAGGAGTGGTTAACAGATATTTCATACTCAGGAACAACCGTCGGTCTATGCTGAGACACAGCAGCTTGCCTCCAGACCCAGGGACATCTTGGGTCCGCTTCAGACCTTCCTCCTTCATCAGGGGGCGGGGGGCAAAGACTTATCTACTGCAGGTGGCTCATAAATGATGTGTGGAATGTGCGGATTCCTCTGGAGCCCTGGCACTGCCTTTCAGGCTGGGTGGTGCTCCCCTCCTGTGGTTATGTGGGCATATGGTAACAATGATCAGCTCTGCTATTGATGGATGATGGACTCCTAAGCCTGATCAGTATTCTTTAGGTTATCCATGTATTGTGTATGGATCTGTATTGATGGCAGCCTTGAACACTATATGTTTGACATGTTCATTGTCATGCAAATAAAAAGAATGTATATAGAATCACATTCCGATCTACTGTAACTCATGTGGCTGTCAAGCTGTACGGTTATGTTCTATGATCAAAATCATAAATAAAAGGTTTAATTTGTTTTATTTTTTAAAAACAATGTTACTTAGATGGGAACCTATTTCCCTCAGGTACCTGGGGGGTCCAACGATACAGAGATGAACAGAATATAATGGATGGGAAGAACGATCACAGCACTGCATGGATAATATTTTAGAAGACACTCCCTATATCGCTGCCTGGACAGGTGACTATTGCTAAAATTATAGCTTACCCACACTTTTGTACTATTTTGCTACCCTGCCATTAATAACCCCCAGAAGTAAATTCTGTGAGATTAGTATACTACTAATTGACTTAATATGGAGCACGGGGAGATGTCGGGTGGCTCTCACAAAGCTCCAACACCCAGTGACAGATGGCAGCCTTGCAGCATCAGACCTCAAGATGTAGCAAGGCACAACCGCAATGGGTAACAAGGTGGGTGGTTAATAGGACACAGGGAGAGGGATCAATGGAGGCAGACACCTCTTCACTCCAATGGCTAATACAGTTGCTGCTGGAGCCCAAAGAAGTTAAGGAGAATCCCCGGGGATTACTGGCAGTGGACAAACATTGCTGATTGCTCTGTCTACAGAAGACAGAAACAGAAGCCCCTTATTTCCTAGATCTACCACTGCACTATTTATTCGTCAATCTACAAGGTGGCAGTAGCAGAAGATTGATGGATTGGACGGCCTTATGAATAGAAAAGCTGGGAGGTATATATAGCACTGGAACGTTCCAATCCTTTAAGGAGCTACAAGTCAACTACTGGTGGGACAGTTTCACCTCTACAGGGTAGTGATAGAAGCACTGAAGAAGAAATGGAAGGGGAAACTGGAAAAACCTAAAAAGAATCAGGGGTACCACACAACATGTGCCACCAAAGGTAAACAAAGCAGTTCCGGGATTATATTTTGCAATGACAGCAGATACAACTACCCCTCTGCAAAAACTGCTGGACAATTGGGCCGAAGATGTAGGCACTCCCATAACAGATGCGGACTGGGCATGAGTACTGAATGAAGTCCCAAGGGTTTACAGGAATGCTTGGCTTAAATCAATACATTTTTAGTACATACACAGGGCGTACTTTACCCTTGGTAAATTGAACACCTTTTTTCCCACACACTCAAGCGGAGCGGCCCAGATCAGGGATGGTGGGCACAGAAATGTGCAACATGGTATGGAGCTGCACCCACCTAACTAAAAATTAGACTACTGTGACTGCACTCCAGGCCTTAATGTATGGCAATATAACACTATCACCCACAACATGTTTACTGGGACTATTTCCTCGCCCTGCGAAGTATAAAAAAAAACACTTAAATCCATTGACTTGGCCTTGATCCTAGCTAAGCGCTCCATTACACCTAACTAGAAAAACACTTGTGCACCATAGATGGATAAGTGGAGGAACAAGCTCATTAGAGGGATGTAATAAGAGTATCAATCTCCTTAGGGAGGCAAGAAGCGGGAGGGCCTCTCTGAATGCAGCACAGGCATGGGAGAGACTACTAAGAGAAATACAATCACAGAAGATACCCCTCCTATATTAAACAAAGGGGAAGCCATGCTATCTGCCTTTCTTCCTATATCCCATGAGCAAAAGGATAATCTCTTAAGGGGAATCACATCCGGGTCCCCTTTGGAACCCTGACCCCTGAAGATTAGGAAATTAGGAAGGGAGATGATTGTCCCTCATCTAACGTCCACGCTTAACTTGGCCATTTCATCAGGGCAGTTTCCACTTAATTGGAAAACAGCGGTAGTTAAACCTTTACTAAAGAAAATCAACCTGGACCCTTCAGAACCTAAAACTTATCGGCCCATCTCGCTGCTACCAGTCCCTCCCAAGATTCTGGAGAAGCATGTAAATACCCAACTTAGCACCTACTTGGAGCAACATTACCTGCTTGATGGCTCACAGTATGGCTTCAGGAGTGGCCATAGCTCGGAGACTGCTTTACCACTGGAATTTAAACTAACTCCTGAGGAAGAGACCCTGGTCCCAGTCAACTCAGTACACAACTTGGGGGTCCTGATAGATAACCTCCAGATGGAGTCACAGGCCAATAAAACTATTGGCGTGTGCTTCTCTTTGATGCGCATGCTACGGCAGATTCTCCCATTACTCCCAAAGGATTTGCGCTCCCTCCTTGTAAGGAACACGGTGCCGAGTAGACTGGACTACTGTAATTCCTTGTATCTGGTAGCCCCCCCCAATAAATTTCAGAGATTGCAGAGAGTCCAATCCATGGCAGCAAAGTTGGCGCTAAACAGGCAACGTAGGTCCTCTACTACTCTGGCCTTGAGAGATCTCCACTGGCTGCCTATTAAGGAAAGGGTCTGCTTCAAATCACTTTGTATCGTATACAAAGCAGTACACAATTTGGGACCGATCCCACTGCAGGAAATGTTTACCTGGTACAATCCCAAGAGGCAGCTCCGCTCCTCCAGCGCAAACTTGATTACAACCACCAGCTTCAAGCGCTGGAGGATGGGGGGGGTAGAGCCTTCAGTGTGGTTGCTGCACATCGATGGAATGAGTTGCCCCAGAGTATCAGACAAGCCAAATCTCTGAGTTCAGAAAGAGCTTGAAAACCAGGTTATTTCCTAAGGATTGATCCTAGTTTTCTCTGTGTCATTCTGGTCTGCTCTCATGCTGGTTATGTTTAAGTCTAAGCGCCAGGATACCCGTAGGGTGGCAGTTTGCGCTCTATAAGAACGAAATACAATACAATACAATTTAACATCTTCAGTAAACATACGTACTCCAGTAGATGCTGGGCATACTTCTCTACTAATTCTCTTAGACTTATCTGCGGCTTTTGATACCATCTCGCCAACAAGGCTGTTCAACCATCTTCAAGAAATCGGGTTTCAGGTTCTGCTTTAGAGCTTCTGTCCTCATTTCTCACAGATAGGTCACAAATAGTAAAAATGGACCAATTTTATTCTGACTCCACTCACACCTTCTGTGGAGTGCCACAGGGCTCCTCATTCAGTCCAACCTTATTCAACATCTAGGTCTCTCCATTGGCCAAGGTAATTAGATCTTTTGGGCTGGAGGCTCTGTCCTATGCGGATGACACACAAATAATTGTGTCAATTACTAACAGCATTAAGGCTTCCCAGCAAATTTTAAAAGCTGCATGCGGACCATGGCCCCTTGGATGGTAGACAACTACTTACGACTCAATGGGGACAAAACAGAAGTCCTGATCTTTTGCAGTCAACAATCCATATGTTCTCATTCCTGGAGGCCTGAAATGCTCAGCCAAAGCCCCTGCCCTGCTGTGTCAGCAAAGAATCTTGGTGTTATAGTAGACAACTCACTCTCTTTTGACCCCAGATCAACAGAACTGAGTCTACCTGTTTTGGCGTTATCAGGATCCTGAGTAAGATCATTCCATGTCTTTCCCTCTCTTCTCAAAAGCAGGCAGCTGTTGTCTTGATTTTGTCCAGGTTGGATTATTGTAACACGCTCTACCTGGACATCAACAAGGGCTCCATCCACAAATTGCAACTTGAACAGAATGCAGCAGCAAGACTTGTGATGGATCTTTCTAAATTCCACCCAGTCTCTGTAGCAATTCGTAAATTACATTGGCTTCCTCTTGAAAAGAGAACGCTGTTTAAGGCCCTATCCCTTGTCGATAGGGCTCTTCATAATTCTGGTCCCAGAGGTATTAAAAGACTCTTCCAAAGGTACGTCCCCACCAAACAGCTGCGGTCTGCTAATAAAAACTGGATGGTAGTTCCTAGGTTCAGGAGGGCCAGATGGGAGGGAAGAGCCTTTGCCGTTGCCGCTTCTAAGCTCTGGAACGCTCTCCCTCCAACGATCACTTGTCAAGAGTCGCATCTACCTTTTCACAAGCCTTTAAAAACATGGCTCTTGGGAGCGTGGCCAAGATGGCAGCGGAGTACCTGCGTTTCTTCTGAGCTCCGCTCGCTGAGGCCGGGTCATTAGCATTAAACAGCTTTTATGGGTCCGTGACCAGCCAAAATTGCCATCAGGTCCATCGGACACACACAAAGCAGCTAAGGGGCCCCGAGTAGAGCGACAGACCTGGTCCAGAGGTGGTGAGGCAGCCGCTAACACACCCGCAAGCAGCGGTGTGGTTCGCGGCAGGGCCTGCTCGGCCCGAGACTACCCTTGTGTCTGCAGAGTGGAGGGGCCCAGAGAGATACGGCGGACCAGTGTTTGGGGCTGTGAAGCAGCCGCCAGTGCCCCGGTTGAAGCGACGTAGTGTACGGTGGGGCCTCACCGGGTCCCTAACCGAGTGCCTGGCCTCAGATGCGGAGCTGCCGCTAGGCGTCCCCTGCGCACGGGGGTGTCACCTAAAGATACAGCGGGGATAGGTCCTGCCGATACCTGCCCGTCCTGCGGCCTAGGCGCACTGGAGAATGCTTGGGTGCCCCCAGCAGTGTCGGACCCAGCCCCGGAGCAGACGCGCCTTTCGATTCGGCCTACAATAAGAGGTGAAGAGAGTGCGGGGCCGGATGCAGGGGGGCCAAAAGAAGCACATAGGCGGTAGCTGGAGCTGCCGAGAGACTGCTTGCTGAACGAGGGAAGCATTCACCGAGGTTAGTCCAGCTGAAGAGGCCTGAACATGCTGGGGCCCGCGAGGGTGGGATTGCGCGTTGCTGGGCCTAGCTAAGAAGCAAACGCCGCTCTATGAGTAGCGGCTCTGCCCCCCCCCCCGCGCACCCCCTCCCTGTAGTTGGTTTAGGCAGAGGTGAGCAGTAGGCCCGAGGGCGAATCCCATTATTGGTGCCTACTGGAGAGCTGGGACAAAACAGGGCTGAGAAGCCAAGAATAAGAAGGGGCCCAGATCTGCCCAGGCCCGAGTTTAAGGAGTGGGCCTCACCCGATAGGTAACAAGGCCCTGCCATCACTTTGCGGCCACACCCGGTTGTGGATTAAAGTGGATTTGGCCCCAGGGAGAAGGATCCAGTGGCAGAGGCGAGAGCCATAGAACGTGACGACCGAGAGGACCGACACTGCAACCTAAGGCCTTCAGACAGCATTGGGAACTTGCAGTAGCGCAGAAAAACATGTGTCAGGCCTACTGCAGCATCACCCCCCACTGTCTGGGCCCTGCCGTAGGCCTCAAGCTATAAGGGCCCCCGTGCTTTCCGGACCCCCTGGACTGTGGCTAGCTGAATCATAGGGCGCCAGCCCGAACCCTGCAGTATTGGAATAGCGCACAACTCTAAGCTGGAGACTGGTCGCAGACGGAGCGGCCCTATCGCCTCACTTAGACAGGGACCCATGAATAGTCCTGTGATTTAGCCCGACTCGAAACTGGACGCGGGGCTGTCGGAGAGCATCTGTCCAGGCCCTTCAGCGATGTCCACGCATCGTAGAAAGAAAGAGCCCACAATCAAGGACCTCCTACAGAAACAGGCTCTAAGAAGGGGGATCAGTTGATTGCTCAACAACAGAAGAAGGACAGAGACTCTCCAGGTGAGAGCCAAGAGGAACCTATCACTCGGGGATTCCTGGGGTAGTTATTCAGCTCCTTGAGAGAGGACTTTGCGAGCCTGAGACAGGACATTGCCTCGGACATCAAACAGATTAGAGCGGAGGAGCAGGAAATCGGCGACCGAGTAGACTCTCTGGAAAGGAATGGCGACCGGAGGGAAGAAGAGATCACCGAGCAGACCCAAGAGTTGCTGGAGCTCAGGGACCGAAATGAGGAGCTATACCGCCGCCTCGAAGACCTGGAGATTCGCTGTTGGAGGTCCAATATACGCATCAAAGGCGTACATCTCCTGGCCGATGGGGAGAAATTGGAAGAATGGGTGACCCGCTTCTTCCGCCATGTGGCTCCTACGCTTGGCGACAAGGACATCATCCTAGACCATACTCACCGCGCGGGCCGCCTGGCGAGAGATCCGGGACAACATCAGGATATTCTCACCTGCCTTCATTCTTTCCAACAAAAAAAGATCATCATGGCCGCCACCAGGGACAAAGCGACACTCGAGTCTGAGGAGCTCCAGGTTGGCATCTATGAGGACGTATCACCATTGACTCTCCAACAACGTAAGGCCCTGAGACCAGCCACTGCCTACCTGCGTGATAAGGGAGTCAGGTACAGGTGGATACATTTAGTCTTTCCTTTGTGTGGGATAAGGAGTTACACTCTGTGCGGTCACTGAAGGAGGCTCAGGAGGTACTTCGGTTTGATCTGGAGGAAGGGGATTCCATTGGGCGATCCACTGGAGACTATGCTACACACAATCCGAAAAAACCCGGTCAAAGGAGGGGAACCAGGCACGAGAAACCCGCCAAACCTGCAGCTATGGAGAGCCAGAAGGAACGTGAGGCACTGATCCGCCAAATTCAGAGTCAAGATGAAACTGAGGACAACCTGAGCGTCTGATTGTGTGTCTAGAGTCTGGCCTATACTGCTGTGTCATCGAAATGCTGGGTTAAACCCAGAGATGAAAAAACCCGGCCTTGGCTGTGGAAGCCTATGTCCGGCGACGTGATGACCACCTTACGGACACATGGACCCTTGCATGACAGTCGATTTATGCCAGGTTTTTGACACTCTTTCAATGTTTGCTTCCATGCTTGTTTTCTTTATCTCTTCTCTTTCCTCTGCTAGAGGGGCTTCTTACCTCTACCGCATTCACGGAGGAGGAGGGGCAAGGGGGGAATGGTCTGGTATCCCACCTATTCAAGGGGGGAATCATCGTTTGCACATTGGGGTGGGGGGGGGTCGGCAAAAGAATCGGGGGCCACTCCCATCTCATGTGGTGTTCTAAGCCTGCGTTCGGGGCATTACATCTCGTGATACAATGGGGGTGACATTGGGAGACACAACTCGAGGCCCAACGATCTTGGAATGGTGAGGTCTGGGGGGGATGGTTTGGTTCACGTCTGCCTCTGAATCAAGGTACCATAAAGGGTCATGGCGGCTTTGGAAGGCTGGGGACGGGCCCCTACTTTGACGCAACCTCTGACATGGAACCCTGCATGCTGTCCAGGTGACTAATAGGTCTATGATATAGGTTAAGCTAATGAGCTTTAATGTTCAGGGACTCAATACCCCAGGTTAAGCGGCATGCCTTACTTGCATTGCTCAAAGAGGAGGGGAGCAACAGTTGTTTATTGCAAGAGACCCATTTAATGAGCGCAGACTGGAAGAGACTCCGTTCCAAATGGTTTGACAGACAATATTTTTCCTCAACTCATGGTAAGAAAACGGGGGTGGCCATACTAGTAGCCTCTCACTTCCCTGGCACTGTTAGTGAGGTACTCGTAGAAATTCCAGACAGGATATTAGCACTGCGAATATTGGTGGGCTCCCACACGTACACTATAGCCTCCATCTACAGCCCTAACGAACAGCAGGAAGCTTTCTTTTGGGATACATTAAACGCAATTGGGAAATCTCCAGATGAGGACTTGGTACTGGGAGGGGGGGAATTTTAACATTGTGCCGGACCGATCTGTGTCACGGGTGGGACATTCGGGATCTCTCTCAGAGTCTATGCTCCAGAGACTTGGGGAGATGTGGCTGACGGATGCCTGGCGACATGGCAACCCCACAGCCCGAGAATATACCTTTTTCTCGGTGTCGCACCAAACCTATGCGAGGATTGACTTATTTTGGGTCTCCCAACGAGTATTGAGCTACATCCAGGATGTGACAATGGGGATGGCGGCCCTGTCGGATCACTCCCTGATCGGTCTGGTCCTGTGCCATCCGGGGGGCCCGCCCAGACAACGCTTGTGGAGGCTCAATCATAAATTACTCGCATACGACGAACATTGCTCACATACGGGCTGCGATCCGAGATTATATAGCAACTAACAATGACGGGTCGGTCCCTCTTCCCCATGTCTTGGATGCCCTTAAGGCAGTAATTTGGGGTCAGTTCTGGTCCATTTCCACAGGGCTCAATAAGGAAAGGATACATAAGAGAGCTTCTTGAGGCGCTGGTCAGGGAGTGAGAAGGGGTTCACCAGTGCACTGGATCAAATCAGGCACAAAGGCAACTTAATAGTGCACGGAAACAATTAAAGGCGCTGGATTACGATCGGGCGGGGTACGCACTCCTACGTACTAAGCAGCGACATTACGAAGGGAGAAATAAGGCTGGGAAGCTACTTGCACACCTCTTGCGTTCGCAGCCGAACGCACGTCGCATTGCCAGCATAAAGAACCCATGCGGAGAGCTTCTCCAAGGGGACGCAGACATTGCGGCCGAGTTTGAGGCCTTGTACACCTCATCATAATATGGCGGGACACATGGATGAGGCTGCAGTCATTGATTATGTCCAACAGGCACCCCTTCCACGGGTTGATATTGAGGCAATGGGCATTCGTCCTGAGGAGGTCCTGCGTGCCATACAGAAACTTCCGTCAGGAAGGCGCCAGGGGGAGATGGTTTCCCGGTAAATTTTTACAAGGCTTTTGCCCAGGCGCTTATCCCCATCTTGGTCCGTCTTTTTAATGGCTTCAGTGACACGGGCTCGATAACGGGCACAATGACTATGGCAGAGGTGGTTGTGCTATTGAAGCCTGGTAAAGACCCTGCGGAGTGCGCCTCATACCGTCCAATTTCTTTACTGAATGTGGATCTAAAGATATTCACTAGCATTTTGGCGGCACAGTTGGCTCCGCATATGCAAGGCCTGTTGACCCAGATCAATCGGCCTTCATCCCCGAACGCAGCTGTAGTGACGGAACAAGGCGCCTCTGCCACTTAATGGACAAAACCCAACACACACAACAGCCCACGGTTCTTTTATTGCACGAAGCCAAAAAGGCGTTTGACCGAGTACACTGGCCATACCTGCGATGGGTCTTAGACAGATTTGGGGTAGGGGTTTGCTTTCAAAGATGGGTGCAGTGCATATATCGGGCGCCGGAAGCGCGTATTAAAGTGAATGGGATAAGCTCCAGGCCGGTGCGAATAGGGTGAGGGATTGCCAAGTGTGTCCTCTGTCCCCCTTGCTTTTCGCACTCTATATGGAGCCATTAGCTGAGAGGGTCCGTCAACTCCAGACGGTTACAGGGATCCGTATTGGGGACAGGAAGCACAAAATATCCATTTATGCAGACGACGTGATGTTGTGCCTCACCCAACCAACGTTGTCACTCCCCCCCCCTGCTGGAGGAGTTCACAACATTTAGTGGTGTCTCCGGTTTTAAGATTAATCCTAAAAAAAACAAGCTCTTAGCCTTACCCTCCCAGGCAGGAATTCACCTTTGCATGGTCCCAAGGGGCTGTCCCCTATTTGGGGTTGCAAATTTTCCCCACAAACAAAAGCACGGCCAAGGCCAACTACTCCACCTTATTGGGTGAAACCGGGCGTGAGCGCCTCAGTTGGAGGAAACAAGCCATGTCCTGGAGGGTAGGCTGGCGTCCGTTAAAATGACCCTCCTGCCTCGCATCCTTTATATGATGCAGACGCTGCCGCTAAGCCCCCCACCCCAAGTGCTGGCGCGACTACATTACCTAATAGGGGACTTTATCTGGGAAGAGAAATGGGCCCCGTATGGCGCAACATCAAACCTTTCTCACACAGGCGGACGGGGGTCTCGGGGTACCACACCTAGTGAAGTACTTTCAAGCAGCGCAACTGCGATATATGGTTGAATGGTACTAACGGGAATCTGAGAAACATTGGTGTTTCATTGATCGTGGCGTTGCCGAGATGCACATTTGGAAGGTCCACTGGTTACCTAAACTATATAGACCAGCAGGAGCTTATTTATCACCAGTACTGAAGGCGACTATGGGGCCCTGGGATAGAGTGCAGGAAACCAATTGCCTTTCGACCCCTGTCTCCCCGCTAACCCCTATCATAGGCATCCCAGACTTCCCCCCCCCCAGCGCTGGAAGGGAATGGGTACTTGAAGTGGCAAGAAGACCACTGTAAAAGGGTTGTTGACCTATTTGATGAGAGAGGGATCATGGACTTTGACAAGTTGGTATCTGGTTTTGGACTCCCCCCGCAACACTTACTGGCAGTACTTGGCGATTTGACACTGGGTAACTCGACCACATATGCAACTTCACGCCAGCCGCCCACTTACAAAATTCGAACTATGGTACATCACACACACTTTGGACAAGCGCCTACTCTCGGACATCTACTCCTTCCTCAATAAACCTAAACACAGTGGTAAAACCCCAGCGCATCGTAGATGGGAAGCAGAGTTGGAGCGGTAATTCTCCCCCAAAGAGTGGCAAGACATCATCCATAGGGCCAGAGCTTCCTCTTGTAGTACAGCAGAGAAAGAGATGTTTTTAAAGATAGCCCACCATTGGTATTACACCCCGGTTAGACTTGCTAAATGGAAACCCGCTGCAAGTGATTTATGCTGGCGTAACTGTGGTCAGCCAGGTACGTTAACTCACATCCTCTGGCAATGCCCCAATATACAATCCTTCAGGCGGTAGATTCCATACATCACACCGAAATACCCAGATTCCCCAGTTACACCCTGCTGGGACTGCCTGACCCCCTGACCTACCCTTAAGTCATGCAGAGGAAGAGCTATCACTTTAACCATCGGAGCCGCCAAACAGGTGTTACGGTCTAAATTAGATTGACTGTATCGGGTATGGGAGCTAGCGGGCATAGAAAAGATTACGGCTGGCTTGTCTCGCACTCTCCCCAGGTTCGATAAAATGTGGGGCACCACTATTGACTTCCTCTCATCCAGATTTGTGGGACTTACCTGCCCAAGATACCTGCGAGTACTTCGCCTCTCTACCAGACACACCCTGAAGGGTGACCAAGCACAGCCAAAGTCATAACCTCCTCTGTGTCCCCCAGGAAGACAGGGACTCTCCAGCTGCCCACTCTAGTTGCTATCTTCTCTATTTCCTATTTTGCTCCTTCATTTCTTCTCCCTTTCCTCTAGTTATCTATGTTGAATGATTTCAAGTAACGATCCCCACCGGCCAAAGGATGTAGGTGGCGGCTAATGTTCATCTTCGCATCTAAAATTAATAAGATTTAAACCATAAAAACATGGCTATTCACATTTTAACAGCTAAAACCCATCCCTCCTACTTATGACCCCGATTCTATCCCTAGCGCCATGAGGCCCTTGGGCAAAGGTCGCGCTCTACAAGACTATCATTCATTCATTAATCCAAGACGAGTCTTCAGTCGATAACTACCCCCTCCCCCTGGCCCCCACCCACCAACAGGGTAAAACATATTAAAAAGTCAATTTATGAGTCATTTCACAGCCAAGCATATACAGCAGTTGGGCTACTTTTCATGCCACGGGCACTCTGCTCAGTAAATCCCCAACAAAAGTACTCGGACTACTACCAAATGAACACAAAGAATGGCAGTACCATTAGGATACCACACATACACAAACAATGGTCACTTATTGGACCAAGAGGGAGGGCGGAAGATATTGAGGAGTACAGGTATGTTAGTTAACTGCAGAAGTACACATAGCTGTTTACTAATTAGATAACTTAATTAGTATATAGCAAAGCTAAATATAACACCGCTCTCTCTGTGTTATGTTCAAACTCCATATCGAATGTGAAAATTACATTTCAGAGCATGTCACTATAAATACTATATGGACGCACACTGAAAATTTTGAACATATACTTAAAAAAAAAAATTGTCAGTAGCTCCACTTTAAAAACTGTTCCAGCACCAATGGTGCAAAGATTCTGGACTATGTCCCGAAATCCAGTTTTAAAACAAATATTTGCAAGTATTCGCAAGCAAAACTCCGGGTGATATTTCCAGGATTTTTTGCTACTTTGTTTTGTCCTTCACAAAGCCATTTCAACTGAGAATGTGCTCACTTTATGTAATCATACTACCTAGGTATGACTTTCACACATAAATTGAGAAATATGGATGTGGCCTAACAGCCAAAGCTGCCAACTTTGGATTTCGGGAACCAGCTTCGAAGCCTGATGTGGGGCTCTGGGCAAATCACTTAATCACCTATGCTTAAAGTAGAATGAATCTGACCTTATGTAATGTGATCAGGTGCCAATGTAAAGCGCTCCAATGCCCCTGGGCAGTGTTCGCACTATATAAAACTGCATACATACACACATACACCAAAATGCACCATTGGGCCAGGTTTTAACACATTAATTTTCGATAGTAAGGCTTACCCCATACTCCCCATACTCAGAAGGCTTTTAAAATTTGCTAAAATCACTGGTATCACCACCAAGATTTTTTTTTATATATAAAACAGATTGTATTCATCAAATGACACATATAGAGCAGGGCTCTGTAACCCAGGAACATCTGCACAATAAGTATAAGGCATCATGACTGACTTCTCAAGAAAGAAACGAGGATAAAGAAAGAGCAATACAGATGAAACCCCCACCCCCTCCCTCCAGTCGCACTAACAACCTCCTAGACACAAATCGGTCATGGCCTTCTCCCACAACCACTCACACCAGTACACATATTTGCAATAGATTCCCACTTGCACCAGCAGGGTGACATTAAGTTGGATTAAGGGGCCCCCCTGCAGCGACCGGCTCCAGCAGCAAACCCTGATAATCTTCAACCGCTTCCAAATTTTAAAATGCTTCTACGGGCACATTCTTGCCGTGAAGATAGGAAGCTCCAAGCCCATACTAAAGTCCAGGCCCCTCTTCCAGACCGACACCAAGGGTGGCGTCGGCGCCTTCCATGCTTTGGCAATGTCTTTCTTCGCTATTGTGAACCCCAACAACATATGGTGGCGTTTATAAATATTGCCCCCAATCCCTTCCATAACATGTAATAGCACTAACTTCGGCGACAGGGGCAGATCCCAGCCCAGCACCTGTGAGAGGCACGTCACCACCCCTCTCCAGAACCATGCCAAGGAAAGACAGTGCCAGACCGTGTGCGTCAGGGTCCCCTCCTCCCACTCACATCTAAGGCATACCGGGGAGGCCACCAGACCCACCATCCACAACCGGGCTCGCGTAAAATAAACCCTATGAAGATATTTAAATTGGATAAGACGTAGGCGTACTGCTATGGCAGCCCCCCGCGGGGAGGCCAGGGCCTCCATCAAGTCCTCCTCATCAAGTGAGCCAACATTTTCCTACCAGGCCTCTCGAAGCTTATTCAATGTGGGGGAGCTGAGAGTTACCAGGGACTAACAAATCTCCGATATTTTGTGATCCTGAAGATCCCCCATAAATACCTTGGCTTCCACCGGGCTGAACTCCGCCAGTGACTCCAGCCCCACCAGACATGGGGCGAGGGCGTGTTGAAACTGGAGGTATTTGTAGAACTGGGATTTAGGCATTTGAAATTAGTTTTGTAGGTCTTGAAAAGATTTCAGGATTAGCCCCCTTATGACATTCCCCAGGGTAGAGATACCAATGTTGTCCCAACCGCAAAACCCTGCTAGAGTAGCTAGTTGTGGCAAGCGGCCATTATTCCACAGGGGGGGTCTCCCGCGTCAGCGTGTTCCACCACCCTAGCCGCCGAAAGGCCTGTCACCAAATTTGGAAAACCACCTGGGTTGCGGACGGCAGGGATTTACGTACCCGTGCTGAGTATAGAATCGCGTGAAGGGAGAGATTCCCCCATAAGGCGCCGCTCAACAGCATAGGCGGGGTCGTCTCTACCCGCATACACCACTCATTTAAGACAAGTATATGCAAGGCCATGTAATAGGATATGATAGCAGAGGTCGCCAAGCCCCCACAATACGTAGAGAGGGAACATGTCCGTAAAGCAACTCTTACCGCACCTCCTGCCCATAAAAATTGGCCCAAGGCTGCATTAACCTGCCTAAACCATCTAGGGGGAATCGGATTAGGATGATTCTGCAGTTGTTACAGCAAGCGGGGGAGTGAGACCATCTTGAAGATGGCCGATCAACCATAGACAGACAACGGCTTGCGAGACCACATTTTCAGATCCTCCCGAACACGTTCTCAACCGGAGCCAGGTTCCTCTCCCAAGCCACCATGAGTGAGTCCGATAGGAATACCCCAAGATATTTCATCCCACCAGTCACAACCCGAACCGACGCGGCCCAGTCACTCACACCCATCGTGCCCCCCAGAAGCCATAACGTAGATTTGCTTGGATTCAGATAGAGGCCAGTAGATTCGTCAAAGATCTGCATAATACGAAGCAGCCGCAGGCCAGTCCGATCAACGTCCGTAAGAAAAAAATAACACATCGTTGGCATATAAGGCAATACGATCTGACAAGCCGTGCGCCCACTCGAAGCCTGTCACCTGCACATCTATGCACACCCAGGCAGCCAATCGTTCAACCGCCAATGCAAGCAAGTATGGAGACAGCGGGCAGCCCTGCCGGGTACCCCGTCCAAGGGAGAAGGTGGAGGAAGTACAGCCAGCAACCCGTACCGATGCAGTAAGATCAGTGTAGAGCAGGGACAGGTAGGACAAAAAGCACGGTCCAAGAATCTCCGCAGCAGAGCGAATAAATACACCCAACTAAGGGAAATCGAATGCCCGGTCCATATCAGCCAGCAAGAGCATTGCCCGGTCGCTACGCCCTCGAATGGCCGCAATAGCTACCTGTGCACGGCGTTTATTATGTTGGGTCGCTCTCTGGGGCATGAACCCAGATTGATCGGGGTGAACCAAAGTAGTAATATGGGCCCGCATACGATTGGCCAGGGCCTTGGCTAATATTTTGGCCTCTGCATTTAGAAGCGAGATGGGACGGCACGAAGCATGCCGGTCCGGGGGTCTGGCCGGTTTATGGAACACCACCACCTCCGCATGTCTCCAAGCCCGGGGAAGACAACCCCGCTCACGGGACTCCTCCACCACTTTAAGGTAATGGGGTCCTAGTTAGAGAAAGAATCTCTTAAAGAACTCACAGGGGAACACATTGGGCCCCGGTGCCTTACCAGAGTTGAGGTCTCACAGGGCTGCACCCAATTCCGCCTCACTCGCCTCATCGGACAGAGCCCGAACCACCAAGATTTTTCAGAAGCCATATAATTTTAGTGAAAAGATGTCACAGGCACCCAACTATGAAAAGGGCTCCAGTGCAGTTCACTGACTGCCACTTTTGTGGGCAGATCAATACCTTGACCAGAGTCTGATAAAGACATATCGATGGGCATGGTCATGGTTGTAATATTTACGAACAATTGCTCTTAGAGAGAAATGCAAACATTTTTAAAGACTAAGTTACTTTGTTACTTACAGCATTTTGAAGGCATGTCTATTACACTTAAAAAAAGGTTTGTAATTCACTTGTATTTCCATTGGTAATTTCATCTGTAATTCTCCTGTTACCTCATGTCATTTATTGTCTTCTTGTCATTTTCCTTATTTTCTTTATTGTACTTGTTTTGGAAAAACCAAGAATTATTTGAAGAAAAAAAAAGGTTTGGGAAGCACTGCCACAGAGCAAATCTTCTACACTCATGGTTTGTTCAAGCGGGTCACGAAAACCCGTCTCCTCCTGTAATACCATAACGTGTATTTGTAAAACGTACATTCACACAGAAGGGCATTTTGGCGCTGAATAACAGATTTTTATTTATGATCAGAGATTTTCTGTGTAAGAAAATACAGTCTATAGGCTTTAGCCCAATGTGATAACAATCCACCCTTAAAAGACTGCTGCCTTTAACACATGATTTTCACAATACACGAGTCAGGACTTGTTGCTTTGTCACAACTTTGCATTCTTAACAGATTACACCTGTGGGATCCGGCATAACTTTAACCAGTGAACCGATCAGGCCTATATGCTTTACCACTGGCTTCACACCATAACCAACACTGGCCTATTCAAGTGAACATAAACAGGCAACAGTCATCCATACAGCTATAAAGTAATAAAGGATGAAAAATACAGTTTGCAAAACTATATACAACCCCTCTCAATAGGCCATAACAAGAATCATAACAGAGAAAAGCCGTGGGTTTATCAGGGAGGGTGACCAACACCAAATCCCATTCCTACTACGATAATCTGTGAGATTACTTGTACATAAATAGCAGTTTACAGCATGCTACACACTTTGAGAACAACTCACAGTTAAAAACCTCCTGGTTTAAACAAAGCTTTTCACAATACATAATAAGCCAGGCATACTGACTTGTTCACAACTTTTCATAATAAGCATATCAGACATATGGCTTCAGACATAACTTTTCCCAATGCACCAATCAGGCCAATTGCTTGTCACCATAACCAACTCAGGCCTGCTCTTGGGCGTAAGCTTTCCCACAAGACACAGTCATAGAATTATAAAGGTCTGCAAAATTATGACTAATCAAAACATTATCTCTCCTAAAAGAGCAAAACAAGGTTTCTCACAGAACAAATCTATATTCAAACTTAGTCACAGACCTTTATCAACATTAAAACCCTTGGCTACAGCAGTAATCTATAAGAGTCCATGTAACCCTTCTCTTAAGGGCTTTCATACAGAGTAATAACAATTTGCCTTTGAAATGGATTTGTGTTAACATATGCTATTCACAATAAATAAATCAGGCCTCCTGCTTTTATTGTAACAATTCATAATAAACAAATCAGGCCAATAACCATGGTCATTGGCTTGCAACCATAACCAATTTTGGCAAGAAGTAAAATACAAACACTTTTTACATCTTCGGCCCATTTAAATCCTGCATTCAGGGGAACCAATATAAAGGTGGTGTCTAAGCTCCTTTCTCAGCGTATTCTGAATGTTCTTTTTGTTTATTACGTACGGTACGGTGATAGCCGAGTTGTCAAGCCAGACCTAACAAGATATTTTTACCTGTCCAATCTTCGTACTAGCACCACACAACTAAGTACACCAAATGTTCAAAACTCTACTTAATGAACAGAAAACCCCATATCATCTATCTAGGTTTGCATTAACAGCTCAAAGTTAGAGGCAATTGCTACAACATTTTATTGGACGTGATAGGACTATGCCTTAAACATGCAATGTTCTCTTTTCCAATCAAATAGTGAGACTAATTTATCATGCCCAAAAGTTCCCATGTGGAGGCAGGTACTTACCCACAGTGGAGACTGTGGAGCCAGCATCATCAAGGACATCTACCGGCTCTGCCAGCTGCAGCTGGATCTTGGGTACCACAGTTAGAATAGCAAGGACATCCAAGGCATACCGCACAGTATCATTCCTGAGAACAAAAAATGAAAGCACGGTAAATGGGTTTGTCTCTAGTTAAAATAGATAACAAAATCTGTTCAATTAGACAAGTCAAACTAGACTCCAGTCTATCTATTTGATAAATCCCAGGGTCAAAAACATCACCTATCTATTATAGTCACTGCTAGAACTTTTCCTACTGTTACAAAATAATAAAGGAATTCCAGGTTGATCCAGCAGGCCTCTCAGAGCTAGCCAGTGCAGTGTTAGCTCTCTGCTTTGACACAAACATACAACAGAGCTTTGAGAGGGCAGAAGAGGGGGAAGAAAGGCACATAGGGTGGTGGGGATGGCTGGACTATTTGGGACAGTAAAGAGGTCATGATATGTATTGCACCCCCACTACTACTAATTATAGAAGGATAAAAAAGTGAATAATGGGTTAGTTTTCACCTCTGGAATCCCAGTAACAGAAACCTCCAGCTTTGCTCTCGTCGTCTTTTTGAGATCATTCAGGATTCCTCCATCAAAAACATCACTGTTATTTATTGTTACACATGAACAAAAGTTACTTACCTGTAAACTGTGGTTCTCCAGTATTGGTGTCTTTCATAGATTCACATGCTTGAATCATTCCCCGTCGTCGAAGTGGGAGTACCACGGTACATAAAATAGCAATATATGCATACATATATACATAGTATAGCAATAGTATAGCTAAAAAAATACCATAGAAAGTATTGTAACATAGCAATCAATAGGAAAAAAGTTGTCACTTTATTAGCTCGTCCAAGTCATTAGATATAGTCCAAACTCCAGCCAATCAGGCGTCAGCACCCTCTAGAACCCTCTCCCCAGAGACTAGGAACCTCATATTTTCTAGCACGAGTGTGACATAATAGTCAAGTAAACGAGGGGAGCCTCTGAGGGGAGGTGGATGGGTCGCATTTGAAGCTATGAAAGACACCAATACTGGAGAACCACAGTTTACAAGTAAGTAACTTTTGTTCTTCTCCAGTATTGGGGTGTCTTTCATAGATTCACATGCTTGAATCAGAATAGATAGCAGTAATTCCAAAACTGTACATAGTCAGATATAGATATATATATATATATATATATATATATCCCACCGATATCGAATCGAGGCTCATTATTCAATATCAAACTATGGCCCCTATTGGACATAACTGTGATGAAGAACTGTCAGTCCATTTAGGATAGCCGTGGTTCATAGTTAGAAGATCAAACTATGAAGAGCATTAAATAAGAAAACAAGATCCCATCAATGGGGGTAATGTGAAACCTAGAGTTAAATCGACTATTAATTAATGATACTGCTGCCCCGCTGCCATCGAGAATGTTTTTATTGTCCGTGTATGTGTGCATATTTTTAATTTGTGATATGAATTTGAGATTTCACTTATATATTATTTTGTTCTTTTTTAGAGAATTTGTAAGCTGCAATGCGGAAGAAGGATACAATTGAGCTATTATATCTGCCTTCTCATGAAATGTTTTCTTTTTTGTTTTCAACTTATCCAGTTGAAAAATGCTAGTTCCTGAGATCTAAATTCATTTTCAAACATGTTGGGTATCAGTGGAATTAATCTTGAAGAATCGTGCCCACTGGGGCTATAACTGTAGATAATGAAAAACACTGTTAGAATACCTGCAAGCACAGGCTAATTATCACTTGCCTTTGAATTTTTCTAGATATATGGATCTTTGCCCACTGAGGCGGTACACTATTATGAATTAAAACACTAACAGGTGTGTGATTTTTGGAATTAAAAGGCAAGGCATCGCGTTATGAAGCATGTCCGGCTTTCAGCGTGCCACTGATGGTAGTCTCTTGACTGGGGGAGAATGTCTGCATTGTCAGCATTCCGTCCATCATTTGTTTGTTGTAACGCTTTTCGCCCTAAGTGGGATGGGTATTCCCAGACGTGGGACCCGTGCTCACTACGCCACTGGAGTCAAGCTATCCTGGCTGATGACGGCTGATAGCCAGAAACCGGTCCTAGGATGCTAGATTCCGGTCCAGGGAAGACATGGCTTGGCAGTTCGGGCTGGACTGTTCCCATGAGGCACAGGGTCAAGACTGATTTGCATATGGCCATGTCTGAACTGGGGTGGCGTAGTGGGCAAAAGAACGATGGATTTAACCCAGATCTCTTGACTGGGGGAGAATGTCTGCATTGTCAGCATTCCGTCCATCATTTGTTTGTTGTAACACTGATGGTAGTAAAGCACATTTCAGAGAACTGCAATGTTCATAAACAGGCAATGTCTAAGACTGATAAAGTTTCGAAATATTGAACATTTGGTAAAATCCAAAAACACATGAGGATTATTTTTTCCTTTCCACACTGCAGTTAGTCTATAAATATATTGTATTTGAAATGGAAGTGTTTTTGATTGAAAAAAATAATTTGTAACATTCTGAGTGACTTGACCTCGGAAGTCTGTCTACTATGTTCATTTATCACGAGATGTTTATTTAAACTGAAGTGAACACTGACATAGCCACTCGTGAAAAAGGGGTTCTTCCCCGAAACGCGTAGTGTGTCACAGACCTTTTTTCGGGAATAAATCACCTTTTGCAACGATTTAGTGGAAGGAGGGTGCAAAAAGATCGTAACACCAGGAATATCGCTAGTAATTCCAGAAGGTTTATGTGCCACGTTCTTTGCAGAGCATTCCATTTGCCCTTGACTGTGAGACCTTGAAGATGTGCCCCCCATCCCTCGAGGGAAGCATCTGTTGTTTGGATGAGACCTGGATCATCTGCTATGATGAAGCGGCCTGCTGACAAGTTTGTTTTGTGAGTCCCTGAGACCTGATGCCATTGTTAGTCGATTTCCTCTTGTAATGGTCTCATTTTGAGACAGCAGTTGGGAATTAAGGGAATGCAGGAAGAAAGCATTCCCAGAAGTGACTTGAACTGTCGAACAGAAACGGACTTTCTTGCCCTTAGTAAAGATACCAGCTTGAAAATCCGTTGTTGTCTTTCGTTTGAGACGCCTTTGTTGTCTGAGAATTTATCATGGCTCCCAAGAAAGTCCGAACCTGAGAAGGGGTGAAGTGTGACTTCTCCAGGTTTATGGACAGGCCCAGTGACTGAAATAGAGACCGGCATATTTGTGTGTCTTGTTGCCACTGTAAATGACTGCGCCTTGATAAGGCAGTCGTCTAGGTAGGGTAAAATTTGGACGCCCGCTTGACGAAGATATGCTGCCACCAGTGATAAAACCTTGGTGAACTCTCATGGCGCAGAGCGGAGGCCGAAGGGAAGGAGTTTGAATTGGAAGTCTCTGCCAGCCACTCTGAAGCGCTGGAATTTTCTGTTTCTGTGTAGGATGGGGACATGAAAATAGGCATCTTGAAGATCCAGTGTTGTCATGTAATCTCCTGAAGTACTTCTTGGAGAGACAACATTCAAAATGATTGCTTTTTGAGATTTGTTGAGGGAACGGTGGTCCAGGATGGGGCGCCAATCCCCAGACTTTTTCTTGATGAGGAAAAATCGAATAAAAACCTGCACCCCTTTGTAATTTTGGAACCACTTCGATATCTCCTTTTTGTAACATGACTATGATTTGGCATAAGAGTTCCTTCAGATGTGCAGGAGGACCACCTCTGGGAGGAGAATTTGGGGGAAATGTTACAAATTCCAGGGTGTGCCCTCTGGACACTATGTCCAACACCCATCGATCACTAGTGATGGCAGACCAGTTTGAGAAGAAATGGCAGATTCGTCCTCCAACTTTGGCTGGGTTGTTGAGCAGAGTGGTAGGCAGGTAGCCGCTGTCACTGCGTTTTTGAAGAATCTCTGCCTCTGTAGGAAGAATTTCCTCTGTACTGCTAATAGGAGGCAGCTGGAGGTTGACGATACGTTTGCTGTTGCTGTGAAGAGTAACATTGTTGTCCCTGATACTGTCTGTTCTGATTGTAACCAACTCGAAAGGAATAGGAGGATCCACGACTTCTCGCTGCACGAAAAGGCTGCTTTTAAATTGTTAAGTGCCTAGAGCATGTGCGGTGTCAGTATCTGTTTTAATTGTTTGGCGGGCATCATCTATGTGCTGTCCAAAAAGTGATTCTCCGTCAAAAGGCATATCAATAAATTTAGTTTGCACTTCTTGGCAAAAAGAGGTAGCTCTTAACCAACCCTGCCTTCGAAGAACTGCCGCACCTGCCAACTGACGAAAACCTGCGGAAGAGACATCCACTGCAAAATCAATGATCTCAGCCGAGATCTTCTCCCCCTCCTGGAAAATCTTTAAAGTTTCGGTCTTCAATTCTTCAGGCAACAGATCGATTAAAGGAGAAATGTCCGACCACATTTGCCTATCATAGTGGCCTAGAATGGCTTGGGAATTAGCTGCATGGACCTTAGTTGCTGCCATGGTTGAATTTTTTTTGTCAATGGTATCAAGGCTTCTGCCTTCCTGATCAGAAGGAGCAGACAATGAAGAAGAGGAATTCCTGGCACGATGCTGAGCCGCCTGCGAAATAACCAAATCCGGCTTCGGCTGACCAATTAAACAGGCTGGTGAATTGCCTGTTGCCTTGTACTTTTTATTCAATCCGCAACAGGACTGCAGGAATGGAGGCAGGGGTTTTCATGACCTTCAGATCCTCCTGCCAGATGAAATCGATTACAGAAATCGCCCGCACCGGTTTTTGTGGTTGATTCTTGAAATCATATAAAAAAACAATCCTCATCCTTTGAGACCATAGGGAGATGAAATCTCTTGGCTGCTCTGTCCATGAGGACATGAAATCCACTATACCACTGGCGGAGATTCCACAGGAGTAGGAGAGGCAGGCAGCGGTGTCTGAATTTAGTAATTGTCCCATTCAGTAAGTAAGAATCTATCGTCTAACTCCCCTTCTTCTCTGTCCTCATCCGTTAAATGAGTGTCCTCTATAATATGAGCAGTAGATGTCACCGAGAAGTAGGAGGAGGCGGCGCAATGAATGAAGAAGGTGGAGGAACAGGTGTTTGAGAGACCGAAGAAGCTGGCTCTGAAGGAGGGAAACTGCGGTAATAGTCATCCAGCATGCGCTGCAAATTTGAAATGAGTGACAGAGACATCTGTGCAGTCGGATTTTCAGACTAAGATTGGAAATTCGGCTCCGAATAATAGTCATAGTCTTGTTCTTCATCTATGTCCTGGCACTTAATGAGGAGCTCTGATGGACTACGAGCTGCTCGAAACCTATCATCCTCCTCTGAATCCTCCTTGTTCGCCCCATAATCCAACAGTTCCACTGGAAGGTTTGGAGAGGCTTGTATAGGCAATAAAAGGTCCATTGAAGATTGTCTACGTTGAAGCAATGAGCCTTTCCTGGATTCAGATGACGACAGAAGGGCTGCTGAAGGCTTCAAAGCCACTAGAGGCATCAAACCTGGAGCTGAAATCAGGGATTCCATCCACGAAGCTGCCGTTGACGAAAAACATACTTGACTCTCCATCTGTAAAGTCTTCACTGTCGTCGACGGAGCAACCATCGAGGAAGTGATCGTCAACGAAGCAGGCGTCGACGAAGGAACAGTCTATGAAGCAGGTGTCAACGAGACAACCATCGATGGGACAGGAGTCAACGGAACCAACAGATCCTTGGAAGTTCCCGTCGACGAAGCAGCGTCCGTCGGCGAAAGGGTCTTTTTTATCTTCGTCGACGAAGAGAAAGCAGCTGACTTAGGTTTCACCGTCACTGAAACCAGCGTCGACGGAGAAAACGTCGACATCAACATAGCAGGTTTAGGCGATGATAAAGTAGTCGTCCTCGTCGTAGTAGTGAAGACAGAGGACTTAGTCGACGACGAGCCCGTCGACGATAGACCAGTTTTCTGAGGTAAAAATGATTCTGACAGATTTTGACGTCTGAGACTTGGATCTCGGGGGCGTAGACGATGTAGAGTGACCCTTAGGGGGAACAGAAGTCCCTGTTGATGATGAAGGCTGGTCATCACACTTGGAAGAGTGATGTTTTTTCGGTACCTTGGCCTTAGGAGAAGTCAAGTCCACCTCACTAGCCCTTTTCTTAGAGGCAAGTCTTAAGAGAGAAGTCACTCTCCACATCAGAAACTGGGTCATCCTTCATTTTAAGCTTCTGTTGCCACAGAAGTAGCCTACCTTCTCTGTCACTTAGGTCTTTTGAGGAAAAGTCCTGCATATTTTACAGTCTCTCACCCGATGGTCAGGATGTAGGCAGTAAGGAATATGCTACTTACCAGTATGCATCTGTTCTTGGCATGTAGAGCTGCAGATCTACACACTTTTGCATAGATCGCCATCTGGTGTTGGGCACGGATGTTTGCAGTTTGTTTTTCCTCTTGGAAAGTCTTTGGAAGTCACGAGGTCGGTGACTCCTCCCTTGGATCGTATTCCGCATGGGCTTTGGCTCCATCCTCAGATTGTTTTTTGCCAACAGGGAAAGATGGAGCGTAGTAATAACAGTGAAGAAACCCATGTGTGTTGTATCTAAATAAGATAGACTGGAACAGATACAGGTAGCCGGGGAGGCGGGTGGGCGTGTGTAGATCTGCAGCTCTACATGCCAAGAACAGATGCATACTGGTAAGTAGCATATTCCGTTCGAGGCATATGAGCTGCAGATTACACACTTGTGCATAGATTATATAGCAGTACCCACCGTTAGCGGCGACCACCCGTATCTGTTGCAGTGGTTTGAAATAATGTTTTGAGTACAGCCTGGCCCACACTAGCTTGTTGCTTAGTTTGCACATCTACACAATAGTGTTTGGTGAAAGTGTGCAGTATTGACCATGTAGCTGCTTTGCAGATATCATCTAATGGGATGTTCCCTAAGAATGCCATGGAAGCCCCTATTTTTCGTGTAGAATGGGCTTTCGGGAGAATGGATAGCGTTCGCTTTGCTTTATGGTAGCAGATTTGAATGCATTTTACAATCCACCTAGCTATCCCCGATTTTGAGATGGGGTTACCTTTGTGTGGTGGAGAGAAAGAAACAAACAGTTGTTTGGTCTTACGGAAAGTTTGTGTTCTCTGAATGTAGTAGAGTAAGGCTCGTTTCACATCCAGTGTGCGAAGAGCCCTTTCTGCAACGGTCTGTGGTCGCGAGAAAAATACTGGTAGTTCTACTGTTTGGTTTAGGTGAAAAGGAGAAATGACTTTAGGGAGGAATTTTGGGTTGGTACGGAGAACAACTTTGTTATGGTGCATTTGGAGAAAGGGTTCTTGGATGGTAAGTGCTTGTATCTCACTGACCCTTCTAAGGGAAGTGATGGCTACAAGAAAAGCGGTTTTCCATGTTAGGAACTGTAGTTCGCATTTATGGAGAAATTTGCCCGACCAGTTCATCCATATCGCATTTTCTTTGGACAATGGGTGTGGGTATCTGGCGGCGAAGCTTGGGCATTTGGCGTTTTCGTGGGTGGCGAAGAGGTCTATCTGTGGATGCCCCCACATTTGAAAGTACGGGTGAAGAACTTGTGGGTGAAGCTCCCACTCGTGGATCTGTTGTGTCTGTCTGCTGAGCAGATCTGCCACTGTGTTTTGGACTCCTGGGACATGCTGAGCTAGGAGAAAGATTTTCTGGGGTATCGCCCATCTCCATATGCTCTGTGCTAGGTGAGAGAGCCGTGGAGAGTGTGTGCCGCCTTGTTTTTGGATATAATACAAGGCTGTCATGTTGTCTGTTCGGAACAGGACTGCCTTGCCTGAAATTTGAGTTTGGAAAGATTTTAGGGCTAAGAGAGCGAGGGGTGCGACCATCTACCAACACCAGATCTGTTAATTGACCCTGGTCCTGGTTCCATTGGCGCATCTAAGCACTCTTGGAGAGGACGCATCTGGAGTCTTGCGTTAGGCACTATGAAAATGCAAGAGGCCATCATCCCTATTAGTTGCATAAACACTCGAGCTGGAAGGGAGTGTTGTAGTGCGAATTTTGCACGTAGAGCTTGAATGCTTGCAATCCTGGCCGGATTGGGGTAGGCTAGTGCTCTTGAGGTGTCTATGGTGGCACCGAGGTATTGTTTTATGTGGGATGGTTGGAGATGGGACTTCTGGTGGTTTACTGTGAAGCCCAGCTGGTGGAGTAATTGAATGGTGGTAGATGTGTGTTGAACACACTGATTGTACAACCCAGCTTTTATTAGCCAGTCGTCTAAGTATGGGAAGACGTGGATGTGTTGTCTTCGTAGATGTGCTGCTACCACTGCTAGGCCCTTGGTGAATAACCTTGGCGCTGTTGTGACTCCGAACGGGAGCACCTTGAATTGAAAGTGTTGTCCGTCCACTACGAATCTGAGGTACTTGCGGTGAGCTTTGTGCACCGGAATGTGAAAATACGCGTCTTTTAGATCTAGGGTGGTCAAAAAGTCGTTTTGGGAGAGGAGCGGAAGTACCTGCTGAAGCGTTACCATATGAAAAGGGTCGGAATGTATGTACGTGTTTAGGGGCCGGAGAGCTAGGATGGGCCGCAGAGTCTCGTCCCTTTTTGGTATGAGAAAATATAGGGAGTAGACTCCCATGTTTTGTTGGTTGGTAGGAACGGGTTCTATTGCCTGTTTTTGTAGGAGGGAGACTACCTCCTGCTTTAGGAGTATTACATGTTCTTGAGACATTGGGCGCTGCCTGGGTGGAATGTTTGGGGGGGTAGATATTAGTTCGAATTATTAGTGTCACCCATTTGTCTGAGGTGATGGTAGCCCAGACGGGAAGGAAATCTTGGAGTCTGCCCCCAACCGGAGTGGAATGGTCTGGGGGGAGTAATTGGGTAGGCGTTGTGGCAGAGCGGGCATTGTTTGTTTTGCCTCTGCCTTTGTTATTGTTACCACTATAGCCGCCTCTTTGATAACCTCCCATGAAGGTGGACTGAGCGGGGGATTTGTACGAGGTGGACGCGGTATCTGAGGAGTAGCCTCTAGATGTACTGCGAAAGGAAGAGCGGCGAAAACGCCTAGGAGGGTGTGACTGTAAGGCTCCCATGGACTTCGCCGTATCCGTATATTTCTTCATTTTTTCTAGGGCCTCATCTACCTTTGGGCCAAATAGATGTTCCTGGTCACAGGGATGGTTAAGGATGGAGTCTTGTACCTCCGGTTTAAACCCTGATATTCTCAGCCAAGCGTGGCGACGGAGGAGGACGCTTGTATTGATGGCCCTGGAAGCTGTGTCTGCTGCATCTAAGGCACAGCGTATAGAGGTGTTTGTGATAGTCTTACCCTCTTGAATTAGTTTGTTGGCCCTAGCTTCATATTTCTCAGGGAGGTGGTGCATTATGGTCTCTAACTCGTCATAATGTGCCCTGTCATATCTGGCCAATAGGGCTTGAGTATTGGCGATACGCCACATATTGGCTGCTTGTGACGCAGTGCGTTTCCCTGATGCATCCAATAGCTTTGACTCTTTGTCAGGTGGTGGTGCTTCGCCTGTCGCCTGGGAATTTGCCCTTTTACGTGCAGTGGATACAACTAGAGTGTCTAGTAGCGCTGGCCCTCTGATGTAGGAGGGATCTGTAGGGGCAGCTTTGTATTTTTTCTCGATGCGCGGGTTAATGACCCTGGCTCTAACTGGGTCCTTAAAAACCTCTGGCGCATGCTTTACCACTCCTTTAAGGATAGGTAATATGGAGGTAGACCTATGTGTGGTGTCGAACGTGTCGAGGAGGAAATCTTCCTCCACGGGGTCGGTATGTAAGTCTACCCCGTGATAGTGTTCCGCCCTTTGTAGTAGGTGGTGGAACCCCAATGAGTCCTCTGGTAGAGATGGCCTGGAGTAGTAACGGTCATCTTGTGGGACGTTGGGGATATCAGGTATATTGTAGTTGTCCCATGGGTCTGGGGATCCTGTCGGAGTGGGGTCCCCTGCGTGTAGGTCCTGGGGGACATCCCCTATGTCATCATATGGGTCCCCGTGATCATCATCTTGTGGAGAAGGGGTGGGAGAACGATGAGGTTGGGGTGGAGAAGGCGGGGGGTGGAGGTGGAGGAGGTGGGGAAGGTATTCTGAACGGGGAGGTAGCAGAGTCCTTCCTTTTTGGAGGTGGAGGCGGAGCAGGCATCTCCAAATGTCTCTTTTTGAAAGAAGGTGTCAATTGTCCAGTTTTTGGATCCTTGGTGAGTGTTTTCTGCAAGGGATCCGGTGTAAATAAGTCCGGTGAGGCTGGTCTGGCCGTCGGCGCCGAAGGAATCGGGGCCGTTGGCTTTTTAGGCTTTTCTGTGCCGGTTCGTTGTTTGGAACCCGATTTGAGAACCTCCGGACGCTTGGTCGGCGCCGAGTTGGGTTTCGGCTTGGAAGGGTCGGTGCCGGTGGCCTTGTGTGCTTTGGTCGGCACCGAAGGTGTTGTCGGTGCCGAAGAGCTGGGTTTCGACCCAGAGTGCTTCGTTAGGGAGCTCGGTGTCGATATGGGGATTGGCTTCTTTTTCGGCGCCGAAGCGTGTTTATCAGTACCGGGAGTAGGCTGGCTCGAGCCCGAGCCGCCGGAAGGCTTGCTTGGCTTCTTCACTGGGCCCGAAGGTGGGGTGTTGGAAGCAGTGTCCTTGGTCTTGCCTAGGCCCGGAGGCGAAGGTGTGACCTGAGCCTTTTTCGGTGCTGGCAAGGGTGTGGGGGGGTGGGGTGATGTCCTCCACATCGGAGTCGTCAGCCTCGGAAGCGCTGACGAGGCCCTCTTTGGTGTACTGCTCTGGAGCGTCACTGCCTTCTCCGAAGATGTTGTCCGGAACCGCCGTCGAGGAGTGCGCCATAGTCCTTCTGGCTCTTCGGTCCCGAATAGTCTTTTTGGACCGGAAGGACTTACACGCTGGACAGTCTCGAGCCTCGTGTTCAGGGGAGAGGCAGAGATTACATACCTGGTGGAGATCGGTGTGGGGGAAATTTGGACCCACATCGAGGGCACTTTTTAAATGGAGTCCTTTCCATTAGCCAGGACCGAAGCTTGGAGAGGCCCGAAGGCTGCCGTCGACGACTGGAACTGAATGTCCGTGCCGATGAGAAGGCGCGTCGAGTGGGGGAGATCGCGATCGAAACAATACCGTGGTTTAAGGTGAGGATTGCTCGTCGACCGTCGAACTGGAAGCTGTTCGGAACCGGAGCGCGAAGATCACATCCGAGCCCGATGGTGGAAAAAAACAATCTGAGGATGGAGCCGAAGCCCATGCACAATACGATCCAAAGGAGGAGTCACCGACCTTGTGACTTCCAAAGACTTTCCAAGAGGAAAAACAAACTCCAAACATCCGGGCCCAACACCAGATGGCGATCTATGCACAAGTGTGTAATCTGCAGCTCATATGCCTCGAACAGATAGCTCTTAAGAGTGCCCACAGCAGGGCCCGGCTGGGCCAAAGAAAGGAGTAACAAGAGGACCTCAGAAAGAGGGGCAGAAAGGGGATCCTAAGCCTTAGCTGAGCACCATGCCACAAATTTGTTCCACTGGCAGGCGTATACCGTCTAGGTGGAGGGACGCCTGGCTGCCAAGATAACATCACAAACTTCGGGAGGCAAGTCAAATGACGTCAACTGCCGCCGCTCAATCTCCACGCAAGGAGGTGGAGGCTGGACAGGTTCGGGTGGAGGACCCTCCCCTGCTGCTGCGACAGAAAATCCTCCCAAAGAGGCAGTTGGGTCGGTGGATCAATGGCCATGTTGAGCAGCTTGGGATACCAGACTCTACGTGCCCAATCCGGAGCCACAAGGATGACTTGGGCCCGGTCACGCCTGATCTTCTTCAGCACTCTGGGAAGAAGTGGTAAAGGCGGAAAGGCGTACAACAGACCGCAACTCCACTCGCAACGAAAAGCGTCGCCAAGTGAGTGCCGCCTTGGAAATTCCAACGCGCAGAATTGCTGACATTGCACGTTCTCTTCGTTGGCGAATACATCTAACCAAGGCTCTCCCCACTGTCGAAAGAGACCTTGCACCACCTCTAAGTGAAGACGCTATTCGTGATCCATCATGCACCTGTGGCTGAGTTTGTCCGCTCTGGCGTTCAGGGAACCTGCCAGGTGTTGAACCACCAGGGATATGCCCTGATGTTCCAACCAAGTCCAGAGGCAGAGGGCTTCCTGACATAGGGTCCAAGACCCCACCCCGCCCTGTTTGTTGCAGTACCACATGGCAGTGGTTCTGTGTGAACACCTGCACTACTCTTCCCCAGACAGAGCGAAGGAATGCATTGAGTGCAAGATGGATCACACGGAGCTCCAGAAGATTGATGTGAAGCCCGGACTCGGTCGGAGACCAGAGGCCTCTGATCCCTGCCTCTCCCATGTGGCCGCCCCACCCCAGAAGTGATGCATCCTTCACCACTGTGTGCTTTGGATGGGAAAGGGAGAGGGATCTGCAGTTGACCCAATCCTGGTTCGTGAGCCACCTCTGCAATTGTCTTGCAGTGTCCTCCGAGATCTGGACGCAATCGGACAGATTCCCCTGATGCAGGGCCCACTGGAACTTCAGGTTCCACTGCAGGGCCCGCATATGCTACCTGGCATGATCGACCAGCAGGATGCAGGAGGCCATGAGGCAGAGCAGCCTCAGGGTCATCCTGACTGAAACCCGGGATAGACTGACTCTGTGTACGGGAGGATAAATCCGAAACTGTGTCGTGTCCAGAATCGCCTCGATGAAGAGGAGCTTCTGAGAGGGAATCAGGTGTGACTTCGGCACATTGATGGGAGAACCCCAGCGAAGGCAGGCGGTTAGCCGCAGTCTGGAGGTGGAAGGCGACAGTATGGGGTGAGCCCGCTTTCAACAGCTAGTCGTCGAGCTAGGGGAAGACTGAAATCCCCGATCTGCGCAGATGAGCTGTGACCACTGCCATCACTTTCGTGAACACCCGAGGGGCACTGCTAAGGCCAAAGGGGAGCACAGTAAAATGAAAGTGCTTGTGGCCTACCGTGTACCGCAGGTAACGCCGGTGGGCCGGCAGGACGGGGATGTGAAAATAAGCATCCTGCAAGTCCAATGCTACCAACCAGTGTCCAGGGTCGAGGGCAGACAAGACCTGAGCGAGCGTCAACATCTTGAACTTCTCCTTCCGGAGGAAGCGGTTGATGTTCCTGAGATCCAAGATAGGACGTAGGCCCTTGTCATTCTTGGGTACCAGAAAGTAGTGGGAGTAACAACCAGAACCTACTTCTGGGGCATAAACACGCTCGTTGGCTCCCTTGGCCAAGAGCGCCGTGACTTCCTGTTGGAGAATGCCCAGGTGATCCTCCGACATACGGTGGTACTGAGGTGGCATGGCTAGAGGGGTGGTCTCAAAGGGGAGGGAGTAGCCCCTTCAGACAATGTGTAAAACCCACCTGTCTGACGTGATGGTGTGCCAGTGGGGGAGTTGATGGAAGATCCTGCCGCCCGCTGGCGTTTGATGGGCCTGAAATGTCGGACTAGGAAGGTTTGTAGGCTGCTGCAGAAGTGCTTGGTGGACTGGCCCGTCCGCTGGCCCCCTGAACCACAGCGGCGGTTCCCACGTCACTGGCCGTACGAAGGTTGGGGAACTTGCGCCGGCCTGTGGCTCTTGGTGGAACGTAGTGGGGCACCCCTTCCGTACCTACGAAAGGGGCGATAAGCAAACTGCGCGGGGTGGTTGGAGAGGCCCAAGGACTTGGTCATAGCCCATGAGTCCTTGAAACGCTTGAGAGTGTTGTCCGCTTTGTCGCCAAAAAGGCGACAGCCATCAAAGGGCATGTCCATGAGGGTATTCTGGACATCCCTAAAAAAGCCAATCCATCTCATCTATGCATAGCGTCAAAGTGCTATCGACGTGGAAATCGTCCTGCCTAGAGAGTTGGCAGTATCCAGCCACAACGGATGGTAAACTTTGCCGCTTCTCTCCCGGCGGCAACAACCTGGGAGAGCACTGTCCGGGCCTCCTCCAGACACTGACGCAGCACTTGCGCAACAGTATACCACACGGAGTGGGAATAACGGCCCAAGAGACATGCGGTGTTTACCGACCGCAGTCCCAAGCTGGCCGAAGAGAAAAATCTTCTTTCCAAGATGATCCAGCTTCTTGGATTCCCTATCTGGTGGAGCGTTAGGGAATGCTCCCCTGGAAGTAGAGGTTAGGACCACCAAGCTCTCAGGGGCGGGGTGTTGGGAGAGGAAAGTGGGATCGCACGGGGCCGGGCAGTTGCATCAGGCGATCATCCTATCAATGGGAGCCCCCGTGTTGGGCCTGGACCAGGTGCCCAAAAGGATGTCGGTGAGGGCCTCATTAAATGGAAGCAGGGGCTCCGAAGAGCTTGATTGAGGTTGAAGCACCTCTGTCAGGAGGTTAGTCCTGACTGCAACGGTAGGAAGCTCGAGGTTGAGAGCCTTGGCCGCACTAACGCTACACCACTGCGTATGACGCCACGGTAGCAGGAGACAACATGCCAAGGTCAGGAGATGTAACAAGACCACTGGCATCCCCCAGGTCCTCTCTCCAGTCTGGTTCATACTCCAACTGTTCGGTCAGAGGGTCACATGACCCCTTCCAGTCCTCCTCCTCGTCCTCTACATGCCAATCTGGCCTAAAAGAGACCCCAGGAGTGAACAGGGGCACAAAAACCCCGCTCGGCGTTGGATCGGGCGTCGGGCGACGTCAGTCTGGCTCCGTGTCCACATCAGGATAGAGGCCGAGGTAGACGCCGGCCAGGGCCCTTACCGGCATCGAATGCAAGCGCAGTGTCGGAGGAAGCTGCGCCAGTGGAGGCATAATGAGGTCAATCAGTGTCGATCCGGATCCAAAGGGGGCCTGCGGTGCCAGGGCTGTCGGCCAAGATGGCCTAGGCCCCCCAACCGAGTCCGCGGGGCCCGAAGGTGCGCCGGCGAATTCGGGCTGACCAAAGATGGTGTGCATCATCTCGTTAAACTTACAAAGCTGAGCAGGAGTCGCTCCGGGTCCTGGGAAGGGAGGAAAACTCTGAGTCGGTTCTACAGGTTGCGCACGCAGAGCCGCGGGAGGAGCACCGTTCACATCCCTCGTCGCGCTGCCGACTGACGAGGAGAAGTTGAAGAGCGACGATGCTTCTTCGACTTCTTCTTGTGCTTACCTGACCCCGAGTGCGAAGACTCAGAAAACTTAGAAGAGTGATGATGGCTCCGCAACCGGTCCCTCGACCTCCCATTTGCGACCGGGACTTCGAACGGCGTGGAGTCGACTGCCGGCACTCAAGAAGTTCCGGGATCGCTCCCGCAAAGCCTTCAGAGCCATGGACCGGCAGTCGGAGCACACCTTGGGGTCGTGGTCACGTTCCAGGCGTAAAAGGGACACGCGGTGCGGATCAGTCACCAACATCGGTCGGTTACATTAAACGCAAACCTTGAAGCCGGGCATCACTACGTGCACCAGGAGTCGTTCGGACTCAAAAGACGTTGTCAAAAGTTCAGTCAAAAAGTGACTGGACGTACCGCTGTCTCCGGATCTGCGTTGGCTGGCGCGGAAAAAAAGAACTGACAGCGCGCGAGGGCGGCGTGGAAGTGGCTACCGTGACATCATCCCGGCAACCACAACGCCAACAACGAACGTGGAGCGGACGAACGCCACATTCGACGCGCAGAGGTACTGCTGACGAAAAACTTTTCCGGATCCAGTCTGACGCCTGGCGTCTTCACTTAGAGGTGGTGCAAGGTCTCTTTCTACAGTGGGGAGAGCCTTGGTTAGGTCTATTCGCCACCGTTGGAGAACGCGCAATGTCAGCAATTCTGCGCATTGGATTTCCATGGCGGCACTCACTAGGCGACGCTTTTCGTCGCAAGTGGAGTTGCGGTCTGTTGTACGCCTTTCCGCCTATACTACTTCTGTCCAGAGTGCTGATGAAGATTAGGTGCGACCAGGCCCAAGTCATCCTTGTCGCTCCGGGTTGGGCACGAAGAGTCTTGTATCCCGAGCTGCTCAACATGGCCATCGATCCACCGACTCATCTGCCTCTTTGGGGGGGGGGGGGGATCTTCTGTCGCAGCAGCAGGGGAGGGTCCTCCACCTGAACCTGTCCAGCCTCCACTTCCCAGCGTGGCGATTGAGAGGCAGCAGTTGATGTCATTTTACTTGCCTCCGAAGTTTGTGATGTCATCTTGGCAGCAAGGCATCCCTCCAATTAGCCGGTATACGCCTGCCACTGGAACAAATTTGTGGCATGGTGCACAGCTAAAGCTGTGGATCCCCTTTCTGCTCCTCTGAGGTTCTCTTCTTCCTTCTTTCTTTGGCCTAGCAGGGTCCTGCTGTGGGCAGTCTTAAGAGCTATCTTTCGGCCATTTCTGCCTTTCTTCGGCTTCCTGATCAGCTTTCTCTTTTCAAGTCCCCGGTTGTGAAATGTTTTTTAAAAGGCATAACTCTTCTCTTTCCTCCTATTCACTTCGTTATGCCTCAGTGGGACTTGAATCTGGTCTTGACATATTTAATGTGCGCTCCCTTTGAGCCGCTTCACAACTGTCCCTTAAGGATTTTTAACTCTTAAGACTGCATTCCTGGAGGCCATCACATCGGCCAGAAGAATGAGTGACCTCCAGGCGCTTTCATCCAAGCCTCCTTTTCTCTCTGAAAATCCGGATAAGTTTGTCCTCAGGACCGTCCATCCTTCCTTCCCAAGGTTGTCACCTCCTTTCACATTGCGCAAAGCATCACTTTGCCAACCTTCTTTCTGCCTCTACATCCTTTGAAAGAGAAAGAGAGGCTCCACCGTCTGGAACCAAAACGGGTGCTTTCCTTTCATCTGGATCGCACCAAACAGTTCCGGGTAGATGACCAGCTCTTTGTTGGCTACGTGGGCACCAAGAAAGGTCGGGCAGTGCAAAAGCAGACTATCGCTAGATGGGTCATTTTGTGTATCAAAGCCTGCTATTCACTAGCAAAAAAAAAAGGAGCCTCCAGTGGGACTGCGCACCCGCTCCACCAGGGCGACGGCAGCTACTACTGCTTTGGGATGAGTAGTCCCTCTGAATGACATCCGTCAGGCAGCTACGTGGGCATCACTGCACACGTTTATGAGACACTACTGCCTCGACAGCCAAGTCCGGAGAGACAGCTTCTTTGGCCGTTCTGTTCTCCAGGACTTTCGGGTGTGAACTTGGTTTGCAGACCTGCCTCCGGGGTTGGTATTGCTGGGGTATCTATTCTAAGGTAAGGATTCTTGTTGGACTTGGCCCTGCTTGCAGTAATCCCGGAACCTTTTGCCTTTCCCCCTAGCTTTTTTTTATAGATGTGATTGAATGCTGCGCAATGGTGTGCATAGGCTTATTTTCACCATTGAAGAAAGTGTCACTTTTAAAATGTCACCCTGTCTGTGCGCTTGTGCCTGCCTGAAGTGGGTTGCAGGTCTAGTGTTCGAAGTGACCAAGGCTGACTCCGCCCCTGGGGTGTGTCCGTCACACACACTTCCAGCTTTTGGAGGGAAGCCTGGCAGACAGGGTGCCCTACACCTCCCCCAAAACCAGTTGGGGCCGGTTTCCCCAGAGAGCCTTCCAGAAGGTTCTGGGCCTTTATGGTAGGTGGGGTGAGGAGTGCATATATAGAGGAGCTGAGGCTCCATGTGACAGTGCTGTGCGTGGACTTTGATTGAGGGGACACTCTGCCAGAAGGTACCGCCGCAAGGGCCTGTGTGCTGGCCCCTGTGCCATCAGTACCCCCTCTGCTGTCCACAGGGCTAGTGAGAGCCTCTGCTGGAGTGAAGACTACTATGCCAAGACGAGTGCCACTTTATGGGAGTTGACTGTTTCTAGGAACTGCTGTCCTGTAGTGATGAGTGCCCACTGCCTGCTGATCTTGCCCAGCATTCCCTGCCTGCTCTCCTACCCTAGCGCCTCGTGAGCGCCATCATCTGTTTGCCTGCACTCCAAAGAGGTGAGAAGCGTGGGCGCTACTTTACTCAGTGGGACCCTGGGACTGTGAGCCATCTAGAGCCTCATGAGCGCTGCCTCCAGCACCTGCCCAGGAGAAGAAGGTGCGTGGGTTCTGCAGCGTGTGCTGCCAGGGAGAACTGTTTATTTTAAAAGTACAGCGGGAGCCTACCCGCATTTGTGGTCCGTCGCAGGTGCCCACCCAGCGTTATTGTGCACTTTGGCTTCTTTGAAGTAAGCGGGTGCCCACCCCGCATTTGTGCCGCAATTGCCACTTAAAAAAAATAGCGGGAGCCCACCCCGCATTTCTGCCACGTCCGGAGCGCTTTGTAAAGCAGCTGGAGCCCACCCCGTGTTGTTGGGCTGCACTTTGCTTGGTTGCTCCAGGCGGGAGCATACCCCACACTTCTAAACTGCCCAGAATCACCGCCGCAGCCTGGGGCCAGAAGAAGAAGAGAGCCGCCGCGCTGCACGCAGCAAACCGGACGTCGAAGCCTGGTGGTGGGCGGGGCCTGGGAAGCGGTCCGGAGCCTCACGGGCTCCACATTCAAGTCCCGAGTCCCAGGACGGCACCCGGGTGAAGCCGGTAGAGGCCGAGTGAGAAGACCGGAGCCTCGCGGCCCCCGGAGCAGCCCAGCAGGAAGCCCTGGTGAGTGGGGCCTGTCCCGCCAGCATTAACGGCGCCTGTCTCCTGCAGCAGCTGCGCGTGTCAGGGGAGGCACGGAGGAGACCCTTGCGCAGTTTTTGAGGAATCCAAGCGAGTGGGGCTCCCCTTGGTGAAGCTGGAAGGAGGTCCCAGGAGCGGGACCTGTGGGAGCGCCTTGCTGGTGTCCGGGGGTTCTCTACGGAGTCCCTAGAGAGGCTGTGGAATGGGGCTCAATTGGTAACTTGGTGGGAGGGTGGAGTCGGGGCACATGGTCGGTGTCCGCCCCCCGGTGGCCGCACTGAGGGCCCCGTGGTGCCCGTGCTGGCCTCACAGCTGCCCTGCGAGAGCACAGGGAGCTGCTACGCTGTGGGCCACATTACGTGTTGATTACCGAGCCCCAGAGAGGGGCCCCAACTTTACCTGCCCTGATTCTACTGTACACAGCTGCCCTGCCGGACAGTGGGCAGCTGCACCTAATGGGCACTGGTTGTTTTGGAGTCCAAGGTGGGCTCCAGCAGCAAGTGTAGTCCCAGTGCTTGTTTGGGGGCATTGCATTCCTCAGGAAGAACGAGAAAGGAGTGAGAGACCCTTCCGCCCTAGTGCTTTGTGCAGCAGGGGTATACTTGCGAGGCCTGTTGCCCCTCATGATTCATTGCTACTATTGTTGCGTGCTCATAATGCCCAACATTACGCAGGAAGTGATTCATGCCTAATATGTTGGTCCCCCAGGAGAGGTGCAGGATATATTTTGTTATACCTACTGTTGCATTCATGCTTATTGGAAGTATTGCCTCCATGTGAATATGCTTATGGCCAATGGGACTCAAGTTGGCTATACATAATGCCTTTCTATGCCTATGGTGATGACTAATGCCATTTTGCCTAATGTTATGCTTTATACCTTGTGCCCACTGGTTCTAGGCCTAATGTTTTCATTCCAGGCCTGCGCTAATGTGTTCATGCTAATGCAAGTTTTGGGCCTAGTGTTTTCACGCTACAGAGATGCCGCATGCTAATGCTGTTCCCTCAAGGGTAATATGGTTATGCCAAACGTGATGCATAATATGATTTATGCCTACTGGTTCGGTGCCTAAGGCATCTACGCTAATGAGGTATGCCTAATGTACTGCTCCTGTTTTATACCCATCGCTCTTATGCCTAAGCTTATGCCTTCGCCCTGATGATGTTGTCTCTATGGCCACCTGTTGATGCCTTGTGTCAATGTGGTATATGCTTTATGTTCCTGCCCACTCTGATCTAGGCTAATGCGATGATGCTAAGTTCATTATTCTACCCGTAGGTATGGACTGATTACACTTATTATGGCTTATGGACTTCCATGTATCTTTGGACTGGTGATGGTTCTGGCAGCGGCCCGGTTGGCCCTGCCTTGTAAATAGACCCCTGTGATTTGCTACCTAGAGCCGGCTGGCACGGTAGACCTGTACCTGTGATTGTATTCTAATGTGTTTTACCCAATACACAAGTTCTTTTTCATGCAACCTGGTGTGGAGTCTCCTTTCGTGGTGTGCCCGGTGTGTCGCCTGTGAGTGTCCTGCGCAGATGCTTTACACAATGCTCCTGGTTTAGCCTACCTGCTCCGCACCACGCTACCCCATTTCTAACAATTCTATAACTAACAGTTTCTTTCAGATGAACAAGTTACTTACCTTCGGTAACGATATATCTGTAAGGAACATTGGTTAGTTATAGATTCCTTACCGCCTCACCCATCCTCCCCGTTATGCGAACTGATTTCTAGGGTTAAGGACATCCTTTCAGGGCCCTAGTTTTGTGCACCAGTGGTCAGTGTCTTGCATGGCTCTGCCTTTCTGGCACAGAAAGTCGTGTACAGAACTGATGTCTGCGTGCGAGGGCTGCGTCTAAGTAGCTACAGCGACGTCATCCCAGCGACGACTAACGCGGAGCCGACCGACGCCACCTTCCGACGCGCACAGGTACTGCAGACAAAAAAACTTTCAGATCCAGTCTGATGCCTGGGGGTAATTCTAAAGTAAGTTTGGCGCCGAAGGTTTCGGTGCCGATGGTTTCTTGGTTGTTGTTTTTGGATCTGAAGTTGTTTTCGGGTACAGAGTGGTGATGTTCGGTGCTGAACTTAGTCCCCAAAGGCTTTGGCTCGTTGCCTGATTTGGCATGGGGCTTTTCGGAGCCGGAAGACTTTTTGGTAGGCTTTGATGCCGAGCCTGAAGGCGGGGCGTCAGAAGCGTGGTCTCGGTGCCGACTGGGACCAGAGGGCGTGGGTTGGTCCGGAGCCTTCTTTTTCGGTGGAACTGGAAGTTGGTGCGAGGTAGGGACTGTACGTTGTCCATGCGGGATGTCTTCATCCTGGTCGGAGCCATCGTCCTGTTCCTCATCGGCTCCGATGGGGTCGCTGGCTGCTTCTTCCACCGATTCAGGTCCGGAATGGAGCCTGTGTGTTGGCTCTGCATGTCGCGTCGTCGGGCCGGACGGCCGCGAAGAGTCTTTTGGGGGGAGGAAAGCTCGGCAGGCGTCGCAGTCCTGTTCACTGTGTTCCGGTGACAAACACAGGTTGCAGACGTCGTCTGAGTCGGTGCACAGGTATTTCGCATGGCACCGAGGGCAGAGCTTAAAGGGAGTTTGTTACATCTACTGCGAGTCGAACCGGGGGCTAGGCCCAACGGCCTACCACGAGCTCTCCGATCGAAATTAGTTTTAAGCAATAACACGATCCGCGATGAAAGGGGAACGCGATCAGAAACAATACCATCAAGGGTGAATGTTGTACGGGCCGAGAGGAACCCGGCGGATCGGCATTGAATCGGAGCATGGCGAGTCACATCCAAACCCGACGGCGGAAAAAAAATATCTGAAGATGGAGTCGACGACCATGCGCACTATCACCGAAAGGAGGAGTCACCTACCTCGTGACTAGGAAGACATTTTTGAAGAAAAACAAAGTGCAAACATCGGGACCCAACACTAGATGGCGATCTATGCATAAGCATGTGATCTACAGCTCACATGCCTCAAACAGAGCATTACCAAAAGTAAGTAACTTGTTCTTCCGATGGATACTTCTAACTGCAGATTCCTCACCTTGTAAATTCATACTGAAGTAGTACCTGCCCAGGGGTGGGTCAGTGGAATGGCTCAGGCCAAAAAGTTCTGGAAGACTGACTGAATAAATACCCATTCCGAAGCACTTGACTTTGAGAAAGTCTTCGCTGATGCCCATGCAGCAGCCTGACAGTTGCCCAGAACAGGCACTCTGCAAGCCAGAGCAGTGGTAGCAGCCTTGCCTCAAATTGAATGAGACCTTAATCTTGCCACTGGCTGCTTCTCAGCTAGCGCTCAGCAGATTTTTCTGCAGAGAGCAAACTACCTAGAGATGTCTCTTTTCTACACTGCCTTGCCCTTCTTTGCTCCCAAGAAACCCACAAATAGTTGGTCGCCCACCAGACGGTCCTCGATATGATCAATGTAGAAACTAAGGGCTCTCTTGGGTTCCAAACGATGGGAATCTCTTCTCCTCCGATGGGTGAGGTGGTGCAAAGGAAGTCGGAAGAGTGATAAGACTACCAGACATAGAAAGGTGTTACTACAGCAGCAAAAATGCAGCTCGAGTTCAACACCATTTTGTCTGGAAAGAATGCTGTGTAAGGCGACCGTACCAAAAGTGCATGCAGCTCAATCATGTGATGAGCGGACGTTATTGCGACTAGAAAGACTATACCCTTGTGGGTAGCTGTGCACTCACTCAAAGGGAGGGCACGTTAGAAAAGTGAGAACCAGATTCAAGTCACACTGTGGCATCACAAAGAGCTTTAGTGGAAAAATATGTACCTTTAAGAAATCTTATCGCAACAGGTTATCCACCAACCTCAAAAGAGCCAACAGACAGCCTTTAACAGTGCCCAATGCAAGTCCTTGCTGAGCCAAAAACAAAACAAACAACAACACTTAAGACAACTTAGCTTGTAGAAGTTGAATCTGACGGGTGCGGCAGCAAGTCACAAACTCTTCCCAGCACCCGGCGTGCAACAATTTCATAGATAGTCGCCTGGCTGCCAGAAGATCATTGACGACTCCAGGAGGAAGATCAAAGAGGACTACTTGCCACAGCTCAATCTCCATGCATGGAAGTACAGTATGTTGATGCCCAGGTGCAAGGCCCTGCCCTGATGCTGAAACAGTAGATCATTCCAAAGTGGCAGCCTGATCAGAGAGCGGAGATTCAAGCCCTGAAGTTTGGGATAGCAGATCAGCCTAGCACAATCCAGAGCCACTAATAAGACTTGGGTTCAAAAAGTCTTTATCTTCTTCATAACTAGAGCCAAGAGAGGTAGAGATGGAAAGGGATACAGGAGCCTTGAGCTTCACTCTAAGCAGGACAGGCCTCTCGGAGTGCCTTCTTGGGGACTCTAGGGTGCAGAAATGCTGACATTGTGAGTTTTCGGTGGTGGTAAAAAGAATGAACCAGTGTTCTCCTCATTGCTGAAAAACGCCTTACACCACCTCCGGATGTAACTGCCATTCATGATTGGCTAGGTGTCAACAACGGAGTTTGTCCGCTCTGGCATTTAGAGATCCCGCCAAGTGCTTCACCACTACAGAAATGCCCAGGCGAGTCAGCCACTTCTAGGGGGCTTGAGCCTACTGGCACAGAACTCAAGCTCCACTCCACCACGCTTGTTGCAGTACCACATGGCGGTAGTGTTGTCAGTGAGAACCTGATGAAAGAGTGGAAGGTCCCTAACGGCAAGCGAATAACCTGCAACTCCAACACTGTCTGCTCTGAGTGGTATAAGGAGAGGGGTCTGACACTAGCCCAATTGAAGTCTAGCAGTCACCACTGCAGATCTTCTGCAGTCTCCTCTGAAATCTGGGCGGAATTAAATAGGCCCTTCTAGTGCCCACTGGGACTTCAGGTTGCACTGCAGAAGCTGCAGGGGTCATCCGGCATGGCTGACTGGCAGAAGGCCAGAGGACCCAGTCCTGGCAGCCTCAATGCCATCTTCACTGACATCCAGGACAGAGGCTGAAACATCACGATAATTCCTGAATGGCATGGACTATTCTCTCTGGGGCAATACATGAAACTGCAGCATATTGACGATGGCTCTGACGAATAGGAACATCTTCCAAGGAGGCAGGTGAGACTAACACGTTGATAGCGACACAAACAATGTTAGGAGTTTCGCCGTCTAGAGGCGATCCATGACTGCCTGGGGCATCGAGGTATGGGAAGACTGATACATCCAAACTTGGAACATGGTCAGCAACCACCACCATCACTTTTGAGTACACCCTAGGGTCACTGGTGAGAGCAAACGGGAGCAAAGCAAACTGAAAATGATCTTAGCCCAATGTGAATTGCTGGTAACTTCTGTGGGCCTGCAGTATGGGAAATACGCATTCTGCAGGTCCAACGCCACCGTCCACTCACTGGGATCAAGGGCAGACAAAACCCTGGGCAAGCATAAGCATCTTAAGATTGACTTTCTACAGGAAGGCGTTGAGAGGGCAAAGGTCTAATATGAGACAAGGCCTCTGTCCTTCAGCAACAGGAAATAGCGGGAGTAACACCAAATCCCTACTTCTGATGCAAAGATGTGTTCCTCCATCAGCCATGTTGGTGTGGTACAAGAGTATGGCAGAGGTGAAAGAAATGGGCGGGCATGGACCCTTTTGACACTTTGGAGGACCAATGAGTCCAAAGTGATAGCTTGCCACCCCTAGAGAAAATATTTGATTCTGCCTTCTACAGGGTGGGTGTGTTGAGGACACACTAGAGTGGTTTTGCAGTTATGGTTGTCGGAGGAGCAAGGAACTGAGCTGCACATTGCCGCTGATGTTCTGCATGTTGTCACTGGGAGCCATGGACTCAACCAAGAAATGGCTGAGATGATTGTTGTGGCGAGAGCGGGACATGGCCTTGGTGGTATTGAAAACTCCTATTATATCCATGAAGGAGGTGAAACTCTCTAAGAAATTGCCGTGTAGTGGCAGATAGCCCCAGGGAACCCGTTGTAGCATGACTTTCCTGAAATTGATCCACGGCCGAGTACACTTTCTAAAAAAAGACTTGAGACATCAAATGGCATGTCCATTAAAGATGCTTGGACTTCCCCGGAACCGTAGACCTCTTTCAGGCATGGTGCCAAAGCACCACACTCGCGCCCATTGCTTAATTTAAGTAGTCAGTCGTGTCAAGGCCAGACCTACTAACGAACTTAGCCATATCCCTGGAATCCTATATCATTTGGGCTGAAAATGCCTGTAGGTCCTCCAGAACTGCTAAAAGAATTTGACAGACTGTATCCCATGACTGTAGTGGTCTAGGTGGCAGCTGGCATTGACCAAGCGCAAAGCCAGAGTAGCAGACGAGAACATGCACTTGTCAAATGTCTCCATGAATTTAGATTCACTGTCAGCGGGAGTCACAGGAAAGGCATTAGTGTTGCCTCTGCTGGTGGATGCCTGGACCAATAAACTCTGGTGTTGGGTCAAGATCGTACAATGCCAGTCTGTGGTGGGGTGCTACTTGCTTGTTAACTGGTGGCCCAGAGAAGGGCTTTGTCTAAGTGCCCAAGAGTGTATCCATTAAGGCTTAGTTAAAATGATAAGTTCAGCAGGTGCCTGGTCAGGTTGTAAAATCTCAATCAGAATGTTTGTTTTGATATCCATTGCAGAGAGCTGTAGGGCAATGACCTCTGCAAAACCATGGCAAAATAGGCACTCTTCACAGTGCCAGGAAAAGGGGAAAGACTTGTCCAGTGTCCAAGACGGTGTCCAGCAATTTTGGCATACATATTATCCTGGTCATATTGTGGGGTGAATTCCTCCCCCTCATCATAGTCATTGTTGTCAGAATCTGAGCAACAGAGCTGATGTAAAGTATGAGCTCCGCCTGAGGTAAAAGCAAGGTATCAGACACAGAAGGGTTGGCTAAAGGCTACGCTTCGGTGGGATCAGTACACAGCCAGCTTGGAATCACATACCACTATACTTCTACTAGCAGCAATGGTATCAATGTGATAAGAACAAGCATGGGGAATGGCACTGGGAACATAGTCTGCACCAAAGCCAGTCCAGAACCTGAAGCTGATTGAAGAGTTATGGACAGTTTTGAGGGCAAGCCCACCTGTGTGCCCATGACTGGAGGCCTCTGCTGGCCCTTGGGGTCCAAAGGCGAGCCAGTAAAACCAGAACTGCGCCAAATATGCAAAGCATTGGCTTCCCTAAGGGCCTCTATTTGCTGCGACGTCATGAACTGACTCAGAAATTTGGGTTGCAATCATGATTGACTGATTGAATCAGGAACAAACTCTGAATCAGCTCTTCAGGAGTGTGAGAGACCCCAAAAGACAAGCTGAAATCCTTGCACCCTTTCTTGAGTTTGAAAGCGGCAAAAAGAGTCAGATTCCTACTTTGAACTCTTATGCTTCTTTCTGACTTCACCAAATACTCCGTTGAGGATTTGCCGCAGTAATGGGACCTTCCTTTCAACTTTGACCAGTCTCAGCGTGGAGTCTTCTGCTGTTTGGCCACGTAGAGTTTCGCATCATGGTCAAGTATAGCGTTCAGGTCTATCTGGGTGCCATCGTCGCAGGCCCTGGGTTTGTGCTCCAACCCAGGGCAATCATCGTAGGGGTATGTCACAGATACATGTTTGCTATAATGTTAAAACCCTGTTGTTTCATAGATTACATATTTCCCTAGCACACTAGTAATAAAAGAGCCCTCAAAGATAAGGAGTGTGCTTCAAATCTTCACCTGAAGGTGCAGAAAGAAAGGAACTGACAACAGTGAGACCGGATGGAGCTTATATGCAGCCCCTCGTCACTTCCAGAATGGACCGACGTCTATACAAAACCCACGACGCCACCTACCAGTGCACAGCAGTACTACTTTTGACTTTCCAGATCCAGTCTGATGCCTAGTGGAATACCATAAGGTGAAAAATCTGCAGTTAGAAGTATCCATCAATTTTCAAGTGTTATCATAACATTTTCAGAAACCAGACTAGTTGGAGTTTAGAACTGAGAAACTTTCATAAAAGCAAGCTTTCCTAATACTGTGATAAAGCCAACATTTGCAACTGTCTGTTTTCCACATGCCTCTGTACACACTACTTATTATTTATCCTGCAATATTGATACCTTCTTATTCCACACAAAACAGGAAACAGAACATCTGTCAGTGTTCTTTGCTTTGCATACCTGGCATAGTAAGTTTTCCAATTAGAAGCAATGGAGATAAGCTGCAACATGAGCTGTACGCAGGACAGCTTCAGGAATACTTCGGCTGGCTCCCAGTACAACTGTGCTGGACCATACTCTACCAGGAACTCAATCATTTCCACAATTTGCTCATGCGTATAAGAAGAAGCCTATGAGAAGAGATGTACTGAATTAGGATATGCTGCACCAGGTCTCAGAAGACAATACATATTGTTAAGGAAAGAGAGTGTTCTAATGATAATCAGAAAGCTTTGCTCTATAAACAAACGTAAAGGAAAAAGAATGGCAATGAGACACTACTGAAAGAAAAGCATGTCCAGTGAAGATATTTGTGGCAGACTGCAGGCTTCTACAAAGGAAAAAAGAGGGCCGATGAGGCGATTTAGAGACTGGAGGGAGAGAAGAATTGAGGGCTCAGAATATGAGGAGCAAGACAACATGAGAGCCAGGCACGGTAAAGGAAAGAATGAGGAAGAAGAAAAGGACTCTACAGAAGGGAAGAAAAGCTCTGGCGGAGAACATAGGCAGACAGAACAAGCAGCAACAAAGTCTTGAGACAATAAAATTCAGCTTTGCTCCTAGATCTCTGGTAGGCAAGAACATGTAGAAGCCCTTCTGTGGGGCTGTATGCTATATGTCATACATATGCCGAACAAACATCTCTGCAACAAGAACAATTCTTAAATGAAAAAGTGACACACTTGTAAAATATATCCTCCAAAATAGAAAATCTTTCCAGAGGCATATGCCAATATATTTCTCAAAGTGAAAAAGAGGGTCTTTTGAAACCAGTTAAAAAAAAAATCCAAATGCTTATCATTTGCGCAAGTCAGCATGTTTTTTCTAAATGTACTGAAACCCCCATAATCTCCACCCCTTCTGCACAATCGTATGATGATCTGTTGAAAGCAGAATTCAAGCCAGCGATACCTATAACGTTATATTATCTGCATTTGTTTAGTGATCAACTCTCATTCATATGGGATCATAGTGCTGTGGGCTGTTAGGGATGTAACCACACAGTGCAGTTTACGGAAAGATCCAAGACTTGATAGTACTTCCCACCTCTAAGATTGTGTCCTGTTCAATGTGTGAGGTGACGGAAAACTACTAGATTCAAATGCAGGACCCACCATAAGTGGCTGTCTTAGATGGTGAGTACCCCTCATACAGCCATGATTTCAGGGTGTGAGGGGGGGGGGGGGGGTAGCACGTGAGGGCTGTAACATTTGCTTAAGAATCACTCAGATCAGTGGAAAGCCAGTTAGCCCATCCATGAAGTTGCTGCCAACATGGTGTGTCTTAATTGTGTTTGATATGTCTCTGATGTTCTGTGTAATGCAATTTTGATTGTAATGAAAGGCAATCAAAAAAGAAGAAACTGATGACCTGGCTTTCCCCAGACCAAAAACATCTAGTAAGTTTTAGGGAACACAATGACGTTTCTGCTAACAGTCTTGTGGGCACAGAGGGACTCTGTTGGACAATCATTGCAGAGCAGGAAAGACAGAGCAGTCTAGAGCATTTATGAGAATTATTTGAAGCCCGTATAGCAAAACAGGACACTTTCAATTTGGGAAATGTTATGGTAAAGCATCTCATGAATCCCTAACTAGCTCAAACTGCTGGAGGGATTAGGCAAGTAATGCCAACGGCAGGCATTTGTACTGGAAAGGTAGGGGGAAAACAACAAGCAGGGCTGGATTGGGCCAGAGTGAGAGAAGATGCTGGGATAATGCTAAGTGACTTATTGGGAACCTACGACCGACTGTAACCTTATAGTACCTATTACACATCTGAAACCTTAATAACCAACTTCACTGAGAGAGAGTGTGTGTGGTTTTTTTTCCAAACAGGAAGGCAGAAAGCAGTTTTCAAGCTATGTTCAACAGTTGAAAGACAAATATGATCAGGTGCATAATTCCCATTCTTCAAACCCCCCTCACCCCACCTCCTTTTCCCCAAGGAGAGGGTAACAGGAAATTAATTATCACAATGAAGTCTATTGCAGCATTCTTTGCCAACATGTACTAGAGGACCAGTAACACAGCAATATGAGTAGTCAAAGCGACACATGCGCTGGATGAGGGAATGAGAAGTCTGGTGGATGAGCCACCAATCTGAAAAAAAGTTGGTATGTTGATAAACACAGAGTAGCGTCAAACAAGGCTCTTAAAGACATTATCAAAAAGTATGGCTTTTATTTCAGACTGAGAAGCTTGGCTTTCAACACTTTCCTCCAGTAATTAAAGACCGGGTTAAATTTCAAAACATCAAACAATTGTCTTCCTTCATCTGCCTTCTAGACAATAGTAAGTCTCATTTAACATATGTAAAATTCATCCTCTTATTTTGCTTCTGTAAAGCGTGGTTAGATCTCACATTCTGCCACTCAAGTTGGACATTTTAAGTTTCCATGATTTTAAAGCAGCTCTTAATTTGTAGTAAAATAAGTGCCAAGACCCTCGTCTGGAGGTCCCTGCAGCTTGCGGCACCAATTGCCCTTGCCAGTGCTGCCAATGACAATCCAACACAACTACTAAGCATCACACTACGACAAGTGTGACAATTCAGACTATTCCAGGCCCCTAAAGCTATAAGAATTGCTTGGGCGTCCGGTACTAGTCATTTTTAATGTACACTGAATTAATAAACAATTATAGTAGTGCTTATCTCTTAATTAGTCAAACACCATCACCATGTGGCAGACTGTCATAAGCGACAGTGTTGACAATGAACTGCCAGTGCCGAGCACCAGAAACCACCAGCTCAAATTGTCCACTGTCTTAAAGGCTTATTTAGCATTTATGGAATGGGGCTAAACAGGTAGTTTTGCTTGTGGGCCTATCACATGAGGTGAATCACTATATCAATGACAGACAATTTCACACAGCTCTCAAAATCCAAATCACACTGGGCTCATAATCTATCAGCATTTTCTTGGACCAGAGATTGGACTTTGTCATCTCAAGCTACCAAGGAACCAGCTGGCCCAATTACCAAGCTTTTCAATGCTTAATTTTGTATGGTCTTCTTCATAAGGGACTTCAGTTCTCTCCTGCTCCAGTTTATTTTAGATACCAACAAGGACCAAAATTTGTAAGTGAATTCTGGTACATTTTGTATCCAGGTTAGTTGGGGTAAAAAGGAGGTGGCCCGCGTGCATCACTGTTTACTACACTGCACACACACTGGTATCCCCATTCTTCCCTGTTACTCCGAAATAGCATGCTTATGGTCCTCGGACAATTGCAAAGAGTATTGTTAACAAACAGCAGTCTCCACTGGTATCCAACTCAATGATACTCATTTTATCAACCTCAGATGTATGAACGTTTGAAATGGTTTGACTGGATTTTATCCTGTGACCAGGACGTTAAACACTGATTCCAGCAATAGTCCAATAAGCTCCCAGACCCTGAAATCCCATGCTTTTACAGCATCAACGGAGAACATATGTGGGTAACTTGTAGCTTGCTTCTTGACAGGACCCGTAGACCGGTAAAGCGCTGACTGCCCATTTACACTGCAAGAAGTAGGAAGTCCTGTCATGGGAAACAAGCATTTACAATGCAATGGTCTCGGCATTGTTAAAGTTAGAGCTATTGGCATTGCTCATGACATTATTTTTGTTTATGTTTTTGTTTTTAAAACATTTAAAGAAACGGCATTGTTATTTACAATGTCAATAGCTTAATCTCTCTCAAATGCGAGACCTATTGCATTTGCACCCACACACACAAAGCCACCCACACACACAGCCACCCACACACACAGAGCTATTCACATAGAGCAACCCACACACAAATAGAGCCACCTACACACACACACACACACACACACACACACAGAGTTACCCACACACAAACAGAGCCACCCACACATAGAGCCACCTACAAAAAAAGCCACCCACACAGAGCCACACACATAGAGGCGCACACACACACAGCCTCCCACACACACACACAGAGTCACACACACAGAGTCACACACACAAAGCCACACACACAGAGCCACACATACACAGAGCCACATACACACACAGCCACACACACATACAGAACCAGACTTTAATGAAAAGATCCAGGCTATACCTTAAAAACAAGTACCTGCCTGGGAGGGAAGCTGGAGAATTTGCATGAGGAGCTCTGCACCTGATGTGTGTGGGGTGGGACACCCTGCAGTTGCTGCTCTGTCTGGAGAAGATGAAGGACTGGAGTGTTCTTCCTCCTTTTATGTTTAAGCACGTTGAGAGCGTTGTACTTTCTTATCTGTTGGAGAAGAAATCTGCCCGTGTGCCAGGAGGTGAGCAGCAAGCACTTTTATGGGGCAATCCCCCGTCACTAACATCAGAGTGTCTTTTCTGAGGGACCCGGGCAGTAGCACGAGATGCCTGGCGCATGCCACAAGTCGCCCCACAGGTTTTGGGGCCTGGGGAGGAGAGCGTTGGTGTGACGGGGCCGTCCCCCTTCTCCAGCCTCTTGCGCAAGAGCCCACATGGGCGACAGGTCTGCTGAAACAGAGCCACATCAGCGTCTCCTGACGTACCCCCAGGCTGGAAAGAAGTTGCTTGGCAATCGGCCGTAGCAGAGGGGAGCCCCGCCCATCCCTGGGAGCGCAAAGGCTCAAACCTGGAAGTTGCGGCAGCTGTGGAGACTATGGAGAGGCAGTCACCATCCGGAGGACTGGGGACACCGCCCTGGCTGGCTGGCCACCAAGGAGGTGTTGTCCTCGGACAGAAACGAGTTGAGGAGGAGCACCGGCACGGGTCCCACTTCGCAGCCTCAGCTGCAAACTGATCTGCTCAGCCCCCAGTGACTGGTGAGTGGGGGCTGAGGTTCACCGTGTGGCAGCTGCACCGCTTTTGCGGGTTGATGCCCTACAAATCTGCACAGAGTGGTAGAGGGCATTCCTGGTCCGATTTGGCTGCAGCTCACTATGGTGGCATACGGTCCGAGGCCCGACTAACGTTTACAGATAGCATTGCACCGGAGCGTTGCAGACAACCCAAACATACGCCGGTGTGGCTCCCTCCTTACTTTGGGAGCACTTGTCTCACTGATGGGCATTGTAGGATGAGACCTCAATGGAGACTTCTGCTGGGAAAGTTACCTGAGCGCACAAACTTACTGCATAGCCTGTGACAGGAGCACAGGCATGACGCCGTCCTTAATTTAGTGGCTCCACGATAATTGATTACAAGTGCAACATGCACATATTTTACAGTAGTGCACTAAATGTGATATCATGTAACATCAGAATCGTTTCACATGTCCCAGCACACACCGCGGGGTCCCGTGTGTTCTTTCCTCGCCTGGATGTGTCCATCAGCAACAAAAAGAATCATGTGAAAGCGGAGTGCATTGTGTTTTGTTCGGGGCTCTTTTTTAAAATATGTTGCTAGACATCAGAAATCAGTGAGTGCTTTTACCTGAAAGGGCCGGACTTGAAACGGAGATCCAGGAAACGCCGAGCAGCAAGGAAGAGGCGACCCCGCGTCCCGCTCCGCTCCGACCGTGCACAAAATGGACGAACCTTCTGACGGTAAAAAAAACACGCCCACCACGTGTAAAAGGGGCGGGGCTTAAAAACGCGAAAGAAGTGAAAAAACACACCCCCGAAATAGACTGGGCTTGTTTGGAGAGACAAAGCTCTTCTCCAATGGCTGACCAGCATTTAAGAGGCCAGCCAATGGAGAAGAGGGGAGAAGAGGAGCGGGTTCAAGCCCCTCTTCTGAAAAACATTAAATCTCGCGAGCGAGACTGCGCAAGCGCAGCCTTCGCTAGCCGAGACTGCGCAAGCGCAGCCTTCGCTAGCCGAGACCTAAAAACTACACTTCCCAGCGTCCCTAGCAGGGAGCACGCTCTACGTGACTCGGGCGCTGTTTTGCCTGGATATAGGTACGGCAGACACTCGGAACACTGCCGATTATACTGGGTTTTCCTTGGACTGCAGAAGCATCCCGTTCCAGTTTCACAGGTGGTAAGGGTGCCCTTGCACCTCGTTTTTTATTCCCTGCTCAGAGTTGTGTTTCCTTGCGCGCTAGAAAACCGGAGTTCTCAGTGCTTCGTTGACCCCATTCCTGTGTTGAGCGCACACAGCGTTTCACAGCTGTTAAAGCAGAGGGATCACTGGGCAATTTGTGACTCATTCTTTCGTTGGAGAAGCTGGTCCTTGGAGGGCCAGCGCTTTGCCGCTTTGTTGATGGAATCGCATTATCGGTGATTCTTTGCTAAGTGGCTCTTGTATATTTGACATTACTGCACTCCATTTGTTGGTCATTCCCTGTTGGCGAGACCAGGGTCCCCTGGCTTCTCATGCAGGGAATGAATTATTTTCTTTTGGAGTTTCTTCCAGGGAGTGCGTGTTAATACTTTGGGATTATCCACCAGTTCAGTGGATCCAAGAATCTTGCTAGACTCTCCTAGACTCTCTGAGGCTCACTTTGAGGAGCCCAAGCTATTACTGGACTCCATCAGTGGAGCACTTTATGTTTATACATGCCATGAGCAATGTGCACCTCTGCCTTGATGGTATTCATGCCTGGTTTTGTTTTATATATCATTTTCCTAGGAGAGAGAGAAACAGGAGGGTATTAGGAAGTTCCTGTCTTGCTTTTGGAAGTATTCCACACACGCTCAGGGTAGGTGGTGTAATACATAATACTCCTCTCCCAGAGAACATTGTGGGGTTTGGGGACTATTGATGGATGTTCTTTCTTTTTTCCTTTTCATGCAGTGTTTATATGTTGGAAGCTGGCAAAATACCCTCTACTCTCTTCTGGTAAAAGCCTGTCTTTCTTTTCTTTACAGGTAGAAGGTTATCGTAAATAACTAGAGATACCTCACAGAGTGTTTGCTTGTTTTCTCCTTGTGTTGCACAGCATTGGGTATTGATGATGTGTATTCTGTGTCATCCATAGGTCTCCCTCCTTGCTGTTCCTACCCTTTCCTTCCCTCGCTTGACTATCCCACTAGTCCTTGTGTACTCTTATTCCGGACTTGGGGCAGTCAAGAGGTGGATCCCTTTTGAGCACCAGCTCAGTCCAGAGGATTCTGAATGCGGTACCTGACACTTCTTTTGTGTAAGAGGAGAATTATACTTTGTATGTGGTGTGAGGAGTTTCTATGCAAATGAACTAACTGATTAACTGTCAAATGTTTAAGATCCATATTCAATAAAATCAGGTGGTGGCACAAACCGAGCAAAAAGCATGATTAGGATTCAGATTATGTATGCATGAATCATCATGACAGAGTTTAACTCTACCACTTGCATTTTGTTCGAAGCAAACAATGGGCAAGATGTCTGATTGAGATTTCATTATTCATCACATTTTTTAAAATGTCTTCGCCTTCTCTGAGTAATTTGTTTAGACTTTCTCCTAAAGGTTCTCGCTAGGAAGGTTGGGGAGATCTATCTATGTAACAAGATTGGCAAAAAGTAGTCTATATGTAGTACCCTGTTACACCTACCGATTCCTTTCTTGTTAAAAATAAATAAATAATACCTCTTATACGTATACAGAGTATATCTGACATGTTTGAATTTTAGAAGTTTTTTTTTGCATTGGTAGTCTCAATATCTTCTCATTCTGATGTTTTTATCGTCTCTTGTAATTTTTGTAAAGGCATCATTCCAGTTTTCTTTTTGTGGGAGCTCTTTCAAATTAATGGTCTTAACAACGGACTTTGATGCATCTTACTCTGTTTCTGGCAACATATCTCCTTCTACACTGATACTGAAAATAGCAAACACCAATATCTATTTGCCCAGAAAAGGGCATATCTACTGACCTAGAAAATGTGTAAACAAGTGTTAAAGTCCTTCAGTCATAACCCTAATAAACAATTCATACACCCATACTTCCATGAATATGATACAGACACCTAACCAACAATTCAGCGAGAAAACACCATTTGGAAAATATTACCCAAGCTAAATCTGGCTCAGATTGCCAATAAAAACCTCGAATCTAAGTGGAATGTTGCCAAATCCCTCTAAATAGCAGAAAGTGTGCTGAACTACCTAGAACACAATACATTCAATGCAGACTTCCAATATTGGGTATAGTGGCAAAACAATGGTATGTGACAATTATTTTAATGTTTATGCCCGCGGGACCAAGGCAGGCACATCCTCTCCAACCCTTCACGTATTAGAAAACATCCTTGAAGAGAGGGAGATATCAATACCCCTGATAGTTGCAGGTGATTTTAATTGTACATATGAACCATTATGTTCGATGGATGTATCCAACAGCGACCAGGTAGAGTCATATTGGCATGTTCCTCCCCTTGATTTACCACCAATCAAAAAATGGACTCAAACTGCCCTGCAGCTTCAGGCCATATCCCTTGGTTATGGTCTTAGGGCAGCAAATGGCCGCACAAACTCGGATAAGATGGGAGCCAATGCCTTTAATAGGACATCTAATATGAGTCGCATTGATTATGTTTCGATAGATATCAGATAGAAGTACAGGATATGGTGGTTGGAGAAACAATTGATAGTGACCACAATCCACTTGAGCTTTCCATGACCTCCTTCTTGAGTAAAACCAGTGCTATTTCTGAGGTATACAAGAAAGTACAGAGGGAAGCCAAAAGGGAACATGTGGAGGATCATTGGAAACAGATCAATGCTGCTTGTAAAATTGAAAGATCCAAAGCAATTTTGGCTTCTTATAACAAGGGAAGATGCTGAGAGATCAAGTCCACCTATTAACAATATCACAGCGGTAGCCTGGTTTGACCACTTTTCCGGCATTTATTCTGGAACAGGAATGTCCATTCCTGAAGATCTCTTTGGACTTAACCAACTTACAGGCTGATGGCAATTATTTTTCAGCAGCAGATATTACTGAAAGTATTAGCTCTATACTTAAAAATAAAGCATCAGGCCCAGATGGAATACCTGGTGATGTATTTTTAGCCGATATTCCTAAATGGTCTAACTACATGTGGCTACTTGCTAATGGTATAGCTGCTGGGGCTCCTATACCCCCATCTTGGCAAGGAGCCGAGGTTATCCCGGTCTTCAAGAAGGGGGATCGATCACTGCCCTCAAACTACAGACCGATAAGTCTGATAGATGAGGCGCAGAAAGTCTTTGCTCGTGCCCTGCTCATAAGAATTACTGATTGGATGGAAGGGAATGATATATTATCCCCCTTCCAAGCAGGGTTCAGGTAAAAGGTCAGTACTATCGATCAGGTTTTTCGATTTACCCTCTTGGCCTGGAAGTCTGTGACATTGGAACAGGGCAGTCTTTATACTGCTTTTATTGACTTGAGGTCAGCTTTTGATCTTATTCCAAGGGCTACACTTTGGCAAGTACTTTATGATCAGGGGCTCCCCCACGACATCTTGGCACTTTTAATTCGCCTTCATGAAGGCAACTATGCGAAGGTACGCTGGGGAGATCAAATGCAATTGACAGACCCAATAAAGATTATTAGAGGGGTGAGGCAGGGCTGTGTTTTAGCCCCCACCTTAAATTCACTTTTTGTAAATGGGGTGGTGAATCACTTAGCGGAAGCCCATGCAGATGCCCCTTCATTGGGGAGTGTAAAAATAAGAACATTGCTTTTTGCGGATGATACGCTATTAGTTTCCAAAACCCCAAGTGGCCTTCAACTCCTTCAAGATCGCTTCATGTCCTTATGTGTGAAGAGAGTTCTAGAAGTAAACACCTCAAAGACTAAACTTTTGTTAATGAACCCCCACAAATCATTTAAAGGGAAACTATTATTGGGGGGGGATTCCGTTGGAAAGGGTAGATTCCATTGTATATCTTGGTATAACGCTCACTGAAAAAATAGAATGGAAATAACATATTTCGAAGCAAATTCTACAGCAGAGGAAGACTTCTGGGGCTATAATCTTAGAACATAGGTCATCACAATCTAGACCGATTGCAGCACCGCTACAGATATATGATCAGAAGGTGGTTGGTTTGGCTCTTTACGGGGCCGAAATCTGGGGATTTGATCATTTGGAGGGCCTGCTTCTTGCAGAGAATACATTTTTAAGATCACTTTGCTCACTTCCCCAGAGTACCCCGCTCACTCCCCTACGACTAGATTTGGGCAGAACTACAATTATTGATAAAGCGAGGCTTCGACCTCTTCTCTTTTGGCTTCGCATTAAAAAAACACCTGAGCTTGTCCATTATGCGACTGCCACTGAGGAGATTTTTAAGCTGGATCGTTTTAAAAAAATTGCTTGGTTTCGTAATGTTAAAACATTGCTGTTTGAAATAGGCCTGGGGAACCTTTGGGAAGAAAAAGATCTTAGCTTACTACCTAGTAGAGAGTGGGTTAAGTCTTACTATTGGAAATGGGTGGCAGAGAGAACAGTCACACAAGTAAAAGGTGGTCGACTCACAACAGAGTTTATGGAGTTTAAGATGGATGGTGTGTATGAGCTCAATATGGACTTTATCACCGTTGCGCAAGAGAGGAAGCTATTTATTCAATTTAGATTTGAATGTCTCCCCTTAAATTCCTTTACCGCATCATGGAATAGGGGCTCCCAAGTGAAAACAACCAACTGCCCATGTTGCCTTGAGATAGAGGAGACAACTAAACATATCCTCTTTGCATGCCCTCTATACAAAAACCCAAGAACTTTATGGCTAGCCCCTGTTTGCAGACAACTAGGAACCCGTAGTCACTTAGAGGCACTACGTATCCTCAGGACAGATACAAGGCCACTAATAGTATGTGCAATGGCCAAATTCCTGGGGAAGTTTTGGTTCATTAGGAGGCAGAAGCTAAAATGAAGGGAGTATATCATCTGATTAAGTATTACTTTTCATATAGTGTTTAGTTTGTACTTTATGTCTTATGATCACGGCATTTTATGACTCATGTACAAACTACAGAGAACTGAGATACTTTGCACTTCTACCAATGATGCACCAGCACTTTTTGTATCTTCTCTGTGTTTTTAGCTTATATGGTTTTAATACCTTGGAAGCCAGTTCTTTTAACTTGTTTTTTATTCCTTAATGGCTCGGGTTTTAATATGCTTTGTTGTTGTATAAATAATGTCATCTACTTTGGCTTACAATTTTATCATGCAAATTTTGTTTTAATTACCATACTTTTGTACGCCTATGCACTTTGATGGTCTTAACGACCGAATAAAGTTAATGATGATGATAATTATTTGCATGCTGTGGTATTTGTAAGGCATACACTTAGCTAGGGACACAGGAGCGAGCGCTAAACAGAGGGTAGTAGCCCGAAGATGAGATTCATTATCTTTTACAGAAGGCAGTTTTTAACACAAGGACAGGTGGTGTTATTTGAAGTGGTTAGTCCTCAATTTCTTTTTAAATTGTAAGAGGGTAAGGGCTGCTCTACTGTTGGTGGGGGATGTCGTTCCAGGTCCTTTATCATGCTTTGCACAGACATATATAGGATAATGGTACTGAATACTTGAACAACTATCGCAACTGCTCTTCAGGAAACCTAGGGTTTACAGTAAATCCATCTTACTACCGGATGTAAATAAAGGTTGAAATGGAGTCTAGCTATAAACATTCAACTTGAATAACAAGTTACTTACCTTCAGTAACACTTTCTGGAGGATACTCACCAACTGCGGATTCCTCATCTTGTGAATACCACCAGGCACCAGACTATGTCCATAAGCAGCCTTATCGATGGACAGATGTGGAACCCCAGAAGTTCCTGGTATCCCACTCTCAATCCAGAGCGATTAAGATGACATAGGCCTGCTGGTCCTGATCCTCTTCAGAACTCGAGGCTGGAGGGGAGAGGTGGGAAGGTATACAGGAGTCCTATGCTGCAATCTAGGCGGAATGAGGGAGACTTCTTGGGAACTCAAGCATACAAAAGTGTTGAGATTGCACTTTCTCAGGGGTGGTGAAGAGATCGAGCCAGGGATCTCACCACTGCTAGAAGATGCCTAGCGCCACTTCAGGGTGTAAGTAGCATTCAAGATCTGCTAGGTGTCACCGGATGAGTTGGTTCGTCCAGGCCTTTGAAGATCCTACCAGGTGGTTCATGACCAGGGAAATGCCCCGAAGGGTGAGCCACTTCCAGGGATACAGAGCCTCCTGGCCGAGGATCCCACTCTGCCCTGCCTGTTGCAGTACCACATGGCGTTGGTTTTTTATGTGAGAACCTAGACAAATCTCCCATTGATGGTCAACAGGAAGTACTTCAACACCAAGGGAATGGCCTGCAACTCCCAACAGGTTGATGTAGACTGAGTCTGTGCTTGAGACCAGAATCCTCTGACCCCCCCCCCTCTCCCAGGTGGCCTAACCAACCCAACAGTAATGCATCCGTATTCGCTGTGCGTTCTGGGTGGCAGAGGGAGAGGGATCTATTCCCCCAGTGCAACTGTAGTTGATCAGCCACCAGTGCAGGTCTTTTGGAATGTCCTTCGAAACCTGCATGGAATCCAACAGGTTCTCTAGGGGCTGAGCCCACAGAGATTTCAGATTCCACGAAGAGCCCGCATGTGTCATCAGATACCATTCACCAGCAACAAGGAGAAGTCTCAGAGCCACCCTCACTGAGATCAAGGGCTGAGACTGAAACATCTGGATCAGAGTCTGAAAATCCTGGACTTGCTGAATCGGCTTGAACTGTCTCGCATCCAGAATGGCTCCTGTAAATGGTAGCCTGTGCGAAGGACTCAGGCGCAACTTTGGCAAGTTGATTTAGGATCCCAAAGATGTTAAGATGCCTGCCAACATCAGGAAGTGGCCTATGATTGGCTTTTGCAAGCCTGGTTTTAACAGCCAGACATCAAGGTAGGGTTAAGACTGGTATGCCGGATCTCTGAAGGTGTGCAGTGGCCACGGCTATATCTTTGGTGAACACCAGAGTGGAGCACAGAAAACTGAAAATGCTATTTGCTCTTGGCCAACCATGAACAGCACGCAATATATGCAGGACAACAGGATGCACATTCTGCAGGCCCAGCACTACCATTCATCCTCCTGGATTCAGGGCTGATAGAATCTGGGCCAACGTGAGCATCTTGAATTTGTACCTTTTCAGTCAGAAGTCAAGGGCAAAAATCTAAAATCGTACGAATGCCTTGATCATTCTCCACCTTTCTTCCACACAATGTTATAACGGAAGTAACGTCCTGTCACTATTTATGTCAACACTCCCTATGAATCCTTTGCCTTATGATGGACAGGTGGTCTTCCGAAAGCCGCTCTAACATGGCTGGGGCATGTGGCAGGTGAGACAGGAATAACAAGTTGTACCCTTGCTTAACTATTTTAATCACCCATTTGTCGGATGCAACACTCTGCCACCTGTGCAGGTACTCACTTACCCTGGCTGCAACAGGGTGGCCATATGCCTGCAAGGGAAAACTGAAACAGCTTGGAAGCTGGTGAGGGAAAAGGGCGGCACTCTGCCCCAGAGGGTCTGGACATTGACATCTGGGTCTCTGCCCCAGCCTTGAAAGGACTGGGGGGGGGGGGTCACTTGTTCGGGTGAAGGGTCAAAATGACATCCATGAGTCACACTGAAGCAACATGCTTTCTTTGTTTTCGGCCCCACAGGCATCAACACCAAAGGTGTTCCTTCAATTTCCTCCTCTCCTGAGGTGCTTGAAGAGGTGATCTGTGGCTGGGCATTGACTTATAAGGTGGTACTCTGGAGGGTCTTGCCTCCTCAGTCTCGACATCGTGGGAGACTTATTCAACAAAGAAATTCAGTGTCTCAGCAGGAAGCTGTTGCAATTTTAGGTGCACTCAAGCTCTCTCTACTGTACCTTATCCTATTCGTGCAACGTAAAGTGATGCAGGGCGCGCAGAAGACCTAGTCCTGCTAGGGAGAGAGCCAGAGGTTGTAGACACTGTGGTGAACAGCCCAAGAGTACTTGGCATTGCACTATGGGAAAAAAACTTTGGGCAAAAACAGAAGGGTGTTCATTCCATCACCCAGTACCTATCACCATTATCTGAGTTGTTTTACTGGAGATCGAGAAGACTCGACCGAGTCTTTAGACCATTGCATGGTTTCCCTTCTCCTTTATTTGTTCATTTGCGTCATTCAAAGAATCGCAGATTGTACTCTGATCTTCTGTGTCAAAGAGAACAAACAGTCAGGCCAGAGAAAGGCATTGCAAATGAATCAATCTCAGAGCCACTACTGAACACGCTCAAACCAGATGACAGGGGGAAGGGTGGAATCGGTGCCCTCGCGCATTGTGGACTAAGGGAGGAGCCACGCAGTATTCTGTAACTCAAATCTTCTTTGAAGATAAACAACTTGTAATGTACAAGCCTATCCCTACAAGATGGCATACAAAACAAGTGTATCCATTGTCACATGCTACAAATGAACGAGTTACCTACCTTCGGTAACAATGTATCTGGTAGAGACACAGACTAGCTGCAGATTCCTTAACTTAGAATATCCCCAGACATCAGACTGGCTCCGTAAAATCTTCAGCAGTACCTCTGCACGCCGGGGAATGGCGTTGCATGGCTCTTTCCTGACGTCAACCACGGATATGATGTAAATGAAGCCATATAAGTCCCTCCCAACACGCTGTCAGTTTTCTACTGTGAAGCTTTTCCGCACCACAACGCCGAACCACTACCAAAACCCGCAAAATCAAGAGTAAGAAGGATAGAGAAAGTTGGGAAGGAATAGCAAAAGATGGTGAGGGGGAGGAAGGAAGTAGGGGGCAAGGCAAGAGTAAAAAGGATAGAGAAAGTTGGGAAGGATAGAGAAAAATGGTGAAGGGGTGAATACAGAAAAAGAAGGATCATGGCGATGGAAGGAAGGGCGACTTGGATGCTACCAAGTACAAAAGGACGTCTGTGTAATTCTGGCCTAATGTCCTTGGTGATAAAGTAGTCCCGCCTTCCTGCCCCCCCTAGGCACACTGTCTACAGCCTTTTGTAGTGCTGGGATGCTAAGAATAGACGCCTGTGCTACTGGGAGAGATTAGAAACGTCCATCAACGGGGAGGTGAGAAGGGGGCGATTATGGCATTGTGGGGAGAGCGAACACCGCAGGCATCTTGGACCCACACCCGCAGCATACCTCACAGCAGCCGGGAGCGCACCGAGGGGGAGACAGGTGCTGAAGGGAAACAAAGCAACAGCGACAAAGAAAGGGAAATGGGGAGAAAAACAAAGAGAAAGCGAAAGAAAGAGCGGAAAATAGGTTAGAGGAGAGGGAGAGAACAAAGAAACGGAGGAGGCAATGGGCAGGAGGCAGACAAAGAAAGGTGTCAAAAAAAGAAACAATGGGCGATGGAACGAGGCATAAAGGTAAACGACGGACTTAAAATAGGGATAAAGAAGAGTGACACAGAACAGGAACAAGTGCCGACGCCAACCGCCTTGGGAGAAGTGAAGAGACGCAGCACGCATGAGGAGCAACAGACGACGAGTCCAGTCCGGATGGGTGGGGCCTAAGGGAGACAGGGCGGTCACCTGCTGCGCTGCGACGCTAGGCGAGACCTAAAAATAGAAGAGGGTGGAAGGGAAAATAGAAGAACATGATCAAGTCCCACACTAGAAGAACCAGGGTGGAGGAGCATGGAAGGAGATTGGAACCCGCCACCCAATTATGAGAACGGGTGGAGAAGCAACAGATAAAATAGCATGATATATCCTACCCTGGAGGGAGGTGAAGCAGACCATCCCCCAGGAAGACAAAGACCACCTGTAGGAGACAAGTGGGTAGAACCCAACCTGAAAAGGCCCTCGCAGAGCGGGGAGGATGGGTGGGTGTTAAGGATTCTGCGGCTAGACTGTGTACCAGATACATCGTTACCAAAGGTAAGTAACTCGTTGATCTGATGGAGACATCTAGCCGCAGATTCCTTAACTTAGAATAGATACCAAAGCTATACCCCATTGGAGGAGGGTCTGTGACAAACCCACCAAGTTCCAAAGAGAATTCATCCGTCAATAACATTGACCAAAACACCATGGGGACAGTAACACCAGCATGGCTGACACCAGACTCATTAAGCTCTGTAAGGTAGCATTAACAAGGGGAGGCAAATGCACCAATCTGTCAGAGGACAGTATGAGACCTCTCTCGTCCAGACAGGGATGAAAGGGAATCGCATAACCAGAATGGCCAGTGCATAATGGAAGAAATTCCCAACTCTGTAAGAAGTTAAACCGGGCACAGGGTCCCATGGATCTGCAAGAGACAATGTCTCAGAGAAGGAACAAAGCAGTGTGACATAGTCAGAGCATACAACGGAGCATGCACAACAGTGGATGTCAAAAATGATATGTGGAGGAACAGATGTCACCATGTAGAGAGATACAGAACCATGACTACCGGGAGATACATGTATATGGATGACAAGGATGGACATAAACAGTTTGGACCGTGAGAACTACATCACACACATGCAAAAGCCCAATGAAATGTAGAATCAACAGCACGTATGCATTGGCAGAAAGAGACCGGAGCATCATCAGGTAGGGATCCAGCCGACCGTAAACCGAGGTACGATGGTTAATGGATACTGGCCAGGTCAAGCACACACGTAAGACTCGCGCTTGGAAGGGGGGGGGGGGTCGAGGAGAGAGGGGGGGAGCAAGGAGAGAGGGGGGAGCAAGGAGAGAGGGGGGGGAGGAAGGAGAGAGGGGGGGAGCAAGGAGAGAGGGGGGAGCGAGGAGAGAGGGGGGCAGCGAGGAGAGAGGGGGGCAGCGAGGAGAGAGGGGGGCAGCGAGGAGAGAGGGGGGCAGCGAGGAGAGAGGGGGGCAGCGAGGAGAGAGGGGGAGCGAGGAGAAAGAGAGGGGGGAGGGAGCAAGCGAGCGAGAGAGACACACAGACAGACAGACACACGGAAAGGGAGAGAGAGAAACAGAGTATGCTTGCCCTCTTGCTGTGTTTATATCTCATGACATAAAAACATATACATATAGATGAAAATGTATTTATTGAAAGACAAGGGTAACTCGAAGAGCATGACCTCCATAATATAAGAGGTCACACAATTCATACCAACGGCACCGATGTGAACATAACAGGATAGAACACATGTCAAGACACTTCAAAAGCAACATCCTCCTCCCAGTCGGGGAAGAAACCCTGGTCGCCTGCATGACAGACTAAGATTTTGAATAACACACTAACCAGAAATGAGTTAGTAATACACATACATAGATAGTCAGAAAAATGTATATATATCCATATACAGATACTTCCTGGACTACCAGCCCTAAGATGGAGGGACAAACAGACAGGGTCATCTAGAGCCGGGCAATGACGATGTGCAATATCATGACCACAAGGGTCTCCTGATCAGGGTCTCACCCAAGTCCCAAGAAGAATGTCATATAATGACCTGCCACAAGGCAGCAAGGGCTCCACCTCCACAGCGCCCTGGTGGAGTAGATCCAAGAAGGGATCAAAAGGCAGAGAGACTGAGGGAGGCTGCATCTCTAAGATATCCGCAGCTTTACGAACCGCTCTTGCTGCACTAGCCTCCATGGCCATTCTAGGTGGGGACAATAAGCCATCTGTAGGGGACAGTTGCAGGCGAACCCATCCAACAAAAGGCAGAGGCTCTGCAGCCTGAGTATGACCAAAAGCCTGCCAGTGCCCCATGGGCACCTGCTCTGAGAAGCTTTGAAACAACCCTGGGGGTGGTGAACCCTCAGGGGCCTCATCCTCCAACACCAACAGAGGAACAGCAGGGGACGGCACCGGCATTAACCGACGTCGTGACGGCGTCGCATCGACGATCACTGAAGAGGGCGCATCCGCCTGGCGTCTACTCAACCTTCACCGAGATGGGAAACTGTGGTGAGGAACGGCGCTGACTCGGAGTCGAGCTCCGCGAGGCAGTCGCATCCAGGGCCGGTGCAGGGATCCCCACAGAGCTGTGCGGTGATGCCACAGGAGGTCCTGATGTCTGACTGGGATGCCCCTCAGGGCCGTGTCCCGACGTCGCAGCGACTCTGGAACCGGAGTCAGGATACTCGATCACCCACCGGCGAATTCCCGATCTGAGCCCCTACCCCCTTCTGTGGGGCCTGAAGGCTTCCATCTGGGATCTTGTCACCCCAACACCTGGGAATGGTGGGTAGGCGGGGGTCGACTCCTGGGGGCCCGTGTCCGGAGAAGACCAGGAGCAGTGGACCCTGGCACCACGTTTATGTGAGGTAGACGACCTACGAGACTTCTTGTGCTCATCTGCATCAGGCGAGCGACGTCCACAGGAACGTCTCCGCGACCTGTCCAAACAGAAGTCCCACCTCGCGATGGAGACCGGCGAAGCGAGGACTCCGAACGGGACATCCAGGCGGACAACAACTTTGACACTCCGGCAGAGACTTTGGCTTCAGCTGCCGGCATGCTACGCACTCCTCAGAGTCGTGGTGATCTCCAAGCACCAAATGCAGATCTCCTGTGGATCCATCACCAACATTTGCCGCATACAGGTCTCACATGACTGGAAGCACTTAGGCATCGCACACTGTTCCGGGATGCTAAAAGGCGTCAATAAGGCCGGCAAACAAAAACAGGCCAGAGGAACCACTACTCCTGGATCCGCGTTGGGACGTGGAAAAGAAGGAAACTGACATCAGCGCGCCGGGAGGGACTTATATGGCTCCACTGACGTCATATCTGTGAACGACGTCAGGACGGAGCCATGCAACGCCATCCCCCGGCACACAGCGGTATTGCTGAAGATTTTCCGGATCCAGTCTGACACCTGGGGATATTGTAAGTTAAGGAATCTGAGGCTAGATGTCTATCAGATATGGTATTTTAGTGATGTGTTGAGTGCATGGTGAGGTGGGTGAGCAGTGGGTGGATGTAGGTGAGCAGTGAGTGGATGTAGGTGAGCAAAGGGTGGATGGGTGCAGAGTGAACGGTGTGCGAGTGCATACAGACATAGGTGGGTGCAAGGTGAGAGGTGGTTGGGAGCAAGGGGAGATGTGGGTGAACGCAGGATGAGAGGAGGGTGTGTGTAGAACGTTCAGTGTATGAGTGAAGAGTACGTGGTGTGTGACTTCAGGGATAGTGCATGGTGAGTGATGGCTGAGAGGAGTATGCTGCAAGGTAGGCAGTTTGAGTGCCTGTTTGATTTTACTTCTGCAGGCACACCGCTCACCCTGCAAAGTGAGAAATGTCCATGTGAATGCAGAGCGAGCTGCATGCTTTTGTAAAGGAAATATGCCAAACATTAAAGCAAGATCTATTTGCATTGTCAGTGCCTGTTGCTTTATGTAGTCTCAAGTGGGAACTGGTGGATTTGCATGGGGGCATTAATGCCACCTAGGAAGGAATGCGTTACTTACCTGTAACTGCAGTTATCCAGAATTAGTATCTTTCATATATTCACATGCCTGAATCATTCCCCGTCGTCGGGATGAGAGTCCCGGGTACATAAATAAAGTAATGTCTCATTAGACATATAGAGTAATAGGCCAAGGGCCTCACCTTAGTAACATATCCATGTCCTTTTGTAAAAAAAGGACCAAACTTTGGAGTAGAGCCAATCAGCTATCACCACCCTCTGGAACCTTCCTGGAAGGAGCTCTAGTCCCTCAGATTTTCGTAAGCTCAGTGCTAAGTAGTTGTATCACTGAGAGACCCAAGAGAGTCCTTCTGGATAACTGCAGTTACAGGTAAGTAACGCATTCCTTATCCAGTATTAGGGTATCTTTCATAGATTCACATGCCTGAATCAGAGTAATAAGCAATGATAAGCACATTTCGAATGGTACAGTATATTTGAATTCACCAGATAACATGTCAACGTGAAAATAGAAAGTACCAAAAAGCAATGAAATAGCATAGTAAAAAACACAATAGAGAAATATGCGTATAGAAGAAAGGATGGTGGGATGAAAGGAAGGGCTCACCTCTAATGAAATAGGTGACGGAGGGCTCACCTCTAATGAAATAGGTGACGGAGCACCGCTTGTCCCACTGCAGCGTCTCTCATGAGTTCCGTATCCAAGCAGTAATGCTTGGCAAATGTATGCGGCGTCTTCCATGTTGCCGCTCTGCAAATGTCTGCAATGGGCACACCTGCAAAAAGTGCCACTGAGGTAGAAATTGCCCTCGTGGAATGGGTTCGAACTTTAGAATGCGGGGGCTGCCCCGCTTGCTGGTGACAAAAAGTAATAGCTGCGGAGATCCAGCGAGAGATACTTTGTTTAGTGAGTGGGAGACCTTTCCTAGGTCGACTGTAAGCCACAAAGAGTTGGTTGGATTTGCAGAATCTCTTTGTCTTGTCAATATAGAATTTTAGGCAGCGTTTAAGATCCAGAGAATGCAGGGTCCTTTCTGCCACTGTTTGAGGATTTGGAAAAAAGGATCGTAACACTATAGGCTCATTGTGATGGAAGTTTGACGGGACCTTAGGTATAAATTTCGGATTCGTGCGTAGTATAACCCTGTCGTGTTTGAATTGAAGGAAAGGGTCTTGAATTGAGAAAGCATGAAGTTCATTCACTCGCCTTGCCGAGGTAAGGGCTAGAAGGAGCGCTGTTTTCCAGGAGAGATACTTAAGATCAGCTCTGTGTATCGGCTCAAAAGGGTGTTTCATAAGCTGAGCCAGAACTGGGTTGAGTTGCCATGAAGGAGGTAAAGTCTTTACAGGAGGGAATGTCCTAAACAGGCCTTTAAGAAATTGTTTAATCAACCTATTAGACCACAGAGAAGGGCCTGCAAAGGATCTCCTGAAACGGGATATTGCTGCCAGATGGACTTTAATGGAGGCATGAGCGAGACCAGAGTTCGCCAGATGGAGAAAGTAAGGCAGTATTTGCTCTGGAGAGGATGAAAAGGGTGTATTTTGTTTGACTTGCACCAGATACAGAACTTCTTCCATTTTAAGGAATATGTTTTGTTAGTACTGTCTGCTCGAGCCCGAGCCAGAACTGCTCTCCAGTCCGAAGGTATGTCTAGACCCTGGAACTCTCTGAACTCGGGAGACAAGCTGATAATCTGAGAGATGCTGGATCCGGATGCTGGACATGTTGGTTGTTCATTGTGAGAAGAGAGTGAAACTGTTTCAACTGGATCGGCGGTTCCAGGGAGAGAAGGTGAAGCTCCGTGAACCAGTGTTGGCGTGGCCAAGCTGGAGCTATCAGGATGAGCGTGCAAGGTTCTGCTTTCAATTTTCTGAGAACCCTGGGAATCAGGGGAATTGGTGGAAAAGCGTATGCAAAGACGTTGCACCATGCGATCGAAAATGCATTCCCTAGAGATCCCTTCTGGGGATGCCAGCTTGCGAAGTGTTGGCATTTGGTGTTCTGCTTGGTAGCGAATAGGTCCAGAAGAGGGGTGCCCCATTGAGAGAATTTGCGGTTGAGAGTCCGCTGATTCAATTCCCATTCGTGACATGCTGTCTGTTATCTGCTCAGAGTTGCCCAGAACGTTGTGTGTTCCTGGAACGTACTCTGCCCGAAGAGAAATGTTGTGATGGAGCAACCAGGTCCAGATTTTTTGCGACTTGTGAGAAAGTGTTAAAGAGCGAGTCCCTCCCTGCTTGTTTAAATAGTGCATTGTCGGTCTGCACAAGCACTAGTGAATTTCTGATCCGTGGTAGGAATGCCAGAAGAGCGAGATAAACCGCTGGTAGCTATAGGAGATTTATGTGGAGTTTTCGCTCGGAAAGGGACCATTTCCCGCTGATCTGGAGTTCTTGGAGGAAAGCTCCCCAAACTTCCAGGTACGCATATGTTGTGATGGTAGGTGGAGAAGCAGGAAGCAAGAAATGAAAGCCTTGAGAAAGGTTCTGAGGGCAAATCCATCCACCACCGTAGAGCCTTGATCATCTGAGGGGTCACCGGATGACATCGTCGAATGATCCCGTACATTGGACCCACGAGCTGATAGCGCCTCTTGAAGAGGGCCCATGTGAAGGCGACAGTGTGGAACTAGTAGAAAGCAGGAAGACATCATCCCGAGCAGGGATTTGAAAAGGCGCACTGTAAGAGACTTTTTGGATCGTATGCGAATCGCCAAGGAAAGAAGCTCGTCTCTTCGCTCTTGTGAGGGAAACGCTTTCTTCTGGGTCGTTTCGAGAGTAGCACCCAGGAAAGTTATACGCTGGGAAGGCCAGAAGACGGACTTGTCCTGATTGAGAGTGAGCCCCAAGCGATCGAAAAGCCGTAGACAGGCGTCGGAAGACCTGGACGCGCCTTCTAGAGAGGGTGCTTTGACGAGCCAGTCGTCCAAATATGGAAAGACCTGATGGTGTTGTCTGAGATATGCGGCAACCGAAGAAAGGCATTTTGTAAAAATGCGTGGCTCCGATTTGAGTCCGAACGGTAGGACACGGAATAGGTAATGTCTGCCCGCTACTGCAAATCTCAGAAATTTCTTGTGATTCCGATGGATAGGGATGTGAAAATAGGCATCCTGAAGGTCTAAAGACACCATGTAATCGTCCGCATTGAGAAGTTGCAGTACTTCCTGGATGGTAACCATACAAAACGACTGCTTTTTTAAGAATTTGTTGAGACTTCTCAAGTCTAAAATTGGTCTCCATTTCTTCTCCTTTTGGCATACCAGGAAAAAACGGGAGTAAAATCCCTTCCCCCTTTGACGAAGACGAACTCTTTCTATAGCTCCCTTCTGGAGCATAAGTGAAAGTTCCAGGAGTAGAGCACGTACATTTTTGTGAAGCATAGGTCGAGGAGGGGTTTGGGGAGGAATTTGAATGAACTCTAGTGAATGTCCGAATTGAACTAGTTGCAGAACCCAATGGTCCGTTGTTATTTGTTTCCAATTTTGTAGGAAGTGGGAAATTGTTCCTCCAACCTTTGAGGGCGGAGAGGAGATGGAGATAAGTTAAAACCAGCTACACTGGCCAATCTATCAGGGCCACAAAAGTGAGCAGAGGATAAGACCGGGACAGTGCAGTCGAAACATAATCTGGCCCATCATTTTTGCAAATGTCTTGGACCTTAAAAGATGCTTGCTACTATGATTAACTGGGAAAAGGGGAGCCGAACCGCCCAGCAGGAAGAGAGGCCAACCAATAACTGCCAGCTTAATAAAGGTCTCCTTGGAATTCAGACCAAGGGACTGAAATAATGTTGAGATCCATGCAACCCAACTGGCCAGAGTTGCAGACACATCTCAATTCATCACCTGGTCATGGAGCTTTAAAGAAGCATTACGGCAATGTTAGAGTGAATATCATGTAAATCATTATAAATATATTGCGGAAAACCTACCAATTATACAAACACATTATTTGTAGAACCAGAGCCACCCGATTCCAAGCCCTCAACAGCCACACATTCACTGTAGGGCAGAACTCGACTGAGTAGTCAAATCTGTTCATATTGTTTAGAAAATTGAAATGTTTCAGATGAACAAGTTACTTACCTTCGGTAACGCTTTTTCTGGTGGATACAGTATCCGCCTGTGGATTCCTCACCTTGTGAATATCCCCTGCGCCAGCATTCCACGGAACTTTTCTTCCCCAGCATTCCACGTCGACGTGGGCGACGTCATAATACATCGGCTCCGCTCGCGACTCCGTATGACGTCACCGGAGCCATAAGAGGCCCACGTCGGCGTGATGACGTCAATTCCACCCATTTTCTCTGTGCCTTCGAGGCGAACATGTAAACCAACGACAAACTCAAAGAATACACAGTATACAACACTCCAACACATACACAGTATATAAAGGAGAAAGATGCCAAAAGAACAAGCATTTCCAACAAATGTTCAAGCATCACAAACAAGACTTCTCCTATGGCATACGAAGGTGGACAACGGGGAGGCGGGTGGGCCAGTGAGGAATCCACAGGCAGATACTGTATCCACCAGAAAAAGCGTTACCGAAGGTAAGTAACTTGTTCTTCTGATGGATACATCTGCCAGTGGATTCCTCACCTTGTGAATAGATTCCCACAGCAGTCCCCACTCCCGGAGGAGGGTGTCCACCTTCCTAAACCAAAAAGTCTTGCAGGACCGAGCGCGCGAAGTGGCCCTCCCTCCTCATCTCAGAGTCCAAGCAATAATGCTTTGCGAAAGTATGGAGGGAGGCCCAAGTCGCGGCTTTACAAATATCTGCCACAGGAACACCCCGGGCCAGAGCAGATGTTGAAGACTTAGCTCTAGTAGAGTGAGCACGAATACCCTCAGGAGGAGTCTTACCAGCCAGGGCGTAGCAGATCTTGATGGTAAGGACAATCCACCTTGATAATGTGCGCTTGTGCACCGCTCTACCCTTTGAATGACCAACGTAGCCAACGAAAAGTTGATCATCAAGGCGAAAGTCTTTAGTCCTGTCCAAGTAAAAGCTGACAGCTCTCTTTGGGTCCAGACGATGGAGTCTTTCCTCCTCTTTAGAAGGATGAGGGTGTGGATAGAAAACAGGGAGGGTAATAGACTGCCCCAAATGGAAAGGAGTAACAACTTTTGGCAGGAAGGCAGCCCTGGTCCTGAGAACCATCCGTTCAGCATGTAAGGTAAGAAAAGGAGGTTTGGAACTAAGAGCTTGAAGCTCACTCACCCTCCTTGCCGAGGTTATGGCTACAAGAAAAACCACCTTAAAGGACAACAGCCTCAACGGACAGCTATGTAGAGGCTCAAAAGGGGACCCCATCAGAAAGGTCAAAACAAGATTAAGATCCCACTGTGGCATTACAAAAGGAGTGGGAGGAAACATGTTTGTAAGGCCCTTGATGAACCTCAGAACAACCGGAGATTTAAATAGCGACGGTTGATCCGGAAGGCATAGAAAAGCCGACAAGGCCGAAAGATAACCCTTGACCGTGGCCACAGCACAGCCCTGCTGAGCCAAGGAAAGGGCAAACTGGAGCACCTCAGAAAGATAGGCTTTCAAAGGGTCAATGGATCTCTCTCCACACCACTTAACAAACTTGGACCACCTGTAGGAGTAAATGGACTTGGTGGAGTGTCGCCCGGCCGATAAAATAACATCCACCACATCAGATGGGAGAGAGAAAGAATTCAGGTTTCCACCGTTCAATCTCCCGGCATGAAGGTGTAAGCTCTGGAGGTGGGGGTGTAGAACCTGCACCTCCGACTGCGAGAGGAGGTCTGCCCTCAGAGGGAGACGGAGCGGAGGGCACGAGGAGAGGTGGAGAAGATCTGTATACCACACCCTTCTTGGCCAATCCGGGGCGACCAAAATAACATGGGCCCGGTCTTGGCGAATCTTCCTCAGAACCCGAGGAATCAAGGGTATGGGAGGAAATGCGTAAAGGAGTTCTGAGCCCCAACTCAACTGAAACGTGTCCCCCAGCGCCCCCTGCATCGGAAACTGGAGACTGCAGAATGACGGGAAGTGCGCGTTCTCGCGGGTGGCGAACAGGTCCACTCGAGGGGTTCCCCACGTCCGAAAGACGTGACGAACCACCTCCGGATGGAGCCTCCACTCGTGGTCGGCAGAGAACTGCCGACTGAGACTGTCCGCACGCACGTTCAGTACCCCGGCCAGATGATTTGCCATCAGACAAATCTGATGGTCCTGAGCCCAGGACCATAAACGCAGGGCCTCTCTGCACAGACAAAGAGACCCCACTCCTCCCTGCTTGTTGACATACCACATCGCAGTCGTGTTGTCCGTCAGGACTTGAATCGACTGACCGCGAAGGGAAGGGAGGAAGGCCTTGAGTGCCAAACGAATCGCCCGCAATTCCAGAAGGTTGATATGAAGCAACCTTTCCTCTGGAGACCAAAGACCCTTGATCTCCAGATCCCCCAGATGAGCACCCCACCCTAGGGTGGAGGCATCCGTTATCACTGTGGCCACCGATGGAGGTAGATGGAAAGGCTTTCCTTGGGACAGATTGCCCTCCACGCTCCACCAAGATAGATTTGATGCAGCTTCTCCGGAGATCCTGATCGACTCCCCGTTGTGCTGATACCACTGCCTGCGGAGGCACCACTGGAGCGCCCTCATGTGCCAGCGTGCATGGTTGACCAACAGAATACAGGAGGCGAACAGACCGAGCAGGCGAAGAACCTTCAGAACTGGAACAACCGCTCCATTGTGGAATAAAGGGACCATTTCCTGAATGTCGAGAATCCTTTGAGGAGGAGGGAATGCTCGACACACAGTAGTGTCCAGTACCGCCCCTATGAACAGGTTGCGTTGAGAGGGCACCAGGTGAGATTTGGGCACATTGATCGAAAAACCCAAGTCGAACAACAGCTGAGTTGTCACCTGCAGATGACGCTGCACCATCTCTGGGGACTCTGCCTTCAGAAGCCAGTCGTCCAGGTAGGGGAAAACTGGAATCCCCGACCTCCTGAGATGAGCAGCCACCACTGCTATCACCTTTGTGAAGACTCGAGGTGCGGTAGTAAGACCAAACGGGAGGACCGCAAACTGATAATGTTGCGACCCAACCGTAAAACGGAGATACTTCCTGTGCGACTTCAGGATTGGGACATGAAAGTACGCGTCCTGAAAGTCGAGCGACACCATCCAGTCTCCTTGCTGCAATGCTTGAAGGGCCTGTGCAAGGGTCAACATCTTGAACTTCTCCTGTTTCAGGTAAAAGTTCAAGATTCTGAGGTCCAGAATCGGACGCAATCTGCCGTCCTTTTTGGGGATCAGAAAATACCGGGAGTAGCATCCCTGACCCCTTTCCTGCTCCGGAACCACCTCTATTGCACCCTTTTGAAGCAAGGCTAGAACCTCTTTCTGAAGGAGAAGCAGATGGTCCTCTGAGCAATAACCTTGGCAAGGAGGGTAAGGGGGAGGAAACTCCCGAAAGGGAAGGGCGTACCCAGTCTCCACGAGGTTCAAAACCCAAAGGTCAGTTGTAACAGATTTCCAACCCCGTAGAAAGTAGGACACCCGACCCCCCACAGGTCTCACATGATCCGGGATGGGGGATCTAGGGCTGCTTCCCTGAAGCCTCATTTGGAGCAGAGGAGGAGGAGGAAGAAGAAGGGTTGCGACCGGAACCTCTCCGACCCCTTTGCTTCCCTCTATAGGAGCGATAGAGGGGATTCTGCTGCTGTTGTTGCTGCTGCTGCTGGGGTTGACGTAAGGAACGAAAAGATGATCTTCCGAATCCCCTAGCCTTTCGGAATGTTGAACCCTTAGCAGGAGCCTGCAGACCCAAGGACTTCGCCGTCAACCTACTGTCCTTAAAACGTTGAAGGGCAGAATCTGCCTTCTCCCCAAACAACTTCTGTCCGTCAAAAGGCAGATCTACCAGCGTGGCCTGGACATCTGCTGAAAAACCTGAAGAACGGAGCCAAGCCTGTCTCCTTGCAGCAATGGACGACCCCATAATCCTCGCCACCGAGTCCGCCGTATCCAGCCCAGACTGGATCACCTGCCTGGCAGCTGCCTGAGTGTCCGCAACAACCTCCAAGAAGGACGACTTATCCCCCTCAGGTAACTTAGGGGCCAAAGTTTTTATAGAGTCCATCAGGGCATGAACATAACGCCCCAGCAAGCATGTGGCATTTGATGACTTCAACGCCATACTTCCTGAGGAGAAAGTCTTTTTGGCCGCCTGATCAACTTTCTTTGACTCCAGCGCGCATCCAAGATGGTCGCGTGAGCACAGGGCTCCCCGGACCCTCGCTGCTCCTCGGAATTTATCCTGATAATATCCTGATGTGGTTTATGGAATCTGGGAGATGAAGACCGGCTGAGCACGTATCTCTTTTCAGAAATTGAATCGGACCTGGGAATCCTGAGTTATCGTTGTTCGAACTTTTGGGACCCGCCCGACGGAGGTGCCCGGGGCGAAGGTGAACAGTGGAGCCGTGTCGCAATTGAACAACAGCGGCTGCAGCGCGGTGCCAGGGGCCGCTCGACCACTTTCGGTTTCGCTTTCGGACCTCAGGGGGCTGGCCGGTGGAGCGCTTGAGGTGGCGGGGTGTATCCTTGGCCTCTGCACGAGGCTTTGTCTCCATCTGCCACTAGAGTGCCTATCGCCTTGGGTCCCCCCGCACCGCCGTATTGTGGTCTCGGATGAGGCGCTAGTCTCCGGTGCCGGTGCCTCCGCTACTTTGATCGGCGGTCCCCTTCGGTGTCCGTGACCGCATGGGGGGCAAGGGGGGCCCCGAGGGGCGTAAGACTAAGGCCTCCCTCCGGGGGGGATCGGTCCAGACCAACAACATGGACCGCTACACTCAGGGCAGAGGCTCCCCTGGAGCGGCCGGTCCCCCCCGGACGCCACCGGTGGTGGCACGTCCGTCTCTTCGGAGCTTTCCCTACAGGATATCATGGGCGCCATTGATGGCATCAGGGAAACCATCGCCACGCAATACGAGGCCCTGGCCCGTAAAATCGACACAGTGGCAATTGATGTCACCTTAATACGGGCGGATCTCTCCAAAACAAATGAGAGGGTTCAGGCTCTCGATGCGCGGACCTCCACCCTTGGGGCGGATGTGTCGGGCCTGCAGGCCGCACTTGGTGACATCAAAGTGGTCAACGATCAGATGGCCCGGCGGCTGGAGGACTTCGAGGGACGGGCCCGACGCAACAACATCCGTGTCATAGGCGTACCGGAGTCCTCCGACGACCGCCCGGTTGACCTCCTGGTCGAGGAGCTCATCCTCCAACAGTTGACCCCTGCTGGCTTGAGTAAGTTCTTTGCCGTGGAGCGGGCCCATCGAGTTCCGGGCGGTCGACCACGGCCGGGGGCCCCCCCGAGGCCTATCGTGGCCAAGCTGTTTTACTACAGAGACCGGGATGCGATTCTGCAGGCCTCGCGTGTCCATGGCCCGGTTCGATATGAGAACTCATCCATTAACTTTTATCCGGACTTTACCCAACTTGTTCAGAAACAGCGGATGGGATTCCAGGGGGTGAAACGTCGTCTTCGTGAACTGGGCCTAAAGTACTCTATGCTCTACCCTGCAAAGCTCCGAGTGGAACATGAGGATCGGACTGCCTTTTTTGACTCTCCTGTGGCCGTGAGTGACTGGCTGGACTCCCTGCCGGACAGAGGTGGCCGTCCCGGGCCCTCTGCAGGTGCCAACGGGGACGGGTCCCCTTTGGAGTGACTTTTGGTCCTTGATTTTGCCACTTTGCACTGTTCAGCTGGGTTGTACTTCTTTGGTTCATTGTGTCTTGCTAGGACCTGTGTGGGGGGCGGGCGGGGTCGGGTCCCTTTCCTCCTCCGGGGTCTTTTCGTAGAATGGGGTTAGTTGGGCGACAGGCACACTGCAAGTTGGGGGGGTTTTTTGGCCCGCAGGGGTGCAGGGTGGGGGGAGTTGGATGTTGGGGGGGGTGGGGGGGAAGGAGGGGTTGTTTTGTTGTGTGTTTTTTGTTTGCAGGGCGAGGTATTGATTTTTGTCCACCATCGGGAACTGTGCTGCTTACTGGGGGACCTTTGATTTATTGGAGGGGATGGGGGGGACGGGTTGAAGCTGATGTCATGGAACGTCAATGGGTTGGGGGACCGTATCAAACGGGGTGTAGTACTGCAGTACTTGCGTCGTCTGACTCCTGATGTGGTGTTTCTCCAGGAGACGCATCTGGTTGGTAATGTCTGCCATGCAATGAATAGGGGGGGGATACCGCCTCGTGGCTCATTCTGGTTTCACAACTGGCTCCAGGGGGGTGGGCATTCTCCTGCGATCCTCACTTCCGTTGGAGATTACCAGGGTGGTCTCAGATGACAGAGGGCGTTATGTGTGTCTGACTGGGAGGTGGGAGGGGCATCCCCTTGCCCTGGTCTCAGTTTACGTCCCCCCGGGCCTCCAGAACTCCACCTTCGCGGACTTGGGTCGAATGCTGCTTGAACTTCCGGACAGTCTTTTGCTTATGGGCGGGGACTTTAATTCGGTGGTCTCGGGTGACCTGGATCGTCACCCACCCAGGGCCCTCCCCGCTGCCCAGGCATGGCTAGGTGGTCTGTTGGAGACCTTCGGCCTGGTGGATAGTTGGCGATTAATGCATCCGACCCAATGTCAGTACACCTTTCACTCTGGGGCACATGGGAGTCTTTCTAGGTTAGACTATTTCCTTATGCCCGCGGCGCAGACTGGTCGAATTCGAGAGGTCAGACACCTGGCGAGGGGTATCTCCGATCACTCCCCGCTGTGGCTGCTCTTCGACACCGAGTCGCGGTCTGCAGGGCGGATCGCCCCCATTAACCCGTGGTACTTGCGAGACCCTACGACTCGCGATAGCCTGGTTAAGGCTATGGACCAATACTTCCTTGAAAACGAGGGGTCGGTGTTGTCTGCAATGTCCCTGTGGGAAGCCTTTAAAACCGTAATCCGCGGACACGCCCTCTCCCAGATAGTGGTGGCTAAGAAGCTCAAGAGTGAAGCAGTGGTGAAGCTGGAGACTGACATCTCTGGGCTGGAGTCGGCCTTGGAGGAGGGTGTCACTCCGGACGGGCTCCATGCCCTCAGCCTGAAACAGTTTGAATACAGGTCTCTTGTCACTGACGCTGCCAAAACTATGTATAGGGAGCAGCAGGGTCGATTGTATGATGCCGGGGACAAGGCGGGTAAGTTGATTGCGTGGCTGGACAAGAAGGAGAGAGTGAATCGTGTGGTCCCGGAGCTGCGTGTCTCGGATGGAGTGTGTGTGACTGAGCCTGGTGAGATTGTGGAATGTTTCGCCGACCACCTCCGGGCCGTGTACTCCCCGGTGACTGATAGGGATGAGGAAGACTCTTGCCTTCTACTGAGGGATATTGCTTTGCCCGGCCTGTCCGTCGAGAACCGTGAGCAGCTGGACGCCCCCTTGTCGGTAGATGAGATAGCAACTGTGATTCGATCCCTTCGCTCGGGCAAGGCTATGGGTCCCAACGGTCTACCTATCGAATTATATAAGTTGCGCCCGGATAAACTAGCGCCCTTCCTCCGACGTATGTTCCAGGAGTCCCTTGAGGCGGGATCCCTTCCTGTCGACCAGCGACTGGCCACGATAGTCGTGATCCCCAAGGAAGGTAAGCCGCGGGACCGCTGTGCCTCCTACAGGCCTATCTCACTGCTAAACGCAGAGCCTAAAATCCTGGCTAAAGTCCTTGCCAATCGTTTGTTGAGCGTCATCTGCGATCTGATTCATCCTGATCAATGCGGCTTCATCCCGCATCGCAACACCGCCCTCAACTTGCGGCGTCTTCATGGCGCCCTCGCCAGGGCGGAGTACCTCTCCGAACCGGCCGTGCTGGTTTCTTTAGACGCCACGATGGCCTTCGACACCATCGAGTGGCCGTTCCTCTGGGCTGTCTTGACCAAATTCGGCTTTGGGGAGGGATTTCTTGGCTGGGTGAAGCTTCTCTACACGGGACCCATGGCTCAGGTGGTGGTTAACGGGCGGGTCTCTCGGCCCTTCGCGCTCGGTCGGGGTACGAGGCAGGGGTGCCCGTTGTCCCCTCTGCTCTTTGCTCTCGCCCTGGAGCCCCTCGCTGCTTGGCTCCGCTGGGAGCCTTCGATTAAGGGGATCCGGTGGGCCCCGGGCTTCGAGGATCGGGTCTCGTTATATGCTGACGATATTCTCCTGTATCTTACCTCGCCGCGGCAGTCGCTTAACGTTCTCTTTGACGTTCTGACTTCCTACGGGAGAAATTCGGGTCTCACGATTAACTGGTCTAAATCCTGTGTCTATCCTATCTCCGGTGGCCCCCCTCTCTTGCCGCCTCGGCTTCCGATCCAAGTATCTCTGGCCGGCTTTAAATACCTGGGGATATACGTCTCGTTGGACCCGGTGGCTCGCTATGAGCAAAATCTCCGGCTTCCACTGCGGCGTTTGAGGGAAGACACGGCTCGGTGGTGTGGGCTGCCCTTGTCCCCGCTGGGTCGGGCAGCACTGTTTAAAATGATGTCCCTTCCCAGATTCCTCTATGCACTTCAGAACTCCTTCGATGTCATTCCAGTGGCCTACTTTCGGGAGGTGGAGAGCCTGCAGAGGAGACTGGTGTGGGACGGACGGGCGCGTATCGCCCTGGCCAAGCTTACTCTCCCCTGGTACGACGGGGGCATCGCGCTTCCCGACATTCGCAGGTATTATTGGGCCTCGCAGTTATCGGCCATTAACCATGCCACGTATGCGCCTGGCTTGAATCCGGCATATGAGATGGATAAATTCTTGCTTCCCGGCGGGAATTATAACAGGGCGCTCTACTCCCGCTCGGCTGGACGGACCCTGACGGGCCCTACTAAGATTGCGGTGCGGATCTGGAAGGCGGCCAATGTAGCCATGGGCTGGAGTGAGCGACTAACATGTGCTACCCCTTTATTTGCCTCCGACCGACTGGGAAGCCTCTGGACGACTAAAGGGTTTGACCGTTGGGACACGATTGGTATTAGTAGGGTGGGAGACCTATGGAGGAAGGGCGCGGTTAAGACCTTCGCGGCGCTCCAGAGCGAGTACGAACTCACGGACAGGGAGTTCTTCCGATATGCCCAGGTTCGGCACGCCCTGCTCTCCGTCTTTGGGGAGGGGACTAATATCCCTGCCTCTTCGACCCTCGAGGACCGCATACTCGATGGTCATGTCCCCGACAGTACTATCTCTTTAATCTATAAAAAACTTATTAATAATCGGGCTGACCTATTGGTGCGCCTTCGGGAGGCGTGGACGGGGGATGGGGTGGAATTAGACGACGAGGACTGGCAGTCCGCACTGTCGTCCCCTAAGGAAGTAGCCATTCCAGCCCGTCTCCGCCTGGTCCAGTTAAAGATTCTCCACCGGGTGTATGTGACGGGTCCCCGATTGGTCTCGATGGGATTCTCGGAAGATGGGCTCTGTAAGCGGGGATGTGGGCTCAGTGCCACCTTTCTCCATATCCTTTGGGAGTGTCGCGAGGTGGCGGAATACTGGCGTCGGGTTCATGGGGTCATGGGACAAGTCACCGGAGTTGCGCTGCTGCCGGAGGTGCGCCGCTGTGTCCTGAATGTGTGGGAGCCCAATGATTATAACGCGGCTCAGACTCGGTGGGCGGCCCTGGGGAACATGATTGCCAAGAGGGATATAGCGCAGCTTTGGGGCTCCCAGCGGCCTCCCACCGTGTCAGTATGGAAGGAGAACATGGACTGGTGTATGTTCAGGGAGAAGACTGTGTATGTGGCCCGTGGTAAACCCGGGGCATGGGGTAGAATTTGGGGGCAATGGAACGCATATCGTGGGGGTATCTGTGCTCCCCCCCTTGTGGACACCGATACTGCCTTGTCCCCCTGACCCTTGATAGTTCCTTGCAACTTGTTGTAATAATCGAATATAGATGTTCCTCTAACGTTATCCCCCCCCGATCTTTCACTGCTCCTTCCTCTTGATAGCTGATTGAAGGTCCGAAGTAGAGTCCCCCGGATGTAGCCTGACCCACGGTTTTTTTTTTTTTTTTTTTGCCCTTATGCCTCGCCTTTTGTTTTTTAGTTGTTATTTATGTTAAATTTATGTCTCCTGCCTCCTTCGAGCTATCCGGAGCCATTTACGGGGCTGGGCCCCAGGAGTCGCCTACTGCCTTAACTAATGCACGATCCTTTCTGAATCTAGCGGCCGGCCCTGGTGGTTGTAGGCCCATGCTTGTAACTGATTTATTGTTCAATAAAAATTTGAAAAAAAAAAAAAAAAAAAAAAAAAAAAAAAACTTTCTTTGACTCCCTATCAGCAGGAGATTGGGGGAAAGCACCCGAAGCATGTTTAGAACATGAAGCCTGCACCACTAGGCTCTCCGGAGAAGGATGCGTGGATAAGAAATCCGGGTCTCCTGGTGCAACCCTGTACCTTCTTGCCCCCTGTCTGCAAACCGCCGGAGCTGATAGAGGCTTCTTCCACACCTCCAACACTGGTTCCAAGAGAGCCTCATTGAAAGGTAACAAAGGCTCCGAAGCCGACGTCGGAGAGTGCAACACCTCCGTAAGCAGGTTGGATTTGTACTCCACAGAGGGCAGCTGCAGATCTAACAACTCCGCGGCCTTCTTGATCACGACATGGTAGGGTGCCAATTCCTGTGGAGGAGAAGACCTTGCAGAAGCATGCTCCCACTCTGGGGTGGTATCCAAACCACTTGCTTCCTCTATTCCTTCAAACTCATCCGAAGAAGAGGCGACTTCACCTTCTTCCACCTCTGCCCGATATCTTCCTTCCTCCAATACCCTTTGGTCCTCCCGCCTTGATCGGATCCGGGGAGCCGGCACCGTCGACGTCGTACGCGGCGTCGGTGGAGCCAAAGGCACCGGCGTCGGAGGCGCCATAGGTGGAGTCGGCGGCGCCGTACGCGGCGCCGATGGAGTCAGCCTCGGCGTCGAAGAAGGCTCCGAAGATTGACGGTCCATCCGAGGTCGAATCGGATCCCCAACCGGCGCCGGAAACTGCCAAGAAGGCGCCATCGGCATAAAGGGCAGAAAAGGAGCCTGAGCGTATTGCTGCGGCACTCCCAGTGTAAACGCCATCGGACCCACGGGACCAGCTGGTGCTCCGGATGGGAAGGATGCCTTCTGAAAAATACCATACATGGCATTCAGAAATCCCGAAGGATCCGTACCTGGAGCCGGGAATTGGGGATAAGGGACCGTCCCTTTATCCCCTTGTGGAGTCACCGGCGTCGGCTCCTCAGAATCATCCACCGGAGCCGCAGAGTCATCAGGCACCGGAACAGCCTCCTCCTGCTCCTGCTCATCCAAATGAACATCAGATTCCACTCGACCCGGAGTCGAAGCCTTGGACGGTGCCGGTGACGGCGTCGGGGAACGAGCTGGAGCCCGCTTCGGCGAGGGAGACTTATCAGGAGAAGGCGAAGGGGACAAGGCCTTGCTCCGACGTCGACGGGGCGAAGCCGACCTCGACCTCCTAGACTTCGAGGACCGACGTCGAGAAGAATGCTTCCTCTTCTTGTGGTGCTTCTTCGACTTCGACGACCTCGAAGTCGATGACTCTCGCCTGGATTTCTCCTTTTTTCTCCCCCTCTTCTCCTCACCGATCTTCTTCATGAAGAGTTTGGTCTTCCTCTCCTTCAGCGCTTTAGGATTCATGCTCCTACAGCACCCGCACTCTTCCATGTCATGATCAGAGGAAAGACACCATAAACAGTTCTGATGCGGATCCGTCATGGACATCAGGCCTCCGCATTCCCTGCAGGGCTTAAAGCCCGACTTCCTTGTCGAAGACATACCGATTTTAACAAAGTTACACCACTAGACTACAAAGTAGCTAGAGAGCACTGGGAAAAAACCGTTGCGCGTCGACGGCGCGGAAAAAAGGGAACTGACGTCATCACGCCGACGTGGGCCTCTTATGGTCGCGAGCGGAGCCGATGTATTATGACGTCGCCCACGTCGACGTGGAATGCTGGGGAAGAAAAGTTCCGTGGAATGCTGGCGCAGGGGATATTCACAAGGTGAGGAATCCACTGGCAGATGTATCCATCAGAATATCTATTTGAAGTATGCCAAGGTGATCTTTAAGGACTGATGTATGTGAGTAAAAGGTCTTCCTCTTTTGCTTACATAATATAGTAGCGAATATGTTACTTACCAGTATGCATCTGTTCTTGGCATGTAGGGCTGCTGACATTCATATCTGTGCATAGATCGCCGCCTAGTGTTGGGTCCGGATGATTGCATATTGTTGTCCTGGAAGAGTCTTCGAAGTATCACAAGATAGGTGGCTCCTCCCCTGGACTACAGTGCGCATGGGCATCCTCTCCATCCTCAGATTGTTTTTCGCCATTGTGGCAGTGATGGAGTAGATACAGTAAGTGATGACCATGCTATACAGTAATTCTGAGTGCTGCAGCCGCTACAGGCGCCGGGGAGGAGGGTGGGCGATATGAATGTCAGCAGCCCTACATGCCAAGAACAGATGCATACTGGTAAGTAGCATATTCGGTTCGAGGCATGTGGGCTGCTGAATTCATATCTGTGCATAGATTATATAGCAGTCCCTCCATTAGCGGCGGCTGCCCGTGTCAGCTGCAGCAGTCTGAAAAAGGGTCTTGAGAACAGCCTGTCCTACAGCTGCCTGCTGTTTTGAATGTACATCTACACAGTAGTGTTTAGTAAATGTATGTATGTATAGTGGACCATGTGGCTGCTCTACATATTTCCTCTAAAAGAATGTTCCCTAGGAAAGCCATGGACGCCCCTAACTTTCGTGTTGAGTGGGCTCTTGGGGGAATCGTTAATGTGCGTTTAGCTTTTTCATAGCAAATTTGAATACATTTGACGATCCATCTGGCTATCCCTGCTTTGGAAATGGCGGTGCCCTTGTGTTGTGGAGAAAAGGCAACGAACAGTTGTTTTGTTTTCCTAAAATCCTTTGTTCTGTCTATATAGTACATGAGGGCCCATCTAGTGTATGGAGCATTCTCTCTGCGACATTTACTGGATTTGGAAAGAAAACAGGCAGTTCAATAGTCTGATTCATGTGGAACTGCGATATCACTTTAGGCATGAATTTGGGGTTGGTACGTAGTACAACTCTGTTTGCGTGAACCTGTATGAATGGCTCTTGAATGGTTAGTGCCTGGAGTTCACCAACTCTTCTCAACGAAGTGATTGCCACTAAGAAAGCTACTTTCCAGGTGAGGAATTGAATCTCACATGAATGTAGAGGTTCAAAAGGTGGACCCATCAATCTGGTGAGGACCACATTCAGGTTCCACACCGGTGCCGGTGGGTGTGTTGGAGGAATCACTCTTTTGAGTCCCTCAAAGAAGGCTTTGATGGCAGGCACTCTGAATAAAGAGAGGTGCTGCCTGTTCTGAAGATAGGCTGCTATTGCGGTTAGATGTATACGGATGGAGCTGTATGCCAGATTGCATCGGTATAAGTGTAACAGGTAACAGATGATGTTCTGAATGGATGCATCCAGCGGATTAATGTCATTGTTTTTACAGTAAATGACAAATCTTTTCCATTTAGCCGCATAGCAAGCTCTGGTCGTGGGTCTCCTGGCCTCCTTGGTGATATTCATACATTCTGGAGGCAGGTTGAGGTAGCCAAACTCTAAGACTTCAGGAGCCAGATCGCCAGGTTCAGCTGTTGCGGATCTGGGTGCTGAATTTCGCCATGGTTCTGTGTTAAAAGTTTGGGTGTTAGCCGCAGTCGTTGAGGCGGCACCACGGAAAGTTCTAGTAACGTGGTGTACCATGGCTGGCGTGCCCACATTGGAGCAACCAGGATGAGTGTCTTTGAGTGTTGCCTTAGTCTGCGTGCCACTAGCGGTATTAATGGCGCTGGGGGAAAAGCGTACGCAAATCTGCCTGACCAGTTCATCCATATCGCATTGCCCTGCGACTGTGGGTGCGGGAACCTGGCGGCAAAGCTGTGGCATTTTGCGTTTTCCCTTGTGGCGAATAGGTCTATCTCTGGATGACCCCACTGCTGGAAGTACGATTGGAGTACTGATGGATGTAGCTCCCACTCGTGCATTTGGTGGCTGTGTCTGCTGAGCAGATCCGCCATTTGGTTGTCCTTGCCCGGGAGGTGTTCTGAATGGCCCACCTCCACATGCTCTGAGCCAGATGAGACAACTGTGGAGAGTGTGTTCCTCCCTGCTTCTGTATGTAGTACATGGCAGTCATGTTGTCCGTCCGGATCAACACGACTTTGTTGCACAAGTGTACTTTGAATGCCTTCATTGCCAGGAAGATTGCCATCAGTTCCAGAAGGTTGATGTGCATCTTCGCTGTGCTGTGTCGTCCATAGTCCCTGCACTGTGTAATTGAGTACATGAGCTCCCCATCCCTGGAGAGACGCGTCCGCCGTCAGTATTATTTGTGGAACAGGCTCTTGGAACGGTCGGCCCTTGCAAAGGTTTTATGGATTCCACCAATGCAGAGAGTTGTATGCCCGACCGCTCGCCAACACTAGGTCTTTCAACTGTCCTTGAGTCTGATTCCATTGACGTGCCAAGCACTCCTGAAGCGGGTGCATATGTAGTCTCGCGTGCGGAACTATGAAGATGCAGGAGGCCATCATGCCTATCAACTGCATGAACACTCGCGCTGGAAGGGAGTGTTGAGGTCTGAACTTTTTTTATCAGCAGTTGCATGCTGTTGATCCTCACTAAATTTGGCTGAGCTTTGGCTGCCAGAGTGTCTATGGTTGCGCCCAGGTACTGCCGTACGTGGGCGGGTTGAAGATGTGACTTTGGATAATTTAGTGAGAATCCCAGACTGTGAAGAAAGTGTATGGTGTGGGATATGTGGCTGGCACACTGCTGGGCTGACTTTGCCTGAAGTAGCCAGTCGTCCAGGTAAGGGAAGACGTGAAATGTGCTGTCTCCTTAAGTGTGCAGCCACTGTCGCTAGGCACTTGGTAAAGACTCTGGGCGCCGTTGTTACTCCGAAAGGGAGTACTTTGAACTTATAATGCTGATCCTGAAGAGTGAACCTGAGATATTTTCTGTGTGACGGGTGTATGGGTATGTGGAAATACGCATCCTTCAAATCCAGTGTTGCTAGGAAGTCTCCCTGACTGAGTAACGGTAGAACCTGCTGGAGGGTGAGCATATGAAAATGCTCTGACAGAATGTATTGGTTGAGAGGTCTCAGGTCCAGTATAGGTCTGAGAGACCCGTCCTTTTTTGGGATCAAGAAGTACAGAGAGTACACCCCTGACCCCCGTTGTTCTACGGGCACGAGCTCTATGGCTCCTTTCTGCAGCATACTTAGTACTTCCTGCTGCAATAATGCTAAGTGCTCTGCGAACATAGGACGGTGTCTTGTGGTATGTTGGTTGGATTGGATGTTAATTCCAGACAATAACCGTACTGGACAATTTATCTGACCCACCTGTCTGTGGTGATGGATCTCCAGACTGGCAGGAACTGTTGGAGTCTCCCCCCGACCGGTGTTATGTGGTCGGGGGGCAGTGACAAGACGTCACTGTTTGTTATTGGTGGCGGACCTGGTGTTGTTGTGTCCTCGTCCTCTGCCTTTGGTGCTGGATCCACGATATCCACCCCTATTGTTCTTATTATAGGTACTCTGGGTACCTCCTTTATTGTACTGCTGCTGGGACCCCTGACCTCTAGCTGCTCCTCTATTCCCGGGGCGACGAAAGGAGCCACTCCGAAACTGCTGCGACTGTAGAGCCCTCATAGATTTCGCAGTTTCAGTGTCCTTTTTAATCTTTTCTAGTGTAGTGTCAACCTCGGGGCCAAATAAAAAGTCTGGGTTGACTGGTTGATTCAAGATATTATTTTGAATTTCAGGTTTGAAACATGATATTCTCAGCCATGCGTGCCTCCTCAACATCACACTAGTGTTGATTGCCCTTGCTGCAGTGTCAGCTGCATCTAGTGCGCATTTGATGGACGCATTTGTAATGAGTTGTCCCTCTCTGATGAGGAGCTCCGCTCCATCTTTGTATTCATCTGGTAGGTGTTCTAGCAGTGTTTCTAAGGTATCATAGTGTGACCTGTTGTATCTGGCCAGGAGTGCCTGAGTGTTGGAAATGCGCCAGATATTTGCTGCTTGTGCTGCTATCCTTTTTCCCGATGTTTCTAGCACTTTGGACTCCTTGTCCGGAGGAGGAGCATCACCGGTAGTTTGCGAGTTAGCTCTCTTGCGAGCATTAGAAACTACCATGGAGTCCAACGGCAATTGACCCTTAATGTACATTGGGTCTCCTGGGGCTGGTTTGTATTTTTTCTCTATTCTCGGGTTCAATACCCGTGCTCTGGTTGTCTCCTTAAAGATGTCCTTAGCATGTTTAATAACCCCTTTTAACATTGGTAAAGTCTTGACCGTTCTTTCTGATGTGGAGAACGTGTCCACCAAGAAATCCTCCTCCACAGAGTCAGAATGAAGTTCCACTCCGTGATTGGCAGCCGCTCTTTCAATGAGGGCGTTAAAAGCAGCAGTATCTTCAGTGGGAGATGGTTTTATATTATAAAGATGAGTGTCAGGAGCATTTTGTGGGTCTCCTGGGTCAGTAGGGTCTCCCCATGCTTGATCCTGGTCTTGCTATTGTTCATCAGGGTCATTATCCACAGGATAAGTGGTGTCCTCAGTATAGCCCTCTCCTGCATCCGCCTCAGAGTGTGTGGGAGAAAAGGATGGTGGTTCCTGATCATATGTGTGGTAAGGTTCTACAAGCACTGGTGTCAAACCTGACGCCATTTTCCTTTTTAGTGGAATTTTGTATGAGTCCAAAGCCTTTTCTGGAACAATTCTCCGCTTGCGGAACAACAGTCTACCAGTGTCGACGTCGATAAACTGGTCCTGTGAGTCTTCGACATCAGTTCTTTCTGTGGACACTGTTCTTGGTTGTTCGATACTCTTCCTAAGTTCGAACATCTTAGGTGCCCCCGGTGGTGGCAATCCAAACTTGATCGGTGCCGGCGCCGAGTGAGCCTTGGCGGCCTTGTTCGGTTCGGGACCCGTTTTCGGTTCGGGAGTGTCCCGTTCCCTGATGCGCTTTAGGGACTCCGACACCTGTTGCAACGTGAATGCCGACGGTGCTTTTGATCCGACAGGCTCTTTGGAGACAGGCCTCGACGCGGTCTCCGGTTTCTTTCCAGTCTTCGGGGCTTCGATCCGAAGTTTTGGATCGACGCCTTGTTGATCCGGTATTTTGGCAGTCTCAGCACTCCTCGGTGTTGATGTAGTCGGATCGACCACCTTGACCTTGGTCGTTGGTGCCCCAACCTTCGGTGCTATAGGCCTCTGCGTCTTCTCGGGACCGAGGGCCTTCTTCTGCTTCTCGGTGCCGAAGTCCTTTTTTGGTTTCTCGGTACCGAAGTCCTTCTTTGTTTGTTCGGCTCCGATGACCTTCTTTTGTGTCGACGGATTGGAAGGTTTCGATTCCTTCGATCCGACCTGGACCAGTTGCACTTTCGGTTTCGATTTGACCGGTGCAGGTTTTGGTTTCGATTTCACGGAATCGACTCCAGTCTTTTTCGATAATTCTGGCTCTTTTGAAATGTTCGAAGCCGGGCCTTCAGGCGGGGCTGTAGAACGATCCGACCGATCTTGGGTAAGGCCCGCAGGCGATCCCTCGACCTGAGCCTTATCAAGACTATCTCCCTCAGCCTCCGCATCGACGGATTGGCCTAGCTCCTCGCCTGAGCTATCTTCCTCGGCCCCAAGGGCCTCATCGTCGTCTCCTACCTCGTCGATGACGTCTTCGTCCTCGAAGATCTCCTCATCATCGTCGTCATATTGGGATTCAACCTCTTCGTCGCTGTCGACTTCTTCATCCTCGGTGCTGAATATGTTAACCGGGTTAGGTGCCGATTTTTTGGCCTCCAATCTAGCCGCTCGTCTATTCCGAAGGGTCTTTTTTGACCGGAACCGGGCGCAGGCCATACACCTGGTCTCATCATGATCCGGTGATAAACATTTGTTACACACCGGATGGACATCAACGTGTGGATATTTTGCGTGACATAGAGGACATCTCTTGAAGGGAGTCCTCGATTCCATTTTCAAACGTCAATCGATGTTCGGACCGAAACTCGGTCCGAGAAGGGTGAATAAGTTCGAGAACAAGTATAATAATTTATCGATACCGAACGCAAACAATACCGACGATATCTTAAGGCTTTTGGCCTTAAATAAAGTTTTCCTAACTTGAGCTAAGATAAGCACATCCGAACCCAATGGCGGAAAAAAACAATCTGAGGATGGAGAGGATGCCCATGCGCACTGTAGTCCAGGAGAGGAGCCACCTATCTCGTGATACTTCGAAGACTATTCCAGGACAACAATATGCAATCATCCGGACCCAACACTAGGCGGCGATCTATGCACAGATATGAATTCAGCAGCCCACATGCCTCGAAACTGGAGTGAACAAGAATGCTGACGTGTTTAAGAGTCCTGTGGGTATGATGTACGTGACTGCAACTTAACATCCCTTCTTTCTGTAAAACAGTTGTCCACCAAGGATTTCCACAACCACACTGTAAAGAGGTAGTATATTAAGAACACCTTGCCTCGGTCTAATGCTGAATTTGTAGCTAATCAATGAAGTTATATCAACTAAACCTGCCCAGCAACAATTAGAGGACAAGAATTAATTTCTTTCCTCTTCTCCATTTATAATAAAGCTGCCATACGATGGACATAATTACGCTCCACATGATGAAGTGACTGAGTGGATGTGCCAGTCTCACTGGTCCAATCTTGCACAATGGCTTTGAATGGAATGTCTCTCATATTTACCTTATACGGTGGCTGTGCATGTATGAGAATGCCTCCTTCTGTTCGCTGCAGAGACTGCTTCACCTGCTCTACTTTGATGGCCAGGTGTGCCTCAAAGTAGCGGCGAAGAGCCATACACGTATGTTTACCAGTCTGTCGGCTTGCAAATATCTCATCATCACTCAGCAGAGCTCCTTGGTCTTCGAGATTAAGGATTTCCAGGGTGCTGATCTGAAATTGAGGGAAGAGAACAAACAGTAAAACATAAATCAAATATAGCTCACACTTTGTATGATTAAGGCATTGTTACGGAAAGATAACCAACTACCGTTTCTCCGGGTTGTAGAGCAGTCAAATCTGAGAGTAATGTCTACATATCAGAAATGGCACGCCTTCTTAGAAATTATTTCACAAGAAGTCCATACACTAGATATAGAAAAGGGAAATGGTTAAGACAAAGTTGATCCCTGAAATGGTGAAATAATGCCTGGCAGGTGAGCCATGATAGAATATAGGTAGATAGATACATTAGTGGGTATACCCCATCACTAAAATAGAAACTGAAGATAAACTGCCAGCTCCAGAAAACGGTAGCAGCAGAACATGCCTCAGTGCCTAGGAAGGGAGTTAGAAGTCCTTCAGAAAATGGTAATTTTTACATTTAAACAAATAATTTCATCAGCAGTGGCAACCAATCAAAAATAGACACCTTGAATTATATTGATTAACACTGCTACAAATACAGAACATATACTAATGAAGAATAAACACAAGTGTATAAAAGAACAGGTTATTTACCTTCAATAATGCCTTATCTGGTAGAGACTATCTAGCCACACATTCCTTACCTTAGAATATTCCCCAGGCATCAGACTGGGTCCGTATATTTTTTTGTGAGCAGTATCCCTGCGCACCAGTAGATGACGTCAATCGGCTCCGCATGGCATTGTTCGCACCAGACGTGACGTGCGTGGTGCCTATATAGGTGCTACACCAGTGAGACAACATCAGTTTCTATTCACGACTTTCTACGCCAGAATTGTGGAGCCACAAAGAACACTGAACACCAGTGCGTCAAACTAGGGCCCTTGAAAGGGGAAATCCCTATACTCTGAATCCATTCGCAGAGAGGGGAAGATGGGTGGGTCGGTAAGTAATCTGCATCTAGACGGTCTCTACCAGATAAGGCATTACCAAAGTTAAGTAACTTGTTTATCTGCTAGAGACTTCTAGCCGCAGATTCCTCACCTTAGAATAGATACCCAAACAATTCCACCCAGGAGTTGGGGCTGCAACATGGATTTTACTGGAAATTCCTGTAGGACCGAATTGGCAAAATGCCCATCTTGACAGACCCGACTGTCAAGGAAGTAGTGCTTTGTAAACGTGTGGAGAGAGGCCCACATTGATGCCTGACCGATATCCAGGATGGGTACTCTGCAAGTTAATAGTGGTTGCAGCCTTTGTTCGGGTAGAATGTGCTCAGAAACCATGAGGAAGTTGCTTTTTGGTCAATGTGTAGCAGATTGTGTTGCAGTGCACTATCCATTGTGAGATGGTCCATTTCTACCTTTCCTTTTTTGGCTCCGACGTACCCCACAAAGAGTTGATCATCCACCTGGAACTCTTCTGTGCGGTTAAGGTAGAACGCTGCCGCTCTACTTGGATCCAGCCAATGGAGTCTCTCCTCTTCTATAAGTGAGGCGGGGGTAAAAGATAGGCAGGGTGATGGACTGGCGTACAGGAAAGGGGCTGACCACCTTCAGTATGAAAGAGGCTCTTGTTTTAAGGACTAGCTTGTTTGGGTAGATAAGGTACGGAGGCGAGGTGAATAAGCCTGTCCCATTGAGGCATAAGGGGAGAAGGAGGTAACGTGTTGGAGACATTTAAAAAACCCATGTACAATAGGGGACTTGAACAGGGACGGGCAGTCTGGCAACTGCAGAAATGCTGAGACAGCCAGACTGAAAATAAACCGAAGAACTCTGGAAAGTGGTGGAGATAGGGGGATCAACTTGCTAATCTGTACACCATGCCACAAACTTAACTCCAACGGCAGATGTAGACCATCTTGGTGTAGGGACATCTGACTGCCAAGATTGCATTGCAGACTTTGCACAGAAGGTTGAAACCTATTAACTGTCCCTGCTCAATCTCCATTCATGAAGACCAAGTATTAGCAGGTTCCGGTGCAGAGCCCTGCCCTGTTGCTGCAACAGAAGATCCTCCCGATGATGCAGCCTGATCGGCGGGCCCATGCTCACAACAGCTCAGGATACCAGACTCTGTGCCAAATTCGGAGTCACAAGAATGGCTTGTGCTCAGTCGTTCCTGATCTTCTTAAGAACTCCTGGGAGGAGTGGCATTGGTAGAAAGGCGTATAGTAGACCTAAGCGCCATTCTAGACAAAAAGTGTATCTGAGCGAGAGCCACCTTGGAACCTAACACTCAAAACTGCAGACATTGTGCGTTCTGGAGGGAGGTTCTTAGATCCAACCAAGGCTCTCTTTTTTCTTGGAAGAGACCATGAGCCACCTCCAGATGGAGATGCCACTCATGATCTGCTAGGCATCGACGGCTGAGTTTGTCCGAACTGGTGGTCGGAGAGCCCACCAGGTGTTTAACCACCAGAGATATGCCCTGGTATTCCAGCCACCTCCAGAGGCGCAGAGCCTCTTGACAAAGGGTCCACAACCCCATCTAACCCAGTTTGTGGCAGTATCACATGCTGGTGGTGTTGGCTGTGAAAACCTGAAACAGCCCTTCACTGACTGAAGGAAGGCAGGCAGGCAGGCCTTCAACGCCATAGGATCACTTGGAGCTTCAACAGGTTGATATGGAGTCCAGCTTCCACTGGAGACCAGTCTCCTCTGATATCAACTTCCCAAGATGGTCGTCCTAATCCAGAAGTGAGGCTTCTGTCACCACAGTCAGCTCTGGGTAGAGAAGGGGGAGGGTCTGCCACTGAGCCAACCGCGAACTTTGTTAGCTACCACTGCAGGTCTTTCGCAGTGCCCTCCAAGATATGGACCACGTTGGAGCGATTCCCCTAATGCTGTGCTCACTGGAACTCTAGGTCCCTTTGCAGAGTCCTCATATACCAGGATGCAGGAGGCCATGAGGCCCAGCAGCCTCAGAGTCAGTCTCACCGAAATACAGAGTGAAGGATGAAACATCGATATTATAGTCTGGATATCCTGGTCTCGCTATTCGAGGGAGGGTATAGGCTCGATATTGCACTGTGTCTAACACACCTCAGATGAAAGGGAGCATCTGAGAGGGAGTCAGGTGTGACTTCTGCATTTTGATAGAGAACCTCAGCAACTGCAGAAGGTTTGCCGTAATCTGGCGGTGGGAGAGGACTGCCTGGGGAGAGCCCGCCTTCAACAACGAATTGTAGAGGAAGAGAAGACTGGAATCCCTGACCTTCGCAAATGAGCTGCAACCACTGCTATCACCTTCGGAAACAAACAAGGGGAGTTGGCAAGGCCGAAGGGGAGCACAGCAAACTGAAAGTGCTCTTGGCCTACAGTGACAGAAGGTAGTGCCTGTGAGCAGGCAGGACGAGGAGGTGAAAATAAGCATCCTGCAAGTTGAGCGACTCTACCCAGTCTCCTGGATCTAGGGCATACAGAACTTGTTTAAGCGTGAGCATTTTGAATTTCTCCTTTTTCAGGAACAGATTGAGAAGGCAAAGGTCTAAAACAGGACAACGTCCTCTGTCCTTCTTTGGCACTAAAAAGTAGCAGGAATAGCGACCACAATCAACTTCTGAATCCGGCACCTTCTCTAAAGCTCCCTTAAGCGGTAAGATCGCCAACACCTTCTGATAAAGCAAGGAGAGGTGGTCCTTCGTCAGCTGGTCATAAGTAGGAGGCGTGTGTGGGGGGTGGTCACAAAGGGGAGGGAGTAGCCCCTTTATATAAGCTGCTAAACCCAATGGTATGCGGTTATTGACCTCCAGTAGTGCAGGTGATGGCGTATCCTGCCACCCAATGGATGCCCATGATGTTCGAGGACATACTAAAGGGTTTGAAGGCTGAGCCTGCCAGGTGTGTGGTGGTGGGGGGGGGGGGGGGGGGGGGAGGAGGGTTTAAGTACATTGACTCGGTCTCTGACTGCCCAACCCAAGTAGTCTGTGGGAACCATGTCCTCTGCCACCAAACGATTGTGTTCAGATTGTTAGTCAGGGTGACTGGGTGTGTCAAGAGCGTTTGGAAGCCCCTTCTGTGGCCACAAAAGGGGCGAATGGTGGATTGGGGTTGGCGTGGGGCCATGGAAAGGCCCAAAGACCTGGTCATAGCTCTGCTGTCCTTAAAGTGCTCAAGTTCAGAGTGCGCCTCCTCACTAAACAGACAAGAACCATAAGAGGGAATGTACATAAGCAAAGTCAGGGCATCGCCCGAAAAGCCAGTGGTTCTCAGCCAGGTGTTGTGCCTATGGGCCACAGATGATGAAATTGCTCTGTTCAGCGAGCCGGTTGTATCCAGCTCACATCATATGGTGAATATGCCTCCATCACTCCCATCAGCAATTGCTTGTGAGAGTATGGCTCGGGCCTCATCCAAGACCATGGGCAGCACTTGCGCAACAGAGTCCAAGATGGTATGGGTCTATCAGCCCAAGAGGCTCAAGGTGTTCACCAACCGCAATGGCAGGCTGACAGAAGAGAATAGAGCTGGACTCACACACTCCAAATAGGTTATAAATGTGCTAATTCTTCATCTTGTTATGGTAAGTTGTTGGGGTGCAGGAAGGTATCTCCTTCTGATCATAGACGTGACAGAAGAAAACATACTCTTCTCAAAGGTATCCAGCTTTTGGATTCCCTGTCCAGTGCAGTGGAGGGAATGCACCAGGGTGAACTTTGGAGGTGAAGGCCTGGACCATCAAGCTGTCTAGGGATGGAGTGCTGGGTGAGGAAACTGGAGTCCCCTGGGGCAGGGCGATGGCAGTGGGCAATTTACCTATGCACAGAAGCCGCTACACAGAGCTTGGACCAGGTCCTGAGTAGGACATCCAGAAGGGCAGCATTTAAGGGGAGTAATGGTTCTGTAGGGGCAACTTCTGGATGAAGCACCTCCATCAAGACATTAGTCTCGACTGCCATGGAGGGCAGCGTAAGGTCCAGAACCTGAGCCTCCCTTTGCATCACGATTGAGAAAGAGGCACCCTCTCCGTAACCACCTTAGGGGGAGAGACTAGGCCAGTGTCTAGGGAGATGTCCAGTCCACTGGCATCCACCAGATCATTGTACCCGTTGTCCTCCGTCTTAATTAACTGGCATCCATAAGGCTACACAACCCTCCCATTTGTCCTCAAATCCAGGCCTATCAAATGAATAAGGGACTGGCTCCATCATGGGAGTGTTTGCCCCGTTGGCATGGAAGCCGGTGTCAGGCAACAACAATCTGGCACCATGTCGGAGTAGGGGATGATGATGGAGATGAAGTCGGCACTTTAGCAGGTACCGGGAAAAGTTGAGGTACCTTGACCGGCACCGCTCCGGATCCAATAACGAATCCAGGGGGCTTGATGAACCGGGGGCAAACCCGCCAGCGGAAGACCAGTAGGGGCCACTCCTGAACCTGCAGGCCCGAAGGCACTACAGAGGGGATGGCCCGCGCAAATATGAGGTGCGTGGCCTCATACAATTTGCATAGTTGAGCTGAGGTTCACTCTAGCTTCTGGAAACTATAGAATGTGCTGAGACAGCCCAGGCTCCACCACACACCTTGGCCTCAAATGGCGCCGCTCCCTTGTCTCCTCGGATGACTTACACGGATGTGGCGAAGTTGAAGATCTCTTTGAATTTTTGCTCTTCTTGTGTCGGTGGGACTTACCCAATTTTCCCACGACCTCAATGATGAGCGCTTGGAGTGGCTCCACGACCGATGCAGCATCACATGGCGAGGAGATTGAGAGACTGCTCCCTCAAGGCCTTGAGTTGCATGGCGGGGCACCCAACACAGGTTTTGGCATCATGGGCGCACTCCAAGCACCAGAGTCAATCCAAATGAGGGTCCGCCACCGACATCTGTCAATGACAGGTGCCTCAGGGTTTGAAACCAGCCTGCCTAGCTGATGCACCCGTCGCTCCAAAAAAAACTCACCAAAATGTTGAAAAAAGGTCAGTCAAAATAGACTGGGGGTAGGTCTTCTCCAGATCTACACTGACTGGTGTGGAAAGTAAAGAACGGATGTGAGCATGCTAGGGTTGTACCTATATAGACACCGCACACTTCACTTCCAGCGCAGACGATGCCACGCAGAGCTGAATGCTGCCACCTACTGTTGGGCAGGGCTACTGCTCATGAAAAATGTCAGGATCCAGTATGACAACAGTCAGTATTTTAAAATAAGGAATCTGTGTCTCTATCAGATCAATATAAATAATCGTGGTTATACAAATAATCCAGGTCTGCAACTTGGATGTTATTGAGAATAATAGTTTGCCTCACACTCTTCAGTGACGTCTGGAATCTACCAGTACACATTCTGATAGGGATGCTGTGGTGTCCTTGATGGTGGCAATGCATAGCCCCTCTTAAGGATAGACCTAGAGGATAACCCACCAAGAAATGTTACTTGGGTTATGGAAGACAAGTAATCGATCAACTCCATTAAAAAAACAAGCATTTGCAATGCAATAGGTCTCGCATTTAGGAGAGTTTGAGCTATTGGCATTGTAAATGACTATGCCTTTTATTTATGTGTTGATTTTTAAAACATAAATAAAAGGCATTTCAATTTACAATGCTAATGCTAATACCTTAAACTCTTGCAAATGCGAGACCTATTGCATTGCAAATGCTTGTTTTTAACTGTGTTATCGTGGCTTGTGGTGTTTCATGCATGTAGGCGGAGGATTATATTGCAGGGATCTGAGTGAGCCACGGCTCAATAGTGTTGTGCAGTATGTCAATTGCTGGTGTGCTATTGCAGCGCTACTGTGCCTGGACTGGTGGCTGATCAGTGTTGCGGGGTATTTTGTTATTTGGTGCTTACTTGTAGAGCGTGAAGTGAAGCTCTATGCATACCTACGACCCCTGTGGCACCAGACTTCTTTCAAATGGCAGCATGGCTCTGTTTGGCGGCTGTAGAGTTGGACGCATGCCCCAGGAGAATGACCCCCTCTTGGGCTTTGGGGGGGAAGAGATTGAGAGCGAAGTGAAAGACCCAGACAGGAGTCCGAGCTGAGAGGGGAGGAGTAAGGAGTTGCAGTCTGTAAGGGGCTGAGTCGGAGCTGGGAAGCAGCCGCCACAGTTGATTTCAAGCAAAAGGCAGTCAGCCGCGCCAGAGGAAAGAGAAGTGCGGCTCGCTAAACATAGCTGCCAAGGTTTCAGATTGCTATGTGTGACATTTTCATAATTTTAGTGTTATTATGAGTGACATTTCAGCAACTATGAGTGACACTTTCTCGTGAGCAAAATCAAGCAATGAAGGAAGATGAGTTAAACAAATATCATAAATTACACCTATATGACCAACGAAAAAACTCTTTAAACTGCTACAAAACACCAGAAATGGAAAGGTACTAACCTAGTGCCATTGTAATCTGATTGTACTGTTATCGTTAGGTGAGCAATCCTCAGGAGAGGCTAGCTATGGCACACAATAGCCTAGGTCACAGCCTGGCCACAACACGCAGCCGGCTGATCAAAATTTCAAAAAGACACTGAGAGCTATAGTATAAAAATCAATAGCTGAGTGGCCGACCACCTCAAGGTCTGGCCTGCGGCCCGCCATAACATGAGTCAGCTGGGCACTGACATAATGATAACTGTGTAACACAAGCAATATTTGTCACAGATCAGTTTAATAACAATATCAGCTCTAACTCTCATACACTTACTTATGATTTATGATGCAGATGACTTCTTGGTGGCAGAGGTTACAGCTGAGCACGGCTGGCGGTCTCAAGCCCGATAGGTTGGAAACGGGCCCTCCCGCTTGCCGCGTGATGATATATGTGATACCACCGGGCCGCCGTGGCCCATTATACTTCCAGAGAGCAGCAGAGCTTAGAACTGTACCCAATCTGTTGATGGTGACTGGCCTGCCTCAGTCACTCCGAATGAGACTGCCGATCTGGGCCGAGTCGTGGGGGCGGGAATCCCATCCAGACTGGATTCCATTCTTCACCGCCGGCATAGGCAGTGGTGAGTACAGCTCTCAGCCTGACTTGCCCTGCAACAGTCCACCCCTGAGAAGACTGCAAGAGAGTTGGTGCCTGCGGCCAGCAGCACTGCAGTTCACCTGCACCCGACAACTACCTGCCTCGCCGCTGCGGCGCGAGCAGTGAGGTCGGAGGAGCTTCTGCGTCCCTTTTCTTAATTCCCAAAAGTCCAAGCAAAATTTACTTATGCCGCCCGCTTGCACTGCAGGCGGCAGCTGAGCAGGAGGACAGAGGACTCTTCCCTGTTCTGTATGGTTCACTGACCACCGGCGACGGTCGTTGGGTGACCCGGTCGCTGGATCTCCATATTTAGATTATTTTCCATGGCACACGCGGTGCGAGCAGCGCTGCCATTGCAACTGCAGCGTGTAACTAAAGTCTATGCTTTCAATATTGCACATTTTTCATAAGCAGTGCAGCACGCTGCTCGTGCCGCGCTGCTTACTAAAAGCACATAATATTGAAAAAATAGAGTTTGGCAAGCCACGCCAGAGAAATGAAAGGAGCGGCAGCCATTCTTGAAGAAAGGGGCGACATATAATGAAAGGAGAAGGGCCTGATAGAGACAGGGAGGACAGTGTCGTCAAGCCTATGTCAAGCTGGTGCTGTGGTCCCTCGAGCTGCTGCAGTGGACTCAGACAGGACATGTGCAGGCGTATGGTGCGAGCAGGAGTTGTGATAACGCCGCTAGCTGTACGCGTGCACAACGAGCTGCTGCAGTGGGCCCCGACAGGAGGTGTGCATGCGTATGGTGCGAGCAGGAGTTGTGATTACGCCGCGAGCCGTATTCGTGCACATCTCCTGTCCTCTGTACGCGTGCACATGTCCTGTGCCCCTTCGGCAACCATGTCGACGACAATAGATCTCGCAAAGGCGAGCAACGCATGCGCTGCGTCGCTAGGCGAGACCTAAACAATTGCTGCAGCTGGAGATAACAGCTTAACAGCGTGGGTCAGCAAAGTAAAACAGCTAAAAACGCAGTATTTAATATTTGGGATTACGTGGACTAACTATGTGTACAACAGGATGCTTAAAACAACACGGATGCTGTCCCCAAGAACAGTACATGTGAAGACAGCTTGGGGATGTGACAGTGTAGCTCTAGCCTGTACCATTGTAAAGCAAGGAATCTTCCTCTGAGGCATGACAAGAATACCTCAGAGAAAAGAACAGGATTCAGTTAATTCTGTCACTACTCCCTCTAACCTTTACTTCTAAAGCCATGCAAGACTTCGAGTTACTTGTTTGGCTGGACTCGCCAGTCTTAGATAAAAACTATATTGGGTTGCAAAAAACATAGAACAGATAGTACAGTCCCTTCTGGCTAAGTTTGGCCATAGATTTAGCGGAAATTGACCAAATAGTGCTGTAGCACAAAGTAAGCCTGAAAGGTGCTATCATTGCTGGCTCAAGCATTACAGAAGAAACGTCGTCCTATGTTCATGTAGGAGCTACCACCTAAGCAGAAGGAAAACAATGGCTCGATTTTGGGGGTCTCTCTAACTGGGTGTGAACAAAATCTAGCAGTAGCTGAATGGATGTAAGGCAAAGTGCACGCTCCATGCACAGTGTCTATATCTGGGAGACAACTGACTCCAGTTTGCTAGACATCTCCAGCATGAATAATTTATCAGCCCTCCTTTCTCAAACCAGAAACCCTTTTTAGACTAGGATCTCACTTGCAAAAGCCAATATTTTGGTTTATGTGTTTGAGAACTTAATCAGCCTTTTACTGCAATCCCTTGCCATTATACTCGCTATATAACTGGTCAGACAGATAACGAAACATTGTAGCCATAGTTCTCTCTGGCCTACGATTGTCTGCAGATTCTCTTTTAGAGACAGGCTAACTTTTACATTTTTCCAAGAGGACCTAAGGCTTTCAAAGTCGTGACTACTATAAGTGAATATAGGTAATAAAGTTTAAATGTTACAAAGAAAGACTTTATGGAAATAGTAACTCAAATTGGTCACTGACATTGAAAATATGTGATTACTTTGTCACAGTGTAGACGAGTCCCAACAGTTACAACTCTAAGCGTAGAAAGAGCCTTGGCTATCAAAGAGAGTAAGGCATAGAAAGAGTAAAGCAAAGCAAGGGAGCTGGACAATAAACTAAGACGGGCGGAAAGTCCATAATAGACTTAATTGACCTAGATTAACCACTAGAGGCAGGTCTTCAGCATCTCTTAACACCCTGTCTTTTATGTCCATTTATTTTTTACTTGGGAGGTCTTCTTACAAGAGGTCTCACGCCCTTTATTTCAAATGTTTCCACTTGAACCAGCTTATTTATTTCAGACTACAAAACCTTGCAGGGCTGTTACTTATCAGTATCAGAATTCTGCAGCAATTTCTATATTGCACTATAACATTCTGAATTATTTTTAAAAAGACATTTTTAATTGAGATGCATTTACTAGTATATTTTCAATGTAATATTACTCACTTCATTTGCACCATTTGTTTTTTGTAACAATTCAATAGAATTTTGACAAATACCGCCTAAAAACAGACGTTTGTTAAATGAGCACAACATGCATTTGGAATTTATTTCTATCTTGGCAAGATAATTTCACTGTCACTGCATACGATATCATCACCTACCAGATTGACTAGACGCCGTAGCCCATCCTGCTTATCAAAGAGTTCCAGAACAGCTCGGAAGGAGAAACAAATGGAAAAAAACATGGTGGCATGGCAGCAGCCTGAAGCGTGGGAGCATTCCATCAGCCAGAGAGTATAGTTCACCACATCTGATAGCACCTTGTGAGGATGCATGCACACCTGTGAAGAGAAAAATATTAGTTGAGACACCTGCAGAAATGGTGAACGAGGTGCTCAACTGCACTGAGGAAAATGTAACATGATTACAGGAAGGGAGCAAAGAATGCATATCCAATGGAATGGGAATGACTAATTTGCATGCCTAATAATGGAAATGGACTGTGCTCATAAGAACCGCCCTGTTTAGCCTTTTCCATGTGCTTAACCTTCAACGAAGGCTAGTGTACACAGTCACCATGATATAATATGCAATATTTTCAACCAGCATGTAGCTGCACTTAACTGAAGAAATGTTACACTTATGTAATAATGATTCTGCACCTTAGTAGGACCTGTATTATTCACCCACCTATGGAAGAGATCACAATAAAAAGATAAAAGGACCCAATAAAGTAGCTTTATCACGCACCTCTTATAGCAGGTTGACCTTAAAACCAATAGTTCCCTAAACTGGTCCTGAAAATCGGATAATGGTAACCCTCCCAAGGAGTCTGGCTGGACCATATATGGAATAATAACATAGAAAGCTAAAAAACTATCAGTAAAGGTCATTCTTTTGCAAAAATGATTCGGTAATAGATTCACAATGTGTGCAGAAAGCTATAAAGTAGTTTCACCTTTTACCAGGGATGGTGGTTGAAGCAACCCTGAATATTATCCAAGAACTGCTTGCTACTTACTTTTAACTAGGATTCGTAAGTGTTGGTATCTTTTAGAGAGTCACAACCCTGAATCATTCCCAGTCGCTGAATTAGAAGTCAGAGCGTACTGTACAACAGAGCTAAACAGTATTAGAAAATGAAAGGCAAAACAACATTATTTATTTAGTAGCCCTTTCATCTCACAGAAAAACATCCACACTTTAGCCAGGGAGGTGAATGTACTTTCATCTCCACCTACCTGGAGCTTAAATGAAATGAAAGACACTTATGGTTACCCGGGGGCCTCCCAGCGCTGGGCTAGACTAGTGACCAGTGGCAGAGATACTTAGGAAAACAACAGTGTTTCAATTGCTTTTGGAAGGCAGGATGGCTAGGTTCCCTGGGTAGATGTAGCAGCAGTGCGTTCCAGGGTTTGGCCACATTATGAGAGAAGAGCCGGCCACCGCTTCAGGCCTTCTTAATCCTTGAGACTTCAACCAAGTGAAGTTCATCCGAGCGCAGTTTCCTATTAGCCTTGTAGGGGTGGATCATGGTAGAATTTATTGGTTGCCCATTCCCTTGCAGGGACTTGTGGACAACACAGAGGGCCTTAACGCTGATTCTTTCTTTCACTGGAAGCCAATGAAGGGAGCGCAGGGCCGATTTAGCCAAGAGGCGATTGACATTCCTAGCAGTAGTCTGGCAGCCCAATTTTGGACCGTTTGCAGTTTCGTAGTTCTTACAATTGGGGCCCCTAAGTAGACTGCAATTCCATAGTCTATTCTTGAAAGTATCAATGATTGAACTAATCTTTTTTGGGCTTGGGAAGGAAGAAGAGGAAGCACTTTACAGGCCAATCTGAGCAAGCCATAACAAGTTGCCACCATCTTCCTTGCTTGCACCTTAAATGTCAAGTTCTGGTCTAACCAGATGCCCAGACTCTCTATCTCGGTCTTGGGGACCGGGACTGGGCCCATGCATGCTGGCCACATAGTGCTCAATGTAACGCTTGAGGGACTGCCCAGGATCATAATCTCCGTCTTTTCGCCACTGAGCTTAAGGTGGAACGCCCCCATCCACTTAGAAACTTCCTCCAGGCATAAGTAGAGGCCTTTAGACAGCTGCTTTGCTTGATTAAGCGCAACAACCAATTGGGTGTCGTCGGCATAGGTCACCATATGGATTCCAAAAGGGGCTACGATAGCCGCCAGTGGGTCCATATACACATTAAAAGGGTCGGGCTCAATGCCGAGCCTTGAGGGACACCACACAGCAAAGGCAAGGGTTTTGAAGCTATCTCCCCTTCAAATATCTGGAAGAATCTTCATTCCAGGAAGGAGAGCAACCATTGCAGTGCAGTGTCAGTTACTCCTGAATTTCTGAGACGGTGAATCAAGATGCGGTGATTCACCGTATTAAATGCTGCACTCAGGTCAAGGAGTATAATGGCCGATGCCCCTCCTGAGTCCAGGATCTTTCTGCTTTCTTCTACTACCGCTAACAGGGCGGTTTCCGTACTTTGTCGTGGGCTAAATCCTGTTTGGGAGGGGTGAAGCGAATTATGGGATTCAAAAAAATTTGAGAGGGTGTGATTCACATATTTCTCAGCAAGCTTGGTCATCCCAGGGAGAAGAGAGATGGGGCGGTAATTGCCCAGGTCTGCTGGGTCCAGATTGGGTCTTTTCAGAAGTGTCTTTACCATGGCCCCTTTCCAATGGGGGGGGGGGGGGGGGGGGGGGGGGGGGGAGATACTATTTCTGTAGCAAGTGAAGCATTAATCACATCCGTGATGGTAGGGGCGATTATGGGAGCTACACTTTTCAGGACTTTCATAGGTGCGGGATCCCTAGGTGAACAACTTTTCACAGAGGATAGCAGAGTCAAAAGTGTTTCCTGGGAGAGAGGAGGAAAAGCCTTCAACAGGTGTCTGGTTAAAAGTGGACCCCAACCTACGTGCTCATCTAAGGTGTCGCATTCGTCATCAATTTGGGGCAGAAGTTTAAGAATATTCTGTATTTTAGTGGTAAAGAACTTTGTCTGTTTGTTACATCGTTGACCTGAGGTGTCGGGGGCAACGGGAGGGGCAGGAATTTTAAGAAGATTTTTTATGATAAGAAAGGTTTTTCTGGGGGAGTTGGCGGCTGACAGGATTGTTTCCTTGTAATAGGAGGCCTGTGCCTTTTTAATTTCTGCTCTATAAGTGCCGATGGCTCTCCTATATTCCAGCTTCTTGATTGGTGAAAAATCTTTCCTCCAGCTTCTTTCCAGAACCTTGCAGCGCTGTTTTAGAATGTGCAATTCGGAGTACCAGGGGGATTTATGGGGGCCATCCGTCCTTTTTATCAAAGTTTTAGGGAGGACCACATTCGGAGAGTTCTCTATCCAGCTGCAGAATTCGTCATTGGCTACAACTGGACTGGGATCAGGCTTAGGTCTGGTCTTTTCCAGTTCATGGGCCCACTTGTCCAGAGAGAGCTTGGACCAGTGCCGTTTCAGGGTCAGTGAGGATGGAGCATAGGAAGTGGTGACCTGAGGCCACCAGGAAAGGGGAATGAGGAAGTGATCGGACCATGGGATAGGGTCATTACCTTTAAGGTTCTCCCAATTAGAAAACACAGGATCAAGGCAATGTCCTTTGACATGGGTAGCTTGCAGAACCTTTTGTGACCGCAGGAAGGCCGCGAGATCTCGCGCTAATTCCAGCGCTGTTGCTGCTTCCAAGTCATCAAAGTGCAAGTTAAAATCTCCAAGGAGAGTAAAATTCGCTGCAGTACTAGCGAGGTTGATAACTGCTTCTAGCAAAGCTTTAGAGAAAGTACCCGTCGCTCCTGGGGGCTGATAGATCAGGATGCCTGTGAGCGAGAGGAGTGGGGTAAATTCTATCGAGAAATGAACGTTCTCGCAGTCTAGGAGTGGGTTCCCCAGCCGAAGGCGCGCCTAAGGCAAGCCCGTCAGCGCCCGTCCGTGCCTGGACGCCGCCAGCCGCAAGTCATGCTGTCGGCTTTACCCCCGGGTTGCTCAGTTATACCAGGGAGTCACTGATATCCATTGGACATGGTATTCACCCATGCTACCCACATCCTAGCTTACTGATGGAGGGACCCTTTTGTTGTAATAGGTGTAAGTTCAACTCCCACTCCTTACCGCTCCCCTCATCCTCGAACCCTATCAAGGCTCCCTTCAAAATTCTCTACCTGAATGCGCGCTCCTTAGTCAAGCACTATAACGAGATATATGATCTCATTGAGAACGAATCCCCGGATGTCTTTTATTGCCGAAACTTGGCTTAATGCGGACTCAGTTATCGAACCTGGCCTCGCACTCCCCTTGGGATTCAACATTCTAACCATTAATAGAGAAACCAGAGGTGGGGGTCTGGCGGTAATTTTTAAAACTCCCCTTCATTGCACCTTCGTTAGGGAGGACATAGGCTGCGAGTGCGCTCGTTTTACCATCTCACTCAATGCTACCTTCTCTTTCTCTGGCCTCTTGGTCTATCGCCCCCCTGGTCCCTCAGCAGATTTCAAAGTAGCAATTATGGAAGCTGTCCATGCATTGGCTACAAGAACAGCCAACTTCAGCGTCATTGGCGACCTAAATATTCACTTTGACCATTCATCTGACTCGGATATCAGCTCCTTGATTGCTGATCTTGAAGCTTGTCAATTAAGACAACTGGTACTGGGACCCACTCACATGGCTGGACACCTACTTGATCCTGTTTTTTCCAATATTCCCTCCCTCCAGGTTAAACCCCCCAGCCCGGTCAGACCATTAACTCATAACCATTTTTCTCCCACAGGTGGGGGCCACGCCCAGAGCCTCGTCCAGGGCCACTCTCAAACGCAGTTGGCACAAACTTAAGCTGGATGATTTGCTGGCCCTTTTGACTTCCTGTCCTCTTACCCTTGATACCGATCCAGAACAAGCCTATAACGCTATCTGTGAGTGGATATTTGCGGCATTAGACTCTCTTATTCCTGCTAAATGGTCTAAGGGCCGTGATTCCGGCTCTAATCCCTGGTACACGGATTCCCTTGCCGCTATGCGGACTGTCTGTAAACAGCGCGAACGAGCCTGGAGGAAGAATTACTGTCCCTCAGTGTAGAAACAGTATCAGGATGCCATCAAAAGTTACCACAAAGCTATACAATTAGCTCGAGCCGCCTTCCTCATTAATCAGATAGCATCTAGCAATAACCCTACGAAATGCATTTTTAAGATTCTTAGCGACCTGAAAAAGAGGAAAGATCCGCCCACCTCCATCATCACCTCCAGAAAACAGTGCGAGGATCTTGCCACCTACTTCGTTAAAAAAGTTGAAACCATATACAAAACTTTTCCCAACTGTCCCAGGGTTTCAGAGTGCCCTTCAATACCTATCACTCATGCTACTCTGGAGGTCATTCCTTCCATCTCACAGGAGGGGTTCCTTGCTCTGAGCACCAAAGTCAGATCGGGATCCCCTCTTGACCCCATGAGACCGGCTCAATTCAGAAACGGTCTATCCGTTCTTCTTACACCCTTACTTTTGACTATTAATTCCTCATTTAGCAAGGCATCGGTTCCCATACCTTGGAAGCAAGCCAAGGTGCTTCCATTGTTGAAGAAACCACTTTTGGACCCCACTAAGCCCGAAAACTTCCGCCCGATTTATCTCTTGCCTTGGGTTGCTAAAGTGGCGGAGGCACACGTCAATAAAGTTGTCTCTGACTTTTTAAATAACAATATGATCTTAGACCGGTCTCAGAATGGATTGCGCTCTGGCCACAGCACCGAAACAGCACTCTTAGCGGTGAGTGAACATCTGCGTTCCATCCTAGATGAAGGTCAAACAGCTGCACTCATATTGCTCGACCTGAGTGCCGCGTTTGACACGGTCTCTCATCAGATCCTACTGCGTCGGCTAGAAGAAGTTGAAGTAAAAAATCTTGCCCTTGAATGGTTCCGCACCTTCCTGTCAAACAGATCATTTCGGGTTTATGCCCCCCCTTTCGCTTCCTCCATTCAGCCCATCGAGCAGGGGGTTCCGCAGGGCTCGGCTTTAAGTCCGGCTCTGTTCAACCTTTATGTTCAGCCCCTGGCAGCAGTCGCTCGCGACCATGGTCTCTCCATGGTCTCGTACGCGGATGACACCCAGTTGATGGTGGCTCTCTCGGATGACTATGCTAACGACGCCACCCAGTTCCGGACGGGCCTCGAGGCGGTTGCGGGCTGGTTAACGGAGAACTGTCTCCAGCTCAACGCCAGTAAATCCGAGGTGCTACTGGTGGGTAAGGACAAGGGGCTTTGGAACACTCAGTGGTGGCCCCCCTCCCTGGGTCCTGCCCCCTCCCCCAAGCTGGTGGTAAAGAACCTCGGGCTTCTGTTCGATTCTACCCTGGGTTTTCAAGAGCACACCAAAAAAAAAAAATCGCTGGCACTTGCTTCGGTCTGTTACGTGGCTTAAGGCCCATTCTTCGGTTCTTCGACTCGACCACACGCCAACTTCTAGTCCAGGCTACTATCCTTTCCAGACTTGATTATGCGAACTCCTTGCTGCTGGGCGCCAATAAGGCGGAATTAAACCGTCTACAGCGAGTCCAGAATACAGCGGCACGTGCCATACTTGGACTATCCAGATCATGCTCTGGAGCTGGGGCTGTTCGCCGCCTCCATTGGCTCCCTATTTCAAAAAGGGTCGAATTCAAGACCCTTTTCCTCACCTTTAAAATTTTAAAGCTCTCTACACCTGAGATCCTGTCGGGCCTGATCACCCCTTACATCCCTAGCCGCATGTTGCGTTCTTCCGAATTGATCCTGGCTTCTGTCCCCAGAGTCAAGCGATCTAGAGCTGGTGGTAAGTGTAGGAAGGTGGATATCTGACTATGGTTACCCCCAACTTTTTGCCTAGTGTCTAGCTGCTTTTTCGACTTAGTTGGCCTGAGATCCTGCCATTCAGGGTCTCAGGCTGTCTGCTCTCTCTTTAAAATGGACTCCATGTACCCTAGGTACATACCCAATTGGTAAGGATCACCTTATTGGACCCTGTACAGTGTACCCTAGGTACCCAGGGCATAGGTGTACCCTAGGCCTCCCAGGGGCTGCTGCATGTATTGTGCCACCCCTGGCCTGGCCTTCCATTATGACACAACTGGCTGATCACTCAGCTGGAGCAAGGTCGTGTAATCACCCCTTGCTTAGGTGTAGTATTCCTATACCTACCTTATATATAGACACATGTGTACCTATCAGCCACTCCTATGGCAGGCCTTAACAATCCTGGAGGCAGAGTGCTTGGTAACATGTGAGATGGTGCTCTAGCATGAGCTGAGCCTGTCTGCAGCTTTTGGAACCATGTCCTTATAGCTGTTCTATGATATAGCCTACCATATACTCTTAAAGTACCTTATAATCTTAAACGGTTATGGTAACTATGGTTTGGCTTTATCAAAACATGTCGTGTAAGGTGTCTAACCCTTTGGAATAATACCCCCATACCATTTCTGGTGATGAGGATATTATTCCTCCCTTCTAGAGGGAGAGAAATGTTAAAATCCTACTTTGCTGTTTAACTCTCACCAAAGCCTCAGCATCACAAAATGGATGCTGCTGCCACAGACACGAGTCTGACCTCCTGCAGCTGGGAGCCCTCCCAGCCAGGGAGGCCTGGACAATAGGTTTCCTGCTTGGGGAGGTGCTAGCACCTCCCCAGACAGACTTTAGTGTATTGGGGCAGGGAGGGCTGAAAGGAATGAGACATGCCTGGGGCACACAAGGTGCTCCATGCATAGTCCAGTTCAAACCGGTGCTGGGGCACTCCAGCCCCAGCTCTGGCGCGAAACTGGACAAAGGAAAGGGGGTGTAGCCACTCCCCTTCCTGGTCCCACCCATTGGAGGGACCTTGCAGGTAGCCCAGCCCACTAGCCCAGTATATTAGTAGCTAGTTGGGCCCTGCTAAATTAGATTATCCTGAACCTGCAACTTGAACAGAAACTCTGGACCTTCGCCAGTCGACGAAAGAAGAAGACTGAAGAATCTCCCTTGTGGCCAAGGAGTGGCTACCCTGTGCAAACATTTTCCACTGCTGGTTTGGCTCCTCCAGACTGGCTCCTGCTCCTCTGCAAAAGAGAAGCGCCCCAGACCTTCCTGGTCTGCACCAGAAGCAAGTCCTCCATTCTTCGTGGGTTCCGCTTGCCAAGGCTTGGTGAGTCCTAGTTCGACTTCGACGCCGCCGACAGCAGGAGCCTTCGTGGGACAGCTCGCCTCCTGGTCCTGGTCGTCCTAGACGTCTCCTGGTACCCGTGGCTGCTGCGACAAGCTTCACCTCTTCGCCTGCAATCTCCCGACATCGCCTGGTTCCTTCCTGGTTCCATGTGGTCACTGGCTAGTGACCCTGACTCTGTCCCTTCTGCTTGCAGGTATCCTTCCTTCTTGATCCCGGCCTTGGGATCCACCGGACACTCTGTACTGACTGCCTGTCAGCAACTTTCCTTCAGGCATCCATAGAAGTCCACGACGAAACCCGACGCAAGTTCACACCTATGCACCCGCAGCCCGTGGGCTAGGTAACTTGGGTACTCCGGTGCTCACAAGGGTATTGACTATCCTAGGGTCTAGTTTCCGAGTCTCGACTTTCTAGCTATACCAGAAGTGTCCCAAAACTGCTTATTTCAGAACTGTACTATTTCTATCGATTATACGCATTACGCGTGAGTGTTTCCACTCTGCACCTGAATCCCGTGGGCCTCCCCCTTCCTAACCTTGGGTAGTGTAGTGTAGCCCCAGCGATTCCCTAGGCCTAGGCCTATCCTATTTCCGTGACAGTGGTCCTTATACCACTTCTTTAGTATATGGTTTGCGTGGCCCCTAACTGTATTACTTACCTGTGTGACTTAATGTATGCTTGAATAAGACTGTGTTGTACTTACCTCGAATCTCAGAAAGAGTGCTGAGGGTTTGACTAGAATAAATTCACTTTATTTTATAAATATATCTGTTGTGGTGTCCTTTCATCTGGTACTCAAGGGATTATATATGGTATAACAGCTGGCTTCACATGCCATTCAGAGTTTAGCCTAAGACTGCTCTTGTCCATGCTACCACTAGGATAGCTGGTCTATAAGGTTGACTTTACAACCAATCACCATAAGGGTTGTTTGGACTGATATAAGGTGTACACTAGAACTAGTGACATCATACATCAGGCCAACTTCTCACAGTAAGTCTTTCCGCCTCCTTGCCGCCAAGCTGTGGAATTCCCTCCCTTTGAAGACCCGCAGCTTAGAGTGTCTGATATCCTTCCGTAAGGCTATCAAAACCTTTCTCTTTCCCATGACTTAACCGTCTCTCGCTTGGAAACTGCTGTCAGCGCCGGGACGCCCATTCGTTGGGGCAGCTGCGCGCTTTATAAATGGTTTTAACATAACATAACATAACATAACAGGTGAGGTGATCACTGCAGATCAAATTTTGAAGCACAATTATAAATGGAGAGCATCCATGTGAGCCTTTGAAAGGACGGAGGTCCATATGTGAATCTATAAAAGATGCCAATGCAGTTAAAAGTAACTTGTTTTTTCAGCAGCACTGGATCTCTCATAGCTGCACAAGCTTCTAACTAAAAAATAAGCACTACATAAACAAGCATTTGCAATGCAATAGGTCTCGCATTTGCGAACTTTTAAGCTATTGGCATTGTAAATGACAATGCCTTTTATTTAGATGTTTTCAAAACCAACACATACATAAAAGGTTCGTCATTTACAATGCCAGTAGCTCAAATTCTCGCAAATGCGAGACCTATTGCATTGCAAATGCTTGTTTTAAAAGTCAGTGGACAAAACACAGCAGCGCATGAAGGATAATTGAACTTCCAAAGCCGTTGGAGCCCTACAGTACAAGGGACCATTCAGAGAAGGAATGGCTCAAAGAAAAAGAGCACCCAGAAGGGGAGACATGCAGCCACACATCACACACGCAGTCTTCAGGCAGCACTGGAGCGAGATAACGACACCGCTACAATGACAGTGCTGTGTACATAACAACCCGCTCCTTTGTGGATGTGGAAAGGGAAGAGGAAGAACCTCCAAAGGAGGAATCCATACACGTAAGTGACTTACACAGGACACCCTTGTACACAGGTTACCAGTTGGCTGCAGATCACCTCCAACAAATTAATACTAAATATTATAAAATATAGGTATTGCATAGAGTAAACAGAGGCACCTCTGACTATACCACTGAAAAAGATGTGAGTAAAAGGAGAACCACATTGCCTACGACAAAAAGTAGAGGTAAGCAAACGAACCATATAAGTTGCACCATGGAGAGAGAGACAAAGGGGTCTACTTGAACTACTTTCTGGTATCAAAAGCGGACAAGACGTTAAGACCAATACTGGATCTAAGAACACTGACCAAGTCGAAAAAGAGGCATCAATTCAAGATATGCCTCCAAAAAGTAATCTCTCTTGCAGAGGAGAGGGACTACATGGCAACCATAGAGCTGATGGTTGCTGAGGTGGTTGGAGAGGCATTGGTTGAGTTTCTGTAAGATCTGCTGGGAGTAGGAGTGAGATAGGTCTGTAGTTGAAAAGAATGGCTGGGTCAGTGGGTGGTTTCTTGAGCAGGGGCATGATAGTGGCATTTTTCCAGATGTCAGGGAATGTAGCTGAATCAATGGCGGCATTGAGGATGGGTGTTAGTGCTACGCTTAATTGGTAGGAGTCCTTTGATGAAGGTGTAGTGAGGCCAAGGTTGAGATGGAGCACCAGAGTGGATGGGCTTCATGGTATCAGTGATTTGGAAAATGGTGATGGCAGGCCATAAGATCAAGGTTTGTTCATCACTTGTGATAGTGAGTTGAGTTTTGACGGTGACAGGGTCAGTTTGAGTGTTGAATTTGTTGTATATAGAGTAGATTTTCTTACAGAAGAGTACTGAGAGCTTGGTGTAGAGGTCTTGTGAGGTGATGATCGTGCTGGAGGTTACAGGAGGTGCGTTGAAAATTACTTGCTGCTGTTAGTGCTGGCGTTGGTGCGATCTGCTAACGCTGTGCGATTGGTGTTCCCGATCTGTTGATGGTAGTGTCTTAAGGCTGATTTGAAGATATCTTTATCTCTGGTATCTTGAATTTTTCTCCATTTGCATTCCAGTTGCTTGCAGTGGTGTTTTGTTAGCTTGAGTTCCTCTGTGTACCAGCTGGCCTGAGGTCAGGCTCTTGCCATTGGGTTGCTCTAGGGAGGAGCCAAAGTGTTGGTGCATGCTGTGATCCAGCTGTTGAGGTTTTTGAAGGCTTTCAGCAATTCACTTGTGTGCTCAGGCCAAAGTTTGGAAAGAGTGGAAGCCCACTGCTCTTCTGAGCTGCTTTTCAGTTGTCGAGGGCAGCTCCATGGTGGTAGGTCAGCTGGTGTGGGATGAGTATTCTGAAACTGATGAGGGCGTAGTCTGTCCAGGTCATGGTTGCTGGCTTGTCGACTGTGATTCTGCTGATGGATGAGTAAATCGGGTCCAGTAGATGTCTGGTGGTGTGCTGAGTTAGGCCAAGGTTTTTGAGGTTTTCTAGAAGGGCCGTAGAATTTGGGTTGGTGCCAGCTTCTAGGAAGTTTTATTTTTATTTGTAATTTTTAAATTTATATATAGACTGAATTGCATTGTTTTGAGTCAATAGCCACAGTGTTACATAACCATGCATGATAGCGTAGTAAGGATCATGGAGAGACACAATATGGTACAATTCAGGATGATTACAATTTAGAGCGTCCCATGTAATGCCAACCATTTACCCCCCCCCCACATCTTTTTGTGTTTCCTGGGGCAACCCTGTGAGAGCAAGAGACTCTTCATTCCTGTTTGACGCACCAGTCCATGGCTTGTTTCCTGGGAACCAAAGGCGGGGGAGATGCCGCCCTCCAGACATTATCGGTGTCTTGCGAGGCAAGTACGGTAGCAATCCCCACCAGCGTTTTGTCCCCAATTGTCACTAATCCATTATGTGGCTCCTAAGAGTGTCACTCCAAGGGAAAGGTCTTTTGGACTCCCAGTCACTTTAGATAGTATGATAAAGGTGGTCTGCTAGTACTGGGCTTTCTTGCGGCATTCCCTTACCTGGTGGTAAAAGTGAACCCGTGGTTCTGGACAACGCCAGCACATCGGTGTTGTCATTTAGCCTGTATGCCATGGCTTCAGCAGAGTTACATAAGTCGTATGAACTTACTTGTTCAGCCAAAGTTCCTGAAGGGACCTGTATCCGTGGTTCTAAAGCGCCGTGCGCGCTAACACTTCCTGGTGTATGCAAAGCGCGCTGATGTGTATCTAAATACCTCAGCGAGAGTCTAGATTTAAAGGAGAAGAGTCTAAACAAACCACGTGTGCCCGAAGGCTCCATGGAATAATTAAACAGTGCAGCGAGATGCTACATCGTGATGTTTAAAAACGTAATGACGTGTCTGGATGGGCTGACAGGGAGATTCAGGAATGTGTGACCTCTCAATAAAGTTATATCGGATTGAACAAAATACCAAAGAAGTATCTGAGTTTCAACACACACAAATGGTTGAAACAAAAATATATAATGAGCGTGTATGAGCACTCAGAAAAGATATAATTAATGGCCACGATCTTGTGTGCATGCTGTTAATAGGTAAAAATTAACGGAACGGAAAACAGTAGTTCCGATGTCATGGTGTCATAATCCGTTTGCCTGCATTAGTGAAACCGCTACCTTGCAAGAATGTGAGTGAGATTACTAACATTCATGTGGGGGAAATTTTATATAACATACCCTGGTATTCAATAAGGTTATACCATGCATTTACACAAACAACCTCACCGGGTGCATTATGGCTGTCATTGTATAGAATGTCATGATGATAAATCAAAAGATGAAAAAAGCATTTGCAATGCAATAGGTCTCGCATTACTAAAAGTTTGAGTTATTGGTGTTAAATAATCATTTGCAAAGCCAATAGCTCAAACTTTCAGTAATGCGAGACTTATTGCATTGCAAATGCTTTACCTTTGGTATAATCGCGGCACCCACACTTTACTTTTAATGTTATAAGTAAGGCGCTGGTGCCGCGATTATACCTAAAGTAAAGAAATAGATGTTTTTTTCTATTCCTTTACTTTTGTTATAATCGCGGCACCCGCGCTTTACTTATAACATTAAAAGTAAAGCGCGGGTGCCGCGATTATACCAAAATTAAAGAAATAGAAAAAAAAAATCTATTTCTTTACCTTTGGTTTAATCGCAGGACCCGCGCTTTACTTTTAATGTAATAAGTAAAGCGCAGGTGCCACGATTATACCAAAAGTAAAGAAATAGATGTTTTTTTCTATTTCTTTACCTTTGGTATAATCGCGGCACCCGCGCTTTACTTATAACATCAAAAGTAAAGCGCGGGTGCCGCGCTTATACCAAAAGTAAAGAAAAACAATTGGCGCGCGCGTCACGCCTGTGTCTGGGCACGATCATAGCTCCTCCCACGACCTAGTGGTGTCTATTACGCGCTTGGTGCGCGTAATAGACACCAATAGGCCATGGGAGGAGCTGTGCGCGCGCCTCAGACCAATTGCATGCAGTCTTTTAGAATAAGACGCATGCAAAGGCTAATGGGGGGAGCTGAAAAGGAAACGCACACGCACGAGCGTGTGCGATTTCAGGGTCCATTTCTGAACCCCGGACAAAAGGACTCTCGCTTGCACGAGCTCTGCTGCGCAGTGCAACGCAGGTCGCGAGACCTAAAAATTGTATCGGTCTAAACAAGACTTGCATTGAAAGTTGAAAAAGCAGTTTCACCTCAATGGAAGGGGTTGCGAAGCATCACCTGCCCAACTGCTGATTCACTTATCACTTGTGCTTTCAGTCAGTCATATCTTGTAAAAGTATGCCAATTCTTCAATGTGGCCTCTCTGCAAAGGTCCGCAAGTGGTACCCTTCTATAGAGAGCTACCATCACAGCTAATAACTCTGCCAACTAAACTGTCACTTTGTCTCAAAGGGAGAGTTGGCTTTGACACGGCAAAAGGTGATGGCGGCCATAATCCACGGTGCAATCTCCTAGTCAGAAAAGGAACATCAAACGTCTAACAGTTGGTTTGTGAGTCTTATGTGCATCTTTCTTTCTATATAGAACTTCAATAATATGGGAATGTCCAGTGCATGCAGCAATTTGTTTCCTGCCTTTATAAGGTTCAGGGGAAAAGGACATCAGCAGTCTGTTAATTAAACTAGAAATCAGATTTAAGGACGGGTCCTTAACAGTAAGAGCTGGGATTTCACTTACTCCCTACTTACAGATGAGCATACTAGAAAGAGCCCTACCTTCCAGGATACATATTATAGTTCTGCATGATGAACGTGTTAGAAAATAACTGAGATACGGCTGAATTATGTTTCAAATGGACATATCAGACACCTGTGGAAAGGCCAAAGAAACCTCTTGGCAAGGCTTTGATGATTGTTTGCAAGTATAGGAGTGGCATTTCTGAAGACCATCGGAACCATGATATTGACCCCCAGGAAACTGTATATTAATCCAGACAAATAACAGATACAAAAGGAAAGGCAAAATATGGTGAAATTGCAAATACATTGGGTAGAAGCCCTGGAGTAGGAACTAAACACAGTATCTCTTCAAATTTGCTTGATCTCTTTGTAGCTTAAGATGCTCTTGCCCATGCAAAATCGGTCAGCATTCCAATAGAGGTTTAGGTGTCAAAATTTGAGGTGTTCAGGAGCCGTGTTGAGAAACTCAGAGAAGCCAGTTGCGATGCAGGATATAGGTCAACTTATTTGATTAGAACGCACTGGTGTGTTCCGAGCCAAAAGTGGATACTTTCAACCCATCTAGAAGATCTGAGAACTAAAACAGATAAGCACATGAAGGAGGAAATGGTGAAAAAACATCTGCAAATTTCCCAGCATATTATCAAAAGGACTTCATGCTAGGCTATCTATTGCTAACAACTGGTGGCACAGAACAGGTATTTCACATTTGTTTCTGCGGTGAAGTGATCCTTATGCTCCACTAAGGCAATATGTCCAGCCAAGCTCAACCAAACTCCCACTCATTACACACTCCTGTGGGCATGATAAGCATGTTGACCCAAACATACCCAATGCTAGGCCAGTGTTCTACTCTTAAACTGATCATCTACTGTATGGACCAGTTAGAGACCTCCAGCCTCCTGGTTTGATGAATTAGAATGTAGAGGCGACATTGTCCATCCTGATCAGCAATGAAGAGTCCTGAATTCTTAGAAGTTACTCCTTCAAGGCATTTCGAAAGGCCTTGGGCACAAGGACATTGATGCATGGCTGCTTTTATTTCATGGTTCACAGCCTCCTTGTTTGCAGCAGGCCTCTCAATCATCCATCAACAGGTTTGTAATCATAACGAGTTGCAGGCTATGAGCTTGGAAGTAGAGGTGGGGGCCTTTCCTCATTCTAGATGTGATCAGAACTTGATCACCCCAAGACCATGGGAGCTACACTGTCAAGCTCTTCCTGTACCAGATGATTCTGGAAGTGGCAGAATGTTATGGGAGAATCAGGTGGATAAAATACACACAAGCAAAAATATAGTAGAACTGAGAAGGAGGATGCTCTTTAAAAATGTTTGTAGTTGCCAGATCTTCCGAACGCGCTCATGTGACAGAAAAGCTTTTCCCAACGATGTGTATGGCATGGCTCTCATAAATTGGAGCTGTGTGCATGAAAGCAAAGGGAACTTATCCCAGATGAGGCTCAACCCTAACCTAGCCAGAATGCAAACGCAGGTATTTGTGGAAGTCCATGAACATAGCAATTTGCCCTCGATTGGCCAGTCCTTCAGGTAAGGGCAGAACTGATGGTTTCCCTTTAACTGATGCCACGAGCATTAGAATGTTTGCGAAAATCTGTGGTGCAAATTTTATGCAGAAAATAAAAATTTTATTGATAATTGCAATCTGATCCCTCAATCCACAGGAACAAAAGATGTTTGAGATGAATAGAGATATGAAAGTAGGGTTCTAGCTAGGCAAATGAGGTCTCAAATTTGTCTTAGAACAAAGGACGAATATCTCAAAAGGTTATCAAGTAGCATTACTATTGTTGGAGGCATCTGTTAGGTTGGGACACATCTGGAACAAAGTGCCAATCCTGATATTTCATCTCCACGAGGAAGAATCTGGGATTACAGATGCTGAGACTGTTATTGATGGTGGTTGGGCTGGAAAACTCAACAGTAAGAAGGCTGGCTGTGACCTCAGGTGCCATGAAAAAGCTATTGCTGTAATGCATCATGTAAGTGGTGATCAAAAGGGTATGTTCAATTTTTTACTTCCATCATAAACGAAACCTGATAGAAGCGGATGCTTGCTGCATCAATAACAGCATAGGAGGTGTGACCTCTTGCTTGCAAAATGAGCATTGCATCCTTTCATTTGTCTTCAAGAATGAGGCCAAAAAACGGTTTGATGTCTACCCACATCTGCCAATTACAGTTCTCTGCAGTGGCCATTCAATTTCCACTTTGATCAGTGTTACATAAGTCCCTCCGTCTGCTCATTCAGAAGGTATGGTACAACCCCAGTATAGACACTTCAGTCTACACGACTTTCCTTCCCTCTTCCTAAACATGGTCAATAAGACGCAAGGCCTTAACCACCCTTGTGTGTGGGTTATGGAGATTGTAGAAAAATATTTCCTTTGGGGTGAGTCGCACCTTTTGGATGTAACTGGTGATATCATTGGGTGGGGAAACTGATGGAAGTAGAGTTTTCGCATCAATACCAAGACAATGTAATCCACAAACTGTTCCACTCATGCGCCTTCCTACACCACACCATCCTCTTAACCATCTGCTTCATTGCCCTATGTATTATCCATTTATGCCTGGAGATGGGTGGCAACTGATGGCAATGGGGCAGGATGCAGAACAGGGGAAACTGCAGATGTGGAGGTGTTGGTGATGCTGCTCATGATAAAACTTTTCAAAAAGTCTGCATCATATTTTTCAAATCCCTGAGGTCAACAGGGATCTGCAGCAACAACAGCTCTCAGTGCTGTGGTCTGCCGTCATAATGAGTCAAATCTTCAGGCATATCACAAACTCTTGAAATCCTGACGGCGGAAGCCATAAATCTAAATGTAGGAGCCAGCCTTCGCTCTCATTTTGCTATTTAACTTATTGAAGATTCTAGTTGTGGTCCTCTTCTTCAGCCTGATGATACTGAACATGTAAATTAACCTGGGTTGTATAATAGCCCATACATGTCCTTGCTCTTAGTCTCACCTTCCTATTTTGTCCCAATGATCTTCACTGTGGACTTCACAGTGACTTTATTAGGAATAGTCTTGCGATGGCCGTAGCAATCAAGTGGCTGATATCAGTGATTTACTGGTTGTTTGAGAAAGCTTCTGAATTGTCGGCGAGGCGGTCACCAAGGTGCCCGTCAACAGTGTCCCGTCATGCCCTGTAGGTGGCAGTTGACTCAGTTCTTTTTGACGCAGTCGGTAACAGAAAAATATAAACGTAACTTTATCTTTTCAATTGGGGAGAGAGGAGGATTGCTTCGAATTTCAATAGAGATTCCCCTAAAGGAAAACTAGGATTATAGGCAAGAAACAATTCCTTCTTCAAGGGTCCTCCAAAGCTAATGATAAGCACTGAAGAGAATAGCTAGCTCATTCCTGAAGCCTGAGGGAAGAGATAAATGATATAAAATACTAAGCAAAGAGATTGTTGTAAGTGGCTTGCCCTACTTCGGCACCTGCTCTGGAGTCCAAATCAAGAAAATTGTGTCTTATAAAGGTGTGAACAGATCTCCTGGTTGCCGCCTTGCAGATCTCAGAGACTGGATTGTATCTCAGTAATGCAGCAGTAGCCATTTTACCTCAAGTCAAATGGGCTTTTGACTTTCCAGATAGGGTTTTGTTAGGTTTCTGGCAGCATTGTAGTATGCAAGAGGCTAGTCATCTAGATAAGGATTGCTTGGATGTGGTAAACCAGGTTGGTAATGTACCATAGTTTAGAAACAATTGTTTGGACTTTCCTCAAGACCAGTGTGGAGAGACATTTCTGCTGGGGAAGGAGGATTAAAAAAAAATGCATTTGTTTTCTCTCCTACTTGACTCTACTCTACACGGACATTACTGCATCTGTGAGAGTGGCGGGCTCTGTCTCCGCTGTCTTCCCTATTGGTCGCGGCACTAGACAGGGGTGTCCTCTGTCGCCCTATTTGTTCGCTCTGGCGATGGAGCCCCTGGCGGCGTGGGTGCGGGTTGACGCGCAAGTATCGGGGTTCGAGTGGGCGGATGGCCTGTCAGATCGTATTGCCCTCTACGCCGACGATGTGTTATTCTTTCTTACACAACTAGATAGGACTGGCCCGCGGTTGCTACGCATTATGCAGGTGTTTGGAGAGACTACGGGCCTGCGTATGAATGAGCGTAAATCTACTATTTGGGTTCTGGGGAGCGGGGCGGGTCCGGGTGCTTGGGCGTCTGTGGTTCAGGTGGCGAGTGGAGGGTTGAAATACTTGGGAGTACTCCTGTCCGACGTTAGGTTGACCTCGTGGGAGGGGAATCTGGTGCCTGTGTGGAACAGAGTGCGAGAGGATGTTCGTGCCTGGTCTCACATGCCCCTCTCCATATATGGCCGCTCGGCCATCTTCAAAATGGTTGCCCTGCCTCGGATGCTCTACCAACTGCAGAATCATCCATATCCTATTCCCGGGGGTTGGTTCCGCTAAGTCAACGCACTACTGGGTCAGTTCCTTTGGGGTGGAGGGGTAGTGCGGGTGGCGCTGCGTACATGTTTTAAGTCTACATTTTGTGGGGGACTTGCCACCTCAGATATTCTCTCCTACTATATGGCATCCCACCTGCTGGTCCTGAATGAATGGTGGTATGGCGACAGGTCGGATCCGGCATATAGCCTTGAACGCCGCCTAATGGGGGATCACTCGCTACATACCCTCCTCTATTCCGCTCCGACGGTTACTACCTAGTGTGACGCAACTGGTCTTTCAGATTTGGAGGCAGGCGCTGCGGACGATGGGTTGGTGGAATCGCCTCACGGGGGAGACTCCGCTCTGGAGAAACGGGGGTCTGCCGCAGCTGGCGGCCCTCCCCGGATTTCGGGACTGGGATGCGATAGGGATTTCCACCCTGGGTGACGTTATGAGGGGGCCCATCCTGAAATCCTTCCAGGAGCTCCAGAAGGACTTTCATATGCCGTGTACCCAATTCTTTAAATACTTGCAGTTCCGGCATGCTCTTTCCCCTAGTCTGGTGGGTCTTGAGGAGTTGGACGATTTTAGTCCAATTGAGGCGAAGGTGTTCATGGGGGACCTACGAGACCACAAGATTTCGAGAATATATCAGTCCCTGGTAACTCACTGCTCCCCGTCGTTGCAGCATCTCCGTGAGGTTTGGGAGGGGGATGTGGGTCAGCTGGAGGAGGAGGACTGGATGGAGGCTCTGGCCTCGCCGCGCGGGGCGGCTGTCGCTGTGAGCCTTCGGCTCATCCAGTTTAAGTATCTGCACAGAGTCTATTTCACTAGAGTTAGGTTGTATAAGGTGGGCCTGGTGGCCTCTCCGCATTGCCTCCGTTGCCTGAATGCAGAGGGGACGCTGCTACACACGATATGGGACTGCCCTGGGTTAACTAGGTTCTGGCAGGGGGTCTTGACCTGTCTGTCAGAGGTGCTGGGTTGGGATCTCCCACGGTCCCCCAAACTGGTGCTCTTGCATGTGATGGAGGATATAGGGGGCAAGGTCTATAAGCGCCATCTGATGCTCCTGGGTTTTACTCTAGCCAAGCGAGATATAGCGAGGGCGTGGAAGGCGACAGTCGCACCTTCACTATCTGTCTGGAAGACCGGTCTCGATTTTTGTATGGGACTGGAGGCCCCCATCTATGTGGCACGGGGCTGCCCCCGTAAACATTATAAAATATGGAAGCGCTGGGCGGACTACAGGGGACTGGACTTAGAGCCCATATTGGAGGAATAGTTGGGTGGGTGGTGGACCATCTCCCTCTAGCTTTAAAGAGGCTTGGCACACTGGAGTACCAGGCACAGCCGGGTCTGGGGGGTATGGGTCATGGACGGAACAGAATAGTAGTCGTGCATAGATCTGCTGCTTTGACTGGATGACAAGTGCGATGGGTGGGGGAGTGGGGTGGTGGGTGGTGTTATGTTTTTTTAAGGGAGGGGACTGCTTTGGTTCTGCATGTCTCTTTTGTAGTCTGTATATGATACTTCATGAGAAAAATGTCAAAGCTGGTATGTTGTCTTTTGATATGGTTGAAGTCTCTGGGTCACAGAGCTTCGCTGGATGTGTCTTTGACGAATAAAATTTGTTTACAAAAAAAAAAAAAATGCATTTAAGGTAATAACTGGATTGAAATGAAAGTCCGATGCTACTTTAGGAAGGAATTAGGAGTGAGTTCTCATCACTTACCCATTACTGTGGAAAATCTGTGTATGGTTGTTGAGAAAAAAAGCACCTGAATGTAGCTAATCCTGCATGCAGACTATAGCGGTTTAGAAAGAAGCTTTTCATCATAAGAGCTATAGGAGAGCCTTAGGTATAGGAACAAAAGGAGGGCCCATTAGACATGAAAGGACAATTTTCAACTGCCATGGAGGCGAAGGACTCCAGATGGGAGGATAGATTTTAATGCCTTCAAGGAAAACCTTAACTTTAGGGATTTTGAAACAGGAAATGTATGAATGACATTTGTAGTAGGCCTTGATAGCTGCAAGGTGGACTTTAGTAGAGGAAAATTGCACCCTCGCTTTGGCCAAATGAAGATATGAAAATACTGCTTCTCAGCAGGAGATAGGATCGAATTTGTTCTGAACACACCAGATGCAAAAAACTTCCACTTAAAGCAGAGTGACTCCCTTCTAGATGGCCTTTTAGGTGCTCTCTATATATCCATGTACTCCTGAAGACGATTCAGATGGCCATAATACAGGAGTCCAGGAGCCAAGCTGTCAAGTTCAAAAACTGAAGGCTCAGTATCTGAACTTGTGTAGAAGATCCAATCTGCATAGCAGCCTCCTGTGCACTGTTCTGAGAGATGGAGAAAATCTGTGAACCACAAGTGGCGGGACCATTCAGGGGCGATACTGAATCACACTGCGCTTCAAGTGAGTCAGTTTAATGATCACTGACTGCAGTAGAGGAATGGAAGGAAAGGCATAAAGAAATCTACCTGATCAGGTGATCCATAGGGCAATTCATTAGCGAGTCTGTTTGATAAAACATCAAGGCAAAATCTGTGCATTTCTTGTTTTTCTCCATTTGCAAAGTCGTCTATCGAAGGGAAACCCCATAAGCAAAAAACTAGGTCTTATAAAATGGTACTGTTTAATACCCGTTTGCGGTTCTCAGAGCGTTCCCAGGGATCGTGCTGCAGATCGCTCACCTTCTTGACTGTTAAGGTAATGCATGGTTGTTGTATTGTCTGCCTGGACAAGGAGGTAGCTCGTCTTGAATGACAGAAGGAAAACCTTCAGAGCTGTAAGTATTGCTATCAACTCTAGTAGGCTGCTGTGGTAGGTCTGCTCCAAGAGCCTTGAGTATGAAGGTGATCGATGTAGAGATGCCAACCCAACACAGAAGAATTCAATATTGTTGTCTGCGCTATGATGTCTTGGGAAAAACATGTGTTTGAATACATTTTCTGACACCATCAGCTAAGCAATTTATCTGCATTCGTTGTTAAGGTCAGTTTGTTTACCCATTTTCCTGAGAGAGGGTCCCACTGATCCTCTCGGGACACTGTTGTAGAGGTCTCATGCGCGGGCATGCATTTGGTACCAGGAAGATGCAGGATACCATTGGTCCAAGGAGAGACGATATTGGTCTTACTGTTGGATGGGAGGTTTTCTTTAGATTGCAACACATCTGAAGGATATTCTGAAAGAAACACTTTTCTGCTTTCCAGAATCCATAAATGCTCCCAGGTAAATAAGAAATTAATGAAGGACAAGTTTCTTACCTATGGTAAAGCCTTATCTAGTAGAGACATTATCTAGCCGCAGATTCCTTACCTTTGAATTTCTCAGACATCAGACTGGATTCGGAAGATTTTTCTTCGAACAATACCCCGGTGCGTCGGTAGGTGGCATCTGTCGGCTCTGCGTGTCATCATCGGCATCTTCTACGCCGTTGTGACATCCGTGTCACATATATAGGCACCACCTCGGCAGGCTGACGTCAGTTACTGTTCACAACTTTCCACGTCAGAAGGGCAGAGCCATGAAGTGCACAGACATTGGTGTGTTTCTCTAACAACTAGGCCCTGAAAGGGATCAGCACTGAATCTAAAAACCTGTCCGCAGTGCGGGGAGGATGGGTGGGTCGGTAAGGAATCTGCAGCTAGAGCAGGTCTGTAGCAGAGGCGTTACCGAAGGTAAGTAACTTGTCCATCTGATAGACATCTAGCCGCAGATTCCTTTCCTTTAAATAGATACCCAAGCAATACCATCTCCAGAGTAGGGTCTGCTGACAAGTTTAGACCAAGATGTCCTGCAGGACATAGTGGCCAAAAAGGCAGTCACTGCGGACTTAACTGTCCAGGCAGTAGTGCTTGGTTATGTGTGCAGTGATTCACACATTGCTGCCTGACAAATGTCGAGGACTGGAACTCCACATTGCAACGACGGGTTAGTAGCCCTAAGCTATGGTGGAATAAGCCTTTAAGAATTCAGGAGGCTGCTTTCTGGCCAGAGCATAGCAAATTTGATGCAGAGGACAACCCATCACGAGATAGTCCTCTTCTGCACCGCAAACCCTTTCTTTGCTCCAACGTACCCCACGAAGAGTTGATCATTAACCAGGAACTCTTTAGTGCAGGTCAAGACAGAACGACAACACTCTTTTTGGGTCCAGGCGGCGGAGTCGCTCTTCTTCTTTAGAGGTATGCAAAGGAGCGGAGAAAGAGGGCAAGGTGACAAATTGCCCCACATGGAATGGTGTTACCACCTTTGGCAAGAAAGAGTGCCCTGTGAAGAGCCCTGCTGGGCAAGGGGCACAACAAAAAGCAAAATTTTAGAAAGAGAATCGGCAAAAGGATCAATAGACCTTTCTGTAAAATATTTTACAAATATTTTCCACCGGCAGGCGTACACCGTCTTGGTGGAGGGCGGCCAGGCAGCCAAAATAACATTGCAAACTTCGGGAGGAAGGCCGAATGCTATCAACTGCCACCGCTCAATCTACACACGGCGTATTGCTGACAGGTTCATGTGGACAACCCTCCCCTGCTGCTGCGACAGAAGACCCACCTGAAGAGGGAGCTTCATCGGAGGATCGCTGCTCAATTGGAGAAGCTCCGGATACCAGATTCTTCATGCCCAGTCAAGAGCCACAAGAATGACTTGGGCCCGGTCGCTCCTGATATTCGTGAGCACTCTGGGCAGGAATGGTCGGGTGGAAAGGCGTATAGGAGGCCTGAGCTCCACTAAAAACGAAATGAGTCTCAAAGCGAGCCCCGCCTTGGAAACTCAGGCGCCCAAAACTGCTGACATTGCGCGTTTTTGGAGGAGGTGAACAGATTTAATCATGGTTCTCCGCACTGTTTAGAGAGACCTTGCGCCACCTCCGGATGGAGATGCCATTCGTGATCCGCTAGGTATCGACAGCTGAGTTTGTTCAGAGAACCTGCCAGGTGTTGAACCAGCAGGGATATGCCCTGAAGTTCCAGCCATGTCCAGAGACACTGGGCCTCTTGCCAAAGGTTCCACAAACCCCTGTCCTGTTTGCTGCATACCACATGGCTGTGGTGTTGTCTGTGAACCAACTTTCCCTTGATTGAAGGAAGATAGGCTTACAATGCCAAGCGAATAGTTCGGAGCTCCAGCAAGTTGATGTGCAGTCCAGATTACACTGGAGACCAGAGTCCTCTGATCTCAACCTCTCCCAGAAGGCCACCCCATCCCTAGAGTGATGCATCTGTTACTACTGTGTGGTCTGGTTGGGGAAAGGAGAGGGGTCGGACTCTGACCTAATCACGGGTGGTAAGCCACCACTGCAGGTCCTGTGCAGTTCCTTCCAGGATCTGGATCATGTCTGAGAGATTACCCTGATGCTGTGCCCAGTGGAACTTCAAGCCCCATCGCAGAGCCCGCATATGCCATCTGTCATGTGTCACTCTAGCAGGATGAAGGAATCCATGAGGTCCAGCAGCCTCAAAGTAATTTTCACCTAAATCCCAGATAGAGTCTCAAACATCTGCATTATAGCCTGAACATCTTGAATCGCCGTATGGGAGGATAGGCCAGAAACTGCACTGTGTCCAGAACAGCTCCGATAAAAGGGAGCGTCTAAGAGGGAGTCAGGTGTGATTTTGGCATGTTGATAGTGAACCCCAGCAAATGCAGGAAGTTGCCATAGTCTGGAGGTGGGAGATGACAGCCTGGGGCGAGCCCGCCTTCAACAGCTAGTCGTTGAGACAGGGAAAGACTGGCACCCCTGATCTGCGCAGATGAGCTGGACCACCACCATCACCTTGATGAACACCTGAGCGGCGCTGGTAAGGCCAAAGGGGAGCTTGGTGAACTTAAAGTGCTCATGGTCTACCGCAAACCGCAGGTAGCGCCGAGGAGCTGACAGGACGGGAATGTAAAAATAGGCGTCCTGTAAGTCCAACGCTAGCATCCAGTCACCTTGATCCAGGGCAGACCAGACCTGAGCTACAGTGAGCATCTTGAACTTTTCCTTTTTGAGGAAGTAGTTGATGGCTCGCAGATCTAGGATAGGAAAAAAGACTCTTATCCTTTTTTGGGACCAGAAAGTAGCAGGAATAACAACCACAGCCTACTTCTGGCGCCGGAACCCTCTCTATGGCCCACTTGCGCAAGAGAGTCATGACTTTCCACCGAAGCAAAGTCAGATGATCCTCCGTCAGCCGGTCGCAAGTTGGAGGCATGGATGAAGGGGTAGTCTTGAAGGGGAGGGAGTAGCCCCTTTGGATTATCTGGAGAACCCACCTGTCTGAAGTGATGTTCTGCCAGTGGTGGAGGTGATAGCTCATCCTGCCACCAACTGGCTGCCCAGAGTCGCAATCATTTCCCACAGAGTGTGACGGCAATGCAAGGATGGGGGAAGAAAATATTTTCTTACCTCAACTGTCCAGCCTCTTGGATCCCTTGTACGGGGGTGCAGAAAGCTCTCGGGGTAGGATGGTAGGTGAGGAAATTTGGGTCGCCCGGTGCAGGACGATGGTGATTACCCTTTTCATAGGGGCCCCTGTTCTGGGCTTGGACCAGGTTCCCAGAAGGACATATGTGAAGGCCTTGTTGAAGGGCAGCAAGAGTTCCGAGGCGGAGACACCCAGCTGCTGGACCTCTGTCAAGAGATTAGTCTTGACTGCCACAAAAGGGAGCTGACGGTCCAGGACCTCAACTGCCATTCGCACCACCATAGGGTATGATGCTTCCTCCTCCATAGATAGCCACGGGGGGACAGGCCAGAATATGGAAAGGTATCCAGTCCGCTGGCCTTAACCAATTCATCATACCAGTTAATGTCCCGATAAGGTTGGTCTTGTAAAGGGTCCTGCAACCCCTCCCAATCTTCCTCCAGTCCACTCCTTCAGAATAAGGCTGAGGAACCAACCTAGGACATAAGGGTTAGACCATCCAGTTTTGGATCGTAGGGGATGAGAATGGGCCTGGCGCCCCAGGAGTTTTGTGGCCGATGCTGGGGAAGGTAGCAATGGAATGACTGCGTCGGGCCAGATCCATCGCCAGATCCATGGAGGGGTCATCGGGGCTGCTGGTGCATAATATGATAGATCCCCCCTGAGCCCAAAGGCGTACAAGTAGGGTCAGGCTGCCCAAATATGAGGAGCATGGGGTCATAAAAATCTTTGAGCTGGGCTGGAGTCGCTCCAGCGTGCGGGAAGGGAAGGAAGCACAGAGCCGACCCAGGTGCACGTTCATTGGAACTAGGCCTAGAATGCTGAGACTCCTCAGTCGCATTATCCGATGGACGAGGAGTAGTCAAAGCATGCTTCGACTTCTTGTGTTTTTTGTGCTTCTTACCTGACCGACTCGACAACTTTGTGTTGGAGGACTAAGACTAAAGACTCCTGGAGCGATGTCCGGACTCTCCTCTCAACCAGGACTGTTAACGAGACCTCCAAGGAAAACAACGCAGTGCCGAGTGCCTAGCCGCAAGCAGGTTTAGGGATGCTCCATAAAAGCTATTGGAGCCATGGCCCAGCAGTCTGAGCATGACTGAGTTGTGGTCGCACTATAGGCACCAAAGACAAACCAGGTGAGGGTCCATCGCCGACATGGCGCAGTAACAGGCGCTGCATGGCTAGAACCCAGAAGTCTTCTTGAACATGTTAAGAAAAATCTACACACCATAAAAAGAATTTGACAAAATCTCAAAAAAAGCCTGACAGCGGGTAGCTGTTTTCATGAATCTGCGCTGGCTGGCGTGGAAATAAAAGAAATGACATCAGCACGCCATGGTGGTGTGCTTATAAAGGTGACGTGGACGTCAGAACAGCGCAGACGACGCCATCACTGAATCTTTGGGTCAGTCACCGCGTGGCATCACCTTACACCCACAGACTGCCTTTTCACAAATATGTCACATTTTACCCACTTAGGGTGATCACCGAGTCACAGTTGTCGCCATTAATATTGTGTAACTACTGCCACATTCATGTGACTTAGACATGTTTTTTTTTTACCACTTATTCTACAGCCCTAAGGAAGTCTAGGGTTATACACCCAGACGAAACACGTGTTGGCTGGGCAATCTCTCAAGAATAAAAGAAGAACAAAATGTAAATGTTGAACGTTTATTGTGTGGCATAAATGTATATATGTTCTGTGTAAGTGTTGTTGGACCCTAATAGACAGAGTGCTTACTCTGCTTTAAATCTTTAAGATGTGTGCACAGGTTCGTTCTCACAGTTACAAGACCTCTGGTCTTTATCTATGGGTTCAGGGTTAACCACCATCCTGAACGCACCATGCCAATACATATGGACCAGTGACGAGCGTTTCACTCTGGGCAGGCGCCACCTTCCTACCTACCCACCGAAACCCTGCTTTTGTTTTAGTTGAAGAGTTAAATGTAGAAATATACAATTTTGCGATTCCATTTATTCTCAAAGCAGAAAATAAATATGGATAAATACCAATAAGATGGCAAAAACAAATATGGACAAATACAGACGGAAATGTAAAAAAAAAAAAAAACATAAAACCAGGAGCCCTATTGTTGATCTCTTTGAAATCTTCAAGTCAGTCTCTTCGCAGGTCACTTATGAACTGTTCTAGTGAGTCCTACCTACCTAGGAGCGCAGAACTTGCTGCTTTCATAGTGATGGCAGATAAGCCACATAAGTTCCTTCCTACTTAATCCAACTTCTTGCTGTCCTTGTCAGGAGGAACTGCAGAGGAGGGAGCAGTGGAGTGGCGCTTGCGAGCAGCTAAGACCATTATAAAGTCAGGTGGAGGATCCAAGCGGAGGAACAAAGGATCCTGGTCAGGCAGTCTGTATTTCTTTTGTAGAGTATAAGGAGCCATCGTGACACAGGCCAGCATCAAGAAAAGGTCCATGGTTGGTTCAATGGGGCATGGGCTCAGAGGAAGTAATAGATTTGAGCTGGAGCTCTGGTGCAGTGTCTCTAATATTACAGACGTCGAGGCTGTAGTCGCCGGAAGAGGGCTATTCAACTTGTTGGCACCTCTTATCAGGACCTTGTGAGAGGTACTTAATTCATCCTCAGGAGATATCCTTGCTGGAGGAGAATCTATATGATTAGGTTAGTAATGGCCAGTGAATGTGGTCATGTGATAAGACTTTAAAGACTTTAATCAGGTTGTGAAATCCTCTCTATGTCTTGAACGAGACTGACTGATTCCTGCAACAGTATTGGTAACTGTGATACCTCGACTTTGACCTAGACCTATGGTGAGGTGTGGAATGTCAGGAAAGAGACCTGGAATGTCTTGGTGGAGGTGTCACTGGAGCAGGTGCTTGAGGAGGTCAAGTAGACAGTGATGGAGGAATTTCCACAGCAAATACCAGTGCAAGAAGAGGCAAAGACTTTGCAGGTGGCTGAAGTGTTGAAGAAGTTGAATCTGTAATGACCACAACAGAAGCCAGTTTAGAAGGCGAGTAAGTCCTAGAGTACTCAGTCTTATTCGGAGGGGAGCCGGCTCGCTTTCATTCTCGGGAGCTACCTGCCATTGTCATTTCCAGGGCGTAACTGTCTCGACGTCAATGAGCCCCTCTATGTCAATGGTCAGTGCCTTCTCTTTTTGATTTTTTTTCCTGTGGGAGTCCTCAGAGGATGAGATAGGGGCATTGGTAGAGAAACTTCTCCTTGTTACTCAGATGTCTCTCAAGCCAGGGTTTCTTGCCATTTTTGCCTTTGTTTGCCATACAGCCGAATCTTCGTACACGCTCTTAGGGTGCACCTGGAGAAACAACTGCAGTGATTACATTTTCTGGGGACATGATAATCTGGCAAACATGGGCTGCAGATAGGTAAAGGTCAGTTTTGCCCATTTTTCTGCCACAATCTGGACAGGTAGCAAAAAAGATGCTATTTTGTGCAAAAAATAAATATTTCCAGGAAGGAAATTACAGAAAAAGACTGTGCCCTTAAGGATGTAGAGTGAATCACTTTTAAAAAAGGTTCTGAAGTGATTTTAGGGGGGGGGGGGGTGTCTATAAAAAAGCAGAGCTCTGTGCTCTAATATCCTGTCTGAAGGAGACAGAAAAAATAAAACAGTCAACTGCCACCTACAGGGCATGATGGGACTCTGGAGGTCATGGCGCACTTAAAGGCACAGTGTACAACTGTTTTTCTTACATTGCTTTGGGCTACACATTTACATTGCTCGATCATTCACTTGTAAAAGAAAAAGAAATGGATTTGTAAAAGACGTTTTTTCAAAAAGTCAATTTTCTTTCCTTTAGTAATCTTTTTAAGGTTTAATATATTTTCTTCCTTCTTTTAAAGTAGATTAAAAAATGTGCAATTTAGACTGTTTTTAGGCTGCTAACATTTTAATTAATTTTTATACAAAAATAGGTTTGATCCTGTTAAGGCCCGTGGAGGAGAGGTTACTGATCAACAAGTACACCCCAAGATTTACCCCCACTAACCACTGATACAAGTTGGAATTCAAAACAAATATGCAAAGTTTGTAGTCATGGTGTATAAATTACTTTTTTTTTAAGACAATTAGTTTATCAGCGCAAGACATCAATAGAGACATTAATTTAACAAAGACTTACATCAGTCAATACAATGCAACAGTAATGGAGAAACACAAACCTGCTCAGTGTCCAACACACAGAATGCAAACTATAGCACTTGTCCCAAACAAAGACATTTTTTGCCCCATTGTGTGAAGTTCCAGAGGCTGTTGTTCCTAGTTGTAGGCCCTACATTGCTACATTGCCCCCTCTTCCCATTGGCTCGCGTCATAGCTTAGGCTAAACACAGGCTTCTCATTGTAAAGGAGGCTTCTTAGTCCCTCCTTGTTGCCGCCTTGTCTCCTTTTGGCCCCGCCCACCAGGATTTGATCTTTCACATGCGGCGTAATACTGTCTCCTTTAACTGGTCCCTACGCACTCTTTTCCACCACATGACGCTGGGCTCGCAGTCTTGTTTTTTAATTGTTTGGCTGTGCGCGCTCTTCACTTTTGAATAGGTTCATTTCAATATTTTGTAGCGCGGTCCGCTAACATTAGCGGCAAACCTTTTCATTTTTGCATATGTTCATTTCAATATTTTGAAGCGCAGTACGCTCACATTAGCGGCCGCGCTTGGTTATTTACTTTATTAGCCAACCCGCAAATCGGGCTCCTACAGAAGACTGTGCTCGTTTGTCGGCAACAGCCAGTTAATTGTTGTATGGGAGGGCGCCGTGAAATACAGTTCCTTGCGTGCTTGAATGCGACCCTCAATAACCGCCCCACTGTAATTTACTTCGACCATCCCAAGTTATTTTCCGCTTCGTAGTTGGTACTTTTCTGTACTGTGTACCCCTTCTTGTTATCCAACCTGAATGAATATCCGATAGTTAAATCCCAATTGGGAGTAAAAAAAAGTCGTAACAATAAAATCATTATACAAAGAATCGTTCCTCGAAAATCGACAGGCTAGTGTAGTGAAAGGTCGTGGTGTGAAAAAAATGTAAAAAGCCGGTTATTATAAAAATGTAAATCTCAGGCCATTTACATTGGTAATTAAACACATTGTAAAATGCAGAACATCTACACTAAAAGATGGCCGCCACGCTTTACGATGGTTACAGCTAAATGTTTTCCAGCAGGCAAGGTGAAAACCGCAAAGGAGGGGCTGAAGGAAAAATGTACGATGGAATGAGAGTTCTGGACGACGAAAGTGATAAGAAGAGGTGCGGGGGAATGGGAAGTGCGCTAGAGTTGGGAAAAGTTTAAAGCCTTGTCAAAGGAAGCAAGCGGGTTGCACGTTTGCCGGTGAGGTTGCTTCAGCTCACCGTGAATGGTGTTTTGAAGGGGAACAGGGCTAGTGCAAAGGACAGAGGAGGTAGGATACTTTACCGCCCCATTACATTATTAATGCTACAATATAAAAGGGACATAATAGGGGAAAGCATAAAGGAAGAAAGCAGTAGGGTGGTCCAGGTTTGTTCACCTTCTAAGCATACACATGAAGAAACACACAGCGACAAGAGTTTTAGAGAAGATCGAAAAAAGTAAAATCCTATGCAAAACCTTTCCACGCATAAAATAAACACTTTACTTCTCTCAAGCGCCACAATGTGGTCTAGTTTGCAGCGTGTGCTATAAACGAAGTGACGAGTCCATCGCACCTTCTATCCGTGCTTGAGAGAAACAGAGGAGCTACATTAGCGCTGTGACACTACATCAGTTCACGTCAACCGTACTTGGGACAGACGAGCCACAGTATCCTAGACATTGCAATATAAGACTTTATTTGTACAGGGGAGGGAGACGGAGAGCCACGTGACTGATGACCTCAGATAATGAAGCAAGTGTAGGTGAGTGAGGGACAGGAGCCGGGTGACTTTTCACAGTGCAACATGTTCTTCACATGGGAGACGACCGAACTGTGTGATGGACAAGATCACACAATGACGCATTGTGTCTTCAGCGGAGACTTGTGTGCATTATGACGTCACACAACAAATCTTATTTCCGCAGTCAGGAGCCTTGTCTGAATTATTACAACACATTGTGAAACGCCCTCTACGTAGAAGGGCAGTAGATATTCCTGTGCATTATGACATCAAACGTGACGTACAGCGGCGACAACCTGTGCTTGCATTATGACATCACAAAGTGATATACGGGGGCAGAGAGGGGGCCTTGTACATTATGACCTCACACAGTGACGCGGAGCCGCCACAACGAGGCCTTGCTGCATTATTGCATGTTTTTAATTTCATGATTACTATCCTGATTGTATTTGGAACTCGTTGGTGTGTAAATCTCCTCATGTAACTTACTTGGCTCTATTAAGCGCTCTGACACCTTTGGGTAAAGTCTGCGCTACATAAAACTGCAGTAAATAAAATAAATCCATAACTAAGTGATGTGGAGGGTAGAGGGACCTTGAGCATTATGACCTCACGTGTCTTAAAGAGCAGACCATGGATGCTTGGTATGCATGCCCCCACCCATGACGTATAGGGGAGCCCATGGAGCTTGCGTCAATTAGGACCTCACACATCAGTCATTGCACCTGCACGGACAAAGGAATGAGAGAAAACGCAGAAACTGACCTCTTCCCTTAAATTAATCTTTTAATTTAAACTCGGTTGACATTGACTAATCAGGTCGAAACTAAAATTGAATTAAGAGGGTGCTGTGTGTAAATGAAGGGGGGTGGATATGACGAAGTGAGGCAGCAGGTGGGTTTAAAAATGCAATAGGTCTCGCCTTTCATTAAGTTAAAGCCATTTGCTTTGCCATACAATACCATTAGCAAAGCAAATGGCTTTAACTTAATCAAAGGCGAGACCTATTGCATTTTTTAAGCTTGTTTTTAAATGACAGGAATCAAACACAAGGATTCTCTGTCTTAAAAAATAACGCCAATGCTTTATCTCCCTCCCAAAAGGTAGCAGCAGAATTACACACCTTTGAAGAAAAGCTGTTACATGAGCTTGACACAAAATTCGAGCAAAGGAAAAAAGATGCCAAAAGCAATCTATCTAAAGATGACAGAAGACCCTCCACACATTAAAAAAACTATCACCAAATAATTATTAAACCGGCAGGTAAAGGAGGAGTGATTGTGGTCATGGACACGGCAGAACACGAACAGGAGACTATAAACAAGGAGGACCACTACCACATCAACAATAATGTAAGAACTCAGATTATGAATATATTACCAAAGAACCATACAAATCCACTGCACCAACCAGGCCAAGCAATGATATCAGGGATTAATTCCCTTCTGGGGTCACAGGCCAAATATGTGATGTGTTCCTAAAACCTCTGATCGAGCAGATTGCAAGTTATATAAAGGATACTGTGGACATTATCAATATACTGGACAAAAGGGAATTAGATGACTAAATGGAGATCATAGTGACTCTGGATATTGTCATTTTATATATAAACATTCCTCAGGAATCGGGCCCAAAAGAGTAGGATTGTTTTCTGGAAGAGAGGCCCAGAGCCCCTCAAGTCCCTACCAATTTTATCCTACAATTGGCAAAGAGTTGCCTTAGGAAAATATTTTTCTACTTTAACAAACAATACTATGTCCAGGTAAGGAAGGCTGCGATGGGTTGCTCATTTGCCTCGGAGAGGAGCATAATATTAATGGTGAAGTATAAAGATAAGGGTGTATGAAAATAATCCTTAAAAACACCACAAATAAATAGAAAACATGCAGTGATGGTGACATAACGATCTGGGAGGGAAGTGAGGAGGAACTTAACACGTTTTTTGACTCTCAACATGAGGAGTCCAGACGTTAAATTCTAAACCAACCATAACTGTCAAAAAAAATAAACTTCCTGGATCTAACTATCAAACATGAATGAGGCTGCATAAACACCACTTTATACATGACAGACACAGATAGAAATATGCATAGAAACAAGGACAGGTGAATATTCTTGAAATGTTCCTGCATTTCTGGATAAAGGACTGGTAATGTCGTAAATGTTGTTGTAGTATCATCTTTATTTTCAATAGTAAGCCAGAGCTTCAGAGTGATTCTCTAAAATCAGAATTACTGAATCTAAGATACAGTCTGACATTACTACTCCTTTCCCTAGAATCGCAGGAAAATTTCAAGAATATTCACCTGTCCTTTTCTCGATGCATACTTTAGGACTCAATGGGTTAGGGGTTTCCCATTTACTAAGGACAAGTGGCAACACAGATATCCTCATTTATTAACGACAGGCACACCCAGGAACTATCACCCCTTCAAAATTGGTTAGAGCTAGAAATATGTTCTTGCACTACTCGAAGTGTCATCGAAGGGGTTTACGAGAATCTGCTATTCAGCCTGACCTGCACATCTGTAGAAACTGCTCTAAAAAAAGATTACTTCAAGAATGCCAATATCATATTGCAAAAACTTAGAGGCAGACAGTATTTCTACAAGTTGTTTAAAAGAGTGATGATATGTGCATGGTACACACCGAGATAATGCCTATAGAAACCCAAAAAATAAAGAAGGTATGTGGGACATTTGACCTGTGTCAGTGCATTTAATGGGAATACAAACGTAATACAAAAATGCTCTTGGGACCAACTGGAGCTTTGTCTGGACTCGCCATGATCCCCACAAGGTACATACAATACAGAAATAAAGAAAACATTTCCAACTACAAGACGTCTACCTGGGCTTCCCCCAATTATTGGCCATCAGACATGTGGAAATTGCACTGTCTGTGCCAGTACAGTGGACATAAATGTGTCTATAACAATGTCACCATTAAGACAAGGAAGTTACAAACTGCAATACCACAGATGTTTAGACAAAACATGGGAGAAAAAATATTGCGTGGACAAAATTATACAGTCAATAACAGAGGACAAACATATTGTTGAGGCTAGTTTATATAGGTAAGCAAGGTTTTACTAAATATAACTCCACATATATGCATCTTGACAGTGTGTGTGTATATATATATATATATATATATATATATATATATATATATATATATATATATATTACCTACTGGCGGTCGCCAGTAGGTAGTTATAGTTAGGACCCTCTTTCCATAGGAAAACCGCAACATTCTATTTGGAATAACTTTGGCGCCGGTCAACGAATCCTCGCGAAATTTTCAAAACTAATGGGGCGCTACGCTCCGCTCCTACCCTGAAAGTCTCGGGGGGATTCGTCAAGTGGGGGCTGAGAAAAAAGGGGGGTCCCAAAACGCGTTTTTCCCATGCATTTTTCCATAGGACCTTTAGACACAGCTACAGCCCGAACGGCTGAACAGAGTTACTTGAAATTTGGCAGAGAGGTAGTCTACAGGTCAAGGAAGTGCCTTTTGTAGGTCTGGTGTAAATCTGTTCAGTAGTTCCTGAGAAAATAGCCTTTAAATCAATATATATATCTGTGGCAGCTTACGGTGCGCTTACCGTAAGCTTACCGTACGCGTACGGTGACGTGCGCGAGCGCGATTCTGATTGGCTGTTAGATCTTAGTAAACATTCGAATCGGTCGAAACCAGGAAGCGGCGGCCGCCATTTTCTCTCTCGCACTCTGAGGGGGGGGAGGAAAAACAAAGGTGGAAAATATGTAAAGGAGCATGTTAGACAGCTCCTAACCACCTAGCATTGATTAACGTGCCCCACAAGATCACCCAAGGCAAAAAAATTAATTTTATTTTTTTTCGAAAAAACGCCGATTACGCTTACCGTACGGTAAAAATTAATTAAAAAAAAAAACATCCACATTCTCCCCCCCCCCCCTCCCGTGTGCAAAAGGTGCCAGCAGGACACCTTTTATGCATGGCATATTAGGTAAAGGAACAATTAATAGATTAAGTTTCTCAACGAAGCGCATAATATGTCCTCCGTGTGCGGACGGTGCGCAAAGCGCATCGTGCGTACATGGCCCATCTAGCGTAACGTGGGCACGTGGTGCGCGTAGCGCACCGCGTGCCCACCGTGCGTGCACGGCACTAACTGCGTAAAGTGGGCGCGCGGTGCACGAAGCGCATCGCGTGCACACTGTGCGCGCACGGTGCGCGAAGCGCACCGTGCGCGCACGGAACGAACTGCGTTAAGTGGGCGCGCACGCCACGAACGGCGTAAAGTAACTTAGCATTTCAAAAAACGTACAAATTCACTGAAAAAACCATAGGTTTCACACACGTTATAGTTAGGAATTAGCATTTAAAAAACCTTGCAAATTCAGTGAAAAAACCATAGGTTTCACACACGTTATAGTTAGCTGGACATTTTACTCGTAAAAAACCATTGAAATTCCCCCGTTATAGTTAGTGCAGGCAACTATAACTCACGCGACCGCAATCCTCTGCTGATGACATATGTGTCTTTATGAAAAAAAAATATTTGTAATATATGTATAGCTAAAATTTAATGGAAGAAGACATGGGCAAATAAGTGTCTAAATACAGTATTAGCATCAGCAGAGGATTGCACTCCCGGCAAGCCACCTTTTAAAGAAAATTCACAAAGTATCTCACTTGAAATGGAAAGTCCTCAGAATGGTATGACAGGCACGAATGACATGGAAAGTCCTCAGCATGGTATGACAGGCACGAATGACATGGAAAGTCCTCAGCATGGTATGACAGGCACGAGTGATATGGAAACTAATCTCAGAAAAACAGCACACATGATCCTACAAGTCCGTACAGCAGAAACAGGGCTGAATGAGATGACTAAAATTAGTAACAACGTTGTCCGAATTAAATGACACGAAGTGAAATGGACAACACTGACCTAAAAATATATTTCTTTCATGTGGGAGCTTACAAATTGGAGCCGATTTTCCTTAAATTAATACCGGCCTATCTCTGACAATGCATCCACAACACCACGAAAGGAGCGGTACACGTATGGCATCATCAACTTTAGTTACTTCAAACAACATTACTCGGATTCCGATACTTGGCGTGAAATCGGGAAAACAATGGTGTCCTGACCTTGAAGACATGAACCACCAAGACTGCGTCCCATCCATCTGCAAATAAATGTCACTGCACACTCAAGCTCCCTGCTCTCTCCTATCCTCAGTATGTCCACGGTTTCTAGGTGAAGTAATGGGGCAGCTCTTTCTTATAAACAATCGGTACTCACGTAATGCAAAGATGTCTAATTCCTTTATGAAAAGAGAATGTTTTAGCTGAAATTAGAAGGAGCCTTCGAATGGAATGTCTGAAAGCAGGCTGGCTGTAAATGGGCTCTGCTGTTCAAATTTAAAGAGATACATCTATACTGTATATATCAAACCAGAAGGGGACACAGTATATGAGTCTTGGTAATTCAACTGTCTGTTTTTCACGTACCACAAATTACCTCAGTAGGATTTTAAGATGAGAAACACTCAGTCTGGGGTAATGTAGGAAATATTGTCCCATCAGTGGGAGCTAAGGCTTCAGACTGGGTCAGGAAGTTGTTTCTAGAGCAGTACCCCTGGGCACCGATAGGTGATGAAGGCCGACTCAACGTGACGTAGTCTGCGTCATCTTGAGGTCCGCGTCGTCTATATAGGCGCCAACTTGGTGTGCTGATTTCAGTACTTTTTACGCCAGAAACGCGGAGCTATAAAGTTGACTGACAACTGTGTGTTTAGACAACTAGGGTCCAGAAGGGGGAAGCCCTGACATGAAGAACTGATCCGCAGTGCGGGAAGGATGGTTGGGTCGGTAAGGAATCTGCGTCTAGATCATGTCTCTACCAGATAAGGTGTTACTGAAGGTAAGTAACTAGTCTATCTGCTAGAGACGTCTAGCTGCAGATTCCTTATATGTGAACAGACACCCAAGCAATACCATCCCCGGAGTAAGGACTGAGGAAAAGTGTAAACCAGAAAGTCCTGTAGGACCAAACGTCCATAGAGGCCTTCCCTATGGACCGGATTTGTCCAGGCAATAATGCTTTACAAACGTGTGCAGGGATGCCCACATAGCTGCCTGCAGATGTCGAGGACCCAACACCACACTGGAGAGCCATGGTGGCTAACTTAGCTCTGGTAAGATGAGTTCTAAAGCCTTCGGGAGGCTGTTTCTTTGCTAGAGCGTAACAGATTTTAATGCAGAGGATAACCCATCGAGAGATGGTCCTCTTCTGCACAGCAGGTTCCTTCTTTACTCCAACTTACCCCAAAAAGAGTTGGTTGTCCACCTGGACTTCTTTTGTGTGGTTAGGGTAAAATAAAAACTATCTTTTTGGGTCCAGACGGTGGAGACCTTCTTCCTTAGAAAACTGCAGAGAAGCATAGAAAGTTGGCATGGTGATAGGCTGCCCTAGGTGGAAAGATCTCACCACTTTAGGCAAAAAAGAAGCCCTAGTGTGGAGCACTACCTTGTCTGGGAAGACGGTCAGGTAAAGAGGCTGAGAAGACAGTGCCTACGACTCGCTCACCCTGCTGGCAGAAGTTATTGCCACTAAAAAGGCTTTTCTTGATGGCGAGCAGCCGGAGGGGGCAATTGTGCAGAGGGGGCAATTGTGCAGCGGCACAAAAAGTCCATACATTGTATAAGTGAGGACCAAATTACGGTCCCATTGGGGCATAATAAAAGGTGAGGGGGGAACCAATGTTGTAAGCCCCTTCAGAAATCAATTCACAATAGGAGACTTGAATAGTGACAGTTGGTCTGGCAACCGCAGAACGGGCCGAAAGGTAACCTTTTAGAGTGCCCAGAGCAGAGCCCTGCTGGGCAAGGGTTAGGATTAAAAGGAGGATGTCGGAAAGGGAGGCAGACAGAGGGGTCAATAAAATACAATACATACAAAGAAATTGCCATCAGCAGGCATAGATCGACTTAGTGGAGGGACACCTGGCTGCCAGAATAACTTTGTATATTTCTGGAGGAAGGTTGAATACCACTCAATTTTCATCCAAGGAGGAGGGCTGATAGGTTCGGGTTAGGACCCTCCCCTGCTGTTGCGACAGAAGCTCCTCCCAAAGGGGCAGCCTGATAGCAGGATCGATGCTCATCTGCAGAACCTCGGGATACCAGACTCTCCGCGCCTAGCCTGAAGCCAGAAAAATGACTCCGGCCCAGTCGCTCCTGATCTTCTTGAGAACTCTAAGAATGAGTAGCATTGGTGGAAATGTGTAGAGGAGGCCGGAGCTCCACTTGAAACAAAAACCGTCTCCGAGTGAGAGCTGCCTCGGAAACTCAAGCGCGCACAACTGCTGACATTGCCCGTTCTCGGCGGTGGCGAACAGATCTAAGCAAAGCTCTCCATACTCTAGGAAAAGGCCTTGCACCACCTCCGGCTGGAGACACCATTCGTAAACTACTAGGCATGGATGGCAGACTTCATCTGCCCTGGCATTCTGAGAGCCCACCAGGTGCTGCACCACCAGAGAAATGCCCTGGTGTTCAAGCCATATCCAGAGATGAAGAGCCTCTTGACAAAGAGTCAACAACCCCAGCCCGCCCCTATTGTTGAAGTACCACATGGCGTGGTGTTGACTGTGAACACCTGCACTAGCAGACCCGTGATAAAAGGTAGAAAGGCCTTTAATGCCAAGTGAATCACTCGAAGTTTCAAAAGTTTAATTGGAGTCCAGACTCTGCCAGAGACCAGAGTCCTCCGATCTCCACCTCTCCCAGGTGGCCACCCCTGCCCAGAAGTGACGCATCAGTCACTACAGTCTGCTATGGTTGGGGGAAGAAGGAGAGGCCGTCCACTGACTCAACTGTGGTTCGTCAGCCACCAATGCAGCTCTTTAGCAGTTCCCTCCAAGATCTGGACCATGTCGGAGAGATTCCCCTGATGCTGTGCCCATTGGGTCGTCAAGTCCCACTGCAGAGCACTCATATGCCAGTGGACATGTGTAACAAGAAGGATGCAGGAGGATATGAAGTACCACAGCCTCTGAATCTGTCGCAAACAAATCCAGGACTACAGCTTAAACATCGGTATCACATCTTGAATATTCTAGGCTCGCCGCTTAGGAGCATAGGTTCGAAATTGCAATGTGTCCAGGACCATACTGATAAAAGAAAGCATCTGAGAGGGAGTCAGTTGTGACTTTGGCTAATTAATAGCGAACCCCACTGTGTGCAGTAGGTTCACCGTAGTCTGGAAGAGGGAGATGGCCGCCTGGGGTGAGCCCGCCTTTAACAGTCAATCATCAAGTAAGACTGGAACCCAAGACCTCTGCAGATGCGATCACCACCATCACCTTGGAGAACACCTAAGAGGAGCTGGTAAGGTCGAAGGGAAGCATGGCAAACTGAAAATGCTCATGGCTCACCACGAGCTGCAGGTAATGTCTGTGGGCAGGCAGAAGGGGATGTGAAAATATGCCTCCTGCAGATTCAAAGCTACCATCCAGTCTCCCTGGTCTATGGCAGATAAAACTTAAGCAAGCATGAGCATTTTGAAATTCTCCTGATTGAGGAAGAGATTTAGAAGGTAGAGGTCTAGTATAGGACGAAGGCCTACGTCCATCTTCGACACCAGAAAGTAGCAGGAACAGCAACCACAACATACTTCTGATGCCGGCACCCTCTAAATAGCTCCCCTGGCCAAGGCAGCCAGCACTTCCTCGTGGGTTAGGGAAAGATGGTCCTCTGAAGAGACGGAAGCCATCAAACTGACCTTTTTTTGGACACGTTCTTTACTTGCTGCTGCAATCGTATTTGCCACTCTTCTGAGGGGAAAGCTTTGCAGTGAATGGTATCTATCGTAGCTCCTAGAACGATATGACTTGACTGGGAAGGAGTGAAGACTTTTCTGTGTACACAGTGAGCCCTAGTGTCTGGAACAACTGAAGACAAGCATTAGTAGTCTGAGTGGCTTTCTGTGCTGTTGGTGCATTGATCAGCCAGTTGTCCTTGAGATTGTAGGGCTGCAGCTACTGGGGCACTTGGTAAAGACTCTTGAAGCCGATTTGAGGCCAAACGGCTCAAGATGTAAGATTTACTTTGGCTGGTACCCACTACCATATGGTACCAGCCACTGTAAATCTTAAAAATTTCCGATGCTTTTGATGGATAGGGATGTGAAAGTATGTGTCTTCCATGTTGAGCGAGGTCATGAAGTCTCCTCTGTTGAGACAAAGAATCTCGGAGAGTGTTACCGTTCTGAACGTTTGCTTCTTGAGGAACTTGTTGAGATTCCGGAGATCCAGTATTGGTCTCCATTCCCCTGATTTCTTCTTTATAAAGAAAAAAGGGAATAGAAACCTCTTCCTCTTTGAGATAAAGTGACCAACTCCATTGCCCCTATGGAAAGCATGACCTGGGCTTCTTTGTGCAGTAAGTGAAGACGGGGGTGCTCCCCTGGGTGGAGTATTCTGTGATCATTGTTTTCTGTTGGAGTCACAATCTAGGGAAGGCGTTCTCTTACGGCATCCTTGGCTAGAGTAACCAGCTGTAGAAGACTGGCGGTATGCTGGAGGGTTAAAGTTTTGATGGTACTTAGACTGGTAGGGCTAATAGTATGGGGTTCTCTGGTAACCTCCTTTATATGAGGTAAACTTAGTCCTCTAGCCCATCTGAATGGCACTTTCCGGTACTGTAATGTGCCTAAGGACCTCACTGTGTCTGTAACGGTCTTAATAGCCAAGAGCGCCTCATCTATGTGCTTTCCAAATAGGGAATCATTGAAAGCCATATCTAAAATCTTTGTCTGCACTTCTGGCCTAAAGGTGGTAGCCTTTAACCATCCCGGTCTTCTTAGTATGCTGGCACCCGTCAATCGTCTAAAAATTGTGTTGGCTACATCCATAGTGCAGTCCATGGTCTGACACTGCCCGTTCTCCCTCCAAGATCTTTCGAACCTCCTGCCTTTTCTCTTCTGGTATTAGGTCTACCAAAGCTCCTATGTCCAACCACATGTGTCGGTCATAACGGCCAATAATTGCCAAAGCATTTGCCGCCGTGATTGTGACTGTGGCCATAGTAGAGAAGTGCTTTCCTACAATGTCCATCCTGCGCCCCTCCTTATCAAGTAGAGTAGCGACTGGAGTAGCAGGGTTTTTGGATCTTCTTTGCGCTGGCCGAGAAATAAACAAATCTGGTCAGGGGTGTCCTATGAGGCAAGTAGGAGAATCCTCCGGAGCTTTATATTTTTATCAATTCGCGGGAGTACCAGAGGTACAGTTGCAGGTGTCTTCATAATCTTGATGCCCTCTTGCCATATATAGTCAATAATGGGAAGCGAGTGACTGGTCTTCCTCGTGTCCTCCTTGAAATCGTACAGGAAGCAGTCAGTCTGCTTGACAGGCATCAGCAAGTGGAATCGGGTGGATACACTTTCCATTAGGTTATGGAATCCTCCAATATCCTCCGGCAGAGAATCGAATGGTAAATGTGGAGGAGGAGAGGGTGTCAATATGATCTAATCATCCCAAGGATCCAGGGCCAAGAGAGGATCTTGTAGCTCGCCTTCCTCACCATCTTCGTCTGAAGCAGATGTATCCTCTACGATGGGATCTGCTTCTCGAGGAGTAATAGCAGGTGTAACTGGTGGCGGAAAGCCTGATGTACTTGGTGAATCAGTTTGAGGCTGCGGTCTCTCAGGTTGATACCCTTGCGGTGGAAATCTTTGCTTGTAGTCCGCCAACATTGCTTGCAAGTCTTGGATGGGAGAAGGCGGTAGATGGGACATGTCTCTAGGGTGCGATTCTGGTTGAAAAGGTGACGAGGTGGGGCCACATAGCTCTGTTGATAATACTGGTCTTCATCATGGTAATCCTCATCTTCGACATTTTACGTGCAGCTCTGATTAACTGTGAGATGCACCATAAATACAGTCGTCATCAGAGTCCTCTATGTCCAAGAAAAGCAACAGGATTAAAGGCAATACCTTACTATACGCTGACATGGATGGGTGTAGAAACGTCTTGGTTACTTTGTAATATGAGTAACTGCCTTCAACTGTGGCGTCGATAGTGCAGATATAGCCAGTTCAGCAGATTAAGTCGAAGGGGTTACCATCAACGGTAATGTCGTTGACGGTATCTACATCGACTGCGTCTTCGTCAACTACATCTTCTATGATCTCTTCGTCGATGGAAGGCAGTCGACAGCCGTCAATGATGTTGTCGTTCAGGGTGATCTCGAAGTCGGTGGACTTTTAGAGAGTGAGACTCCTGTTGATGGGTATCGTCGTCACAGTTGCTGCGACAGAGCTGACAATGTAATACTGCTTGTCGACAATGATTTTTTGCCAGATTTATGCCTCAATGGGTCTAAAGAGACGGCTCTGGGACGTCTTTGTCTTTTTTGAAAGGTGTATTAGGCACAGATAAAGCAGGCTCTGAGGAGTGCTTCCTTTCTCCTTCTTAGATTCCTGGGTCCCATGAGAAGGTTTGTGGTGTTTCCCTACTTCTGCAGAGGAACAGTTCTGGGGCCTGGCTCTTTTGTGAGACTGAAAAGGATTTATCACTATCTTCCTCTGAAGAAATTGTCTTCCCTCTCTATCCTTGAGAGTTTTTGAAGAAAAGGTACGGCAGATTTTGCATTCCTTTACCTTATGTTTAGGATGCAGGCAATATATACAATCCTTTTGTGGATCATCCACATAAACCCTTTTTCTGTCACAGGTTTTACATGGGTGGAAAAGGCCTTTGTTGTCAGACGATGTCAGGTTTGTAGAAAATCCTAGTAGTTGTAGGAAAAGAACTGAGTAGCACTCGGGGAGACTCGCTTCCACACAACGTGCGGTGAAAATCTGAGGGAATCTGCTTCTGCTGGGGGTGTTCTAGAGGGTGCTGACAGCTGATTGGTTGTAGCTAACATTTGGTCCTTTTTAAAAAAGGGCGTAGATAGCCTATTAGATACATGGCCTAGGGCCATTAAAGCCTATAGTACTTGTTAAATAATGCTTGATTATTTTACCGTGGCACTCCCATCCCGGCACTCCCATTACGACGATGGGGAATGATTCAAGCATGTGAATCTATGAAAGATACCCCAATCCTGGATAAGTGAAAACATCACATGGCACAAATGCCTGGGTGCCATGCTCACAGACACTGCATGCAGTATAGGTAAGTCACCCCTACAGCATGCCTTACAGCCCTTAGGCAGGGTGAACTGCACTACATGCGTGGACATATCGGCATGAGCAGATATGCTCCTGTGTTGGTCAGTTCCATTACTGCCCGTGCAAGTATCCAGGTAAGCAATTTTGAGTATATTGAGTACTTAAAGTCAACCTAAACCAAACGGAGGTCCTAGCCATCACCACAAGAAGCAACCCGTGGACTGACCTCTTCTGGCCACAAGAGCTGGGAGACACACTGACTTCGACTCCAGTTGTAAAATGCCTTGGTATTAAAACAGACAAACTCACACAGTCTAACCAAGTGGCTTCTGTGGTTGGGACCTGCGTGGGCCTGCTAAGGCAGCTAAGGCAATTATCACCCCTCTTCTCATTTTCCACCATGCGGACGGTGGTGACCGCACTGATTATGTCCCGCCTAGACTATGGCAATGCTCTATATATCGGATTACCGGAAAAGCTGCTAGGCAAACTGCAAGTAGCGATGAATGATACAGCTAGGCTGCTCTTCAAGCTCCCCAGATGGGCACGGCCACCTCTGCTGCAACAGCTACATTGGCTCCCCATCAAACAGTGAGCCAGATTCAAGGGCCTCTGCATTGCCCACAAGGCCCTTCATGGGCAGGCCCCAGGATACATCAGGGAGCGCCTAAGGAGATACGTCCCCGGTCGCATCCTTCGATCATTCGAGGGAGGCCTGCCCACCGTTTAACAATACAACTAAAGGGGTCGAGCCTTTTCGGTCTTGATCCCGCAGCTGTGGAACAAGCTACCAGGACATCTCCAGTCAGAAAAGACTCTCCTTCCCTTCAGGAAAAAACTGAACACCTTCCTCTTCACTGAGGCCTGGACATAACGCAGACACTGACCTGGGGTTAACATTCACTTATTGGGGTGGGCTATGGCTACTCTCTCTCAGCGCTTAGAGACCTGCTGGTATTAGGCGCTTTACAAATCACAATTAATATTAACATATATGTGCTGGACACTGGTGAAAACACGTTCCCCGGATACAGGATGACTTCACTGAAATCAAAGAAGTTTTGTATCAAACATCTCATATTAATAAGCCCACACCGATTCCAGTGTTAGATATCTTAATAAATGCACCCAGAAGGCACCTTAGAGGTGCACCCTGAGAACCTACCAGCCACTGGTGTGATCACGGACTGGTCTTAGCCAGCCTGCCACCCCAGACAAGTTTTTAGCCCCCCCGGAGTGAGGGCCTTTTGCTCTCAGGAGGTCAGGAACAAAGCCTGCTCGGGTAGAGGGTGTTTACACCCCCTCCTACAGGATGACCTGCGAATTAGAATGCCAAGGCAGGGGGCTTCAAAGAGGCCACTGCCTCTGGTATGTGAATCTGGCTTCCCGCAGAGGAGAGGATGCTGACCTCCTTGACCAGGGTCCATATGGCACTTGGGCAAGGTGGGAAAATTAGTAATCAGATATGCGTGTTCACCTTCAGGCTAGTTCCAAACATAAGGTGAAGTGAAAACGAAATTACAGAGTCTGCCATCTTGGTAATGGCAATCTTAAAAACTCTGGAACAGGGTGATGCCCACTTCCCAAAGGAGGTGGTCATATAGAGGGCGTAGTGACCCCAGGGGTAGGTAGCCCAATTGGCTACTACCCTACACTCTCCTAACTTTAGTATTAAGGGGAGACCCTGGCACCAGGAAATAAGATCCTGCCACCAGGGAAGCCGGGTGCATAGGTGCGAAGTGACGTCGGAAACCGCCATAGACCAGAATGGAGGACTTCAGGAACGATGTCGCTGGCGAAGAAGGTGAAAGAGTCTGGTGGAATCCAAAGAGGAATTCTTGAAGAGAAGAACCTGCAAGCAGAGGGGACAGAGTCTATGCCACTCGAAGGTGACCAGAAGGCATGAAAGAGCAATGACCACCGATGACGGAGGATGCATGAGTGAGGAGGGTGGCCTTGTCGCTGCAGCTGTGAGGATCAGGCGACGCTGTGGAGGACCAGGAGACGTTCACGAGTTGTCCCATGTCAGAAGTCGAGAACCAGGGGGTGGCTGTCCAGCTAGAGCACCAACAAGCCTTGGCAGCATCAACAGATGAGGTAAACGATAAGGGAGCAATGTTGGGACCAGCAAGGTCCAAGGGACTCACAAACTGTAGGAGAGTCAGAGCAGGCCCGAACAAGCAGGACAGCCCACTGAAGTCAAAGAAAACCCTCAAGAGGATCGACAGGCCGAAGGCACCGGAGTCGCAGGAGGACCTCGAGCAGCTCACCAAAGATGCAGTCCCACGGTGCAGAGGATGAGGTGAGGACGAAGATCTTGGCAGGAAGAGATGCTGGTGGCTGGAGCTTCTTGTAGCCCGAAGATCTCTGGAGTACAGAGCCAACAAGTGTTGGCAATGGCAAGCCGACACGGTGCACAGGGGTTCTGTTCCAGCAGTTCTGACAAGGGATACTGGCCTCAAACGTGCTCAGAGGACAGGTTAGGCTTTGAGGGAGTTGTGTTGCTGAGCCTTTCGAAGTCCAAGGGACGTAAGGATCAGCAGACTGGTCAGCTCCGTTGCGGTGCCTGCAGATGCAGGGTAGTGACTTCTTCACTCCAAGGGAGATTACTTCAGGTGTCCTTGATGCTCACAGGCATGGCGAGGAACCTGGAAGAAGCACAGGCACAGACAAAGAAGACTTGCATAGCAGTGAGACCATGAGCATCAGGAGTCTAGCTTTGTGCAGTCTTGGTTCCAGGAAAAGTCTAGCGAAGTCCAGGTGCCCAGACGATCAAAGTTGAAGTGGTTTCAGGTTTGAATCTTGTCCCACAATGAATCCGAAGAGCCAACCACAGGTAATCCCTTTAGTACCCTAGGGAAAGGATTGCAACAACCCATGGGTCCCACCCAGAGGAGGGTCTGGACAGAGGGGAGGATACTTTCATGTCCTTTGTCCAGTTTCGCGCCAGAGCGGGAGCCAAGGGCTCCCTAAACTGGAGTATACAAGGAGGGCACTAAATGTGCACTTCAAAGTAGTCTGAAGGAACTGGCAAGCGCCCCCACCCCAGCCAAACACACTAAGTCCCATCTGGGAGGTGGTTACACCTCCCTGTGACAGGAAACCTATTGTTCTATCGTTACCTGCTCGAGCTCAGCTCAGCAGCAGGAGGGCAGAAAAGTGTCTGCGGTCGGAAGCTTGCTGTTAGACCCTGAAAGGCTGGTACAGGGATTACAGGGGGGCACCTTAGGAGAGCCCCCCAAGTACATGGGATTCTACACCCAACACTAGAATCGGTGTTGGGGTAGGATTCCAACATGTTTGATGCCAATTATGACTGGTTTCAGTGCAGCCAATATATAGTTAGACAGCTCGTAAAGGACCTGATGTCCACTATATGTATTTAATGGCTGACCACACTTACAAAGCCTGGAGAATCAAAACCGGGGTTTGTAGGGGTGTCCTAATCATGCAGGGGCACCCTCACACTTATAACCAAGCACCCTGCCTTCAGGACTGAAGAGCTTGCTATAGGGGTGACTAACAGGTTTTAAGTGTAGTGACCTCAGATATAAGAAACATATATCTGCGCTGAGAGGTGCAAGCACCAACTCACACAGCCTGCAATGTCAGGCCTGTCGTCACAGTTTAAGTGGACTCCCCCGAGTGGCACAATACATGCTGCAGCCCAGAGGAGACCCCTGGTGTACCTATGCCCTGAGTACCTCAGTACAATATACTAGGGAATTAGAAGGGTACACCAGTAACCAATTGGGAAGGTACCGGAGTACTTACCGCTGTCAAATTTAGGGAGAAAGCACAGTGACTAGGGTCCTGATTAGCAGGATCCCAGTCAGACTAGACATAAGACAAAATACCACCAGCAAAAAGTGGGGGTAAGCATGAAAGCAGATCATACTTTCCTACAGATCCCTACATGCAATGCAAGTATCTTGTAAACAAACAATGTGGGGGGCAATTACACTACGTTTATTCAGGTACAATAATTCCTAGAGATCACTTCTCCTTACCCGCTCCATGGCATCCTGGTTGTAGGAAAGGTAATACAGGCACATGGACACACCCGTAGCGGCCATTGATGGGCGAGGAATCTCCAACAACTTCTGCACACCACCTTGAGCCACAAATTCTGCAGCAAACTTGTTGTGGAGTAGCAGAGATGCCAAATGCTGAAAGAAAATAATAGGTTGCTGAAAGCATAATTGTAAGCAAGTTTTATCGCAGGTCACCTCCGTGGGTATAGGAGGGGGTGGGGTTCTAAGGATTTACTGAAATTTAACTTCAAATTATATTTAGGCATTTTCGCCTACCTATGAATAAATATTCTTACCTTAAGAGCCTCAAATGTTAACAAAACATCATTATTTCGTTTGAGGTCGATGTAATACATCATCAGCTCCCGTGATCCCATCTGCATGAAGATTGGCAATAACTGAGGACAAAGAAAATAAGTTGAAGCCCCAGTGCAAAACAGTACAACATTACCACAAACAAAACACAGCACCATAATTCAATAATTCATCATTCTAAACTAAAAAGTTGCACCTAATTTAGGAGTTTGGAAAACAAATTCACAAATTACCTTAATTAAAGCAGGTATGTAAATAAATGCAGTTACCAACATGATTACAAATACCGGAGTCAACATCCACCACATGGTAAGCATGACATTTCTTTTTTGTTATTAAGCAAAGGGTAAGAAACAGACTCCATTTTTTTAAAAAAAACATTCCAAACTGGAAAAAAATGAATTTTTATTTTAATCTTTACAGCCTTACAAGGAGGATTGTGCCTGGACACATTTTTTGTATTAATTGTGCATGATTAAAATATCACAATGGCAAGGGAGTTTATAATATCAGCTAACAGAAAGGGCCAAAACAAGGACATTTATAGTGTTATACAAATCACACTAAATATATTTCATAAAAGAGAGCAGAATTCTGAGTAGGTGTCCACTAAATCATTAGTAAAACAATGCAGGAGCTTATTTCCCAAAATTCGAGAGGTCTCATACCAACTATAGACCCTGCCATTATATACATAACCTTTAGGAAAAGTTACTCGCAATTTCCATAGATTATTAAATGGTACTGAGTTCACTTTACCTCAAAAGGTAATGTGCATGACAAGAATACAAGTTCATACCTGATAAAACGTCATTGGTTTAGCACCCTGACTGAGAAAATCAAGAACACTGGTCAGTAGTCCGACAAGCCCATCAAGAAAATTTGTCATCTACCCTCCCATTTCATAAATTTTAAAACAATCTGCAGGTTATTCCCATCAAAAACAGAAATACACTACAGCTTTCTAGTAACATATCCCTGCTGCATGGGAAACATCCTTTAGGGCAAAGATGGAATCACGCTGTGCCTTAACAGCGATGGCAAAAGAACAAACGCATCTTAGGCACGCAATCGTTCAGCACGCCAGACGTTACAATGACTTGCTTTGGGGGGGGGGCGCAGTGCTGGAACGGTGTTGAATTTAAAAGTCCAACACCTTCCCTACTGTTGCGCAGACTGGAGTTGGAATAGTAAATGAAACCCTTCCAAAATCCAGCGGCCCTCCCAAGGCACGTCGTTATAATGATTTTCATGCTGAGCAAATGACTGTGTTCAGAAGGCATGCGTGCTAAACGCATGCGTAATACCAACTCCTGTCAGTTGAGTTACTCTGACATTTGCAATCTGGTTGCAACTTTGAGAAAAGTGCAAAACAACTGGATAACATCTTTGTCAAAGAGGAGGCACAAACTACCCTTTTTACAACAGCACCTAATTGGCACTAAACCCTAACGTACATTATACACAAAAAAATCTTCACTGAACAATCTTGGTTACAGTAAGACAATTTAAGCCTGAGCTAAGAGCTTTTCATAAAAATACAGTACATATTGTTTAACTTTCTTGACAATAACTGTCGTTTTGAAAATAATTTATCTTCATTTTGATATTTCACTAACTGCTAAGATCCGGCAGCCAAAAGCTTCTCCTAATGCCGAGAATTAAAAAAGCTAAGATGGGAGGCCGTGCCTTTTCCTATCTGGCTCCTAATTACTGGAATACGTTGCCCCTAGATTTGCGCTCAAGCCCCAACCTAACCATTTTTAAGAAGCACCTAAAAACCTGGCTATTCAACGGATTCGCTTTAGAAGCCTGCCTCCCAAGGCGCCGAGAGATCCTCTTGGGGATGATTCGTGCGCCATATAAATAATAATAATAATATTTCTGATGCTTTTAAATCTTAAGGCAGGTTAACTCCCCAGCAAAACTTTTTTGTGTAGTACATGCTTATATTTGACATTTTTAGTCTGCACTGTCTTTTTAAAAAAAAACATTTTTATGAATTATGCAATCAGAATTTTTTTTTTTAAAGGCAAGCAAGTAGTGTCTTCCTTGTATATATAGCCAATAGCTTTTCAAGTCCGTACTCTGTGTGATGACACGATGTCAGGTGATGACTGACAATGTGTCTGCCCTTATTGCTGGTCTCTGGGCCAAGACCGTCACATGTAGCTACTGTCCTAAAACCCGGACCTTTCAAAGTACCATAATCAAAGGTTTCCTCCCCAATTAATTTTTGGAACAGAAACCTAAACCTTCAGGGTATTTCAGGGCTGATTCTAGGAAGAAATGTGTCAAGACCTCATACCTATCACTGCCACCTTATATGTGATCTCCAGATTTCTTTGGCATCTTCCTGATGAGCCTTCCACCTGTTCCCCTTCTAACTTCCCTTTCAGGAGCTTCACTCCCTGTCAATGGTCGCTCTATCACTGGCTGCTGTGCATGCTTCCAAAGCGAAAACAGACCTCTATGAACCACTGAGAATGCTTGACATCAAGCACAGTTTACTCCAGTGTATTTTTCAAGCAAAATGGCTCATTACGGAGGTAAAAATACATTGCTTAAATTAGCAAGCAAGCATGCCTATAAAGAGTTAAATTATGTGCCAAAAGTATTATGATGAGAAGGTCACCAATAGTAGTTGTTTTTATCAAGAAAGGAGAGGAGAGTGATGAGAAGAAACTATGTTCTTTTTTATCAATGTCCTGGCCAAAGAAGAAAGCAGTGATAATCTTGAGGTGGGACCAGGACAATACAATTTTCTCTAGGTTCCCCACCAAGACAACAGTCTGCACACACTATGAATAGGGCACCCAGAGACTCTATTTCCTCTTAAGAGAACTTGGGGCCTCTGTGCCCAGACAAAGAGATGGGCTGGACTTGACTTGATGGTGCAACAGTTTCCAGAGTCAGAGACTTTGTGCCTAGGAAATGTTCTGATCTGGGTGCTTAAAACCCTTTCCCTAAATGGTGGCATGTTCTGGCGGGAAAAAATATTTGGGTATCGGGAGAAAGAGGATTCATGACCTGGTGCTTCCTACTTATGGTGATTCTGCACACGATTTGTATACATCCAGTGAGTAAACGCATGTGATATGCTACATGGGGGAAATGTGTCTACCTCACCGACAAAAGAGTGGTCAGTACCACACTGTGTAATGAGACTCAAATCCAAAATCTATCACTGTAGCTCCATCCTTACTCTGAATGCATGTAAGGTACTACTGATGTGGCCTCATCGATGGTAGGATCAGAGTCCAGATGTGCATTGGATGACTGCTTCCCAGACATAAGATGCAAAGGTTGAGTGGGTCATTTGCTGCAAACAGCCAATGGCATGACATGTATGGATTAAAGGTGGAGTGATGCAACATAAGCTATTTGATCCGAAGGAAACGGGATATGGATGTAAAAACCGCAATAACAAAGACAGAATAATATTACCAAAAACCCCAAATAGCAAGCCCCTTTGTAAATTTCCTGACCACGAAAGAAGCAATTCCAATCCATACCGGAGAGGAAGGGCGGGCGTGGGGAGGGTTGCTTGTGACATAGATATGCATGTGTGGTACCAGCAGGAAAAATCAATCTCTATGGAAGCAGTTTTCAGTCCTACTTCTAGATGGCATCAATACCAAAGTGGGTCAGGCCTCCTTGCGGAGCTAACCACAGCCAACTAATTTTGTACTAGTGACCTTTTATAACTAAATAGTGTTCCAATTGGTCTGCAAACAGGTCTGTACATTAATATACGTTTAAAGGTGTGCACGTGCAAAAATTACATTATATTGTAATAATGTTCTCAAATCTCACAAATAGGGAAGACTATTTCATTTGTAAGACCCATATACTGCGCAAGGAAGATGAGAAAAGATACTTAACTGTAAAAAGAGTTTTTAATCGTTGAGCTCTTCTAGATTCAAAAACTTTGCATTATTATTAAGCCATCTAGTAGTTTGGCCGAATATCTCTTAAGTGAAGAAAAGTTTTCCTTTTTAAGTGCCGACCCTAGCAGGGTCTGTGACACAGAGCACATGTCCATCATGCCCGTGTGTGCCGCCTCCAGTATGGAGTGGTGAGTAGAGAAAGTATTGTGTATATGTGTATTGAGAAAGGAAGTTATCTAGTAAAAGACGTAATCTGTGATTAGAGCCACACGCTTCAGGGGAGGGGGGGCGAGCAATGTGAATCTACATCACTACAAGCTACAAACAGATGGTTGCAGGGTAGGAAACTTCCCACTTCACAGCATGCGTTGCTGTAGATAGATAGAAAGTAAAAAGAACTCCTCAAATAGCAGAGGCAATCGTGTAGTTGGTGCAGATGTCTGGAATAGAGTCACTAGGACCCAGTGGCCAGTCATTGTCTGTTGTCTGGCGAAAATGGCCACGCAATAATATTTAGTGAAGGTGTGGTGTTAACCAGGAAGCTGCTTTGCATACAACAGCTAATAGAATATTGCCATTAAACCCCATGGTTGCTGCCTTCTTGTGTGGAGTGTGTGCCCTGTGGGTAACTGAGAGCTTTTTTTACCTTTATGATAGTAAGTAGGGATGCCTTTGACTATAAACCTGGTGATGCCTCCTTTGGATATGGGCTTATCCTTGTGGGGTTTGGAAAGAGCTATGAACAAATGGTGAGCACTGCAAAAGGGCTTGGTTTTGTCAATGTAGTACATGAGAGCCAGTGTGAGAAAGTGCCTCTTTTTGCTAGGTTAGCCCCCGCTTTTTGCCCGATTTTGATGTGGTTTCAATTGTAGTGCACAGGGTCCCTGCCATCCTGTGCCAGTGCTTCTTCCCTAAAAACATATCCCTAATTGGCACGGTTACCATATGTAAGTCCCTAGTAAGTGGTAACCTGGGTACCTAGGGCCTGGGAGCTGAAGAGCGTCTTTTAGGACCATGCCACTGCCCTTGCAGCTTGCATGCCCCTGTGAGGTGAAAAACGACAAAGACGACATGGCACCCTGCCTGGGTGCCATGCCAGCCAGCACTGCCTGGGGGTATAGGCAAGTCACCCCTCTAGCAGGGTTTACTAGCAGGGTGCACTATACCACAGGTGAGGGCATATCTGCAGGAGCAGACACAGCCCTACAATATTAGTGTCCATTCCTTAATGTTGTAACTGCCAGTGAAGCCATCTCAAGTTCCACAGCACCATGATGGCTTCACTGAACACAGGAGTGTTTGGTACCAAACTACTACTTTCATTAAAACCACACTGATGACAGTGTGAGATTTAATTGACCAGCGGTGCTCCCTGAAAACCTACAAACCTGGTGTGGTCTCTGACCAGGTGTAGGCAGCCGGCCACTACCAGACATGTTTCTGGACCCCTGGGTGGAGAGCCCCTGCTCTCTGCTATCGGAAACAATGCACATCCTGAGCAGAGATGTCACACCTCCTCCCCCAGGATGGGCAAGTGCTCGAAGGGGGAAGCTTCCAAAGTCTGCAGCCTTTGTAATGAAACCCTCAGCTTCTCCTGCTAGCAACAAATGGCAGCCCCGGTTTACACCCCCACTTTGGGCGGGAAAACTTAGGAGAATAGGTGTGCCCACCTCTGCCAACTTCACCCCTAAGGTGGGGGAGGCGAGGTGAAGCACATCTTTCATTCCCCGCCATCTTGAAGATGGGGTGACCCCATGGGGATACCCCTCCAATCAGGGCTCGGTCTATGCCCCTTCCCACAGAAAGGTGGCATAATAGAGGGTGTAGTCACCCCAGGTAAGGTACTCATTGGCCCTACCTGCTACTCCCCAAAAACGTCCCTAAATGTACTATTTAGGTAGCTCACCCAGACCTAGAAACTGGATCAGTGACGACCTAAGAAGAAAGAAGAAACTCCTGGAGAGATGATTTAAGCTGTCATTGGTTTCTCTCCTGCAACCTCCGGTGCCACGTCTGCAGCCTGTTTGTCAAGTGAAGACTTTCCACTGAAAATCATTGGGCGCCCAAAGCTGAAATTGCACCCTGCACCTGGCCACCCCAGTGCCGCTGGTGGCATATCTTTGGTGCTGCTCCCAACCCCAAAAGCTTGGCCCCTGCAACAGATCCAGTTACCTACAAGCAGTGTGGCTCCAGGCACCCCTAGTCTCCACTAAAACGCATTGGGCCAATCTCAGATTTTGACCTCTGCACCAGGTCGCCCATGTGCCACTGATCGTGCAACTTTGGTACTCACCTGACCCTTGCTGACCTTTGTTCCCGAAGACTAGAATTGTAAGTGTGTTACTTATCTGTTTAACCGATGTTCTTTTCCCCATAGGATAACATTGAGAGTGTCGATTTTTATGTTTAAATCGTTTTTTATTGAGATTGTTATATCAAACAGTGCCAGAAGTAGAAATAGCAGTAAACCATTGCATGGCATTGACAGCATCACAAATTAAATTTTACAGTAAGAGTCCCAACTCCCTCTTGTCCTCCCCCCAACAACAAAAATATAACGTCAGAAGGAACACAAAGAGAAGAGAGAGAGAGACAGACAGACAAGAGACAGTGAGAGAGACAGTGAGAGGGGGGGAGGAGAAAATCTGTCCTGGGCTTTATACGAATTTGTATCACTGCTTACTCCCCTCTGATAGGTCACACCGGCTCCCTCGACATGGAGAATCAGCTACCCATTCTCGACTTCTCCACCTGTGCCCAGGGCGATCGTCGGCATGGGATCTTGTGTGGTATCTAGGATCCGCAGCAGTAGCAAGTAATTAGGGCAAGTTAGCTCCCTCATCTCTGTACTAAGTATAGATAAGAATGGTTGCCAGTATTCCGCGAACGAGGCTCCCTCACCTTGCAATGTCAGCGTAACGCGCTCCATGTCAGCTCAGACCATAACCTCCCCAGCCAGCATTGGTGTGTTGGGAGTCCTATCTGTACCCCAGTGGGACAGTATATTCTGAAGCACTGCTTCCAGGTCCAGCCCCATCAGCCTGCCTCTACGGGATTTCAGAGGGAAGGTAAGTTTGTAGGGCAGTACTAAGACAATGTTTGCTTGGAAGCGTGGGATTTGTGTATTAAAATGAGTATCAATGTCAGTTAAAACTTGTTTCCAATAGGCAGGGAGGTGTGGGCATTCCCACAGTAGGTGGGTCAGTACACCCTCTGCTCCGCACTGTCTCCAGCAGTGTGAGGAGTGATTGGGGTTATATCTGCGCATTCGAGGTGGGGTGAGGTACCAGTAGGTAGCTATTTTGGTCACGGTTTCGATACTCAAGACATTCCGTGCCGTGTGGCGCGCGCAATAATAAATGTCCACCAACTCTTTCTCCGATAGTGTTCGGCCGAGTTCAGTCTCCCACCTCCACTGTCCTGGTGTGGAGGCCTCAAGTTCTGGAGGACGCAGCATATGATAGAGCTTAGTGAACAGGTGAGCGTATGTTATTTTCATGTGAAGCCATTTCTCATATGAAGTTAGAAGTCGCTGAGCCCCTGGGCGCACCAGTGGGTGCAGCACCCAGTGCCTCACTTGGTGAAAGGGATACCTTTCGGACTTGGGCAGTGTAACTGCGGATTGGAGTTCCTCGATTGTCCGGGGGCCCTCTACATCGAACATATGCACGATGGATCGACAGCCCTGGGCCTCCCACTGGTAGAACACCTTCTGATCTAAACAGGGAGAGAAGTCCTCATTGCCAGCTATGGGGGTTAGGGGCAACAGGAAGGAGGTTAGGTTGTGCTTGTTCGCTGTAGCATCCCATGCCCTCAGGGTTGCGCAAATGATTGGCGGGTTGTATATGCCTTCTGGTTGCTGTGTTTTGGGCAAAAAGGAGACCCCCCACAAAGCCTCCAGTCCCCACCCTCTCTCTGCGGCCTATAGCTCAGCTCCCTACTCATTTGGGACTTCTTGTTGGCCCATACGAAGGAACAGATCTCCTTCTGCAATTGTTTGAGAATACCCGGGGAGAGGCTATACGGGAAGAGTTTGAAAAATGTATAGAATATTGGGAAAGATATTCATTTTGATTGCGGTCTCTCTTCCCAGCCAGGAGAAGTTTAAGGGTCCCCATCTACCCATTTCTCTCCACACCTGGGACAAGAAGCGCTTGGAGTTCAGGGCTGCTGTGTTCGGAGTGGCCTCCCTGAGGAGAATCCCCAAGCATGTGATAGATTCTGCGTCCCATTGGAGCGGGAGCAAGCGTACCAGACTCTCTATGGTAGCCGGGTGGAGCGAGAACCCCATGGCACAAAAACCCTTCATTAATGTTCATAAGGACAGAATGGCACTCAGAATTATTCCAAAGTTCCTTCCCAAAGTAGTTTACCCTTTTTACCTCATTCAAACCATACAGCTCCCAATCTTTTCCCCTCAAACGGACTTGGTAGCAGAAAGAGTTCTCTACATTCTAGACTTAAAACGGGCTGTAGGAAGCTGGCTTTGTATATGGTATTGTCAGGGGTTCCCCAAAAAAGTACAGGGCTCAATGTAAAACCCAAAGTGCTCTATTAGTGGTAGTGCGGGCGAACAGCCCTAGGCTTAATACAAAGGAGTGCAAGACATTTATTGCATAGCATTGACCAATAACGGCCACACGACTCAACAGACACACAAAATCAATGTGGCAAAGTCACAACTTTGCCACATTGATTTTGAAGCCGGAAGCCACTGAGAAATTCTCTAGCTCGGCAAAGAAAGCAGGGATAGAGATCCGTGAATCTTCCAGCGTGGCAACTACATAGTCGGCATATAAACTAATGGCATGAGCATCCCACCCGAATCTCACACCAGAGATCTGTGGTTTCTCCCACACTCTCTGGGCCATCGGCTCCATGTAGAGGCGAAGAGCAGCAGGTAGAGTGGGCACCCCTGTCAAGTGCCCCGGGATATCTGGAAAGGGTCTGAAGAGCGCCCAATAACCCTGACTGTAGCCGTTGGTTGACTATAGCCGCTGAAAACCCATCTGGAGAAGCGGTCTCCCACACCAAAACGCGCTAGGGTAACCTTCATATATCCACAATCCACCTTTTCGGCATCAATTGATATCCTGACCCATTCTATGTTTTGGCGCTGTGCTTTGTCGAAGAGATGGAGTCGCCTTCTCATATTGTCACTACACTGCCTGGTAGCTATGAACCCGAACTGGTCAGGGTCTATCAGCCCAGGCATCATCAGGCCTAGGCGTGCTGCTAGTATGCTCGTAAAAAGCTTCAGATCGACATTTAATAAAGATATTGGTCTGTACGAGGCACAATACCTAGCATCCTTGCCCAGCTTGGGGATAACTACGATTGAAGCTTAGAGCATAGAAGAAGGGATGACCCTGGAGTCTATCGCATTATGTAGTCTAGTGAGGAGGGGGGCTAGTGACGCACAAAAGGTTTTGTAAAAGGTACTGTAAAAGCCATCTGAGCCGGGCAATTTGTGCAATTTGAGGTGGGCTATGGCCGAAACGACCTCCTTCATTCTGATAGGAGCGTCTAGGCTAGCTGACTGCTCTGGGGTAAGTGTTGGGATGTTAGCTCCTTGTACATAGGAGAGTGAATCTTGCTCAGCAAGTGATTGCGCGGAGTACCGTTTAGCATAAAAATCCCTACATGCCTGTGTTATAGCTTTATCGTCTATGCACTCATTACCAGCCTCTTCACACACAGCGTGAACAGCGGTCGACTGACGCTGTGCTCGGAGTTTGTTTGCTAAAAGGCGTGCCTGCACCGGTTACCCCCAACATAGAAAGAGTAACACAATCTAAGTGCAGCATATTCAGCCCTATCTAAATCTTTACCCGCGAGTTGTTTGCGAGCCACCTCGAGCTGTCGCCACACTCGTGGAGCCCCAGTTCGTTTATGAATGCGTTCTAATTCTTGTACTTGCTCGGCGAGATCCCTTCGCTTTTCTTTCCTGATTCTATTGTCTGCCACGGAGGCTGCTATGAATTCCTCTCGGACGCATGCCTCAAGTGTATCCCATAATGTATAAATTGAAGTGCCAGGAGTGTCATTGAATGTGAGAAATTCTTTTATGGCGCTGTCTAGGTGTTTTATCACATTTGAACGGTGTAGCAGGGCATCGCGCAGCCACCATGTGAAATACGGTCTCTCTGGGGTGGGGAGCGTGAGAGTCAGTGCTGCATGGTCTGAGTGTGAGCGCGCCTCAATATCTGAAGCTTGTGTGCGAGGGAGCAGGGAGCGGGAACCAATAAAATAGTCACTCCTAGCATACGATTTATGCGCGTGTGAGTATAAGGTGTAATCTTGGTCAGTGGGTTGTAGGGAGCGCCATATATCCACTAGTCCTAGGTCTTGCAGCCATTCCCGTCCCGCTTGTGTAAGGGTTCCAGTCACCCCATAGCATTGCGAGGAGCGGTCAAGTTGGTTGTCAAATGATGCTAACTTAATGTCCCCCCAGCATTATCAAATCGGTGAGGGGAGGCGGCGTAGCTCGTCACCGCCTTCTTTAGGAATGCCTCCTCGCCCTCATTAGGCGTGTTTATGGAGCCTAGAGTGTAGTCGCATGCGTTAGTGGTGATCGTGAGAGCCAAAATTCTTCCTTTAATCTCCGACTGTTTCAACCCCACTTTACCCCTGAAGGAGCGTGAAAAAAGAATAGCCACCCCCGCCGATTTATTAGAGTGCGAGGAGAAATACTGTTGAGGGAGAGGCCTTGACCTAAGTCGATGTGTGTCTTTGGCTAGGTGTGTTTCTTGCAGTAGACAAATTTGTGCTGATGATTGCTCTGGGTAGGAGAGGACGGCCTCCCTCTTGATAGGGCTGTTCAAACCCTTCACATTAAGGGTGATCTCAATCAGCCTCCAGGCCCCCTTGCTGGCGTGCGGCATTGGCTGGCCCCGATCGCTGCGCTCCCCGCCTTCACCAGGCTCCAGGTACCTCTATGGCTCGTGGCGGCCAGGCGGCCGAGTCAGACTGGTCGTCTTGGATCGCAAGCAGATTTTCAATCTGCATGGGGGGGATGGAAGCGCTCCATATTCGCCTGGGCCTCTCAATAGGCCCTCTCCATTGGTATGTGGCCTTCCTCCCTGCAGCCGTAGGACAGTTCCCGCTGCGGCTTCACTGCGTCAGGGTGGCTGCACTCGCCTTTCGCCTGGAGCCCCCGTTCGGGTGATCAGCCTGGCGGGAGTGGAGAGACAGAAGAACGCGTCTTACCGCTCCGCCATCTTGGCCACACCCCCAAAAAAGTGTCGATTTTTTTAAGTGAAAAGTATTTTTATCTAAAAACTTACTTACCTTATTGAGAAGATCTAGTCTTAAAATAAAATAAAAGTATATTTTTCTAAAATTGGTGTGGATCTCCTTGAGTCGTGTGTCCGTTATTGGTCAATGCTATGCAATAAATGTCTTGCACTCCTATGTGTTAAGCCTAAGGCTGTTCGCCCGCACTACCACTAATAGAGCACTTTGGGTTTTAAATTGAGCCCTGTACACTTTTGGGGAACCCCTGACAATACCATATACAAAGCCAGCTTCCTACAGCCCGTTTTAAGTCTAGAATGTAGAGAACTCTTTCTGCTACCGAGTCCGTTTGAGGGGAAAAGATTGGGAGCTGTATGGTTTGAATGAGGTAAAAAGGGGAAACTACTTTGGGGAGGAACTTTGGAATAATTCTGAGTGCCATTCTGTCCTTATGAACATTAATGAAGGGTTTTTGTTGTGGGACGGCTTGCAGCTCATTAATACATCTGCAAGATGTTATGGTTACAAGAAAACTCACCTTTCAGGACAGGTACTGCTGATGGCAAGAGAGTAAAGGTTAAAAAGGGGATCCCATCAGTCTAGTGAGAACAGTGTTGACAATCCAGACCAGTGTGGGGGGTTGCACCGGTGGGGTGGTGACTGACTTTAGGCCCTCTAGAAAGGCCTTAATGACTGGAATGCAAAAAAGTGATGAATGTTCCCTGATTTGCACGCAAGCGACTATGGCTGCAAAATGAAGTTGTATGGAGATCTAGGACAGTCCTGTCTTTAGCAGGTGAAGCAAGTTAACAGATGAGATCCTTGACTGCGAGTTTCAGTAGATCCAGGTGATTATGAATGCAGTAATGGGGGAAACCTTTTCCACACTCCTGTGTTAGGCCTGCGGGACTCCCATAATATGTCAATGCGTTCTTGCTGGAGACAAGGGAAGCTGAACTCTAGGACCTCAGGTGCTAAATCACTAGATTGAGCTGTTTGGGTTCTGGATGTCTGATTTAGCCTTGGTTCCTAGTAAGAAGGTTCGGCCTGTGGGGGAGTTCTAGAAGGACATAATCGGTAGCTCAAGGAGTGCAGAGTACCAGGGCTGTTTGGGCCAGGTAGGAACCACAAGGATGAGTGTCTGAGGGGCTTGCGGCATCTTTGGGACCACGAATGGAAAAGTGGGAGGCAGAACAACGTAGGCAAAGATGTATGACCATTTCATCCATAGTGTATTGCCCATGGACTGTGGGTACCTGGGGGTGAGGTTCGGCCATTTTGCATTGTTTAGAGTGGCAAATATGTCTCTGTTAGGTGGTCTGGCTTTGAAAGTATTGGCGTAGGACTTGCATGTGCAGTTCCAACTTGCGGACTTGTTGATGCATACTGCTGAGCAGGATGGCCAGGTTGTTCACTCCCAAAGGTATTTCGCCATGAGATGAAAATAATGGCAAACAGCCCAATGCCAAGACTTCTGTGCCAGTAATAACGGAGGGAGACCCTCATTCTGTATACAGTACAAGGCTGTCAAGCTAGCTGTCTTCATTACTACTACTGTGTCCTGAATGAGGGGGAAGGAATGCTTTGATGGCGAGATGTATGAAAAGGAGCATCGGAATAACTAATGTGGTGTAAATGGTAACTAGGGCCCCACAATGCATGTATGGTCATGTAGATGAAATGTGCCCCTCAAGCTGGTTTGAGAGATATTCGTGGTAATGGTGACTTATGGAATGGGGACTAGGGAGCACATGCCCTGAAACGAATTGTGATTTTCCACCACTGCAGAAAGTGATGGGAACCTGCATATACCAACACTAGATCTTCCCACTGACCCTCTACTTTTTTTGTAAACAGATTTTTATTGGTTCTTAACATTTTCATGTAAAACTTAAGCCATAAAATCAATGCACTTGCTTAATCCCTTCCGCATCACCACTCCCTTACATATGCAGCCTCACAATCCCCACCCAATGTCCCTCCCTAAGCCGCGTCACTCCACCTTAACACCAGTGTCTCGCCTCATCAACAGTATTAGATCCTGGTCTGTATGATTTATTCCAACGATAGTCTTAGTCCCACATTTCTAGGTAGCGTAATTAACCATTTGTGCTAAACAGTTACAAGGATTACCCTTCCTTTAGGTCCCATCTCTTTCCTGGGTCCCCATACTCCCCAGAGATGCCACTGTCTAGGGAGGGTCCGGTTCCTTCATTCAGTCCACCAAAGCCTCCCACGCTCTTGCTGCCTTAAGGCAGCAAAGGCCACACTTGGCCTCACAGAACAGCACTCCACTCCACTCGCATAGCTTTACCATCTTTCATGCTCACTGCACCAAGCCTCTATCCTGGGCCACCTAGTTGCCTGCCAGTTCCGGGTAATTTCTCGTTTTGCCTGCATCAGTGCCACATCCAGAAACCTGCTTGTAATATTCATTTTAGCCGTGAGAGGGAACCAACTCAGCAAACATAGGCCAGGTGAGCAAGGGACGTCCCTCTGGTAATATCAGCTCTAGTACTCCGCCAGGGCAAAACCATAACACATGGTATATTTATGCATCCACTACACCACATCTGGGGCATGCAGCCCCGCTGTTTGAAAGAACCTCCTCACTCTACCCGGGGTAAGGTATACCCTATGTAGGACACAGAAGTTTATTCATTTGAATCACCCTCTAAGATCAAAACCCCTAAATCCTCCTCCCTTCGCTCCTGGAGGCCATCCAGGGGTTTCATCATATCCGCCCTAATTGTTTTATAAAAGCAGGAAATTCCTTACGGAGTACCAGAGGTCGTAGATATGAGTTGGCAATTCTGATTTGTGGGCAGCTCAGACAATACCACCCCATGCTTCCTAATCACCGCTGACAACTCTATGAAGCACTAAGTGTCCCTGCGGGAGGTCAACACTGACCCTCTACTTGTGACCATTAAACCGAGAGACATTCCTGTAGCCGGTACATGTAGGGTACTTTAGCGATGCAGGAAGCCATCATGCCCAGTAGGCGTATTAGGACTCTGAAAAAGTGCTAAGAGCCGCTGGAAGGCCAACATCTTCTGCAAAATGGGGTAAGCTTTAGCAGTAGTCAAATTTAGTGCCGCCCCTAGAAATGGCTAGACAAAGTCATCTGTGGTGAACCAGAAGCTGTGTAGGAGTGAGTTACTAGCCTAGGTATCTGCAAGGCACTTGTGGTTGCCCCCACTCTTGACCAGTCAACCACGGAGGCTCAGGAAAACATGGATGCCCCCGTCATCAGGTCGGAAACTACTACTCTTAGGCACTTTGTGAAGACCACTGGAGCTGTGGTGACACCAAAGGAAATAACCTTGAATGGACAATGATGGCCACATATATTGAAGCAGAGGTATCAAAGGTGGGCGGGATCAATGGGTATGTGGAAGTAAACATCCTTAAGGTCTAATGCGGTCATGTAATCACCTTGTTGAAGCAGATGGAAAAAGAAAAGGTGATGGGAGGAATGCTTGCAATTTGTCACTGCCAATCGCTTTGGGCTGCATCTGAAACAATAGTTCTTTTGTTCACCATGCCACCTCAGTTTGGGCCAAGCCATATGGAAATCCGTCTCGACTCTGCTCTGCATAGGAACAGTCCAGCCTGAACTGCCAGGCTAGGTCCTCCCTGACCCGGAACATAAGCAACCCAGGACCGTTTTCACCCAAGTTTTGGACTCATCAGCCGGGTACAGCTTGGTTCCAGTGACACAGTGAGCAGAGTACCTGTCTGGACATACCTATGTCACTTGGGCGGCACATGAAACACACAAAAGGTGATGGGATGAAGGCTTGCTGTTTGTCAAACCACTGGCAATCGCTCGGGGTAGCATCCCAACCCATCATTCACAGTAGCATGGGTATGCTCAGTTATTATTGTTCCTATAGGCATCCCTGGTGCTCCCTCGTGCAGTTTGCTTATGGTATGCTTGCTCCTACTTCTGGTATAAGAGATTACAGTTTAAGGGAGCAGCTTTGGAGCCTTCCCTGTAGTATTGTCACTGAAAGGAGGCCCTAGGTGATGCGGTTTAAAGGGCACCATGGCTTTTTCGGTGTCAGTATCCTTTTTGATTTTTTTCAACATCTGATCGAACAGGTGTTCTCCATCAAAGGCCAGGTTGGACAGGTGTTGCTGGACCTTCAGCTTGAACCCTGTGATGAAGAGCCAGGCATGTCATGTGTTGAGGACACTGGTGTTGACCTCTATGATCCAGTGTCTGTGGTGTTGAGGTTACAGGCGATTGTGGCATTAGATCGTTTCCCCTCTCCAACTATCATCTCACCCTCTTGCTATCAGGAATGGAGGCCAATGTAATGGGCTGTTCTCATGGGGTAGTAACATCTATCACCACCCACTTACCAGAAAGGAGGCCCTAGGTGATGCGGTTTAAAGGGCACCATGGCTTTTTCGGTGTCAGTATCCTTTTTGATTTTTTTCAACATCTGATCGAACAGGTGTTCTCCATCAAAGGCCAGGTTGGACAGGTGTTGCTGGACCTTCAGCTTGAACCCTGTGATGAAGAGCCAGGCATGTCATGTGTTGAGGACACTGGTGTTGACCTCTATGATCCAGTGTCTGTGGTGTTGAGGTTACAGGCGATTGTGGCATTAGATAGTTTCCCCTCTCCAACTATCATCTCACCCTCTTGCTATCAGGAATGGAGGCCAATGTAATGGGCTGTTCTCATGGGGTAGTAACATCTATCACCACCCACTTACCAGAAGTGTGCAGGCTTTTGTTGTTCTTATCGGGCGAAAGAGCATTGCTCAGGCCTGAGTCGTAGTCCGCGTGCCTGCTGTATGGGCACCAAAGGAGTCTGATGGAACATGACCCTTGATGTACGAGGGGTCATTGGGAGAAGGCTTGTATTTTTTTCTACCTGTGGTGTTACCAGTCCGGCCTTGATGGGCTCTTTGAAGGTATTGAGGGCCAATTTTAGCTTACCCTTCAACATGCGTATCAACTGGACAGTGCTCTCCGACTTGGAGCATGTTTCCATGAGGAAATAATCGCCCTCAAGGAGGTCATGCATGTCTACTTTGTGGAAAGGAGCCGCCCCTTAGATCACCTCATGGTATACAGTGGCATAGTCTGCAGGATATGCCCTAACAGGATAGTGATACAGCTCTGTATCCCCCAGGGGAATCAACATGTAGTCTTCCTGTGGTTCATATGGGGGCACTGGGTCAAATGGTGCCTCGTAAGGGCCTTCAGGGCCAAAGTGCCTGCCTTCCTCATAAGAGGAGTGGGTGAACCCTCTGATGAGTTTGGTGGCAATAGAGGTGGTGACATAGGTGTTGTCAGTGAAGACACAACATAAGGGAGACGTTTAGTGACTATGTTCTTACGTTTTAAACTTAGGAGCTGAAGGGGACTCCAAAGAATACTCTACTCAAAGTTAGTTTACTGTTACGAAACAAAGTATCCGAAGGGGTTATTGGAGGGATATTTGTTGAGATTTTCCCCGTTTGGTGATTGATTAAAAGTAGTTTTTTTACCGTGTATACAACTGATCCTGAAATCTTTGTAGGATAGGTTGCTCAGAGTAGTCGGAGCTGGCCTTTGATGGGATCCACAGTACTGATCGGGATTTTAGAATGGACGGCGATAAAAGCACTGGGATGGTGGTTGGACTTATTGCTGGCGTCAAGATGGCTTCAAAGGTGATCAAGGGCTTTGAATAACTTTATGGCTCAATGGGAGAATAGGGCCGACGTCGAGAATCTCAGCTCCAAACAATTAGGTCCGCGCAAACGAGAGCCTGAAGGTAGAGGAGGCCACAAAGGCTGTGTAGTAATCATAGGGCTCAATGCCGGAGGCCCTGGAGGGCAGTGTTCTGCCTCAAGTCAACTGTGAGGCTTGGTGTGCGTTTTGGTACCAACCATACTTACAACCAGCAGCGGCTGGCGACTTTTGAAAGTGGTGAGGTACGTGCACCACGCAAAAAAGAAATCATTTTGTGAAGGAAGAACAAATTTGTATTGTAGAGGTGTTTGGGGCACATTCTGATACAGGTACCTTTTATTTATAAAGAATGTGCACCGATCACCTCTGCAATACAAATTAAATTTTTCCGCATAATGGGAGTCCTGGAAACACAGCGCTCCATCTGAGACCAAAAGGGCTGTGTCACAGCTCTTCCACTATCCATGTAGTGTTGATTATGGAAGCCTGAACTGCACGTCAGGCTAGTAAAAGCGAAAACACCAGCCAATCTGACATGCGTAGGTCATCAACACAAAGCATCATTCAGTCATCACTAGATTGCTCAGTAGCCTCGCCACTACCCTACAGGAACCAAATTCATGGAGAAATGGAGTCTGTCTGGGGTGTAGTGGCTCGCAGTAGGGGGGTCAACGCCCCCACGCTCCTCAGTTAAATAAGACACAAGATAGAAGTGGCAATAACAGGGTGTCAGCACCTCTGTTAAGTAGGTAAATGTATTTGGAAAATAAGTATAGTGTCTACACATATGTGCTGTCTTTAACATTAGTGCATTCCGCACAAAAAGCTGAATGCTTGACTCTTCGACTAGGTTACTCCATGGAACACTGCTGACTGCTCTTGCAACGGGGACAGGATACCCTCTCGGGTGATAGTGCATTTTCCCATTACAGAGAGATTTGCACCCAATGCTACACACATGGGTAAAATTGTTTGTCCTGCTTGCCATGTTCATTCTCCGTCAGAACTTAGTAGATGCTCAGTTTGCTGTATAAGTACATTACAGTCACCGCACTGCACATTCTCACGGACTACTGTGCGTTTAAAAAACTTTAGTTTTTCATAGTCTATGAAGTTTTCTTTACGGAACATCGCCAGTAATCCTCAGCATGTTTGCCTTAGTTTCTCACTCAATTAGAGGGAAAAACGCCTCAGAGGCGTACTCTAACACCCCCAACCTGCATCCACAAACTGGAAGTAGTTGGATTTACCACGGTGAGTGAGCTGGAAGACTGGTCTTCTTGAGACTCATGTGGCTTTCATGGGAACCATTAGTAAAGATTGACTAGACATGCGTTCAGTAATTTTCAGAATGAAGGCGGTTACTTGTCAGTTGGTGAAAATGTAGTCAAACTGATTCTCTCCTGAGGCGTATTAATGTGATGGGCACTTGAATGACTGCAGTATGCTGATGGGAGTGCACTGATCTGCTGGATTGGGCCTGTGGCCGGTGGTATGAAAGTCTTGTGTGTGAATGGACCATAAAGTAATTGGTGCTTTGACATGGTTTTATGTGTCCTAAACAGTTACGGACTGTGAAAGCAGGAATCAAAAATAGCGTCTCTATAGTAGATTGCCTCCCAGACCATAAACTAACATGATTTCATGAGTCAGGATCTACAACATTATCCCTTCTCAGGTTCTTTCGTTAACCTCTTCCTACTTAGGAAAAATTTATAACCACATTTTTTCAAAATCCCCGCTTCCAAAGTATTAATTGCAGCCCAACGCGTCGGCGTATTATATCCAAAGGTCAAGAGTCCAGTTGAACAATTCAAAAGTGCACATAAGGCACCTAGTAGCAAGCGCAAGGAAGGGCGCTACATCAAATCAACCACTAATAACTCTGACCTTACCAGGACCACTAAATAATACCAGTACATGAAAAAGCTAGAGGACACAATGTTACCAGGTCCCAGTACAAAATAAAAGGACACACAACACTTTTCAAAGACATACTCCTAATTTGCGCTATCCTGAAGCAAAGATGTTGAGTAATATGTGTTATCATAAGTTACAGATGTGTTATAAACTATGTTATGTCGTCACAAGATGTTAGTTACTGTTGCAATTGAACATTTGTTTTGAGTTCATGCACACGATCACAACTAACTGCGTTTTACTTTTTTCACTTTTTGTTCCAGTAAAATCTGTCATTTGTCTATATGTCTAGGTCAAATGTCGATACAGTGAAGTGTTTGTACATATACATGACTGTATTTGTTTATGTATTAATGGAAAAATAGCTTTGAATGCAAGGAAATGAAAGAAGTCCTGGTGTAAGAATGTTCATTAATCGAGTTGGGCTGCAATTAATAATTTGGAAGTGGGGATTTTGAAAAAAATGTGGTTATAAATTGTTCTTAAGTAGGAAGAGGTTAACGAAAGAACCTGAGTAGGGATAATGTTCTAGATCCTGACTCATGAAATCATGTTAATTTATGGTCTGGGAGGCAATCTACTATAGAGACGTTGACATGGGTTTTATGGCTCACATTCAGAAGTCAAGGTTTCAATATTCATGAACTTTGATAAGTATTTATGCTTTGAAGCTAGCATTTGTGGAGGTGTTAAAACCAACCAGTGTAAGTGGTGAATTAACTTTAAAAAAATGAGTACCAGATTTATATCTGTGGTGGTAAGATGCCCTTACTAAGAACTCTTTTTTTTTTTTTTTTTACCATTGTGGGTAGCTGTGGATTTTGGGCCCTAGCTCATGAGGCACGTAGGCAAACCAGCAGATTTTTTTAAAACGAGACAACAAGAGGAGTCCGGGGGTGCATGACTTGGGTGCCTCTCACCAGGTAATAGTACCCAGAAGCCCTTGCAAACGTCAAACTTTTGTAAAGTAACACACATTACCCCACTAATGCAGATAAAAACCCTCCCACTTGTGTGGCTGGGCCTAGTGCCTGCTACAGAATGGCACAAACCGAGATCAACGGGAGCCCTCACCAGGGGACTCCCATTGACCTTGGATTGATCCGGTTCGGTAACAGACACTAGGCCTAACCACACAAGTGAGTTTATTTTTAAATCGGGGGACGAGAGACTGCCGGGTGGATGACATTTTGTGGCTCCCAGCAGATTTCAGAACATCCAATCACAGAAATGTGAAGAAAATGTGTTTTTTTTAGTCAAAGTTTTAGGTTTGCAAGGGATTCGTAGTATTAAAAAAAAAATGGTTAGAGCCACGCAAGTCAGCCCACCCTGGATACCTCTAGATGTCTAGTTTAAAAAAATGTACAGGTTGGCTAGGTTTACCTTGGTGCTGACTGAGCTAAGGTCCAAAATCTACAGCTACCCACATTAGAAAAAGGGTCAGTTTTTAGTGGAAAAATATGGTGCGTCCATTTTGCGTTTTGGCCCGTTTCTTGTTGTGGGCATCAAGCCTATCCACACAAGTGCAATACCATTTTTATCATGAGACTTGGGCAAATGCCAGGTGGAGGGAAGTTAGTGGCTTCCCTCAAATTCCAGAACTTTCCATCACATAAATGTGAGGAAAAGGTTTGCTAGGTTTCTCTAGGGGCTGGCTGAGCTAGGGTATAAAATCTAGAGCTAAACATATTGTGGAAAAAGGGGCAGTTTTCAGTGGAAAAATGTGATGTGTTCATGTTGTGTTTTGGCCCATTTCCTGTCGCAGGCACCAAGCTCCCCGCCCCTCCCCCTCCTGCTACAAACAAGTGAACTATCATTTTTATCCAAAGACTTGGGGGAGCATAGAACAGGTTAAAATTTGTTATTACCAAATGGATTGCGCTACATTTGTGCCTTTCAAATTCAAGACAGTGTATAAGAAAGAAGACGTTTTGAGAAATACCCTCTAAATCATATGCTAGCACACAAATTCAGATATGTACAAATAACCATTGCTCCTAAACTCCCTACTTGTGACCATTTCAGAAATACTCAGGTTTCCTTAATATCCTTTTTTCATTCCACCTATTTCGCTATATGAATTGGTCTATACTCTGTACTCACTAAAAACACTGTATGGTGCAGCTCAGTTGTTGGCTCTGGGTACCTTGGGTTCCTGGAGAACCTACAAACCCTATATATCCTGCAACCAGAAGGGACTAGTAGACGTAATGGTATATTGCTTTTATACATCTTCCATCGTCACAAAAAGTTACACATGCAAATGTGGTCACAAATGACCGTTTTTTCTGGCAAATTTTCAGTATTTCTTTATTTCAACAGTTATTTACCTTGGGAAAACCTTGAGGGATCTACACATATGACCCCTTGCTGAATTCACAATATTGTCTAGTTTGCAAAAATCTACAGTTTTCTTGGATCACGCCTGAGTTTTTCACTGGTTTCCACTAGAAACTGGAAGAGCTTGACAGCACAAAAAATAGGAAAAATGGGCTACCTCTTTGAAAAATGCCAAAACTGTGGTACAAAATCAGGTTTTTTGATTTAGCGCTAGATTTACCTGAAAGCTGGGAAGATGGTCACGTCAGTATAGCAAACCGTTCGTGGATACCATTTTTAAGGGAAAAATAACTTATCTGGAGCTTTCTAAAAACTCAAAACGTTGGTATATTTTGCCTGTTTAATCGGTCCCCTCCAGGGGAATCCACAAACCCTTGGTACCTTGGAATCCCAAAAATGTTTGGAAAAAAGGACGTAAATTTGGCGTAGATACCTTAAGTGGATTTTTTTTTATTGAGCCCTAATCGTGAACTACCCCAAATAGCCCAATAAGGGCTCACCCTGGTGGTGTGGGGGTTGGGGGGGGGGGGGGGGGGTTGGAGACCCAGCAGCAAAGCAGTTCAAGTTTGTTCCCACTACGCCACTTCAGACAGGGACCACCTGCATATAAATATGAGTTTGTCTTACATAACAGGAACTATGCAGCCCTAACTGCCAGGCCACATCCCCTCTGAACAGGCATCGTAGATCACCAAAAAACACACTATCTCCTGTAACCTATTGTGGTTATTGCAGACCTAAACATGTGAATTACAGCCAACCTGTCAAAAGCTCTGAAATGATGAAAATGGACAGAACTGCTTTTTAAATCTCCTCACACTGCTTTTATCTGTGGGTCTCAGTGTAATGAAAGAGATAAAGGGTGATCACAGCGCTAAATAAAAGTGAAACAAAACAGAAGAAAAGTAAACAAAACCACTGGTCACTGTCTTGTGGTCCTAAAGCATTTTGGGGGGAAAAAAAAGGATGGACTTGGTCCAGAAATCTGTTGCATGTGACAAATTGCCCTACAGTTGTAAAGAACACAGGCATGAGAAACTTAGATCAGTTAGAAGATTAGGTGGTTCATTCAAAGTAGAGGAGTGCCCAGCAGAAGTCAACGGTATTGTAAGCCAACAACAGTAGACAGAAGAAAATTAACTTGGATTGTTTGGTTATTTGTTTCGAGTGGATGGCAGGTTAGAGGTATGATTCTTCTCTGAATTAAAAATGTTAAGATTTGATTTGGATAGAACTTTGGCACTAGTTGAAGACACAATATTTGCCAATGGACGTGCAAACACAGGGATGGAGCTCCAATGTTCCTTGTAGTCCACCATTTCTAGCCAAGCACAGGGGTCGGGACGCAAATAGTAACATGTCTAATTAATATTCATTAGGTAGGTAGGTAGTTAGTTCTGCAACACGCTACAAAACTCCACCCCAATCCCACCTCAAGACTGGAGATTCTGCAAGAGGACCTATAAGTACATAGGTTGCATTTCTAAGTAAAAGACTAGTCCCAAAATTCACTGCTCAATTTGTGATTACTTTTTGTCACCGGTCTTTGGTACATCCCTTATCGCTATAAAACTGTGGATAGAGACCAGCAGTGTGTTGCTTACCTCTTGGTATTCTCCCAAAGGTGTCAGGTATTGCAGAAGCAGTCTCTGCTCTATAGATGATGTCAAAGGACACAGGCTATAGTTTGTGCCAATAACCCACAAGGACAACTCCGACCAGCTGCTGTTGGAGAGCTCACTGCCCACCCTCTCCAACTCAGATGAGGAGAACCCCAACTTCTGCTTGACCTTCCGGAAGCGTTCCCTGTCGTAATCTGGCCGACTCTTCCGAAACCCAATTTCCCCAGCCTTAGCAAAAGAATTTAACCGACTACTCGTTGTACGACTGGAATCCAACTGAAAGGAGACGTCCACATTGTTTGAAGAATTTTCCAGGACCCGGACCCCGAGCATGTCTCCATAGTCCATATCAACAGCCTCTTCGTCCAGAGGAAGTAGGGGTTCAGAGTTCAACTTCAGAGGGCTGGACTTTTTGGAATCCACCTTGTTCGCCACATCCTGCAGCTGTAAGTCCCGCAACCGAGATAGCACCTGGGCTACCTGCCATAAACAAAAGAAAAAATTATAAAGGTTGTAGCAACCAAGCCAAGTATTATCAGTTACACCTTAACAACAAAGACATTGAGAATAGAATACACATCCCACAATTAGTGTATCAAACTAAACATACATTTTTATTTGGCATCACAAACCAACAGAGCCCATTTCAGTGGTGTATACGAAAATTCCCACAACAACTGTCCCATCCCAAACAATTTATGAGCTTCACCACATCTCAAGCTTGTGCAGATTTAAAACCATTGAATAACCAATTTGTATTTTGGATCACCAACCTACAGAGGAACAAATATTCCAGTTTGGCACCACTGGCCTCTCGCAAAACCATGTGACAAGATTGAAATGCCAACATCTCAAAGACCATATCTGTCATAGTCTGCAATTTTCTTCAAAACAACCCACCACTATAACTAACCCAACAAGCTATACTCCCAAGTCGTGTGGCCCTACAGCTGCCATACACCAAGGCTGACCGCTGCAACCTGAACCACAAAACCAGCTGCCACCCAAAGGGTACAGGGACGTTATAGTTGGGAAATAGAATTTTTTTTAAAGTAGAAATTCACCCAAATACCCTTACCCACCCCTCAATGCTAATTAGGACCTAGTTTGCATAGGAAAACCGTTTATTCTTTTGCCAATAACTTTGGCACCGTTTGACGAATCTTCACAAAAGTTTCAAAACTAGTTTGCCAGTCACTTCAGCTGCTGTGTTGAAAGTTTCGGGGTGACCCGTCAAGCAGGGGGCGAGAAAAAGAGGGATCTCGAAACACATTTTCCCCATAGGGATTTTAGACAACGCTACAGCCTGACCCACCGAACAGAATTTACACCACAATTGGCAGAAAAGTAGATATTGATCCAGAGAGGTACCTTTTCCTGATTTCAGTTGTTTTTGAGAAATGAAGGGAAAACCAAATTTGTATATATAGGCACCCAAATCCTCCAAGGATCCTACAGTCACCGTGCTGAAATCTGTTTGTCTGCCAACACTTAAACCAGGAATATACGTTTAAAATAAAAAAAATAAAAACAAAAAAGAGAGAAGGTGGCAGGGTAGAAACACACGGACCCCATAGGCCTCTCCTTTTTTTAAGGGGGGGTGGGGGGGCAATAAGGATTATTTTTTGGGGGGCAGGAGTCGCGCTCGATCAAGGGATCCTGCCAGACAAGAAAAAAGAAAGGAAAAAAAAGTGCGGCTTTCCACGCTTCTCTACAATTAAGCCCCCTGGGTGGGCCAGGTCCAAGAGGCATAAGGGACATAGAAAATGTAAAGGACGAGAGGCGCTTGGGGGCCCCCTCCTGAGGTTCACTGAGCCCCGGGGACCACCACCTCCCTGAAGCTACAGAAAGATTAACTGGGGTAGGGCTAAACAACACCCACAAGTCAGACACCCACAGCGGGACTGCTCTGACCTGCTCTGACCTGTTAGTGGAGATTTTACTGAACTCTGCCTTCCACGTGGAACGGCAAAACTCTGCAACCCCCGCCGGCAGAACGGAATTTACCGACCACCCCTTTCAGAGACACTCACACCCACTCAGACATGACTCAAATACCAACTTACAGCCCCACTCATACTCTCACTCACTCACAAACCTACTCAGACACTCATACATCCACTGAAAACTCTCATGCTCTCACTCTGTGTCAAACATTACTGGTTACAGTTAGGAAATAAACATTTTAAAAAACTTACAAATTCACTTAAAAAACCAAAGGTTACAGGGATGTTATAGTTGGGAAATAGAATTTTAAAAAACGTAGAAATTCACTGAAAAAAACAAAAGGTTACAGGGACTGTATTGTTAGACTCTGGTTTCACTCGTACAAAACCTGTGAAATTCAGCCGTTTTAGTTACCTGAGCCAACTATAAATTATGCCCCGCGATGCACTGTTTATGACCTCACAAATTACATCACTCATGACATCACTGACATCTCAAATGACCTCAATGACGACATCATCCACAGAACCACTCACACCCCATAAAGCATCTCATACGCCCACTCACATACCCACACACCCACTCACAGACCCATACAGGTACTTACACAACCACTCACTAATCCATAGATCCACTCACACACCCACTCATAGAGCAAGATCATACAACTAGTCACTTACCCATACAACTACTCTCAGAGCCACACATTCATCCATACAAAACTACATCTCCTCTTTCAACAGAAATTATCTGGATGCCAGAAGATCTACTTTCAAAACATTCTGTACTTCCCACACCATGCCACAAATTTGCTCTATCTACGGGCGTGTACCGTTTTAGTGGAGGGGCACCTGGCTGCCAAGATTACATTACAGACTTCGGGAGGAAGGTTGAATGCTGTCAACTGTCGCTGCTCAATCTCCACGCAAGGAGGTGGAGACCGGACAGGTTCGGGTGGAGGACCGCCCCCTGCTGCTGCGACAGAAGATCCTCACAAAGAGGCATTATGATCGGAGAATCGAGGGCCATGCTCATGAGCTCAGGTACCAGACTCTTTGTGCCCAGAACGGAGCCACAAGAAATACTTGGGCCCAGTCGCGCTTTATCTTCTTCAGCACTCTGGGTACAAGTGGTACAGGCGGAAGGCATACAGGAGGCCGTAATTCCACTCGCAACGAAAGGCGTCGCCGAGCAAATGCTGCCTTGGAATCTACAAAGCGCAGAACTGCTGACTTTGCTCGTTCTCTTCGGTGGCGAACAGATCTAACCAAGGCTCTCCCCACATGGCGGCAGTGGTGTCCGTGAACACCTGCACTACTCTTCCTTTGACAGAGGTAAGGAACGCCTTCAGTGCAAGACGAGTCGCCCGGAGCTCCAGGAGGTTGATCGGGAGCCCGGACTCCGCCAGAGACCAGAGGCATCTGATCTCCGCCTCCCCCATGTGGCTGCCCCATTCCAGAAGTGACTCATCCGACACTAATGTAAACTCTGGTTGGGGAAGGGAGAGGGAGAGGGATCTGCCGCTGACCCAATCCTGGTCCGTGAGCCACTACTGCAACTGACTTGCTGTCCCCTCCGAGATCTGGACGACATTGGAAAGATTCTCCTGATGCTGTGCCCACTGGAACTTCAGGTCCCACTGCAGAGCCCCCATATGCCATCTGGCATGATCCACCGGCAGGATGCAAGTAACCATGAGGCCCAGCAACCTAAGGGTCATTCTCACCAAAATCATGGATAGAGGCTGAAACATCGGTATATCCCGAATATCCCTGACTCGTCGTTTGGGAGAATAGGCCCGAAACTGCGCTGTGTCCAGAACCGCTCCGATGAAAAGGAGATTCTGCGAGGAAGTCAGGTGTGACTTTGGCACATTGATAGTGAACCCCAGCGAATGCAGGAGGTGCGCCAGTCTGGTGGTGGGAGACGACAGCCTGGGGCGAGCTCGTCTTCAACAGCCAGTCGTCGAGATAGGGGAAGACTGGAACCCCTGACCTGCGCAGCTGAGCTGCGGCCATCACTTTTGTGAACACCCGAGGGGCGCTGGTAAGGCCAAAAGGGAGCACAGAACTGAAAATGCTCATGGCCCACTGTGAGCCGTAGGTAGCGCCTGTGGGCTGGCAGGACAGGGATATGAAAATTTGCATCCTGCAAGTCCAATGCTACCATCCAGTCTTCAGGGTCGAGGGAAGACAGGACCTGAGCATCTTGAACTTCTCCTTCCGGTGGAACCAGTTGAGGGCCCTGATGTCTAAGATAGGACGCAGGCCTTTGTCCTTCTTGGGTACCAGAAAGTTGTGGGAGTAGCAACCACGACCTACTTCTGGCACAGGGACATTTTCAATAGCTCCCTTGGCCCAGAGACCTGAAACTTCCTGGCGGAGAAGGGCCAAATGATCCTCCAACATGCTATGGAAGGATGGTGGCATGGAGGGTGGGGTAGTCTCGAAGGGATGGAAGTAGTCCCTTCGAACTATCTGCAAAACCCACCTGTCCGACGTGATGGTGTGCCAGTGGGGGAGGTGATGGTGAATACTGCCCCCCACTGTCCTCTGGTGGCCCTGAAAGGTCGGACTAGGAGACTGCTGCTGGGGGGTGGGTTATGGGTGGACTGGCCCACCCGCTGGCCCCCAGACCCGCGTCGCTGGGTACCGCGGCCATGCACAGGCTGGGCAGCTTGCATTAACGGGTGGCTAGACTGGGCAGAACACGGCGGGGCAACCCTTCCGTAGCCACGAAAGAGGCAAAAAGCAGACCGTGTTGAGAGAGGTCGCCGCAAAGCCCAAGAATTTTGCCGCAGCCCTAGAATCCTTAAAGCGCGGAGTCTGCCTTGTCACCAAAAAGATGATGGCCATCAAAGGGCATGTCCAGTAAGGTGGATTTGACATCCCCAGAAAAACCAGACATCCTCAACCAGGAGTAGCGCCTCAGGGCTACCGTTCTGCCCAGTGAGTCAGCGGTATCCAGCCCACATCCGATTGTGAATTTGGCTGCGTCTCTACCCTCTGCCCGGGTGAGAACAGCCTGCGCCTCCTCCGGGCACTGTTGAAGCACTTGTGCAACCGTATCCCACACTGTATGGGTATATCGACCCAAGAGGCATGCAGTATTCACAGACCACAGCGCTGAGCTGGTGGAAGAAAAAATCTTCTTCCTAGTCCAGCTTCTTAGACTCCCTATCTGGGGGAGCAGTAGGGAATGCAACCTTAGAGAATGAGGCTTGGACCACCAAGCTTTCTGAGGACGGGTTTTAGGAGAGGAAAAGTGGGTCACCCAGGGCCTGGTGGTGGCATCGGGCAATCATCCTGTACACAGCAGCCCCTGTGCTGGGCTTCGACCAAGTGCCCAGAGGGACGTCCAAGAGGGCTTCATTGAGGGGCAGAAGGGGTTCAGAAGAAGCTGCTGCCGATTGAAGCACCTTTGTCAGGAGGTTAGTCCCGACTACCACTGTAGGAAGCTAAAGGCCCAATGCCTCAGCGGCCCTACGCAACACCACTGCATAGGACGCTCTCTCCTCTGTAGCCACGGTAGGGGGAGAAAGCATACCAAGGTCTGCGGTGGTATCCAGAACACTGACGTCACCCAGGTCCTCTCGCCAGTCCAGCTCATCAAGTTGATCAGCTAAAGGGTCCACAGACCCCTCCCAGTTCTCCTCACCCTCCTCTACCGTGTCAGGCCTAAAAGGAATACAAGGGATGAACAGTGGCACAAAAGTGCCCGTCGATTCGGCGCCGTGTCCAAGTCGGGTGTGAGGCTGGGGTCGTCGCCAGGGGTTGGTGCCTGGGAAGGTCCCGGGAGGCAGACTCACGCTGATCTGGATCCAGGCCTAGATCCTCAAGGGCCCTCAAGTGCCAGGGCCGGAGCCGTCGGCATCAAAATCCCAGGGACCTCAACCGAGTCTGCGGGGCCCGAAGGCGCGCTGGCGGAGTCGAGCTGCCCAAAAGTGCTGTGAAGCGCTTCATAGAAAGCTCAAAGCTGGGCAGGGAACGCTCCGGCACCGGGAAAAGGAGGGAAGTGCGGAGACGTCAAAGGAGCAGGCTCCGAAGACTGACCTGGAGAGCGACGACAATCCGGGTCCTGCGTCGCGTCGGCTGGCGAGAAGGTGAAGAGCGACACTGCTTCTTCGCTTTCTTCTTGTGCTTCGACTTATCTGAAGGCCCCGAAGACTTGGAAGACAAATGATGATGGTGTATCCGTGACCGGTCCAGAGACCATCCTCTCGACCGGGACCTCTAACGACGCAGAGCCAACTGCCGGGCCACCAACAGCTTTCGGGACCGCTCACGCAAAGACTTCGGATTCATGGTCCAGCAGTCGGAGCAAGACTTCGGGTCGTGGTCGTGCTCCAGGCACCAGAGGCACATGAGGTCGGGGTCCGTGACCGGCATCAGGCGGTCAAAGGCATCGCACTGCTTGAACCTAGTTCGACAAGGAGACATCCCTCGTACACCAGGAGTCGGAAGACTCAAAAAAGTATTTGACAAAGTCGAGAAAAAGCTTGGTCAAAAAATGACTAAAGGGGCAGCTCTCTACAGGTCTGCGCAAGGCTGGCGCGGAAAAAGAAAGAACTGATGTCAGGGCACAGGGACAGGGTCTAAGTTGACACTGTAACGTCATTCCGGCGACCACGACGCCAACGACTGACACTGAGTTGACTGACGCCACCTAACGAAGCGCAGGGGTACTGCTAAACAAAAATCTCTGGATCCAGTCTGACGCCTGGGGGGTAATTCTAAGGAAAGGAATCTATAACTAACAGTCTCTAACAAATATCAAGAAATCTCCTTGTTAGGGCTAGTAAGTGCTATGTAAAAGCCAATACAATAGAGGAAGCCACATTGTCTGGCCTCAGTTACGTGATTAATAACTTCTGCATTTTGAGGCAATTTTACATGGGGAATTCTTGTTTTTTTGTGAGACCATTCTACAAAATACTGCAATGGTCAGGTTGCGGATTAATAATTGGCCCAACTAAAAACTTTTTAACCAGTTCTAGACCCAATGTACGGCCAGCTCATGAATACTAGTATTGTTGGACAAGCAATCTTGACCTACTCGGATTAATCACTTTAAAAGCACCACCCTAAATGAATACATCTAGAAAAGTTCTTAGTTCCCCTTCCTTTGCCAGCCTCTGTTCACACCATCTCCGGATGAGATCCAAAATTAGAAACTATTGTTATTTATAATGTAAATGCTAAACAGTCATCAGAACAAGTCCTTAGAGGCCAAGCTTAACAAAATGTCACTAATGGCATTCATTTCAAATCTCCATGAAATGCACAAAAGAAAAAAGCGTTACATACCTGTGATTCCAGTTCTCCTATAGTGGAAACTTCTTTATAGTGATAAACATGGAATTGAACTGCATAAACATGGGATCCAGGAAAAAGTTTTCATAAAATAATGTATTTAAAAAAAATAAAAAATTAAAATTAAAAAGCTAATTTTAATTTTTACGACACACAAAGAAAAGCACCTCACAATGAGATAAGAAGTGCTACACAAATACAATACTAAAAGCAAAGGTGGTGCATGGAGTCTGGATGCAGAATCAAGTAATGTGCTAGTAATGACTGGCAGTGATCCAGTTGCAATAATGGGGTGCTAAAATCAGACTTGCGTATTAAAGATATGTATACGCCCTACACTATTAATTCATCAACCTCCTTTGATGTATCGGAGACAACATTATTACTTCGTGTCTCATTCGTTCATGACAATTGCTTATTATTTCATATATACGTTTGCCTACTTACCCTAACAAACCTGTAGAATTATACAATAATTCATAACCCTATATGTTCAAGGAAGGTATGTCTATAACCCAAACCACAAAAATGTAATTGTTACTCGCATACTTCTTTCTTCGTGTATCTTTACTTCAGAACCCACCACAAATCAAATGTACAGTGTGGGAAAGTACAAACAAAGCACACAAATAAATCTACATGCTCATCACATAGTAATTTATTTTTATTTATTTATGTATTTGTATAGCGCACTAATACCCGGAGACGTCTAGGTGCTGACATCACTGTCTCCAGCCGGCCACAGGGCGTCAAGATAAGAAAATAATCACTGCATAGCTTTAGGCCATAAAGAGCCAGGTCTTTAAGCTTTTCCTGAATAATATCCGATATGGTGAGTTTTTCCAATGTCTGGTGGCAATGTAAAAAAAAGCCTTTCCCTCCCCAATTGGCGAGGCGTGCCTTGGGAACCTCCACTTGCCGAAGGGAAGCAGACCGCAACATTCTAGGAGTGTACCAACAAAAGTGGTCAATAAAATAGGCAGGACCCTGCTTGTGCAGCGCCCTAAAGGCGATGCAATGGGCCGTAACCTTAATCCTCTTATCCACCGGCAGCCAGTGGAGGGAATTAAGGGCCGCCTTTGCAGACGCGTATTTAGGTAGTTTGAATAGCAGGCGGGCAGCTGAATTCTGCAGGACTTGCAACTTGGTAAGAAGGGCTTTATTCATACCAATCAGGAGGCCATTGCAGTAGTCCAACCTACATTCAATAAAACAATACCACAAACTAAAACATAATGGCTTGTTTCTTTACATATACAAGTGTCCAACATATATATTCACATGTGCTAATCTTTGTGAAATAGTGACCGACAATAACCACTGAATGATACGAAGTTCAAAATGCAAGAGACATCTTTCCCTCAGTGTTCAGGTCCTAAATTACCATACGGCCCTTGGTGGCCGGAGTTGAATTTATTCGGTCTTTGGAGGTGTCAATACTCCCCAGTGTTCTCCAGTATTGTATCTTTTACAGATTCACATGCTTGAATCAGACCAGTAAGCAGTATCCAATGAATAATGGCTGTGGGCAAGGCGAACCATCCCAGCATGAGACACTGAAATAGTACAAAATCAAGATAACTATAGCAAAGCATTAAGCAACCATAATAAAAATAAACTGGTAAACAACTACTAAACAGAATTACACAGAATATTTGAGCTTAATAGCTGCATAATTTATGAGAATAGTCTTTGCAGGGTAGCCTGGCCAACTGCTATCTCTGCCTTACTCTTGGCATCCAGGCAGTAATGCTTTGTGAAGGTATGGGCATTTCCCCATGTTGCCGCCCTCCAGATGTCGGGTAGAGACACTTGTGCAAACAGGGCTGAGAACGATGCGGCGTTTTGAGTTGAGTAAGCCTTCACCTATGCAGCCAGCAGACGTCCGGCCTTCTCAAGACAGAAGACTATAGTCGAGGAGACCCAGCGCGCAATACTAGCCCGCGATAATGCTTGACCCTTTCTAGGAGCAGAGAAAGAAATTAGCAATTGATTTGATTTTCGGGAAGTTTCTGCCCTTTGCAAGTTGAACTTTGACCAACACTTAATGTTCAGCGAATGCAAAGCTCTCTCCGCAGGTGGAGATGGATTGGAGAAAAAACAAGCATTGAAAATGCAATATGTCTCGCCCTCGTTTAAGTTAAAGCAATTCTGTTTGTAATTGGGTGGCTTTTTAGCTTTGCTTTTATTAGTGTTTTTCAAACTTTCATGTACATAACATGCATATGTATGCATATATGTATGCATGCATTTATCTATGCATATATATATATATACACATACATATATATATATATAAATGCATATATATGCATGCATTTATATATGTATATATATATACATATATATATATACACACACACACACACACACACACACACACACACACACACACACACACACATATAAATATATATATATATATATGCATATGTGTGCGCGTAGAGAGATGTAGAGGTATTGGTAGAGAGGTAGAGGTAAGAGAGTAGTAGAGAGAGGTAGAGAGTAGTAGAGAGTGAGTAGTAGAGAGTAGTGAGTGAGGAGTAGTAGAGAGTGAGGAGTAGTAGAGAGTGAGTAGTAGAGAGTGAGTAGTAGAGAGTGAGTAGTAGAGAGTGAGTAGTAGAGAGTGAGTAGTAGAGCGCAGTAGAGAGAGTAGTAGAGAGAGTAGTGTAGAGAGAGTAGTGTAGAGAGTGAGTAGTAGAGTGCGTAGTAGAGAGTAGTAGAGAGAGGAGTAGAGAGAGGAGCAGAGAGAGTAGTAGAGAGTGAGTAGTAGAGAGTGAGTAGTAGAGAGTGAGTAGTAGAGAGCAGATAGTAGTAGAGAGTGAGTAGTAGAGAGTGAGTAGTAGAGAGTGAGTAGTAGAGAGTAGTAGGGTGAGTAGTAGAGAGTGAGTAGTAGAGAGTGAGTAGTAGAGAGTGAGTAGTAGAGAGTGAGTAGTAGAGAGTGAGTAGTAGAGAGTGAGTAGTAGAGAGTGAGTAGTAGAGAGTGAGTAGAGAGCAGTAGAGCGAGTAGTAGAGAGCAGTAGAGCGAGAAGTAGAGAGTGAGTAGTAGTGTAGTAGAGAATGAGTAGTAGAGAGTGAGTAGTAGAGAGGTAGATAGAGAGAGAGGCTCTGAAGATGAAACCACGCCTCTGTCTGCTAGGGACATCTGTGTCACTGCCCCAGGGCAGCAGCTCTAAAAGGAAAGAGTGGAAGTAAAAGCACAGCAAGGCCAAACAATTGAGGGGCAGGGTTGCTTAATGGATGGGGGAGGAGATGGGGGGGGGGGGGTGGCTATTCTTTCACTGAGCACAACTGTGCCTTAGCTGGGGTTTACGTCGAATGACGCGGCACGGGAGTAAACATATAAAGTAAGGGAGGGGCTAGGCAAGTGGACAGGAGACACTCTGGAGGGGGAACAGGGGCTAAACATGCAAAGAGCAACGCCCTGACTGGCGTACCCCAGGTAATATTCAACCAGTATTAAGCAGCACCAATGGGGCTGCCCAGTCAATGCCTAGTGTTCTCACCCGCCCCCAAGCTCTCCTCACTCTACCTACCCTCACTGCTTTAGCCCCAAGCCGTGTACTTCAACTATCAGAGACTCCAGGCTCACGTCACTGGGTTTCGCGGCTTTCTCTGATTATTTCCTCCACTCTGGAGGGACCAGCCTGCGCAAGGAAACTGCAGCCTCACCGGGTTCGGCCGGCTTCGATCATGGGCTCTAAGCGCCACGCCGTAATGCTCAAATGTGGCAGACGCTGCTTGCCTGCCTCTCTTTGTTCCGCCCTCGCTTCACTCTCGCACCGCTCAACACAGGCAAACCCGCCCCCAGCTCTCCACGCTCTACCTACCCTCACTGCTTTAGCCCCAAGCTGCGTACTTCAACTATCAGAGACTCCAGGCTCTGGTCACTGGGTTTCATATGATCAAAGGGACGGCACCCTCCACGTCCCCTTCCCTATCTGCGCAGCATTCTCTGATAATTTCCTCTTGATTCCTCCACTCTGGAGGGGCCAGCCTGCGCAAGGAAACTGCAGCCTCACCGGGTACGGCCGGCTTCGATCATGGGCTCTAAGCGCCACGCCGTAATGCTCAAATGCGGCAGACGCTGCTTGCCTGCCTCTCTTTGCACCACACAGGCGAGAGAAAGTACCTTGCAAGTCGCTGTGACGCTTGAATGTGAAAGCAATCCACAATCCCCTTCCAAACTGCAAACAAGGGCTCGACATGACGTTTTCGTTTGGCTTTTTCTGCCGTCCCACTTGGACGGCCTCGCCTGCTAAAAGGTTTCTTATCTTTATGGGGCAATGTGTTTGGCCCCATAGAGATAAGAAACCTTTTGTGACGCAAGGAAGGCAGACGAGCCCGTCCAAATGGAACGGCTCAAAAAGCCAAACGAAAACGTCACTACCAACTCTTTTCCAATGGCTGGCCACCGTTTAGCATAAACGGCGACACCAGCCAATGGAAAAGAGGGGCGGGGCTTAATGCCCTTTTCACAAAATACCTAAAAGCATGTGCGCAGCCTACGCCAGGCGAGACCTAAAAAAGAGGCAAAATGACTGGTTCATTAAGGTGAAATGTTGATAGTAGGTTGGGGATAAATGAAGGATTAGTGTGCAGAACTTCTGTCTTCTAGAAGCTGTAGATTAGGTTCTTTTATTGTGAAAGCCTGAATCTCACTAATACACCTGGCAGATGCAATGGCCAACAGAAACGCCACATTCCACAAAAGAAATTTCAATTCGCACTTTTTAATTGGCTCCTATGGAGATCTCACGAAAGTGTTCAACTGCCAGAGCACTGGAGGAGGCTTGATAAGAGGTTAAGTTCTGAATAGACCCTTCATAAATTCTTTCACAAGCCTGTTGGAGGACAAAGACAATTGACCAGAACGTTGTGTGTATCTAAAAATTGACACTAGGTGCGCCTTAATGGATGCATGCGTAAGGCCTGATTTGGCTATATGTAGTAGATAAGGTAGAATCTGTTCAGGTGTCGACTAGAAAGGATGGCAAAACTGAGAAACACACCAAAACACAATCTTTTCTTTTTTGATTTGAAGCATTTGAGTGTAGAAGGAGCATCAGCTTCCTGAAGGATAGAATTCCATTTGTCAGAAATTGTAGGAACTCCGAATTCAGTGTGGTGAGGAGTTAGGCCGACAAACGGATTGTGTGAATTTGAGGGTGAACCACTTGTCCATGATTCATTCAGAGGAGATCCTCTGTCAGCTGGAAGTGAATGCGTGGGCACTCTGATAGAGGAAGAAGCTTGGTGTATCAGAACTGCCTCGCCAACGCCAGGGGGATTAAAATGAGCCGGCATGATTCTGTTTTCATTTTCTGTAGGATCTTTGAAAACGTGGTGGAAACACGTAAGTGAGCGCCCCCGCCCATGAGGAGTGTAAGGCATACCCCCAAGAACCTGGTGGGGGAAATCTGCTGGCAAAGAACGTGCTTTTTTTGATGAGGTACGTAGTAAAGAGATCTATTGTAGGATACCCCCCCCACCCCAGACTAAAAAAACCTTCTTTAATTGCCTCTCGCTTCGTTCCCACTTGTGACATTGATTGCTTGTTTGTTCTGCTGAGGAATCTGCCCACTCGTTTTGTACCCCAGGAACATGCTCCACTTTCAATGAGATGTTGTTGGCTATCATCCATTCCCATATTTGATGTGCTTGGCCTGAGAGAACCTGTGATCTTGTCCCTCCTTGTTTTAGCAGACACAACATGGTGGTACTGCCGTATGTCCTGACGAGAACCGACGAGTCTCATAACCTTGGAAGAAAGGCTTTAAGACCAAGAAAGACTGCCTTAAATTCTAGGAGATTTATGTGACTTTATGCTTCCTGACTGGACCACTTCCCGTGGACCCCTAGATCCTGCAGATGGCCTCCCCATCCTTCCATGGAGGAATCCGCTGTCATCACCACCTGAGGCACAGCTGGCAGCAAGGGGAGAGACCCTGCGAGATGTTTTCTTTGACCATCCACCAGGCCAATGCCGTCTTCATCTTTGAGGTTGTCGAAAGCATGTCTTCGAAAGAACCCCAACATTGTGTTTCTGAAGAGGTTTAATGAGCAATTGGAAATTAAGTGGATGCAGGATGAAATCATCCCCAGCATGGATTTGTATGTCCTTACAGAAACACACCTTTTTGAAGATAGTGATAGCGGGATTGCCTGCAAGCAGCAAATCCTTTAGTCTGTGGGAAAGACCTTTGGCAGCTTTGTATCCAGGATTGCTCTTAGAAACACCAGGAATCTGGAGGGGACGAAAGATTATTTTTCCCTATTGAGCTGGAGGTCTAAGGATCGGAAAAGTTGTAGACAGGCCTCTGTGGACTTCTTAGCGGACTGGAAGGAGGGAACTTTGATTAACCAATCGTCCAGGTAGGGGAATACCTGGTGACTGGACAGTCGGAGAAAAGCAGCCATGCACTTGGTCAATACTATGTGGAGAGGTGTGGCGCAGCTGCAGGAGCAGCGAACTCCGGAGCATGGGGCTCATGGCTTGATCCCAGCCGGCGACAGCAGCACAGCATCATTTGCCTCTGGCCAATAGCTCACTTAATCTCCCCGACTGTCCTTTAACGCCTGGATACCCTTATGGGTGATAAGTTTGTGCTTTACAAAATGTGAACAGGTTCTTACAAAAATGTGAACAGGGGCTGATTTTAACCCGAAAGAAAGCACTTTGAATTGATAATGGCACCCTGCCACCTCGAACATGAGAACCATTTGGGGCTTCGGATGTCTTGGAACGTGAAAATATGCGTCCAGTAAATCCCGCGAAGAGAGATAGTCCCCTATGTCCATCAGCTGCAAAACCTCCTGAAGAGATAGAATCCTGAAGGGGTGTTTTTCGATTAAATTGTTCAATAGCCTGAGATCCCTGAGATCCATTACTTGCCTCCACTTTCCGGACTTCTTTTTGATCAGAAAGAAGTGGGAATAGAAACCTAGGTTGCACTGATTGTGCAGCACCTCCTCTATTGCTTTTTTGGAGAGTAGCAAGCGGATTTATTTTTGAGAACTTAAAGATGACGATATGACGTCTTCCGTGGATGAGAATTTGGAGGCTTTTGGACAAATTCCAGGGTGTGACAGTGCTGGAATACGTCTCACAACCATTTGTCAGAAAAGATGAGCTTCCATCGATTGAAAAATTTGGACGCCGTGTGATCCAACTGAAGTTAAAGTGCGGTGACAGAGACCTGTAGTAATTCATTGTTCCCTGTTGGCATCCTGAAACTTCCCTCCTGTTGATGGGCATCAAAGTCCTGGCTGTATGGAATATGTAGATGTTGTGATAGGCCTGCATGACTGCACTGAATAATGCGAGCGAAAACCCTGTTGGGGGCAGGGCTCAAACACCTGCTGGAATTGCGGTCAGGAGATATATTGGCCTCTACTGCCTGCCCTGAAAGGGCTGAAACTGACTCTGCTGCTAGTTTCCAAGAGACTTAGCAGTGTTGGTATTAGATTTGTCGAATGTCTTGTCCAGTATTTTGGCTTAGACCTCTGGGTGGAATGTAGTCGCTTTCAGCCAACCTTGGCATCTCAATACTGCTGCTCTAGCCATCACTTGTAATAGTCTTAAGCATCATACGCAAGTCGTATCCAATGCAATTGGAATATTGATGGATGGTCCCTGAACATAATGTTGCTCATTCTCTTGTTCCTCATAAGGATAATACTCCTGGAATGTATCATATTCCTGAACAAATGGATGTCCCCATCAGAGAAAGAGTAATCGCATTCAAGGTAGGTGGACTGATCCAGTCGGCTTCTTTGTCCTCTGATTCCTGACACTTCACCTTTAATTGTGAAGGTCTGTATGCAGGGCCAAAAAATATCCTCATGCTCAGATTCCTGAAAGTCGAGGAGGCGTCCTGGAGGATACAGAGAGATTTTTGAAAAATTCGGAGGCAGAGAAGGAGTTGTACCCTTACTGGGAATATACAGAATGTCTTTTCCCCTATTGAAGTGTTGAAGTTGGCACCGATGATGCAGCGCTGACAGGAATCTTTGTCTACGGGAAAGCAGTGGGTGTGGTCGTCGTCGGCGAAGCGGTCGACAACTAAATGTTCGTCGTCAGACTGTCTTGTCGATGTCAGCAACAGTGACATCATCCCGGTTTTGGTCGACGACATGGTCGCAGTTGTCGCCCTGATCACTGACATAGTGGAAGTCGCCGTCGTTGATGCTCCTGGCGACAGATGGTAAGTTCTTCGTCGACAGTCGATTTTTCATTGAAGAGAGCTTCTTGAATGGGATTTGAGGAGCAGATGGAGGTGCTGAATTGTTGCAGGGATTCTGCACATATACAGAACTACGCGCAGGAAACCAGGACCTCAGTGTAAAGTGGTGCACCAACAACCCACTTTAGTGCCCGGAAACCCTATCCGACTAGCTAGTGTGTCTCATTCGTTCTCCGTACTACAGCGAAGCTACCAATGATTAGGCATCCTAGAACATGTAACTCAGACTCTCTCAGTTATCGCGGGAGCAAGAACACTCTTTCGCCAACTCACCCATACTTGTCCGCAACTTGAGTAATCAGAGACACAGTATAGTTTAAAATGTTTATTTTAACTAACGTGCTCTATAATGCAGTACACGAGCCAATACTAGCAGCAATATGCATAAACTCAATATAGTGAGCATTGTTACAGTTCCATAGAATATGAACGGGGAGAGCATTATATAGCTAGTGGGAAAAAAGGCCTACTATGCCTTGCCACCCTCCTCGTGCTAGGAACTAGTTTATAATAATTATAGAAGACCTCTGGGCTTTGTCAGGGGGACCTCATTACTCCGAGTCTAGATGCAAAGGTTTACATCTCCGGACAAGCACAGCTCTTCTTCGTTGGAATGATCTTCTCCAAGTGCCTAACATGCATGTCATGCCATACTAAAAGCACTCTATTTTCAGTAGTGCAGCTGTGGCAGTGTTGTGTCTAACATGCGTGGGACTGACCAACAGCAGATTAATGGAGCACATTATTTTTTGACCTTGAACACGCTGTGCAGACGGAGCCTCAAGAGTACAGCAAGAGAAGTGAAAGGTAGATAGTTCTCATGCGAGAGAGCACAAGCAGAGGAGTTGTGCAAAACAAATGCATGTAGAAACGTGTGCAAAAAGCAGCAACATGGCAGCCAAGCTTATACTAACCCATAACCTCACTACACCCTCCCCTTGGTAAGTCCATCGCATATAGTCATAGGACGAACACAGAGTCCAGGAAGTATGAGCAGAGTTCAAAAGCGTCCATATTCCATGAAAAAAAAGTGTCAGTCTTGCAAATAGGTGCCAAAAAAAATATATGACAGTATAAATAACAAGGGGACCCGATATTGGTAGCTTTGGACCTCGGGTGATTAATTATTTTTAGAGAACAAAGGTCCTTAGCATAATAATGTATAATGAAAATATTTCAACAGACTTCGATAAGACCTATGGACATTCTTCCAATGTCCAGCCGGACAGAGGAACATTTATTACAACAATATAATAGGGTTTAATCAAGATGTAGATCACAGAAAAAATGAAACAAGGGCACAATCCTGTACCGAGTTTTGACAGAGGGAAATAAGAAAGAGGCAAGAATAGCAGGCAAGAGCTTTTGGAGCAAAAAGGTGGCTTACAATACAATAAATTCTTGAGTAAGCTCTGACCAACAGAAACCACAATACACTTTTCACAATGGATAAATTGTGGTGCTGTTATGAAAAGTCGACGTTTCGATCCCTAACTCCTAATACAATGGGATCATCCTCAGGACTACACAATAAACAGTTGCCTGATTTGATTTTTACGCCTGTGGGATTTAACCAGGGAGAGAGGGAGACAAGAAAACATAATAAGGTACACCATTTCTATAAAGAAAGCGTGTCAGCATCAGTCTGAGTCGTACACAACATATGTAAGGTCCGTGAATGAGATGGCGAAGTGAAGCCAGGCACATTAGCACATGCACTAGCTGTGGGTTAATTAATTTGAGTCGGTGAACAAGTCAAGGCTTTGTGAGCGTAAGTGGCCAAGATGGCAATTTTGACATCTGACAGAGCTATGATGTCTAGGTGATGAATTATCAGAGGCAAACGGCGCGGAATGCTGACCAAAAACATGTGCATAATAGGCAGTGAATGAACTGTTAAGGAACGTTTTTGAAAGCGAGCACTATGCCATGTTAAGACACGTCCTAAGAAGTTGGTACGACGCAAGCAATACACGGCGTGAAGCGAAGAGAATTTGTGTGTAAGTGAAGATGGAGGCGCAATAGTGAAAGGTAAAACGAACTTGTGAGGGTGATTGCGAGTTGTGGATTATTAGAAAGCGAGACGTCGTCATGGTGGTGTTATATATACTCGCTAGAAGCTGACCTTCAGTTTGGCTCGTGGAGTGCCATAGAAGGCAAGGGTGGCCTTTGGTATTGCGTGGAATCACCTTTGGAAAAACAGAAGAATTAGTGACTGATTGCGTGAATTGGTCATGTGGCGAAGGAGTGAAGGAGCAGAGAGTTGGATACCTTGAGTCGGGCTAGTGGCCGTGTCAGGGAGATAGATAACTGAATCCTGACTTCAGGCAGGGAAGGGCGTCTGCATGGTTGCACCCGGATGTATGGCAGCAAACAATGGCTGCCGATAACTGCGGAGCTGTGGAAGAGGGAGCGGTATTAGTTAAGGGAAGGGAAAGGCTGAGGCCAGGTGTGCCATTGCGGAGTGGCAGGCTTACCTCAATGGAGTCTCTCTCCTCCGGAGCGGGGAGTCGTCCGGTCTTCTGTTCGTAGGGGTAGATACCCTTGAACAGGGAGTAAACCATTGCGTGCTGTAAATATGGAAACTCCGAGTATGTGTGAAAAGCGAAGAGGGACTGGACAATCAGTCCGTGTGCAGGCGTCAGTGTGGGGGCCATTTTGGGTTGGGAAACTAAGCTGACAAGCAACATGGGAAGGTGCAATATAGTTACAGTGATCGGCCGTAAGTGTTGAATAAGGGATCGGCGGATAAAGTGGCAGTGATTTTTAGTTGAAGTGTCTAATTACAATTGCATATACAATTTGGATGATACAAATATACAGAGTGATTGGAAGGAAAGAAATTCTGGCAGTGAAATGAAGGGCATTACGTACAGTTGTTGGACAAGGGACTGAAAAAATATATACAGTCATATAAAGATTAAGAACAGGGTTGGTGCTTAGAAAGTGCTTACCGAATCATCTGTTCTACAGAAACCAATATGTACATATTTACAATTCAGAGACATGGTATTTCAAGACAAGGATTACATTTGGATTCATGTGTTGTCATGGTCAATAAAGATTTAAAAACAGCTAAGCTTTAGAAAATAAATTGATGAAAATTACAGCAATGTTGTCCAGTCCTCTGTTCTATTCAGGCCAGTGAGTATTGAATCAAAGAGGAGGATTGATTTTAGTTCCTCTCTGTTCAACAACTGAGACATGTTACCACCACGTTGGGGTAATTTCAAGGCTTTGAGAATTGTCCATCGAATGTCATCCTCGTTGTGATTAGCATCAGAGAAATGGTCGACCAGGGGCGCATTTGGAATCCTGCATCGGATGCGACTCCTGTGTTGGCAGATCCTGGTCTTGACTCTTTGTGTTGTTTGACCAATATATATTTTCTGACATGGACAATGGATAAGATAAATAACATTGGCTGTATTACAGTTGGAGAATGACTGGCTGTGTACTGTAATGTTCTTGAAAGTAAAGCTTTTACCCTCAATGGTAAACAAACAAACGATACAACCACCACATTTAAAATGTCCAATGATGGGGGAAAGACCCCAAACAGCATCGAGAGTAGAGGTGTTAGCAGAGACAGGTAAGGAGGCTCTGATCAGGTGATCCTTCAAGTTTTTATTCTTTTTGAATGCGAATAAGGGTTTGTCTATATCGAGACTTCCTACATTCAGAATGGGCCAGTGGTGTATCATTTTCCTCAGTTGGTTCGATACCGGGGAGAAGGTTGTGACACGTGCAATTCTTTGCATTTCTTTTTTGGGTTTTGGAGTCAACAAGATTTCTCTGGGGCAGTACCAAGCGCGCTTTGACGCATTTTTTACAATTCTTTTAGGGTATCCCCTGTCTTTTAGTTTAGAGGTAAGAACAGTCGCCTCTCTGAAGTAATCAGCCTTACAGGAACAGTTTCTCCTGATTCTAAGAAATTGGGAATAGGGCAATGAATCCCTTAAGGCCCTAGGGTGATTGCTGGTGTAGTTCAGAAGTGTGTTCCGCTCAGTGGGTTTGCGGTACAGGCGTGTTAGTAGCTCACCATCAGAGTGAAAAATTGTCAGGTCTAGAAAAGCGATGGAGTTGTTGTCAGTCGTGATTGTAAAGGACAACCCTGAGCAATTATTATTCATCCAATGTAGGAATTGGCGTAGAACGTCGACATCTTGTCTCCAAATAATAAAGATATCGTCGATGTATCTACGCCAAAATCCAATGCCTGGAAAGAAGGGGTTTGTTGGAGTAAGAATGACGTTCGTTTCCAAATGGTCCATGAAGAGCACTGCTATATTCGGGGCAAAAATAGCCCCCATAGAAGTGCCTTTGATTTGTTGATAAAAGATGTTGTTAAACATGAAGAAATTGCGAGTTAGGCAAAGTTCAAGAAGTTGTAGAATAAAATTGCTGGGAACAGCATGTGGGCGTGGGCGCGAGTCCAGTGTCTTTTGTATTACCAAAAGGGCAGCTGTTTACGGTATGTTTGTGTACAAAGACTCCACGTCCATAGTGCAAAGATTTTCAGAAGTGGGACTATAGGGGTGGCGTTCAATCATGTTTATCATTGCCATTCAATCTCTCACATAGCATTGGGTAACTGGGACGAACTCCTTGATGAAAAAATCTACATATGCCCCAAGCGGTTCTAGAATTGAGCCGCAGGCGGAGACAATTGGTCGGCCTGGGGGATTGGTTGTGTCTTTATGAATTTTGGGGAGCGTGTATATTACGGGAGTGCGCGGTGTTTTTACATTCAAGAAACTGAATTCTTTTTTGGTGAGGAAGCCAGCATGGAGCCCCTCTGTGGTGGTCTTGAGGATCAGTCCCTGTATCTCTTTGGTGGGATTTACCGCCAGTCGCATGTAGTGATCCTTATTGTCAAGCTGGCGTTGGATTTCTGCTATGTAAGCCGTTTTTTCTTGAAGCACTATGCCGCCTCCTTTATCTGCGCTTTTGATTATTAGAGTGTCATTTGTTTTGAGGTGATTGATCGCTTGTTTTTCTTTGAGTGTAATATTAAAAGGAATGAACCTTTTATTACTCTGTAGGATAGAAAGGTCCTTGAGAACCATTTTTTCGAACGTGAGTATTTCTGTAGGTATCATTCCTGCAGATGGCAGGAAGGTGTGTTGGCAATATGTTCTGGTGTGGGATGTAGCTGGAAAAAGGCTTGTAAGCGGATGCACCGGAAAAATCTAAGTAGTTCCGTTTGCAGATCCATAAAGTTGGGTGGAACTGTGGGAACAAAGGATAGACCCTTTTTGAGGAGGGAGAGTTCGTCTTTAGCCAGTGAGTGAGTGGAAAGATTAAAAATGGGAATAGTATCGATGTATTGATCTGCGGAATAACCTGCTGTTTTCTTCACTCTCCCGCCTTGGGGCGGATCTTGCGGGCCCCTGGCAGAAAAAGAATGCTGGTGTGAGCCTCCGCGTCTGGTGGTGCTGCTGCCTTCTCCAGGGTCTGAACTATCTGATGAGTCTGCTGAGGTGTCTGAGAAGCCTACCAGATTCTGGCGTCTATTGTAACGGCCCCAAGGGCAATTGTTCTGATGAGTGGAGTAGGATCTGTTAGTATAGAAGTCTTTGTGTGGTAAGGGTAAGTGGTCTCTACACTGTAACTTTTTATATACTTCTTGATTTTGTTGGCTTTTATGTTCTGCTCGATTCTGTGAAAATCTGCCACTGTTTTTTCAATTTGTTCCAGTAGTTTTTTGGCTTCAGTAGTGGAATTTGAGTCTTGGATTTGTTTGAGAATGTCTGAAATCTCTATTTCTAATGTTTTAAGGGTTTCAGTGGCGATGTCAATTCCAAGTACTAGCCAATGGCGTGAGCAGGTGGTTCCAATATAACTAAAATTGGATATGTATTTGGGGTTGTCGGTGAAGATCCCGGGAATGTTGCGTACCTGTAGACCAAGGGGAATAACTTCTGCCTTGAGATAATCTGTGAGCATCAGAATCATTAACTGTAACCTAACCTGCTTTTTCCTGAGTTTCTCAAGTTGATCTGGTATTGAGGTGTTAGATGAAGTGGGTATATCCGAAGTAACAGATAATAATGAGGGGCCTGAACAAAGCTGTTTAATGTAATCGTACGTGTATAGTGGTGCAAAGGCTGACATACTGTGGTGTACAGATGGGGACTAAAGAGAAAGGATGGGAAGGTGGGAGATAGAAAGGAATATGCTACTTACCAGTATGCATCTGTTCTTGGCATGTAGAGCTGCAGATCTATACACTGTGCATAGATCGCCATCTGGTGTTGGGCCCGGATGTTTGCAGTTTGTTTTTCTTCTTGGACAGTCTTTGGAAGTCACGAGTTCGGTGACTCCTCCTTCGGTCCGTACTGCGCATGGGCTTCGGCTCCATCCCCAGATTGTTTTTCGCCAGCAGGGAAAAGATGGAGCGTAGTGATAATAGTGAAGAAACCCATATGTGTTGTATCTAAATAAGATAGCCTGGAACGGATACAGGTAGCTGGGGAGGCGGGTGGGCGTGTATAGATCTGCAGCTCTACATGCCAAGAACAGATGCATACTGGTAAGTAGCATATTCCGTTCGAGGCATATGAGCTGCAGATTATACACTGTGCATAGATTATATAGTATCCGTTGCAGTAGTTTGAAACAGTGTCTTTAGTACAGCCTGGCCCACACTAGCTTGTTGTTTGGAGTGCACATCTACACAGTAATGTTTTGTGAAGGTGTGCGGTGTTGACCATGTGGCTGCCTTGCAGATGTCATCTAAGGGAATGTTCCCTAGAAAAGCCATAGAAGCCCCCTATCTTTCTTGTAGAGTGGGCTTTAGGTGGTACAGATAATGTTCGTTTTGCTTTGTGATAGCAAATTTGTATACACTTTACAATCCACCTAGCTATCCCTGATTTTGAAATGGGGTTGCCTTTATGCGGTGGAGAGAAGGAGAGGAACAACTGTTTAGTCTTTCTGAAAGGTTGCGTTCTTTGTATGTAGTACAGTAAGGCCCTTTTAACGTCAAGTGTATGTAGAGCCCTTTCCGCAACAGATTGAGGTTGCGAGAAAAAAAACGGTAATTCCACCGATTGATTGAGATGGAAGGGGGAAATGACCTTAGGCAGAAATTTTGGATTTGTGCGAAGTATCACCTTGCTGTGATGTATCTGTAGAAAGGGTTCTTGTATAGTGAACGCTTGTATTTCACTAACCCTTCTAAGGGAAGTGATAGCTACGAGGAAAGCTGTTTTCCAAGTAAGGAACTGTAGCTCACATTTATGCATTGGTTCGAAAGGCGGACCCATTAGCCTTGTAAGAACTACGTTTAGATTCCATACAGGTGAAGGTGGTGCCCTGGGTGGAATTACTCTTTTAAGGCCTTCCATAAAGGTTTTAATAGCAGGCACTCTGAACAGTGATAAATGCTGTCTGTTTTGTAGGTAAGCAGCAATTGCTGCTAGGTTTAGACGGATGGATGAGTACGCCAGGTTACACCTTTGAAGATGGAGCAGATAGCATATGATGTGCTGTATGGAGACATCTAAAGGGTTGATTGTATTGTTACAGCAGTAAACAACCAATCTCTTCCACTTTGCGGCATAGCATGCTCGAGTGGTAGGACGTCTGGCTTCCTTGATAATGTTCATGCAATCAGGGGGAAGATTAAGGTATCCAAATTCCAAGATTTCAGGAGCCAGATCGCAGGGTTGAGCTGAGCTGGGTACGGGTGCCTGATTTCTCCATGGTTCTGGGTTAGGAGGCATGGGGACAGGTGCAGTTTTTGATGTGGTACCACCGATAGCTGTAGTAGTGTGGTGTACCACGGCTGCCTGGCCCATGTTGGGGCTACCAGAATGAGTGTGAGGGAGTGCTGCTGTAGCTTCCTTACCACTAACGGAATTAGCGGGAGAGGAGGAAAGGCGTATGCAAATCTGCCTGACCAGTTCATCCATATCGCATTGCCTTTGGACAATGGGTGTGGGTATCTGGCGGCGAAGCTTGGGCATTTTTTGTTTTCGTGGGTGGCGAAGGGGTCTATTTGAGGGTGCCCCCACTTGTGAAAGAATGGGTGAAGAACTTGTGGATGCAGTTGCCATTCGTGCATTTGCTGCGTTTGTCTGCTGAGCAGATCTGCGATGGTGTTTTGTATGCCTGGGACGTGTTGTGCCAGGAGAAAGATTTTTTGTGGAATTGCCCATCTCCATATGCTCTGTGCTAAGCGGGAGAGCTGGGGAGAGTGTGTCCCCCCCTGTTTTTGAATATAATACATTGCAGCCATATTGTCTGTGCGAATGAGGACTGCCTTGGCTGAAATCTGAAATTTGTTTCTGAAACGATTTCAGGGCTAGAAAGATTGCCAATAACTCCAGATGGTTGATGTGGAATAACCTCTGTTGTGGCGTCCATAGACCTTGGACTGTGAGGTGTGATAGATGCGCTCCCCAGCCGGAGAGCGATGCGTCCGTTGTTAGAATCACCCGAGGAACCGGGTCCAGGAACGGTCGCCCTTTGGAAAGGTTTGTGGTGTTCCACCACTGCAGAGATCGATGGGTGCGGCCGTCCACCAACACCAGATCCGTCAGCTGTCCCTGGGCCTGGTTCCACTGGCGTGCTAGGCACTCTTGGAGTGGACGCATGTGAAGTCTTGCATGGGGCACTATGAAAATGCAAGACGCCATCATCCCTATTAGTTTCATGAACACTCTTGCTGGGAGAGAGTGCTGAAGAAGGAATTTTTGGCGCAGGGCTTGCATGCCTGCGATTCTGGCTGAGTTGGGATAGGCTATAGCTTTTGAGGTGTCTATAGTGGCACCGAGGTATTGCTTTGTGTGAGACGGTATTAAGTGGGACTTTTGGTGATTCACCGTAAAGCCTAGCTGGTGGAGTAGTTGTATGGTAGTGTTTGTATTCTGCACACACTGGTGGTAGGACGCGGCTTTTATGAGCCAGTCGTCGAGGTAGGGGAAGACGTGAATGTTTTGTCTTCTGAGGTGTGCTGCCACTACTGCCAGGCATTTGGTAAACACCCGTGGTGCGGTTGTGACCCCGAAGGGGAGAACCTTGAACTGATAATGTTGGCCGTCCACCACAAATCGGAGGTACTTTCTGTGAGCAGGGTGTATTGGAATATGAAAGTATGCGTCTTTCAGGTCCAGTGTAGTGAGAAAGTCGCCTTGACGGAGGAGTGGGAGAACTTGCTGAAGGGTTACCATATGAAAATGGTCTGAATGGATGTGTGCATTTAGAGGCCGGAGGTCTAGAATGGGCCGTAGGGTCTCGTCTTTCTTCGGTATGAGAAAGTACAGAGAGTAGACCCCTAGATTTTGCTGATCGACGGGTACCTGCTCTATCGCGTGTTTTTGCAGGAGGGAGAGTACCTCTTGTTTGAGAAGTGTGGTATGTTCTTGTGACATCGCACGGTGTCTGGGTGGGATATTTGGGGGGGTAGAAGTTAGCTCGAGACAGTACCCTGACCGAATAATTTGGGTCACCCATTTGTCTGATGTTATGGCCTCCCAGGTTTGAAGGAAGTGTTGTAGTCTGCCCCCGACCGGAGTGGAATGGTCTGGGGGGAGCGGGGGAAAGTCATTGTGTGGGCGGTGTGGCAGAACTGGCGGTGTTGGTTTTGCCCCTGCCTTTATTATTGTTTCCTCGATATCCACCTCTTTGGTAGCCCTTTGAGAAGGTATTCTGAGGAGGGGACTTGTAGGACGTGGAGGCGTTATCGGAAGAGTAACCTCTGCCAGAGCCTCGAAAGGAGGAACGGCGAAAGGAGCGTCTAGGGGTTTGTGATTGCAGGGCTCCCATAGACTTCGCCGTATCTGTATCCTTCTTCATTTTTTCCAGGGCTTCGTCTACTTTTGGGCCAAATAAGTATTGTTGGTCAAAAGGGTGGTTTAATATAGATGCTTGGACCTCTGGTTTAAAGCCTGAGATCCTGAGCCAGGCGTGACGGCGAAGCAGAACACTGGTGTTTATAGCCCTGGACGCCGTGTCTGCTGCGTCAAGTGCACATTTAATAGAGGTGTTGGTAATAATTTTTCCCTCTTGTATGAGTTCATGAGCCTTATTCTTATATTTCTCTGGGAGATGCTGCATGAGAGCCTCCAGCTCATCATAGTGCGCTCTATCGTACCTCGCCAGCAGCGCCTGCGTGTTGGCGATGCGCCACATATTGGCAGCTTGCGAGGCAGTGCGTTTGCCTGACGCATCTAAGAGCTTGGACTCCTTATCAGGTGGTGGAGCCTCACCAGATGACAGAGTTGGAGCGCTTCCAAGCTGTGGAAACCACTAATGAGTCTAGGGGCGCAGGTCCTTTAATATAGGCAGGATCCGTGGGGGCTGCTTTGTACTTCTTTTCTATTCTTGGGTTTAAGACCCTAGCTCTGACGGGGTCTTTGAAAACCTCTGTGGCATGCTTGGTCACCCCTTTTAGCATTGGTAATATAGCGGTGGATTTATCTGCTATGTCAAATGTGTCAAGTAGGAAGTCTTCCTCAACTGGATCACTGTGTAACTCCACCCCATGATAATGTGCCGCCCGTTGTAAGAGGTGGTGGAACCCCAGGGAGTCCTCTGGTGGAGACGGCCTGGATGGATAGAGATCATCCTGAGGCACATCTGGGACATCGGGATTGTGATAATCCTCCCATGGGTCAGGTGTTCCCGGAGGAGTGGGGTCCTGCGGGGCATCTGTGGGATCATAGAATGGATCTCCGTGGCCATCAGGGTCTGGAGACGGGGTTGGAGACCGATGAGGCAAGGGTGGAGAAGGTGGGGGCGGAGAAGGTGGGGGCGGAGATGGAGGGGGTGGAGGAGGTGGAGGAGGAAGAGGAGGAGGTGGAGGTGGAGGTGGTGGGGAGGGTACTCTGAACGGGGATGTGGCAGAGTCCTTCCGTTTTGGTGGTGGAGGAGAAGTTGGCTTGTCCAAAAGTATTTTCTTGGAAGACAAAATTAAATGTCCAGTCCTGGGATCCTTAGTTAAAGTCTTTTGATGAGGATCCGGTGTGAAAAGCTCCTCCGGCACCGATTCCTCCATCGGTGCCGATGTTTTCGGAACCGAAGGCTTCGTCGGTTTATCCGCGCCGTGCTTTCTCGGGGTGTCCGATTTTTTGGTCGGTGCCGAGGCAGGCTTCGACACGGAAGCGTTGGTGCAGAGGGATTTGTGTTTGGTGGGCACCGAGAGGCCAGGTTTTGACACCGATGACTTCAGAACGGAGCTTGTTTTCTTCGGTGCCGAAGAATGTTTTTCGGCGCCGCTAGGAGGCTGGCTCGGGCCCGAGCCGCCAGGAGACTTGTGATGCTTTTTCACCGGGCCCGAAGGTGGGGTGATGGAAGCAGTATGCTTGGTTTTCCCTAGGCCCGGAGGCGAAGGGGTAACCGGAGTCTCTTTCGGTATGGGCGTGGGAGGGGGGTAGAGTACTCACGACCCTCTGCGCCGGTGTGATCTCCTCCACGTCGGAGTCGTCGGCCTCGGAAGCGCTGACGACGTCGTCCTCCAGGTCGGTGTGCTGCTGTCCCGAAGCTCCGGTGTCTTCTCCGAAGATGTCAGGTGGAGCCGAGGTCGATGAGTGCGCCATGGTGCGTCGAGCTCGTCGATCCCGAATAGTCTTTTTCGAACGAAAAGACTTACAGGCGGGGCAGTCTCGGGCCTCGTGTTCGGGAGAGAGGCAGAGGTTGCACACCTGATGGAGGTCGGTGTGGGGAAATTTAGACCCACATTTTGGGCACTTCTTGAAGGGAGTCCTTTCCATCGGCTGAGACCGGAGTCGAGATAGGCCCGAAGGCCGCTGCCTATGCCTGGAATCGAAGAAGTGCCGAAGAGAGAGATGAAGAAGTCTATTTCGTCTAAGAATATCGATGGACGAGGGGGGGCGTGGCCAAGCTGGCTACCATGGCGGCTGCAGCTTGCTAGGGCTCCGAGACCGGGCCAGCAGAAAGACCGTTTCCAGGCGTTGCTCCTGCTGACAAACGCAACCCTGGGCACCGGACCGCTCCCGGAGTCTGTGGATGCGCTGACTCGGCGCGTGGAGGGAGAGGACCATCACGGTGGCGGAAAGCAGTGTCCGTCTGAGCCCCGGTGGCCCAAGATGGCGGCGGGCGCCCAAAAAAGACAGAGATAGCGCTCCCGGAGGCTGGCTGCAGGGCACACTTGAGACCGACGGACCCCCGCTCGCGGCACCCGCGTGAAGCGGCAACGGCAGAGTAGCGCTAGCGGAGCCCCGGAGGCTTCCTGGGCAACCGAGTGACATCGCGCCGGAATTGGCTCGCAGAAGACGGGACGCCATGTTGCCTGCGGCGCGCACCCGACACAGTGATCGGCGCTGTGAGTGACGCGGCAGAACGGTGTTGGGGAGAGACGACTCATCCCCTGCAGTGTCCTTACCGGAGGCAGCGTTGGCGGTGAGAGCGGCACGGGAGGGGAACCCTGGTGTGTCCCGGCGCACCATCGGGACGCCTGACTTCAAGATGGCGCCCATCGGGACATTGCCTTGGTAGTAACTGGAGTGCGACCCGGAGGACTGAGACTGCCGGCAGCAACAGTGAACGCCCTGCGCTCTCCTCATATCGGGCCTGAGGCGCCCTGCCCTGCGGGGGATGGCGTGACTGGCGGACGCCTGACATCACCCCCCTAAAAGCGTCCTGCGAGTCTGCGGAGGGCAGCCCTATTGGAGATCCATTGTGGGACGTCCTCTGGACCTGGAGCCTCACCTGGCGGGGGGCCACGAAGCTGGACAGTCCACATCACCAGCTCTGATCGCTAACTCCTGGAGCCACCGCGTGGTACCCCCCGGACGGAGGACGAGCACCGGGGTGCCTACTGGACCCATGGTGACCTGCAGCAGAGGGCGGAAACGTACGGTGAGGGCACAATTCACTGGTGAGTGCGGGCCGGACGACGAGGCGACTCCTTTACCTCCCTGGAGGACGAGGGATCCCGCGCCAGACGAGCACGAAGCGCGGAGGTGCCCTGGTCGCAGCGATGGGGAAACCCAGAGGGACCCAACAGACGACGGTTCCGGAGACGGCCCCGGAGAAGATGCCCAGATCCCGGACATGGGTGGGCGCGGTGGAGACACAACCCGACGCCTCGGTCTCCGTCATGTTGGACCAAGTTCTAGCCGCCATTGAACATTCCAGAGTCTCGATGGAGGAGAGGCTCGGGACACTAGCGACAGACATCAATCTTATCCGCGACGACCATCGGAAACTGGCGGATAGAGTGAAAGACGGGGAGCAGAAGATGGCGGACATGCAGCCAACGATCGATAAGCACCAGCAGACTCTTCAGGAGGTACTGCATCGCCTGACGATCATGGAAGAACGTGCGGACGATTTGGAAGGACGCTCACGACGCTGCAACATTCGCGTCCTGGGGCTACCCGAGGGAATTGAAGGCGCAAACCCCTTGCACTTCTTGGAGACATGGGTGAAATCCTTCACTCCGGAAAAGGAGCGCTCAGCGTTCTTCTCCCTGGAAAGAGCCCACAGGATCCCGGCTCGCAGACCGCCGCCGGGTACACCCCCACGGCCGATGATAGCGAAGTTCCTCCATTTCCGGGACAGGGATGCAGTATTACGCGCGGCGCGGGCGGCAGGCGCCCTACAGGTGGACAATCAACGGGTTATGGTGTTCCCGGACTATGCCAGAGCGGTTCAACAACAACGGGCCTCCTTTTTGCATGTCAAACGCCGGCTGCGCGAGAACAACATTCAATACTCCCTACTATTCCCGGCTCGCCTCAGAGTGGTTCACGCCGAATCCACTGTATTCTTTACTACTGCCACAGAGGCTCAGGATTGGGCAGACTTGCATTGCACGCGGCAGTCTAGAGCGGAGAGCACGAGAGACCCCCACCCCAAGCCTTCACGATCCGGAAAGCGTTCACAGCGGCGCCCACGTGGCGGAGTGGGTGGCAGGGATCGGGCACGCACCCAGGACTCTCCGGATTTAGAGCAGATTGTGAAAGAAAGGAGGGAGGCTCTGCAAGCTGTGATCGATCTGCAAGCATCCCCCCTGCCGGACGACATAGATAGACCGCCGCATATCTTTACCTCGGAAGGGGAGAATGAAAGCGACGGAACACTGTCGGGGGAGGACTCTGTGACGCCCCCCATGGTCACTCCACAGACGGCGGACCACATTCTGGACGAACAATCTGGCTCTTAAACGAAATGAGATGGGACTCTAGAAACTGACATGGAGCTAAGTATACTCCCCTCCCGCCCGTTGTATTTAGACATCAGACCCACTATTTGCTACAGCAGAAGCAACGTTCATTTTCCCTACTAATGGCCCGATTAGTTTCTGGCCCAGTGCGCATGCACCACCGCCCCCTTCTTATATTGTTGTACCCCCCTTAATTGGGTAAACAGGTTTGGACGCATCGTTGCCGACGATGGGCCCTACGCATTGGGAATGTTCCCCGACCCCGATGGTTCTGTTGCTTATCCCAGTTCAGTATTTCCCTCACCTCCCGCATGGCATGACACAGATCCAAACATCCACTACCTATGACCGCGCAGCGTTGGGGGGACACAGGCACCCTTAGCCAGCTCGTGCGACGGAGTCTTACACTCCTCGGTAGGCGCAGTCCTCACGCATGGCGAGTAGGCACACGGACATGACACCTCACGCGCCGCATAACGACGTTACTATCCTCACCCTCAATGTCCGGGGGCTACACACTCCGCGCAAACGATACGCGGCGTACTCTTACGCAAAGCGTCACAATGCCCCGATAGTGTTTTTACAAGAGACGCATCTCATCGCGAAAGAAGTCGGGAAACTACAGTCAAAATGGAGAGTCTCATATGCGCCACGACTTATTCGGCGTATGCACGCGGGGCGTTGATCTGGGTACGGCCGGGAACCCCCTTTCAGGAGCTTCGGAGGGTGGTTGACAAAGAAGGTAGATATACACTGCTGGAGGGTCTATCGGATGGGCAGGCGGTACTTCTCGGTAGCATTTACGCTCCCAATGTGGATCAAGACAAGTTTTGGGACCATCTCACAGGGGTCCTTGCCCCGTTTGCCTCCATACCCTAGGTCCTGGGAGGAGACTATAATTGCACGATCGACCTGCACCTTGACCGCGCGCACCTCCCTCCACTGCACTCCCCGGCACATAAGCAAACTGATAGATTTCGGGCTTGGATTAATCACTGGTCGCTCGCCGTTGCATGGCGAATGCGCCACCCCTTGATCAGAGTGTATTCCTTCCACTCTATCCCCCACAATCTGCGCGTTCGTCTTGACCGCTTTTTATGCTCGGCGGCTATATTACCTAAGGTGGTCAATTCGGACTACCTGGGTAGGATCAGATCTGATCACGATGCTCACATCCTCCAGTTACACTGGCGACCCCCACGCCCACCGGTCCCCAAATGGCGTTTACCGCGGGACTGCCTGGCGGACCAGGTCTTCCGGCACGATCAGGAGAGTAGCATCCAAGACTATTTCTCGAGCAACTCAGGCACGGCATCAACTAGATTAGTGGAGTGGGATGCATTCAAGGTGGTAGCCCGGGGAGAATGCTTGAAGCAAATAACGGGGGCTAAACAAGTGCTGGAACAGGCTCTCACAACGACGGAGCAACGCTTGGCTGCTCTCACCAAACGGGATGTCACAACCGAGGAGGAGGCGCGACGTGTAGCCGAGGCAAAAACGGCCTATCAGGCTGCCTCCGCGGACCTACGAAGGTACAATTTCCGGTCGTATGCTACACGGATGCATAAAGAGAGGGACAAAACAGGCACTCTCTTGGCGTGGTTGGCCAGGCAGGAAACGGACATCAAGCCCATCACCGAGGTACTGGACCGTGAGGGGGCGTTGGTGCGCTCCCAGGCGGAGATTCTAGGGGCTTTCCGGGACTACTATGCTGAGATATACAGCGACCCTGCCCCCACCCCGCAAACTGTAGTGGATCGATTCCTCGATCCTCTCCCTATCCCAACCATTACGAGGACAGAAAGGGAGACCCTAGACGCCGTAATTACTGCGGCAGAGGTGAAGCGGGCCCTGCAGGCCCTTGCCCGCAATAAGGCTCCGGGGCTAGATGGGTTCCCCTTAGAATATTACACGACATTCGCGGTGCACCTAGTCCCTCGATTGGTGGAAGTGTTTGCGGCGGCACTGAAGAAGGGGGAGTTACCGAAATCCATGCGAGAATCCGTCCTTGTGACGTTCTTGAAACCCCATAGGGACCCGCAACACATGGCCTCCTATCGCCCGATATCGCTGTTGTCCGCCGATTGCAAACTCCTCGGGAAAGCACTCGCGGACAGATACGTACAAATCATACACACCCTGGTCCACCCGGATCAGTGCGGATTTATTCCCGGCAGATGAACGTCCCAGAATATACGTCGGGTGTTCCACATTCAGGATCAGGTAAGGGGAATATACCCCGAGCGGCCTGTCTCATCCTGGATCTTGAGAAGGCCTTTGACTCCCTCACATGGCACTTTCTGTTCTCGGTACTGCAGCGGGCGGGCATTGGACCCACCCTCCTCGCCTACACGCGCCTACTGTACACTGGGCTCACCTCGCGGATGCGCCTAGGTCGATATATATCGACGGAGTTCGCGGTTCGGAGGGGCACGCGACAGGGCTGCCCACTGTCCCCTCTACTTTTTGCTCTGGCGGTGGAGCCGCTCGCCATACGCCTTCGACAGGAGGGGGGGAGCTGGGGCATCCCAGTGGCGGGCACAGTGCATAGTGTTTCCTTATACGCTGATGACTTGTTGATCTATGTGCGGGACATTACCGACGACCTGACCCCCCTCTGGGAAACCTTGACGGAGTTTGCGACGGTCTCGGGACTACGGGTGAATTGGGACAAGTCCACGATATACCCGCTGCACCCGGATCTGCCCCCGCGGGAGGTTCGACTGGGTGCTCAGTGGGTGCCCTGGAGTGCGGAGGCCCCTCGATACCTTGGGATCCGTCTCTACCACTCCCCCACAGATATGTTTGAGGGTAACCATAATAGGGCACTGGCTAGTATTAGGGCTGCGATCAGATTTTGGAAGAGGCTTCCACTGGCTCCAATTGGGAGAGTGGCGCTAGCCAAGATGATCATAGTCCCAAGATTGTTGTATTTTTTTACCAATCTGCCAGTGATCCCGCCCAGAGCCTTTTTCCGGGACCTAGACTCCCTCCTTAGCGCACTCATTTGGGGATCCACTAGGCACAGGATAGCCCTGAAAAAACTGCAGCTACCCACCACACAGGGTGGCTTGGGAGCCCCCTCATTTGAGGCCTACTTCTTGGCAGCACAACTGCAATGGCTGTCTCACTGGACGGCAGACAGATACACTGTGGAAACTCACACTGTCGCAGGACGGATATCGGCCCCGGAGATCCGTCGCCTACTCCTCCCTGGCACTAAACCAAAGCGCACATACCCTTTACAAGTATCGGTGGTGCGTAAGTGCATGATGAGGATACACCGTATGTCCCCGGGGGTTCCACTGTACTCCCCTCTGCTCACCCTGGTGGGGTGGCCCAAACAGGAACACTACTACACCAATAGCGAGCTCCGCACGTGGACATCGTGCGGATTAACAGAGGTGGAGTCCCTATTCGAGGAGGGGCAACTAAGACCATTCCATAGCCTAGTAGAAGAGTATGATCTTCCCCCGGGACAATTCTTGCTCCATCGCCAACTCCTAGCGAGCTAGCGACCGCATCAGGACCTAATCAAAGGGGAGCCATGCACACATCCGGTTCTTCACGCGATCTTACGCATGGGCGTGGGGCGCCATCTTACTACCTGGCTTTATAAAGCCATCCGGGAACTGTCTTACAAACCACTGGAGACCCTGCGAGCCACTTGGGAGGCCGAAATTGGGCGTGCGTTCCACGAGGGGGAGTGGGGGAGAGCCTTGGAGTACCCTAAGAAGGTCTCTAGGAACGCACGCTTTAAGAACATTCAATACTACATCCTGCATAGGGCCTATTTAACACCCGCACGCCTCCAACGGTTCTACCCTGACACTCAGCCCCTCTGTCCCAGATGCCAAGAGCGGAATGCAGATTTCCAACATATGTTTTGGAATTGCTCCACCATCAAAACTTTCTGGCACCTCATTCACACCGCACTAGGTACCCTCACGGGGCTAACCTGCATGACCACATGGGAGGCCACCGCCCCAGGCATCTTCCGCGCGGGTAAACAACACAAGGTGCGGACTCGCTTCCTCTCCCTGGCGGTGCTTTTGGCCAAACGCAGCATCGCTATGCACTGGCGCTCCCCCACAGGTCCACCGCTGGCGGCTTGGGTGGGAGCTACACACAAGTGGGCGGCGGCAGAGGAGGAGACGTTGCGGGAGGAGGAGGTGAGAGGGGTCCGCAAACACCACATATCAATGGAATGGGCCATGTTATTGTATCAGTTCAAGCAGCTATCCCCGGGTGCAGATCCAACGGACAACCCACTCACACCGTCGGCTCAGCACGCGCAGTCACAGACCCCGCCCAACCAATCTCTCGACATTCCACCCACATGATCTTATTACATACCCCAACATCGGTTATGCTAACGTAATTCTAGGTCGACCCCCAATAGGATAGACACTCATGAGACACAGAGGTGCCTTACCCCAACGACACTACAAACCCTCGCCGATATCATTGATTGTGCCTGTTCATGCCTCCCCCCCCCCCCTAGTTTAGGCCTTCGTTTTACCCTAGTTTATGTGCCATATCTGGAACCTGAGAAACCGGGGTATACACCTCATATCAAGTCTGTACGTGGGTTATGTTTTCCGATGACGTATCACTGATATATGCAGCTGATGTGTACCACTATTGAATGTACTATCTGTTATAACTATCTGAAAGATCTATATGATGTACAATGTGTCTAATGTAAAAATGGCAATAAAAATAAGTTAAAAAAAAAGAATATCGATGGACGAGTATTTTTCGTTGAAGGTCGAACTGGAAAGGTTCGAAGCCGGAGCACAAAGTATTACATCCGAGCCCGATGGCGGAAAAAAACAATCTGGGGATGGAGCCGAAGCCAATGCGCAGTACGGACCGAAGGAGTTGTCACCGAACTCGTGACTTCCAAAGACTGTCCAAGAAGAAAAACAAACTGCAAACATCCGGGCCCAACACCAGATGGCGATCTATGCACAGTGTATAATCTGCAGCTCATATGCCTCGAACACACTCAATACTAGGTTGGCCCAACCGAGAGTAGGTTGGGAAGGGTAGAAAACTCTTGCAAACCAGCGATTGCGCTAAGTGACAGTATAAATAACAAGGGGACCCGATATTGGTAGCTTTGGACCTCGGGTGATTAATTTTTTTTAGAGAACAAAGGTCCTTAGCATAATAATGTATAATGAAAATATTTCAACATAGACTTCGATAAGACCTATGGACATTCTTCCAATGTCCAGCCGGACAGAGGAACATTTATTACAACAATATAATAGGTTTAATCAAGATGTAGAGCACAGAAAAAATGAAACAAGGGCACAATCCTGTACCGAGTTTTGACAGAAGGAAATAAGAAAGAGGCAAGAATAGCAGGCAAGAGCTTTTGGAGCAAAAAGGTGGCTTACAATACAATAACTTCTTGAGTAAGCTCTGACCAACAGAAACCACAATACACTTTTCACAATGGATAAATTGCGGTGCTGTTATGAAAAGTCGACGTTTCGATCCCTAGCTCCTAATACAATGGGATCATCCTCAGGACTACACAATAAACAGTTGCCTGATTTGATTTTTACGCCTGTGGGATTTAACCAGGGAGAGAGGGAGACAAGAAAACATAATAAGGTACACCATTTCTATAAAGAAAGTGTGTCAGCATCAGTCTACACGACATATGTAAGGTCCGTGAATGAGACGGCGAAGTGAAGCTGGGCACAGTAGCACATGCACTAGCTGTGGGTTAATTAATTTGGAGTCGGTGAACAAGTCAAGGCTTTGTGAGCGTAAGTGGCCAAGATGGCAATTTTGACATCTGACAGAGCTATGATGTCTAGGTGATGAATTATCAGAGGCAAACGGCGCGGAATGCTGACCAAAAACATGTGCATAATAGGCAGTGAATGAACTGTTAAGGAACGCTTTTGAAAGCGAGCACTATGCCATGTTAAGACATGTCCTAAGACGTTGGTAAGACGCAAGCAAAACACGGCGTGAAGCGAAGAGAATTTGTGTGTAAGTGAAGATGGAGGCGCAATAGTGAAAGGTAAAACGAACTTGTGAGGGTGATTGCGAGTTGTGGATTATTAGAAAGCGAGACGTCGTCATGGTGGTGTTATATATACTCGCTAGAAGCTGACCTTCAGTTTGGCTCGTGGAGTGCCATAGAAGGCAAGGGTGGCCTTTGGTATTGCGTGGAATCACCTTTGGAAAAACGGAAGAATTAGTGACTGATTGCGTGAATTGGTCATGTGGCGAAGGAGTGAAGGAGCAGAGAGTTGGAAACCTTGAGTCGGGCTAGTGGCCGTGTCAGGGAGATAGATAACTGAATCCTGACTTCATGTCATAAAAAAATAGGCAAAGGTGAGCGCCAGCCAATTTAATCCATCAGTGTATGAGCAGTAAACCGCAACGGCTTCCAATAGGAAATCATTGTCATCGGTAGAAAACATGGAAGCCATCCAATTTAGCAAGCAGAATGAGCATTTGTGATCTTCACAGGTGGGTACATCTAGCACCATCGTAGGACAACTTGCGTGACATTCAATGTAGCTACGCTGTAGGAAATCCTACGCCGCCGCACAGATATCCCATTGTGCCAACACTCCAAGTGCAGCCGCACAAGCCATGAAACCAACCCCGGAGCATTCTTGCTCATGTGTCACTAAGGGACTCATCAACAGGTCGTAATCCAGGTCGGGAGAAGACGTAAAGATCCAAAGCCCGTTCAAATGATCATTCCAAGCACGAAAAGACGAGTTGTACACAAGTGTAGTACGCAAAGCAGAAAGACAGTCTATAAGACACGTTGAGTGTAGCCAGTGGCAGCGTGCCATAGCATTGAAGCATACGGTCACGGAGCAGTTGTAGCCGATCTTGGTAGTGTAGGACCTCAAGAGGTGCAGCCATTGCGTAGCAGGCAAATTAATAGAAGGACACCAGTGGCCATGGTAACCAACAGAGGCAATCCCCCAAAGACGCTGGAAAAAATAGAATGAATAAAGGCTGGTATTAAACCAAATACAGTCTGAAAAGAAGTCACAAGGCCAGAGCCCACAAGTTTAAAAAAATGCACCAGGCCATGTGTATTGGACGCATTGAAGATACGATTAATTAATTCACCGAAATGTAGTGGGAGATTGGTATTCAAAAGGGCTTGAATTTCGGAAATTGCACTTGCTATCTGCAGGACGAAAGTCTCGCGCGCAGAAGTGAGTGGGACCTTCTGTTGGAATAACAGCGCTTTTATTCTGCTCAACTTATTGAAGTCTGCTTTCAAAGTTGGGATGCAAGGCCAAATCGAGGTATCGAGCTTCCCATTTGGGGGCGGGAAAAGCACATTTTTACAACAAACTACACGCTGTGAAACTGTCACAATGTACGGTATGCATGCCAGCAAACCGCAACATTCCTCATTATTCAAAAGAAGATAGCTACCGTTAGCAAGCAGGGTGAAAGTGGGTTTTATAGCTGGTACCAGAATACCCTTTAAAACACATGCAAGATTTGGTGCGGTAACACTACAAGCCCCGCGTAACTGTATGTTTTTGCAGAGTAGGGATCGAGCTAATGCAGAGTCACAAGATTCCCCTGTAAGGTAAACCTCCTTGTCCTCTCACAAGCATCTGTATGTAAAAGGCAAGGACCACACTTCATGCAGGAAAGCAATGCCCAGGGGTTCATAGCGACCTATTGGGTAATGTTTCATGCAGGAGCTAAATTGAAACAAAGGGAAAGGCAACGCGATAACCCCGTGGATGAGCCAAACGGCGGTGTTAGTTTCAGCCACAGGGAAAGGTAAAGGGTCTATTTTCTCAATATTTAAGTGTGTACGTTGCATCTTTCATGGACATTAACCCCTTCCATGTGGCGCGAATTCCGCCGCGGTGCTGACCGTTTCTTGCGCGGGCGGGCTCATGACGAACGGTTCCGTCATGAGCACAGCTCAACCGACGCTCATGACGGAACCGTTCCGTCATGAGCATGGAAGGGGTTAACTGTTGTTTATCAGTCAAATTAAAAGGTAAAAACAAAGCAGTAGAGTTAAAAAAATCCCATGGCACTTTTCCCATTTTCAGAGTTTGCAAAGTGCATGTAAATTGCATTACTGAACGTAATTGAATTTGACCATGATACAACACAGATCCATCATCTTGTACAATATCAACAACAGACGAGACAATATTATATAATGTGTAAATGCGGGAAGATAGTGTGAATACTATTGTCAACAACAGCAAGTACCTTTTCTAGATTAGCCTGATCAATTTCCCTCAGGTGTCATGCAGCTTCATTTTGAGAAAGATTCCAGATTTCATTGTAAGCTGCGTAAATAAATATTTTTGTTCTTGGACCAGAGGGGCCCTTGATAAAATTGGTTAAATCAACATTACTGGATAACAGCGATAAATGTTTCTTTATTGACGAAAGGGACGAGTGTTGTAACCAATTTTGACATAATTTTCCCACAGAATACGTGGTAACAGAATGTGTATCAGCAAAACGGGGATCTAATATATCTTGTTTGGAACCAGGGTCTGTGTTGTAGAAACGCAATTGGCAGGCCAAACTAACCATCCTAGTGGGTCTAAACTAGAGACATTAAATGTAACATTCTGAAATAAAGCTTGCAGTTCTTCAACGGAATAATCAGTATGCATGCTCCAGTGTGATATAGAGCCAAGTGAGGAATGGTAGGGACATTCATCTGTTTTGTAGTGGCTAAACCAAAACAGGTAGTTTGATAAATAGAATCATTTAAGAATTGAATTTGATTTGAGATGAGGCACACGCGATGTAAAGCTTCAGTGTCACAAACCTGCCAGGATCTACTACTCCACACAGATGTTTAATCAATGGTGGTCTCCCAATGTTCATAGCCGCCAACTGACAATTTATCAATAAACGATTCAGAATATAGTAATTTCGTGTGGGTTAACATTACCTTGGAAGGCGATGTAATGTTTAATTTAAAATAAAAGGATGCCGGGTTGGATCAGTCAAAATCTGTAAAATAAGTCAACTTTCGTATTAGGGATTTGGAGCTGCCTTCTAATGGAGTGGGGCAATGTTCTCATTGTGTGCAATTTAAAACATTTCTAAATGTATTAGCTTTATGCAGGTAGTGATGTCCAAAATGCTGGTAACAATATAAATCGGGGTAACTTGCAGTATTTAAATACAAATCTTCAGCATCAAAGGCAGCATAATACTTCATATCTGAAAACAAAGACTGTATTGCTTGCACATCCCAATCATCTGAACGCATGTTCCGTTTCACTACATCACCCATTGATACATGAAGTATATTTGGTACATTAATAATCTCTGTAGGACCATGAATTTGGAAATCAACAGCATCACAGACCGTGCCATCAGCGACTGTAAAGGCGGAGATGTTAACAAAAGTCTGGTCTCGTTTCATGATGTGAGAAGACGAGTGGGGAGCCAAAGTTCCAGTTACCAACTGCACAGCGGAGCGTTCTGGTAGGAAGTGACCATTGATAAGAAGGAAAAAAAACTGTCACAAACCCAATGGACATGAACAGGAAAATCAGGATCAGCACCAACCAGATGTATGTCCAAGGAGGAACCAAATAAGTTGCTTTAAACCATGGAAAAAAATACTGAATTTCGTAGGGCCAGATGATGAGCTGGAAGTGGAGTCACAGGAAAAACATACCTGGTTGAGTGTAGTTGTCCGCAAACCTTGTAATGACCCACCGGTTGGATAAGCATATTCCGTTTCATCATTGCTGGTGGAAGCTGGTGAGATGAGCAAAGGATTAGCAACAGAGTCCATCTCGATGGTAATGTCATGTGGTGAGGTGTCAAATGGGCCAATCACTGGATTCCTTGAAATTGCATGACATGATGCAGCAGGTGTTATGCTATTCAGAATCGGCCAGATGTTGTAGCCTGACATTGTCCACTGAGATGTATCTGTTGCCTTTGTGATCAGGAAGAGGTGGTGAAATGACTGTACGAGTAAACTTCACGCCAAGCACTGGAACCGGTGCCCGATAAGAGGGGCCAAATTCTTTTTTGTTCTCCACCTTCTCTCGGACCAGTTCTCCAACTTTAGGTAGCCAGCCAACTACCGGAATCTGTAGTGCACCATCAGTGGCAGAGGGCAAATGGTCCTTCGCAAGACCGTCTCGGGTTTCTTGTAAGTCCTGTAAAATAGTAGAATGATTGTCTACGTCAAAGGTTGCAGCTGCCGCCACCATGTCTAGACCATCAAGGTCCGGAACAAACATCCTAATGCCAAAGAGCATTTCTTACGGGGTCCTCCCACCCAGAGATCTTCTAGGGAGATTATTACGGTCACGTTGCATGTCATATAAGTGGGCTAGCCAGTTCCTGCCAGTACCTAAGACTCTAGCTGTCAAGGATTGCTTTAAGTCACGGTTCATTCGCTCCACAACCGAATTGTCCTCAGGCCTGTATGGAGATGAAAATTTCACCTGCAGTCCCAAAGACCCTATTGTATCCTTGTACGCCTTAAAGGCAAACGCTGGACCTTGATCAGAATGGAAGGTGCCACATGCAAAAATTCCCACAAAGACACGCAAATCCTTGATGACATTTTGAGCGTCAGCACTGCGTTGTGGCCAAACCCATACGAAATGTGTGCACGAATCAACTGCAACTAAGATGTATTTATAAGCAGTATATGAAGAAAATGGACCGCAGTGATCAAGATATACACAGCCAAGAGGCTTATTAGAAATGCAGAGCTGTGTCAGTGGCGGACATGTGACTGTAGAGGGTTTAATCTGTTGACAAACGTCACAAGAAAGCACATAATTACGTGTCTGTTTATATAAACCACGCCACCAGTAACGTTGCTGCAAAATAGAAACCATCATAGACACTCCAGCATGTGCCGAAGCCATGCCTTCGTGGGCGGCCATTATCAAAGAAAGTCTGCGGTCCACGTTGGGAATAAACCTGTCTCCAACGTTATTTATTCTTACATAAGGAACTATCAGGACTTAAATAATAAGAGTACTTTGAAGGGAACCCTTGAGGGTAATTACCACCCTTCTCAGTCACAACAATTGCTGCCAAAATTTAATTATCAACCTGAGTCATGGATCTTGTAACTGCTACTACCGAACGCGTGGCTACTGATGATTTGGCTGCTTCATCAGCCAAACAATTGCCAACGGCGTGTGTTCCCACACATTGGTGGCCAAGAGTATGTGTAACATGTGTGAGTGGCAGACGTCGTTTAAGATTTGCCATTCGAACCCAAAGCATTTTATGCCTAATTGCGCTGCCCTTGGAATCACCATAGTCATTCTGAGACCAAAAGAATAAGTTGTCATTGAAAGACTGAACACAGTAATAGGAATCACTTACAATTAGAGTATTCACATTAGGATCGGAAAACTCTAGTGCATGCATCAAAGTGCATCAAAGTGCGCAGCTCGGCCAACTGGGCGGTACAGTCTCCTAGTGCCTGTGTATGCATGACACTAGACTTAAACTCACAGTTCTTAATGGTACCTGCCACAATTGCACAGGCCGCTGAAGACAGATTGTATCTCCTGAGGCGGAAAGCCGGGAGCGTGATTCGTGCTATTTTAAAAATATGAGTCTCACTATTCTCTGTGTTTTTACTACTCACTCTGCTCCCTCCCAGCTCCAAGCCCGTCTGCGCCCGTCCGCGCCAGGACGGGCCCTAGGGCACGCTACGCTGACCATCTTATCACGTATTCACCCCAATTACTCAGAGATCTACAACATACTACCACCATGTCATCCCCAACGGCCATTCGGCGCATAGTCACTGCTGGCCTTATGCGCCCTGACCAACTCCATCTATGCGGACGCACACCTTCAGCTATGCCGATTAGGAATACCACGTCCATCAGGGTGTTATATTTGAACACTCGTTCGTTAGTGAAACACTCCGAGGACATTTTCATCTTGTTATCCAACACCAATCCTGACATGCTCCTGCTTACGGAAACTTGGTTAACATCAGAGTCCCTCCCAGATATCCTGGCTGCCCTCCCCCCTGATTATTACATCCTCCACGCCGATCGCCCCGGTGATCGGCCCGGGGGTGGGGTGGCAGCCATCATATCTAAACGCCTGAACTTTATCTCCTCTCACTCTCTTACCCTCCCTGAGGTGGAGAACTTACTCATCAGTGTGCAAACGGACATCGGCACCCTTACTTTCCTCCTCTTATACCGGCCTCCCCATTCCATGCCATCCTTCTCCTCCATTAAGAGTGAACAACTGGCCACACTCTTAACGCTGCACTCCAGTTTCGCCATCTTTGGCGACCTAAACTATTGGTTTAACGACACCAATGCCGGCCCCCATGCCACAGAGCTCTTCGAGACTCTTAAAAGTCTGAATCTCACTCAACAGGTCACCCAACCCACCCATATCAAGGGACACATCCTGGACCAGATCTGGACTTGCAATCTGGCCCTGTCCCCACCAGACATACTCCCCTGCGTCTGGTCCGACCATTACCTAGTTGACACCATCACAGTCGCCGGTCAGATTTCTGCCCCCCTGCTGGCTGGTGGCCTCTCACGGAAATGGAGCACATACGACTCTCAGGGTCTCCTCACTGCCCTGGCCGACACCCGCCCAGCCTCTCCCCCTTCTAACGACATTGATGAACTAGAACAAGACATCGGCTCCTGGTTAGAATCGGCCAGCGACCTGTTTGCTCCCCTAGTCAAATTCCCCCGCACCAGGCATCGGAACTCCCATAGGTGGTTCTCTGATGACCTCAAGGCTCAGAAATTAAAAACGCGCCAGTTAGAACGCACCTGGAGACGCGATTATTCAGATTCAGCCAGACAGTCCTATCTGGCCACGCGTAAAGATTATAAAGCAGCCATCAGTTTAGCTAGGATGGAACACTTTTCCAACAGGATCTCTTCGGCGGTCGACAAATCTAAGGTGGTGTTCAGAGTCTTGAATGAGCTAACTACAGATGACAGAACCCTCCCAGCCCAGACCCCCACTCAGGAGGCTTGCGACACCCTCAACTCTTTCTTCTTGGAAAAGAACACAAAAATTAAAAAATCTATCCCCCCCCCTTCCCCAGTCACATTCACTGGACATCTCCTCTAATAACTCCTCGACTTTTACCACTTTCCCCGCTTTAGACCCTACTTCCCTAGCGGAACTTGCCACCCGCGTGAAATCTGGCTCCCCGAACGACTGCTGTCCACCGTCCGTCCTGCGGAGTATATGCCTCAACTTGCCAGATTGTATCCTACATTTACTTAACAGGTCTCTTAGCAGTGGCATCTTTCCTACTTCTTTCAAGGAGGCCATCCTAGTGCCCCTCCTCAAAAAACCCGGGGCCGACCCTGCGGAGCCGTCGAATTATCGCCCCATCTCCCTCCTCCCATACTTCTCTAAACTAATGGAGGCCCACGTAACCCGGTGCCTGTCAAACTTTATTGAATCTTCCTGTCATCTTGAGCCTAATTAGGCCAGCTTCAGACCTGCCCACTCTACAGAGGCAGTCATCCTGGCAGTCCTTGACACACTCAGGAGCAACGCGGACGCGGGGCTCCCCCAAGCCCTCGTTCTCCTGGACTTGTCGGCCACATTCGACACGGTGGATCATAACATCCTTCTCCACCGTGTCGAGCAGGCAGGCATCCAGGGTACTGCTCTTGAGTGGGTCAGGTCCTTCCTCACTGGAAGAACACAGGCGGTCCGCCTGGGTCCCTACACTGCCAAAAAAAAAACCACGTCTTGCGGAGTCCCCCAAGGCTCCTCCCTTTCCCCGCTTCTATTTAATCTATATCTCCGGCCACTGATTCAATCTCTTTTGAAATGGGACATTATCGTCTATAATTACGCCGACGATCTACAAATCATCCTATCACTCAACTCACCACATGCCATCAATACGTTCCACGCAGCCATGATTCACATCCAACTCTGGATGAACCAGAACCAATTGAGGTTGAACCCCGGTAAAACTGAGCTCCTTCTCCCTGGACTCAGTCACGCCTACTGGGGCACGCAGTTCTGGCCTCCGGAGCTTGGCTCTCCACCTGTCCCGGCAAAAACAGTAAAGAGCTTGGGTGTAATCATTGACGCCGAACTCTCCCTTAGAGCCCAAGTTGGAGCGGTAGTCTCATCCTGCATGTACCAACTTCGGAGGATCCGCAAAGTCCGCCACCTTCTTCCCCCTGCGGCACTTACCCAAACTGTCATCTCACTTGTGCTCTCCCGTCTGGACTTCTCCAATTCCATTTACCATGGTCTCCCACAATTCTTGCTACATCGCCTCCAAGTCGTCCAGAATCAAGCGGCCCGCTTAATTCATGGAACCCCCAGATGGCAATCAGCCAAGCCTTTGCTCTATAGCCTTCATTGGCTCCCAATAGACCAAAGGGCAGCCTTCAAGGTGGCATGCCTCACTTTCAAAGCCCTTCACTGCTCTGGCCCCGCGTTCCTCAAATCTCTCATCCGTCCTCATTGTCCAATACGTAACCTCCGATCAGCTCACCGTCATCTGCTAGTCACTCCTAAAAATAAAACCAAGAAATTCGGCGGTCGCCGTTTCTCCTACCTGGCTCCCGTGCTTTGGAATCTCCTTCCTCTTTCAATCAAATCCTCCTCTTCCCTTCTGAACTTCAGGAAATTGCTAAAAACTCACCTCTTCCCTCCCCCTAGCTAGAATCCCGCCATTCATGCTCCCTCCTCTCTCATTCTGTCTATCAGCGCCAGGAAGCTTCGGCGTCAGTGCGCTTTACAAATTGTACCCAAGATAAGATAAGATAAGATAAGAATACGCATACTTAGAACCTGTAGCCGGTTGCTCTGAACCATCGGTGTAAATGATACAATCGTACTCCTCAAGTGGGCGCATAGACAGAGGAGGAGAATGAACAAATTCATACTGCAAGAACTCCTGTGTCTGGAGTAAGGAGTTTAAGATAAAGGTAAGATCCGGAGACGTCAAAGAAGTAGCCCACTGTATCCAATGTGGATGTAATGCCTTTGAGTTTGGTACACTTGCCTTTGTCACTGCTTCAAGTGCAGGGTACGGTGTTAACACTAAAATGTGTTTTCCTTGTGCCAGTGTGCGTTCCTTCAGGATCGCCATCTGCACAGCTGTCAATACTTTTTCAACAATGGAAAATCGCATCTCGGCAGAAGTGTATAAATGTGATTTGTAAGCAATAGGTACTGTGTCATCTTCATTAAATCTCAAGTAAGTGAAACCCACCGCGCCTGGTACTATTCTTATCACCAGGTTTGTGTAGTTATCACGTGTTAACAAGTATTTGGATTCAAGAAGATCAGACTGCAAAGTTTGTAGGATAGCTGAATGTTCCAGAAGCCAGCAGGCTTTTGAAAATGTTGGTTGTATCAAGGCATAAAGAGGCTTGATACGCTGGGCATATTCAGGAATGTAAGTACGTCCAAAGTTTAGAAAGCCCAGCAATGATTGTAGTTTTTTCAGGGTTGTCGGAGGTCGCAAACGTGCGCTTTTCTCCAGGTAGTGAGGCGCGAAGCCTCTACCTTCGTTATTGAGCTCATAGCCCAAGAACAACAGTGTACTCTGCAATGTGTGATTTCGCAAAGTTGAATTTGTAACGTAGTCTGCAAACAAAACAATGATGTTGTCAACTCGGCAAAGATGCGGCCAAAATTCGTCGTCCGTGTGATTAATATCATCAACGTACGAGTACGCATCTGGGTCTATGCTGTCCAACAAAGAGAACACGGGTGGCGAAAACTCCGGGGCTGTTTTTGTATCCCATAGCTAAACACCGAAATTGTTTTTGTTTACCACCGGCAGTAAAGGCGGTCCATTGACTGCATGCCGGGGACAGATTGTGACTAAAAAAGCCATTGGAAATGTCAAGTGTAGTTTTAAATATTTTACAAACAAGACTGTCTACAAGAGCAGAACTATGGGTATTCTGTACCGCAAAAGTCCGACAATGAGAGTTCAAATGCTGGTAATCCAAAACTATGCATTACGACCTATCGTGTTTGGTAACAGTAAAAAGAGGGTTGTTCATCGGTGACACACGTGTCTCAATCACTCCTTGATACTCTGTGTCAGAATCTCAGAAACGGGACCTTTCGTTCCCCGTCTCACAAGTTACTACTTGTGTAATGATATATCTGTAATGATAGATTCCTTACCTTAGAATATCCCCAGGCGTCAGACTGGATACAGAAAGTTTTTCGTCAGCAGTACCGCTGCGCGTCGGTAGGTGGCGTTGTGCGTCTCCGCGTCCGTCGCTGGCGTTGTAAGCACCGAGATGAAGTCATGGAGACTACTTAGGCGCCACCCATCTGCGCTAACGTCAGGTCTGTACACCACTTTCCACGCCAGGAACGCAGAGCCATGCAAGAAACTGACCACTGGTGCCATGAAACTAGGGCCCTGAAAGGGATTACCTTAACCCTAGAAATCAGTTCGCAGAACGGGGAGGATGGGTGGGGCGGTAAGGAATCTATCACTAACTAATGTCTCTTACAGATATATCGTTACACAAGTAGTAACTTGTGCATCTGAAAGAGACACGGTGGTGATAGATTCCTTACCTTAGAATAGATACCCCAGCAATACCAACCCCGGTGGTGGTTCTGCGAATAGATTACACCAGAAAGTCACGAAGAACAGAACGGCCAAAGAAGCCGTCTCTCCGGACTTGACTGTCAAGGCAGTAATGCTTGGTAAACGTGTGCAGCGAGGACCACGTAGCTTCCTGACAAATATCCTGCAAGGGAACGCCGCGTCCCAAGGCAGTAGTGGCTGCCGTCGCCCTGGTGGAATGGGTACGCAGCCCCACAGGAGGCTCCTTCTTAGCCAACGAGTAACACTCTTTGATGCACAAAAATGACCCACCAATAGATGGTTCGTTTGTGCACGGCCCGACCTTTTTTGGCGCCCATGTAGCCAACAAAGAGCTGGTCATCCACCCTAACTGTTGTGTGTGCTTCAGATAGAACGAGAGCACACATTTTGGGTCCAGACGGTGGAGCCTCTCTTCCTCTTTTGAAGGATGTGGAGGCGGAAAGAAGGTGGGCAAAGTGATGGCCTGCCCGATGTGGAAGGGTGTGACAACCTTTGGCAAGAAAGAAGGACGGGTCCTTAAAACCACCTTGTCCGGATGAACAGAAAGGAAAGGAGGTTTGGAGCTCACTCACTCTTCTGGCAGAGGTGATAGCTACCAGGATAGCCGTCTTTAGAGTGAGAAGATGTAAAGGACAGTTATTAAGGGGCTCAAAAGGAGTGCACATCAGATAGGTCAAGACAAGATTTAAGTCCCATTGAGGCATTATGAAAGGCCCCGTACGTGTGTGTAATGCCTCTCAGGACCAGATTAACAACCAGGGACTTCAAGAGAGAAGGCTGATCTGGAAGTCTTAGAAAGGCGGAGATGGCTGAAAGATAACCTTTGATAGTGCCCAGAGCAGAGCCCTGCTGGGCCAAGGATAGTAGGAACAGAATGACCTCAGAAAGAGGGGCAGAAAGGGGATCCACAGACTTAGCTGTGCACCATGCCACAAACTTGTTCCACTGGCAGGCGTATACAATCTTAGTGGAGGGACGCCTGGCTGCCAGAATGACATCACAGACTTTGGGAGGAAGATCGAAAGCTGTTAACTGCCGCCGCTCAATCTCCACGCATGGAGGTGGAGGCTGGACAAGTTCGGGTGGAGGACCGTCCACTGCTGCTGCGACAGAAGATCCTCCTGAAGAGGCAGACGGATCGGGGTATCGATCGCCATGCTGAGTAGCTCGGGATACCAGTATCTTCGTACCCAATCCGGACCCACAAGGATGACTTGGGCCCGGCCGCGCCGAATCTTCTTCAGCACTTTGGGCAGAAGTGGTATAGGCGGAAAGGTGTACAACATACCGCAACTCCACTCCCGACTAAAAGCGTCGCCGAGCGAGTGCCTCCTTGGAAATTCCAACACGCAGAACTGATGACATTGCGCGGTCTCGCTTTGGTGGCGAATAGATCTAACCAAGGTTCTCCCCACTGCAGAAAGAGACCTTGCGCCACGTCAAAGTGCAGACGCCATTCGTGATCCATCAAGCACCGGCGGCTGAGTTAGTCCACCCTGGCGTTCAGAGAACCTGCCAGGTGTTGAACCACAAAAGGTAATGCCTTGATGTTCCAGCCATGTCCAGAGGTGCAGAGCCTCCTGACATAGGGTCCACGACCCCACCCCGCCCTGTTTGTTGCAATACCACATGGCGGTGGTGTTGTCCATGAACACCTGCACCACACTTCCCCTGACAGAGGGAAGGAATGCCTTCAGTGCAAGATGGATCGCTCGAAGCTCCAAAAGGTTGATTTGGAGCCGGGACTCCGCCGGAGACCAGAGGCCTCTGATCTCCGCCTCTCCTAAGTGGCCGCCCCATCCCAAGAGGGACGCATCCGTCACCACTGTGTGCTCCGGTTGGGGAAGGGAGAGGGATCTGCTATTGACGCAATCGCGATTCGTGAGCCACCACTGCAATTGTCGTGCAGTGCCCTCCGAGATCAGGACATGATCGGACAGGTTGCCCTGATGCTGTGCCCACTGGAACTTCAGGTCCCACTGCAGAGCCCGCATATGCCATCTGGCATGTTGCACTAGCAGGATGTAGGAGGCCATCAGGCCCAGGAGCCGGAGGGTCAGCCTGACTGAAACCTGGGATAGAGGCAGAAAGATCGGAATCATAGCCTGAATATCCCGGACTCACTGCTCGGGAGGATAAACCTGAAACCACGTCGAATCCAGAACCGCTCCGATGAAGGGGAGTGTAAGATTCATGAAAGATGACTCCAGAAGCAGATGTGGTAAAGAAGAAGTAGGTTTAATCTTCAGAGATCCCATCCATGCAGTCTCCAGATAGCAACAGCAGTTACTGTCTGAACCACAACACAGAACCCCATGACATCAAGAATGACATAGCAACATTCTGAAGTTAATACCCAATGATAATGGAAGGCACCTCATATGCCATGTCCATGTATCCATGACATACTACACACCTCCCCTCGTCACACAAAATTTACCAATCCAAAGCATCAAACAAAATATGCATCAACCGTGAATAACACACATTACAGATTTAAATAACCATTTTACCATAAAACAAACAAAATATGCATCTACAGTAATCAACATTATTTACTAACACATAGTCTAGTAAATAAGATGGTTTCTTGCAAACCCTGGTTGACACACAACGCCTAGAATATGCATTTACAGTGATCAACATTATTTACCTACACATAGTCTAGTAAATAAGATGGTTTCTTGCAAACCCTGGTTGACACACGATGCCTAGTATTTTCTGATGAATCAGGATTGACTATAACATCCTCACCATGACACCCATTTAACCTTCCTTTTACCACTACAACCCTATTCAAGTTCCAAATCCTATGATCCTGAGTCTTAATTGCATTTTTAAAAACCTTCACAACCCTCATAGGTTTCATGAACTTGGAAGTAGAATTACCCATCAACCCAGGACGTTTAATCATTACCAAATCACCCACACTGACCTTAGTTATCTTCACACTTTTTTTCCTATCAAAGTAAACCTTTCTTGCATTGCTTTTCCCTTCTTCTCTCGTCTGAATCATGTTCTTATCACACTCCTTTTCTTTACCTTTATCCAATTCATAATTGTTGACCCACGTTGGTTCTACACTAGTATTGGGAATTCTCCCACGAAACAACAAAAAGGGAGTTTTACCCGTAGTTGAATGAGGAGATAATCTATACTCCTCTATTTTTTTTAAAACCTCATCTTTCCAGTTTAGTGACATAGATTTTGACAACGCAATGGTCTCCTTGATTACCCTATTAAATCTCTCCACCATCCCGTTAGTCTCGGGATGATAGAGAGAGCACAACTTGTGAGAAATACCCTTGGAAGCAAAAAAACTTCTCATGTCATTGGACACAAATTGCACCCCATTGTCCGTTAAAATGGAGTTGGGAATGCCCTCTTTTGAGAATAAATTCTTCAAACATTTAATAATGTGACTTGAGTCAACACTTGACAAAAAGAAAATCTCTGGCCAACGTGAAAACATATCAACCACCACCAACACAAATGATTGAGATCCATTAGAATGAATGGGACCCAGGATATCCATGGCAACATCTTGCCACGGATTCAAAGGACGTCTCCTTACCACCATGGGCTGGACACGCGTACACTTCGACTTTTCACTCAATGTACACGTTACACAATCACGGATAGCACGTTCCACCTCCAAGTCCATGCCCGGCCACCAATATGACATCCTCAAGCGCTCCTTTGACTTAGTAATGCCAGTATGAGAAGAATGTACCAAATCTATAAGTTCTTTCCTAAGACTGGAAGGAGGAATCAATCTAGTTCCCCTAAACAACAGATTATTATCTGTTGATAACTCATTACGTACCGCCCAAAACTTCCTGGAATCAAGAGACCCAATTTTGTTACTGGACCAGCCCTTCCTAACTAGATCCATGACTTCATTCAATACACTATCCATAGACATTTCACTGCTCCATCTCTCCTCGCTAATGATACTCTGATCAACAACGCACACCAATTCTTCCGAATCTTCCCTATCATCCTCTTCCACAACTTTCCTAGGCGTGAGGGGTGACAATACATCAGCCACATTGTTTTCCACACCTGGTATATACTTTATGTCAAAACTAAACTCTTGCAATCCTATCACCCACCTAGTGATTCTGCTAGATATCAAGTCTAGCCCCTTTTTGCTGAATATCTCCACCAGCCGCTTGTGATCTGTCCTCACTTCAAAATTAATACCCCAAAGGAACTTCTTCAACTTCTTAACCGCCCAGTACACCGCAAGTGATTCCCGTTCTACCACGGAATACCTTGTTTCAGGATCTTTAAGGCTACGTGACAAACACATGACCGTGTACATGCCACCCTCGCCCTGTTGTTGCAGAACCGCACCTAAACCCTTCTCACTTGCATCCGTGATGAGAACAGGTTTGATCCTGGGATTAAAACTTGCAAGCGAAGGAGCAGACTTAAGTTTACTCTTAATCTCTACAAATTCCTGCTCACAGTCTTCCGTCCACTGAAAATCCACACCTTTCTTAAGTAAATGCCTCATGTTCACAGTGTAACTAGCAAAGTTCCTCACGAATTTCGAGTAATACTCAACTACTCCTAGGAACTTCATGAGTTCACTTTTAGTAGAAGGGGAAGACATCTCTTGAATCGTGTTAATCAGGTTCTCTTTAGGTTTTACACCATCACCCGTAATGTTATGACCTAAATAATCAATGGATTTAGTCCTAAACTTGCACTTTTCTGCTTTTACAGTTAAGTTGTGTTCATCTAACCTTTTCAAAGCAGACCTCAAACGAGCATCATGTTGACTAGAATCCTCCCCAAAAACTAAGATATCATCCTGATACACATAAATACCAGGTAGACCTTTTAATAGATTCTCCATAACTCTCTGAAAAACAGAAGAGGCCGACACTAGCCCAAATGGCATTCGTTTAAATCTAAAAGTGCCAAACGGCGTTATAAAGGCAGTGTAATCCCTACACGAGTCCTCCAGTTCGATTTGGTGATAAGCCGAGGTCAGGTCAATCGTGCTAAACACTTTAGCTCCCCCCAAAAGAGACATTAACTCATTGATGTTAGGTAAGGGATATTTGTCAATAATCACACATTTATTAAGTTGTCTCAAGTCTATGCAGAGTCTCAGATCTCCATTAGGTTTGCGAGCTGCCACAACCGGAGCCAACCACTCAGTCCCTTCGACCTCTTCAATGATGCCACCCTTCTTTAACTTTTTAATCTCTTCATGCATATCATCTCTCACCGAAAGAGGTACATTTCTCACCTTGCAACATACGGGAATAGCATCTCTCTTGAGTAATATTTTATGCTTGTAACCTTTGAGACATCCCAATTCTTTTTTAAATACATTAGGATACTCTTTCCTAAGACAATCCACAAAGTTGAAATCCACATTGACATGTGCCACCCTTCCAATGGAGTGTACATCCTCTTTTAATTGGATAGGAGGGACGCTGTTAGGATCCAGAAAGACCCCTAGTTCACCTTGGTGTATCCAGCTTATAATGCTGTCCCCTTTTTTAGACACGTAAATCTTGCCTGAAATTAATCTCCCTTTGTATTCAATTAACCCTACAAAGTAGCCATGTAATTTGATAGGCTCGCCACCATAAGCCAATGGCTTTATATCTGGCTTTAACAGATTAACCTTACTCTTTAAATTGTTCATAAAGAAATCACTGGACACAATCGTGATTTTCGCCCCCGAATCGAATAAGACATTGGTTTTTTTTCCATCAACCAAAATCTCATCAAACGGAGAATCCCTTTTCTTCTCCCCAGTAACCACTTGTACAACAATTTGACCACACTCCCATCCCATCCATGCAGTCTCCAGATAGCAACAGCAGTTACTGTCTGAACCACAACACAGAACCCCATGACATCAAGAATGACATAGCAACATTCTGAAGTTAATACCCAATGATAATGGAAGGCACCTCATATGCCATGTCCAGGAACTCAGGAGCTACTTCGGCACATTGATGGCGAACCCCAGCAAAGGCAGGAGGTCGGCCGTAGTCTGAAGGTGGGTGACGACTGTCTGGGGTAAGCCCGCCTTCAACAACCAGTTGTCGAGGTAGGGGAAGACTGACACCCCTGACCTGCACAGATGAACTGCGACCACCGCCATCACTTTCGTGAACACCCGAGGGGCGCTCGTAAGGCCGAAGGGGAGCACGGCAAACTGAAAACGCTCCTGGCCTACCGTGAACCGCAGGTAACGCCGGTGGGCTGGCAGGACGGGAATGTGAAATTATGCGTCCTGCAAGTCCAACGCTACCATCCAGTCTCCAGGGTCGAGGGCAGCCAATACCTGAGCCAGAGTCAACATCTTGAACTTCTCCTTCCGGAGGAAGCGACTGATGTTCCTGAGATTCAAGTTGGGGCGCAGGCCCCCTTTGTCATTCTGAGGGGCCAGAAAGTAGTGGGAATAACAACCACGTCCTACTTCTGGCCCAGGAACACGCTCAATGGCCCCCTTGGCCAGGAGGGCCGTGACTTCCTGTTGGAGAAGCGCAAAGTGATCCACCGACATGCGGCGGAACTGAGGTGGCATGGTTGGTGGGGTAGACTCGAAGGGGAGGGAGTAACCCCTCCGGACGATTTGCAGCACCCATCTGTCTGAAGTGACAGAACGCCAGTAGGGGAGGTGATGTCGGATCCTGCTGCCCACTGACGTGGGGTGCACCCCAAAGCTCGGACTAGGAAGGCTTTGAGGTGGATGCTGCAGGCGTGGAGGTGGACTGACCCGCACGCTGGCCCCCTGTGCCGCCACGGGCACGCTGAATTTGGTTTTGTGCAGATTTCTGGCTGAACGAGCGTGCATGGGTGCACTACCTTGGCCACGAAAGGAACGAAAGTTGGACATGGGCGTGTGGTGGAGACCCAAGGACTTGGCCGTAACCCGAGAGCCCTTGAAACGCTCCAGTGCACTGTGCCTTATCGCCAAACAGGCGAGTACCATCTAAAGGCATGTCCATGAGGGAACTCTTGACGTCCCCCGAAAACCCAGTGGACCGCAGCCAGGCATGGCGAAGCAGGGCCATGCCTGGCTGCTCGCTCGCTCTCCCTAAAGAATCCGCGGTGTCCAACCCACACCGAAAGGCGAACTTCGCGGCATCCTTCCCCTCCACAACAGCTTGGGAAAGTATAGCCCGAACTTCCACTGGGGCGGTGTCTGCGCCACTGTGTCCCACACAGTGTGAGAGTAGCAGTCCAAGAGGCATGCGGTGTTGACTGACCGCAACCCCAAACTGGCAGAGGAAAATAACTTCTTGCCAAACTGCTCCAGCTTTTTCAATTCCTTATCCGGCGGGGCGGTAGGGAACACACTTTGGGAAGTGGAGGCCTGAATGACCAGGCTCTCCGGAGTCGGATGATTTGTCAAAAAGGCCGGATCACCCGGTGCCAGGCGATGACGCCTAGCCACGTTCTTCACCACCGGAACCCCTGTGGCTGGCCTAGACCAGGTGCCCATCAAAACATTTGTCAAAGCCTCATTAAACGGCAGCATAGAACTTGCCACCGGCTGAAACAATTCAGTAAGGAGGTTCGTCTTTGGAGTGACAGTAGGCAGATCAAGGTCAAGGGCCTCAGCTGCTCTACGGAGCACCACAGTATATGTGGCGCCCTCCTCCATGACAGCGGGAGGAGACATAAATCCAGCCTCAGAGGAGAGGTCAAGGCCACCTGCATCCTCCGAGACCTCCGCCCAGTCATGTTCAGACTCGCACTGCCATGCAAGAGAGTCCTCTGACTCCTCCCAGTCACCCCCCTCCTCCACGGCCCGAGGCACAGGCGGCAGTGGCCGGGGAGGCACAGGGGAAAACTAAGGCTCCAACGGCACCGGGCACGGCACCGATCTGACTCCATGTCCCAATTAGGGTCCCAAGCCGGAGCAAAATTGCCTGGAAACGCAGGCAAGGGCTGAGGTGGAACGAACGGAACCCATGGCAGTGGCGGGACCAGAGCCGAAGGGGGCGCCGGGACCGGAGCCGCTGGCGGAGTACCTTGCAGCGCCGGAGACGCCGGCAGCAAGCAAGGGTCCTCAATAAGGACTGCGGGGCCCGAAGGCATGCCAGCTGGAGCCCTAGGCCTGAAAAGGCGGTCCATGGCAGCAAGAAACTCTTGCACCTGGGCCGGAGTCGCCGACGGACCCGGATAGGGCGGGTAGGTCACGGGACTCCTAGGCTCCAACGAAGCCGCAGGGGAATGACCCCTGGCCCCCTCGTCCGCATCCTGAGACCGACGGGGGCGATGTCGGAGAGCGAACACGCTTCTTCGACTTTTTCTGTGACGTCTCTTCGCCGATTCAGAGGGTGAAGACTTTGTCCCAGAGGAGCGATGATGATGGCTCCGCGGTCGTTCCCTCGAGCGACCCCTGGACCTCGAACGGCGCGGAGAAGACTGTCTGGCCTCCAGCATCTTTCTGGACCGCTCCCGCAAAGCCTTCGGAGCCATGGCCAGACAGTCGGAACATGACAGAGTCATGGTCGCGCTCCAGACAGTAGAGACAGACGCCATGGGGGTCGGCCACCGACATCGTACGGCGGCAGGCCCCGCAGGATTTAAACCCAGGCATCCCTAAGCGGCACCAGGAGTCAAGACTCAAAATTCAGTCAAAAAGTGACTAGGGTACGTGCTCTAACCGGATCTGCACTTGCTGGCGCGGAAAAAGAAAGAACTGACGTCAGCGCACATGGGTGGCGCCTAAGTAGTCTCCGTGACGTCATCTCGGCACTTACGATGCCAGCGACGGACGCGGAGCCGCACGACGCCACCTACCGACAGGCAAGGGTACTGCTGACAAAAAACTTTCCGGATCCAGTCTGACGCCTGGGAATATTCTAAGATAAGGAATCTATCACTAACGTGTCTCTTTCAGATACAGGGGATATTGGAGCTGAAGCATTGATCGCAATGGTATCTCATGGGGCGGTGAATCTTTATCAAAGCCCACATGCGTATGGTACAGTGCCGGTGCAAGCACCAAAGCCCACTCTTCTGCAAAAGACTTTGCATGCTCCTTGAAAACGTTACTTGAAAAACTCGAAAGTATCACTTCCTCACCTTTAGGAGCAGCAAGAACAAAGGGTGCGGGCCACTCCGCCTCTGCCAACAATATGTCGTAGGAAGATGTCAGATTTTCCCAAAAAATCCCTTTAATAACACGCTGTATGTCACCCTCAATTAGAAGAACAATATCATATAGTCTATTAGGAGGTGCCACGCGAGTTTCAGCTGTTACAACTGTAATGAAAGTATCAGTTGCTGTCGCCTCCAGAAATGGACACAGTGCCTGCCGCACTATGGTAACTTCCGTAGCGCTGTCGACGAGCGTTACTTCACAAGTTAAAATCTGGAGTCCGGTTCTCACCATCTGTGGCATATCTAGCAGTTAATGCTGTAACTTTCTTTTTCTGAAACTGTGGGCGCTGACGAGAAAAAATCGTCTTGTTTCCCCTTTTCGTCAGTCTGACGAGGTTGGTCACGTCCTTGTGGGGCACCTCGACGTCTGCCGCGATCCTGCTGTTCACCTCCACTGGCTTGTAAGCCCGAGGTTTCCTTAAAGAACGAGGAGAACGCTGATCAGGAACCTGAAATCTGTCAGGAGACCTAATTCTCGCGCGAATCATAAGTGCGCTCAGAAGACTCGGGGGTCGGTCACGTGGCACGCGAACCTTGTTTCTGTTGTTGCTTTCCATGTTTCTTAGTTCTCCAATTATGTTTATTAAAGGCTGGATGCTCGTCTTTCTCAGACTGAGATTTTTGTTGTGTTTGCGGTTGAGCTGGTGTTTTAGCAAAACAATTGCGGCCAATGGTCTTATATGCCTGTGCAATAATTTCCGATAGTTCGCGTGGCCTGTCCGGTTCTGGGACTAGAGCCAAGGTGTTAGCTACCTGAAAGTTCAATGCATCTCCCTTAACATTAGCAAGGATCAGATCAGCAACTACGTAGAACATCCCGACCAATCTCATCCCCAAGTCAACAGCCGCTTCTGGGCCGTGCTCATCCTGAACATGCTTAATCACGGAGGGGAGGACGGTCATTGAGGGAGTGCTGAAACATTTTGCATATACTGCCGCAAACACCTTTCCCCAATTGTTACAATCAGTTAACTCGGGAATTAAATCTTTCTGCAAACTAATTGTCCATTTCCTGTGTTTTTCCACAGGAGAGGTGTCCAGCTGGTCAAATTTTTCAGGAAGCCAATAAGGTGAATCATCTTTATTTTGAGGACGCTTGCCCATTACTGAATTAACCATAATGGGACTAATAGTCACATCGCCAGGTCCAGCTGGCTGTGTAGCAACCCCAGGTGCTCCCACCTGGACGTTGTGCATAACGTAATGGACAACAGCTCTATGCACCCGTACTAAAGAGGTGTGCATTACGCGGAGCTCATCCATTCGAACTGTTAAATAACGTGGGTGTGGAGTGTACCCAGCTAAAGCCAGCCAAGTGGCCCCATCGATGGATAAAGGGCCCAAACGGATCGGAGTGACTCGGTGCGGGAGGGCGCCATTAAACCAAATAAGGTGTTGCCATGCCGTGAGCGGAACTTCAAGATTTGTATAGAGTCGATAAGCGTGAGGAAGAGCCGAAGCAGTAGAAGTATGGAACAAATCATCATCTCCATTCACTGCCGGAAAAGTGACACATGAATAAAACACTTCAAAGTGTTGCGTCGGATCAGCCTCCACTACAAAGATAAGATCGACACCCGCATTTGGCACTCCATACACGGTCAAATGTTGACAGAGTGCTGCGCGACTATGCGCTGGAATATCTTCTTCAGCCATGAAGAAGAACGTATAAAAACCTAATGCGTGGCAGCGCAATAGAGGGTAACTACGAAAAGAAAACACCTTTTAAGAACATCAAGCTTGAAAAACCTATAAAAACATCAATATAGGAGGTAACACCGTCACATCTGTTTCTGGAAACAGAAGCGAGGGGATTGTGGACAAGCACAAGTACTACTCAAGCATCTCGCAGATAAGAGCCAGACCAAACGTTGGTTGCGCCATGTTGCAGGGATTCTGTACATATACAGAAATACGCGCAGGAAACCAGGACCTCAGTGTATAGTAGTGTACCAACAACCCGCCTTAGTGCCCGGAACCCCTATCCGACTAGCTATAGTGTCTCATTTGTTCTCCGTACTACAGCGAAGCTACCAATGATTAGACATCCTAAAACATGCATCTCAGACTCTCTCAGTTATCGAGGGAGCAAGAACACTCTTTCGTCAACTCACCCATACTTGTCCACAACATGAGTAATCAGAGACACAGTATAGTTTAAAATGTTTATTTTAACGACCGTGCTCTATAATGCAGTACATGAGCCAATACTAGCAGCAATATGGATAAACTCAATATAGTGAGTATTGTTACAATTCCATAAAATATGAACGGGGAGAGCATTATATAACTAGTGGGAAAAAAGGCCTACTATGCCTTGCCACCCTCCCCGTGCTAGGAACTAGTTTATAATAATTATAGAAGACCTCCGGGGTTTGTCAGAGGGACCCCATACCTCCGAGTTTAGATGCAAAGGTTTACATCTCCGGAGAAGCACAGCTCTTCTTCGTTGTAATGATTTTCTCCAAGTGCCTAACATGCATGTCATGCCATATTAAAAGCACTCGATTTTCAGTAGTGCAGCTGTGGCAGTGTTGTGTCTAACATGCGTGGGACTAACCAACAGCAGATTAACAGAGCACATTGTTTTTTTTAACTTGAACACGCTGTACAGACAGAGCCTCAGAGTACAACAGCAAGAGAAGTGAAAGGTAGACGGTTCATATGTGAGCGAACACAAGCAGAGTTGTGCAAAACAAATGCATGCAGAAACGTGTGCAAAAAGCGGCAACATGGCAGCCAGGCTTATACTAACTTATGCTAACTTCTCGATGTACGCAGTGAACCCATAACCTCACTACAGAATCAGACCGCTGATGAGGGGGTCTTTTTTCATCACTAGTCTCTCTGCTGTGAGAACTAGGATGATGAGGCTCCCACCTCTTTCTTGAGGAGGTATGAACCACCCCCTCAGTCAGAGATCAACTTCTTTTTCTATAGCCACAGAAGCAGTCTACCCTCCCAGTCTTTGAGGGTTTTTGCAGAAAAAGTACGGCAGTATTTGCATTTCTTCGAGTTATGGTGCGGATAAAGACAGTACAAGCATTCTTTATGTGGATCCTCAGAATAAAGTCTTGCAAGGCCTAAATAGCCTTTTTTTAGACTCCGACATTCTGTGAGAAAGCACAGCCAAACACACTCCCAAACTGTACCTCAGATGACGGTTGGAGATGAAGAGATGAACTGGAAACCTGCAGGTCAAAAGGTTAACTGTGACACATTGTGACCGAGCAAGAGCTCACGGAAACTCCCCAACACCCGGCATGCGGTAAGAAATCTGAGGTATGGTGCCTTAGCAGGGGATGAGTGCATCAGGATCTGTGCTCTGCTTGGCTGAAGGTTGGGTGCATTAAATTGATGTGAATTGGCTACTAACTGCTACTGTTCTTTCAACGGCGTTTAATGCTAAATGTTTCAGCACTGCTTTCATTACTGTTACTGTGGGACTCCCACTATGACGACGGGGAAAATTCAAGCATGTGAATCTATAAAAGATATAATGCAAGAGAATAAGCAGTCGTCGTTGAAAATGAGACATGGAGTAATAACGTGGTCTCGGATACATTAAAGGAGGTTGAATTAATGGCATAGGGGATTATACATCTCTTTAATACATCATGTAATGTGGCATTTGCTGGTTTTTCCTGGTAGCACTTTACAGAATGTGCATGTTTTGTTGAACTGTTTGACCAAACTTTATAACTGCCTCAAAGGTAATAACCCTCATGTCGCTTGCAATTATTTATTTCACTGGAGCTCTCAAATATGCAGGGAAATGTAAACATGGCCTAATGAAAAGGTTTGAAAAGATACAACATTAAAAGAATGTTGAAAACAGATGGTGTTTCATCTACATCTTTTGCAATCAGGATAAGAAAAATGAGTAACATTAGCACCACAAACTCAAATATATGTGCATGTTAATTTATAGAACATTAATGTGCGTATACTAAATCATGCTGTCATTACAGGACAGTTTTACACTCTAAACACCATTTTTCAGGTATTTTCCTTTCTTGGAGTTGTAGTCTATATTCACTTCAACTGGACCAATGTTGTTAACATTCATGATTACTATGATTTCCAAAAAGAAAGCCAATGACTGAGCAGCCTGTGTCATACTCAATTAACAGTCACAACGCTTATAAAGGTGAACCTTCAAAGTGACTAAATAAACCTGAGCTTAATGGCCTGGTAGCTATGGCACTAAGCAGGCATACTTAACTGTGTGAGGGTTTTAGTTCAACCAGTGTGGGTTCCCCTACCCATCACATGCTTTAAGTCCCTAGGCTGTCCAGACATTATCCCTCACTTTGTCTCTATCTTGGGGTAGAGTGTACATTTCACACTAACTCCCCTGACCAGGAGGAACGGCATACCCTTCTTTCCTAAATTACCTCAGGGCTTGTATGCTGGACCTCGTTAAATATAGCCCACCCGATTTTATTTCCTTCTCTTGATTGTGATTTATAGCGCGGCTGACAACCGCAGGAACGTATTGAGGTTACCTACAGTATCAATAGACGCTGGTAGGCCCATTCCTAGACACACTAATCACTAAAACCTGGGTTAGTGGCCATTTTTCCCTATACTCCATAAAATGGATGGAGAACTAGGGATGAGTTATGGCGAAGATGCAGTTACTGACATTCTCAGAACACCGTCACTCCTTGGAGCAGACGGGAATACAGCAAGCGTGTCCTATTCGGATGACTGGTCTAACTTAGTCTCCCTCAAGAAAGAATGGCTCAGAATAACAATGCATCGAGCAGTAATGACCGAGTACCTCAGGGCTAACATCGCCCCTAATGGCTTGATTGTCAATATTTTCCCCAGATTATTTCTGGAGGATCCCCCATTTAAGAAGGATTGGTCCTCAGTTTCTTGGAAGTGTACCCGAGATCTCCTGGTCTTGATAATCAATACTGCCAAGAGACTTGCTGATGCCCTGTTAATACGTATACAAGCCGCTGATGCATCCATGAAGTCTACAGTACAGAATAGTACCTTCAAAACCAAGTTGGCAGAGATCAACGCAGAAATAGCAGAAAATAGAGAGTACCTTCTAAAACAAAAGATTGCCAAACTGCAGAAAGATATCTCGAGGTTTGATAAGGAAAAAATCTTCCCCTACCTGAAACCTGATTTCGCACCTAGTAGGAGTAACTACTCCAGTGACGAGGAATCGAGTAACAACAGCAGGAGGGACTCCAACAACAGTAACTCGAGCTCTGGTAGTTGGGACACCCCTAACCAGAGAAGAAAGAACAACTGGACGTTCCATAATCGAGGGGGATCAATGTTCCCTGGTCCACCACAACCCCAGTTTTGGCAATATCCATTGTTTCCACCGTGCCCTCCCCAATTCTACCCAGGGGCTAATCCCCAACCTTTTTTAGGCAGAGGCTGGGGCAGAGGAAGAGGGCGAAGACGAGGAACACAGCATGTACAGTGGCAGGACCAGTCCCAACCCCCGATGGAGACTCGGAGCCAACGCAGGGGCAAAAGGACTTAGTCATCAATCTGTCGGACAGACCACTCAATAGCATTGAGCTACGAGTGATTCGCAAAGGACTGGGTTTTGTACCCACCCCCAGGGTAGACAAATTCAGGGAAGCATGCGAACTTCACAGTTTCTTTAGAAAGATTCGCCTAAAGGCCTTTTTCCACAACGAATCTTCTTTAGATGCAGACAATCCTGACACTGGGCTACATAGACCTTCCACTTTTACCCCCAGTGCGGGCATGGTTCCCCCTGAGGTCTTGACTTTTGAAAAGGCCATTCTTAAAGACCTAGCTATGGCACAAGATAGGTCAACTTTTTACAACCTCTCTAAACAGGAAATGGATGCAGCCAGGGCTCTGGCTGACGACCACTCGATCACAATTAAACAAGCAGACAAAGGTGGTGCTACAGTCATCCAGTCCACCTCTGACTACGAGAGAGAATGTCGACGGCAACTATGTGATCGGAAATACTACACACCAATCACGTTAGACCCCACGCCAAGACTGAAGAACGCTATCAATAGCCTTATCCTTGAGGCAGAGACTAATGGTTGGATTACCAAGAAAGAACCAGATTATCTTAATGTTCGTGATCCTGTAACACCATATTTCTACACATTGCCCAAGGTCCACAAAGGAACCTCACCGACCCCAGGCAGGCCTATCGTGTCCGGGATTGGCTCTGTCCTTGAGCCGCTGTCCAGATTTGTAGATCACTTCTTACAACCCTTGGTCCAAAGAATACCGTCTTACATCAAAGACACCAGTGACATCCTCAGAACTATTGAAGGGTTTGAACCGAATGGGGAGATTACCCTCCTGGTCACTTTAGATGTGGAGGCGTTGTACACTAATATCCCACAACAAGCAACCCTCACAGTGATCGAAGCGGCCCTCCGCAATGAGGAATGGACATCACCTACACCTGTGTCTTTCATCATGGACCTAGCGTCCCTGGCATTAACGGAGAATTTCTTTGAATTCCGGAATGAACTGTTCCACCAATGCCAAGGGACTTCAATGGGTAGTACATTTGCCCCTAGTCTGGCCTGCCTCTACATGGCAGCTTTCGAAAAAGAGATCATCCAGAGCCCCACCAATCCATTTGGCGATAATTTGATCATGTGGAGACGCTTTATAGATGATGTCCTCATCCTCTGGAAAGGACCATGGAATAAGTGTGAAGAGTTCTGTCAATGGATTAATGTACAGAACCCCTATTTAAAATTTACCAATCACATCTCCACGTCACACATAGCATTTCTGGACCTAGACATTAGATTGGCTTCTGGGGCTTTGTCAACCAGCCTTTACAAAAAACCAACCGACAGGAACAGCCTCTTGCTCTACAGCAGTCACCATCCCAAGGCATTAAGGGATAACTTACCTTTCGGTCAGTTTCTCCGTGTGAGGAGAAATTGTAGCTCAGTGGTGGACTACAAAAAAGAGGCTGATATCCTAGCAAACAATTTAAAAGAAAGAGGGTATCCGACCAACACTATCACAAAAGCTATGAAACGCGCTAGGAATAACCCCAGAGAGGCATTACTTGAGACCAGGACCAGGGAACAAACTGACATCCTGACCTGTGTTACCTCGTTCACCCCCTCTTCAAATACAATGAAAAAGGTGATCAAAAAACATTGGGGTATCCTAGCTTCTGGCAACCTCTCTTTACCTCAACCCAGATTCGCCTTTAAGAGGACTCAGAATCTGAAAGACATATTGATCCATACCAGACCTGCCAGAAAAGAAACACAGAACCCCCAGGGTACTCTATGGGGGCTTCCACCAGTTGTTGGACATTTTCCCTGTGGTAATTGCACGTCCTGTAAACAGACGATTACTACCAAGGAGGTGATTTTGTCCGACACCCTAACCTGGTCACTGGCACGCCACACTAATTGCAATTCCACCAACTGCATTTATCTATTACAGTGCCCCTGTACATTAAACTATATAGGGATGACGACACGGGCTATTAAAACACGCATCACTGAGCATAAAAGTAACATAAGATGCTTGAAGGAGACCACAAAACTGTATTCACACTTCAAGAGTCTTCACCATACACCAGACTCCCTGAGATGGGTGGTTTTGGAGTCACATCCAAGAATTACAACACAAGCTTTGTTCAGACTCGAACAAAGATGGGTGCACAGACTCTCATCCGATACGAGAGGTTTGAATGACGATATACCGTGGGGTACACTAACACACTGATATTTTGTGTATTTTTACACTCTTCCCCTATATTGTCAATGACCTTACCACCCCTGATAGACCAGGGGCGGACTCAGTTACTTATTGATACGGCAGTGTTCCCTGTATATCTTACACCAATTTCTGGAATCCCCTGATACGTGACCAACACAATAGTAACCCCGTCAATGACCTTACCACCCCTGATAGACAAGGGGCGGACTCAGTTACTCACTGATACGGCAGTGACCCCCGAATATTTTACACCATTATCTGGATTCTACTGACACGTGACCAATACAACAATAACCCCGTAGGTAGTTTGGCTCAACTCGCATTACCTGATCCTTTGCACGATGCGTACAACACAGTTATATACTCTGTCAAGTAGACATTTACCCGATTAACTACTTAATATAGGACCGGAGCGAAATAGATATCATCATCCTCTTGGGGTCCACCCCTAGCTACTGAGAGACACCATTCACGACCTGATGCTGTAGCAGCACCCCATTCAAAGATGGCGCCCATAGTCACTCTACTTGGGTGGGGCTTCCGAAACCAGTCATCTGACATTAGACGCCCAATCAGAGCTCACCTACACATGACCGGACCAGTTCTTATTGGAGCATTGGAAAGTGAATCTCACTTCCCGGTTTCGGCGGAGCGGGGTAGGTTTGCAAACCACCCTTGGGCAGCAGAACCGTAAGTAACTACCACCTGGTTAGCATCACTTTGATCGAACGGTCTGGGATCCCCTAGACGCCGGTGGACGGCTGACCGCTGCTTTTGTGACTGGCCGACCCCAACGCTGTCTTGCACCGCGGACCACCTTGGGCGGTGCTCCAGGCTTGGGGTTGGCTCGCTCCTCGAGCGGTGGTTCCCGGTGACCGGGGTTCCGGGGGACCTTGCTTACCAGTTCCTTTGACAACACCTAGCACCAAGCAGGTGTATTGTTTTGTATACACCTACCTAGTTGAGTCTCTTGTTTTAGATACAAATTTAAGCAGGCTACTACGCCATCCCAAGAGGCTCGCCACGCACCGATTGGAGCGGCACTAGCTCAAACCTTAGGTGAGCGTTGTCAGACCTTGTGACGATAATTCAGATTGTTTTGGATTTTTGTCTTTTGGATCACTAGACACGTGTTTTACACTGCATCCACTTATGCATGATCACTCCTTTCGAGCTCAATTGCTTTGTGTATTGGACATGCATACGAGGAGTCCTTGGCTCCAGATTACTATGTATATGAACGACTAAGTGTATTTTAATGTTCTGTTTTGGCCTGTTATGCTTCTTTTCTCCTTTTCCTTTAGGCCATTCCTATGCGGAAGTGTTACGTTTTTTCCACACTTCCATAGGGTAGTTTTATCCAGGCACTAACACAATACTTCAATATCCTGTCTTACACCCTCACGTTTTGTAGATAGTTCACATTTCACTGGTCCTGATGAATTGCCGCTGGATCCCCCTGACCATGAGGCGAGAAACATGTTGACCATCTGAGTAGAGCGGAGTAGTCCTTGACTCATTGTGTCCAGACTACCGCCACTCATATTGTTTTTAATAGGGTGGTTTACTGACCCAATAAACTTTTTATTCAGACTAACCGACCCTGTTTTAAAATACACTCACTAACGTCTACACTTACCTGGCCCTCACTTGCACTCAACCTTCGGCGAGGAACAAAAGATCTCCGTTAAAGAGCCCCATCTTTGGGTGCCCGTTGGGAATTGCAGCGCCGACCTGACGAGGAGCAAAACCCAGATGATGAAGCATGACACCTAGCTTGCTGGGTGTGTGAGGGTTTTAGTTCCACCAGTGTGGGTTCCCCTACCCATCACATGCTTTAAGTCCCTAGGCTGTCCAGACATTATCCCTCACTTTGTCTCTATCTTGGGGTAGAGTGTACATTTCACACTAACTTCCCTGACCAGGAGGAACGGCATACCCTTCTTTCCTAAAATACTTAACTTGGAGCAACCCCCAAAGTATTCATGCAGTACTATAACAGTAATGAAGTCAAAAGGCAAAACAATAAAAATCCTAAACCGTAAAATGTCATCAATAAAATGACAAAAGTCTAATAAGGGGAACTGGACATATGAATTTTTAAAAAGTTAGAAATTTTAAGCAGGAAAAGCACCAAGAAGCACAACGAGCCAATGATAGTCAATAGTCACAGTAGATCAGGACGTGGACTCAACTTGACACTGAACTCGATGATGTGTGGTTCAGATACACCAACCAGGCTTGTCCTGGTCAAAGGTTCCACCTTCTGATTTTAGTCCTTTAAGTCACAATTCACCAAGGCAGTACAGTTCTAAGCACCCCTCTCACTTCCAGGACCTCAATGGAGACACTCAGACTCAGGGGTTTCATACATAGGCCAACCAGCAGGGTCTAGTAACCACTAGATCACTTGGAAAAAAATGAATCTTAAGTTTGTTGTGTCACTGTAGCTTTAATAGGTGGTCAGCTTTATGGCTCTTGGAGTACACTTATTTGCTTGGGTGGAGTGGAGGGTGACAAGAGGAAGCAGGTCCAGTGATTTCAAGGCTCTTCTAAGGTTGCAGACAGCAGGTTCAGTTCTCTTCTGTTCTGAAGTAGGTGCCTGGAGGTGCCTTATTTATGGATTGCACAAGCTAGTGTGTATGTTAAGGACTCCTGGGCACACCCTAACAAATGGGGTAAAAGTTCCCAGGGCCACCCCTACCCACTTAGGACATTTTCAAGTTGGCAGGAGTCTACGGCCACACTAAACTTGGGCTCCAAGGGCTGAGGTACTGAGAGGAGTGTGTTCTATGGTAATACTAGTGTCCTCACACATCTAACACCAAACCTAAGTTTGTAGCAGCTATGGTATCTCCAAAAATCCCAGGGACAGAATCTGGTAAAATCGAGTGTTTTCAGCAACGAGACAGTGGATACATGCAAAGTATTTTGGCATCCTATTTTCATTCCTTTGACATGTGCCCCAAAGAATTCTATCTAAAAACCAAGCAGACCGGTCAAGCAAGATTTTTGACACTTCAGCAGGGATCTTATGAGGGCTCTAATGTTAAAAGAATGAGCACAGCGATTGGAGCCTGTTTGGCTGGGGATACAAACCCAACTAGGGTGTACCTTGCTTATTGTTATCACAAGGGATTAGGATAATAAATTTGACAACACAATAAATAAATATCCCTTGGATAATACATAAATTCATAAATGAGCTGAACAAACCATCGTCTTTTGATCAAAAACAAATTTCAATCAGAAGGGATACACAACAAAATATAGAAAATTCTCTTTACATTTCTGTATTGAAGAAATAGATCATCAAGACATTTCACAGAATATAATTAAGATACCCTATATGCAGGGCCACTGGAATTATGCAATTGTTTGGCCATGGCGATTTTCACACAACTATAGATCAGCTGCGTTGCCGCATAATCAATCATTTACTGCATAATCTGCAGATTTCACCTAAAAAAAATGTTGTTCCTAGCTCGAATGGTTCAAAAGTTACTAAAACCAGCGGGCAGTGGAAGGCCTTTTGCAGAGGCTGACTGGTCACCTTTCTATTGCTTAATTTACTATATTTGGGTGTTAAACTTTTACTAATGAGCTGCAACTAATCCACAGAGAGTGTTAAGTTTAACAAGCATTGGCGGGCCAAAAGGTCTTGCCTTTGTGAGGTTTATTAGCTTTGCTAATGTTTTTTAGCTATGTTGCAAATGGCTGAAAGTACTGTAAAAAAGCTGTACGACAACCAGCGCTGTCCGCATTATAACACTTTTTTAAAATTTTCAACTGTGCTGCACTGAAGCTAGCGCTGCAGTAAAATATGGCTAAAAAACATTGACCGGGTCAATAGATCATGCATAGGAGAGATCTACTGGCTTTGCCAATGTTTGGTATGGAATGCCATACGTTAAGTTATAAGTATTTATATAGTGTTTACAATGGCAGAATTGCTAATGTTATAGAATGGAGAAGGCCCTTGTCAAGGTTATTAAGTGTATCCAGATTCAGAAGCATTTTAGGACCATACAAAAATTGTGAAAACGTGCCATATAAATGCGCTGAATGTAACAGAAGTTGTAGGTGGACAGAACAGTCCAATAGGTTACAGCTGTTATTAACAGTGATGCTTTAGGCTGTGTTACTTTGGGTGTAATGGTTACAAAAGTAACCAGTAGTAAAATATAGCAATAATCTGTGTTCAGTGGGTTTCTTAGACCTTTTGGCCCCTGTGCCACTGCACCTGCTGCACCATTCAAATCATGACCCTAGTACCTGCAAGGTAAATGCACTTCTGACTGCTTGTTTAATAGTAAAATATAGCAATAATCGGTGTTCAGTGGGTTTCCAAGACCGTTTGGCCCCTGTGCCACCGCACCATTCCAATCATGGCCCTAGTGGCAGCAAGGTAACTGCACTCGTTGACTGCTTGTTTAGTAGTAACATTTAGCAATAATCGGATGGCCCCTGTGCCACTGCACCTGCTGCACCATTCAAATCATGGCCCTGGTGCCTGCAAGGTAACTGCACTTGTGAATGCTTGTTAAGTAGTAAAATATGGCAAGAAATCAGTACTCAGTGGGTTTTCTAAACCTTTTGGTCCCTGTGCCACTGCTGCACTATTCAAATCATGGCCCTAGTGCCTGCAAGGACAAATGAGGAAACCGTTTATTTCCAGCAATGTAGGTGCACCGAAAAAAGCACAGTTGCAGACGGAATACATCATTATTGTGTTAGGTACACAAACATGAAAGCTTTCATTAAAAGAAGTGCCTTTAAACTTATCCAACTCTCCAAAACGAGTTCCCACAGAGGTCATAAATAAAGCATATGCTTTACACATCAAAGTGAAAACCAAGTGTAGAGAACTGGGCTTTTGTTGCAGTTAGACCACACGACACACACACACACACACACACACACACACACACACGACACACACGACACACACGACACACACGACACACACGACACACACACTTGTTGTCCCCCTTTTAGCTACTAGATGCAGCATTTCTTATGCCACCCTAAGCGAAACACACTGCAATTATCTATAACAGCAGCTTGAAGGCCTTGCATAGTCATTCAAGTGTGATGCCATTTTAAGAAACATTTCAAAGTAATCATAAAGGACCGCACCCTTTATTGGCAACCATCACCAAGGTGTGTGCTTCTGACTGGGTAACAGCAAACACTCCTTACATTCAGTCAACAAAAATCAAATCTGTCGAACAAACGATATCCATTGCACCCAACTAGTAGCTGGGATTTCACCACAATCTCTAAAGTTAACTGAAAGAGACCTGGGGGTATAAAGGTAGGGCCCAGCCCAGGTATCAGAATTGTAGGTAAGTTAAATACGCCAACCAAGAGTATGCCAATTTCACCATGCTCAAAAGGGAAGGGGCACAGGCACTTTATCACTGGTTAGCTGGGATAAAGTGCACAAAGTTCTACAGCCATCATAAATATAAGGTCTAGCAAAAGGTGAAAACTGTGGGAAGACCCTGCAGAAAGGGCAAATTTCCTATAATGATCAGACCACAGAACCTACTACATATGCATGATGACACCAAAGACATCATGGGTGGAATAGACCTGAAGAATGGTTACCAACATGTTCTCCAAGCCCTTACAATCTATATTCTCTTAGGAGGTCAAAACAAGGTATCCAATGAAAAGTCAAAGAATGAATAGGTACCAACTCTCCAATCCTTGTGCCACATCAATGTAGAAGTATAGACATACTGTTGTGGTTTTAAGGCAATAGGAAATATAACTGCAGATGTTAAAGTTAGATATTTACCAGCTGGGAGTTGTCTTCCCTGTAGTTTGCTGCAATATCTTGGTTCTCCATTGCCCCACCAAGCAATCCTGTGGCATATGTCTTAAGAGGTTGCTCAGCCTCACGGGCCCACTTGAACAGGTTTTCGACAATTCCCTCCTGCTGACAACAGAAAGAACAAACAGGTCCTTATGAATTTCATTTAAATTGCAATAACTCAATCTAGTGCCGTCGTTCTTAATACGATACATTAAAAAATATACAGTCTATAGAGTAAGAGACAATTTGTCAAGTGAACAATTAATCTAGTCTTTTTGACAACTTAAGGTGAAAAAGCCATATGCCTAGAAGAAAATCCTCTTGTTGGGAAGTGGCAAGGATGGTGCAACACTTTTCTTTTTAACAGACTGGAAATCAGAGGGAGATCACAAATGGAGGTTTCAGAATGATAGTTCACCAACAGTTCCAGAACACCATTGCAAATTCAGTTTCTTTTGATGCCAGAAACAAAATCTTGACACATTATACTGCTAGAGAGAAAAGATCATCCTGCAACATGTGACGATACCCATATTTTTGTTGACTATGACTCAGTCTAACACTGAGGGCTCCTCTGGATTTGCACTGAGACTTAATGACTCACCAAGGTAGGGAATCTAAATCGCCCAAGCCTCCCATGGGTCTCATCTGCCCCAAAAGCTTCGGGCACACTCATTCAAATTTGAATCCATACTTTACAGTGAATTTTGAAAAGGGGTAGAACAACGTGAACTCTTGTGCTATATTTAAAAACAAACAAACACAAATTGGGCTACCCTACATTCCAAACCAGATTAAGGCGTCACTTTGAACTACAATTGTGACATGGGCAGTCTGTCCTGCTTTCATCAGCCTGATCCATTTCATGAGCACCAAAGCTTACAAATATCATATTCTCATTAGGACTGAACTGCTTGTTTCTGTCAAACATGGTATACTGGGTGAGCTTAGCTGTACAATTATTACAAAAATCAACTATAGGGCAACCCTGCACCCTGCCAGGAATATGGTTAAGTAAACCGCAACACAAGCAAGAATTTCCACTCTAAAGAATTTCTTTTAAAATTCAACGTATTTAAAGTTTTTCAGACCCAATCACAATCCAATATGAAACCTATTACACATTATTTGACTGGAATTGTATCTTACAATGTACTAAAACTGGAGTGAAATGCACGATTTTTATAACTAGTTAAATTATATCATAATGAGCAATTGCTTCATAAAATACAAACCTGGAGTGGTCAAAAGGGGAATGTCAAATACCAGAAGCAAAAAGTAAAACACACTGACAAACATCACGTAAAGTAAGATGCATATCCTATGAATGAAGGTATTTAACTGCAGGATGAGCAACTTGGCATTACAATTTCAGTTCCCAGGAGCATTTAATGTGCAGCTTCATGTTCAGGAAAAGACAAATCTGTGCTAGTCTTATTGATTGTTCAATAAATAAACATAACTAACGTATCAATTAGTTACCCAATCACATGGATTTAAGCTATACAGAGTATTAACATATGGAGAACTGGGATTACATGTAACTTCTTTTTTGGTCACGGAATTCTCCTTGATATCCATAAATGACAGACTAGAGTAGGACGCAAAGAACGCTCTGCCACATAGAAGTGATCCAAAACCATAATAGGGAAGAGAGCATGAATTACTGAAAATAAATTACAGAGGGAAGTCAGGTCTACAAGGGCATCTGTGCTGGAGTCAATGTCAATACAACAGTGCTTAGCAAAAGTATGAACCTGTCTCCATAAACCCGCTGTACAGCTATCTGGAATGGGTACATTCCTCTTTCCACATGTAAGCAGCTGCTGTTCTTTTTCAACCCAAACCCAGCCATCCCACCAAGCCCATTTGCAAGCTCAAACCCCCTACCAAGTTGAATGGGCCATGGTCTATCCAGGAAGATACGGACAGCCTTTTGGTTACATGCGATATGTGTGAAAACAAATCCTTATAGCTATGGTTTATTGCATGGGAAGTATACCTTCACAGACATCCTATAAACAATAAAGAGCTACTTCTTGTTTCTAACATATTTTGTCTTGTTTAAGTAGTATTTCAGAGCTCTTTCTGCATCTGGATTGTAAAGAGATGTCTTTGCTAAAGAACACATCTCTTCGCCAAAGACAAGAGTTCATTATTAGGTGACATGTCTATTTTGGAATGACTGCACCTTGGCATTACTGTAAGAAGCTGGGTTTCTGTTGCAGTAAACCCCCCTTTTTTTGCCAGACTACTGATGCACTTTGACTTGATGTGCCCTGGGTCCCTGCAAATCAGGTTCCATGGGTTTATGTTCTTTCCCAAAATTGTACGGTGTACCTCCAATTGGCACCTCACAGGCCACATGTCAGTCCCTTGTAAAAGGTACCATGTGTACAAAGGGCACTGTGGCCAGGGAAGGTCTCAAAGGGCTGCAGCACTTATTGTGCCACCCTTAGAGGCCCTGTACCTTTACACAGACACTCACTGCCATTGCAGGCTGCATGTTGTGGTGCAGAACAAAGTGAAGAGTCAACATGACACACATCCCTGTGTGCCATGCCTATAACCCACTGCCCTGGCATAGGTCAACCACCCCTCTAGCTGGATACCCTATACTAGTGGTGAGGGTACAGGTGCATGAGCCCTGTACCCCTACAGTGTCTAAGCAAATTCTTGGACATTGTAAGTGCAGTAATGCCATTAAGAGTATATGGTGCTGACAGGTCATTATGAACTCCACAGCACCATAATGGCTTTACTGAAAACTCAGAAGTTTGGTATCAAACTTTTCAGCACATGAAACCCACACTGATGTAAGTGTGGGATGTCATGAAAAATGCACTCAGAGGGCATCTTAGAGATGCCCCTTGAAAAACGATCAGCCTCTGGTGGGTTCCCTGACTGGTACACACCAGCCTGCCACCACAAGACGTTTCTGGACCCCTAGGGTGGGAGCCTTCGCTCCCTGAGCCCAGAAACAAAGCCTTTCCGGGGCGGAGGTGTTCACACCTCCCCCAGGCCAGGTAGAGCCATCTGTGGCAGGGGAGTTTCAAAGGCCTCGCAGCCTTTGTAATGCGACCCCCAGCCTCTCCTACTATCAGGAGAAGCCCCCCCACCCATCATGTCTCCTGTCCTTTTCTGCGGGAAGGCAGGTGGGAAAAATTACAATAACTACAAAATCAAGAAACCTAGGGTCAGAACAAGAAAAGAATGATAGAGCTCGTGAATACTTCAGTAAATGAAGAAGAATCCCATCAGCCACCGGGTAGCAACCGCCATCATTTGGGATTCAGTGTCCCTGACTGTGAACCCCATGGAAATCGGGGCACCAGCACCAATGGACCCTCACGATATACCTGGTAAAATTAAGGTTTATCTAGTTATTTAGGTGGGAAAAATTAGCCAGCCCAGAAGGTGTGCCCACCTCTGCCAACCCCACCCCTCAGGTGGGGGAGGCGCGGTGAAGCCCACTCTTCAGTGCCCGCCATCTTGCAGATGGCAGACACTCCCCAATCAGGAATAGGGATTGTGCTCACTACCCCACGTGGGGTGAGCACACCAAGGGTGTTGTCACCCGAAGGTCAGTAGACCATTGGCTACTAACTTAGAGACCTCCTAAAACGCCACATTAATACAGTATTTAGGGGGAAGCCCTAAACCAAGAATACAGATTCCTGCAACCTACGAAGGACGAAAGAAGACGCCCAGCAGAGGAGACTGCAGAGAACAACTGACTTGGCCCCAGCCCTACCGGTCCATCGGCAGTTATCAAAGATCCAGTGCCAAAAGTCGCCTTGTCCTGCAGCCAGCGACCTCCAGAACCCCTAAGGACTGACTGCCTTCAACAAAGACCTGATCTCCTGTGAACAGCAGCTCTGTTCAAAAGAATCTCCAAAGCAAGACTCAGAGCCTGCTGAGGACAAAGAAACCAGACGCCTAGAACTACCACTGGCCCGTCGCCTACGGCAGTTCAAGTGGCCCACCGGTCCCCTCGCCCTCCAGAGTCCGAGTCCATAGTGGGTTGACCCCTCCAGGACTCCTTGACGTCACCTGAAGCCTCTGCATGGAAATCCCCCCGATAACGCGAGTGGCTCGGTAAGGTAAAATCCGACCGCAAAAGACACCCCTGCATCCAGCCACCCTGTGCCATGGAGAAAAGAATCGAGGTGCACCTACGTCCCCGGGCCCTCCAACTTACCTGCCCAGCTGTTAGTTCCTCCCGGAGGTCTTCCTGGACTGAGCCTGCAGCCAACAACCAAAACCGAAAATCCCCATTAAAAAACAGGGCCCCCAACGCCAAAACAGCACTCTGCACCCAGCCGCCCCTACAGGTGGACTTTGTGTGCTAAACCAGATCTTCCTTTGCCCTGAGCCTAACACCAGAAGCTTTGGTCCCACAACCCAGTGGCCTGCTCGTAAGCAGCCACCAACCGGAAGCCCCCTATACCCCATTGGATAACATTGGGCCTCAGCACTCTGCACCCGGCCAACCTGGTGCCGCTGAGGGTGTAACAAGAGTGCATCCTTGACCCTGGGGGAACTCTTTTTCTAACCCCAGAAACTTCACCCCAAAGACCGAGTACTTACTTGGTAACCGTTAACTTCATTTCTCTCCATAGGAACCTATTGACTGTTTTTCTCTGAAAAATGTTTTAAGTGTGGAGTTGATTTGTATGGAAACCTGAAAAATTACAATTGTGCAAAACTGATTTTACTTACCTTTTTCTCTAGGAAATGTCCCAGTGTGATAGCTAGGCATATCACACTAAGTAGAAAAAGTAACTGAAAAAGTAACTGAAAAAGTAACGAAAAAGTAAGCTGTACAGTAATTTCAATACCTTGACTTACCTGTATTTCAAACAAACTGCATTTGAACTTGCATTCACTTGTAAACACTGCATAATATTTTGCAAAGCATTTATTTCACTTACCTGTGCCAGGCTAAGCTTAGTTCTAGAAATAAAATAACTTAACAATATTTTTATACAAACCAAATTGGCTCGAGTTCAGTCTATGAGAGTGTGACATTATTTGCTGATTGAGTGTGTACAACAAATGCTTAACACTACCCTATGACACAGCCTGACTGCTCGCCCACAGAACCACAATTAGAGAGTAAGGTGCTATATACTTTTACCTCTGCCTACTTTTGGAGTGCCACTGGACTCTGTGCACACTATACCTCATTTTGGAGTAGTATATACAAAGCCAGCTTCCTACAATTACTAAATATTTTTTTCCTAAGCAACTCAGATTGAGATGTTTGCAGTTAAGAGTGATGTCAATGGAAATGATACTGCTTAAATCCTCAAGTCAAGCTGAACATCAGCAAACTACCCTTATACACACCCATCTTTGCTGCTCAAAATTCTCATAAGGTCAAACCTAGCCCTCATATTTGTAGAAAACAATCTCCTGAGGAATATTTGTGCATTAAGCACAAGGGTAGTCTTTGCGCAACATAGCTTACTCTGGAACTGTGGTACTCATAGTATGGGCCGCGGACTGCCAGCGGCCCGGCAGGCCTTCATTGGCGGCCCACGGACAATGCCTTGCAGTTTCTATGTTTCAAGTGAGGCCGGCAGTAAACACAGAAGATGGCTGCAGGAGCATAGCAGTGAATACCTACTAAAAACATATTCACTACGTATGCTCTTGCAGCCATCTTCTGTGTTTACTGCCGGCCTCTGTGACATCATACGGGGTACCGTCGGAAAGCTTCCCAAAAGACCCTTTAAAAGTCAGCTGTAAGCGCTTTTACAGCTGATTTGTAAAGGGCCTTTTGTGAAGCTTCCAGTTTCGTGTTTCCGACGCCGTCCTCTTCTCCCTCAGAAGCTTCATCTTCGAGTCACTATCCCTGAAAAGTAGATGTAAGCACATTCAAAATTTGGACAATTGCACCTGGAGAGAGAGATACAGAGACACAGAGACACAGAGAGACAGGCAGAGAGAGAGAGAGAGAGAGTGTGTGAGACAGAGAGAGAGACCAAGATACAGAGAGAGAGAGAGACAGGCAGAGAGAGACAGACAGCCAGACAGGCAGAGAGAGAGAGACAGGCAGAGAGAGAGAGACAGGCAGAGAGAGAGAGACAGGCAGAGAGAGAGAGACAGGCAGAGAGAGAGAGACAGGCAGAGAGAGAGAGACAGGCAGAGAGAGAGACAGGCAGAGAGAGAGACAGGCAGAGAGAGAGACAGACAGAGAGAGAGACAGACACAGAGAGAGACAGACACAGAGAGAGACAGACACAGAGAGAGACAGACACAGAGAGAGACAGACACAGAGAGAGACAGAGACAAGCAGACATACAGAGAGACAGGCAGACATACAGAGACAGAGAGACAGGCAGACATACAGACAGAGACAGACATGCAGACATAGAGACTGACATGCAGACATAGAGACAGGCAGACATACAGAGAGAGACACAGACAGACAGAGACAGACAGAGACCGAGACTGAGAGACACAGAGAGAGACGGACAGACACACAGACAGAGAGAGAGAGAGAGATGGACAGAGAGACGGATGTGTGCGACGGGTCTGGTTGGCTCAGTGGACTAATGCGTCCGCTGCAGGGGCCTATGTTCGACCTCATGGTCACAGGTTTTTTTTTTTTTAACTCTAGGCTCATCCCCCACTGACCCTGTCCCCACTGGTGCGGTCCTTGGCCACAAACACTGTAAATTTGCCCCCCGAGAGAAAGTTTGTGAGTACCCATGCTCTGGAAGATCGTTTATTCATGGGCTTTGGGTGTGCTACCTCATCAGGTCCTATGTGAACATGAAGACAAGCATTGGCATAGCCAATAGGTCTTGCTTTTGGGACCTTATAAGTATTTAGTTATGCAGCACAATATCCTTAGTGCAACAACATCAACTGTTGCATGGCTAAACACTTATAAGGTCCCAAAGGCAAAACCTATTGGCTATGCCAATGTCATCATACATGCAGGACCTGTAACTTAAATTATTAGATTTGAATAAAAATTTTGCCCAAGACCTATAAAGCTGATGGAGATGTATTTATTGTTTTTATTTATTTATTCATTCATTTATTTGCCAAAAAAGTAGCCTGATGGTGTTCAAACTGCAACTGACTGAATTAAATGTCTTTCGACTTCAAATTACTTTCTGTGGAGACATCGCTGTACTTTTCAAATAACCCATTTGAGGGTTGAAAACTTCAATTCAACTTAATTTTGTGAATGAGAACTGACCGCTCCAGTCCAACAAGCACTCTCAGAGCCCTGCATTGAAGTGTAGGGGCTGTAAAAGTCCAAGTGTTATGCAAAGTGTAGCAAATGAGCCACGCCCTTCGGCACAAGAATGGTGTTCAAGTAGTGTGTGTCCAGTGGTGCACTGTGCAGCTCATTGTCCCAAACATATGACTAAACATGGTGTGCTAGGGTGCTGCTTTTTACAAAGCATATTTGTAACTGAAATGGCAATTAGATTAGCATCAGTCATGCACCTTTACTGATAAACATAGGTACAAACGATATTGCGCAGAAATCTTATTTCTGTGTGTATTTATCATTTTTGCATCACACAAGTGAAGTGTCTTGGTTCGTTTTGATCCTATTAAAATTCCCTCTTACCTCAGAATTACAAATACAACAATGTGTCTCAATGGAACTTTTCTTGCTGACAATATATTTTGGAATGGTTGAAAAGTTCATTACAAGTAATTACATTTTATTGTGTCTCTTCCGGTGCTCCTAAGACCAAAAGGCGATGGAAATTATTTTTAGCCATGCTGTGCTGTGAAGCTGAAAATAATGTAAAAAATAGGTCTCACATTTACGCGAGTTTAAGCTATTGGTATTGTAAATGACAATGCCTTTTATTTATGTTTTAAAAACGAACACACAATAAAAGGCACTGTTATTTGCAATGTCAATAGCTCAAACTCGCGTAAATGCAAGACCTATTGCATTGCAAATGCTTGTACTACAGAGCTGTGGCCTCGCGCGCTCGGGGTGCTGTTCAGAAGGGACACTGCACGTGACCTGACCTCCTCGAGGCAGTGAGGTTTACTTTTTGTTTTACTCCCAGAACAGAAACAAGTGTAACGGTAAAATGGTCCACATAGGTGAGTTGGAACTGCATCCACTTTGGTTAATTAGGAAACGAGATACATTTACACTGCACTGTGTGTTCACTTTTAAGACTCTGCGAAACGACTTGAATTTACTTGTTTCCAAGTTCATTTAAAAAGCGTTGTCACTGTACTTTTATTTAGAATGCAGTGCTCATTTATTTAAAAATAACTGACATTGACTTCCATCTAGAGTACATTATATATTAATCTTCAAAAACAGAATAATTTAAATGGATCTTTTGCTTCTAAATATTGATTTTTAAGCAATATTTTGCTATTTTAAATGTTGACAAACTTTTTCTGATCAAATTACCAATGTTATCCTATGGAAGGAAATTCACTTATCAGGTAAGTGGGGTTATGGGTACTTTTTCTAGGTCAGTGTTGGATCCTGGATCCAGCACTAGGGTCCCACCTGTAAGCAGTTGAGAAACTGTGTTTAAGTTGTACAGGCGATTTTTAAGGAATATTTATAAGTTTGTAAAATCGACTCTTAGAGGAAATTTCATAGAAAACCAGTCAATGGTTCCCTATGGAAGAAAATTCAAGTTACGGGTAAAGTATGTTCTCGTTACTTTTGTAATCCAGGGCTGGGCTCCTAGGCTCAGTACTGGGACCTCTATCTAAAACAGATAAGTAATTACATGTTCACAGTTGGCACGATTTTTAAAGAATATTTGTAGTTTGCAAAAATCGACACTTAGAAGAAATTTCACAGAAAAACAGTCAATGATTTCCTATGGGGGAAAATTGGGTTAGTGGTAAGTACGGTTGTGAGTACTTTTCAGGGTCAGTGCTGGGCACCAAGATCCAGCACTGGGATCTCTCCTAATAGCAGGCGAGTATTTCTGTTTTTGTTACTTGGTTGATTTTAGGTGAATATTTTAAGTTTTAGAAACTCCACACTGAGAAGAAATTTCAGAAGCAACCAGTCAATGTTACCCTATGGAAGAAAAGTGAGTTATCGGCTTTTGGGTAGGTACTCGACTGGCAGAGTTAAGGTTCTAGGCACAGACTCAGGGGTCTCCCAGGGTCAGGTTGGTACAGTTGTTACACCCTCAGCGGCACTGGGGCGGCCGGGTGCAGAGTGAGTTAGGCCCAATGTTATCCTATGGGAGGCAGTGGGGCCTTGGTTGGTGGTTGCTGACTAGCAGGCCACGCGGCTGTGGGAGCTGGGCTCCTGGTCACTTGCTCAGGGCAAATGGGGAAGTAGGTAGGAGTAGCAGTTGCACTGCCAGGGCCACTTGGGCGGCTGGGTGCAGGGTGCTTTTGAGCCTTCGGACGGACGCTCAATGGATTTCAATGGGAAAGCTCAAGGGCGAACAAAGGCTGCAAGCTCGGGGACGAAGATTCTTCGGGTGCCACCACCACTTCAAGAGGTAAGTTGGGTAGTTGGACGATAGGTAGGTACCCAGGAGTCGGGCACAGGGGGCCGCAGGGCGCCGGGTGCAGGGGTGCCTTTTGATGTTGTGAAATCTTACCCTCTGATGATCGCGGTTGGGGGGGTCCCTGGTTCTGAGGCTGCAGGCGTCGTCAGGAGCGTCGAGGTGGGTCCTTGGGTGCTGGATTTGGGGTCACAGTCGCTGGGGGGACGTCCTCTGAGTCTTTGTCCACTCCGGCACAGGCCAGGCTTGGCGGGTGCAGAGTGTGCAGGGTTCGCGGTTCCGGGCTGATGCCAGGGGTTAGAAACTTGCTTTGAGCAGAGCCACTGCTCATGGGAGTCTCAGATGCTCAGAGGCACAAGGTAGCCAGGTCCTCCGGGGTTTGTGAGGTTGCTGGCCACAAGAGGTGCTGGGATTTAGCAGGAGCAGGTTTGAGGGTCGACAGGCCGGTAGGGCTGGGGCCAAAGCAGTTGGTGTCTTCCTCTTCTTAGCAGCTGCACGGCAGGTCTTCTTGCTCTTCTTTGCTTTTTCGGAATCTGGAATCTAAAGAAGGAAGGTTCAGGGTGCCCCTAAATACTAGATTTAGGGGCGTTACAGGTAAGTAAAGGGCAGGGACCAATGGGTCCCTGCCCTGGGGTGGGTACACCCCCTATCATGCCACTCTCCTGTGGGAGGGGGGCAGTAGCCTAGTCCTGATTGGGCAGGGCTCCCCATCTTCAAGATGGCGAGAGCCCGGAGATGTGCTTCACCTCGCCTCCCCCATCTGAGGGGTGGGGTTGGTAGAGGCTCGCACATCCCCTGTCCTTACTTGGGGTTTCCGGCCAGTCTTCCCGCCAGAGTGGGGGTGAGAACTGGTGGGGGCCAGTTGCTGGATACAGCAAGTGGCCTGGAGAAGCTCACAAAGGCGGCATGCCTTTGAAGCTTCCCCCTGCCCATCCTGGGGGAGGAGACCTAGCACCTCGCCCAGGATGTGCATTGTTGCAGGCCCAGGAGAGCGGGGGTTCTCCACCCAGGGGTCCAGCAACATGTCTGCTGTGTGGCAGCCTAGGCAGCCTCCCAGACAAGGCGTGGATTGTAGGTTAGGTTTCAGGGGGCATCTCTAAGATGCCCTCTGTAGTGCTTTGTACATTAAATCCCACACTGGCATCAGTGCCGGTTTAATGTGCTGAGAAGTTTGATACCAAACTTCTCAGTCTTCAGTGTTGCCATTATGGTGCTGTGGAGTTAGTGTTTGACGAGGTCTCAGCACCATATACTCTTATATGGCAGCACTGCACTTACAGTGCCCAGGAATGGACCTGGGTACTGTAGGGTCACAGGGCTCATGCTCCTGTGCCCACACCACTGGCATAGGGCACCCAGCTAGAGGGGTGGCTGATGTATGCCAGGGCAGTGTAGATTGTGGGCATGGCAAACAGGGATGTGTGCCATGTCGACTCTGTTTTGTCTTGTACCCAGACACTCAGCCTGCAAGGGCAGTGTGTTTGTGTTAGGGTACAGGGCCTCTATGGGTGGCACAATAAGTGCTGCAGCCCTTAGAGGCCTTCCCTGGTCACAAGGCCCTGGGTACCTAGGGTACCATTTATCAGGGGCTGACATGTGGCCAGGGTTTGCCAATTTGGGGTTTTAGGGAAGGACCTAGGCACCTGATTGGCAGGAGTCCAGGGCACACTCAGTCAAAGTACATTCAGCAATTCAGCAAAAAGTTGGGGCATACCATGCAAGAAAGATGGCACGTTCTCACAATGTGGCATTTGAAATGTAAATGCCCTGCGTAAAAGCAGTTTATTCTGTCAGATCCCGGTTGTACTTCTGTTTGTAATTCATGTAACCTAGGCAATAGGGCGGTGACATAGCATGGTCCTTAGACACATCGAATCATTTTATACGCAATACATAAACATGATAAAATGTTTTTTTCTGCAGTCTGTCCGTACTGCTGACTGGGGCAATGGAAGTGCTGCTGATTAGCACTGCCCGCCCCGCCCCCAATGCCTTCCACATAATTCTTCCAGCTTTAAACATTCCCTGAACTGTGGGCACTGCAACGGAGGCTCCAACGCTTGCCTAAACCGGGCACATATGTCAAATGCCTGTATCAGAGGAGCATACCTTGGTGCAGGCTTTCCCCTACTGGCCAAAATCGGAACTAACGAGAAAATATTGTATTCGACCTTACCGAAACCTGTGAACACCAGCACAGAGATTGAAGGTGATTTAACTCATCAACAACGAACTCGTGTAGCCTGACTTGAGCCTTTCTGACCCTGCCCAAAGCATACATGCCAACAATTTAGAACGGAGAAGTGGAAGATTGTGTAACAAATCGGGAGAATGTATTTCCCCCATGAACTTCTATTGAAACAGATGTCATTTCAGGCGGGAGACAGCTAAAATAGTGTCCTTATCGGCTTAAAAAATCTGTAGTCTCCATTATAAATCGAATATAGTGGCATGTGTGTTAAACGGATGCTCGTAGGCACTGGTACGATTGTTTATTATGGCATGTTTTATGGATTAAGGTAATGTGGGGTGCAGGCCCGGTTCTAGCGGGTGGGCCAGGCCCACCCAAACAGGAGCCATGGCCCTTGCAGTGAGGGCTTGAAGGCAGGCGCGCAAAGCACACTTCGTGTGCGTCAGCCCGGGCCGAGACAGCTTCCCGGCGCGCACACACACATACAGTTTTAGAGACTATCGCAGCCGTACCCGAGTACTTCACAGGTCTTTAAAAGACCATTTACATGTTAACGAGGCTTTGTTTATTTTTTCACCCCTTCATCTCCACATGGCCAAAGGCGACAAATCCTTTCTTTGACAACGGTAACCTTTGCCTACTGTCCTCTTTGCTGCGTGGATATTTCTTTTTCTATGCAGCGCAGGAGAAAAGTTTGTTTATTCCTATTCACCTTTCATGACCCCTGCAGCTGCTTATCACATCAGGCTGTGACACAAAGTTTGACTAATGAAGTAGGTAAGAGAATGTGTTACTATTTGTTTTTCTTTTTTAAATATGCACAGGCCCAGCAGGACACATACTTCGTGTGCGCTTCATTTAAACAGTTTTTATCATTATCCTGGCCGATGCAGGACAACAATAAGACAATACAAAATGCCCAGAAATCGCTGGCGATACATGATCCTGCTGGAGAGCAATCATTTGTCTGTTAGTAGTTTTTAAATGCAGATGAACTGTATTTAATGTGGAAGCTCAGTGGTTTACTGCCTTTGTCACAGAGATCCTTGTGCTACTTGCAGTTCAGAAGTTACAATCCTAACATAGGACAGTGACCAATGAACTGTCATCAAAGAGCTACATACAAACATGAATGGTATAGTTAGAACTTCGCTTTCTTTTTTTGTGATATACTTAGAACTTCCCCAGTCTTTCATTATTCTAATGTTGCTAAAATGAGTATGTTTGGGAAGATATATATTTTTATCAGTAAAGCTGACCCCCATGGAATACTCTTTAAATCCTAAGGTTGTGTTTCCCCAGACCAAACCCTCTTAAAATATACTGCCCACCAGTATGGATGACATGTGATTCATATACCTTGTAATCCTCATTGGCTTATGGGACATTCCCTGTAGACTGATTTACATACTTGTATGATTCATTGTCTCTCTATAATGTGTGCGTTGTGTAAAGTACTGACACACACTACACTGATATGAGTAGCGCTGTACAACAAATGAAATGCACATGAGAGAGGGGCTACATAAAGATGAGGGGCACTGTTGGAGGGTGGCAGTGAGGGAATCCGAGGAGGAGGTCAATGGGGTGGAGAGGGGAGCTAAGGAGAGATGAGGGGCACTGCTGGAGGGTGGCAGTGAGGGAGCCTGAGGAGGAGGTCATGAGGGAGATGGGCTACAGAGAGATGAGGGGCACTAATGGAGGGTGGCAGTGAGGGAATCCGAGGAGGGGGTCAATGGGGGGGGGGGGCATGGAGGGATGAGGGGCACTGTTGGAAGGTGGTAGTAAAGGTTATTTACAGAGAAAGAAGTTATTGGTGTGGCGCCAAAAAAGACTTTCGCATCAGCGCTGAAGCCAGCCCTGTCATGGCCTTTCTGTTTTTGTTTATTTAATTAGCAGTCGTGTCATAAGGGCTACTGTGGGACATAATTTAAAGTGTGTGCTAATTATATTTACCGCTATATTCAATGTTTTAAGTTTGAAGGTGATTTTACGAATGTTTTTACTGGGAAAAATGAAAGTGGAGCCCGATGGTGCCTGATATGGGCTTGGGGCCCAAGGTCAGCTGTGAGATAAGGTGCACTGGAGAGGAGTAGTGGATAATCAAGCCTGTAAGGGAGTGCGTTGCAGAGTCCGGGGTCAGGTGGAAGTAGTAATGAAGAGGGATTCTCCTTGAAGACTCGCACAGAGGGAGCCCGAGAAGTGTCACTTGCCTGATACTCCCACCTCAGAAACCTCCTCTTCCCATCAAAGGAACATTACATGGAAAAAACACTTTTTGAGAGTGATAATATTTAGAAGGAGATTTGGAAAAGAGTGCGTTTTACTGGGCCTTGTAAGACTAAGATGAGATAAAGGAGAGCCCTGAAGCAGGCCTGCCTAGACATTTATGAGACAAATCGAGCCCGCAGTGGCTCACCCAAATGCACCCTTGGCCCACCCAAATAAAAATTCCTGGAGCCGGGCCTGTTGGGGTGTAAGGCTTTATTCGGGAACTGAGATGGTTGACTTAGATGTGGCTGGCCAAGGGTGGGGTGCCCCCGTAGCCTGGATTTGAGAGATGCAGGCTAACCCAGTTACTGGAGGGGCAGACTACAGAGCTAGTGGGACACCTTCTCGCAGTCACAAAACAAAAGGAAGCGCCGTAGGAAAGGGCAGAGTCTACAAGGGTGGTGCGAGTGAAGCCCACACAAAGTAAGAGTTGTTATTTGACCCGGAAGAGACCGTGGCACTCACGTCAGTGTATTGTCTCTTTTGTGACCTTGTGCAGAATTCAGGAATATATCAGGCAAGTTCGAACACAAATTGTTCAAGGTCTGATCCCACCTAGGCAGCGGGGTTCGTTTGGGGCGTGAGGAAAGGGGCTGAGTTGAGTAAAATGCTTCCGTTGGTGAGAAATCAGGGCATGAAACAATAACAGCCTGGCGGGCCTGTGCAGCTGACCTCTCAGAACAGAGGCCCGGAGTCATCAGAGCTTCAGGGGAAAGGCGAGACCCGCGGCTGGACTAGGCGTCTCGGTGTACAAAATACATTAAAATTAACATATTTAAATTAATAAAGTATATACAAATAGAGAAGCAACATTTAAAATGTGAAAACTTTTTCTATATTTGATTGTAAATTAAACATATCAATATTTGAACATTTGTTTGGTTTACAGTTATTTGATATTTTTGTGCATAGTTCTGAAGTTTAAATCATAAAAATTGCTTGAGTCGGGAGGCCCTTTGCTTCCAATAATGACTCGGTCCCCGGATTCCAATAATAATTAGGACAGTAACAGTCCATTTTGACTTTTATTTATACACGTGTGAAGAGAAGCTATGTGCGCCATTCTCGTTAAGCACCACTGCTCCTTCTACTCATTCCCTTTGTTTCTACTCTTACCTGTTCTTTATCCTCCTTCGGTCTTTCTGTTTGAGTGAGAGGCCCTCGGACCTTCTTTGCCCTTCGTCGGAAGCTCATCCTCCGCTGCACTATTTTTCACCAAGCCTCTTTCTTCGCCTCTATTTTTTATTTGGGTTTTATTTTATTTTTATTGTTTGTCCCAAATAAAACTCCAACAGAAAATGTTACCCAACTACTAACCCATAGCAAACTCACCTTTTCATTATATTCTGCAGTCCCATAATTAACTTCATGGTCTCCAGCAAGCTCAGATTGTGGCTATGTCAGATTGTGGCAGAAAGAGACAGACTACCTAAAGGGTTGCTCCTACAGCCCTACGTTAGCAAATCCATTTTTACCTTACTCCTTCAATTCATGGTATAGGAATTGAAAGTATTTTTACCTCCACACTCAGATTTTGACTTCACAGGCTAATTGTTTACCAGAAAGGAATTTTCAGGTCGACTGAAGTGAACTTGAAAATTTATTAGGGCAACATAAATGCTTTTTTATCAGATATCTGGATTTCCTCCTAGTGTTCATTTGAAGATCTGAACTAACCCACTTGCCTTCGGAAAGAAGTTATTGTACAAAAAGACAAAATCTTATGTAGGTAATTGGATGAGAGTAAGGCTGCTGAAGCAAGACAATTATTATTATTATACGCATAAAGTTGTTCCACGACGGTTGTAAGAATTACTCGGCAGATCTCATTTATCCGGGCACCCAATACAAACAAGCATTTAATGTTGGTCAGTACTCCATTCCAAATCAGCCTAAATAAAGGACCATACCCATTATCTTAATCACAGATATAGGGAGCTGGAATTGCAAAGGACATACTAAACCTTTGTTGCCCTCTTCAACACCCTCAACCTCAAAATCCCTCACGAAATACTTCACAAGATTAGACATGTACAGTATTAGAAACCCTGTCCACTCAATCATTTCCTGTCCACAGCCCAATAAGCTTTTGAGAATAAGTTTTAAGTCCACCCTCATACTTGTCATGATCTACCTTTTCCTGAAACACCACAGCAGTCTCAAGCCCCGGCATAATGTCCAGAAGAAGGCGGCATGCAGCAGTATTCAGAGGTGGCTCTCTGCTGGTCATCACATAGGCATTCACTAGCTGGGAACAGAGGAAGAATCAATACATTAACTGATGGGCAGGATACAACCGTTCATAACAAGTGCACTCTACCACGGTCAGAGACATGAGCAAAGTTACTGTCTTGTAAAACAATGGTTTTTCTATCTCCTATATGGACTGCAGTGCATGCATTAGAAATACCCACACAACACAAACTCCCTCAAAAACTACTTAAAAATTAACTATTTTGCCACACCAGTTGAAGAGAGGCTACAACATACTGCCTTTTCAAGTGGGTGATTAAGGAGTAAAATATTTACAGAGCAGCACACAGGGAATAACTAATAATCTAAAACAGAAAATGACAGCGGTTTTGTGCAGGAACAGGAACTTGAAATTAAAGCAAAGATTATGCAAGTTTATCAATAAATGGTAAACACTCAAGCAATGTTTTTAGTGAAGTTTATCAAGTCAGTGGGGGGCTGCGCCATATTGTTAAATTTTATGACACAGCTAATTTATCTGGAAGGGATTGTGAGTCCAAGAAGCAGCAGTACCTACAAATTTGTTCAGAGGAAGAATCCTGTCTGCGATTAAGATGCATCTCCTACCAATATCCTCAAACATACACTTTAGGTAACTCAACATTGTGTTTGAAGCCCAAAGATATCAAACACTCCTCTACCATAGATATTCCTACACAGTCACCTAAAATGATAAAGCACAGGGTACACCAACACGTAACCTCTTGGTGCTGAAGAATGCCACTAAGGTATCAGGGTAAGCCAGGAAGCATACTGCAAATCTTTGCCTTTAACAGGTGCAATCTTTCAGACCTTTAATGAAGGTACATACAATGAACTGCCACCAGGAAGAGACGTCTTCTAGTTTGGGATCAAAAGAAACCAAAGGTCAGTTGACCATGGTGTCCCACAGGACAGCATAACTGGAATTTCTCATGGAGCAACATTGGCTGTGATTTCCATGAGGCGAGTAAAAAGTAGTGTACTGTACTATTTATTTATGATACCCAAAATTTGTTAGATGGTGGTGCAGATGTCTTATCAATTTATCAGACGGATTCAGGCATCACACCTTCTTTCGTATGCCAATAGCAATTTATGTGTTCATTCAAATCTTCAGGATAACATCACGTGCTAAACAATCCAAGCATATTTAGATGTTTCAAGGTGTTGCGTATCCACCCTTTTCGGGCGTTACACCTAGTTAGATGGCCCGAGCTGACAAGGACGTGGGTATTGTTCAGAAGGGCAAGCAGTTCTCTCACACCTCTTCGACTGGGCTACCCACACAGGAAGAAAGACAGTGGAGGAGAACAAACCTATTAAAAATTCAGGGAGCAAAAAGGAGGAGCCTAGCACGCATCCAAGATGGTCGCGTGAGCACAGGGCTCCCCGGACCCTCGCTGCTCCTCGGAATTTATCCTGACTTTATCCTGACTTGGTTGACGGATTCTGGAAGATGAACGTTGGCTGAACCCTAAACTCTTTTCAGAAACCAAATCGGACCTGGGAGACCTGATCTATGGTGGTTTGAACTTTTGAGGCCCAACGGATGGCTGTGCCCGGTGCGAAGGTGAACTGTGGAGCCCGGGCATAGTTGAACAACAACGGCATCGGGGCTGTGCCAGCGGCCGTCCCATCACTTTCGGTTTCACTTTTGGATCTCTGAGTGGCTGGACCGTGGAGTTGCTTTGTGCGGCTGGGTTTTCACTCGGCCTTCGCTTGGTGCCTTTGCCTCCGCCTGATACCAGTGTGCCCATTGACTTTGATCCTTTCGCACCGCCACATTGCGGTCTCTGGTACGGCTCGTGTCTGCTTCGCCTGTGCCCCTTCGCCGCTTGCTCGGTGGTCCCCTTCGGCGAGCGTGGTTCAACATGGGTGGCAAGGGGGATCCCGAGAGGCGTAAGACCAAGACATCCCTACGTGGGGGACCAGTCCAGACTAACAACATGGACCGCTACACTCAAGGTAAAGGGTCCCCTGGGACGGCCAGTGTTCTCCCGGATGACGCTGGTGGTGTTCCGTCCGTCCCTTCGGATTTGTCATTGCAGGACATCATGGGCGCCATTAATGGCATCAAGGAGACCATCGCTAAGCAGTACGAGGCCTTGGCCCGTAAAATCGACACGGTGGCCATTGATGTTACGCTAATTCGGGCGGATCTCTCTAAGACCAATGAGAGGGTTCAATCGCTGGATTTGCGGACGTCCACCCTTGGTACGGATGTGTCGGACCTGCAGACTGCTCTTGGCGACCTCAAGTCGGCCAACGACCTGATGGCCCGGCGGCTGGAGGACTTCGAGGGACGGGCTCGACGCAATAACATCCGCGTCATAGGTGTTCCAGAGACCTCCGACAATCGCCCGGTTGATCTTATGGTTGAGGATCTCATCCTCAACCAGCTTGCCCCCACTGGCCTGAGTAAGTTCTTTGCCGTGGAGCGGGCCCATCGAGTCCCAGGCAGTCGGCCGCGACCGGGGGCTCCCCCGAGGCCTATTGTTGCAAAACTTTTTCACTACAGAGACCGAGATGCGATTCTGCAGGCCTCACGGGTACATGGCCCGGTCCGATATGAGAACTCATCCGTTAACTTTTTCCCCGGACTTCACCCAACTTGTCCAGAAGCAGCGGATGGGCTTCCAGGGGGTGAAGCGCCGTCTCCGGGACCTGGGTCTTAAGTACTCTATGCTTTTTCCTGCTAGGCTCCGAGTGGAATACGAAGACCGGACTACCTTTTTTGACTGTCCTGCGACTGTGAGTGACTGGCTGGATTCTCTACCGGACCGGGGTGACCGGCCTGGGCCTTCTGGTGGTACCGAGGGTGGCGGGCCTCTTTCGGAGTGACTTTTGGTCCTGGACTTTGACATTTTGTTTGGTTCGGCTGGGTTCTACTTCTTTTGTACATTTTGTTTAATTATGATCTGTGTTGGGGGCGGGCAGGGACGGGTCCCTTTCCTCCTCCGGGGTCTTTTCGTAGAATGGGGTTTGTAGGGCGACAGGCACACTGCAAGTTGGGGGGGTTTTTTGGACCGCAGGGGTGCAGGGTGGGGGGAGTTGAATTCGGGGGGGGGGGGGGGGGGGTTGGTGGGTGGGAGGGGTTGTTTGGATTTGTGTTTTTTGTTTTCAAGGCGAGGTATTGGATCTGTTTCAGTTTCAGGTGTCGCGCTATTTGCTGGGGGACCCTTGACCTACTGGAGGGGATGGGGGGGGACGGGTTGAGATTGATGTCTTGGAACGTCAATGGATTGGGGGATCGTATCAAACGGGGTGTTGTGCTGCAATATTTGCGTCGTTTGACTCCTGATGTGGTATTCTTACAGGAGACGCATTTGGTTGGTAATGTTTGTCATGCCATGAACAGTGGGGGCTACCGACTCGTGGCCCATTCCGGTTTCACCACCGGCTCTAGAGGGGTGGGCATTCTCCTACGATCTTCACTTCCGCTAGAGATCACCAGGGTTGTCCTAGACGATAGAGGGCGCTATGCGGCCCTGACTGGGAGGTGGGAGGGACAGTCCCTTTCCTTGGTTTCGGTTTATGTTCCCCCGGGCCTCCAGAACTCCACTTTCTCAGACTTGGGTCGTATGCTGCTTGAGCTTCCTGACAGTCTTTTGCTTTTGGGTGGGGATTTTAATTCGGTTGTTTCGGGAGATCTGGATCGCCACCCGCCCAGGGCCCTCCCTGCTGCCCAGGCGTGGCTCGGCGGGCTCTTGGATACCCTCGGTCTGGTGGATTGTTGGAGGTTAATGCATCCGACACAGTGTCAGTACACATTTCACTCCGGGGCCCATGGGAGTCTCTCCAGATTGGATTATTTTCTTATGCCCGCGGCCCAGACTGCCCGGATTCGAGAGGTTAAGCACCTGGCCCGGGGTATCTCTGATCATTCCCCACTGTGGTTGCTTTTTGACACCGGGACGCGGTCCGCTGGGCGGATCGCCCCTATTAACCCTTGGTACTTGCGAGACCCCAAGATTCGTGATAGCCTTGTTAAGTCGATTGATCGGTATTTTCTCGAGAATGAGGGGTCGGTGTTGTTCTCAGTGTCCCTGTGGGAAGCCTTCAAAGCAGTGCTCCGCGGGCATGCCCTATCCCAGATAGTGGAGGCTAAGAGGGTTAAGAATGAGGCGGTGGTGAAGCTGGAGACTGAAATATCGGGGCTGGAGGCAGCTTTGGAGACGGGTGTCACTCAGGATGGGCTTCACGCCCTCAGCTTGAAGCAGTTTGAATACAAGTCTCTTGTTACTGATGCTGCCAAGACCATGTATAGGGAGCAGCAGGGTAGGTTGTATGATGCCGGGGACAAGGCGGGTAAACTGATTGCTTGGTTGGATAAGAAGGAGAGAGTGAATCGTGTGGTCCCGGAGCTTCGGGTTTCGGATGGAGTGTGTGTGACTGACCCTGGTGAGATTGTGGAGTGTTTTGCTGACCACCTCCGGGCGGTGTACTCCCCGGTGTCTGATAGAGATGAGGATGACTCTCGTCTCTTGCTGCGGGATATTGCCTTGCCCGGCTTATCCGTCGAGGACCGTGAGCAGATGGAGGCCTCCCTGTCTGTCGACGAGATTGCTACCGCGATTCGTTCCCTTCACTCGGGCAAGGCTATGGGCCCCAACGGACTGCCGATTGAACTGTATAAACTACGCCCGGATAAAATCGCGCCCTTCCTCCGTCGTATGTTTCTGGAGTCGCTCGAGCGGGGTTTCCTTCCCGACGACCAGCGTCTGGCTACCATAGTTGTGATTCCCAAGGACGGTAAGCCACGAGACCGCTGTGCCTCATATAGGCCTATTTCCCTACTAAATGCCGAACCGAAAATCCTTGCCAAGGTCCTCGCTAATCGCTTGCTGAGAGTTATATGTGATTTGATACATCCGGATCAATGCGGCTTTATCCCGCATCGTAATACCGCTCTCAACTTGCGGCGTCTCCATGGCGTCCTCGCTAGGGCGGAGTACTTCTCTGAACCGGCCATATTGGTTTCCTTAGACGCCACGATGGCCTTTGATACCATCGAGTGGCCATTCCTTTGGGCCGTCTTGGCGAAGTTTGGCTTTGGGGAGGGATTTATTAGTTGGGTTAAGCTCCTCTATGCTGGACCAATGGCTCAGGTTGTTGTCAATGGGCGGGTTTCTCGGCCCTTCGCTCTCGGGAGGGGTACTAGGCAGGGGTGCCCGTTGTCCCCTCTGCTCTTTGCTCTCGCCTTGGAGCCGCTCGCTGCCTGGCTCCGCTGGGAGCCCTCGATCAGAGGGATCCGGTGGGCCCCGGGCTTCGAGGATCGGGTCTCGTTGTACGCGGATGACATTCTTTTGTACCTCACCTCGGAAGTCGCTCAATGTGCTTTTTGATGTTCTTACTTCCTTCGGGAGAAATTCGGGTTTGATAATTAACTGGTCTAAATCTTGCGTGTATCCTATCTCCGGTGGCCTTCCTCTCTTGCCGCCTCGGCTTCCGATCCAAACATCTCAATCCGGCTTTAAATACTTGGGGGTGTACGTTTCGTTGGATCCGGCGGTCCGCTACGAGCAGAATCTCCTGTCTCCCCTCCGGCGTTTGAGGGTGGATACGGCTCGGTGGTGTAAGTTGCCCTTGTCTCCACTTGGTCGCGCAGCACTGTTTAAAATGATGTCCCTTCCCAGATTTCTTTACGCACTCCAGAACTCCTTCGATATCATTCCGGCGGCCTACTTTAGGGAAGTGGAGAGTTTGCAGAGGAGACTGGTTTGGGACGGTCGTGCGCGCATCGCTTTGGCAAAGCTGACTCTTCCCTGGTATGACGGGGGCATTGCGCTTCCTGACATTAGAAGGTACTATTGGGCCTCCCAGCTGGCTGCCGTTAACCATGCTACGTACGCTCCTGGTTCGAACCCGGCATATGAGATGGATAAATTCCTGCTTCCCGGCGGTAACTATAACAGAGCGCTTTACTCTCGATCTGCCGGAAGGACCCTCACGGGCCCTACTAGGATTGCGGTACGTGTGTGGAAGGCGGCGAATGTAGCTGTGGGCTGGAGTGAGCGTTTAACGTGTGCTACTCCTTTATTCGCCTCAGAGCGCTTGGGAAGCCTCTGGACAACGAAAGGCTTTGAGCACTGGGATACGATCGGCATTAGCAGAGTGGGGGACCTATGGGTTAAAGGCGCGGTTAAATCCTTCGCGGCGCTTCAGAGCGAGTACGAGCTTAGTGAAAGGGAGTTCTTCCGCTATGCCCAGGTTCGGCACGCCCTACTCTCAGTCTTTGGGGAGGGGACCACGGTCCCTGTTTCTTCGCCTCTCGAGGACCGTATACTCGACGGACACGTACCCGACAGTACTATCTCCCTGATTTATAAAAAACTAATAAATAATCGGGCTGATCTCTTGGTGCGTCTTCGGGAGGCGTGGACGGGTGATGGGGTTGAGTTGGACGACGAGGACTGGCAGTCTGCGCTGTCATCCCCTAAGGAGGTTGCCGTCCCGGCCCGTCTCCGTCTGGTCCAGCTTAAGATTCTCCATCGTGTCTATGTGACGGGTCCCCGTTTGGTCTCGATGGGGTTTTCTGACGACGGGCTCTGTAAGCGTGGCTGCGGGCTCAGTGCCACCTTTCTCCACATCCTCTGGGAGTGCCGCGAGGTGGCGGAATATTGGCGCCAGGTGCATGATGTTATGAAACGAGTCACTGGGGTCGCTCTGCTGCCGGAGGTGCGCCGATGTGTTCTGAATGTGTGGGAGCCCAGTGACTATAATGCGGCCCAGGCTCGGTGGGCGGCCCTTGGGAACATGATCGCAAAGAGAGATATTGCGCAGCTTTGGGGTTCCCAACGGCCTCCCACCGTGTCCGTATGGAAGGAGAACATGGACTGGTGCATGTTCAGGGAGAAGACGGTGTATGTGGCTCGTGGTAAACCGGGGGCGTGGGGTAGAATCTGGGGTCAGTGGAATGTGTATCGAGGGACTATCTGTTCTCCCCCCCTGGTGGATACGTCTGAGGTTGCCTTGTCCCCCTGATCCTTGAGGGTTCCTTGCTTAATTTGTTCATCTGTGTATAGATTTGGTTTTCCCGTGGCCCCCCCCTCCCTCTCAGACCCCCCCTTTTTATTGACCACCCTAGGGTGGTCGGGTGTGGAGTTCCCCTACTGTGGTTAGACGCCCTTTCAATGTTTTTCGTCTTGCTTTTTGTTTTTCTTTACTTTTGTTGATATTTATGTAAAAAAGGGTATATCCTGACGTCCCTTATGTGCAGTCTGATCTCCTGTAATTTAGCGGAGCCCCTGTGGGCCAGTCATTGTTTTTTGAACTGCTTGATCATTTCTGAATACTAGCGGCCGGCCCAGGAGGTTGTAGGCCCGTGCTTGTACCCTTTTTCTCTGCACAATAAAAAATTTAAAAAAAAAAAAAATTCTCAGGGAATAACAGGGGTCTATTATTGTCAGACCCCTAAATAATTTCACTGACAATGGGAAGCAGAAACATAGAAATAAGGGGGATTTATTATACACTTACCTATAAAATAAGTGGATTAAAATGTTCATGATTATAATACAAAAAGCAAAGGTAAATCAAATCACACTTAAGATATTATTATCATTAAATATATACTTTGCTAGTGAGATTCCTAGTATGCATTTGTTCAAAGATCTGTGGACCAATGTATACCTTCCTGCAGACCATTGTAAACCCACTGACTTATATGCAAGAGTGTCCTTGGGGAAGGCATGGCTTCCAAGCATGTACATGGTTCTTCTCCCTCAGTAGAAGAGAAAGGGTTATATATTTGTTGTTACTGGATACAGTGCTTGCCTTGGGAGTATGGTATAGCAACCTGTTGTTGGGCATGGGACCCTGGAAAACTGTTTGTTGGGTGACAGAACTACTACCGGGCTTGGCAACTTGGTGATCCATTGCTTTCCTGGGTGAGAGATCAACAACACACCGTTTTGGGTTCTCACAGGAACTCAGTATAAAAGCAGTTGGTGAATCAAACACATTATTACTGCAGAACACAATCTATGTACATAGTTCTGTGTAAGAAAACTCTGTGCTGGCCCCATTATATCATTGTGACCACAAGCACACAACAAAATTATATTAGCCCATGTAGGATTATAACCTTTACCCTACAGCATGACTTATCTTGCCTCACGTAAACATGACATAACGAAAAATGTCCCAAGGAGAGAAATCCCCCCTCAGGGGCGAAAACCACACCACAGTGGAATATCATTTTCTTTAGACAATTACTTTTGTCTGAGAACAGTAAATACCAATGGAGCAAATCGAATTGTACAGAGTCTGTGTACAGCTGATGCCATCAACATCAATAGAAAGTATTTCCTTTTCAAAATTCAGTTTCTGACAAATCCTTGCTCAACATACTTCAGTTTCCGAGATACTGAGTTGAAAAGATGGTGCACAGGACCAGTATGCAACAGAACTAATCATTGGCACTCCAAAGACAACAGGCAAGAATAATATACTCCCTGGAGATCAGACAATAGCAGCCTCATGTTTAGGTACCAGTAAGTATGCTTCCATCAACAGCGTTTCTATTTGGGTCTATTTTCCGAGCATTGCTGTAGACAAGAAACGTTCTTTTTCATGAAACTTTTTTGGAGGTTTTTTTTGTTGCTTTTTTAAAATCAGTATCAAAAAATGTTTCATTGAAAACTTTAAAAAGTCATAAATATTAAAATCTACAGCAGTGACGTCACATTTATAAATAAATAGCTTTGTTCATATTTTTCTGTAAAAAATTGAGGCCTCAAAAACAGCTTTTGTGAGAACCTCAATTACATGCAAAAGAGCTTGCACTAAATCGTGGATAATCAAATACTCAGAATGCAAATAAGAAGATGGTACTAGGATTTATCAAACAGCCCTCTTTTATGCATAATTCAACAATTTAAAATGGAGTTAGAATCGCCTCACCTCCTTTGAAATAGGTGCAACCAAATATTGGTGTAAAGTGTTTCTCTGCTTTTGGAATTATCCCCTTTAATTTCTTTTGCACTCATATACTGCCTATCATCATTCTGGAAGCTACATAATCTACCAACGTAGAGCCTTTAAAATATAACGAGATTCAAGATTTTTTTTTTTTTATAACAGGCTATATCTCAAAAAGATAGAAGTCGTCAATTGCTGGACACTCAGCTTTGATATGATTTAATGAATTCTGTAAAGTGAACAGGCTGACCTTCTTTACAAACTACGAAATTCAAGCAACATAACATAACCCTTACAATTATACTAGACAGACCCAAATCGGATTGTAGGGTCGGAATTGGGGTAGCCTGCCATAGTTATACTGGCCTTTTAAAAAAAAAACTATTTTTTATCATCCTATTACATACAACATTCCTGACTTCTCTCCTCAACATAAATACTCTCTCTAATACAAAAGTTTCAGAGGCAGCTTTCAGTGTTATATACATTTATCAGACCATTAAAAAACTGGAGCAACTGTGTGGTTGGGGGGGGGGGGGGGGAGGGGGGGGGTTAAAAAAAATCTCTATATGGGAAGGTACACTTTCTGACTTTCATTTTACTTTGCTTAATTGATAAGACCATTCAAATTATTTTTAACAAACTTTTAAAGAAATTTATTGGGGTTTGACTCAAATCCTTTATCATCAGCATAACAAGTGGTTGAGGTTTGAAGACTGCATCAGCTTCACCAACATTATCTTTTTTGTGTGTTATTTAGAAAGGATCGGTTACAGTGTGCAACTCTGGGAGTGGTTCATCACATGAGAATAGAAAACGGATTGGTATGTAGAGCAGGACCATAGGAGTTGTTTGACAGAGTTAGGCTTAAGCAGGGTCAGGAGTGAAATGACGTGAGTGGATTTAAATTTAAATTGTTCCAGGTGATTATGTCTGGCACTGGTGGACAACCAAAGCATGTGAATTTACAGAACCCCTGTGCTGGAGAAACAGGATGCAGAGTACTGCTCCTGCCACCCTAGAAGTACACAGAACTATATTACAAGAGCTACACGCCTGCTTTAGATAAATATAGTGTCATGATTTGGAATTCAATGCTGTATTTATTAGACATACACCATTACAAGGTTCTCAAATTCTGAAACACCTGCAAGCAAAATTTCACCTTGACCACTGCGTAATGTTGACTAGTGGGAAACAGCTAAACAAATAGATGTTTTGTTACTAGAGCTTCCTGGAGTGCCGAGCCTCAGCAGAAGCTTACATTTACATTCTGTCAATACCAAAGTATTGATTTAAAACTCTGCATATGATGCACTGGTTTACAACTCATATTTGTGACAAGAGGAAGAGTAAGAAAGATTAAAGAATTCTTTGTTACTCTTGAATCCAGTGCAAAGAGCAGGACATTATTCACTGTAAGGTAGGAGCAACACCCATTCAACTGCTATTAACAAAACATCAATCATTATACCAAGAAGCAGGGAGAAGAGAAATTACGAAGAGGGTAGAAAGGCTACCATACCGCATTCATGAAGTCGTCATTCTTAAATAGTATTCGTAATAGGTGCCCCAGCATACACTCGGGATCAGCTCGACCTGGAGTGGGAAAAGGAGGGAGGGAGGGAAAGGGTAACATGAGTGCAAAGCATAGGGCAGAAAGATGGGAACAGAGGGACGAGAAGTATGAGTGACAGAGGAATGGGTGCATGGGAAATGGAACAAGAGTTTTGAGAGCCAAAAATAAACAATGGGGTGGAGTAGAGAGTAAAGGAGAGGGGTGGGTTATAAAAGCAGAAGGACACAAGGTTGAAGTGACAAAAATGGGAATTAGGTACAGGGTGGGAATGAAAGAACAGGGAACAGAGGGAGTGTGTGGAAGATGGAGTAAGACAGCAGCAAGAAGTAGGTGACAAAGGGTAAGAAACATTTATGGAAGTGGGAGAAGAGGTTTAGGATGGTGGGTTATAAAGACGAGGGAAGAAGGTCGATAGCGAAGGAATGGCAAGAGTAACAGAAGATGAAACAAAAGAGGAGGAAGAGCAAGGGAGTGAAGGAAAAGGTATCACAGTGTCGGAATATAAAGTGAAGAAACATAGTGGAATATAGGAAGCATAGTTGTGAACATGGAGGGCGGGAGAAGTAATAGAGGAGTGGGGTTGAGACCAGAGAAGAAAAAGTCATCAAGTTAGAGGTGAGGGCAAAGGAACAAAGGAATGGGAGTAAAGATGGAAAAGCTTGTGAAACAAACAAGACTCAAGACACATTTCACCCACACATGGTTGTTTACATTAAAACTGCATAGACCAATAGAGGCTAGCCTGCATTTTACATGACTGAACACCTGTTTTTATCTTCAGAACTCCACCTGTCTGCCAATTAGAAGACAACTGAACTCCTTAAACAATATGTAAACTAACTTAGCAGGGCAATAGCTTTATATTCTGCCATGATTGGTAAAGCACTTGCAGCACTTTGACCCACTGTTTTGGTCAAGTAAAACCCTACATATTTCTTCTCACTGGCAGGCACAAGATATTTACCAGGATGTCGGTCATCAAATGGATCAGGATCTCCTTTCCGGTACTCTTCAGTTTCCTTCTCAATCAACTCCGACATTCTGAAGAGCAAAATAACAAATAAAGGAGAACATTGAATTACAACTAGAATTACAACTATAAATAAGCTGGATTGTTCTACCCCATTACCTGTATTTTAAGTCAACCTAATTTTGCTGAAGAACATCTTTCTAATTTTGGTTCCTATAATTTTATATACACTGGTTTATGTTTTCCAGAAACGGTAGGGTTCATAAGTCCATTAGGCACCTACTGCATGTATAATTACATTTCAATATCCCCTGTGCATTAACGCCTTAGAATTTCAAGGCACCTATAACCACATTTTAATGGAAGCTATTCTTCAGTCAAGGATCTACCAAAATTAACTCCCCTCCTGCTTCCCTTAGTTTAGCTCTGGTCTAAAAAATAAAATATTTAAGGGTAGGATGGATGTGTCATTCACTACAGGCAGAACTTTTTTTTAAACATTTTTATTGCAGAATTAGGAGTGAGGCATCCGTGATGCCAACCTGTACACACCTGGTATCTCAGAGCACACCCATCGTTATAGCAATCAATGCACACAGCCATTCAGCCCACATCCCGGAGGCCGGGCGGCATACCAGTACAGAGACTCTGAGTATCACAGCGATCATTTCACAAAGTGGCAGGTCAACAGCCCAATATAGTATCTGCTTTTATACCCATCCACCTTATTCCCCAACAATCCATCCTAACTGCATTTGTCAGAACACTACTACAACACCCCAGTAACTCCCCACCACCCTACCCACCCCCCAACTGCTGCTGATGTGGGCCCTGATTGTGGGGTCTAACGCAATTGTTCTCCAGTTCTCAGTTGTTGCATGCAGCCTCGAAGGCCTCATGGAACCCCGCCCTCCGGACCATCGTGCTCTGTACTCTCCAGCCGGTAGTCCTTCAGAGCCTTTCACTACAGGCAGAACAATCTTCCTTTCAGTTCTCATGAGGTCATGTAGAGTGCCTTGGCATGAGGTGACAGAAAAGATAGGAAGAAAGATGTGTGGATTGTGGCACACTTTTAGCTAAAAACCACTGTGTTTTTTAAAGTGTTCAAGCTTAAAAAGGATCCCGTAGGCTCTTGTTGCTAGTGAGGTTTGCCTTTTACAAAATAATCAACAATGGACATAGGAGCTGGAGCTTGCACTATAGCCTCTCGATTTCTAGGTTATTGTTTTTATTTAAGTATTCCATTGAGTTTTAAGAGATGGGCATGGAAATGGCAAGTTCAGGAGTTTTTATTTAACTTCTACTGCAGAGCACACGGGTCCTCTGCGAGCTCTGCCTTCTGTTCAGCCATTATATGTAATTCCAGCAAGAGAAATTTGCAAACTGACATTCGTCTTTTGACCTCTGTTGTTCAGATGTACAGAGGAAGACCTTTTAGATCCAAGGTTTTATCTGACAACTTATGAGTGAGCAAATTAAGACATCAGACACCTAAATGTGAGGGCTATAACATTTCTTACAACTTCAGATTGGAAGGAAATAGTGCTGCCACCTGGCCCCCATGCCAGCAGAAACTGCATTTTCAGTACTGGGCTTGTATTTGACAAGCTAATGTGCGAGACACACCACTACACAAAATATAAGCTCTTTGATTTATAAGCACTTCCAAAATCAAATTGCTTTCCTTTCAAATACTAGGCTCCTGTGGGACATATAGGTTATAGACAAGAACCCCTCTTTTCTGAAGAATGTTTCTGGTAAAGTGTAGTATTACTTTGTAGTCAGCTCCACGCAAGGAATGTTTCATTATATTTGGAGTGCAATAGTTTTCAACATGCATCTGTCCTCACCCTCTCACTGTGCGTCACAGAATGAAGGCATAAGCAAAGAATCTGGGAACCACAAGACCTTAATTTCAGAAAATTACAGCGGGTATACGACAGGGGTTACAACAAACAACTTCCTGATCTTCTGTAACCAGTCCTAACTTTTCGGCTTTCCAGCAACAACTACTACTAAGGCTGGTTTCCCCGCTGGTTTCCCCCACTAAATGCCTCCATTACACTCACAATTGCGGAATCCTCCACTCACAAAGTTTAAATAACCTTACAGGTTCCCTCCAGATGTCTAGGTCACAAATAAATACATATCAGCCGCAACACTACATCACTCATGTCACCCACTACCGCCCAAAAATCCTGCCAGACCATGTTCTCGAACTAGTCAGTTATTTCCTCTAATGCTCTCCTTCCCGACCTACATTCTTCCTTGGCATAGGTTCAAAATCTTGTTCTGCAGACTTTTCTTCTTCACAGTCACACACTCACGACAGCTCCACTGTACCTAGCACAATTTACCCCAATTACATTCTTCCCACATTACTATTGTCCACAGTGTCTCCTTCTGTGATTGTGTAACAACTGCTGCAAAGTGCACTCTACCATATTTAATTACTAAAATGTCAGTTTATTTCACCTTTCTTTAGGACATAATTTAATCTCCTTCAGCTGCAATAGTAAAATGAAGAAAAACAAACAAATTATGAATAAAGTACGTCAAATGGAAATCATACCAACTAGTCAGATTAATAGTTGAGTTAACTTCACTTTATGGACAGACATTGTGTAGGAAGCTCCAAAAGTTTAAGATGTGACAGGTGAGCGATGACACATACATTACCAGTTGTGCTCCTCGTTGTTAATGTACCCAAACACAAAAACTACTTCAAACCAATATTGCTTCCCTTTTAGAGCAATTACATTCTTTGTGCTCTCACCGGGTGAGAATGGGGACCATGTCCCGTCCACTGCCATGTTCGCTTTCCCATTGCTCGAGCAAAGTTGTCAATTCTGCCTTTGAATCCACATGCGCGGTTACCGAAGCCATGGCTCAGCCTGGGAAGGGAAGGAGCACATCAAGAGCATGAGAAGTTACAGAACGGTGCACTATTTCCATAACAACAATAAGACTCAAACAGTGAGAAACGGATATGAAATCAGGAGCTACTCAAATGGGGAAAACTGAAACAAGCAGCACTGGATAGACACTCTGCTAATGCTTGATAAGCATGCACACTATGTTCAAACAAACTCCGAAGTGAACTTGAGTTTTAACCAAATGGGAATGCATTTAGTCTCTTGAAAAAGCACCAAAACTTGGGGTAGTTGCTAGCAGGGTCCAATTGCGAGCTACGAGGTTGGGACATTTTGTTTGTGTTAGACTGAGAACAAGATTAAGCGGATATAGTGCGATCACAGGGGAGTTGGGTGAGGGGGGGGGGGGAGTTAAGGGTGGGGAAACTAGTTGCTATCTAGCATGCCTTTGTTCTATATCTTGATTTTCCATATACCAATATCGTTTGCTTTCATGTACATGTATGTTCGATGTGGCAGACGTCTCTGGAGTACTGAGCCCTGCGTTGTGATAGTCAAATTGACGAAATAAAATATGTTTAAAAAGAAAAAGCACCAAAACCCTTAACAAAATCACACAGTACAATCTCAGACAAAAATACAGATTAAGATGGCTTTGCAAAGTGTGCTGCATTTTCAGGAGGGGGGGATCATTAATATTTTATGTTCAAAATAAAACTGCTTTTGTAATGTTAAAAAAGTTTTTGCACTAAAATAAACAGATCGTTCTCCTGACAGGCTGGAATCTTAAATGATTTAGTCAAAGGTATGAAACAAGTACCTAGACATGCAATTTCCTCTGTTTAAAGATCTCCTGAAAATAAATGTAGACAGGCAAACTACCATTTTGGTAAAACATGGTACTCAAGTTAATTGTGAAATAATTCTAACAAGGAAGGTGAAACCACATGGTTCGGTTACATTTACAGACTGCGGGTAGGCACCCAAGTGTTTCATTATTCTTTGAGCCAGATTTGGCAATTGCTCCTTAAAGTATTACACATTCTACCTAGGAGCTCGACAAGCAATTGCTGCTGAAAGCTCCCCGAACAAAGTGATTAATGTAGAAAATAATTTCAGTGTGGGTTGCTATGTTTTGAGCCAATAAAAGATCCCATTACCAAATAGCTTCATAGATCTAGCTTTCCAAACGTTTAAGAGCTGTTAACATAATAGGAAGTACCAATCAAGGGGCATGGAAAAAGCTTGGAGTCATGATTGGTCGAATTATAAAAGTGTATATAGTACAACGGTTTACACATTTCCAGTCCCAAGACCCACCCAGGCTCATCATCCACCATAATAACCATCATTCACTATACTAATGTGCAACAAGAACAGAATCAAAAATCAATATGTTCACTCATCCTTTGACAAGGGACAAGTGAAGTCTTTGCAGCATCCAGCAGAGTATCCAAGGCCAACACACAGGCGGTGAGTCATTTTCTACACACCAGTCACATTATCTGTTTCTCTCCCTTACACGCTGTCCAACATAGCATTCCCTTCTCGGTACCCCTCAACGCCTGCATATAGAAATTCACCACACTGCAAAAGGAAGGTATAAAATATCAGTTAACTAACAATGGAGCTTCCAAAGAAATCTAACAAGAATACCTGATGCTTCAAGACATTAACAACCCTTTAAAAAACGAATTTATGGAACATGCCATTCTTAAAAAGGAGATAAACACCCAAAATCGATTATATAATAATATAAATGTGAGCAAATTGTGGAATAATTATGAATGATTGGTGGATGGGCATCAAATATTGATGTCATGGGGACGACACACTCCAGGTAGATCAGATCCTAAACTAATATAAGCACCTTCCGATTTGGAAATTTACAATTAAGATTACAAGTTGACCATCAAAAAATATGTTTTTCTCATGGCATAATGCTGTTAAGAAGAGTAAACCCTTTGTTTGACATCACCTAAAATTAAAGTAGCAGTGGTTAACTCACAAGGTACCTGGTGTAAACATCACTGCAAATGAAAGTGATGAAAGCATTTGCTGGATTCCAAACAATTTCTTGTGGTACAAGCTTCAAAAGAACTCACACAGCATTGACCTTTCCAAGTATGAATTCATTGAAAAGGGCATATAAAAGTAAAATTCTACCAATAGTTTTGTTAAGAGTTGGATGGATTCTAAATCGGACCATAATTTCTTTAATAAAAAAAATCGAAGGTACATTATGTAAAGACATCATTGTGTTTCAAAATGTTCCCTATTTAAGCACTTAGACTAGAGGTAGGCTTAACTAGTTATGGATTTAAACTTATATCAGGCAACTTAGAGAGGGTTTCAATAGCCACTTTATCTGGAAGGGTGTAATGGCAGAACAACGAGAAGGACTATTGTTAAGAACTTCCACATCTGATTCTGCTGCAAACGTAGATACTTATTTATTGCAAAAGGAGGCAACTGAAATTTAAGTGTCGCACATTACAGGAAATGTGCGAATTTCAAGCTACAGACATACATAATTACACACTTGTGTGTGTATATATCTACCGGCGGTCGCCAGTAGATAGTTATAGTTAGGACCTATTTTCCATAAGAAATCCGCAACATTCTATTCCCAATAAGTCTGGTGCCGGTTGACGAATCTTCGCGAAAGTTTCCAAGCTTTTGGCCAGCTCCGCTCCGCTCCTACCCTAAAAGTTTTGTGGTGATTCGTCAAGCGGCGGCCGAGAAAAAAAGGGGGGTCCCAAAACGCGATTTCCCCATGCAATTTTCCATAGGATCTGTTGTCGCAACTACAGCCCGAACCGCTGAACGGAATGACACCAAATTTGGCAAAGAGGTAGTCCTCAGTTCAGACTCGTGCCTTTAGCATAAATGGTGTGAATCTGTTCAGTAGTTCCTGAGAAAATTAGGGTAAAAAAGTTAGCGATATCTTTGGCCGGGGAGGATCCGCGCACCCTACCCGCACCGTAAGCACATCCTCCCCGAACCGAGCCCGCACCCTCCTGATCGTGCGCTGAATGCTAATTGGCTGTCGAGTGTCTGTCTATATTCGAAACCAGGAAGTTGGCGGCCATTTTCTGCCTCGGTAGAAGCGAGGCTGAAGAAGCAAGGGGAATAAGTGTGTAAAACATATAAAGGGGGCAGAGTGGAAATACTCTGACCCTCTAGGCGAAGGGTGCATGCATCCTAACGCGTTAGGTGCACGGATTCTCTCGCGTTGGGTGTGCGGATCCAAGGAAAAAAAAAATTGTCATTTTTGGGAGATAAAGATCAAGCTTAAGTGTTTTGTTCTTGAGTGGCTCTAAAAAGAGCCGTTGTGTTCATTGAGAGTTCTTGGTACTTCTAAGTAAGTACCTATACAGAGTCTAAAATAGTTGAGGAAGACTGTTTCCTTCATCAGTAAAGTGTACTCCATCTCTCCTATACATCTCTTGCATATGAAAGCGCAGATTGTTATTGTAAATGGACCCCATTCTATAGTCTCGGAGAAAAGCAGAAACAGATGTATTCACATGTTTCCTAGCTTTCTCAATTTGTGGACAAAAATGATCGGACCAGTTCCATATCTGCCTTTGGCATATGTTAGAATACACAAAGGCAGTTTTGGGTAAAAGTGAAATCAGTTTTGCAAAGGTGTCCTTCATAAGGATTTCCAGACCTACCCCAGTCAAAGTGCCAAGGTCATTGCCACCACAGTGCACTATTATGAGGTCAGGGTGTTGGATATGCATGAAGGATTTCACCAATGGCATCAATTGGTGCCACTTTAACCCTCTCTGTCCAATCCATTTAATGTCTACATTTGGCAAACCTAGGTCTTTGTGAATGCCTTTGTTTTCTGCATACCTTTGGCTCCAGAAAATATAGCTGTGTCCCACAATCCACACTCTAAGCATCTTGAAAGGAGGTCTGGATGCACTCAGATGGTCTCTCTAAATGAAATGGCAGTTTGGAAAGTAAGCGGTTTCTAAAATGGTGGCTAAGATGCAGTTTTGAAAAAAGACAAGAAATCATTGGTTGTTTGACAACCTTCTACACTGAAAGGTAGGGTGTATATTTCTTTTTTTTAAACGTATGATTCTTATTGGTTAACAAAAACTGATTGTAAGGAACATTATATATGATAAGCGGATATGTTGAAAAGTCAAGCACACTTGCTGTCTTGATTAGCAACATGGTGGGCTGAACTTGTGACCTGTGTGATCAGTAAAGTGTTCCATGATCTGTTTCTATGGTAACGGGCAGAAGGCAGATTGGGGGAAGGGTTGAAATTTATGTCATTTGGAAAGGGTTGAAATGTTTAACCAATAGAAATGTGTGTTTGCTTTTGAATTTATGTGGGAAGGAATGTGATTTGATGTTTACATGTATGTGTGGGAAATGAGAGGGAAACTTTGCCATTCTTTGGTTCTGCTGAGAGGTGCACAGTGCAGAGATTCTGTATAAGAAAATCTGGTGTGTGACTGACATACTTCTTAAACAACAAAACAACTTGAAAGGTGAGTTTTTTAATTGTGAGGGGATATATGTGGTCTATTTTGATTTTAATCAGACTAATGTGTTTCTCCTGCTAAAGTGCAGGGAGTACTTGTTTTGGTCTAGAATCTTATTGTCAGTGTGTGTGCATTTATAAACCATTCTGTGATAAGCATTTGTGTTTTTCATGTGTTTGCAGACAGATAACTGTGCTGTTTTCATGTTTTGGTAGAATTAGAAACCAGTCATTGTTTATGTATTTGCAAAATGAGTCATGTTTCTACACTAAAATGCAGTACTCCTTCTAGATTATGAAATGTGTTTTGGTACAGTGCAAGGGATAGCGTTGTTTGTCTAGAATCACACAGTGAGTGTGTGCATTTAGGAATCATGTTGAGAGAAACATTTTGGTACTAATGTGTAGTCGAAAATTTTCTGTAATGTGTGCAATCACCTTACATCTTGTAGACTAGTAAATGTATTTTGTACAAGGGATATTTGTTTGTCTGCAATCACACTGAGTCTGTGTGCATTTGGGCAACTATTGTGAGAAAAGCATTTGGTAATATCATGTATTTGCTGGCAGGTAACTCCTTTAACCCCTTCGACGCTTGTGACGGAACGGTTCCGTCATGCACGTCGGTTGGGCTGTGCTTATGACGGAACCGTTCCGTCATGGCCCCGCCCGCGCTCAGATCCTTCAGCACTGCGCGGGAATCCGCGCAGCGTTGAAGGGGTTAAAACCTGTTTTGTTGTCAAGTTTTAGTAGCATTAGAGGCCAATCATTGCTTATGCAATTGCAAAATGAGTCAGACTTTCACAGTAGTGTGCAGTACTGAAATATGTAGAATGTGTGCAGTCACCTTACCCCTTCTAGACAAGTGATTGTGTCTTGGTAAAGTACAAGGAAGAGTGTTGCTTGTCTAGAATCACACTGAGTCTGTGTGCATTTGGGAACCACTGTGAGAGAAGCATTTGGGTACTTCACATCTTTGCATACACATAACTGCTTAAAAACCTTTCCTGTTCTCAAGTTTTGGTAGAATTAGAAGCCAGTTATTGCTTATGTATTCGGAAAATGAGTCAAGCTTTGACACTTAAGTGCAGTAGTGAAATATGTAGAATGTGTGCAGTTACTTTACCTCTTCCAGAGTAGTGAATGTGTTTTGGTAAAGTACAGGGGATAGTGGTTGTTGTCTAGAATCAAACTGTGAGTCTGTCTGCATTTGGGTAAGCATTGTGAGAGAAGCATTTGGAAACATTGTGTATTTGCTCACAGATAACTGTTTTAAAACCGGTCTTGTTGTCAAGTTTTAGTAGCATTAGAAGGCAGTTTTTGCTTATGGTTTGATTAAATGAGTCAGGCTTTGACACAAAAGTGCAGTCCTGAAATATGTAGATTGTGTGCAGTTCCCTTACCACTTCCACAGTAGTGAATGAGTTTTGGTAAACCTAGGGACAGTGGTTGTTGTCTAGAATCACACTGTGAGTCTGTGTGCATTTGGGAACCACTGTGAGAGAAGCATTTGGTAACATTGTGTATTTGCTGACAGATAACTCTTTTAAAACCTGTCATGTTGTCAAGTTTTAGTAGCATTAGAAGCTAGTCTTTGCTTATGCATTGATAAAATGAGTCCGGGTTTGACACTAAAGTGCAGTACCATGTACTATTCTCTTCACTGCGCCAGAACTGAAAATTTAAAAGTTTTACCCAGGCACTGTCCTAGCAGTAGTCTGATGATTTAGTCAGTTTCCAAGTACTCATGTTGTGAACCATACATTACCACATAGACTGCTTCAAATGTCTATGCAGTATGCATGCAGTCTTCTAACATACTATACACTTGTCTTTCACACCTTCAATTCCCTAGTCAGTATCCATACAGTCCAGCAAACATCCTGTCACTCCATTTGCACTCTTCTAGTGACCCATTCAGTACCAAGTACTAATCCATTCACTGTGCCAAAAGACAACCACTTATAAATTCACCCAGGCACTCTCCTTGCTGTACTCTAATAATTCAGTCAGTACCCAAGTACTCATGCAGTGAGCCAGGCCTTAGCACATGGACTGCTTCAAACGCCTATCCACTATGTATGCAGTCCTCTTAACCACCTACACAGTTGTCTTTCACACCTTCAATTCCCCAGTCAGTATTCATACACTTCTAGCAAACACCCTGTTACTCACCCAGTGTGTCTCCTTATGGTACTGTAATCATTCAGTCAGTTAGCATGTAGTCTTTTAGTGAGGTAGGCTTCAGGGCATGAACTGCTTCAAAGTAGTATGCACTATGCATGTAGTGTTTTAACCATCGTCACACTTGTGGTTCAGGGCTATAGTTTCTTAGTCAGTTTTTATATAAAATGTGTTTGTACAGTAAAGGAATAGTATACATTTGAAAGTTATTATTATACATTTATATGTGATTCTTTTTTACAGATACTGTTTTTCAACGTTAAAATAGAGAAATCATGGCAGAAAAAAAAAGAAAAAGATAAACTCAGAAAGGCGCAGGAGTAGGAGTGTCTCTCATCCGTCGGCATTCTTCTCGTGCAAGATTGTTCGGATGAAGGGTCCTTAGGTGCTTCATCATACTTGCCGTGCCGCACGAGTATTTCTTGTTAGGATCCCCTCGCGACAGCACTCTTTTGCAAATCTTGCACGTGACCAAGGTGGCATCGGTCTTTGTTTGCCCCTTCGGGAAAAGTAAAACATTTCCACAACACTGAAGAAAAACATTGTGGGCGTGGTGCCTCCTCCAAAAATTCATCCTTAGATTCGGTGAATATTTTTAAGCGACAACATTTACAGTTTTTGTAAGTTAAACTTATAAAATGTTGATAGCCATAAGCATTTTATATATGTGTGATTTGTATCTTGTGGTATTTTACTGAGAATAGCATGTTGGTTTTTTTATTGCCCGCTGTTAAGTGATGAGTACGATTGAAATCACTATTTCTAGTGAAATTCAATATATTCTGAGAACCGCAAAAAAGGCAAACAAATTACTTTGTGGAAATTATGCTGTGTTGTAAAAAATGTATTATTACATTTTATATATTTTTTTTCTTTTCTTTCACAGATCCAAATTTTAAAATAAGCAATTTATATGAATTTAGATTGCTTAGATATTGACCATTGAAGCCATACGCCCTCATTACGGCCCAGAGGTAATCCCACCCGACTCGGTCGAATGCCTTTTCAGCATCTAAGAGTATCATACCGAGTCGGGTGGAATTGACCGCTGCAACGTCAAAAGCGGTAATTGCCATATTGACATGGGCTGTAGTGTCCCGGCCGGTGATAAACCCATGTTGTTGTGGATTGACCAGCTCCGGCATATAGGGAGCCAATCAAAGTGCAAGAATTTTGGAAAATATTTTAGCGTCTACGTTAATTAATGAAATAGGCCTGTAGGAGCCACATTCCTCGGCAGGTTTGTTTTTTTTAAGGAAGAAGACTATTTTAGCAGAATTCCAAGAGCTTGGAGCCTTTCCTGTTTGACCAATCAAGTTAATTACTGAACAGAAAAGGGGAAGTATTTCATCCATACACATTTTATAAAATTCTATAGGAAGTGTGTCTTCTCCTGCAGCTTTGCCGGACGGGAGAGAAATAATAGCCTTTCTGATTTCGGTAGTGGTGACCATCTCCCCTAATTGCCTGTTATGTTCAGTTCCTATATTGTTGGTAACATTGTTACCAAGATATGTTTGGATATTGCATAAGGTGGGGTTATTTTCCGGAGTATATAAATCACTATAATATTTAACAAATTGTTCAGTTATATCTGTAGTTTGATCATAAATCATATTGTTGGGTCCCTTGATAGATTTAATTATTGTATTGGCTTTATCATCCGCGATTTTATAGGCCAGGATCTTGCTGATTTTATCACCACTCTCATATTGAGAGATTTTAAATTTATGTAATTTTACACTACTTCGTTCTCTAAGAATATTTTTAGTAGCAGAACGGAGACTGATAAGCTCTAGTCTTAATTTATCCGCATCTAAGGAGTCTTGCATAAGAGCGTCTGCTAGCTGATTTTCTAGTAACTGGATTTTAGTAATAATAGTCTTATCCTCTTTACGAAGTTTGGAGTTTTGTGTGAAAATAAATTGTTGAGTAAACCCTCTTATACTGGCCTTACACGCATCCCAAACATAAATTGAAGAAGTAGAGTGGAGATTTATTTCGATAAATTCAGAAATATGTTTTTTAAGTTTTAATATAAATTCTGAATCTGAAAAAAGATATCTGGGGAATGAGAATAATCTAATATCTTGCCTTCTTGTAGCTGTATTAAAAATAAAGAGAATGGGATTGTGGTCAGAGGTAAGTCTAGGGCAGACATCGATAGTACTGGATTCTAAAATCCTATCAGAGGCCCAGATCATGTCTATACGGGAGCATAACTTATGAGGTGCGGAGTAATACGTGTAGCCTGGGATTTTAGGATGAAGAATTCGCCAAGCGTCTTTTAGGTTATGTAAACGACCTATTTCCAAAATGGCCGCGCGTGTCTTCCGCATACGTTGAAACCCCCTGTGTTTAGTAGTATCTACATCATAGTCAATTATACAATTTAAATCACCCCCGATTAAAAGTTCTCCTTCCCATTGCAATAGTTCAATGTTTAACCAATCAAAAATATAAGGGTCATCAATATTAGGTCCATATACAGAGCATATAACATATTTACAATTTTCCCGATCAACTTGGATGATTATCCATCGACCCCTTTTGTCTACAGCAGTTTTAATAACGTTTAGTTTCAGCTGTCTTTGTTTTAAAATAGCGACCCCTCTAATAGTAGCATTTAGAGTTGTACAAGCAATAACCTCATAGCCTGGCAGCTTTAACAAGTTCCTATCTTTGTAGCTAATATGTGTCTCAGTAAGTAATACTAAATGGGGATTATATAGCTTAAGCTCCGCTTGTACTAACCGTCTTTTATTCTTGCAGTGGAGGCCAGCGACATTCCATACTAAGCAACTGAGTCTAAGCATTACAGAAGTGTTGGAATATCAGCAACTCTAATAAAAACTATCGTATATATCAGCTTTTCTTTTTTATTATTTTCAGTAAATATAGCTATTGTGTTGACATTTTTATCATTATTGACTACCACCCGTGAACCCTTGCTCCAAACCCACCCCAACCTGGATCTTCCCCCAGGACCCCTGGGGGGGGGGAACACCCCCTTGTTCATGCTGCCGTTTATAGGGCAGCCGGACTGAGAAGCAGCAGTGGATAGCTCCCTCTGACCCTCTAGCCCCCCCCCCCACTCTATCCTAAGAAGAAGAAAAAAAAAACACACCACCCAAGAAAAATATCGTATCACATAATAGACTCCCTTACTAGTGACCCAGTGACCAGTGACCCAGCACTTATGACCAATTTTGCCTAGACAAAATACTAAGTATGATAAACAATCTACTAAAGCCCAAAAGCCCTAGAGTAGATAATTATAAGTATCAGAAATTTATCGGAAGTTCTTGGCCAAATTTTGATAATACAGTCTCAGCTTCCTTAACATCGGTAAAAATGTATGTGTGGCCACCTTTCATTACTTTTAACCGGGCAGGTCCCTGCAGGAATACCTGTCCACCCAAAGATTTAAAAGGGTAGATTAATTGTCGCAACTTCCAACGTTTATCCATAGTGGCTTTGCTCAAGTCAGATCTAACAAAAAACGTAACATTGTCAACTTTCATAGGGGAGTGAGGCTTGGCTTTAGAGGAAACCGCTTGCCGTAATAGATAGTTGCCAAAGTAAATCAGAAAAGGCCGTGGGAATTTGCTCTCTTTATTTCTCTGAGCCAGAGGTAGCCTGTGGACCCTTTGTAGCTGGGAATCCCAATCCCAGTCTGATAAATCTGGAAAAGCTCTCCGAAGAAGGTTCACCATATAAGCCCGCGGATCAGATCCTTCTGAATCTTCTGCTATCCCAAAAAGTCGAAGATTCTGCCTTCTTTGGCGATTCTCCATGTCTTCGAGTTTGTTCTGGAGACTTGATATCTGCATATCATGTTGACTAGTTAAAGTCTCAACCCGTGCGGATGTTTCCTCGATGCCAGCAACCCTTTGTTGTAACTCCGTCACTTCTTGAGTAATTATGCCAAATTTGTTAGTAACTTCTACTAAAGACCTCTGTATTTGACAATTATCCTCTCTAAGCTGCAGGAAATGTTGTTGCGCCTCATTTCTATGATCTGTCAAAAATTTTAAGATCTGATCGAAGGAGGAAGGGTTACATTCTGCACTCCCAGTGTAATCTTGGGCAAGCAAAGCCACTGAGGTGCCTTCAAGAGTTGAGGGTGTTCGTTGGAAATCTAGATCAGTAGTTGTTACTGCAGTAGAAGCAATAGAAACCTGAGAGTCAAATGAGAGAGTACCTGTATCAGCAAATGAACCATTCGAGGCAGGTTGGATTATGTTATCTCCAGTTGTGGCAGGGCATTCCTTTAGGTGCTCTTCTTCTCCAGCAAGATTAGTGCCTGAGAGCCGCAAGGCCATATTCTTAACCCCTCCTTTGGCTTGTATCCACCTTCGCAGAGGACTTTCGTCAGAAATAGCTTTACCCCGTGGCTTCAAAACTGAACCTGAAGCAGACAAAATGGAGGCATTGAGAATCTTCCCTTTCTTTATTTTATGTTTCACTTTTGATTTTCCCTTTTTGGGGCCGAAATGTCGTATGGGAGGGCTAGACGTATCTTCCTCTTCTTCCTCAACTGAATCTTCATAATCATCGATAAGGCAGTCTTGGGTTTCCTTACGATTCGTTTCATCTTCAGTTGATAAAGGTTGCACGCCCGTAGGAGATGTCAGTGTATCTAAGCTCGTCTCCGTATATTCACAAGTAGGACGAGCGCTTCGTGGGCATTCAGGAGGTTTCAGAGTGTCAACCGTGCATGTCCCCTCCCCAGCTAACATGAGAGTCTCTGAGGATGCCTCTAAAGATGCCTCTAAAGATGCCTTGCTGGATGGGATATGATTTGTTTCACCATTGACGCTGTGATTTTCTGGTTGTTGATTTATAATTAGTCCACAACCAGTACCATTACCAGTCACATTCACAGCGTCGTTGAGCACAAAGGGCGAGAAGGGCAAGGGGGGCTGACAGAGACCGCATTGCTCTCAGAAGTCTCAGAAGTCAATACGGAGCCTGACCTGCCCTGAATATCTGTAGAAAATAAGGTAGGTCGAATGATCTGCTTACCGGAGATTGCAGCTGTTTTCTGGGCTCTCCCTGCGTGTTCTGTCGTAACCTCTGAGGCCGCCGAGGGAGCCGCCAAAGAAGCCCGAGGAGCCGATATTGCAACAATGTTTCCAGTCAAGACGGACCTTTCAGTGATGAGAGCCCTCCCGGCCCGGGCCGATCTGTGTGCATTTTTTGGGGCCATAGCATGGATATCCAAAGAGAGCCGCGTTTCCTTGCCTGAGCGGGAGCCAAGGCCGTGAGCAAAGCACACAAGCGGGGGCCGCTGCAGACCAAGACCAAAGCAGCTGAATGCGGAATCCCGCCAAACTCCGGTTACTCCCAGGGTGTTCGCCGGTCGAATGAAGAGAAACCACCGCCCACAGCGTCCCAGCAGGAAACGCAGCATCCGTAGTATAGATTTCGTCAAATAGAAATCAGCAGGTACTTGCAAGAAAAATAGGTAGCTTGCTCTTCTACTTTCTCCGTTTTCTTAGGTGGTTCTCATACGGCAATACTTCTCGGACAGAGCGGGAGAGAGGGAGCGTCTCACAGCGCTGCCGCTCAGTGGCGAGTTCAGCCCGCCATCTTGATTCCATGAATTTAGATTGCAATGAAAATCTGAAAAAAATGTATACCATTTTTTATTCCTATTATTGTGAAAGTAAGTTGAACTAAGTCTCAATATGCAGACTGAGGAGGTCTGCAAGAAGCTACAAAGTTGAAACACGTTTCTAAAAACATTCGGTTTATACCTATGTAGTTTTGAAATCTGACCATAATCAGATATCATGTGACCTGCAAAAAAAAGAGATTTGAGGGGTTCATAATATTTCCCATTGTACCTATTGAAGGACCGCAATCATTTCAATCATTCTTCTTTGAACATCTTTGCAGACAAAACTCTGTGCTTACCTTCTATCATTCGCAAGGAATTTTAAAACCGGAAATATGTCACTTTTTGTAACAGTTATTGCACAAGACACTCTTTCATATTTACAAAGAGAGGAAAAGGCACTCTGTGCACTTTTTATACTCCATGTAAATACAACCTCATTATGCACACCACTTTGCGTTGAAAGGGTGTTCTATAAGTGTTGTTGTGCATGATTGCACTGAAAACTCATAGAACAAGACATGTCTAGATTTATCAGAAATCATAGATCTCGATATGTGTGTGGATGCTGCACCATTCTAAAATTGGTGAAGGAAAGCACAACAAGGAGAATTGCTTTCATTTCTCCACATTTTTATATCTTCAATGCATGCTGAAATGTTCAGCATACATTGAAGGAGAAAAATGCATTTTCTCATTGTTTTTGTGCAGGAAGGTGTGTCTTCCTGCAGAAAAACAAACAGCACATGACACAGATATCCTTGCACTATGGTGCAAGGGTGCCTGTGTCACCACATGGCTGCAGTTTAAGCAGCCGTGCAGAGAGAAGCATAGATTTGCAACATATTTATGTACATGTTGCATCCCTGTGCTTCGGAAGTACTACAGCACACTTAAGTTAAAGAGGTTACTGTGTGATGCTGCAGCACTTCTTCATAGTTCTGCACTTATACATTCACCATACGCTACTAATGCATTCATTCAATTACGTACTACACATACATTCATCTAAACTTTCACACACTAAGAAATGTAGCTCTTTTTTTAAACCAGGAAAGTTAGTTCTTAGAAAAACTTTTTTTTTCTTCTTTTATATGTTTTTTGTGGTTTTTCTAACAATTTTGTGATTTTTTGGGTTTTTCTGGAAAAAAAAAAAAAAAAAACAGGAACCACCAAACAAAGAACTTCAGGGAACAAAAATAAAAATAAAAAAAACCTAGCAATTGTGACTTTCTTGCCGGCGACAGATCAGATCGATCGACTGCTCACCGTAGCACAAAGTCGCATTGCACTTAGTGCAGAGCACTTTTAAAAATTGAAATTGAGGACGGATGTCCAAATTTTGGGCTGATGGATGCACTCTTGAAGTGCTCGGCTGCGATGAGGTGGAAAGCGCAGGAGTGTCTCTCATCCATCGGCATTCTTCTCGTGCAAGATTGTTCTGATGAAGGGTCCTCAGGTGCTTCATCATACTTGGCATGCCGCACGAGTATTTCTCGTTAGGATCCCCTCGCGGCAGCACTCTTTTGCAAATCTTGCACGTGACCAAGGTGGCATTGGTCTTAGTTTGCCCCTCGGGAAAATTTCCACACCACAGATGAAAAACGTGGTGTGTGTGTGTGTGGTGTCTCCTCCAAAAATTCATCCTCAGATGTATGAGGAGATGCAGGTGATGCCTGCTGCCCTGAAGCCATTTTTGGTTGAAAAAAGTTAGAGCTAAGTGAAATCTTAGTCCCAAAAATCATCTTCTCTGCAAAGAGATGCTCCTCCAAAGAAGGTGAAAGAAGAATGATTGAATTGGGTGGGGTCTTTCAATAGTTAGAACAGTAAGTGTAATGACCCAATCAAATCTCTTTTTTTGCAGGTCTCATGGGATCCGCGCACCCTACGCTTACGCATCACGCACCAGCGCGCATCCGCGAAATTGAATTAAAAAAAAATATAGGATTAGATGTAAAAATATATTACTTTTAAGACTAGTTTAGAGTTTGTCTTCAATTAATATTCACATGAAATACATATAAATGTTAAATATTTCGCGGGATCCGCGCACCTACGGCGTCATAGACGCAGATGACGCATCGGGGAAGTGCGTAAACATCGCGTTACGTACATCGAACGTGTCGCGTATAGGCTGGGAGTCGCGTACCGGTCGCATTGCGATCGCGCACTAAACACGTACCCAACGCATACCATGCGCGGATGCTATCGCGTAGGGATCGAGAACGGTGCGCATAGGGTGTGCGGATCCAAAAAACATGGAGAAAAAAATATATAAAATAACGTTTTGATCAAATAGTTGAAAAATATTTTAAAAAATGTTAAAATATATGTTTGAAAAACCCAATAAAAACAAATAATATTTTTTAATTTTTAAAAGAATTAATTGAAAAAATAAGTTTAAAAAATGGTGATAAAAATATAATTAATGAAACTGACACACTGAATTTGAAAAATGTAGAAATCCAATGAAAATCATTAAACATGATATCTTTAGAGATAAGTTATAGATAGGAATTAGCATTTAAAAAACCTTTGAAATTCACTGAGAAAAACATAGGTTTCATGCACATTATAGTTAGGAATTGGCATTTTAAAAACCTTTGAAATTCACTGAAAAAACCAAAGGTTTCAGGGGCGTTATAGTTGGGAATTAGCATTTAAAAAAACCTTAGAAATTCACTGAAAAAAACCATAGGTTTCAGGGGCGTTATAGTTAGCTGGACATTTCCCTCGTACAAAACCCTAGAAATTCCCCCGTTATAGTTAGTTCAGCTAACTATAACTCGCGCCCCCGCAATGCACTGCTGATGACGTCACATATTACATTACCCATGACATGGTCAGTGACATCACTACCAGGACAGCTTCGCGCAAGATGGCGGCCCCCAGGCACTAACAGCAGAGACAGTCGACGGGAGGTTACTGGGCTAATCACCAACCATGGGAAAGGTGAGGAGTGACGACCGGCTGGCAGACACGACTGGGTGCTGTTAGCTGATTAGAGGCACGAACCGTTGAGCTGGCCAGCAGGAAGCACCTCTGCGGTGGATGGTCAGTGCCCAGATGCTCCTCGAGCAGTGGCCAGACAGTGTCAAGGCTGTAAGGAGGGCAGCATGAAGCAGAGCGGAGCTCTAGTCTGAACCCCAGTAGGCGAAACACGGGTTGGGGGGGGCCCACATACTGTGCCAACCGAGGATGTGCCTGACCTGATCATGGTGGTCTGAAAGCGAACTGTGTGAACGTTGGATGTAGGAGTCAATGTGCAGGCCTCGCTCTGGGGGACCAAAAACGTACCCAAGATGTCTTGGCATAGCTGGATTCTTTGAAGGGCAAGGAATCTATCCTCCAATGAGCAAGAAAAAAAGACACTATAAAGATTAAGGGCTTCGCCTGCTCCCTACACCAGGACATTGCCCCGGCCCATTGGCCCGGCGCCAGCAATTTAGACAGGTGACGGAGAAACTGTGGCGTGAGCGAATCTGGTACCGCTGGACATACTCCTTCGGCCTAGCCTTTGAACTCAGGAGCAGACCATAGCATGTTACAGACCTGGAGAATGCGATGGAGCTCTTTGGACTTCAGCAACCAGACACACAACATTCAGAGGATACGACAGAATCTCCAGATGGTTCGACCGCGGTATCTGGGAGGAGAGTCAGTGGCTCACTCAACATCGCCAGAAGAACCTGAAAAAGGGAGTCGGACTGCTCGTAATCTTGGATGTCTGACTCCCCGGACTCACCACATGCATATGCACAGATCCACTGGCCCCATTGGGGGTGGTGTTATGAACAAGGCCTAACTACAATTGAATCCTAAGACTCGAGCCCAGGGATGACTGGTTTAGCGAACTGGGGTGAACCAGTCTGGACTGCCCTCATGCCTACTTTCTACTGTAACTTGTTCTCCTAAAGCATTGACATGGTATGAAAAGCTGTGGCGGCAAGCTCTGAACGAATCGCCCACACTGGTGTTTATCCAACAGGTTTGTAATGTTGGAAGGGAACGCATTGCCCCGGGGGTTTTGTTTAGGGGGGGGGTTTCTTTTTTTGCCTTCTATGTAGGTACTGTATGTGGGACGCAGGAATGGTTTGCGAGTACACTACTGAAGAGTATCTCAGGGGCAACTGCAACTGTGTGATGTCACCAGATAATTCACGCGATAGAGAGGGAGGAAACTGGAGGGATGACCGGGGTTGAGGGACAGAGCCGGGTGGGGGTATGTGAGCGAGGGGTTGTGGGGGAGGAAATGCAGTCATGATGATTACGACTTTATCATGGAATGTGAGAGGCCTGAACTCACCTCTTAAGCTTGATCAAACGTTTGATGTAATAGCCTTGCAAGAAACTCACTGTAAACGGTCGGAGGACTATAGGCTAAGACACAAACACTATCCTTTAATTTATAGATCCTCTGCTAGTACAAAGCAAAAAGGAGTGGTATCGTTCTTCCACTCAACCACGAAGTTTCAACCTGAGGGGTATAGAAGTGACAAAGAAGGGAGGATAGTAATGGTGAAGGGCCGCTCGAGGGGTAGGAGGTGCACCATTGTAACGGCATACGTGCCCAACACTGGTCAATTTACCTTTGGTGACTCCCTCCTTGCAATCGTGGTGGGGGGGGGGGGGCTGAGGGCGCCTATAATACCTATGGGGACCTTAACCTGAAGTGGCACCCGGACCTGGACAGCACACACCCACATAGAGCGGCCACAGGCAGTTTCTCCAGGATAGAAAAACAGGCATGGAGGGATCTGGGCCTGGTGAACGCTTCACCCTAACACAAAAGACTTCACTTTTTTCTCGCAAATCCATCAGACCTATTCCAGTCTTGACTATATATTCATGAGTCAGGCTCTCCTGGGGTATTTTAAAGCAGCACATATTCACCCCATCGTGATCGCAGATCATGCACCAGTATCCATGTACCTAGACTAGGAAAGTTGCGCACCAAAAACTCCACGGTGGATCTTTCCTCCCTCTTTAGTTCAAAATAGACACTCAAGCAAGAACTTATGACAGGCCATCACGGACTACTTTCAATTGGAACTCCCCCAGGACAATAATCCTGCTAATAATTGGGGCTCCTTTAAAGTCGTCCTGCGGGATAAATGCATTAAACGAAATTCCACCATTAACGAAGGAGAGGCTGACATTGGAGGGAGAATTGAGAGAAGCCGAGAGGGCACATAGATCCAACCCCAAGAGGGCACTCCAGTGCAAAATGACAACTTTAAAAGGGAAATTGGGGGCCATTTACACAAACAGAGCAGAGCTCACACTCCTGCGTTTTAAAACCAACTCTTACGAACATGGCAACAAAGTAGGCTCTTAGTTAGCACAACAACTCAAGAGGAAAAAGAAATACATCTTGGTTATACTGAATAACACAGGAGACCTGAAAAGCTCAGATAAAGATGTTGCCAAGATATTCGGTACCTTTAATGAATCCCTATATCGGGCAGCAGCCACCAACCCAAAGGCCCTATCCACATATTTGGCTTCGACTGATCTCCCGAAAGTAACAACACTCCAAAATGAAACTCTAGGGGCTCCCATAACAGGTGGACTCCGTGTAGGAAATTAGGATTTGATTCCTATGGTTACCCCCACTTTTTGCTGGATGCAATACTGTTTTTGACTAGTGTGACTGGGATCCTGCTAATCAGGACCCAAGTCTATCTGCTTTCTCCTTAAACTGTTATGCTATGTACTTTGGTACACTCCAGATTGGATACTGGGGTACCCTTGTCAGTCCCTAGTATATGGTACCCATGTACCCAGGGCATAGGTACCGCAGAGGCCTCCCATGGTCTGAAGCATTATGCCACACACAAGAGACCATGCAAAATGGAACTTACAGGCCTGCCATTGCAGCCTGTGTAAGTTGATGCATGCACCACTTACTTAAGATATAGGTTTACTATATCTAAGGGTCACTGCAATTAAAACCTATAAGTCACCCCTCTAGCAGAACTTTACAATCCTGAGGGCCGGGTGCTTGGTTCTAAGTGAGAGGATGCCACTGCATGTGCAGAACACCCCTGCAGCCTACAGAGTCCATTCTCCCGAGCTGTCAGTGAGGCAGCCATTTAGGACATACAGAGTGGCATTACGCGTGATGACCAACTCTAAAACGGCTGAAGCTAACCCTATCGTGTTTGGTGTCAAACATGTTGGAATCATACCCCCACACCAGTAACAGGTGTGGGAGATATGATTCCACCCCTCAGAAGCGAGTTTCGTTGGCTCCCTGGTGTTCCCTGTACCAGCCTTCTAGTCCAGAGCAGCACAAAATGGTTGCTGCTGACCAGAGACATTTCTGCCCTCCTGCTGCGGAGCCAAGCTCGAGAAGGGGATGGCAGAACCATAGGCATCCTGTCACAGGGAGGTGTGACCACCTTCCAGACAGGATTTAGTGTATTAGTGCTGGGTGCGTGCGCTTGCCAGTGACCGAAAATCTGCATATGGGGCACATTTGGTATCCCTGTGCATAGTCCAGTTCAAACCAGTCCTGGGAACCGTTGGCTCCTGCTCTGGCGTGAAACTGGACAAAGGGCATGGGAGTAACCTCCCCACTTTCCAGACTCTCCCCTGGGAGGGTCCCCTGAATCTGTCCAACCTTCTCCCGTGGGTACAAAAGGGTTTTCCTGGCTGTAGGACCTTACATTCGACGTGGACAAGATTCTGAACCAGAAACCACTGAACTTTGACCGTCTAGACACTCTGGACTTCACTGGACTTTGTTTGGGCTCGACTTAGTCTCCCGCTCAGTCTGAAGCATCGTCTGTGCCTGTGCATCATACAGGATCTGTGCAGGACCTGTGGAGCATCAAGGATAACCAAATATATCTCCCTTGGAGGAAAGGGGTCACTCCCCTGCATTCGCAGGCACCGCAACACTGCTGTCCAGTTTGCTGACCCTGAGCTCCTACGGACTCTGAAGGCTTCAGCAACACAGGAAGTGTGTTCTACGTCCCTCGAGGTCAGAGCTGCTTTCTCACCACGTTTGAGGTCAGAATCCCTTGTGGGGGCTGCAATACCTGAACCCCTGTGCACCGCGTTCGTTTGCAAATGCATATGCTTGTTGGCGTTTCCCGAAAAAGTGCACTGGGCTCTGAGTAGCCCCAACCTCTGGCACCATTTCCTACCAAGAACTCCGACGTCCTCGCACCGAGTGCTCCGTGGGCTGCTGTTTGGTGAAATCGCTCGAGGTCACCTCGAGACTCCTGTGCCTCCGGCCTGTGGGTCCACTTAAGAGTCGACTTTGCTTTTCTTAGACTCCCCTGGTTGCTCCAGGCCTGCCCTGACTCCCCTTGCTGTGGTGAGTCTCCTGGATATGCTGGTCTTACCCGTATCCATCCTTGACCTTCTGCGTGGGTTGCTGTTACCAAGGCTTGTTGGTGCTTCTGCAGGACAACAGACCCCTCAGCACTCGACATCCTTCGTGGGACAACTCATATCAGGGTCCTGGTTGCCCTCAACATCTCCTGGTCCCCGTAGCTGCACAGTCAAGAACTCCATCAATGCACCTGAAGCGCCCTACATTGGTGGGCATTCGTCTACCGAGCCCCTAGTCACTCCTGAGTGACCCAGACTCTGTCCCCTCTGCTTCCAGTTACTCTTCGACAAGAATCCACCTTTGGATTCCAATGGACACCTTTTTTCCTTCCAGCAGCGGCTCTTCTTCGAAGTCCTCCATTAGGTTCGTCGGCGGTTTCCGATGCCACTTCAGACCCATGCACCTGGCTTCCCTGGGATGGGTAACTTGGGTACTACAGTATCCACTGGTGGGGTGGCTTTCTAACCTCCTAACTTCCACAGGGTATTTTCGAAGTCCACTGGAAAGGGTCCTAAAACTCTAAAACTTCAAACACGACTTTCCCATAGAATTGTATGGAGCATGCGGGTTGTATTCCCACACTGCACCCTTCCTCTGTGGGGTCCCTACTTACTCACCTTGGGTGGTTCCTTGGGGTCCCAGCAATTCTACAACCTCTCGACACTGTCTCGACTTGAGGCGTGGTTCTTATACCACTATTTTAGTATATGTTCGAGGGCAGACCGTAGTGTTTGGTCAAGAGAAGGGGCAGTTAGAGGGAACTTTGGAGAACAGATGGGGCCGCACTCAAACGAGTGCGGCCATGCCCTTTTCGGCTGCCGGCAGGGACACTTGTAAACAATGCAGGCCCCGGTGCCGGGCCCTAATATGCGACTCGGCCGTGTAATGAGGAGTTCCGGGGTTCAATAAAGCAGGCTTGGGCGCGAGGTTAGCAGCCTGCCCTCTCGCGCTGACCCCTCTTCCCGGGAAGGACACCTACTCTGAAGAACACTTTCACCCCCTCCTTTCCTGTTTCTCAGATTGCAGAGAGAGAGAGAGAGAGAGAATCACAACTTCCATTTTCCCCCGGCAGCAAAATTAAATGAACAGCCGGGCTCTGCATGCTAATGACGTCGGGCCATTTTCATCCTTTTCATGTGCATATTGTGCTCTTGTATGTGGAGAATAGCCCATCCTTTTACCTACTTGATGAATGCCAGTCAGACCTCACACTGCAGCGCTACGCCTCACACTTGCGTGTCTTCAGCCTGTGAGGAGGCAAGCAGCCTGCGCCGCATGTAAGCACAGGAGAGGGGGATGGGGGGGCGAGGCCCGGAAGCCTTGAAGAGCGAGGGGAGACGGGAGCGACTCGCTCCCCTGGCAGGCGGGGTGGGCTTGCCACAGGAGTGAAGTTGTGAGAGAAGCTGTGGCATTATCCATTCACAGAGCCTCTAATATGTGTTAATTACATTCGCCCTAACCGGATTCCCGCGCAGACACTTCTGCTGTCTACAGTTTCCTTTTATAAATAAGTCATACTTTGGGAGGGTGTGGGCTAGACGGAAGTTAGGGGGAGAGGGACTTGGGGTGGATCACTTCACTTCCCCAATCCAGAACAGCTGATAACAAGCGACTGTTTAATAAACAGAACAGCACACAACCTATTGTGTTAAGCGGGCTGGGAGTTGAAGTCTTAGCTCACTCAATGTAACTAACCTAAAAGATTACATTGTAAACGAAAAAAGGAACACTGGAGCACTGAATCTCGAAGTCACCTTACCTAGACAGTGACAACAAGGAAAGAACGCGCGCAAAAAAAGCGCTCGCCAGTTAGCCACTGTTTATTTTTGCATCGCGCTTTCACTTTAAAGTGCGGTGCAAAAATAAACATGCAGCCTGCTTTTCTTCTGCAGTGAAAGCTTTCTTGTCTTTATGGGGTCATGTGTTTAAACACATGGCCCCATAAAGATAAGAAAGCTTTCACGGCAGAAGTAAACCAGACGAGCCCGTCCAAGTGGGCCGTCTCTAAAAGCCAAAGTAAACGTCACAAGGAGCACTTTTCCAATGGCTGGAATTACTGAAACTACCCTAAAAACATTAAATCTCGCCAGTGAGACTGCGCATGTGCGCAGCTGAGACCTAAAAAAGTAATCTTCTCACCGGACCAAATCAGAAATCTTCTGTAAAGCCTAGTAGGTGTGTTTCTTACAGATAACCACTCACAACACCTACAGATTTCTCTTCTGTTTGAGTCGCAGAAAAATCCTTTCGCTAATTAAATGAGATTTTATTTTGACATATACACGCTTTCACTAAATATTTAATTACTAATAACAACCGGGCACAATTTACATTGCATAATGTACCTTTCTGGGATCAAACCGAGCCCTAAATCTGTCCAAAATGATTTGAGGTAAGATTTAATTATAGACTATGTAGAGGTTCTGTTCTTACGTCTGCAAGAACGTGAGAGGATATAAAAGGACAGTGGTTTCTGTGAGTGAAACATGCATTTAAAGAGTAAACTGAAAAATCACATTTGTTGTTAATGGGATCTTGTTTATTGGGGCAGTGAGCTCAATGCTCACACCGTTCCGCTGGGGCGGAATATTAGACACCCACAGCCTCTGTCGTTTACACCCGTCATTTTCACCGTATTCACAACGTTCTCACTGGGGCAGATCGGGACATGCAGGGAGCATAATAACTTTTTCGCATGCTGCACAGCAGTCACAATGCTCTACAACAGAGCTTATGGACATTGACAAAGCCACACACTTATAAGGTCCCAAACGGGAGACAAGACCTATTGGCTATGCCAATGCTTGTTTTTTTTTAAGCTAACGCCATCTGGTACGTCTTCCCACAGGCAGCAATGACACACGGTCTCTTGGGGATTGCTTCAATGCCCAATGCAAAGATTCATTTGCCGGTCTGCACTCTGTCAAATCAGGATTTGGCATAAAGACGCGGCTGGGTAATCGGTCTAGATAACAACCCTTTACTACACGTTAAAAGGTCAATAAAGTAACTTAAATAAGGGCTGGATCACGTGTTTCTAAATTGCCTTAGTTAGCCATGGCCGTACTGTTGCAGCCAACTTGATCATGATAAGCTTCAAATTTGCAGTACGCCAGGCCACTCTTGCCCCACATCCATAACAATTAAAGCCTGCAGAGAGACGTAGGCCTGGGTTTTTGTCATCTTAGCAGGGCCGCAATTTGCACAGCAATGGGGTTTTGGTCACCGTATATCTGCGCGAGCACCTTGCTACTGATAATCTATGGTGCTCCCGGCACCCCTCCCTATAAAGGTTGGGATTTCAGGGCCAGCTGAATTGGAGACCTTCTTGACTAGGTCACGCTTGGCCAGTAAAGAGGACAGGGTACGAAAACTAACATTCTTGGCATTATGCTCAGTTTCTCGGGCAAGGGGATCAAAGATAGATGGTGATAAAGGGGGCATATACCCTAATTTGGCATTACAATCACCTGCCGCCAGTAAGTTAAAGGGGCGCTCTACCCGAGCCTCCTTTTCAGCAAACCGATTGATTACAGAAAACAGACCCTAGAAATCACAATCACCTTTGCTGGAAAAGTTGTTATTATAAAAGTTGATCATATGTACCTTGTAGTTATCATTCGAGCAGAGGCGAAATACCTGAACCTCCCCCCTCATCAAGGGGTAGAGGAGTAATAGAGCAACCAATGTTAACTTTAAACCACGCTTTCAGTCCCCCTTTGGCTCGTCCAGCTGGTGACGCTACCGCTGGCAGACTAAAACTTATATCCATTGAAAACTACCTGTTTCAGTTCCCATGATTACTGCATAAAGATAATATCATAATCAAGAATAAAAGATCGCCAACCTTCAATTGAGACAGAGGCTAGGCCTGCAACATCCCAACTTAAAAAGTAAACACAGGAGGGATATTCACTACCTTCTACAACGGATGCTCTCATATGCCCTTCCTGTATATTTGGGTGATAGACGTAGGCAACCTCCCTATCTAGTTTACCATGACTTTATAGTGGCGGGGCAGCCGATATCTCTCCATTTTCCAAAACTCCAGTACAATCACGCTCCTTACTATGCAGTCCCTCGTTGTCCTCCAACCCGGACAACGCCGTATATCTATTTCTCAGGGGTGCTGTCGGTCTAAAGGAGTCTTTTTTTGTACATCAATACTTCTGGGCTAGGTTTAGTGGCAGACAGATGCCTGTGAAAGAAACCAAGTGGCATTATCTTAACAGAACTGGATTTAAGCATTCCAGACAGAGCTAGGCCTGGTGTTTTATTGACGACACAGGGGTTACAGACGTTCAGCACTATATCATCACCATTATACTGTTTGCCCATTTCACAGATACCCCTCACATGTCTAGCCAGAAAAATCTCTTTGGAGAAGTCCCAGCTGGCACACACGTTAGTGTTCAACCAATGTATAGATTTGTTCATGAGGCCCCTTGTGGATTCCACATCAGCTGGAAGACTAGGTACGTTAGGTAAAATAATAACATAGGGGGAAGATGCAGGAGGAAGATCAATCAACAGGAGAGAGGCCGTGTCGCCTTTCTGCCTGCTTGATACCGTGCTTAGCTAATGAGGGTTGCTCGTCATAGAACCTTCAGACTCCATTTTATACTAGTCTATTATCAAGAGCAGCGGTTTAGTTAGTAGCCGCCCTCCTTCCCACTTTAACATGGACCTAGGGTTGATGGGGTCACTGGTAGGTACTGGGTTTATGGGGCCCTGGTGACAGATTGCTTTACCAGTTTATCCTCAACGTGGACTACAGTATCATGGATAGGGCACAATTTAGTTTCCAGCAAGTCACCTATATGTATTCTCAATTGCTTCCAGGATTCTTCTGAGATAACCGATGGTGATGCTGGCACATCCTCATTGCAGTGCCTTTTGCAAGGTGCAGGTTTGCTCTTATGTGCTGTAAGTTTGTCTCTCACAGGTTTCACAGCATTCCTCCTACGCTTTGATTTTGGCCCAATTTCTGAGTCGGAGTCTTGGTCTGAGCCCAGCATACAAGTGGGATTTGTCTCAGCTTCTTGGTCTCTTACAAAAGCATGTGATTTATCACTTGTGCCTACTAGCATATCGTTGTTGGTTGGGCCTTCGGCAAAGTAATGCGCAGCAGGAATTAGGGCAATTGGTTCAGCAATTGGGGCAACTGGTGGGCTTGACACAGGGACACTAGGTGACCTCAACAACAGGAAGGGCTCGGGGGTGGGGGGCACCCGAGACATTGAGAGGGACCTGGATGATAGGTCGAACGGGGGCGAATTCCTCAGAAATGAGGGAAAGACGTAATTCCACCAATCTAATTTCATTGGAACCATATCCACAGCCCACGTCAGATAATTATCAATTGTGGAACGGGTTTGTGGTGGTGGAATGATAGGGACTTCAATAATGCCCTTCCTTTTACCCATAGTCCAACAACCAGCTGCAACACCGATATACAGCAGCAATCGTTAGATGACCCACAAAGAAGCCCAAACAGCCAAACAGCCAAATCTGATAAACCAGTACCTCTGTAGAGTGGGTCCGCTTCACTGCTGTCCCATATAGAAGGCTTCAGAGGGGTTGCCCATCCCAGCCTATGGCGGGCGTCAAGGCGGGCTACAAGACGGGCCCGGTCCAAGCCCGCACGCTTCCCGCACTGTGGGACACCTCCCGTGACTTTATGACGCTCCTGCGCCTATCGGTGACATCTCGCCCCCTCCTCAGGGGCATGATGTAGGGTGCGGCTGGTGCTGCGAATTGAGGCTGGTACAGTAAGCCACTAGACAGTCATGATACTAATATCGGTTTATGTTTAAGAGGAAACAGCACAGTAAATGTAGGGAGAAATATAAACTGCAGTATCACAATAGATAACGCAAACATGCAGGGGGGCAACTCCAGCCTCATTGACTATTATTGGCAGTGTGGAGAACTGCTATATACACAGTTGCCACCTGACTTGAATGGCCTCTGTTCTTTGGTTATTTGGCACACTATTCTTGGTTATCTCAACAATAAATATTTATACATTGTATGATCACCCTTTGAGCTGTCCAACAACATTGTTACATCATCACCGGAGGAGAACAGCTACAGAATATCATGACACTGCTACCTGGAAAGATGTTCCCCTCCAAGAGCAAAAGTTGTTCAATGATGCCAGGTTGTTCTTTGGAAGTATTCTACTGTTTGTTCAGTCAAATGCAACCGCTCAATGGTTGCAAATAACTAGATGGTAACTAATGAAAGGGATCAATGTAACAAAAGACGGATTGAATGCTATAAAGGAAGAGCTGCATGCCTTGAGAATGATGATTGATCATGCACCACTCTTATTCACTTGACTTTTTGACAGCCGTGGAAGGAGGAGGTTGCACCAAAATAAGAATTGCTCATTGTACTTGCATCCCAGCAAATAATGCAGACAATGGAACATAATCAGAGGCCATAAAAACGTTGCATAATTTACAAAAGAAAACGGTGGTTGAGGAAGGTCCCTCAGATGAATGGGTTAAGGGTTGGTTTAATGGGTTACCATCCTGGATGTCGGGACCGTTTAAAGTTTTATTTCCGCTTATTGTGGTGTTGCTTTTGATAAGTTGTATTTTCCATTTAGTTATGACTTGCTGTAAGAGGATGAGCACAAAGGTGGGAGGGATGTTCATGGTCAAGCCACCTATAAAAGCAGTAGAATCTTAGTGTCATATATATCATTAGATACTAAGTGCAGATCTTGAATTAGAGGAAGTAGTTGAAATATCAACTACAGGGGGGGGAATGTTAAGGAGAAAATAAAATGTGAAGAAATTGTGAAACAGCTCACCCGTGGTTCGTGACGGAGTGGTTCCGTCACGAGCACAGCGCCACCGCAACTGCCCCCAAACCCCCCCAGCGCCGCGGCGGAATTCCTGCCGCGGCGAAGGGGTTAAAGAGAAATATATGCCTTAGTTTAATTAAGATGCAACATAGATTAGAGTGCACCAGAAAGCAGAAACACGAGTTCAGCAGGTTTTCAGTTAAATAGAAAAACAGGTTTTTAATAAACCTTGAAGAGTTTACGATCTCAGCACACAAGCACGTTTTTTCAATCCTATTGTTAATTGAAAAGTGTTTCAGAAAAGGTTAGTAAAAGGTGGCTTTAGTCTGATAAAGCATAGAGGGTCAGTTAAGAAATTTTGGAGAGCAATACATATGAACACATATGGGAACGAAGGTTAATGTTTCATTAAAGCTGTGTTAGAACTATGAGAAAGACTGTAGAAAAAAAGGTTACGAGTTTAAAGGACACAAGTGATGTGATGTTTTTGTAAAAGTATCTTATTAACTTTTTAAACTGTCTTAACTGGTTATTGTCTTTTGATATAATGGTCATGTCAGCAGTCTTTCAACTATAAAAACAGCTGCCTGCGAGCAGCAATTTAAGCACACAAGCACGTAATTAATTCCTGTTAATTGGAACGTAGTTTAGAAAATGTTGGGTCAAAGGTGACTTTAGTCTAATGCATACAGAGTCAGGTAAGAAGTCTTGTGAGCGGAGCAATATGAACACACACATTGGGAAAGAAGGTTTAATGTTTCATTAAAGCTTTGTTAGAACTATGATAAAGAGAATATAGAGAAAAGGTCAAAAGTTTTAAGGACAGGTGATGCGATGTTTTTGTGAAAGTATCTTAATTTTTTTTCCCGTCTTGACAGTGTAATCCAGCCCCCCCCCCCCCCCCCCCCACCCGCCGGGACACCCAAAATGGAGGCGGTAAAGTCGGGACGAAACAAGGTTGCCTCTCCAGCAGAAAGCCGCAGACGCGCGGAGCGGTGTTGTGGGAAGACGCGGAACAGGGAGAGGAACAAACGCCGGAAACAGGAGAAGACGCTAGACGGAGGAGAACTATTTCCCCCAAGACTGTGAACTCTCCTGAGTGGACCTTATTCCTTTCATTTGGTGTTTTGGGACATTTGTTATTTCAGGAAAGTAGTCTCCTTGCCCAGAATAACCTGCCAAAACAAACTCATAAAAAAATAAAGAGGTACCTATCAGTTAGAAATTCCTCCAAGTGTGTCCCATTTTCCACACCAAGTGGTTACAGACTGGTTATTGGCTTTTGAGATCATTGTAATGTCAGCATTTTTTCAACTATATAAACAGCAGCCTACAAGAAGCAATTTGGGATGAGTTTGGTGATCATCCGGCATAATTAGTAAATTTACTTTTGTTTTGTCAAGAGAAAGCTTGTCTCTTTTTATTCCAGTTTTCCGAAACACATTAGATCAACACTTCGAAGCTATAGCGCTCAGGTCACAGACAATGTTTAGACAGAACAATAACAATTGAGGAAATCACAGCAACTATACACACTTTCGCAAGTGGCCAAGTGCTCGTTTCCGATGGGCTCCCAACCCAATTTTACAAAGATTATGCACCATGGGCCAAGGTTGCTGGCCGTTTATGAAGAGGCTTTCATGGACGGTGTACTTCACCCCCATATTGCAGGGAGCCCTTGGATCACACTGTAGGAAGGTGGATATCTGACTATGGTTACCCCCAACTTTTTGCCTAGTGTCTTGCTGGTTTTTCGACTTAGTTGGCCTGAGATCCTGCAATTCAGGGTCTCAGGCTGTCTGCTCTCTCTTTAAAATGGACTCCATGTACCCTAGGCACATACCCAATTAGTAAGGATCACCTTATTGGACCCTGTACAGTGTACCCTAGGTACCCAGGGCATAGGTGTACCCTAGGCCTCCCAGGGGTTGCAGCATGTATTATGCCACCCCTGGTCTGGCCTTCCAATCAGACCCAACTGGCTGATCACTCAGCTGGGTCAAGGTCGTGTAATCACCCCTTGCTTAGGTGTAGTATTCCTATACCTACCTTATATATAGACACATGTGTACCTATCAGCCACTCCTATAGCAGGCCTTAACAATCCTGGAGGCACAGTGCTTGGTAACATGTGAGATGGTGCTCTAGCATGAGCTGAGGGGAGGTTAGAGTAGGGCCCGGCTTGTAAAGCACAGCATCACAACGTGCAAATAACGATGTAATCTAAGTGACCTCATCAAAGGGTCTGAAAACGTATCTTTGTACAAACAGCAATACAAGCTGGTTGCGTGTCTAGTGTACATCATAGCATTTTACACAACAACATCGAACGGTTCGTGGAAACTGAACCCCTTTCTACCCAAGCACCCGACAGGAGTTCGAACAGAAGGCCGTGGGTGTGAACAGCAGCCTGGGAGGTTATAACAGCACAAGCCACGAGTCACGTGGTGTCCTAGAGTATTCACACATCGAGTAAACAAGTCTTTCCTTGAAAGGGCTTCTCAGCACATCCTCTGCACATCACCTTGCATTGTGATGTTTGTGTACCCTGCTGGTGGTTGACAACCTCGCCAGGGGTCACATGACCGATGTCTACGCCTGTAGTGAAATCACATAATCACAGCGGTGCAGGCCTGACACGAAACACAGCCGTGAGTGTGAGGGAGGGAAGACGAGGCCTCAACAGAGGCACCACAGACCCACCGCTCCGTGCTTCCCGCCACCGGGGCAGGCTGGCACCCTGGGGGCCTACAGCTATTCTACTAGCCGCAAAGTATGCACGTGTTTATGTCCTCTGTACAGAATTTACCAGCACTTTGAGGCGGTGTTGAAAATCATTTACCAGCACTTTGCAGCTATGTTGAAAATCTAGCAGTGGACTGGAGATTATCCCCAGGAAATGACCTAGACCCTGGTACTGTGAGAGCTGCAAAGGTACAGTTTTCTCATTTATACACACACGTGTCTGCAGAGGAGGAAACAGTGGTATAAGATATTAGGCGTTTCGCCCAAGATCACACACTTTGGCTAAGTGCCGCACTGCTATGGCGTCACATAAACGTGCAGAGAAAATGAGAAGACTCTTAAGTGGCAGAACACAACTTTCACTGCCACACAGAATATAGAAACAAACACTGCCAAAGAAAGCCAGATCTGTTGGCTATCAGGGTAAATGTTTGATAATAACCGGGCAATTTTGTGTTGCAACTAGCTGACCAAAAAAGGAAACCCCTAGTGAACGGATATTTTGGGATGTAATATGGAAGTTGGGAAAAGGGGGCCTTTGTTGAACAGACGGCATTTGTAGGGTCAGATCCCCTCTTCGCCACCCCCCCCCCCCCCCAAAAAATAAGCACGCCCCTCGCGCTGAGAGTAAAAAAGATTACAGAGCGCCAAGCGAGAGGGAAACAAAAGAGGGCGTGCGCAAGAGTAAGCAGCCTATCTGTTTTCAATTATCGCGCCCGTGTTTGGGCACAATAATTCAAAACAGATGCCGCCCGTGCGGGTAACCGCAAGCATTAGGCCGTAGGCGTCAAAATTGGGACAAAAAGGTGGAACAAAAAGACGTCTTTGGCCAATTGCGTGCTGTCTTTTTATAAAGACGCATGCAAAGGCCAATGGAATGTCAGGACTTTGAGCAAGAGCTTTCTCTCTAGTGCACGAAGTGCTGGTCAGCTCCAAGAGGCCGTATCCTTAGAGCAGCGCTCGACCTAGTAAAAAGGAGGGCTTTGCCACACTTTTTTACTGCTACAAAATGGGCCTCAGCATGATGGAACATCAAATTAACATAGAAAGAAAACGTCCGCCGCATCGTGGCCATAGCATAAAAATGAGTCATCACACTGGAGCCACCCATTGTATTGTGGCGAAGCATGTGTGTATACATCATCACACCTTTTTTATTGTATTTTACCCGTGCTGTCCAGTATGATTAACCACTTTTTTTTTTCCTTCTTTTTGCTGATACTGAACAGCATATGCAAAAAACACTGACAAAGCCAATAAGGCTGTTTTGGCAAAGACAAAAGGTGCGATCTATTGCCTTTGTCAATGCTTGTTTTGTAAATTATGCTCTCTCTACGTTAATAAGTTTCTCTCTTGTGCAACAAAACACTAACAATATCTTAGAAAATAACTAATATTCCATTGACGTTCAACTGCCCTATAGTAACTAGCAACTGTCAGTCATTATATGCATGTTAATACATTGTGATAACGATTTGAGAGTCTAAAGATCTACATCTGTTTACTCACGTGTGATTCTTCAGATGGCTCAATACTTTCCTACATGATATTAGCACTGAATAGCAATTTTAATCTGCAAATACAGAAATAACCTGATATTTTGCCATTGTATTATAATCTTTTAATGAGATTTTGGGAGTGTGCCATCACCTGGATTTGAAGAATGATTTGCGGGCATGCGAAACTACCCAAATTACGCTAATGGTGCAGTATTCCTTAAATTCTTACTAGACTTTGGTTTTGTGGCTCATAACAAGATAACACTCTAATTAAACAATTCTAGTTCAAACTGCATCGATTCCTCCAGTGGCTAAATTATGTATGTAATCCAGTTAACCAACACAATAAATGTATGTGCTGAAATACATGCAAGTGAACAAGGAATATAACATTGTTTATAGCATTTTTATTGCTATGATCAGGTATTTAAAGTTAAAGGTTACCAATGTTTTATCTTTTGCTTAAAAATTATTAATGACAGAACTTTTTAATGACATCTGAATCAAACATACAGACCTTAAAATATCCTAAATTTTTTACCAGACCAGCAGGTCTAGTGACTTGAATAATCTACTCGACCTAACTAATGTACTTCATCCGAAAACCAGGCTCAAATTGCGTGCTCCTAGGCAAATATATAATTTTACAGAACCGCCTTTTTCTTAATTATCACATGAAAGAACGCTCAAATATGCAAGTTCAGAATTTCTACTGTACAACAAAATGCTTGTGTTTGATTTCCTAGACTAAGCTTTTGCTCCATGTATAAACTAGGCAGATGACCCCTGACTTGCCTCTTAGTTCACTAACAGCATTGTTACCAGGGTAGGGGTAGGAATGTTTCTCAGTTCAAACATAAAAGCTCAATTTTAATGAATATATTAACAAAGCATTATGTGTAAGCACATTGTCATTTACAAACAGCACATTTTCCATTGAAATGGTCCCAAACTTTCCCACTAACACGTATTACTGATAAAACTATATAGCATATACTTAATAATGTGTGTAACCTGGGTTTTAGCAAAAATATATTCCTTTCAATCACACAATTACAAAACATTTGCTTTCACAACTACCGAAATATTTTGAAATGTTTGTATACTTTATTTACAAGCTACAGTTGTGTGTTAGAAAAAAGAACAGACATCTTACAACCTTTCGTTTCACACTCTTTGTACAGCACACTGGTTAGTTACATTTACCAAATCCTTTAACTTTGCATTCAGAGAAAGAAAAGTAAACACCAATCTCCAGGCCAAAATAAGCATAACCTTTAAGGCGACATAAACTGACATTTGACTTCTGTCTCCAAAAGCAGACCAAATGTGACAAGATAAAAACAAGCATTGAAAATGCAATAGGTCTCGCCTTTCATTAAGTTAAAGCCATTTGCTTTGCTAATGGTATTGTATAGCAAAGCAAATGGCTTTAACTTGATGAAAGGCGAGACCTATTGCATTTTTAATGCTTGTTTATCTTATGCAACTAATACCCACTGACAAAGCCAATAGTCCTGGATTGTTGTAGGTGTAATGTTACTTGTTTTCTATATCTAGATGCAATGATAGAAGTAGCAAAATACCAGTGGGGCAGCACACTATGCTAAGCACAGATTTTAGGTGCTTTTAAGCCACGCCCTTAATAATATCGACCACGCCCCTTTGAGAGACCCTCCCACCCAGTTTTTTCTTCCACTTAAAGCCCTGTGAACAGGAAAATGTGACATAAGCAAACTGAGAACTTGACAGCTATGTTCTTTTATAAATCATGTTTTCCTGTGCTTTAGGTCAGTTATATTAACCGTAATGCCTTTCTTTGGACTATTACTCCCAGAATGTACTGGATTACAACACAGCGTCATTGGTGACCAATCGCTCTGGGTCTCCCCTTAGAAATGAATACCCTCCCATCCATTGGTCCAAACTAACCGTAGTTTGTAGTTTAGTGCAAAAATATTTGTTGACATAAAATAAACTTTAAAACTAACCATGTAGTATAGTTAAACTCTGTGAGCAGCCCATTCATCCCAATTTTATGTTGGAAATATGCACGCTCCCTGCGTGCCCAGCACTTTTCAAAAGTGAAATCCTAATTGCTGTCACCCAAAAATTAGCTTGGTAAATGAGCCCTGCCTGGCCGGTCAGGGCAGCCCGTGGTATTTTGGAAGGGGTAACCAGCAGGGGGTGGGGAAGTTGAGGCGGGCAAGGGAAGGAAGACGTGTTGAGAGGGGGAGGGAAGGAAGGACAAAGGTTAAAAGGGCACATGTGATTTGAAGAGGAAGATCAGGGTGAGCAGGAAGAAGCAGAGATGAGCATTTGTGGCAGGGGCACAAAGAACACCCCCATGGTAGAAGGAGGCGGACGAGAGCCATAAAGGGAGTCCTCATAGCCAGATTCGGGGCTGGGGGGACATGGGAATCTCTGGTAAGGAGGTGCATGGATGGGTAAAGGAGACAAAAAGAGACAAGAGACATGTAGAAAGGAACAGCAGGGCAGCAGTAGGGAGATACAGAGCAACAAGGAAGACATAGCGGAAAGAAGAATAGGAGACATGGTTGTGGCCCCTTGGGCATATTCAGAGGGGGCATGGAAGGACGAAGCAAAGTAGCACTGGGAGCAACATGGCGGGGACACAATGTGGGAATGGAGGAAAAATGACGCAGGCAGGGGTGGAGGGACAGCACAGATCAATCAAGATGAAGTTCACCATTACAGAGAGAGTGAACAATGTTGCAATGAGCCCAGGAGGGAGGCGGAAAGGGCACCATCAAAAACCATTCACATTTACCGCTTTTTTAATCAGCCCTTCACTATCACAGAGCAAGTATGATTCAGGTGTAAAGACATTACTGAAACAAGCCAGGTTCAACACAACAAATGAGAAAATGTTTCCTTTACGTCAGTAAAGAACCTGCTTCCTTTCACTTAAACACGGTTTGTCGTTCTTAAAGATCTGTACAACTAAACTAAAACTATAATCATGAGCTAGATCACAAAGACAAACCTCTGGCAGTGAAGTGCTGAGCGTGCACAGCCATAGATGCAGTAATTGATCATGCAAAATGCCAAAGATAAGAGATAAAAACAAGAGTTACCCCGCCATGGTGAGGGCGCCTGTGGCGAATCCAGAGCGCAAGGCCTTCAACCTTGCCTATGAGCGCGCCTGTGGCGAATCCAGAGCGCAAGGCCTTCAACCTTGCCTATGAGCGCGCAGTGTGCTCTGCAGCTAGCAGCAGAGTATTGTTCTAGCAGCCCGAGCTCTCCTCCGAGAACAGCGAGGCACATAAAAGAGAACAAACGCAGCCGAAGCGGACCACGCTTCTTTGGTAAAATAATTAAATACACACGCGTGTCCGAAGTGGACCGCACTTGTGCGATTACATAATTAATTAAATACACAAGTGCGGCCGAATCTGACCACGCTGCTGCAATTAAATAATATAAAACAACGAGGGGTGGGGGGCTGAAGCAGGTGAGGCTGTCCGAGCAGCCATTACGAGCGTGTGGACGGCGCTGCAAATGAAAAGAAAAAAGTGCTTACTGTCCTTTAAAGGAGAGCGTGTAAATCCACCTGTAAAAGATCCAGTCCCGGTGGGCGGGGCCAAACTCGGACAGGGTGGTAACCAGGAGGGACTAAAAAGCCTCCTGGACAATCAGTACACCCTGTTTAGCATAATTGGTGACGTCAAATGACACAAACCAATGAAAATTACGGCCGGAACCGAAAGTCAACTTCGCAAACTGTATTGATTCCAAAAAGCCTCGCATGGCGTGAGCAGCGCGATACCTAACAAGATTTAAAGGCTTCTTTATTGCTCATTCACTTCCTGAGTAAACACTACACCATTTCTATGTCAGCTCACTAGAACAGGCCAGTAGGCAGTAATAATAGTTAGGCCCTGATAAAATCTGACTCACCACCGTGAGTGGATAAGTAGATATCTGGAGGCCTTAGATACATTAAGAAAGTAACCGAATGGACACTTAATGTACTTGCACGGTTCGAGTTTACTTATTTTAAAAGCCATCCCTTTGAACTAATTAGTAATGGGTAAGAGGATAAACCACTGCTGTTTGGGGGGAAAAAAATGGTAACTGATCCTCCTGAAAAGAAGCAGAGGTATCTCAATGCCTTTCCTTGTTCAGCAAGTCTTCCTAGGAATTCAAATATGTTAATTAAAACTCAGAGACCAACCCTCCTTGCTTTTATATTGCATGCAAAATATATACATCCTTGATTATACAAGTAAATGGATATATTAAAAAAATAAACTAAAATCAAGCTAACAAAGTATGGCAGTTGCATCATTTGGACTGTTCCAAAACATCAGAAACTCTCGAATGGTTGACTGTAGTACAAGTTCAACTTAAGAATTCACACGCTGCAAGTTTTGATACATTTTTAAAGGTGCAACTGAAAATAAAGCTCTGAGAAAGTACAACAGGTTCTTGAATAGACATGCTGAAATGTCTTCTGAAAGAGGCCTGTAGGATCTAAAGTTTCTAATTGAATTCCATTAAATTCGGTTAAAAAAAAAAAGTCTCAAAACTTAGGGTGCTGGCACCTAATTTTCCCAGGACGACACCTCTCTCAGATAAACTCAGCCACACAGAGGTGGGGAATTCCTATCGGCCAATGCAAAGAACATATTGTTTGGGGTCGAGGACAACATGTGCTCATGTTTATTTTGTCCTCTGGACAGGTAGGTGCAACCTCCTGCAGACCAAACCAGTTGACTACCAGCTTACAGCACGACAGCATTGATCTGTGAAAGAGCACTTTCTGCCACTAAGGAAAGGTTTGTATCCATATGTATAAGTTGTTCAAACGTGTGATTCAATAGGGCAAAGCTTTATCATTAAGGTAAGCGCTCTACAGAAACCTGACCTGTGTGACCAACATGCGCTAATAACAGCGGTCCCAGTATGAAAATGTATCAACTTTTACTAAGTTTAACAATTTGAAACGGTCTATAATACTCCCAGAAAGCTACCGAATTATATGTAAATACATTTTTGAGAATAAAAACAAGATTGGTGATGGTTTGCTTTAAAAATAAATGTACACAGAACAACACCATTGGAAAAGTATAATTGGGATTTGCTAAACTATATTGTACATTTAAATCACATTGCTCTTAGACAACATTTCGTAACACATTTGCTGCAGTTAAAAACAAAAACATGAGAGAATCAGTGTGAAACCATTATGGGCGACATGAAAATAAATGAGGTCAAATGGTGCAGGTTTAGGACTTTTGGGAAATCACAAGTGTTTACAGAACTAGGCCCGAAACTGGACTCCTAGCAAACTTTAGGGAATTACATTTTCACTAGAGCAAATACACAAGTATATTTGTTCATGCGAAAATCTGCTGAGAGAATGCAAATTCACTGTCCCTAGTTACACACCCTTTAATCCCCAAACGAGAAAGAGTGTCATGGCTGCCCCTGCCATGAGTAAATTACCAACCTTTTACAGCATGTTAAGAGGAGATTTGTGAGGAGCTGGTAAATGCACTTTTAACCAGGTCAACTGTGGGTAGACCCAGACTGATAGGACATTGAAACCCTGGTGTGCCACTTCTGGTATGTGGATTGACAGAAAGGTGACAAAATTAGGAGCCTTGCTAAAATTCAAACGCTGTATATATTATGAGCTCTAACATAATCAGACAGGCTATAATCAGAGTTCGGATATTAGAAGCTGCCTTTACTTTTCACCTCAATACATGGCACCAAGAGGGGCAAGTGGATTTTTATGTACGGCAAGTAGATTTCTGAAGCATCATATCCCTGGAGAAGCAGGTTTTCAAAACATTAGGATCCAATATTTTCTGCAAAGTCAGTAAATCCCAACCAGATATGCATTTAGCAAAATTGAATACAGTCCACTCTACTACACAAAATGCATTTATGTTCTCGAATCAGGATGATTCGCAGAACAAATCACAAAACCCGCAGCGCCCATAATAGATACTCTCACTGACTTTGGGTAGCAGGTGACAAACTATCCATCTTAATGTTTTCACTGATAGTCCAAAAATACCTCTGACCTTAGTGTCTTTCTTAGCAATTACAATCAGGGTGAACACTCAACTTCCAACAAGCTCAATCACTAACTCAAACAACAGATCAGGAAACATGATTTAAACTCATGTCTTGTTTGTATGAGTACCCAACTTATGACATGGCGAAAAGGATTTGTCCACGGTTTTACTTTGTGGGGGAATCCCTTTAAAATGACAATTAAAAAAAAAAAAGGCATTTTCATACACGGCATTGCATCCATATGCACCCCTCGCTGTAATAGTGACCATTTAATCTTCCAAACTCTTTGGGTTATCCATCCCTAAATTATCTCCCCTTTACGAACCACATACGCAGCAAACTCTGCAAACTTACCAACACTCCTATGGCAGCATTGTAAATTATCATACACACAGCATCTGCACACCCTCACCCTATTCTACTGTAACTCAGATTCAATGATTACCATTTGTACTCATTATTAGACACAAACACCTTACTTGGCTGTAGCCAAAGCTTCCTTACAAGTCATTGAAAGCTGTGTTACCAAACTGTGCTCAAACTACTTCCTGGATTACAATAGGATTCCAGATAATCCATACCTCTCCTTCACCTTAGAACTGTACACCAGCATTAAAGTAAGCTAGCAACATCTGGTCTAACAAGCCTTCTAACTGTTGAGGCACAGCAAAACCCCTCAAGGAAAAAAAAACACTTTCACTGACTCAGGAAACCATTTCCTGAAGTTAAATCTTCTCATTTCCATTTCTGGCACAAAATATTTTCTATGGTACTGCACTACATTACAAGAAAAGTCTATTTCCAGCCCTCCTACACCCAGCAACAAAAAAGGTAAATCTACAGAGCCTAAAATCTTCAGTAGCGAAACTATTAAACAACAAGGCTATTTTCTGTCTTTTAGGGAAACTCTGTACACCTATGACTTCCAAATATACATACAACATTTGAGTATATCTTGGTTGCAATATTGAGCGGTCAGGGAGGGGCTTGACATGCAGCATGGCAACACAAATCCATTTCTTACAAATACAAACGTTATAATCAATGATGGAGCAGTCTCCCTCATCTTTAAGGTAATCCTGCATACAGTCCGAATGTTTATTAAGGATTGGATGTGGGTGTATGTAACAGAGCGGGTATTTCCTCATACTGCTTTCATACATATAAATGTAGATACCACGTTCTATGCCATTTCTTCCTTCCACTCTGAATCGCCTAGCATGGATAGTAGTCACATACAGCCTGCTCTTGTAGTCTTTAACCTGATGTGTACAATCAATGGTACGTCAATGATACTATGCTCCTCAACCAATTAGTACAATGTTCGATCACAGTACACTGAACGCAGATACTGTACAGGATCAAATTAGCCCTTTACATCCTCATCACCAAGTTCTGAACTGACTGTATATAGGTGATATGATTGTGGATAACGTTCCAAGACTTAATTATTCTCATTTCCAACTGCATAGTCCATAAAAATAATACTATGGAAGACAGAAGTGATTCAGGAACATGCCGAAATACAAATGACAGTACCACAACAGCAAAGGCACCAGGTCATAACGGTCACCCTTTGGACTTGCCCCTACGAATCTTTTAGCATCCCGTCCCTGGTGTTTCAACGCATGCCAAAACATTGCTGCCATGAGAACCACCAGCATAAGACACACAGGTACACTGCAAAACCCACAGAGTTGCACATATGCACAACACAACCCTATGTGTTTTCTGGCTGCAGCGACACAAATGCTTTCAGGAGAGGAGCTGGCATGCCCTCGCGACTACCAGTAATTGGTTTTACACTTCTATTTATCCTCTTATGGTTTTAAGAGTGGCACTCCATTTTTCAGGATCAATTCTTCATTCCACATAATTGATAACCAAGTTTCATGGGGTATTCCTCTACCACGCACAGTTCCGTGTGCAAAAACATTGGGTTAAAGAGATTTCTACTAACATGAAAAAACTCTGTAAATATTCCTGCTGCTCCAATAATTTACTTTCACGCTATATTAAATGCCTAACAAATTAAAAAGAACCTTAAGATTATGTGCAAGTGTATTATTACCTGGCTAAGTTATTGAAAGGGCAATAGAACCTTTGGCCTGCATCTTACATATAGATCACTTCAGCAGATGCTCGACATCCAGGGTATCTGTTAGGGACTAGAATCTGCATTTACAGTTCCCAGAACATGAGCTCAACTCATCCATCTTATACCAGTCTATACCCAAGTCATTTCAGACATTGGCATTTCAGTAGGTTTTAAAGAGCTTCATCTTTTCCGTTATATATCAACCTTTTACTAAAATGTTATTTAACTTTTAATACAATAAACAGAAAGCAAAGAGAAAGAAAATATTTTTGAAAAAAGTGTACCATACAGAAATTATTTCGGACAGAGACAATACAAGCACTGTCTAGTGAATAGTTTATAAGCAACGTATCTAAAGAACAAGTTCATTAACATACAGATTTAAGGAACGCTGACAAAGTGGGAGCATTTCCCACACTTCCACTATCCATATGCACTATAGTCTATATCTCCCCATGCAACATACTGCACAACTGTGTGGCCAAATTGTATGCTACATAGCTCAGTTGGAACCCAACTTTCAGGCTTGGCACTCCAGTTAGCGATGAAAAACTCCTACTGGTCAAGAATGCAAGTAATGGCTGTCAAAAATCCCCGGAGCGCACCGAGGGGGGGTTAAGGTTGAGCATACAGCTTACAATTAAAAATTTGCAAACATAAGTGACAAGAATTTTCAATTCTATTAAGGACAACGGAGGCGAGGATTATGCTTCTCATTTCCTTGCTTTTATTCACAGCAGCCAATCAAAACACTTTATTCGTAAAAAACTACAAATCCCATGAATACTAAGTGCACAAAAACAACCATAGAGTGCATCATATAACTACTCAACAAAGGAGACCACGTCCTCTTTCTTTGCTCGATCGCAGTATACTTGAAACGAACAGGAACTCAAAATTAGTCCGAAAACTTTGCCCCTGGCGGAAGAGTCCTTCACGAGCCAGACATGAGACAGATGAACATTGAGGCCTTGGGACGTGAAGACGATTCCATGAACTTTTCAACATTCGGTGAGCAAAACGCAACAGAGATCCAGAGGGACCAATCCTTTAAACGCGACCAACGAAGCGTTGAATCCTTCATTTGCCATCAGTACCTGAAAAAACAGATATGAATTTCCGTAATATAGTACAATTAACCCTATGGAGACGTTTAAGCATGCCATTCAAATACAAGGGTGGGAGAAAAATCTCATACAGTGCAATAACTCTAACATGCATGAAAACAACAATGCATGAAAACAGCACCATAACCCCGGGTGGGATAATCCTCGCCTCAGTTGTCCTTAATAGAATTGAAAATTCTTGTCACGTATGTTCGCAAATTTTTTATTCTATGTCAGGACCGGAGGCTCAGATTATGCTTGTTCAAAGCTGAGCCACCACCAATGATGCCACATCCAAGATAGGTTTATAATAAAACGTCTTAAACCAGTCAGCTGCATTCATGATATCAGTGAGGCTTACTCCCATGGAGAAACATTTGGATGCCATCGCACCCCGCACAGAATGGGCGCCAAATTTTGAGACATCAATGCCTGCTTCCTCCATGAGCCAACGCACCCACCTAGATAAAGTGGCTGAGGACACTGGCCTAAAAGGCTTTTGTAATGCAATGAACAATTGGCCATTCATATCGGATCTGAATTCAGCAGTACTTACCTCGTACGCTTTCAAACATTGAACGACACATAGCTTAGAATTATCCGGGAACGCCGGATAAGATACCGAGGTAGAATTTCCCTTGGTCCGTCTAGATATAAGAAAGGTCAATCCTTCAGGGGAAAACCGACGTCCCGCGAGATCGAGGGCGCGGATGTCCGAAACCCTCTTGCAGGAAACCAGACACAATAGCATGGCTAATTTTGCAGAAAGTTGCTTTCGAGATAGGTATTTATTGGCAGGCCAGGACTCTAAAAATTGCAATACCACAGAAAGGTCCCAAAGGGCTGAGTATTTAGGGTGCGGGGGTTTTAGCATCCTAATACCCCTAAGTAGTTTGCAGACTAAAGGGTGCTCTCCAACAGGTGTACCGTCTATCTGAACGTGTCCTGCCGAGATGGCAGATCGAAAATTGTTAACCGTTCTATAAGCTAAACCCGATGCCGCTAGTGAGTCCAGGAAATTCACTACCATGGAGACAGTAGTCGTAGTGGGATCAGCGTTCCGTTGAGAACACCAGCTACACCATCTGTTCCATGCAGATGAATATCGTTTATGTTTGCTGGGCGACCATGCTTCATTAATGAACCTGTGAGCGTCGCTCAAAAATCGCAGGACCTCCCAGCGATCCCTGAAACTCACCACGCCACCAGAGGAAGCTGCCCTGACTCGATCAATGCATGAGGAGCCTTCTGCGGGTCTAACAGCAGATTCCATCTCTGTGGAAGGAGAATGGGTACAGAACAGGACAGATCCAGGACCATCAGGAACCAGGGCTGAGCCCTCCACAACGAAATGATGGGCACTAATTCCGCTTGCTGACGCTTGGTCTGGGCCAAGACCCTGGGAATCATCATGAATGGTGGAAACGCGTAATTCAGAGTCCTGGGCCATATCTGGAGAAATGCATCCGAGGCTATCGCCTCTGGATCGGAACGCCAACTGTAGAATTCCGGTAGCTTCCAGTTGAGGCGCGAAGCAAAGAGGTCGATTTGACATGGGCCCTAGACAAGGTTCAGAGCACGAAAGACTCGAGGGTGAAGCCTCCAATCGCTGAAGTCCCAAAGGTAGCGCTACTTCGTTGCGTCGCCCTGGGAGATACTCTGCCACCACCGATATTCTGTGGAGCAGGCAATAATGCCAAAAATCCTTGGCTAATTCTGCCAGAATCTTGGATTTGGTTCCTCCCAGCTTGTTGACATAGCGAACCGCTGAAATATTGTCCATTCGCAAGAGAATGCAACAATCTGTCTTCTGGGGTGAGAGACTGCGGATCGCGAAAGAGCCTGCCAGCAGCTCCAAGCAATTGATGTGCAAGGATAGTTATTGGTGTGACCAACGAACCCCAGTGGATATCGAGTCGCAACGCGCTCCCCAGCCCCAACGGCTGGCCTCCGATTCGATCACAATGTCGGGACTGGACCCGAATATGGCTCTGCCGTTCCATAACTCCATGTGACCGAGCCACCATCGCATCTCCCACCTCGCCTCTTCGGAAAGAGGAATCTTTTCTGCATATCCGAGGCCTTTGCGGAGAAGTTGGATCTTTAAGCGTTGGAACGCCCGATAGTGCAGAGGGCCTGGGAAAATGGCTTGTATCGAGGAGGCCAACAGCCCCACGATCCGCGCCACCGACCTCAACGACACAACTTGTTTGCTCAATATGACCCTCAACTCCTTCTTGATGGTTCTGATCTTCTGAGACGGAAGCAATAGCTGGCAGCTCCGCGAATCGATCTGGAACCCCAGAAATTCTATTGATTGCGTGGGCGACAAGATGGATTTCTGAGGATTTACCACAAAGCCTAAGCTTTGAAGGAGAGATATGGACCAATCCAGATGTGTGGCCACAAGCCGAGGACAACTCGCCATGATAATGATGTCGTCCAAGTAGATGATCAGCCGTACCCCGCACGTTTTTAAGGATTCCACCACCGGGCGTAGGAACTTCGTGAAGCACCACGGTGCCGAGGATAGCCCGAAGGGAAGGACTTTGTACTCGTAGCACCTGCCTTGCCAAACAAATTGGAGGAACCGACGATGAGGGGCGTAAATAGGGATGGATAGGTACGCGTCTTTGAGATCCAGACGTAACATCCAATCTCCTTCCTGTAAAAGATCGCGTAAAAGATGGATACCCTCCATCTTGAAGTGGCGATACACTATCGAACCGTTGAACTCCTTAGGACCAACCTGGGCCCGCCCCCTTTTTTCTCGACTAGAAAGACGTTGCTGACAAAACCTCATGGATGGAGTTGCATTAGGGCGACAGCTCCTTTCCGCACTAGAAGAATGGATCTCGTCTGTGATAAAACTCTGATCGTGTTGGGAAATATATATCGGAGGGGGTAATGGGCCCTGAACAGGGGTATTGTACAACTCCAGTTTGTACCCCGGAACCGTCTCCAGGATACAAGCATCCTGCGAGATCGTTTGCCAAACTTGAAGAAAACACTGAATGCGTCCTCCCAATATCACCTCCGAAGGTAAAACCAGTTTCACCTGTATTCCCGGAGTCGTGCTGGCTGGACTGATTGCCATTGAATCTGCCCCTGCGGAACCTATTCCGTGCCCGTCTGGAGGGGTAGAAGGAGGAGCTGTTGTTGTCCTGATATCCTCCCCGCTGTTGTTGAAATTGGCCCTTGGGGCGCCTTTGTGTCTTCGGCAGAACGACCGCCCTCTATTGCGTCCGGCCCCACTGAAAACCGGACGGAAGGCACGTTTCAATGATTCATGGGCCTTGTCAAGGCCACTGAAGGTCGCCACAAATTTTGTGAGTTCCTTCAGAAACGGTTGACCAAAGAGGAGGCCCTGAGCGATGGGTCCTGCTTCTGAGGTAGACAATTCTGCGAGCTTGGGGTCTAGCTTGAGCAGAATGGGATCGTCTTCTTTCGCTAGACATGGCACAATTTGCGTTGCCTAGCTGACATACGGCTCTTTGAGCCCATCCGATAAGCTCGTCCGGATTGACGGACGCCCCGGTTTCCTTGGCCCTGTACCCCACCTCCAGAATCTTAGTGATGGGGCGCGATTGATGCCTTTTTTGGGATCCTTAGAGTATTTCTTTAAGTAAGTTAGCATGGTGGGATCCACCTTGGGGGTATCAGCCAACTTCGCTGCCAGATCCGGTCTGGGGCATTCGGAACGCAGTCGAGCTCTTACGTCTTTGTCATAGGTGTCCGGAGGTGCGATTGAACATAGTCCGCCACCTCCTGCGCCGGGAGCCATGCTGTCGAATTAGGGTGGATGATATCATCCGGCTCAAAATTTAGGACTTTGGGTTGAGAGGGATTCTCCAAATGGTGCTCTTTCCGTTTTTTCTTGGCTGGCTCGGCCGCTACCTGGTCATCAGACTCTTGATCTGGGGATGAATCGCCAGGCTCGTCATCAAAAGAATCAGAAGGGTCGGCTTGTGTGGATGAGGCCTGGTCTTTGGCCAAGGAATCCGCCAGCCTTGAAAAATCAGCCCTATGTGGGTTAGCTTCCTGCACAGCGCTAGGCTTAGAAGGAGCAGCGGGAATCCATCCCAGCTGCAGCGCATACTTGTTGAGATGGCGCTTCAAGGGGGCAATAGCCCTGACCAAGGCAGAGTTAACAGATTTCTGGACCCCAGCATCCAGTGCCTCAACGAGGTCGTGTTCCAAGGAACCCGCAGGCTCAGCCTCTCAATAATATTCCTCCTCATACATATAGTCTGCCATATTGGATCAGAGGCCAACAAATCAAATAACTTGAAAGTTATATCAAGGAAGGATTAATCCTCGAACAAACAGTCCAGGATCTGGACAGTCACGGGGGAGAGGTAAGACCCCAGGCAAGCCTGCAACAACAACAGCCTTTCTTTTAAATGTGGAGGTAAGGCTTGCCACACACCTCTCTAGGCAAAGCCTATGCAACGTTTAGCAGCCCACTGCACCTATACTACAGCAGGCGTAATGCGGGGGTTGCAAACGGGCACTTTTTACATGAAAAATACAAGGGACATTTGAATTTGGAGCCTTTTTTTGCATTACGTGCTCTCGTAAAGAAACAAAGTCCCAAAATGGCAGCCGCGCATGCGCGGTTACAGCCACCCGCAGCAATAGAAAGAGGACTGCGCGATCGAGCGACGAGTAGCCCTCAGCCCCTGAGTCCCTCACCACAGGTCACTGCGAGCGGCGCGGCCCGCAGGGGAGGCCGCAGCACTCCCAATCGCAAGCACGAGGATAAGGGAAGACAAGCGAGGAGAAAGAGCGGTCAGCCGCTGCTGCGCACCCTAACAATGCCATGCTAGTGACAGCCAGCCCACGGTAAGCAAATCCATAATAACGTCACAGCAGAGCAAGTAACAGCGTAAAACAACACTATACCGCGCGTTGCCACACGCAATGAAACAAACACATGCCAACAATCAAGCTCTAAAACGAACAAGTAATAGTGGTAAGAGGCACTTAACTGGCTGCGGAGCAGCAAAGAAAGAGGACGTAGTCTCCTCTGTTGAGTACTTATATGATGCACTCTATGGTTGTTTTTGTGCACTTAGTATTCATGGGATTTGTAGTTTTTACGAATAAAGTGTTTTGATTGGCTGCTGTGAATAAAAGCAAGGAAATGAGAAGCATAATCTGAGCCTCCGGTCCTGACATAGAATTCTGGGTTCAGTGCCAGGTTGTACAATTTATATGATGACTTATAGAAGTGTTACTTTTACAATGATAAGATAAACAGTATTTTCACCATACATTTAAAACGATTACCTAGAAGCACCAAATATTTTTTTCTGAACTCAGTGATACTCACTGACCTTAAAAGGATAGAAAAAAGAGAAGGTGGGCCCTTTGTTATATGAAGTTTTAAACCTGCAGGTAAAGCACCGCCCTGCAAAAGACATGCAATCAGGAGACGCTGATTTTGTGAAGATTCTCTGCTTGAGCTTAATACTTGGATATTTTTCATATTTCAAAAGAGGTACAATATTAAATCTGGAAGAGTAGCTCGGAGCAATGGTGACATATACAGTGTAGGTCAACTGAGAAGTGCATTGTGGGAGATCTGCCACTGACATGAACTTGAAATGTCTGAATATTGCAGACAGGATATCACATATTCCTAGACAAGCCGGAGGCCTTGCAGATTTTGTCCAAATAAAATGCAAATAAACAGAAAAAATAAAAGAAATGGACAGTGGAAACTCAGATATTATTTGTGAAATTAAAACGATAAACAAAAGACACTTCATTCCTCTAACTAATGATATTACACATCTACCTCCATCCGGGATTCAAACATTAGTGTCTGAATGCCACCAAGCTAACTGTTTAACAGTTCATCAAAATGAAACAAAATCACTGTGGCTTTATGGTAACTGGAGATTGCAATTTTAACCTAATGCACAATAGCATGGATAATGCACGGCATCAAAAAGTAGAAAAGACATGGGAAATCCCCAAACCACCTGCACCTCAAAAATAAAAAGACTGTTTAGGAATAACGTTGTTAGACATCCTACATCAATGAGTTTCCTAGCACTTAAGGCTACTTTCCATTAGATATTCCGATAAGTAACACCAAATTGACAGAAACAAGATACGCATTTCTGATTACTCGTGTTCTATAGAACTGGTGAATTTCAAAACATTCCAAATTGCTCATCATCTCAAGAGTGATCACAAACCTCAATCAATGCATTTCTGCATCAGTTCAGTCCTAATAACTCGATGTAGGAGCATTAGTCATCTAGGCGGCATACACAAACTAGCGAGCATTGGCAATGCCAATAGGTCTCGCTTATGGGCAAGCTATTGGATTTTGGCAATGTGATACTAATAAGCTATTAAGTGATACTGAAAAAGAACACTTTGTGATGGGCCAGCAAAGCTTACAATGTGGACCTATAGCACATGAAGTCACACTTACGTAGAGCTGCACAAGCGAGTAGGTCTCTCTTCAGAGCAAGGCATAGATATCAATTGTGCAAGTAGACTTGCATTTCATTGCGGGGCGATCATATTAGAGTTCAGCTGGTTGCCTTGGAAGACATTTTGTTGGCGGTAAACCATTTAAGGAGTAAACATGGATGTGGTTTAGCTGCGAGTAAACACGGTCTGCAGAAGGCAGACCCAACAAGCTTCTGGGCTCACAGTTTATCATACTGGCTGTAATATGGAGAAATCATTTTGAACTTGGATGTAGCATAGTACCCCCACCCCCCCCCCCCCCCCCGCCCACCCACTGGAACTGTGGGCAGCAATTTACTGGGTTCCTTAACACATGACCCCAGTCATAAAAAACACTCTATATAACCTAATGGGAAATGTTTTTTTTTTATTACAATAAAACACCATTTACAACTTATATAAAAAGGCGTTAAAGAAGCAGTACACCATAGAAATACACACCCCTGCTACAAAGGTACATCTCTTTCTAACAACTCGTAGATTTCACTAAACACTTTCCTAGGAAAAAAGAATGCCACAGGCAAGTTAGGTATTGAGCATGTTCAAAAGTCTGCACTTCAGATGCAACAATAAAGCTTAACTATGTATCCTGTACAAAGCGCTCCCACAAGCAGCAGGAGACGGTTGTGGAGTGATTTCTGGTCCCATGTGACGAGTGCAGCTCAGTATCCTTTTTGTGCAGTATGATGCTTGCTATCTCTAGGTAAAGAAATTAGATTTTCGAGAATTGCTCGAGCACTGAGGCAAGCAAAATTTCTCCTACTTGTGGGACAGCGACAGCTTTGCACTCATCATAAGGCATCCAGCCAATGGTGGTGTGAGCTTGAGGTCCAGGAAAGAGATGAGAAGGGAAGGGATTGCACAAGGCAAGTTGATACCGGCGATAGTAAATGCGTACCACATGGGGGCAAAGAGAGAGTCAAGCAAGTTGATATGAAGGAGACAATAAGGTGTAAAACACATAAGAGGGTTGCGCAATTTATAAAAAGCAAACAAACAAACAAAAAATGTATAAACCCACAGGTTTGTGGCTGAGGGTAGACATGGATACTTCTGGGCGACGGGAGGCAATCCGGTGGCAGCGGTCAAGTGGGGGCTGGTGGTAGTGAGCTGCGGGATTAACAGAATGATTTTTTTTTTTTAAAGTGCTGTAACTTCATAACGCTTTTTTTCCTTCTGTCAGGAAACTTAGCAGAGACGGGGCTGGCGGGAGGGGAGAGGAAACAGGGGCGGGAGGGGTTGGAAAGAGCCACAACAAGCCAGGGAAGAGGTTGTGGTATAATGGCCAGAGCTACGTGAAGGGGACGGAATAGGAGCCCTCAGAAAACAAATTGGTGCCTATAAAAATGGACAAGCAAAATCTAGAAAGCAGGAGGGGAGTCGACAGAGCACATCTGCAACATTGGAAAATGTGTGTAATTGAACAAAACAAAATTAGTAAAATAACACTGGATGACATTACACAACGTGCTTCATTTGCGGGAAAAAATACACAAAATTTGCAAGATAGGGTTCAATGCCATTTCAGGAATACCCCAGCTTTACTGGCTTACATAAATGGAGATACAACAAGCATTGAAAATGCAATAGTTCTCGCCTTTGATTAAGTTAAAGCCATTTGCTTTGCTAATGGTTTTGTATAGCAAACAAAGCAAATGGCTTTAACTTAATGAAAGGCGAGACCTATTGCATTTTTAATGCTTGTTATTTCTCCTCGAGAGTTTAGTGAGTTTTCGCCTGAGGACCGTTGTTTTCTATTGTCCGATTGGCTCACAAGGCTTACATCACAGAGGTGGGTGTTACATGGCCATGTCGACAACAAGATGTTGGCAGCATCTGAGAAATGCATCGTTGTATCATTGTTTCTGGTCTTTCTCTTCTCCGTATACCCAATAAAAGATATGGAAACATTCAGAAACGTTCCTTTATTATTCCTACTCGCATGTGTGCATCAAAGGTGGCTGTTAAGTCTCATTAAAAAGACCTTTATCATGTTTAGCTCTGTGTCACTGCGCAGGATCTATTCACGCCAGATGAGTTTATGGGACTTTCTAGGAATTAAACAATGGTTTCATGTTTGCTTCTCCTCTTCGGAGATATTGGGCAATAAAGCACACTGATGGGTGAAGAACACATTAGTGGCACTTGTTTTCTCCGGCTATTTATTTCATAATCTGCTTGTTTGGTTATTGGGTGATGCGAAAATTCATCCTCAGATGGGTTTACGTTTGCAGCTGATGACGGAGTATAAACCAACTGAGCCGGACTTGCCTTAGGCTCCTGACATGGCTCTCGGCTCTCACCTCTCAAGGGGCAAGCTCTGGAGAGAGAACGAAAGAGAGAAGAGAGACAGCGATGGGAGATACAGAGAGAGGAGATACATAGAGATAAGAGACAGGGAGAGAGACAGGGAGAGAGACAGGGAGAGAGAGAGAGAGAGAGAGAGAGAGAGAGGAGAGGAGAGAGAGAGAGAGAGGAGAGAGAGAGAGAGAGAGAGGAGAATCAGAGATACATAGACACAAGAGAGACAAATTCAGAAATGCATACAGACGAGAGAGAGAAATAGAGGCGGAGGGAGAGAAAGAGAAAAGAGACAGACAATGAGAAAAGAGAGGGAGAAAGAGAGAAGAGTCAGAGAGGGACAGAACACAGAGGAAATCAGAAATAAATAGAGACGAAAGACAGATAGAGACACATGGAGAGAAAGAGAAAAGAGACAGAGAGATAGGAGGTTCAGAGATACATAGAAACAAGAGAGATTCAGAAATGCATACAGACGAGAGAGAGAAATAGAGGCGGAGGGAGAGAAAGACAAAAGAGACAGACAATGAGAAAAGAGAGGGAGAAAGAGAGAAGAGTCAGAGAGGGACAGAACACAGAGGAAATCAGAAATAAATAGAGACGAGAGACAGATAGAGACACATGGAGAGACAGAGAAAGAGAAAAGAGACAGAGATAGGAGGTTCAGAGATACATAGAAAAGAGAGAGAGATAGAGATGTAGGGAGAGACAGAGAGAACGAGAAAAGAAACAGAGAAAAAGAAAAGAGAAAGAGTGAAGAGAGTCAGAGAGGGACAGAGATACAAGAGAGATAGAGACACAATGAGAAACAGAGAGAGAGACGGAGACACATAGAAAGAGAGGGAACCACAGAGTATCAGGAAAGTCTGGCATGGATTCTGCCCTCCTCCAAGAATTCTGGGTCTCAGGACTGAAGGAAAGGAAAGAGTAGGCATTTGTCCTGCATTCGCTCTGATACTAACATATGAATTTATATCTAGTGCTTGATTTATAGTTTGACAGACTGGGTACCCGGCTGCAAAGATGGCGCAAAACCTAGCAGTCCTGAACAGAAAAAAAATAATTACTAAACGACCCCCACACCATCAGGAAAACTCCCAGGCTGTCAAGGTATTTAAGTATGTTGTTTTCAGAAACAAGCTCCCCCTCTGAGAGTTTGTTGTGAAAAACAAACAACGTTTGGGGCTTGCCCCCCCCCCCCCCCCCCCCGAAACATGGTGGATGCTCACCAAAGTTGTGTGTATTCACAAGAGCTTCTATGATGGAGGCTCCTGTTAAGGCACAGAGATGGGAGAGGTGATCCCCTGGTGTGGTAGGCAGTGGTCTGCCAGGGTGGCATATGTCATGTCCCCTCCAGCACCCTGTTGGACGGCGGAGCACCGGCCAGTCAATGAACAGGCCCTTAGCTTCTCTGAGTAAGAAAGTCACAGCTTGGTTTAAAGTATTTTAAAACCCTGATTTGTGTAAGCATCATAACAAGAAAGAGCAAAGAAAGTAAAGCCGATAAAACTCTGAGGCTTGCTGTTTTCCACCAGTGGAGGGAGGTGAATATAGGAATTATTCCAAACTATACAATGATAAACCACAAATCTCAAAAGCATTCTTGCAGCCATTAAATTCCCGAACTCAAGGCGGGGTAATGGCCACTCACATCAATAACGGTGTTTGATGGGAATTGAACACAAGCATTTACAATGCAATGGTCTCGCCTTTTGCATAAGTTGGCGCTATTGGTATTGTAAATGACAAACTTTTTTATTTATGGGTTGGTTTTGAAAACAGATAAATAAATGGCATAGTCATTTACAATGCCAATAGCTTTAGCTCTCGCAAAGGCGAGACCTATTGCATCTATACACACACACACACACACACACACACACACACCGAGCCCCACACACACAATCCTTTGGTGAATATGTAGTGTTGGAAGGGGTCCACAGGGGGCACAGCGGTGGGGAAACGAGTGGGACAGAGGGCAAAAGGGGCACAAAAGGGAAAAAACGAGTGGCGCAGAAGGGCACAGAAAAACGAGAGGAACAGAGGGCAGAAAGGCACAAAAAACGAGGAAAAACGAGTGGCACAGAGGGCAGAAGGGCACCAAAAAAACGAGTGGAACAGAGGGCACAAACAACGAGAGGAGCAGAGGGCAGAAAGGCACAAAAAAAAGAGGGAAACGAGTGGAACAGAGGACAGAAAGGCACAAAAAAAGAGTGGAAAACGAGTGGAACAGAGGACAGAAAGGCACAAAAAAAGAGTGGAAAACGAGTGGCACAGAGGGCAGAAAGGCACAAATGACGAGAGGAGCAGAGGGCAGAAAGGCACAAAAAAACGAGTGGAACAGAGGGCAGAAAGGCACAAAAAAACGAGAGGGGCAGAAAGGAACAAAAAAAAGAGGGAAAATGAGTGGAACAGAGGACAGAAAGGCACAAAAAAAGAGGGAAAAACGAGTGGCACAGAGGGCAGTAAGGCACAAAAACGAGTGGCACAGAGGACAGAAATGCACAAAAACGAGTGGCACAGAGGGCAGAAGGGCACAAAAGAGATACACACCGACCCCCACACACACAATCCTTTGGTGAATATGTAGTGTTGGAAGGGGTCCACAGCGGCGGGGAAACCAGTGGGACAGAGGGCAAAAGGGGCACAAAAGGGGGGAAAAACGAGGGGCACAAAAAAAACGAGAGGAACAGAGGGCAGAAAGGCACAAAACACGAGGGAAAAACGAGTGGCACAGAGGGCAGAAGGGCACAAAAAAACGAGTGGAACAGAGGGCAGAAAAAACGAGAGGGCAGAAAGGCACAAAACAAGAGGGAAACGAGTGGAACAGAGGACAGAAAGGCACAAAACATGAGGGAAACGAGTGGAACAGAGGACAGAAAGGCACAAAAACGAGTGGCGCAGAAGGGCACAAAAGACGAGAGGAGCAGAGGGCAGAAAGGCACAAATAACCTGCCTCGGTGAGGAATCTAGCTGGGCGTGCGGGGGATGGTCCTCTCGTTCTCCGGATGAAGCTGAAGCGCCAGTTACAGGACATGCAGCCAGACCCCTACTCCGCGGCCCTGTAGAAAACAGCGCGTGCAAGAGATGCCATGAGCGAAAGAATCGCCTCGGCGTGCGCGCAACACTCCCCAGTCTGTCTGTGACTGGCTGCCCATGTAGCAGGCGGCTAGTGATTGGCCCACGCCTGCTGCCGGGGTCTTGCAATTGGACTGTAGAGTTACACGTGACCAGGTGGAGTCACGTGCTTTCCGGGAACCCGCCAGGTAGGACATAAACAAAACAAACCCAAGGAAAGAAGCATGGAGGGTCCGGGCAAGCGGAAGCAGCAGCGGAGGGGGTGAAGAGCATCACCGGAGAAGGGCAGACCAACAGCAAGTGAGAGCAAGGGAACCAGGAAATTATATTTTGGGAGGGTGAAAGGGACCTGCCGCCAACGAGACTATTGTTGCCGGGAGACAGACCTGGGCACGAGCCGATTCTGGTCCGGGCACACTGTGAAGCGCGTTCACAGACCAGAATCGGCTCGTGCCCGGACCAGAATCGGCTCGTGCCCAAGTCTGTCTCCCTTGAGAGGCATCACGGCAACAATCGTCTCTCGTTGGCGGCAGCGCTTCGCGCTGCAACGCCAGCGAGACCTAAAAAGCATCTAGACAAGATAAGACCAAGAATTACAGAACCTTCTAAAAAGACGGCCAGAAATCAACGAAAAAATTGTGCGCTGAAACAAACAGCAAGGTAGGAAAATGAAAAGACACAAGTAATAGGTCACTGCTCTGTGGGAGGGAGCAATACACCAAAAAGAGGGACAAAAGAACACACAGAAGCAAGCTTTTTGGAGAGAAGCACAAAGAAACAAATGAAAAGTGATGGGCAGGCTGCAAGTCCACAGAGTAGATACAGCCAGAATCGAAGAGACAGCGCATGCACTGCCTATGCGCGACCTAAAAAGAGCAAAGTTGAGCAGTGTCATAAGCTTTAAGTTTGCAACATTATCCAAAGTGTTTAACAAACATCTGGGAGTAGAGTTCCACATAAAAGGATCAACTAAACAACTTCTCCTAGTCTTAGAAATCAAAGCTGTATCTTTAAATGCCTTCTTGAAATTATGCAAAAATATCACAGGCCAAACATTAACACAACAATTACAAGTGATAAAGTTTAAATTCTTACCAACACTGACTGATGTCATTCCCCGGTGATTTCAACAGCTTGTTAAACACACCATAAAGCAGTCTTTATATCCAAATTCTGTCTACTCAAATCAACATGTCAAGTGCAAATAAGTCTAGAATTTAAGTTACCTGAGCAATCACTAGCGCAAAATGTGGCCATAAAGAGGTATTAGTTCAAACTAATGCATGCTGAGTAAAAGTAATTTATAGTGGTTCTTTGACAAAAATCTGACTCACCAAACCATGACAACAAAACACCCTGTAACAACGCAGTGAACTCCATGGCAGAACAACTTTAAATGTAGTTACTACAGAACAACGAACTCTCATACCTGTTTAAAACCGTTTGGGGAAGAAAAAAAAACAGTCCATACTCGTATGCATGAAAAATGATAAAGGAATCTTTGAATAAAGGCCTCAATGCAATCAGGTACAGTTGAGATCGAGTTCAATCCAATAACAGAGCGATCATTAAATTCCAAAACCATGGAGCCTGTATATTCAATATATTTTATTCTGATTCAAATTGGTCGATTATAGGAGAGGTCTCACAATTCAGGAATTACTTGGAACAGAGTACTCATTGCTGCTTCTGTCCCTACATAGACAATACTTTAGCTCAACTGATATTTTGTTGTCCAGCTTTCTTAAGCAGGCTCAAGAAATTTCTAGCACTGGCTTTCCGTTGCCTGGAGCTGTGAACTTGCAAAGATGCAGTTAAGACATGCTATATATAACTGATTTGATGACAGTCTATTAAGCATTCTGGTAAATTCACTAACAGTATCTTATATATTTAAAAAACACTACATATCTCTTATACTCCTTTCAAAGAACTCATGGCCTCTTCTAACTAAAACGTACTATTCAATGATACTGGTTATGGATTAACAGTGTGAACCTTTTTATATGAATATTACATATTTTATTCTTGTTTATATATTGGCTTGGTTTTAACTATTGATAAAAAATGTATTTTATTCATGCAAGTCAAAAGAGAAGTACTTCAAATAAATAATGTTGCAAAACATTAATATCAAAATATTCATGCATGAGGTCAGTCAGAATTAAGCGTACAGAAAAAGAAACGTGGAAGTTTCAGCAGTAGGACTGTTATAACTTTTGCTGGAAGAGGCCCACATAAAGAAAGCTTTGCATATGTATCATTGGTGGGATATCATCAGTATATAGAGCTTTGCATATGTATCATCGGTGGGATATCATCAATGTACGATGCAAAGCCAAATAGACGGGCTTTGTAAACATCATTATGGATTCATTTTGCGAAGTGGGTAACTGTTCATGCTGTTCACTGGCAGATTCTAAAGTAAAGTGTTGCATTTTGATAATGTACTGCTTTAAAGCATGCTAAAAAATCCCACTCTCTGGAAAAGCACAAAAGATACTGAAGTATTCATTAGAATACTGAGTGGGATTGTCGTTTAGATGCCAAGTCCTTAATTACAAATGTAGACCATAGGCACAGAAAACTCCCTCTTCAGGGAGAGGACAGTAGAAGTGGTGACAGAGTTGGCGTGATTGTGTGCTAAGAGTATTGCCTAAGTTGGGACTGGTCAATTGCATTACTTACTGTTCCTTTCTCTCTCATCATTTACCTGCCTGCAAGCTCGAACCCCTTAGCTGAGTGAAGATAATTAACTAATGGCATGGACTATAGGCAGTAATGCTTTCATCTGGCTGTATACGTTGTTTACGGCTTATGGTTCAATAAACTGTCACTACAATGTTGTCTACTTTTCAACCTACCGCCACCTCTCCCACTGGCAATTCCAGAACACCCTCCTAACAGCCACTAAAATCCCCACATTACTAGTAACACTATGTTTTTTAGGTCTCACCTGAGCTAGAGCATGCGCTAGCTCAAGCGAGACCTTTAGTAAGGGCTCCAGAAAATGCTACCACTGTGGCCTACAGCTTGCGTGCAGGCACGCGCTTCCGTCATGGCTCGTTAAGTGCATCGCACGCAGGCACCCTTCCAGCCCGCGATCGCTTTCACTTTGACGGCCGCGTCAAACGCGCGCGCAATCAACTCCCGGGCTTGTTCATTCTCCCTTGGAAGACTTTAGTCAGCTCTGTGGCTGTGTCGAAGTAAGCATTTTCTTTTTTTCTTTATTTCTCTTTTATGTGTTTGCACTTCTGTTTCCCTGTCCTACAGAACCGGTGGGGTTTGTTTTCAATGCAGCGCAGGACTGTTGGCCTCTCCATTTATGTCCTACAACTGCAGTGGGTGTTACTGTTCGCTCCAAGGCACCAAGGATAATTAAGCTTAATAGACCTTTCTCGTCCCACACTCTTGACATCTAATCTCATACTCTCTGCCCCTCTGTTCTCTCAAGGACTCCCTGCAATAGCTCCTCTGAAGTCTGTCACTTCAGTGCTGCTGTCCTTTCTGCCCATAGTTACAGAGCCTGCTTCCTTGTATGGGAGGAGCGCTCATGTAAGGCTCCATCTTTTATGATGAATCTATGCTGCCTAGTGCATTTGCAGCACAATTTTTGCTGTTTCGTATGTCATGTCTTGATTTTCAGTTTTCGTTTTTTTTAAACTGCCAAACCAATTTCTTCAATTCTAACGCATTTGTTGTGTGCAGTCACTTTCCACCATCTTGAAGGATTCAAATGAAGTTGCTGTTGACATGCAAGGAGTACACTTATATTGCTTACTTTTTCAGCGCTGAAAATGCATTTGACAGTTCTCAAATTAGAACTTTAGAATGTTTTTAACATGGTTGCCTGTTTTATTTGTTTGTTTTATGCAAGACTGTGACAGCAATTACGTTCTATTAGAACGGAACAAAGCAGACCGGCTGAGAAAGACTTATCTTTTTGTTTGCAAGCATTTCAAAATATATTTTGAGTAATGCATTTTTATCATAATATGAAAGGCACAAAGGAAACCGTAATAGAAAGATTAATTCTTGTGTCCGCAGCTGGGAATTTTATGGAAATAAATATCTTGCAGTAATTCATTCTTGTCAGTCATAACAAAGGGGATTTCTATTCAGACAGTGGACATGTTTGATTTGCATACCTCCATCCTCAACCTCTCCACTGCTCTACCTCTCTCTCTACCGCTCTCTCTCTTTCTCTACACACCCCTCTCACCCTCTTTCTCTACACACCCCTCTCACCCTCTCTCTCTACACCCCTCTCTCTCTACACACCCCTCTCACCCTCTTTCTCTACACACCCCTCCCTCTCTACACCTCTCTCTCTCTCTCTCTACACCCCTCTCTCTACACCCCTCTCTCTCTCTCTCTACACCCCTCTCTCTACACCCCTCTCGCTCTCTCTCTACACCTCTCTCTCTCTCTCTCTCTCTCTCTCCACCTCTCTCTCTCTCTCCACCTCTCTCTCTCTCTCTCTCCACCTCTCTTTCTCTACACCTCTCTTTCTCTACACCTCTCTTTCTCTACACCTCTCTCTCTCTACACCTCTCTCTCTCTCTCTACCTCCAAGTGGCAGCCGCAGCCAGATAGCACTGCTTGTCCTTTATAAAAAAAAAAATGTTTTAAAGCATTGGCATAGTCAATAGGTCTCGCCTTTGGGGCCTTATAAATGTTTAACCATGCAACAGTTAATGTTGCTGCACCAAGGATATTGTGCTGCATAACTAAATACTTATAAAGGTCCCAAATGCGAGACCTATTGGCTATGCCAATGCTTGTTTACGCTTGATACACTGCCTCGATTACTCAGAAATCTCACTTTTGCCGGCGGCCAGTCCACAATCTTACCTAGATATACAACAAATAAGCGGCCAAAGAGAACGACGCGAGGAGTGGCCACCGACCCCCCAAACGGACAGCCTTATGGGATAAATGAGTCACCAAACTGACAAGCATTTCACCTCTCTCTGCGGGATTTATTAGCAGGCATGGTATGTCCCGCTTACCGCTCATATGGCTAGTCGTTGCTAAGGTACATTCTCAGCTCCAAAAATTCTGACAGATCAGCATGGGTTACCAGCTTTTCACAGGACTTGGGGATTATATTGTCTTACATTGAAGGGTAAGTAGAGGATACATTTGCGTTAAAGTAGACAGGGCACTACACTGTCAACCACTATTCCCCTTACTCTATTATCAAGACCTGTAACCACTGTTATGCTCTGTGCTAAGCTCCCATGACAAGCACGTGTGAACCGTCTAAAGGCATAGGGGGTATTAACCAAGACCGCCTGCCCCCTATACTCGACACCTCTCCCAGCCTACCTCGTCCTCCCCACCGGTACCGGCCGCCGGCCTCTGTCTTACGCGGTACCCCTTCCCTGGCCTCTCAGACACACTCCAGGCTTCCAGAGTCCCGCTCTATTCGCGTCACGGCCGCGCGCATCAACATACGTCATGTGCTCAGCCGGTAGCACAGTAGTGCTTTGTCCTGTCACTCAGCCTCCTCCAATGGCGAATACTGAACGAGGAGAGGCCTGCGCACATGTAACGGCCATGTTGTAACGGGTGCTTACTGGTCCGAGCTGATAAACGCCCCCTAATAATACAAGAGCATGACTTAACAGGTCATCGATTACAGATTTATTCTTTAAAACAAATATGAGAAATCTATGAAATTCTAAGTATGAATATTTAAATAATATTTAGTTTAAAAAAAAATGTTTAAATTAATGTTATTGGCAATATGTCATACGTTTATTTTTTTAATAGAAACGAAGCGCTCTACATAAACAGTCCCTTTGAGAACGCTACAAACACCCTCAAAGCTAAACATCTGACAGGCATACTTTTCGGCAGCATAATCCGTGTGGGGTAGTTGGCCGTGAAGACTTTGGCCCAACCCTCCCTTCCGATGCGTCTTTTAATAGGAGCGCGGTTTGTACAAAAGCAATAGACCCACGAGGGGGCATTGGAGATGTTTATTGTCTACGTAAGTGGCAGGTGCAATACGTGCTTGTTTTTTTTTTTTAGGTCTGATTTGACAGCAGCTAGTTTCGTATTGGGACAGATTATAGGCCCGGACACAAAATAAAAGTGCCCACGTTAGCGAATCAGACAGCTAAAAAAATTGTAATTTGGGGAAGTTTTGAAATTGTAAAGGTACTCTGTATGTGTTTTGCAAGGTACCGAATACCGCGTGGATTTGAGTCTTTAAGGGTCGTTTGGCTTTCCGATGTTTTCAAAATGATAGGCAGGTATCCTGTTAAAGGAATTTTAGGATTATCATAGTAGGAACAGATTTTGGTGTTGGTGTAAAGATATGATTCAAAACAAATGTAAATAAAGTCTCAAGATTGATAATCCTTGCTTTAAGTAGATTTATTCTTCTGGTAGGGAAAGGAAGTCACTGGAGCACGTCTGTTGCAGAAGAAGTCCAACTGCTGACAACCCATTATTCAGTTCGGAATTCTAACCGCAACAGAGGCAAGACGCGAGCACTTCTTGAAGGTAAACACATCTTCAAGAAGCGCACGCCACAGAATACAGAATGCACAATAACATATGACATCAAAGAAGGCCAATTTATAAATACACATTTACGTGCTCTACATCATCTCCCTTTTTTAAATAAAGGATAAACAGACTGTTAGAATAAGAAAAATTAAGACAAATAAAAATCCTTACATTTTGCAGGGAATGGACAGTTCCTTGTAGGTCTGATTGATACAGATGTTGTGGGTGTGAGAGAGGCATAATCTGTGAATTTGAGTCTTGAGAAGTGCATTGAGAAGGGCTGTTAGGAGCAGTTTGAAAGGATTGTGTGTGAGAATTGTCAGAAGGTGAGCCAATGGGGAAATAACAACAAGAAGATGTGTCAAAAGGGTGTTTAGTCATCCGAATTCTATTGGCTTGTTCAGGGGAAAGTTTAACTATAGCTCTTTTATTCCACCACCCCTTTTTATCCCAAAAAACTGACCCCTTTGCAACTTTTATAATTTGTGTGGGTAGAGAAAATTTCGAAACACCTTTAGTGACTCTACATGGATTTTTGATCATGACCCAATCACCAACTTGGAATGTATGTACAACAGGTTTAACAACAGAATCAAAGCTTCTCCTTTGTACTTCCTGTTGCGCCAAGACATTTCTTTTAAGAATATGCTTACCATTACAAGCTAAGCAATTATTATCTTTACTTGAAAGACCTTTTATCCAAGATGGGCAAATGTTCCCATTTGGATTTCTCTTTTTGAGTAATCTAAAGGGAGATATGCCAGTAGTGGAATGAGGAGTAACAATGTATGACCAAATCTTCTTACTTAGAAAGTCTTCAACGTCAACATTGGTGGAAATTGCAGACTGAATGCCCTCCTTGATGAATCTATTCATTCTTTCAATGAGACCGTTCGAGGAAGGAGAGTACAATGCAACCCTTAGATGTTTAATGTCGTGTGTGTTAAAATATTCCTGTATTAAGGAAGAACAGAAATGTGACCCATTATCCGTAACAATTTCTCTTGGTGAACCCTCAGCTAGAAAAACTCTGTTAAGAAATTTGATGACAGCATGAGAATTTGAGGTTTCACAAAAATCAAAATTAACCCATTTTGAATGATAATCAATGACTGTAATAATATACTGTCTATGCTGAGGTAAAACAACAAAAGGACCAGCAAAATCAATTGCAATTTTGGACCAAGGCTCCTCAGGCAAAGGAACACAGTGTAAAGGAAGATGAGATGTCTTCCAATGTTTATCTGAAACCAGGCATGTATTACAATTGTTAATCCAATTAGTTATATCTCCATCTAGACCTAGCCACCAGAAGTGTTCTTTAAGTTTTCTTGAGGTGGCACCTATCCCTAAATGTCCTTCATGAGCTGCATGAAAAAGTTTGTTTCTAAAAATGGATGGAGGGACACATTGATGTCCACGAAAAATCACATCATTGACAATGCATAAATCATTTGATACTTGAGAAAATTATTTTAAGGGGGCAGGAAGGGAACGTTCTTTGGGCCAACCTGATATAATCATGTTTCTAACAGCAGAAAGTGTGGAATCATCGCAATAAGCTTTGACCCAATCCGATCGTGAAATACTGAAAGGAGAAAGAACTAAGTCCTCAATTGAAGCAACAACACATTCTACATCATCAAAACTTGAATCAGATGAGTTTTCTTTAAAAGATAGTCTAGAAAGACAATCTGCTCTCAAATTATGTCCTCCAGAAATGTGTTGTATGGTGAAATTGTATTCATGTAATCTCGACAAAATTCTGACTAACCTGGCTGAAGCTTTACCAGTACCATTGCCATTGAGGAGGTGCAACAAGGGTTTATGATCACTAAGAAGAATGAAGTGTGAACCCCAAATATATGTTTAAAAATTTTCAACTGCCCATGAGCAGGCGAAAGCTTCTCACTCAATAGTGCTATAATTTCTTTCAGCACTACTTAGAGATCTGGAAGCAAACCCAATGGTATGCTCTTTTGAACCTATCCATTGACAAAGAACTGCACCCAATCCATGTTGACTGGCGTCAACAGAGATTGTACATTTTAATCCTGGAGTAAATGATGACAAAGCAGGAGCCTCAATTATGACTTTTTTAACTAGGTTAAACGCATATTCAACCTCACTTGACCAATTAAATTTCTCATTTTTCTTGAGAAGTGCACGCAAAGGCTGAACAATCTGGGAGTAACCCTGGATAAACCTTGAATAATGTCAATCCTAAAAAAGATTTCAACGAATCTTTATCAGAGGGAATTGGTACATTTGATATTGCCTGAGTAAGTAAAAATGTTGGTTTTATTCCATTTTCTGAAACCGAGTGTCCCAAATAATCTACTTCCTTTTCAAAAAATCTACATTTGTCTTTTCCTAAAGTTACACCAACGTCCTTAAAACGGGATAAAACTGCCTTCAAAGTGTGAATATGATCAATCTTATATTTTGAAAAAATAAGAACGTCATCCTGGTACGCTTGTACAGATGGAATATCACTAAGTAGGTCATCCATAAATTTCTGAAAAACGCTGGCTGCAGAAGCCAAGCCAAAAGGGAGTCTTAAATATTTATATGCTCCGAAAGGAGTGATAAATATTGTAAGCTCAGATGATGATGGGGACAAAGGAATTTGGTGATATGCACTCCGTAAATCAAGCAAAGTGAAACATTTTGAACCAGAGATACCAGTGAGTAAATCTTGACTTTTTGGAAGAGGATGACAGTCAATGATTATATTTTGATTTAATGAGCGAAGGTCAGCACACAAACGAATGCTAGAATCCTTCTTTTTAACGATGACTATTGGACTGACCCATTGTGAGGAATTGGTTGTTTCAATTATGCCTTCAGACACCATTTTATCTAACAATTTTTTAAGATCATCTTTAACATTTAAGGGTATTGTTCTTAATTTGTGCATAACAGGGATTGCACCTGGTTTAAGCTTGAGTAAATGCTCATAGTTCATGATTTTGCCAACTGATTCTCTGAAAACTTCTGGAAACTCTGAAATAATACCACTAACTAGATCATTTAAGTTTTCTGAAATTAATTAAATGGACACATCATTAACTTGCACTGGAGAATCAGAACCTGGAACTAGCTTAAGGCCCATTTTTGCAAGATCTTGCCAACCTACAATACATCTTCCTTCTATTGCAACATAGATTTTTATACAAATGCATCTTCCCAAACATGTCACATCACCCATAAAATAACTCAACATGTCGATGTCTTTGCCACCATAACCCTTTGGAACAATATCTAAAGGATGTAATTTCATGGAATGAGATGGCCAATGAAAATTAAATAAAACATCAAAAATGATGGTTGCAGGTGCACCAGAGTCTGCCATCATGCTGAAAGAAATGTTATTAATCATAACTTCACACGTAGGTTCTTTTGCACGACTATTCATCGATGACTCTCCATCAGTATCAATTGAAAGTATTATCTTTTTCTTTAAAGACTGCGACGAAACATCAACAGTATTAATATCCAAGTTTTGCAGAGACGAATCAACAGAAGCAATATTTATGTCTGGGTATTCTATTGAAGAGACAGCACTGACTTGAACAAATCTCTTGCTCCTACAAACTCTGTAAAAATGTTCAATCTTTTGACAATTTGAACATTTCTTTCCAAGAGCCTGGCAAATAGGACTGTTCCCAAGATGTGTTCTTGAACCACATCTATAGCATGAAGAAGTTATTCTCCTTTGAAAAGGTTTTATAAAAGGTTTCACAAATTTGTTTTTTGAAGTAATAGCATTGACTTGTGATTCGTTCTGTGAATTTGGTGAGAAAGCGGTTTCTTGTGAAATGCATTGTAATGAAATGATAGATCGCTCAATGCTTTTAGCCATATCTATCACTTCTGATAATGTTGGATCTCGGCAGCTTAAGATTCTTTCTTGTATTTTTTTATGAAAACACTTGTATACGAATTGATCCCGGATGACTATGTCAAGATAAGCACCAAAATTGCATTCTGCTGCTAAATTTCTGAGAGCCGAAATAAACTCTTCCACTGTTTCATTTGGCTCTTGTTTTCTTTTCATTAAATTATATCATTCAAGCATAACATTTGGTTGTTCTAGAAATTTTTTATTCAGTCTTTGAACTGCATCAGTGAAAACATTCCATCCATCTCCATTTCCAGGCGGGGGAATACCGGGAGGAAGATTATCAAATATTTCCCGTCCTGCTTTTACCAAGTGACTATACAAGATTGCCAACTTTCTTTTTGCAGAATAATCATCAGCATCAATTGCAACCAAATAACTCTAAAAACTACGAAACCAGGTTTTCCATATTCCTTTGGGTTTGCCAGAGACAGGAAGAAATTGTTCAAGAAGCACAATTTGTTGATTTGCTGCCATTATATTGTATTGTATTAATCTAAAGATATATTTTGAATGCTTTCAATAAAGTTACTGTTTAAACAAGTGTTATTGTCAATGTGTAAATTATGTAAAACTAAATATATATTTTCTCCATAAAAATTATTATTTTCTTCTCTCTCCTGTATTGTATAAATAAAATTAACAATACCTTTTATATTTTTCCGCAAAATTTCTTTCCTTTCTGTGTTTTAAAAGACTTTTCTTTCATAGACTCCAAGTGCAGGCTTTAAACCTCAAATTTGCATATTTAGCGTGTATATCGCGGAAGAATATACACTATGCGCAAGCCCGTGTGAAATAATCTCTTTTCCGAACGTAATTCGTCCGATCGGAGACTCCGTAGCTGTGGAAACAAACTTGTTTATTCCTCAAGATGGCCGCCGGTAACGTCCGTGCGCGATGATGTGCATCGTTGTTTTTTGTTGTGCTCGTTGCTAGGATACCACGTTGTTGGGTTGGAGCATGAGGCGTCAGATGAGCGTGTGAGCCAGGAAAAGGCAAAACACTCAAAATTCCGCCATTGGCTCCTCACAGATGGTAACAGATCGCGGGAAAGCTCACCAATTATCTCGAAAGACTGCCGGCAACAATCCACGCTTAATTTGTAGAGGTAGGGCGTGCAAATCTTGTGAAATCTTCCTTTTACAAAATCGTCGCCAAAATGTAAAGATACGATTCTAAACAAAGGTACCCTGTAACAAACCCTACTGATAGAAAATGTGTACTGTAAAAATCATTACGCCATTTTAGGAAGAGTTGTGTATCGTAATTTCAATATACTGTAGTTCCAGACGGGGGAATACCGGGAGGAAGATTATCAAATATTTCCCGTCCCGCTTTTCCCAAGTGACTATACAAGATTGCCAACTTTCTTTTTTCAGAATAATCATCAGCATCAATTGCAACCAAATAACTCTCAAAACTACGAAACCAGGTTTTCCATATTCCTTTGGGTTTGCCAGAGACAGGAAGAAATTGTTCAAGAAGCACAATTTGTTGATTTGCTGCCATTATATTGTATTGTATTAATCTAAAGATATATTTTGAATGCTTTCAATAAAGTTACTGTTTAAACAAGTGTTATTGTCAATGTGTAAATTATGTAAAACTAAATATATATTTTCTCCATAATAATTATTATTTTCTTCTCTCTCCTGTATTGTATAAATAAAATTAACAATACCTTTTATATTTTTCCGCAAAATTTCCTTCCTTTCTGTGTTTTAAAAGACTTTTCTTTCATAGACTCCAAGTGCAGGCTTTAAACCTCAAATTTGCATATTTAGCGTGTATATCACTGAAGAATATACACTATGCGCAAGCCCGTGTGAAATAATCTCTTTTACGATCGTAATTCGTCCGATCGGAGACTCCGTAGCTGTGGAAACAAACTTGTTTATTCCTCAAGATGGCCGCCGGTAACGTCCATGCGCGATGATGTGCAACGTTGTTTTTTGTTGTGCACGTTGCTAGGATACCACGTTGTTGGGTAGGAGCGTGAGGCGTCAGATGAGAGTGTGAGCCAGGAAAAGGCAAAACACTCAAAATTCCACCATTGGCTCCTCACAGATGGTAACAGATCGCGGGAAAGCTCACCAATTATCTCGAAAGACTGCCGGCAACAATCCACGCTTATTTTGTAGAGGTAGGGCGTGCACATCTTGTGAAATATTCCTTTTACAAAATCGTGCCAAAATGTAAAGATACGATTCCAAACAAATGTACCCTGTGACAAACCCTACTGATAGAAAATGTGTACTGTAAAAATCATTACGTCGTTTTAGGAAGAGTTGTGTATCGTAATTTAATATACTGTAGTTTTGTACAGTTGTAATTTTAGGACTAATGAGAGGGGCATGTGCTCTGCCCAAATGTTGATCGTCTTGAGTACAGAGTTTTATTGGGCAGAAGTTGTGCCCTTCCACTGGAAACAAAGAGTCCTTGTATTGCACTTTTTGCATTGAGAGACAGCCTATGCTCAATACAGCAAGACATAATTGATAATAGTGACAAGCTATTGATCAAAGATATAGGCCTGATCTGTTTAATATGAAAAGTTACTACAAAGGCAGCACTCCTGACTTTTATTGTGAAAAACATATGTTAAAGCTGGTAGGTTTTAAGGGGTGTGCTTTTATTACACTGGGTTAAAGAATGCAGACTGACGTTTGCTTTTGTTACAGGGATTCTCAAAGATTATCAAGTGGGCAATGATTTTGGTCTTGGTTAGTCCCTGTGACAGTTTTTTGGGGTAGAAGATGTGCACTTTGAGAATCATTTTGGGAATGGATGTATATTGTTTTGCCAGCTGTAATTTTGTATGTAATTTGAGTTAGATGTAATTCTGTACGTAATAATAATTTGATAATCGGCACTCTACTGACAGTTGTCTTGTGAGAATGCCATGCAGAATACAATAGGCCCCGGTTGTTTATGGTGGCCAGTCAGTGATAAAGGCTATAAATGCAATTGGTTCATTGGTAAGGGTTAGTAAGGTGTCAAATATCGAATCCTCTTATTATGGAAATGTATGATACACACAGTAGGCCTGATTTATTTATTGTGAAAACCACATGTTAAAGCCAATAGACCTTTAAAGGGTGGAATGTTATTACACTGTGTTAAAGCCTACAGATAGTGTAGCAAAATGGGTTCTGCTCATTTAATCTGCCTGGATTTTCCACCACTTTTTGGATCACCCAGTTTTGGAATGTTTACTGTGGGCAGTGCTTAATTTGTAAAATATTAAGTGCAGGTGCTCAAAATGTTTTTTAGGAGGCCTCACCCCCTCGCTCCACCTACTACCTCCCCAGACTGACCAAGTACAACACCTTCCCAATTAGACAAAACTATCAATGTCGAACAGCACAGTGACAGACATCACTGACTCATTATTTAAGAGCTGGCATTAGCACAGGTGGTGCCCAGTGCAACAAACTTTTTTGGTGCCCCCCTCCAATGACCTCCTTCTCCACAGATTCTCTTACTACCACTCTCCATTAGTGCCCTTATCTCTCTGTAGTTCAGTTCTTCTCTCACAAACATTTCATTTGTTTTTATAGCGCTGCTCATACAAGTGCAGGTTGCCAGAGCATTTTAAACCATAGACTCATTGTACATTGACAATGAATCATCCTAGGAAATGTTAAAAAACCAATGAGGATTACAAGGTGTAGGATCACGTCATCTATAGTTAGGTGGGCATTATATTTTAAGAGTGGTCTGGAAAAGCACAAACTCAGGGTTTAGAATGTACCACAGTAATTGACGTTGTCTTTCCTAATAAGAATGCATTTTTACACAACCTAACTATTGACAGTTTTTAGGCCGCTATGTGGAATAGGATCGTAATTTATGAATTATAACTAATCAAAGGATCTCTGTTATAAAGCAGTAACCCACTGAACTATTCACATAAAATACAGTTCTGTGACATGCAAAATACACATTCTTTACAACAGGCATGTTAACCCTCTGTACTACTGGTGAGTTAAAACTTGCACTACCCAAAACTCAAATCCCTCTCCAGCAGGAACATTAATCACCACATTATCTTTGACTTACCAAGAAGAGTCACTGACAGTTGTGGGTAAATAATGCCTGCTGCTTCGGGATGGTCAATGTAGCGGTAGTCTGTGGAGTGCCTCACTGCAGACAGCTGCTCTGACTACCATGATGACGCACTGGAGACAGGAGTCAGTTACCGGTCATAGAGGGCATGCTGCGGCAGTGAAAGAGATGATGCTGGCTCTCTTCTCTGCAGATAGTACTGTACTGCTTTGCATTTAATATGCAGCTATAGATTTAAGTTGCTGTGAGAGGGCATGGTTTGGTATGCTGTCTTCAGAGCTGTGACTCGGTCTTTAGCCACTCTAGTGCCAGCTCTCACCATGACTGGCATAGCCACCAGCAATCCTCCAAAAGCAGGGGGGCACTCAGGGCAGCATATGTCAAGAAGATCTTTACTGTAATTCTTCCGGCTCCAGCAGCAATTCCTGGTGTCAAGACAAGAGTGCTCATGCATCGGCCTGTGCCACCACAACAGAGGCCTGAAGGGCTGGCAAAAACCATGATTTCCAGGGGCTGCTGCAGCAGCAGGCCAGAGAGGAGTGCATGGTTTGAGGTGGCAATGCCCACCCTAATCAAAATGGGTCGCATACAGCACCACTTGTCCGGTGAGTTGCAGCAGCAGTTAAGACAATTGTGAATCCAGGCTGAAACTGTCACCTGGAGATTGAACAGGAATGTGAGCTTTGTGTGGAAAACATGAAAAACAGCCCCGAATCTACGTGAGCTGTGCCCGGCCCGTGCAGAGCAGATTCTGCCTCCGCCTCCAGGGAAGAATGCACCCAGTACTGAATGCACCAGAACCACTTGTCCCAGAGGCTGAGGTCGGCCCTTAACAAAACAGATATGCGTTCTTTTATATCCGGTGCCGTTTCGAAAAAAACGTGTGAAAAGACGGTTCAAAATCCCCTGAGGCCATCATCTACTGTGAGCTGCGAGGCAGGTAAATGAATTGCTGAGCGCAGCAGCAGCGCTTTTCTTTTTTAATTATATGCAGGCCGCAGCGTTTCATTCACATTCAATTCAGGCAGATGTGAATGCGTGACTAATGCATTTTAGTGCGGTGATGCGGACACCAGCACTAAAATGCATTAGTCTAATCCCTGATGGGTGGTACTTGGTAGGGCTGCCCAGGGAGGGTAAAATTAATTCAACAGCCCCGGCCCTGGGAAATAAGTGCCGGTGCTGAGCACCGGAAAGCACCGGCACAAATTAAGCACTGACTGTGGGTAAGTCTCACCCACGGTAATCATATGGTAAATGGACTGCAGTGTTTACAGCCAGTATCCTCCTTTCAAAATAAGGCTGTGGCAACACAGCAAGGGTAAGGAGTGCCTGGCTGGTTATACCTGAAAATGTGTATGCACATGTGTGTGGGCTGCATGTGGGAGACTGCTGTTGTGCGCAGTCTGGTAACTTTGTTCCGGGATCCTGGAGAAGAGGGAACTCTACAAGGTTATATGTTGACCTGGAGTAGGCCTTATAATATCAGTGGGCCACCATATGTAAAGTTAATTCGGTTTATTGTTTTATCTGCAGTGGCACTGTGTTATACACATAGGGAGAAATTTGCCTCAGAGTGTAGTTTTGCATCACTTTGCACTTCAAAATAAGATGTCAAACTGGGGTGAAACATGTGCACCCAGTTTGAATATGCAAGTCCCAAGAGTCTACATGTACACCTTATGGCTCGTCCAGAATTTTTATATTTCTCTTGCTTAGTTTATACCTTTTTGTCAACCTGGTGGGCCAAGTTAATTACACTGCTCCCCAGCAGAAGTAACACAGGCCTCCTCTTACTCCTGAGGAGGAATGGTTAGGGAAGAAAATATGCATCAGTTATTTAGTTGTCGCACTGTACTCGGGTGGGACAACTCAGGCCCACGGAACAAAGGAAAAAGCCCAGGCCTCTGGAGCCAACACAGGAGGGGCACCTTTGATGTTTTGGTGGGAAAGTCCCTGGTAGTGATTGTGAGAAAGTGCCATCTTTCTTGCATGGTATGCCCCCACTATTTGCTGAATTGCTGAATGTACTTTGACTGAGTGTGCCCTGGGCTCCTGCCAATCAGGTACCCAGGGCCTATGTTCCTTCCCTAAAACTGTGCTGAAACCTAAACCCAAATTGTCAAACTCTGGCCACATGTCAGCCCCTGGTAAATGGTACACTAGGTACCCAGGGCCTTGTGACCAGGGAAGGCCCCTAAGGGCTGCAGCACTTATTGTGCCACCCTTAGAGGCCCTGTACCCTGACCCACACACACTGCCCTTGCAGGCTGAGTGTCTGGGTACAGAGCAAAACAGAGAGTCGACATGGCACACATCCCTGTGTACCATGCCCACAACACACACTGCCCTGGCATACATCAGTCACCCCTCTAGCTGGGTGCCCTATGCCAGTGGTGTGTGTACATGTGCATGAGCCCTGTGCTCCTACAGTACCCAGGTCCATTCCTGGGCACTGTAAGTGCAGTGCTGCCATTTAAATGGTGCTGGGAGTTCGTCAACACGAACTCCACAGCACCATGATGGCTCCACTGAAGACTGAGAAGTTTGGTATCAAACTTCTCAGCACATTAAACCCGCACTGATGCCAGTGTGGGATTTAATGTACAATGCACGACAGAGGGCATCTTAGAGAGGCCCCCTGAACCTAACCTACAATCCATGTCTTGTCCGAGGGGCTGCCTAGGCTGCCAAACAGCAGACATGTTGCTGGACCCCTGGGTAGAGAGCCATCCACTCTCCTGGGCCTGCAACAATGCACATCCTGGACGAGGTGCTAGGTCCCCTCCCCCAGGATGCGCAGGGGAAGCTTCAAAGGCATGCCGCCTTTGTGAGCTTCTCCAGGCCACTTGCTGTACTCAGCAACTGGCCCCTACCGGTTCTGACCCCCACTCTGGCGGGAAGACTGGCCGGAAACCCCAAGGAAGAACAAGGGGTGTGCCAGCCTCTGCCAACCCCACCCCTCAGGTGGGGGAGGCGAGGTGAAGCACATCTCCAGGCTCTCGCCATCTTGAAGATGGGAAGCCCTACCCAATCAGGAGTAGGCTACTGCCCCCCTCCCACAGGAGAGTGGCAGGATAGGGGGTGTACCCACCCCAGGGCAGGGACCCAGTGGTCTCTGCCCTTTACCTACCTGTAACGCCCCTAAATGTAGTATTTAGGGGCACCCTGAACCTTCCTTCCTTAGATCCAGATTCCGAAACAACAAAGAAGATCAAGAGACAAGAAGACCTGCCATGCAGCTGCTCACAAGAGGAAGACACCAACTGTTTTGGCACCAGCCCTACCGGCCTGTCGACCCTCAAACCTCCTAAACCCCGGCATCTCCAGCGTCCAGCAACCTCACAAACCCCGGAGGACCTGGCTACCTTGTGACTCTAAGCAACTGGGACTCCCACGAGCAGTGGTACTGCTTAAAGCACGTAACTGACCCCTGGCATCACCCAGGAACCGCAAACCCTGCACACTCTGCACCCGCCAAGCCTGGCCTGTGCTGGAGTGGACAAAGACCACGAGGACGTCCCCCCGGCGACTGTGACCCCGAATCCAGCACCCTAGGACCCACCTCAACGCTCCTAACGACACCTGCAGCCTCAGAACCAGGGACCCCTCCAACCGCGACCAGCAGAGGGTAAGCTTTCCCGACACCAAAAGGCACCCCTGCACCCGGCGCCCTGCGGCCCCCTGTGCCCCCTGTGCCCAACTCCTGGGTGCCTACCTATCCTCCAACTACCCAACTTACCTCTCGAAGTGGTGGTCACACCTGAAGAATCTTCGTCCCCGAGCGTGCAGCCTTTGTTCGTTTTTGAGCTTCTCCATTGTAATCCATTGAGCGCCCGATGGCTCAAAAGCAGCCTGCACCCAGACGCCGGAGTGCCCCTGGCAGTGCAATATCTACTCTACTCTACTTCCCCATTTGCCCTGAGCAAGTGACCAGGAGCCCAGCTCCCACATCCGCGTGGCCTGCTAGCCAGCAGCCACCAACCAAGGCCCCCTGCCTCCCATAGAATAACATTGGGCCTAACTCACTCTGCACCCGGCTGCCCCTGTGCCACTGAGGGTGTAACAACTGTACTGACCAGACCCTGGGAGACCCCTGAGTCTATGCCCAGAACCTTAACTCTGCCAGTCGAGTACTTACCCAAAAGCCAATAACTCTCTTTTCTTCCATAGGGTAACATTGACTGGGTTCACTTGGAAATTCTTCTAAGTGTGGAGTTTCTAAACTTTAAAATATTCACCTGAAATCAACAGAGTAACGAAAATGAAAATACTCACCTGCTATCAGGAGAGATCCCAGTGCTGGATCTTGGTGCCCAGCACTGACCCAGAAAAGTAATTACAACCATACTTACCGCTAACCCAATTTTCTTCTATAGGAAACCATTGACTTTTTTTTCTGTGAAATTTCTTCTGTGTCGATTTTTGCAAACTACAAATATTCTTTAAAAATCGCACCAACTGTGAAAACGTAATTACTTACCTGTTTTAGATAGATGCCTCAGTGCTGAACCTAGGAGCCCAGCACTGGATTACAAAAGTAACGAGAACATACTTTACCTATAATTTGAATTTCCTTCCATAGGATAACATAGCCTGGTTTTTGCTGAAAAAGTTTCTAAGTGTTGATTTTGCAAACTTACAAATATTCGTTAAAAATCGCCTGTATAACCAAAACACATTCTTTCAACTGTTTACAGGTGATGCACCAGTGCTGGATCTAGGATCCAACACGGAGTTAGAGAAAATGTAACAATAACCCCACTTACCTGATAAGTGAAATTCCTCCCATAGGATAACATTGGTGATTCTATGAGAAAAAGTTTCTAAGTGTCAACTTTTAAAACCCCAAAATATTGCTTAAAAGTCACAACTGTAACCAAAACGCTTTTACTCAACTGTTTACAGGAACTGTCCCAGGGCTGAATCCCGGATCCAGTCCTGTGATTAGAAAAGTAATCCTTAAAGTAACTAATTGCATTTAACTAGAAATTCCCATTGAGCTCAATGTATTATTGTGTTTGAAATTGTGTTGCCTATTGCAACAACTGTGTCTATTGCATTCAAAAGCCTATTGCATATTGAAAGTATTTATCTAAAGCCTATCACTCAGAGAAAGTATATTTTGAAATCTATTGTTGATTCTAAAATAAAACAACCATATATTTTTATACAAAACCATTGGCCTAGAGTTCAGTTCTTGAGTATGTGAGACCATTTGCTGACTGAGTGTGTGCAACAAATGCTTTACACTGTCCACTGATACTGCCTTACTGCTCGACCAAGCTACCACTTTAGAGAGTAAGGTTATATCTAACTTTAGCCTCTGCCAAACCTCTGGGGACTGTGCACACTGTACATTTTTGGGAACAGTATATACAGAGCCACTTTCTTACAGTGATGTCAGCTCGGGTGGAGCTGAGGCTGCTAGATGAGTTGGGAGTATGGAACACTTGACAGCTACATCTTGAACTGTCCCAGCATGCAGTCCAAGAAGTTTGGGACAGGGGTGGAGGGGTGATGTGGTGCCCTAGGATTGGCCAAGGGTGCCTTGCTTCTAGAACTTTCCACCCCTACTTAGAAGCTCTTGTACAAAGGCGAGAGAGAGATGGACTCTAGACTTGGATGGCGGCAACACCATGGGCAACAGGAAGGACAAGGTCCCTGATGCCCTAATGAACTAAGGACTCTGCCTACAGTTGACCCCAAGACCAGTGTGTCTTTCCAGGTTCATCGAGGCTGGTTCCCTTGCAGCCCCCCTAAGGACCAGCTGGGGGAAGATCTGGACTTCTGTGCCCAAGCAAGAGGAGAGACCAAGGAAGTAGAGAACGACTGGTGTGTGATGTCAGTTGAACCAGCACCCTACAAAGTGGCCCACTTTAGAGACCTGGAGGCCTGCAGAAAAGGCTCCAGGTGGCTAGGGATTGACACCAGAAGCAATGATTGTGCAAATTGGCCGAACGAGATGTCAAAGGGGAAAGGATATAACCATTGTACCCCAACTCGAGCGACAGAGCACATGGGGCTCTGCTGCAAGTTCTCCAAATTACCCCTGGACTGGGACAGGGCCAGGGGGTCGACACAAGCCTAATTAATGTATCAAAAAAAGTATAAAGCCATTTTTTTTATTTCGGATACAAAGATCCATAAAACACAGTACAGCAAGTTAAAAAGGTAAAGACAACTAGATTCAAAGCAATAAATACCAACAATCTCATACAGGCAACAGTGTCACAGTCAATAAAATACATAATAAAAGTAAACAAGCATTGGCATAGCCAATAGGTCTCGCTTTTGGGACCTTATAAGTGTTTAGCCATGCAACAGTTGCATAACTAAATACTTATAAGGTCCCAAAAGTGAGACCTATTGGCTATGCCAATACTTGTTTCTGTTTATTACTGCTCTGTAGTAATGGCGGCGCACGGGTGCCACCATTACTACATAGAAGTAATAAACAGGAGAAAAAAAACCTGGCTCACGGAGAACATCAAAGCGGCCGCGAAAGTGAAAGTGATCGCAATCGCTATCAAACATCACAGCGGCCGTGCGGCCGCGAAAGTGAGGCGCGTGCGCCCGCGCACATGCACTGTAGCTCTGGGTACAGTGGTAGCACTTTTTTGAGCCCTCACAAAAAGTCTCGCCAGACCAGCGCATGTGCTGGGTCAGGCGAGACTTAAAAAGGGGAAATCCCTGCAAGGTTGAAGCAGCATTCAGCATGGATACAGAAAGGAAAATTTACTTTTGAGACATCATTGCTTCAACACTTTGACAATGCGCATACGGATAATCCAAGCAGCATGCAAAGATGTGTTCATCCTGACAACAATTCCCTCTCTCGTGTCCGAACGTAAAGCGCATAGTGCATGCTCATAGTGACGAAAGCCCAAAAATCTACGTACCAGCCTAATCCATAATTTGTGTGGTCTATCATAAGCAGGGCAAAAAAAGCCAAAATGATGTGGAGTTTCCTCCACTAAATTACACAAAGGATACTTGTTAGAGCTACAGTACTGCAGACCCGATCTTATACAGAAGCTATTTAATGGCAGAACCCCATACTACCATTTTGGAAAAAAGTTGCAAAGGGATGGGACCTGGAAGGATATTTAAAAATAATTCATAAAGGGGGTGTGGCGTGCAACCACCGTAGATGGCCACGTGCTAGTGGAACAGCGCTAGCGGTCAGCAAGATATAGCCCAAATCCGGCATTATCCTGAGCGAGCACAGTACCTGACGGTGTCGGAGACCGCTGAGGGACGGGGCGGACCGCCGGAGCCCAGGAGCGATCTCCCCGAAGCACTCCCACGTCCCCGTCTGAAGGTCCGGGCAGGCCGGTAGGCCTCTCAACATGGTGCCTTTTTCTTAGGCGGCCGCTGACAGTGGAGCCCGGTTTGGGCTGAAGATCCGGAGAGCGGCGCTTCCTTCTGGCCTCCGTGTGTTGCGACTGCGGCGCTGCGAGCAGGGCGTCCTTCCGTGACCGGCGCTTCGCGGGGGTGCGCCAGCTGCAGAGCGTTCACCCGCCTGCAGAGGCGGGGGAGCGCCCCCAGCTGCGGGGCCAGAGAGTGGCGCCCTTCCTAGCGCGAGCACCGTGACTGTTGGGAGAGTACACGGGTGCTGTTTGAGTATCCAGCAACAGGAGTGCTGTTTCTGATCTTCAACAGATTGAAAAGAGGGGCGGTCTGCCACGTGGGACGCGCACGGCCAGCAGTACCTTCTGGTCCCTATAAGTACTGGTGGAGGCGCTTCGGGTTGGGCTCCTTCAGAGGGCCGGCATTGGACAGAGGTGAGGAGGCCTGAGAGCGCCGGCTGGGCAGCTGGGGTGAGTGAGAGAGAAACACCTAACGCAGGCACACCATCGCGCTTGGGAGGAGTGAAGGGCCCACGAGATACAGTGTGCAGGGCGAAGGAGGTGACCCCTAGAGTAGCCAGAGGGACCAGCCCTGACCGGCAAGGACAAACAATTTCCCGAGCCTACTAGATACTGTCGTCGGTGGTGGTGTCTTAGGCGCGCATAGCCATACCAGGGTCTGCCCAGTAAGACATGGGTCGCAACAAACCCCTGGGTCAGGGCCAATCCAACCACATTGAGAAGTACACGGTGGCCATGGGTAGGAATGATGCCCATCCGGGTGGAAGCCAGCAGGAGGAGCCAGTGGATAATGACCCAGACCCTTCGCTCAAGGACATCATGGTGGCCATCATGGAGTTGCGAGGTACCCTGGAGCCCAAATTAGACTCCGTGACTAAGGAAGTCAACCTCTTACGTGCTGACTTCCGGAAGGTGTCTGAGAAGGTGGCGGTGGCGGAGACGGGGATTGGCAGTCTCCAATCCAAAATGAAAAGGCTGGAGGAGCAGGTAGCCACCCTGACGAAGAACCAAGCCGATATCCATGCCCGCCTTGAGGACCAGGAGGGAAGGGCGCGGCACAACAATATCCGCATAGTGAGGGTCCTGGAGGGCAGAGAAGGGCCGTCCAGGGACTGGTTTGTGGAGGACTTGATCCTCAACCATCTGAAGCCGAAGCGGCTGTCCAATTTCTTCTCGGTAGAAAAAGCCCATCACGTGTTGGGCGGGAAACCTAAGCCGGGAGCCCCTCCATGCACGATCATCGCCCGGATCTTGAACTACCGGGATGCTATACTGCAGGCGTCAAGGGTGGCCGGAGATCTCCAGCTTGACAATGCCACCATCCGGTTCTTCCCGGACTTCACCTTGCACGTCCAGCGACAGCAGCGATCCTTTGAAGGGGTGACGTACATGATGCTCTTTCCGGCCCGCCTAAAAATCCTGGATGGTAGCAAGACCTACTTCTTTGAGACTCCGGAGGAAGCCAGCGACTGGCTGGAGGGATGGTGGACGGTGGGCAGGGCTGGAGGACCACGCCGAGCAGCGCCCACCGTGGTGAGAAGTGGCAGGGAAGGACAGACAAGCTGCCGACAGCCAGGAAAGTGTTCAGAATGGGTCCAGGTAACGTGAATTGTCAAAGCGCAATGGGAGACTGGTGCCCTACATGTCGTACTGACCTATGGGGGCCCTAAACCTGGCGACCGCATGGGAGCGCCCTTCGGATGTCACGAGACATTGGACATAGGGGTCTCTGCTTAGTTATGTTTGGTCTCTTGGCTGTGACTTTTCTGGGGTCGATTTGCTGCAGATTGAGGGGAGGGGCGGTGAGGCACCGGGGAGTTGTCTAGGGCTTGCTCGCATATTTTCTTTCGAATGGGTCAGAACACCGGCAGTTTTTGTATGGCGTCTTTTGCTGACTGCGAGCTCACGCTTCCCTTTTAGGTTGACCTGGGGTGGATGGGTCGACAGGCACTCTGCATGTTTGGAAGGTGGGAGGTTGGGGTCCCACCGAGCAGGGTGGCAGGGAGGGGGGTGTTGGCTAGGGGGTGGGGGGGTTGTGTTGGGTTGGGGGTACGTTATGCTCATTCTCACTACGATATTTTTGCAGGGTGGGGTTGCTCGTTCTGTATACAACGGGTCATTTCTTCTTCGGTGAGGGAGAGGTTAAGAGTCCAGAATGAGGGATCAGACACGCATTAACATTTGGACTTGGAATGTGAACGGGCTGGGCCACAAGATTAAGCGAACGTTGGTGCTACAATATTTGAACCGACATTCCCCGGATGTGGTCCTGCTGCAGGAGACGCACCTGCGGGGGAATAGATGCAGGGCCCTCGAAAGATTTGGATACAAAATGGTGGCTCATTCAGGTTTTACGTCCGGTTCGCCAGGAGTGTGCATTCTCATTCGCAATACCCTGCCATTTGTAGTGTCTGGCACGTGGACTGACGAAATTGGGTGCATGGTAGCGACAGCTGGTAGATGGGAGGGGCGGACCATAGTTCTGGGTTCTTGCTACATCCCACCTGGTCTTCATTCTTCAACGTATTCACGCCTGGGCTCCTTCTTGACTGATCTTCCCTGGGGTACACTCCTGCTGGGCGGCGACGTCAACGCCGTGATGGACGCGGACTGGGACCGGTCGGGTGGGGGGGCAAGGTTCCAGGGGGAATATGGACTGCAGGACTTTGTCTCTGCCCTGGGGCTTGGGGACATTTGGCGCACACATCACCCCACACAACGGCAATATACATTCTATTCGGCTAGGCACAGGTCCTTCTCCCGGCTTGACCATTTCTTCACGCGCATTGACCAGTTGGGCGCCTTCACAGAGCCTCACATCCTTGCTCGGGGAATCTCAGACCACTCCCCGGTTGGGGTTGCGCTCAGGGGTCCAGTGCTGAATGGGGCCTTGTTCCTGAGGATTGATCCATGGCGCCTCTGGGATGACACTATTAGTGACAAGATCCAAGAGAGCTCCCTGTTGTACTTTGAGGATAATACAGGCTCAGTGGAATCCAGTGTCATGCTATGGGAGGCTTTTAAAACCGTTCTGAGGGGGCAGGCCCAGGCCCTGATTGGGGCCCAGAAGAAAGAAGAGTCGCTCCGAATCAGTCAGATGGAGGGGAAGATAGAGAGAATAGAACGGGAAGTGGGCGCAACACCGACGGACGATCTCCGCCATACCCTGGCACTTAAACAGCGGGAACTCCGGGCACTCGCGGAAAGTGAGGCACGCACCTATTCCATTGCCACCCAGCATCGCATTTATGATGTGGGGGATAAAGCTCTTAAGCTACTGGCATGGCTTGAGCACCGTAACAGGTAGCGGTCATGGGTGGCCGAGATTCGCGACCGAGCCGGCTCGTTGGCCTCCAACAGCGCGGACATAGCGGAGGCCTTTGCATCCTACTATGAGGGGGTCTACTCCCCGGTCTGTACTCGGTCTGAGCAGGACTGCGCAGAGTTTCTGCGCGATTTCGCGCTGCCCACCTTAACCCAAGAGCAAAGAGGGGGACCTCACCGGGGAGGAAATAGGTGAGGCTCTCAACTCCCTCCAATCGGGAAAGGTGCAGGGCCCGAACGGGCTCCCGGTAGAGCTCTACAAGAGGCAGGCCAATATCATAGTCGGTCCTCTCCTTTAGATGTATCTTGAGGCCAGAGATGGGGGCTGTCTACCGCCTGACCAAAGGGAAGCCACGATTGTGGTGATCCTTAAACCGGGGAGGCCGGCTGACCAGTGTTCATCCTATCGTCCGATCTCACTTATCAATGTGGAGGCGAAGGTTTTGGCTAAAGCCCTGGCGGATAGGTTACTATCGGTGCTACCGGACCTGGTACATGTGGACCAATCCGCGCATGAGCACCCGTCATAATTTACGCCGCCTGTACGGGGTGCTGTATATGTCGGACGATGTGGGGACCTCCCGAACTGCTTTGATGGCGCTGGACGCCACCATGGCTTTCGATAGTATCAAGTGGCCCTATTTATTCATGGTACTCCAGCGCATGGGGTTCAGCCCCACGTTTTGCAGCTGGGTGCGACTTCTATACGAGAAGCCGGTGGCAAGGGTAAGAGTTAATGGTGCTATGTCCCGAGTCTTTCCGTTGCGGCGGGGCACGAGACAGGGGTGCCCCCTGTCCCCCCTCCTATTCGCATTGGCCTTGGAGCCACTGGCCCATTGGATAAGGAGGGATACGGCGTTCTGGGGTCTGGCAGTAAATGACGACTGGGAGGAGCGTATTTCCCTATACGCCGATGACATCATGCTCTACATGGCCAGGCCATACCAATCGATTGCACAGGCCCTGCATCTGTTCGAACTCTGGCAGCTGCTCCGGCTACACCATTAACTGGGCGAAATCGGTGATTTTTCCACTCTCCGGTCCTCCCCCGCGGATTCCAGCTCGATGTTCGGCTTCCGTTGCCCTAGATGGCTTTAAATATCTGGGGGTCTACATCACGAGAGATAGGGCGGAGTTCTTCGCCAGGAACCTGGAATCCCAATTGGCTCGCCTATGGACTGACGTGCGCCATTGGAGATCGCTGCCGCTCTCCTTGATGGGTAGAGCGGCCATGTTCAAGATGCTCGCGCTGCACGGCTGTTATATATTATGCAAAATACGCCATATCCAATCCCACATGGGAAATTTACGCGTATAGCGCATGCACAGCGGACACTCCTGTGGGACGGGGGCAACCCTAGAATAGCATTACATAAGCTGACGAGGGGAGTGTATGACGGAGGGCTGGCTCTCCCCGACATCAGGCTTTACTATTGGGCTTCCCAATTACAGATAGTGAACGACTGGGTCTATACTGATCGGTCGGAACTGGCCTATAGAGTGGACCGTCTGCTTATGCCTGGTGGGAGTAGTCAGCCGTTGCTCTACGCTCAGAGGCAAGGAAAGGACTGGCCGCCTCATACGAGTGTGGTAGCCCAATGCTGGCGGGAGGCGAATACGTTTTTGGGCTGGGAGGGCACACTGACTGGCAGAACCCCCCTGTGGCATGGAGACTGCTTACCAGAAGTGACTAAATTGACGGGGTTCCGAGGGTGGAAACTCATAGGTGTAGAATATCTGGGAGATGTTTGGAAGGGGGATGCCCCTAGATCCTTTACCTTTCTCCAAAAGGAATATAATCTGCATGACTCCCAATATTATCACTACTTGCGCCTTTCCCTTGCATGTCCACGTTAAAAGTGGCACGTCCATACCGGAGTATTCCCCTATGGAGGATAGGCTACTCGTGGACCCAATCGCAGAGAAACCCACCTCCACGATATATCAAAAGCTCATAAACAATATGCCAGACCCACTGACGGCACTGCGGGCACGGTGGGCGGTGGACATCGGCAAGCTCGAGGACGACGATTGGCAGGATGCTCTACAAAGCCCTCGGGAGATAGCAATCCGTTGTAGGTTCCGCCTGGTGCCACTGAAAATCCTACACTGGGTATACTATCCCCGCACCCATTTATATGCATGGGGGAGGAGTCAGTCGGCCATGTGTACCCGGGGATGCCGGGGGGAGGGCACATTTTTACCATATATTATGGAAATGTCCGATGATAGTGTCCTTTTGCTCGAGAGTGGCGGAGACGATGTCGGCTGTGGTGGGCTCACCGGTCCCAATGGAGCCCCGGTGGCTGCTTCTATGATTAAGCAGGACTCGGATTGGACGAGGTACAAAGAAATCTGGCTGGCGCTGGCGGCAGGGGTGGCAAAAAGGAACATAGCGAGCGGCTGGGGATCGCAGTCACCGCCACAGTGGGCGCGTGACTTGGACTGTTGTCAGAGAGCGGAGGAAACTATTTATAAAAGCAGGGGCTGCACTAAGAAATGGCGAAAAGTATGGGGACCATGGAAGAAATACAGGGAAGCAAGGGGAGGAGTAGGACCGTGAGGCCAGCTGCGGTGTACCCTACCTGTGTCAGTGGTGTTCTCTTGTTGTATTTTCAATCACAATTCTACCACATGAACCATGTTGATTGTCCTGCATTGTATGTTGAGATGAGCACTGTTAATAAAAAGATTCCCAAAAAAAAAAAAAATTCATAAGCAGGAGTAAGCTTGATGTCTAAAATAAAGTCAATTAGACTTTCTGCTTCAACATATTTCAATTCCCTCATCCACAGAAGCTCCTTTAGTCATTCATTAACCAGGGAGCAATGTACTCGTTTTGCTGTGACAGGGGTTTCCCACAGTGAAGGCAGGCCTATCTCATACAACATGGCCTTGATATAGGCAAACCAGGCAATTCGCTCCTGCACCGCACACCAGTCCACCCCGGCGCCCCACTTGGCCAAGCTAGGCGGTTGCGGCTGTTTCCACGCCGCTGCAATGTCTCGTTTTGCCACCATTAAGGCTGTCATGAGAAATGGCTGCTCCGGGCGTGTGCCATCCAGGCCGTCAGTGATGCCCAGTAGGGAGTGTCTAGGATCATGTGGCACCTCCGACCCCAGGACCTCCGTAAGTTCGGACTCTATGCCCCTCCAGTACCCCTCCAGTTCTGAGCAAGACCACACCATGTGAATGAAGTCGGCCGGCTCAGAGCCACAACGGGGACAAGCCGCGTCAGTGGAGAGGCCCGCGCAGTGTAGGCGAGCCGGTGTGAAATAAGCGTTGTGCAGGTAGTAAATTTGGATAAGCCGCAATTTGGCGGAGACCGTCACCATGCGGGGGGCCATAAGGGCATCCCGCCAATCGGCCTCGTCCAAGGGACCCACCCACCCCTCCCATCGTTCCTTAAGGCCCTCCAGGGATGTAGGGGTGCAGTTGATGAGGGAGCGATAGATCCTGGAAACGCCCCCCCTCCCCAGGTTACCCATCATGACGTGAGCCTCCGGGGGGCTGTGGTCCGGCAGCCGAACGTCCAGTGGGGTGTAGGTGCGTATGGTATGGCATAGTTGAAGGTATTTATAGAATGGGGAGGAGTGGAGGGAGAAGCGCGCCTGCAGCTCTGAATAGGAGCACATACGCCCCCTCCCCGCCAGACATCCCCCAGCTGGGAAATGCCGAGTAGGTCCCACGACTTAAAGCCCTCCAGCGCCGCGACCTCCCGCAACCATGTCCCGTGCCACAGGGGAGTGACGCGGGTCAGCCTCCCAGTCCATCGGGTGTGGCGGAGCGCCGCTCGCCAGGCCAGGAAGATTGCTTTGGTAATATCCGGGCAGGAGGCGGGGATGGAGGCGCCATACAGGCGGTCCTGAATACAGGAGAAACCCAGGTCCCCAAGTTCCACCCTGTAGGCCGGATCAGACCATCCCCCCCCAAACCAGTCATGAATGACCAAGAGGCGGGTGGCCAGGTAGTAGAGGTAGAGATTGGACATGCCCAAACCCCCATCAAAGGTGGGCAGGCGGCATATCGATAGAGCCAACCGAGGCCTCCCACCACCCCAAAGAAATCTCGTCGCCATCCCGTCCAGCTCACGAAACCAAGGTCTCGGAAAGGAAAGGGGAGTATTTTGCAGCACATACAAAAACCGGGGGAGAATCATCATTTTGTAGAGGGCCACCCTCCCCGGCGGATTGAGGGGTAGTGGTTGCCATCTTGCCAGGTCCGCCTTGGCTTTCTTAACCAGGGGGGTCACGTTAAGCGCCCAGCCGGGAGAAGGGAGACCCAGATGCCCAGATATTTAAAGGACAACCGGCGGAGGGGAATGGTATCTCGCCAATCGAAACATTCCCGGGAGGGGTGCAAAGGAACCAGAACCGATTTCTGCAAATTGAGAGACAGACCAGACGCCCGGCCAAAGCGGCCCAAGATGTACATTGCACGGGGTCCGGAGCGCACCGGATTCCCAAGGTACAGCAGGACGTCGTCCGCATAGAGGGCGATTTTGTCAGCCTCTAGGCCAGGCCATTCCCAGCCCTGAAGGAGAGGGTCAGTTCTGATCAGGGCAGCAAGGGGCTCCATCGCAAGCGCGAAGAGAAGGGGCGACAGCGGGCATTCCTGCGGCGTCCCCCGGCCGATCCGAAATGGCCTTGACAACGCCCCGTTGACCAATACCCTGGCACGGGGGCGGGCATAGAGGACCCGCACCATCCCCAAGAACTTAGGGCCGAAACCCATGTGGGTCAGGACGTCAAACAAGTAGGCCCACCCCACCGAGTCGAAAGCTTTTTCGAAATCAGCAAGCAGGAGGGCGAGGTATGGAGTCAAACGGTGGCGGTGAGCCAGGGCCACGTGGAGGCAGCGAAGACAATGGCGGGTGCCCCGAGCGGGCATGAAGCCACATTGGTCCGGATGGACCAGGCTCGATAAAAAGGGCCGGAGCCGTTGGGCCAGGACAGCCGCATAGAGCTTCATGTCCGTGTTGATAAGAGAGATCGGTCGGTAAGCCGCTCTGTCAGTGGACGGCGGCGTAGACTTAGGCAGAACCACAATCATGGCCAAGCTGGCTTCCGGGGGGAAGGAGCCCTTCTTAATCGCCTCCACATAGAGGTCTCGCAACCTCGGGACCAGGCTATCCCTATAGGTGGCATAGAATTCCTGAGGGAAGCCATCGGATCCCGGGTTCTTCCCAGCGGACGTACGCCCTATCGCATCCCTAATTTCTTCAAGGGAAATGGGGGCCTCCAGGCTCTCCCATTCACCCGGCCTAAGCCGGGTGAGTCGCACGTTACTAGGCGCGAGCAGAGTGGCCAGAGAAAGATCCGGTGCCCGGGCCCGGTAGAGCTGAGGACAGAACTGGGCGAAAGCTTCCGCTATCGCCACGGAAGAAGACTGGAGCACGCCGTCGGAGTCGGTGATCGCCGGAATGATGAGCGACGTCCTGGGATAGGTGGCCAGGCGATGTAGCAGCGCGCCATTCTTATCGCCCCATCCATACACCCTCGCCAGCGAAGATTGCCAGAGAAGCTTGGCCGCCTCGAGTGATCGCTGACGAATCTCCTCGGGAAGGAGCCGCAGCTGCCGGCTCCCAGCTTCATCGAGCTCAGAGAGAGAGATTGCTCCAGCCGCAACGCCCGGGCCTCACAGGCAGTGAGCTGCTGTAGCTGCGTCTGGCGTTGCAGCACCACATGCGCCTTGGCTGCGCCTCTAATGGTCGCCTTGCAGGCCTCCCAAAGGGTGCCCGCCGAGGAGTCCGAACCCTCATTGGTGCAGTAGTATTGGGTAAGCTCGGTTCCCACCACCTTACGAAGTGTCTTGTCTTGGAGGAACCAAGCGTTAAAGCGCCACATCGGCCGGGCCATATGAGGTGGAGGGCCAGACCCAGAAGGACCGGAGAGTGATCCGAGATCCCCCTGGGGAGGATACGGACATCTTGGATGCCCCCGCAAACGGCAGGGGAGACGAAAATCGCGTCAATACGCGCGTGAGAGTGATGGGCGGCCAAGGTGTGGGTGTACTGACGTGTGTGAGGATGCCAAATCCTCCAGGCGTCGCATAGGCCCTGAGCCTTGGCCTAACCCGCCAGTTGCCTCGCTCGCGCAGCGCGGGAGTCTGAAATCGTTCCCGACGAGTCCAGCTGAGGGACCGAGACGGCATTAAAATCCCCTCCATGGACAACAGTACCCAGCGGGAAGGTCTCCAGCAGAGAGGCCGCGTGAGATAAAGCCTGCGACAGTCCGGAGGGTGGCGCATAGAGCGACAGAAAGCTGATCGGCCTACCGTCGAGTGTGCCGCAAATGGCAATCCCCGTTCCATGAGGGTCGTGGGTCGCCTGTGTAAGGACAAAGGGGAGGGAGCAGCGCAGCAGGATGGCCACCCCATGGGAGACACGGGAAAACCCAGAGTGCCACACCCGATCATACCCGTAGCGTGCCAGAAAGGGACATCTCTCACCGAGGAGGTGGGTTTCTTGAAGCATGAGCACATCTACCCCTACACGCTGGGCATACTTAAGGACTGCAGTATGCTTGAGCCTATCCAACAGGCCGTTCACGTTCCAGGACAGGATGCGCAGCTGGGCCTTGGGGGCTAGGTCTGCCATGGAAGCGGTGGACGCGGGTCACAGCGGAGGCGGAACAACCAGGGGGGCGCCGGGAGGACACCGAACGGTGTGGGCGCGCGGGGAGGAGACGAGGAGCATGCAATCCCCAGGGGGATAACGAATCTCATACTGAAGGGAGCCAGTGAAGGCCGGCGGAGAGCGAGCTCTAGCGGAGCACGTGTCAGTGTCTGTGTGGAGCCACACAGTGGCACTCGCAGGGTGCTGCTGTGTGACAGGCCCAGTAAGAAACAAACCCAAACTAAAAAAATCACCCTCCCTAGGAGGAACAACCAACTAACACCCACCCCCACCCTACACTTCGAGAAAGGAAGCATCTGTCGCCCTAACTTTAACTAACAACTACAAGACCCCAAGCAGGAGCGCTCGGGTGTAAAGAGCGTGGTGGACCCCTCCTGAAGTACGGATGCAAGTGTTCTGTCCTAGGTTACTACATAAGAGCGGGAAACCGCTGAGTCTGAGTCTGAGTCTGATGCCCCCGCAGTGGGACCCGGTCGCCGACTCCCCTGCCAATACAGAGGACGAAGAAAAGTCACATGGCGGGGCTGCGGGAGAGGTCGGAAAGGTCTATATGCGTGGGGAGGGGGGTCGGAGAGGGATCCGGCAGAGGCGATGGGTGGCATTGAGATCCCCCAGCCGCTTGAGAGGACGGCCCGGATGAGGCGGATGAGTCTCTCGGTCTCCTCCCCGACACACTCGCGGATCGCGGCCCAGCTGTCACCACACCTCGGGGCCGCCGGGATTGCGTGCTCCTCCTGCGTCGTGGTTGCGGGAGCCTGGCAGTATCCTGGTTCGGAGGCTGTTCGATAGGCGACACCCGCCCGGGCTGGCGCAAAGGTCTTTCTTCGGTGAGCCAGGTCCACGCCGCCCGGGGAGTGTCAAAAAATAGAGTCTTGCCCTGGAATACAACGCGGAGGCGTGCCGGGAATTGGAGTTGGTAGCTGAGGCCCATGGAGCGCATCTTGTGTTTCACCTTAGGCCGTGTAAGAGCGGCGTTGTTCCTGGACCTCCAGGTTGTAATCCGGGAAGATCATGATGGCGTGGTTGTTAAAGGACAAGGGGGCTTTCACCCGCGCTTCCCTCAGAATAGCGTCTCTGTCTCTGAAGTTGAGGATTCGCAAAAGGAAGGGGCGCGGGGGGCCCCCACCGGAGGTTTGGCTGCCAACGACCGGTGCGCCCTCTCCACCAGACTCAACCCCCTCCGGAAAGCCCACCAGGCGAAGGTTGTTGCGGCGGGCTCGGTTTTCGGCGTCCTCTGCCCGCCGATGCAGCTCCTTGGAATGGGTCGTAAGCTCCCGGACCTGGTCCTGGAGCTGTCGGATGTCATCCTCCGCCGTCGAAATCCGCGACTCCGTCTCCGTGATGCGGGCCGTGGCATTGCGGAGGTCCTGTCGCAAGAGCGTAACTTCCACCTTCACCTCCCCGACCATCCCCTCCAGGGACGCGCGGGAGGCGTTGATAGCCTGCAGGATGACAGCCAGGTCTTTGCTAGGAGTTGATGCCGCCTCTCCGCCCGCACCTGACGGGTCGGGGTTCGTAAAGCGGTCGATTTTGGTTTGGTGGGACGTGGTCGTCGGCTTGGCGCCCTTGTCCCTGCCCATGGCGGCACCCGGGATGTGTGCACCGGCCCTTAGGCTCGGCACGGCGGACCGCCCGCCAGTCGCGCCCTTCCGTCAAGCAGCTGGCCGGTGCGGGGCCAGAGACTGGAGGGTCAGGAAGAGAGGAAGAACAGAGGCACGTCTGTCCCCCAGCGGGGGGAGGCCAGGAGTCCGCCGGAACGCCACTTCCCCGCTCCGATCCGGGCTCCGATCCGGGCCGGGCCGCCCTCTCACCTCACCACGGCCGCCCTGGCGCGACCCACTCCTGTAGACGTCGTCAAATGAGGCGTAGTCCCTGGTCCGCCACACCACGGTTGCCCGCGTTGGGCCTGCAGGCTCGTCCAGTTCAGTGGGGCCACCCCGCAATCGCCTCCGGTCCCGGATCGACAGCAGGACCCCTCCGGGGTTAGGGCCGGGACGTCACCGCCCGGCCGGCAGCAGAGTCAGGCCGGGTGAAACCCGGGGGGGAACAGGGCGCCCCCCTCTCGCCGGCGGCAACTCCCAGCCGGTGGTATAGGGCGGGGATGGGTTCCAACGTCCGCAAGACCAGGTATGAGCTCCCACGCCGGCCGCCTCTGCCTGTGCCCACAAAGCACCGTCACCCCTCGTGGTGCATCCACTCTCGGGGCCCACCAGGAGGCCGCCGCCCGGTCGTCGCCGGTGCAAGTCCCCAGCCAGCAGTGCAGAGAAGAAATGGGCGCCAGTCCCAGCCAGGCCCGATGCGGCCGCCCGATCCAGGCCGTCCCCGCTGCAGGGCCCCCACAGGTCCCGGGCCTCCTCCCTGTGCCAGCTCTGGGGGCGCTCCACCGATCGTCACCCTTTACAGTGCCCTGGTGGTCCGTGGAGGACAGGGGTTCGCCTCCCCGGGTCCCGCGATGGGCGGCGGGCCGCCACCAGTCACACGGCCTTCACCCCTCTCCGGCGCTGCGGGACTCGCGTAGCGCCCAACGCCGGCCGCAGAACCAGCCGGCTGCGTCCCTCACGGCGTCGCGGCGAAAGGGCACCAGAACTCAGCCCAGGGTGCAGGAAATCGCCTGAAAGTTGCACCGAGTGTGGTGTAGCGGCCCCGCTACAGGTGGTGACCTCCGGATCGCTGCTAGGACATCTAGGCACGGATGGAGATCGGATGCGAGGGGTCGAGCATCAGGAGCCTCACATCAGTGCGGCCATCTTGATTAGCGCCACCTAGCGCTCCATACATCTGTAGTATAATGCTAAGATGTACCTGTGGGTTTAGAGTTTTGTTACATGTGGCTGCTTAATTTGCTAAAATGGGACAGGCATCCAAGTATGAGTGCATATCTAAGAGTTAAATAAATATGGGGCACTAGAGGGCGCACAGCAAGATGGCTGCGCTGTAGTGCATCTCCGCCGGCCGACTTGCCTATCCGGTCATTATCCTGCTTCCACGGCGCCATCCGTGCTATCCAAGCAAGGTGATTGTTGCGTGGGTACAAGCCAGCTATGTGAGGTGTTTTCCTGTGTCTAACTGCCACTCTGGAGTAATTCGCTGACAGTTCAAGCCGCAGAGCGGAATTCAACATGGCGGTCCTATGATGTGATAGGCGGCCGCCGGAGACCCAGAGCTTACCTGCAGGCTGCTGCTTGACTGAGAATTCGTCGCTGGTATTGGTGTACTCTGCAGGTACCCGGGTGCTGAAGAAGGCGCACGGTGAATCGAGGCTGCAGCGAGACACGGCTCTGCGGTGGGGACGTGTGCCTGCCCCTGGCAGGACTCGAGTGGATCGAGCGAGGCCTCTGTCCGTCTCTGGTATGACTCCGAGACCCAACATCGGGCGACCCTGAGGACAGGAGCGGGGACGGCTCCTGCCTTTGCGCTCGCTGCAAATCATGGCATGCACAGGCCCCTGTGGCGCACACACACACAAGCAACTCTAAGGCAGGAAAGCACAGCGGTGGCAGTCAACAAACTGTGGGCGCGAAATGAGGTGATCGATAGGGGCGCATTGCGGCACAGGCCTCGATGGCGCACACGCAAGCAGGTGACTCAGGGGCGGGAAAGCACAGCGGTGAATGGCACCATTCAAGAGATTGCAGGCGTGAGGTGCAGTGGTTAATAGGTGACTCTAAGGCAGGAAAGCACAGAGGTGGCAGTCAGCGAACTGTGGGCGCGAAATGAGGTGACCGGTAGGCGCGCATTGTGGCACAGGCCTATGCGGCGCCCACGCAAGCAGGCGACTCCGGGGCGGGAAAGCACAGCGGTGAACAGCACCATTCAAGGAACTGTGGGCATGAGGCGCGGTGGTTAAAAGACGCGCATAGCGTCACTGCTGTATCTGCTCCCTACTGCTGCACTGCTATCTGGCAGAGGTACACAGAGCAACATTAGGCACATAGCAGTTTGGGTGCTCTGAGATCTGCAAGGTGCTGGGCCTAAACTGCCTCTTCATACACCACATCCGAAGGTTGCGTGTCACATCGTGCAGTGGGTCAGCTCGTGGTGTCCTGTCCGCCCCCCCTTCCCTGGCTTGTTCTGGACTTGGCACCTGTCCTGTGCCGTGGGATTCTGAATATTGCACCTCAGCAACACAGATAAGAGTGAAGTGCAAGAGACTTGTGCATGCAGAAGGCCTCAGTGACAGAGAGCGCTGATGAGGGGTTAGCCCAACAGACGTACGCGGCTCAAGGTGTGTCAATCACGGCCCTGTCACACGGAGACTTTCACCATGGGGAAAACCGACAAAAATCAGCCGCGCCTAACTTTTGAACTGCGGAAACCTGGTAAGCCACAACAAAGAGCCACTTCTGATTCTGAACTGGACATTTCTACCGACGAGCCATCCTCCCTGGAAAAGACACTGTCTGCCAAACAAGCCAATCTTCAATCCATAGATGGCAAAATCGAGGCCCTCAGCAGCCGCATGGGTCAAATGTCTGCCAAGCTAGACCTACACGCTACTAGACTAGGTGAGGCAGAACAACGCATATCGGATGAGGAGGACGGGTTGCAGCTAATGACCTCCAAGGCACTGCATATGGAGAAGGTCCTCGTCGTTATCCAGGCCAAAAGTGAAGACCTGGAGACCTGGTCCCGGCGCAACAATGTGCGCATAATAGGCTTGACGGAATCGACAAATGTGGGTGGGCTAGAGACCTATGTGAAAATATGCTCTGTGAGATATTCTGCGCTGAAAGCCTCTCTCAACTGCTCATAGTGGAGAGTGCCCATCGCTCCCTGGCTGTTCATTCCCCCCCCCAGGCACAACCGAGGCCGATTATTGCAGGCCTGCTAAATTATAGTGAACGGGACTCAGTGCCACAAATATCCCATCAGAAAGGTACCATAACTTACCATGGCAACACAGTGGCATTTTATCCTGACTTCACAGCCGCGGTCCAAGCGGCGAGGAAGGAGTTCCAGCAAGTGAAAAAAGTTTTGATCGCAGAAAATTGCAGTATGCCATGCTGTACCCAGCCAGGCTGCGCATTGGTTCAGATGACAAGGCTAAGATTTTTACCAACCCCAAACAGGCCATGGAATATGCAAAGACTATCCGGGGTAAGAAGCAGTGAGCCCCCGATGCTTCAGATGAGGAAGGCTAAGCTCTACAGAACATTGCTCAGATACTGTCTAAACTGACTGATACGGCTGCAGAGGCTGCATTTGATAACGCCAATGACTGCTATGGTATCATATATATCGGGGCGTTGCACTCCTGCTGAACTGCACCACGGTACCTGTATCCTTTTGCATAATAGGCCCCCTGGGGTCGGAGGTGGGACATATTGACAAGCTATGCAGACCTGGAGATCAATGTTTCCCTGTTCTAAAGGATGGGTTGCCTTGGGAGCTTCTTATACATTGTTTGGCCACCTCCCTTTTCACCTAGGGAGTATGTTGTGCTCCAGCGTTCCCCAATGGGTGCTCCCCATACTACACTATGTCCATGTTTAACACTTAGTTTTTTTTTGCTTGTTTGTGGGATGGCTTTGGCAAGTTGGGTACGCTAAAGTGGGTGGGGGAGGGTGAATTGAAACATGGGAACTGGGGTTTGTTACATGTGATTGAGTTGACGCTACGGCTACTATTCGTATGTACCTGTTTAGTTTTGCACAGCTGGAAAGTATGCATATCGTTATTCAACACACACACAATGACGATAGATAGTAATAGGTTCACATGTTTGATGTGGAATGTCCGTGGGCTATACTCCCCCAAAAAGATCAGACAGGTCTTTGCTTATCTGGATAGGCATGGGGTTCAGATTGCTCTTTGGCAGAAGACGCACTTGACCAAACAGACGGAGGCCAAGATTGCTCTCAAGTGGGCAGGATATAAACTTGCTTCTTCTTACTCGTCCTATGCGAGAGGGGTCCTTACCCTTATAAAGAGGGGTCTTGCATTCACTCCGATTAAAATGTGCTACGCTATTGTGCATGGTAAGCTGGGTGTCTCGCTACTGACTATTGTTAATGTTTATGGGCCAACTATGGATGAACCTGAACTTTTTGTCAGGATTCTTAATGCACTGCACGAACTGCCTGAAGCCAAAGTTTTGTGTGGGGGGGCGATTTCAACACGCATTTAGATCCTAGTAAGAATAAGTACAGCAAACAAGGCGGGCGCACACTTAGAACCGCTCAATGCGTCAGGGATGGTATGCTTGAACTTGGTCTGGTAGACGCCTGGCCGCTTTGTAATTGTGATACACTGGAGCGTAAACACGCCTCAGCTGCGCACAGGAGCTGGTCCCGCTTGGACTACTCGCTGTTAAGCGAGGGGGCGAATTCCTGGGTAAAGCAGCTGTTGATCTACTCCCCCGCACACTATCAGACCACAACCCAGTTAAGCTCGCCATACATATTCCAAAGAATGCCCCGCGCCAGATCACGTGGAGCCATAGTACAGTATTTTGATTTAAACACGGGTACTGTGGAAAGCGCTGCAACGTTATGGGAGGCCTTCAAGGTCACTGTCAGAGGCGCGTGCATTAGCACAACAGCGGGTATTTTAAAAGACATTAGGGGTCAAATCACCAAAATTGAGCATGCACTGTCAGAGCTTGAAAGAGAATATGAAGCCCGTCCCTGTGCACACACACTGTCTCGTATTAAAGATTTGCTATTAGAATATGATAAGATGGCGGAGTCCGAGATTCGCTATTTGTCTAGGAGACATGTGGCTCGTGCATATGGCGAGGGTGGCAGGCCTGTCCATAATCTAGTGTCCAAGCTTAAATATCACGCTGAGCACCATACTATCACACAAACCATAGATGCGCAGGGTGAGGGGCACAACATGCCACAGGCCTTACTGGAGCAGTTTCGGGGTTGATATGCGCCTATGTACACCTCGCGGGGGAGTGCAAACCCTCCGGCACTGGATGAGTATCTATCAGACATCGCATGTGCTTGGTTAGCTAAAGGACACCAAGATTATTTAAGTCAGCTGATTGAGGCATCTGATATCCAAGAGGCAATACGAGCTCTGCCCAATAAAAAGGCTCCGGGGCCGGACAACCTCACGGCAGAATTTTATAAAGAATACGCAGAGCTCCTGATACCCCATCTACTGGAAATTTATGTTGAGGCGCACGAGATAGGCAGCCTTCCACCGTCCCTTGGACAGGCTTTGATAACAACTTTATTAAAAAAAGACAAGCCCCCCCCTCTCACTGTGAGTCCTACCGCCCCCTATCACTTATCAATCTGGATGCAAAAATTCTGGAAAAAATTGTAGCCTCCAGGCTTCAGCCTTTAATGCCAGGTCTGGTCTTACCGGATCAATCTGGTTTCATACCAGAAAGATCCATATCCCACAACTTACGCACTATATTTGCGAAGTTTCACGTACTAGATCCTGCCCTCCCTGCTGCTGCCGTTATTTTGGATGCAGCAAAAGCCTTCAACTCCATAGAATGGAGTTATATGTTTCAGATCCTTAAGCAAATGGGTTTCCCTGAGGTTTTTCTTGGATGGGTCCGTCTGTTGTACACAGGCCCCTCTGCACGGGTCCGAGTAGGCGGGCTAACATCGGAGCCATTTCAGATTAGCAGAGGAACTAGGCAGGGGTGTCCCCTATCGCCACTACTGTTCTCTATTATGCTGGAGCCTCTGAATTGCATAATTAGACAGCGGCACAGAGAAACTGCTCTAAATTTCATGCACCGTCTAGTAGGCATCTCTCTCTATGCTGATGACATGGTGCTGTTCATCAGAGAACCACATCGACACCTAGCAACTGTGTTACGCGAATATATCAGGTTTGGCCCTTTTCTCGGGACTGACTATTAATTGGGATAAATCTGTGATAATACCGTTAACCACAGACTCACCTACCTTTGGAATATCCGCTGTTGTGGTCCACTGATCCAGATAAGTACCTAGGAATATGGGTGCATCGCGATCCCGAGGTAGTGATTTGAGAAATCTATGGGAGGGCGAGTGCTGCCCTGGAGCAACAGGTGGACAGATGGACGGCATTGCCGCTTTCCTTGGCCGATCGCATTGCTCTCATTAAAATGATCGTATTGCCTCGCTTCTTGTACCTGTTGAGTACCATTCCAATAACACTAACCAAGAATTTTTTCGACACTATATGCTCGTTATTGTTACGCTTAATCTGGGAAGGTAAACAAGCTAGGGTGGGTTGGAACACACTCACCCTGGATTACGCCAAGGGGGAATTTTGTGTGAAAGACTATATGTGTTATCTCTGCTCACAGGTGCAGTATGCACACTATTGGTACAACCCCCATGCTTTCACTCCACATGTGGCGGTGGAAGACAGGGACGCACACCCGATTCCTTCACGATGCATCCTCACACACTCGCAGAGAGGCACACCGAAACAAGAAACCAATGCGATTGACACCACCATCACAGCGTGGCCATCCATTGGTAGGCTTGTGGCAAAACTCCCGCACTATGCTCCAGCGCTCCCTCTAGCTTACTATGCTGCACTCTCGGTGACGCAGGAGGAAGGCCTGATCCCTGAGAGAGGCAGGCATAGACAAAGTGCAAGACATATACCCATACAGGAGTTTTGTCTTAGCAGAGGAGCTGCAATATATTCATAACTCTCCACTCCTATTTCGATTCACGCTGCATAGATTGAAGCTGGCAATAAAAGCGCATTATAGCAAGTTCCCAGCCGAGCCATCCGTCTTGCAATCGCTACAATTGCTTTTCATCACTCCCACACGTCTCAAGCTAGTCACTAAGCTGTACAGGTCAGTGAGGGACGAACAGGTCAACTGTGTTGATAAAAGTCTTGCGCCCTGGAATTACACACTCAATCCTCCACTAACACAAATAGAGTGGGAGCACTGCTGCAAATTCACCAGTGCACTCACGCCCAATGGAAACCTGCGCTATATTCACCAAGTGTACCACACTACACAGGTTTGGGCTCCAGGACAACAGCAGATGCAAAAGATGCGGGAAGCCAGATGCAGACTTCTGGCACTTGGCCTGGGAGTGCAGGCTAGTGTTTGAGTATTGGGAGAAAGTGGTGCGACGCCTACAGACTATGTCAGCAGTCCATGTTCAATGGACATTGAAGGTTTGTTTACTATGCTGCGTGCTGCAGTTGAAGGGAGCTGTGGGCGATTTGTGAGAATTGCACTGCTGATGGCGAAACGCCGAGTGGCACTGACATGGGAGAGCATTATGGCCCCACGACCAGACCATTGGGTAAAGGACCGCGCATATAGCAAAGAAAAACTCGAACTCTATGCGTAAGAGCTGCCTTCGTCTTCCAAACCCAAGGACATCTGGGAACCTCTGCGACATTATCTGAGCCCACAAATCCAGTCATTAACATTGAATTATGAAGGCTGATATTGATGTGCATGTCTGTTCCTTGATATGGCATAGTCAATGTAAATCACCTGTATCCCGCTAAACTATGAGAAGAGGGATTGGTCAATCACATGATTTTTGTTTGTTTGTTTGTTCTTTGTATTGCCTTGCACGGCATTGCTGATGTGTGGCTGATTTGAAAATCAATAAAGAGAATTAAAAAAAAAAAGTTAAATAAAAATGGAAATATGACATTTTACACCTCTATTTATTCTCAGAACACAAAATACATATTGATGAATACCAATAAAATCGGCAAAAAATAAATATGGATAAATACAGATGGAAATTTTAAAGAAATAACTACCATAAAAACAGGAGCCCTAATTATAATTGACACTAGTAGGGCCATTTCCCTTGCGATGGGCCAGTATTCCCCTAAAAGATTTGGCATCCCCTGCCCTGGCAACTACTACGAAATCCTCCCACTTCTCACACTCCCAGTCTATTTTATCTCTATATACTCCTCCTAGCGCTGATGGTGTCTTGCCTGATTCCAGCTTTTAGGCTCTGTATAAGAGCATCTCTTGAATTCCTGCAGCTGGCGTTAAACCACGCTCAGCAAGTCTGTCCCCTAGGGGCCCTGTGGACATCTTTGCTAATTGAGACTTTGAAGAATTCTGAAAAGATTTTCATTGGAATTGACAATAAAATCAGGATCTAGGGTTCGCGACCCCTCAGTGGCCAGTGCATCCTAGATGTCAGCTACCTGGTCATAGATCTGGACCAACAGATTTGGGTCTTTGCAAACAACCTCCCATTTTAAGGCCGGCTTGTTATTCAAGAGTCGAGAACAAGAGACAAGGGGGATCCTACTCACAAGGAACCAGGGTAATCAAATTAATAACAGAAACAATGGTTCCTGTGAAATAATATATCACTCTATACTGGTATGAGTGTGCACAATCGCAACGATAAGCGCTGGTTAATGGTGCGCTTTAGTTTTTTGTCAAAACTAAAGCGAACCATTAACCAGCGCTTATCATTGTATATAGATGCAGTCCATAGTCTGTACAATTTGAAATGGTCGACTTTATGAAATTTTGGGAACGAAGCACATATCTCACAAATATGTCACCAATGTTTTAAGTTCCAGTTTCACTGGGAACATTACGCACCATTGTTTTATTACGCTTTGTATATATTTGATAAATGTTTTCAAAGCATAACAAGCATTTGCAATGCAATAGGTCTCGCATTTACGTGTGTTTGAGGTATTGGCAAAAATAAAAGGCATTGTTATTTGCAATTTCAATAGCTCAAACTCGTATAAATGCGAGACCTATTGCATTACAAATGCTTGTTTATTTTGAGAGGGAGAGTATCTGCACTCCTCAAGAAAAACATAATACTGTTAATTAGAAAGTACTGCACTTCTCAGAAACGAGATGTAACAGTGAGACTAGAGGCTTTAATCCTGCTTATATAACTGACCTGTCCCAGTACTTGCTTCTCAACATCTGGTCACCCTAATCAAGTGACACATAAAGCTCTGAACTGTCACACACAAAGGTGATGTAAAAAAAGGAAAAATCACACATAAGCAGACTGAAATCTTGGCGGCTATGTGCTGATGACCGGCTGCGTTTGGCAACCAAGCGGCACTGGGGTGACGCTCAGGAAGCTTTGCTGCGGAGAGTGCTCCCTGACAGTGACACACTCAACTTCCGTGTGAACTAGACTACTTCTCTGACGAACTGCTGTAGTCACACACTGCCTCTGTAAAAGACGCACTAGAGTGGCCCGTGCTCTTCCAAAAGCAGTGGAGTACTTACCCAAGGGCTCCACGGTGAAGGCTGACATGGGATACATCTGGGAGCAGGGGAGGAATTCTAGGTGGCGGTTAATTTCGGGAACAGGAAGCGGCCAATTCCCCGGTGCCGGAGCCACATGATGAGCAGAACTCTGTGGATTTTATATACATTTGCGTATGTTTATGTGTTTATAGATTTTGCCTGACTGAATGTCACCTACATCTTCGTGAAGGAACGCAGATTAGGGAAAGCTTGATTATGTTGCACCTCATTGTCCATCACTTGCTAGAAGTGTGACAGTGAAGAGTTAAGCTTAAAAAATCTATAAATGGAAAAAAACAATTGCATTTTGAATATTAAGTAGATATGTTCATCGCAATATAGCCCAGTTTTCAGCTTCACCTTCGAACTCTTGTCTTGATAGATCAAAGTTAAAAGATGTACATTTTGTTTCATAATATTTCCCCAACCCTGGTTTCGTTGCACACAACTCTAGCTCTATTTGCCCTGTTTCTGGGTCTCAGCACTTTGAGAAAATACTCGTATATCAAGCTACCTATATAACGACACCGTAATAAAAAAGGGTGACACTTCAAGTTTATTGGTAATATGGAAGATTGGCACGCTGAAAACAATATTTTCAAATTAGTCACGCTCAATTGTATACAGTGGAAATAAAATAAAAAGTTAAAATGCTTTTTCCTTCTGATTATTATTCGATGGAAAATACAGTGTGTATCTAGTGAAAACAATTCTATGGTAATTCCAGGTACCAGTGAACATTTGTGCATTGGGTATCTCTATTTCTTACACATTTTCTTGTTGCAAAAATACATAATTCTGAAGCCATGTGCTGCGCGCTGGCAGCCTGGTACAGCAAGAATGTAAATTGAGGGAAGTTTCTGAATTATTCAGTAGCCTGTATTTTATTGGCCCGCATTGGTCCCAATAAAGATATTATTAATAATAAAAACATTTCCCAGGCTAGGCTTGGTGCAGGCTTGTTCGGGGGAGAGTGATGGGAAGGTGGAGGGCGGGCGGCTGCCCATTACATGGGCGAACAAGTCTTAACTTGAACTAACAATATTGCTGGCTGCGTGGGATGATTGATGCGCTTTGCAAAGGCCTAGATTGGTTTCATCTTTCTTCTGATGTTCTCACTGACTTGTTCTTAGTCATGTGCAATCACCGAGGCCACAAAAGGTAACAAATGTTTGATGTATGGCACTATTGCCGCTCTAGCCAGACTTGCATTCATTTGGTGTGTTTGCCTATGCGTGTGAAAGTGTGTCTGTGTGATGTGCGAATCTGTAAATGTGCTTATGTTTCTGTATCCCTGTGTAGGTGTCTGTGAGCGTGTGGGTGAAGGATGCCTGTGTGTCTGTGAATGTGCCTGTTTGTGTATGCGTAGAAATGTGTTGGTGTGGGGAGTGTGCGTGTGTGTGTTTGTGTGTGTGTGTAAGAGCGCGCCCATGCGTGTGCATGCGAGCTGCCGGGTCTGTGAGTGTGTGTATGTGTGAGAGAAATTTAGGGAGGCCGTGATTATATGTGTCTTTGTGTTGGTAACAGTTTCTGGATCTCAATGCTTGTGTGTGCGTGCTTGTCTTTGAGATTGTGTCCATGAACATATCCCTTTGAGGATGGATGGGAATGTATACTTGCGGACACAGCTTTCAGGCCACTAGACAAACTATCGAATGATCTCACTGGCAAAAAATGTGTAAAGATAGCACAGAACTTAGCCCTTGTCTTGGGACCGTTTCCATTATATGTGACAGCGACGGCAACTGTGCTAGGCCTGCAGTGTTGTTCTTTGATGGCGGATTGCTTTCTTCGTTCCTGGCTATGTCTGCACATCTTTCACTACAACATTATTAATATTTCGAGGCACGGTTATGAATTTATAGCATGCCAGCCCCCACTGAAGAAAATATGTCATAAGGTGCGTTCCATTTGTTTCCCAGGGAGAGAGGGAGAAGCCCCGTTCTTTTGCACCGTCTCATATATTACACATCACCGCAGCCCGGATATCTTAATCAGCGCTTGAAAACACATCCTTATCAGCCTGAGCTGTAAAATATTTATCCGAGGCCCAGGATTCGTGCGGAAAGAAGGGGGGAATGGTGAGCTTTTGATGGAAGAGCTTTGTGCCGCAGCCCTGTTCATTTTTGGGGACTTTTCTCGCAGCGCTGTTTGTTCTATTGAAGCGGATAATAAACAGACCAGTCGGCCGTCAGGTTCGCGGGGCTTCTCATCCAACATATAGACAGAATGTGAAACTGCTTAACACATAACTAGCAACTGTTTGTAAAACTGTATTCTTTGTAATGAAACCTGTTTTAATGTAAAGCGCTCCAACACCTTCGGGTAACGCCCGCGCTGTGTAGATGTAAATAAATAAAGCACATTGCAGAACTTTACCTCGTATGAATGGCACAATCGAAAAAGAGATGGGCGTGTTTGGGAGGCATGTCCGCGCTGTGTAGATATAAATAAATAAAGCACATTGCAGAACTTTACCTCGTATGAATGGCACAATCGAAAAAGAGATGGGCGTGTTTGGGAGGCATGTCGTAGTAGGAAGGGAGGGAGGGTAAAACGAATCTGAGTCTCAAGCAGGTATGGTGGAAACGTTTCCTGAGCAGGCCGGAGCGATGCGGTTGGCAGTTATCTCCCTGGCGGACTTGGAGGAGCCTCGAGTGTGGATCGCCAGAGGAGGCTTCGGTGACATTTATCGGAGCCAAAAATGGGGTTTGCAAGTGGCGTTGAAGGTTATGCGAGGAAGCAGGTATGAGGAAGTACCATCCCAAATGGTAAATAACACAGAGTAGGCTTGGTCACGGTTATGTGACTGGACCTGTGACTTGAAAAACTTACGGTGCTAACTCAACACGCTAACACCCAAAGCGGTCATGTCGGAAAAATAACTTCCTGATTCTGACGTAAACACAAGTGATTCAATGAAAACAGTGGGTGTACCGGCAGAGGAGGCTGGGTCTGTGCAGCAAAGCGGCCGTGCGGCCGCGAAAGTGATCGCGATCGCGATCAAAGCGGCCGCGAAAGTGAAAGTAAGCGCGGCGCGCGCGCCCGCGCACATGCACTGTAGCTCTAGGCTGGCCTGGTAGCACTTTTTGGAGCCCACATACAAAATGTCTCTTCGAGCCAGCGCATGCGCTGGGCTCAGCGAGACCTAAAAAACGACTGTGACAAACAGAAACAAAGGTGTATGTGGTCTCTTCTCCTTTTGACATCATCTTAACCCTAAAATTCCATTGCAATTGCGCACACTCATACCAGTATAGAGTGATATATTATTCCACAGGAACCATTGTATCTGTTATTCAAGAGTGACAGGGCAAACAGGACCACTCTGGTTGACAGTGGGCCCAGACTTGCTAAAAGACTGATGGAGAACATTATGGTCGGTGTCGTGAGGCTCAACAACCACCATGTCTATAAGAGATGGTCACTTCGGTAATGAAAAAATATGTAGTCAATACGACTCTTTTGTGACACACGCTTAAACGTGTGGGCACCACTGTGATTCGATAGGGACCTGCCATTGCAGGCCTCAGGGCCAAAATGGAGAGTTAAGCTCATCAGTTGATCAGCAGTGGGAGAACCTCTCATGGTGATACCCAAATCTAGCTCAGGAACACCCCAACATGCATCTTTTTCTTCTGAACGTTTGAGGGGCCCAGGGCTGTAGGGTTTGAAAGTGACATTGCAGTCACTTTCAAACCTTTTTTCAGACATGCAAAGTATTGGATATCCTGTTTGCCCCATTGGGCCTATTGTAAGCATTGAAGACATGGCAAGAAGACCCATCCTTAATTTATATATCCCGGGTGGGGGCTGCTCCTGGGTGCTTTGTGTTGAACCGGGGACTTCATCCCTCAGGCTGGTTCATGCAAGGAGGGACCCAAAACGGCCCCCAACAAAGAAAAGCTGTCACGCAATCCTGGCAGAAGAAGAAAGGGATCCAGGACCTTTTCCCAGGCCCCTGACGTAGACCGGAGGGGGGGGAAGCGCTCCTGCGCAACAAGGGTCCTGGGACCCACCCCCGGGCCTCAACAAGAAGAGTGGACTAAGGGGCTCCATTGCACTTTCCTCAACGGTAGTGGGCCTTTCCCCAGGGAAGAGCAGAATGGCCACTTCAAGCAACCACCTTGCCCGCATGGAGTGGGACCTTAGTGGTTGGTCTTATTGCTGCATGTTTTGTGGCCTAAGGTGGTTGAAGAAAAATGCAGACACATGTAAAGTTGTTTTACAGTGCTTTATTGAAATGTATTGCTGACAGTAAGTTTGTATCTATCATTTTATTAAGGGTGCAAGGCTTTATGTATTATAAAGGTTGCAGATTAAATTAACCCTGGGCGGTGAACTCTGCTCCGCTCGCGGAGCTTTCCGCATTCTGTGTTACGCGGAGCTTGCCCAGTTCTGACAAACTCCACCCCGCGGAGCGGAGTTTTTTTTACCTCGCTTGCATTCTTCAAAGTCAAGTTGATGACCGTAAGCGAGGAAAATCAACCTCCCGGCGAGATTTTTCCTCGTTTGCGATCACCAACATCAAGTTGGTGTGGGTGGAAAATCAACCTCCCGGTGAGATTTTTCAACTCAACACGGGGGGGTCAGGTTTCACATTGCGGGTGGTCGCGTATGCTCGTGACCGCTGCCGTTGAGAAACAGCCCGTTCGCGTTGAGAAAGCTGCAGCTCAAGTAAAAATCTACTCGAGCGGCAGACAAGGAAAGCAGGGATCGCTTGCGCAGCGCATGGTGCCGTTCGCGATGATTGCCCAGTGCGGACATGCATCCGCCACTGTGTAATCACCGCGAACGGCATTTTTCTATCATACTCTGCCGCTTGTGGAGCTCCGTGTAGTGCGGCGGAGTTTTGTTTTTGCACTTCGCGGTGTTCGCGTAGTGCACCTCCGCGAACTCCGCACAGGGTTAGATTAAATATGGTTACTGACCTGTCAGTGATAAAGTGACGCATTATGACATGCGGTACTTGGTCTTTAAATGGGACAGCTTTGATAATGCCTGTGGCGACCGGTAATTTTAGCAGGGAGAGGGCGGACGGGACACACACACACACACATACACACATACACACACACACCGACACACACACACACACAGACAGACGGACGGACACACACGCACGCACACACACATACACACAGACACACACACACACACACACACACACACACACCCTTTTCTGGCACTTCTAATAACTTTCAATTGCTTCTGTATATTGATCTTTGCAGCACATATATTTTATACAAGCATCACGCTAGTTCAATAAATATTGAAAACGTGTCTCTGTGTATTCCTTGTATAGTTCTCTGAGAGCACTAGACACAAGTGTCTCAGCAAAAGAGTTCTAGATCTGTTTCCAGGCTTCCTAGGGGACCAGAGAATTCACATTCAGTGGTTGCCAGAAACCATTTGCTACTCAATTAGGTTTAGGGGATCAATGGTGGCACTGTGAGCTAGCTGGTCTGTAAGACAACATATCCAGGGGGGTGTATAGAATCAGTCTGGAACCATCCCAACGTTTAAGCTGTCCACAAATGAGCAGTTCCTACCATGAGGGGGAAAGTACACAACATGGCATCGCCAATATTGGTTGGGTTCTTATTTAATGCATTGCCTGAGTAGTTCAATCGTATCTTCTCACAGACCCCTACTTATCTCCAAACCTGAGATGTTCGTGGTGGTAGGGAACATCCTCAGCCTAGTAGGTAACACCTATGTATGGCTGTGCGTAAATCAAGCTCGAAAGGATAATTTATTCACATTGTGTCACTGTCTCTGCAATTCATTCTGCAGAATATGTCTGACAGCAAGAAATCGGGCATTAAACATAGCCGGGAACTGCAGACATGGAGTTACTCTGAAACTTTCACAGCATGTTCTCCCGGCAAGAGGAGGAGATGTTGACTTTGTGGTCGATGCACACAAAGCATTTAGGGCAGAGGAGTTCTATTCTTAGGTTACATTTCAAGCTGCAGACAGTGCTACACAGCTATTTCACACCTACACTGCTACACTGAGGATGAAATACCGGATGAGTACACTCCATACGAAAATATAGAAACACCTCTCACTTACCAAGAACATATGAATTGGTTTAAAGGTTCCCTCCCACACATAACAGCAAATGTTAGATTCAGCAATGAGGTAGCTACATGGCCGGTCCTAGCCGGATACACACCACATCCTAATGGTAATAATTTGCCGACACAGAGGTGCGAACATTATATAAAGACTTAGTAACAATATACAGAAGTCATACACAGTTTGTAATGCAGACATTGACACTTAACCCTGCACGGGCTGCTCAAGCTGCACAGCCACAATTGGCTAACCCCGGGCATTAGCCCACAAACGCTAAATGCAGCCATGGGAAAAGTTCCCATCAGGCGGTAAGAGATTCCATTCTGGATTGCCCATAAAAATGAGTCAGCTTGAAGCAGTTTTCCCCATACGGGCCCACATGAAAACACAGAATATTAACTATTTGCTTTCTAATGGGAATGGCTCCCCCAGTGGAAGACTGCACCACATGCGGTACAGGCTTTGCTGCAGTATATAGCAGAACACATGGTATACCTTCTCTGGTGAGTTTGCCTGAGGTGCTAAAACAGCTCCAGAATGAGTACGGGGCAGCATCTGGCCTGGATTTGGTGATAAAACTAATGGGCTATTTTGCATCAGTATCTGCTATTATGTATTATATTAACAAAGGGGTAGCAGCAGCATTGGCTGTACGCCAATGCCTAAGGGATTTGACTGTTGCACAGCAGGAGCGCGAATTAACCAAAATTATTGAAGAAACCTATGCTTCGCTAGGTAGAGATAATTTGGAAGCCAGACCTGGTAAACTACAACTAAAGCGTAAATCTGAAAAGGATAACTCTAAGCAAGCACCCGATTCTTTAACAAAGAAGAAGTGAGATAATAAACAAAAAAATAATAAAGGTAAGACAATATCACAGGGTGGGTCTCCTCAACAGGAAGCCTCTGAAAAATGATCTAATCTCCGAAACCGTAATTATATTGACCGCCAGACAGGTGTCAAGATACTGATACACGTTTCTCCAGTTCCTTTCAGGAATCATCCAATAAACATTCGGAGAGAGGTAGAAGGTCAGAGCGCAGATCGGTGGAGCACGTGAAACCAAAGTAGGGCTCACATCGCTCATCTGACTACATAATAAAACAGGAACATAAACAAAAACCTTCCAAGCCTCAATAAAAAAGAAAAAAGTATCCGGTCTGAAGGTCAGGCATGCCCCAGATATAGAGGATTCTGCTTCTGAGGGGGAATGAGCAGTGACAATGCTAGACAGTGCAGCAGAAGTCACGATAGTTCGCCAGAGCCTGAAGGATTGTCTAGTTAGAGTAGCACTGAATGAGTATCTCACGGTGGAAACACTTGATACAATGGTGAGGGTCCCTTATCATTTATATGAAAACAACTATGGTTGAAAGGGGGTGTGCCCAGGTTTATTAATGTTCTCGTTTGGGAGGACTTGACACAAGGTTACGATATTAGTTTGGCTCAAAAGGATTGGCCCCCTGATTTTGTAACGGATTGCCCAAACGCAGAAACTTTAATTTTACCTGCTTTCTCAGACCTTGTTCCAGAATCAGTGAAACATTCATACACCAAGAAGTGGGAGCTAGCGCTAGCTCCTGCGATATATATTGAAACCATGTGGGGTGGGATGACGGTTCTTCATATCATGAAATACAATTGAGGACAGCTGTAGGAAGCTGGCTCTGTATATACTATACCAAAGTGAGGTATAGTGTTCACAGAGTCCAGTAAATCCCCAGAGGCTTAAGTAGATAATACTAAAAGCTTTAGTTGTGGTAGTGTGGTCGAGCAGTTAGGCTTATCAGAGGGCTGTGTTAAGCATTTGCTGTACACGCTCAGGCAAGAAATTATTACACACACTCAAAGAATGAATCCAAGACCAATTGTTTTGTATAAAAAGTTATTACTTTGTTATTTTATTTTAGAACCAAGAGGAACTCAGTTGCAGGTAAGTAACAGTTTCAAGCATAGCAATAATACTATTCAAGATGCAGTAGAAATTGTTTTGCAAGGCAGTAAAAATGCTTTAAAGTACTAGAAATACTTTGGTATTGCCAATCAGTAACAGTAGAACTTAGCAATTGTAGAAAATAGACATTTAAATGCAACAGGCAGAAATTCAATGCAATATTATGGAAGGAAAACAGTTACATGCATTTACCGGTAAGTACTCGGCGTACACATCCAGTCCTCGGGAGTTAGGACTAACATTGGGCATGGGTCAGCTCAAGGTAGGTACTGCACCACCAGCGGCACTGGGACGGCCGGGTGAAGAGGTCACTGAGCCCGATGTTAGTCAATGGAGACTGGGGGCACCCACCAGAGGTGCAGTTTGCATGTAAGTACCTGCGGTTTCAGGGCTCAGGCCCCGGGGGTTAAAGCAAGCATGAGGGGCCACAAGGCAGCACTAACCTTAAACCACCAGCGGCACAGGTGTGGCAGAGTGCGGGGTGCGAATCAGCATCAAGCGCCCAATGCTTTTCAATGGGGAATCTCGGTTGCCTAAAGAGGCTGCAGGCTTGGCCCAGGAGGCTGGATAAAGGTGGCCACTAGTTGAGATGTCGAAGGAAGGCTGGGCACCGTCGGCTGGGCAGAGGATGCAGGGTTGCACTTTGGTGTCGGATTCTCTTTAACAGAGACCCAGGTGCAGAATGGGCAGAGGTCGCAGTTCTGCCTGGAGTCCTTGAAGTTGTAGCTTTCTGAGCAGGACCGCTGTCCTCAGGAGATCTGGTCTTTGTTGAAGAGTGGCAGTCTTCCTGGGGTTCGTGGAAGTCGCTGGCGACAGGAAAGATGTCCTCTTCTTTGTAGGCTCTTTAGCTGGAGACAGGCCAGTAGGGCTGGAGCCAAGGCAGTGGTTGTCTTCAGGCTTTGCTGCACAGTGTCTTCTTCGTCCTTCTTAGTAGGTTGCAGGAATCTGAGGACCAAGGTTTGGGAGTGCCCCTAAATAATGAATTTAGGGGCGTTACAGGTGTTGGCAGATGGTAGCCAATGGGCTACTTGCCTTTAGGGTTACTGCACACTTTGAGCGTCACCTCCCTTTGTGGATGGGGCATCCCCTAACCTGATTGGCTAAAATCTCCCCATTCAAGATGGAGGATTTTCTAAGGAGGGGGTCATGCAAAAAGGGGCACTTTTCTAAAACAACCCCCAAACCTCAAAGTCAATACCCAATTAAACATGAAGCTAAAAATCAAGTTAGGGAAATCTTATATTGTATATTTAGGAGATTTGCACAGCTCTGCCCTCAGCCTCTATTTTTATATTACACACAGAGATTAAGTAACGTTTTATCAAGGATAGTGTCCGAATGGCACCTCTACTTCTTTGGGTCAGTATATGGAAAAATCCCCAAGCCACATTCTGCAGAGATCATTTCAGTCTGTCTCCATCTGGATAATTGGGGCTCTATACCATGGTTGAAATACATCGACACAACAAGTGCTGTGGTTGTCTCCGTTGTTCTTGTCTCTGATTAGGTTACAGAAAGGAGACAAATCTAGGCAAAAAGGTCTCTTTTTGGTATGTTCTGCTGAGGTAAGAACGCAGAAGGAGCTTGCCAAGAGCTCTATCTCGACTTACTATCATATCCTTGCCAGCTCAGAGTCTGTTCTTTATCTTTCTCTTGAACTAACGCAATGGGAAAGGTCCCTTCTCTTCTGTTTTAGATCAGGCTCGGTATGGCGGCGTATCAGTTTTAGAATGCCCACTGACGTCTTGGAAGGCCCCTCCAGGGCTTGTTCTTGTGATGGGGTTTCCTTACAATCACTAATGCATTACATCCTTTTTTGGTAATTATTTTAGTTATGCCTAGAGACTCCGCTTTTTAAATCCTTGGGGTACCAAAGCTGTGAATAGGCCTTGCACAAATCGCAATCATTAAATACTCCAATTATCTGTGTCAGGGTGTATTCTTTCCATAAAGCAGCTGTTTTAGCTAGGAAAACTATGGACGAATAGTACTGACTGTTTTAAAATGTTTTATTCTGATTTTCGATATTTACTGTACTTGATTAGTTCATATTTTATAGTTGCACCATGCACTTTATATGTGGATATGCAAATTGTTTTAAAGGACTTATGTGCTGTAGTTTTATTTTGTTGTGCATTAGCTTTTATGCTTTATGGTTATTGGATCATTTATCTTATAAATTATGTTGAGGTTGATGGAGTTATTTCTTTTACAACCATTTAATTGCTCTGTATTGTTTCTGTCTTATATGGCCATGTACGGCCGAATAAAGAATGAAAGTTAGGGAAATCTTAGAACAACTTGAATACCAAAATATAATAGAAAATTGCACCCCATCTATGAACAATCCTTTGTTTCCAGTAAGGGAATTGGACCATTCATTTTGTCTAGTATTATATTTCTACCACTAAAACAGAGCTACCTGCACATTTGCAGCATAAAATGCACACAGTGCTGCTCAAATGAATAACATTGTGCGGAAGAAATACAAAACAACACTAGATATCTCAAATCGTTTTTTCTGCCAGCATTTAGCGTCTGGAAGCAGATATTTGACCGCCTTCAGTGTGCTAGGCTCTCAGAGGCAATTCTGTTGATTGCCCTAGGGGCATAAGATTGCCCCAGGCTGCTTTCAGCCAGAGTGACAGATCTGTTGGTGACCAGGCATTGTCCTATGTCGATGACATTTAATTGATGAATGATGTCCTTATGGAACTCTTGACCATAGTGGATCGCATAATATTGGGATTTACTCCCATGGGCTACAAATTCAATTTAAAAAAATCGAAAATTGCCCACCTCAATGTCCATTTGTCTGGGTTATGAGCTGTCAAGGGAAGGCAGAAGCCTCTTGACACACTACCTAGAGAAAGGTGGGCTCCTTCAACCACTGACAACGCTGAAAAGATTACAATCCATTTTGGGAATTCTAAATTTTGGCAGAGCATATATTCAAGACTATGGGTTAAACTATTTTACGACTTGATACGTCCTAACTTTTCAAGTACACATTGGACACAGGAACTTACAAACACTTAACTTTCCGTACAAGCTGACATAATTACATCTAAACATTTACACATGTGTGAATTCAGCGAACCTGGTGATCTGCGTCATCGCGGGTACATCTGGATACATATATGCATGGTTCCCGGTAGCATGCGCGCCTGCGCTCGCGCGCACACTATCTTTCCCTAGCGCGCACACTATATTGCACAGCGCGCACGTCTCTGCTTCCTGCAAAATTCAAAGACTTTTTGCTGCCCACAGCCTCTTAAAATACGAGTGCTGTGAAAAGAATGAAAGGTATTTTTATTGGTGCTGAAATGCAGGGAGAAAGTCTGGTGAGTTTGCAAAGCGGGGCAAAGGCCAGCTGAAACAAGACTTCAAAAACGGTAGACCTTCCCTGCCATGGGCCTGTGGAATGACATAACAGAGACATGCCGTTTGTGCTATTCTTGTCGGGAGTGGAGGAGCCTGAAAGGCTGCAAAGATTATTCAGAAGTGCAGCAGCATCCAGGTGCACATCCAGAAATGTTTGTTTTATGTGGCAATACATCTGCACGATTTGTGTTTGTTTGTCGTTGTTGAACAGAGTAAGGCTTCGGATTAGCAAACTGTTAATTTCTGCAAATCTGCCCAAGGTTTGCAGCTGTTTAAAAGTGCCCAAAAATAAAATGTAGTGTGATACTGACGCAAATACTTTATTTCACAGAGTTTCCCGTTTGTTCTTTATCCCATATTCGAGCATTTTAAATGCTTTCATTCAGAATGTGCGCTCACTGCTTTTAATTGTCATTAGTTGTACCAAAATTGCCAAGCAACATACATTTCATGTGACAATGCTGGAAGCACAGGTGCTCAATAAAAATCAATATGCAGCCATCCATTAATATTGACTTGACAGTGTAGGTGCATATTCCATCCTCTACTGATACGCCCTACTAATGTGTCAGTTGGACTGTAAAGCCTGAACTACTGGCGCGCCAAGCTTGACACAGGCACCTCTGCCTGGGCCTGTTGAGTAAACCGAGGATCACTTACCACCTCATCCTGCTGTCACCTGCACCATGATATCCTTCCCAGCCCCTGAGTCCCTTCTAAGTACCACATAACCCCTCTCAGGTGAATGGCGCTCTCTCCCTCATTCGTGCAACAGCTTGTCACGGTGCTGGTGGCTGCATGTGTAAGTCACGGAGGAAGTGTTGTTGGTAGTGGTGGGGGAGAGGAAGGTGTGAGCGGGGTGGCTTTGTGTCTGATTAGTGGCCCAGGTCACTGCATTGGGTGCTGATCTGTACTCTCCCATTGATCATTTCTTTAACATCATGGAGCCTGGGCTTGCATGACAGTCCTGCAGTAGCTTACTCTATTGCACCTCTGCATACACAATTATGAGAGTGTACTGTAAGCAGCACTCACGTTGTCAGAACTGCCTGTCAATCTGCCAATCACAAGCCTGTGGTTCTAAGTAAAAACGTTTTTTAGCGAGAACGTGACGCAAAGGTACTGGAGCTCTTTACATGAGCACCAGTTAAGTTACACAAGGACACGTTCATGTTTTTGTTACGCACAGTGAGATTAAGTGATTGGCCCAGAACCACAGGATGTTGAGCCAATACAGAGACTCCAAGCTGGTTTCCCAGCTCCAAAGTCAGCAGCTCTGGCCATAATGCCAAAATCTCCTTATGCCTGAAAAAATGCATGTGTCCTTGTGTAATATAACTGGTGCTTGTGTAAGCTCTCCAATACTTTCAGATTAAGCAGGGCCGGCTTTAGGGCTGGTGGCGCCCTGTGCAACAATGTTTGTTGGCGCCCCCCAATGACCACCTCCATCAGGGATTCCCTCATTACCACCCTTCAACAGTGCACCTCAAGTCTCCATAACTACTTTCTCATGGATTCATTAAATTAGTTTTATAGCAACACTCATACCAGTGTAGGGTGTCAGAGCTTTTTACATCACACATATTACACAGAGACAATCAATCCAGTGCCGTAGCTAGCCTTTTGGCTGCCTGTGGAGGTCACTGCGTTTTCCGCTCCGTGGCAGTCGACTGAAGAGTAGGGGGGAATTGCTACCCCTAGATGGCAGGTAAGAGCGGGATAAGCCGCCACTGCCAAAACTCATGCGAACCACCCCTCCCCCCCTTGCTATGCCACTGAATCAATTATACGTGTGTAAATCGGTATGGGAAACATTACATAAGACAGAGGACTACAATAGGAGTCATGTTACCATACATGTAGGCAGTATAGTTTAAGACTTGCTTGGTCTAGAAAAGGACAAAATTAGAATATAAAACTGAACACCGTGGTTGGGGGTTCTCTTTAATAATAAGAATTGATTTCTGCCCCAATCAACCCATTTTGCAACATTAGGATAATAGAGGACTGGGGATAAAATCGTAACGCTCTAACCTCTACCATGCAGCTCTTTGATGACAGTTAATTGCTCACTGTTCTACATCAGGATATTAACTTAAAAACTGCAATTAAGAATAGGATCTCTCTGACAAAACGGTAGACATATTTACATGATATGCTCTTTGAGATCTGCATGGTACACATTCTTTGCAGCAGGCACATTAACCCTCTGTGCTACCTTACGATGAATAAAAACTTCCACAAGTGAAAGTTCCGATCTCTCTGTTTAGAAAAAACATGAATCACCGGAGTTATCGTGACATGTTTATTGTTGCCAAAAAATTGCTGGAAGCAAAGAATGCGGCAGCAGGTGCATTTAAAACTATAATATATGTTGCACTGTCACAGAACCAGCCCTGCCTAAAATTTACTTTGTTTCAATTCACAAACTGAAAGTGAATTACACAACATTTAGCTGATTTAGACTATCTCTAGCAATCAAGGCGGCAAGAAGACATACTGATGGTGCGAGTAGAGAGCCGAGCTCTGCTCTGTGTGCTTAGATCAATTAAAGGAAATTCCAAAATGTTAACGTGAAACCTTTTATTTTATTTTCTGACTCATAAGCAAAACAAATGTTCACTTTTACTGCAGCTCATGGGTGGGCATACAAGTGTGCCTCCTGATCTATTTAACACTGTCTTATGTTTCTAGGAATATTAATGTCCTGGAAAAGAAATCTTTATGTTCAACAGTGCAGGCTTCTGGGCAATGCGACTGGCGCCGATTTCAGAGCCCAAATGGCGCCCTGACCTTGGCACCCGGTGCGGTGGCACAGCTCGCACCGCCCAAAAGCCAGCACGGAGATTAAGACCGCCTATATAAAACCAAATGAGTGGCACAGAAGAGTGTAAAGCTTTGCATGTCCACTGAGAAGAGGAGTGAGCTGGAGCTAGAAATGAGTACTGAACTTGAACTATGAAATGTCATGTGCAGCACTCACCCCCTTTCTCCCATTAGCAAAGGCCCAGGGCCAAAAACAACTCTAGATGCCCTTCAAAGATCCAGGCTTTGGAAATGTCTGCTGGGCTAGCAACAAACCTGTCAAGTCTAAGACTGACCCTTTCCCATTCTCATTATCTTTCAGACCAATAGGCCTGATGGTCCCTATCCTGTGACGCATGCGGTGGCCACTCCTACCACGAGAGACAAGATAGGATAAGTTAAGATAGGACAAAAGATGAGCACAAGAGGTGTGGATGGAAAGTCACAATGTGCAATTGAACAGATTGATGATAAATGCCAATAAAGTTTGTTTAAAGAAATAAATAAATGAGGTGTGGATGGAAAGAAAGAAAAATAAGGAAGAACAAGAGGAGATAGCAGCTTTGTAGGTATTACAAAGAAGGGTAAAAAGAAATAGAGAAGGATGAAATTATCGACAAGAAGAAAAGAAAGGGAAAGAAGAAGCTAGGGAAAGAACCTGAGTTGTAACTAAGGGAAACATCCATATTGTATTTAGCTATGTACGTATCTGTCAACAAGAACAAGGAACCCCTTTCTCCTACATCCCGCATGATTGGCTATCAGTTGATTTCTTCAATTATTTTACCTAGGGAGAAAGATGACCAGTTTACATCTGATTCATCGGTGATGCATATATTATAAGGCCATACAGCAGTGAGTGCCATCAGAACAGTAGGAGACACCTCACGTAGGCAAACACTGTTTGCCTGTTGGCTAGCTATTCCTTGTGGCAAGGTTTCCCATCATCAGCATACTTCTATGCGTGCAGCGATGCTTTTCATTGTATTAGGAGCCATGTGACAGGGAAACCTAATGTGGGTTTCTGTATCTATCCATACAGCTTATTATGTCCAGTCCTCAGTGTCAGAGTGTTGCTGTCCATTCACTAAGTCTGATGACAACCAAACTAAAAATGTGTCAAAGGTACTAATATCATTCTTTATTTATAAAAACCCAAGGCAAGGGGTTAAAACCAGAGTAACTTATGAGCGACAAACATGTTTCATTGCCAGAGGATTTTGTGGTAATTTTGCCAGGGCAACAGGACCACAGCATCATCAATTACTTCACCACACCTGCACAGGGAGAAATAAAGGGGAAAGGGGTAGAAGAGGATCAGAATAATGTATGTAGTGATAAAGTAACAACGGCGAAGGAAGATGGGGGTATAGAGACAAGGGAAAAGAAAAGAATCAAAGACAAAGCAACAGAGAAATGAGAAGAAAGAGAAGCAAAGAGTGGAGAGAGGCATGGAGAAAGTGAAAGCAGTAAGTGGTAGGTGAGATGAGGGAAAAAGAAGGGGTGGAGGAACACAGTGGAGAGAAATATAACAAGCATTTGCAATGCAATCGGTCGACCTTTGGGACTTTATATGTATTTAGCTATGCAGCACATTAGCCTGGGTGCTGAAACATCAACTGTTCTTTAACATGGAGGGAAAATAAGCACCAAACTGTGTGACATGCCAGGTATGGGAACACATGGAGAGAAATATTGCCTTTCATCAGGAAATAGTATAGTCCAAAGCTCTGTTTTTAATTTAAAATCAGGGCCTTCGGTGGTCATATCACTGAAAATACAAGATTTGAAAAAAATATTATTGTCTACGGGTGCTCATTGAAGACAATTTCTATGGACTGGAATCTAGAGAATGCTAAAGTGATTCTGGTATTTTACTGACCTCTGCTGGTGGTTTTCTATCAAGAAAGTTAAATAGAGGCAGTTGAACAGAAAAAAAGTCCCTAAGTGGCCAGACAAGTCCTAGGGCAGATCTCCAGAGCCCACAAAGTACATACACATATAAGTATATACAAGTACATGCACATATAAGTATATACTAAAGTATATACAAGAGGTCTTGAATGCTCGACCTAAAAAGGGGTAAAATACAAAAAGAAAACGGAAAAATGTAAACCTGGGGGATAAAGGAGTAGTTAAGAGGAGTGGCATAATGAGTGGATAAAAAATGTATCCGATTATAAAATGATTAGAAGAGGAGGACTGAGAAAGAAGAGTCATTAAATGATTGTGTCCACAACGCACCCTTAGATATGCCCCTAGCTCCACATCTAGTCCACAGTTCAGTGGGTTGAGTACCTGCACTTATTTTTCATCATTGTAGATTCAGCCTCATAAACACTATGAAGTCTAAACTGAGAAAAGGTCAGGAGGAAAATCACTTGGGCATGCTGATCAGGACAAAAGCCTACCTTTTGAGTAACAAAGTTGAGCTTGATAAAGGTTACCAGCAATGGAAGAAGGGCCAGGACCGGTGAAAGAAGTAGGCATGTCACACATCTCGTGTCAGCACTTGACTTGTCTGAGCCACCCTTTGCCACTGTCTGTTTGTCCAGGATGTGCACATTTTACGGACTGCCTTATAGCAGGGACACAAATTGTTAGGTGGTAAATCAGCATGTTAATGTGTTATGTAATTGTCAAATTGCTAAATGTATATATCCTTGTATAGTCTCCCAACATTCCCCCGCCAAATAAGCAATTCTCCAATTGAGAATATTCAATAAAATCTTATTATATTGCTACCTTCTGAGTCCTGTCCTTTTTTAAACTAGGGGTGCAGGTGCCACTAGAGTAAACAAATCATGTCATGATGATCTGTATCTACATTGCAAAACTGTCTGAAGACTATTAAATGGAGCTATATTTGTGAAATACTCCTGTTTTCGCTTTCATTGTAAACAAAGGTTTTGAGTTGTAATTGCCAGAGATTTATATACTCAAGTGCTGCGCTGGCATGCTTGGTGCACAAAGCCTTGGCTGAAGCGCACAAAGATCTTGCACTGCCGCACACAGAGGAAATAAATTAGAGGGAACATTGCATATATGTCACGTTCAATGAAGGTGACACAGTACCTATTGCACATAAGTCACATTTATAAACCAATGCTAAAATGCGTTTTGCCCTTACTGAAAAAATACTGACAGCAGTACAGACTGCTGTAGTGAGGAAGAAAGCACTAGCACTGGCTCTGGGTAAACACATAATTGACGTGACCCCCGTGCCAACCTTGGAGGCCTTCACCAAAGCAAGTGTTCAGAACGCTAAGGCTTTACATCCATACTGCATACAATGGGCTAACTCTCTCATTGCATCAGATGTAGATTACAGATTTTATTTACACTTCAAACACAAGCTTTTGTGCAGTATGAACATGAATATTCTCTGCCCAATGAAAAAATGCCTCTGGATCGCTATCACTACATCATATATACTGATGGATCTGCCCAGCCTGCCATAGGGACAAAGCACCAATACTCAGCAAACATAAAAGGGTATATGCATGATGGAGAATTCAATCCTGAGAAAACCTACACACAGTCACTATGTGACTGCATAGCGCAGCTGGCAGAGCTAAAAGTTCACTGATCTAAATATCGGAAAAAAATATCGACTGTAAAAATATTGACTCCAAGACTTTAACAGGTAAGTACAAAAATATTGAATCAAAAATATCGAAGTAAAAAATATAGATGTAAAAAATATCGATTTAAAAATATATATTAAATAAATATATAGTAAATATATTAAATATTATTTTTAACAAAATTAATGACATTTAATATACGTTAACTAAATATAACAACTGTAATTGAAAAAAATATAAACACACAAACATCAAAATTTATACATATTTAATATATACTTAAAAATAATTTATTAACGATTAGCTTTATTTAATTTTTAAACTTTACAATTATATAAAAATAAAAACATATATATATATATATATCAATAATTTGAAATAAAAAAAATCTATGATAAATTAAAACATTAAACTATTAAAAAAACTAAACTTACATTTCCCAATACAATAAGTGCAACATTAGGGAAAGTGTTGGATAGCGGAATAATTACATTTTCTATTCCAACTCCAGTGAGTGCAACAGTAGGGAAAGTGTTGGACAGCGAAGGGGTAAAAATTACTATTCCCACTCCAGTGATAGCAACAGTAGGGAAGTGTTGGATAGTGGAGGGGAAACAATTACAATTCCCACTCCAAAGAGTGCAACAGTAGGGAAAATGTTGGTTAGCGGAGGGGTAAAAATTACTATTCCCATTCCAAAGAGTGCAACAGTAGGGAAAGTGTTGGATAGCGGAGGGGCAAAAATGACTATTCTCACTCCAGTGAGTGCAACAGTAGGGAAAGTGCTGGATAGCGGAGGGGTAAAAACTACTATTTCCACTCCAGTGAATGCAACAGTAGGAAAAGTGCTGGATAGCGGAGGGGTAAAAACTACTATTTCCACTCCAGTGAATGCAACAGTAGGAAAAGTGCTGGATAGCTGAAATGTAAAAATTACTGTTCCCACTCCAGTGATTGTAACATTAGGGAAAGTGTTGGATAGTAGAGAAACAAAAATTACTAATAACACGTAAACAATTGAAAAACAACAAAAAATATTAAATATATTAAACCTATAAAAAAAACACTTTTTATTATAATATTCATTAAATATAACAAAAACCTACAAATAATATATAAAATAAATTTATAAATAATAATTATTTTAAAGTAGCAAATATTAACAAACAAAAAAATTATTTAAAAAATAAATGTATTTATTTTATTTCCTACCCGATAACACCACACCAATAACAAAACACCAAAATTTTTCATTGAATGTATTTCCATAATTAACATAATTAATAATCAATTAAAAAATGGTATTAATATCTGCCACCACCACCTCTCCCTTTTAGGCTGAAAGAGCGTGTTTTCTATTTTGGCTGAAAAGGGCATATTTTGTCTCTCCTTGGTTACATCTTTTGATTCCAATAGGGTTACTTTTTCTGGCGCTCTGGATAGGTTTAATGAAGCTGGTACTCAAACCACATGCATCATCACACCATGAACGGATTGAACTTTTCCTGGTGAACATTACAGCAGTTCCAGTTCCAGGGGGGATTGTTTGGGATAGGTCATCATATGATGTATATGGCCCCACTAAATTGTTACAAATTCCAGATTTGTTCAAATTTTTTTTTAAATGATGTCATTACCCGTTGTGCTGTTTCTGATGATTGGGAAAGTAGTACAGTGCATGGATTGCTAGCTCTAGAACATTCAGCTGTGTTTTCCTCTGGTGAATTGTATGATGGTACATCTAATTATGATGACATGTTTTTTTTCAGCATTATGGTCATAATTTTGTGCATAAAGCCAGTGCTCCACGTGCTGTTTACAATTACACTCAATGGGAACATTGCCCTACACCTCCAAGGGGTAGTTCAAAAACATTAGCACAGAAGTTTGCATATTTTCTGGTTATGACACATCTGACCCGGTCTCATATTATTATAGTCTTGCACCAAACGCTGCAAAGATCAATATGCTAACACCAGGCTGATATATTCTGCATCTATAGCTGTCTGTACAGAGTTTTGGCTTCTGGAGGGACACTATAGATGTAAAATCTATGTGGGTTACAAGAGACTGGCAGGTTCAGGGAACTGAGGCTTTGTTTAGAGCATGCTTCATACCACAACAAATTGTATTCTTGAAAAAGATTGTGCAACAAACATCATGTCTTGGAATAGCTAAAATTAAAGACTTGAACACGCTACGAATTCTCACATTTTCAAGATTTGACAATTGGCAACAGTTTACAAACTTCAGTGAAGAGACATTAGATGCCATGCTACGTAATGGCACATACAATTCATCTGACCTCAATTGGAAGGGATGGTTGGTTTGGCCACTGAACAATAACGGGTATCAGGCGCGATTCCCAGGTAACTCCAAGGGGTTCAAGACTGATAGACCTGACATGCGTTATGTACAATCTGAACATTCGGGGCTAGTGACAACTTACAGTGTTGGGAAGTTGTGCCTCGATTGGCTAATAACCGTGACACTGTCCCAGGTGAAAAACACTTTTCCCTTTTGTCTGATGAGCTGGATATCAGGGACTTTTTATTGGGTCCCCGGAAGCCATGTCAAAAGTGTTTCTTGTATGCAATATACAATGAGATATGGAAGGTTTCTCATCAGGATGTTGCTGAAAGGCTGCATGGAATTGCCAGTGTTAATATAGAAAGGCGTTGGCAGTGGTAGACAGCGGTATGACCACCTTATCCTTTAGCATATACTCTTTGAGCAACATAGTGTCGTCTGCAATAGACATTATACAGCAGTCCGTGTCCGCATTATAATATGGACAGTCACAACTTAGGTCTATTATACTATTGAGCTGGACTCTTCAAACATTACGTTCTGGCCACAGGCCATGGATAACATATTAACACCACAATCACAAAAGAGCCCCACGATGAGTGGGGAAGGGAACAAGAGGTGCAGGGTTCTAGGAGCTAGCAGCCTCCAACAATAAATGTTAACCACACCAAGAGCTGCTCCTAGTGTAGTGACCACTGTGAAGTTATGGTTGAATTGTGAGTGTAGGCATCTCACAAAATGTGATGGACTGGTCTCACACACCATCTGGTGTCATGCTTCATCATTGACCAGTCCTCGCCCTCTAAAACCTTGGTTTGATAGAGGGCGGGCATACACCTAACAACAGGGATGCACTTCTAAACTAAGTGGGGGCCCGTGAGAAAGTGAGTGAGAGTAAAAATCATTATAGTTATGAAATTGTGTTTTTAATGTGACTGGTAACTATATGATATTAAAATCAATGGACGGTGTATGGGGAAATAATTGTCCCTTAACTGTAGTGTGAGCGGTCGACATGTTTCTGCCAATATGGCCCAAGTGGGACCAGGGCATTCATCAGGACCTAAGTATAAGGAATGGGGGAGCTCCGTTCTTACCAACTGGTGGTAGGAAGATACCACTGTGCGGGTGTGACCTGTGTCACTCTCCACTTTAGAAATGGCTTCTAAGTTCAAGCCTGGAATAGAAAGTACAAATAGAATATGTTACAACATAACTGGGTCACGAGAGGATACTGAAAACAATACATGCACTGATTCAGTTAAATGTGAGTGACTACTCATGTGACACGTGACACTCTATGTGTGTACACCAATGAAGAATGATAGAGTGAGATAAAATCTCATTGATCTTACCCTAAAAAACAAAACTACTTGCCCCATGAGAGGAGGGGAGAGGAAAACTCCTGTTGTCAAACCCTGTAAGAAAAACATACAGACCGCAATCGGCGTGAATGGTAGTCTCAGTTAGGTGATTCAAAACAATGGTAAATAAGTCACAATCATACATGAAAAGACTTAAAACTGAAAAGCAGCCATCCTGCATCCAAACACACTCTTACTGCCTCAAGGAAAATTTTCCACGGTGCTCCTAGGTGAAAGCTCTCGGTCCTCCCCGATGTTGGAATGAGGAAAAAAACGCTGTGCTTTTTATAGTGCGATCTACTAGTTTAATTGATGTACAGTGGACCGGCACCTCGGCAAGTATCGTCTTTCCCGCGATTTCCGGTGTCCTAGATCGCCTCTGCTTAAAAGGCAACTAGTGCCTGTTCTTTAAATGGCTGTGGTTCGGGCATGCTCAGTATACAGAAATGAAGCCCGAACAGCCAGTGTGTGGGTGCGCTCAGGTGGTCGGAGGGAGCGGTTAGTGAATGTTCCATCCCCCAAAGTGCGCAAAAGCAGCTATTGTCAGTGAATGCTGCGCATGCCTATTGTTGCCATGTGAAGCCGGGTTCCGCCCAGACGCAGGAGCAAATGCTATGAGTCAAAGCATGACGGCTACGCTGCGCATGCCTATTGCAACAAAATGAAGCCAAGATACACCGCTAAATGGGCTCATGCGTTAATCGCGGAAAGTACGAAGAAGCTGACTGCCCGTGCAGCTGGTAAAATAGTTGCATAAAGGCGGCACATAAAGAGTGAGCGCTGAGTGAAATATCTGGAGATCTGTGTTACAAAGATACAGGAGTGCATCGTTTCTCTAAAAAACCTTACATATAAACCACGGGGACTGGTGTTAATAACAGTGCAAAAAGCAAAGTTGGTCCCAAAGAGTAAAATACTCAGAGCCTAGCATTTGCAAAGCTGTATTGCTCAGAGCCTGTCATTTACGAGGTTGGCCAAAAACCTAGTGGTGGTGCCCAGTTACTGTAAGTTAGTTAAAAAAAGCACTTGTGGTGAGCACGTAAAATAAGGCGCCAAGATGTAGGATTACCGTGGTTATTTGTATATATCAGTAAAATGATTGAGGTGGAGGTTATGCCTAGTTGGCAAAAAAACCTGAAGATTAGTAATTGGGAAGGCAGAGTTTGCTGGGAGTACCAGAGATGTAATTAGTTTCTCTTGGAAATTGTTGAATTTTCTACAAAGTATGGTGTCATGAGATTTTTTTACAAAGTGTGGTGTGGTAGGTTGCTGATTAACGTCCCATTTGTAGCCACGAGATCTCATCATTGAGCCCATTTTCCCAGGATCGCAAGCGATAGACCCATCGTTGCTCCCTGACATGTAGGGCTTTTGTCAGGTCAGATTTGCGTTTTTTCATGACCTCCAGGATAACCCATTTGAGGTCAGTGTCTTTGTGATTTTGTTCAGAAAAGTGACGTGTCAGTTTAGTACTGGTCTTTTTGCACCTGATGGTGCTCTGGTGTTCGTTAATACGGACCTTTATTTTCCTGGTGGTCATGCCCACATACCTGAGGCCGCAAGGGCATGTTAGGAGGTACACAACATTCTCTGTGTTGCAGTTGCTGAATTCTCGTAATTGCCAAGGTTTTTTGGTGCTTATGTCCACCTCCTTTGTGTTGGTCGTGAGGTTGCAAGACGTGCATCCACCACAGGAGAAGTGGCTCACTGGTCTTGGTTGATTCCAAAGTGTCTGCTGTTCTTCTCCTTCAGGGGGCATTGTTTTGGTGTGTACCAATTGGTCGCATAAGCTTTTGTTTCACTTAAAGGCAAATAGAGGTAATTCCCACTGTTTTCCTATGCTGTTTAAGATGTGCCAGTTCTTTCTGATGATTTTCTGGACTGTGTTAGAGACAGGGGTGTATGTAGTAACACATACCAGTCTCTTGGTGTCTTCTTTTGTGACATCCTCTAGTAGTGCCTCCCTTGGGTTGTTTCTTGCTCTTTTCCTTGCTTTTCTCACCCTCTTTTTTGGATAATGACGTTCCAGGAGTTTTTTCTCCAGTTGCTTTGCCTGTGCCTCACAGGCTTCTGTATTCGAGCAGTTCCTTCGAACTCGAAGAAATTGACCAACCGGGAGATTTTGTCTCAAGGCCTTTGGGTGGTAGCTCTCATAGAAGAGTAAACTGTTTTTATCAGTGGTTTTGTTATGTACCTTTGCTACAATACCTTCATTGGTGAGGGTGATATCCAGATCTAGAAATACTGCGTGGTCTTTGCTGATGGTGTGTGGGAACCTGAGGTGCTCGTCCTTGGTGTTTACCCACTGGACAAACTTTGTTGCATCTTCCTCCGTTCCATTCCACACAATGAGCACGTCGTCTATGTAGCACTTCCATTTTTTCAGATGTTTGAGAAATGGATTGTTTTGATTGAGGATATAGTCGTCCTCAAATTGTTGGACATAGAGGCATGCCATGCTTGGGGCAAAGGTGCTGCCCTTGGATATTCCTGCGATTTGGTGATAGATGATATCTTCGAATTCGAAAAAATTCTCAGTAAGGGCTAGCTCAGCACATTCCATCACAAAATGTTGGGGAGTGATGAAATCCCAGTCCATGTTCAAGATGATATGTTCCACGACCTCCAGTGTCCGTCTTTGTGGTATGCTTGTGTAAAGTGCCTCTATATCCATTGTTATGAACATGTCATTAGTTATATCCACCTCCAGGTCTCGTAACAAGCAAAGGATATCCTTAGTGTCCCTGAGGTAAGAATGTGATTTATTTACTATGGGCCTAAGGAACCAGTCGCACAACTGCGACAAGGGCTCCAGGGCTGACACAATGAGTCTTCCAGGTGGAGGCATCCGATTCTTGTGGATTTCTGGAAGTATGTAGAACCTGGGCATCCAGGTGTCGCGACGTCAGTAGCTCTGGATAATCAAGCGGCCACTAACCTCGGAAGATGATGAGCAGAAAAGCCTCCCTACTCCCCTGGGCGCAACCCCACACAGAGTGATAACCACACTACTATGCACAAATGCACCCCGGGGAAAAGGGAAGTGGATAAAATAAAAAACACTGCAGGTCAAATGGTTCCTCCTAGTCTTGCTTCTGTTTCAGGGTTCAGTACAGAAGCACGTGGAGTTCCATAGGTGTGTAACTAAGTACAAGAAACAAAACAAGAAATGTGGTAGTGAGTAAAGGCATATAAAAAACCAATCACAGCACACACACGTGAAGAATCGAACCACCGACTCACACAAGACAGCAGTGCACACAGAGCAAAGGTATTGGCTTGAGCCTAGCTTGTACTCAGCCGGCAGCCTCTTCTTAGTTTTACCAGAGTCTTGAAAAATACCGTACTGGCCCCATAGGCTGGAAGCTCCTGGTTCACAGGAATCCCCAAACCGCTGTTACTTCACTGCGCCGGGGCTGTCAATACGATGAAATGCGAACCAAATCCAAAAAGGTCAAAAGAACAGAAAACGGGGATCAGGAAGAGCGCTCCTGCGTGGCTTTCCTTCCCTGCACACCTAAATACCTGAAATAATCCAAGCGCGGCAAGGCGCTGTGAAATTGCGGTCCGGAATCGAGGTTTCGCCCTCGCAGCCTGAAGAACTGGGTAACGCGTCCGGACGCCCTCGCAGCACGAGGGTGGAAGAATGAGGGCAGATTCCACTCCCCTGATGCTCTACATGAACGGCGTTCAAGAAACCGGTGCTCCAGCGGGGAACACCATCCGCATACGGGACTCTGCAGGCAATAGCTGAAAAGTTTGTCAAGAAAGGGAGGGGCTTTGTAGGAGCAAATCGGGTGGTAACGCCGGATTCGACTTCCGGTTTGATGTCCGGAAGGCTTCTAGGACATGTAGTTCCTCATGCTCCATTCGCTCCCTAGTGGTCTGTTACACGCTGCACATCCACGCCTGTTCTTACTTTCACTGGGATAGGAAGGGGGAATTGACCTGTATGAACTGCGCCCTCGCGCCTGGACAGTGATCGCGACAGAACCCCCCCTTAAGGACCGCCGTCTCGGCGGTTGCCCTGGCTTACCAGGATGCTTAGCATGAAAACGCTCCAACAGGAGAGGGCAGTGTAGGTTGTTGGAGGGATCCCAGGTCCTGTCCTCCACTTCGTACCCCTTCCAGTCCATTAAATACTGCACTCGCCCCCTCACCAATCTGGAGTCTAGTAATTCCCTCACTTCGTATTCTTCCTGCCCTTCTATTTCAAGGGGAATGGGTCTAGCTGGCAATCGCATGTTCATGGGACAGGGTTGGAGCAGAGATACATGAAACACAGGGTGTATGTGCCAAGAGTGGGGCAGGGACAGACTTATTGCAACAGGGTTGAGTACCTCCTCGATCCCATAAGGTCCTATGTATTTGGGAGCCGGTTTGCCTACCCCTTTCAGATGCAGATGTTTGGACAACCAGACCCTGTCTCCCACCTGATACACGGGTTCTGCGGCCCTCTTTTTGTCTGCAAAGCATTTTTGTGTCGTTTGGGCTATCGCTAACTGGCGCTTGGCATCAATAAGCACTGCTCGTAAGTGGGCATGATGTTCCTGTATGGTGGGATGTCTAGAAACAACAGGCCACTCAAAGGGGAGCATGCTCGGATGTAGTCCGTAGAGACAAAAGAAGGGCGAGCATCCTAACGTGGAATGTTCTGCATTATTGTAGGCGAATTCCGCCATCCAGAGCAGGGGATACCAGTCCGAGGTGTTTTGGAGAGTAAAACACCTTAGGTATTGCTCCAAGGTTTGATTGAGCCATTCCGTTTTACCGTCCGTCTGGGGGTGGTAACTGGTGGACAAACAGGCTTCCATGCTCATAGTGTCGCAGAGCGGTCTCCAGAAACGAGAGGTGAACTGTGTTACACGGTCTGTGATAAACACTCTTGGTAGTCCGTGTGCTCTGACCACGTGCTGGAGAAAAACCACTGCTAATTCGGATGAGGTAGGAAGTCTTTTCAGCAGAATAAAGTGTCCCATTTAAGTTAAATGGTCGACCACTACCAGGATGGTGGTATATCCTTCACTAGGAGGCATTTCAACTATAAAATCGTAAGACACAGTGTGCCAGGGGAGAGGAGGGATAGGTATAGGCCTTAACAGACCCACAGGTTTAGAATGGCTGGTTTTCCCCTGGGCACATATGGCACATGTCGTAGATAGTCCTTGGTATCTTTTCGCAGTGTGGGCCACCAAAAGGATCTCTCAATACTGGCGTTGGTTTTGTGTTCTCCTAGGTGTCCCCCTAGCGTGGAGTCATGAGCCCACGCCAGTACCTGTAATTGCAGAGCAGCCTGTGGAACGTACAAAGCATGATAATGGTACAGAAAATCCCCTTTCAGTCCCCTATGTTCTGGATCTTCTTGTATCCATGCTTGGCCGTCTATGTCAGCCACGGATACCTTGACATCCTCAGGAAATTCCTGAGATAAGATAAATGTGAGGGTTTTGTCCTGGAAGGCAGAGGCAGGGAGGATAGAAGGAGGTTCCGTTGATTCGTCCATGCTGGGTTCGGTGGGTTCCTCCCGTCAGGATAGCGCGTCTGCTTTAGCATTCTGAGGCCCGGGTCGATATTTAATGATAAAATCATAGTCGGAGAAAAACAGAGACCATTGTAGCCGGCGTGGAGTCAGGGCTCTAGCGGTTTTCAGGAACAGAAGGTTCTGATGATCCGTGTATATCTTGATAGTGTGATGTGCTCCTAGGAGTTAATGCCTCCATTCTTCGCAGGCCCGTTTGATAGCCAACAGCTCTTTGTCAGGGATAGAATAATTCACCTCGCAAAGGGTGAGTTTCTTCGAGTAGAAAGCGACAGGATGTAACTGTCCTGTATCCGGATGTCGTTGAGACAACACCCCTCCCAGGGCGTACTGAGATGCGTCCGTTTCTACCACAAAAGACAAGCGGGAATCCAGATGATGCAAGATGGGAGCCTGAGTAAACCATTTCTTCAGATCCTCGAATGCTTGGTCTGCTTCCTTATTCCAAAGGAACGGGGTGTTTTTTCGTAACAGACTAGAAATGGGGTGGATTATTTTAGAAAAGTCTTTGATAAACCGTCTGTAATAATTAGCAAACCCCAGAAAGCTCTGTACGGATTTTACATGATGAGGTGCCTTCCATTGTGTTATTTCCTCAACCTTGCCCATATCCATTTGAAAGCCTTGAGCGTAGATGACATAACCCAGGAAGGCGACTTCCTCCACATGGAACAGGCATTTCTCCAATTTAGTGTACCACAAGTGCATTCAAAGCCAATCTCGAACGGCTTTCACGTGGGTAACATGTTCTTGGAGGTTTGCCGAATAGGCAAGAATGTCATCGATATAGACAATACAAATAGAATCCAATAGCCCTCATAGTACCTCGTCCATAAAGTACTGAAATGCCGCAAGGGCGTTGCACAACCCGAAAGGCATCACTTGGTAGTCATAGAGCCCGAATTTGGTTCGGAAGGCCGTCTTCCACTCGTCCCCCGTCTTGACTCGTACCAGGTGATAGGCACCACGCAGGTCTAACTTGGTGAAGATCCTTGCACCTTTCAGTTGATCCAGCAGCACTGGTATGAGGGTATGAGGGGCAACGGGTATCTGTTTTTTATGGTGACCTTGTTGATCGCCCTGTAGTCTATGCATGTTCTTAGTTCATCACAGTCCTTCTTGGAGATTAAAAAAGAGGGGATGAGGCCGGTGATGTAGAATGTCGGATAAAGCCGGATGCAAGGTTCTCTTCCAGGTAGTTCTTGAGGTAGTGTGTCTCAGGTTCAGTAAGGGCGTAAACCCTACTACAAGGAATGTCAGCTCCCGGGATGAGATCAATACAGCAATCGTATGGCCTATGGGGTGGTAGCTGGGTTGCTTTTTGTTTGTCGAAGACCGGCTAGTAGTCACTATACACATCCGGTAACATGGTGGAGCAGCAATACCCGAAGCCTCCACATCCTGCGGCGAGCAGCCCGGCCTGAGTATCGGCGGTATCTTCTTGGCGCATGGATTGCTTGGTACAATGCTCCTTACAGAATGCCGACGTTAATGTTACGGTGCGTTCTGCCCACCGTATAACAGGGTCATGCAGAGTCAACCAAGGCATGCCTAGGATGAGTCGAAAATCAGGAGCATCGATGAGGTCGAATTGTATGGTCTCGTAATGGTCCTCATCTACTTGCATGGTCAGAGGAACAGTGTGGTATGTGACGGGTCCAGATGTCAGCGTCTTCCCATCTACAGCTTTCACGGTTTCAGGGGTTTTCTTATGTTCAGATGGAACTCCAATGTTCCAAGCGTAGTTTTGGTCTATGAAATTTCCAGTGACCCCGGAATCCAACAAGGCGGATACGCTAACGGGATTGGCAGTGGTAATCCATAGAGTAATACCCACGTTCATGTGGGCTACGGATATTTGAATGGTGTTAGCCAAAACTGAAGGGATCGTACCTGACCCTGACACAAGGTGGAGATCCCGTCCTGACTTGGGCTTTTCAGTTTTCCGTCCTCTGTTGGGTAGTTGCTGGTGTCCTGGGGGTACTGCCCCTTTCGGGTACCTTAGCCCGAGCTCGACACTCTCTAATGAAATGTCCACCTTTTCCACAGTAAAGACATAGCTTTTGTTGTCGTCTTTTTTCTTTTTCCTCACTGGTAAGTGGGCCTCGGATCCCACCGATTTGCATAGGTTCAGACCCATCTTGAGTCTTGGGTTGTTCTTTGAGGGTTGGCCGGAGTTTGGGGAAAGCAAAACGTGATTCTCCTCTGTGTTTGTCCCCTTTTCTTTCTTGCAACCGATGGTCAAGTTGCCCAGTGAGATCAATCAACTCCTCAAAAGTCTGAGGTAGCTGTACTACTTGGGCGAAAACGTCCTTCAGCTCGCCACATAGTCCCTGATAGAAAAGAGTCGTACGTTTCTCGTGTGGCCAGTCGGTTTCTACCAGGAGGCGATTGAAGGTAGTGATATATGTCAGTAAGTCCTGTGACCCCTGCCGAAGCCTGATCAGTTCTCGGTCCAAGGACAGCATATGGGTTTGTCTGTCAAACAACTTCCTCATCTCCACACAGAAGTCCTTGAAGTTGTGTAGCACCGGATCATTTCACTCCATCAAGGGAATGGTCCAACTAGCGGCGTTTCCCCCCATGTATGACATCATGAAGGATGTTTTCGATGCGTCGTTTTGAAACACTGCTGGTCTACAGAGGAAGTGGAGCCGGCTTTGATTGAGGAAGGTTTCGAACTTCTTCGGATCCCCGTAGAAGCATTCAGTAGGTGCCAAAGGAATACCAGGGTTTTGTATCACATGGACTGTGGGGGCAGCACCTACGGAAGGAGGGGTTGCTACGGGCGTAGAAAAGAAACCTGTACCCTGTGCACCACCCCCTGAGGCTGATGCAGGTGGGGCAAGCGTCCACTCCTTAATATAGGATCGCTTCCCAGTGTTGGAAGATCTACCATTTCTAGAGAGGCCTGCTACCTCCCTACGTAAGGTTCCCATCTCATGTCGTAACTCCTGGGTTTCTTGATGTGAGGTTTATACCTCCTGCTGGAGAGACGATAGGCTCTCCAACAGCGAGGCCAAAACCACACTAGTATCCATCGTCCAGGCTGGCAGCAGCCGTGGGCTTAAAAACCTGTTGCGACGTCAGTAGCTCTGGATAATAAAGCAGCCACTAACCTCGGAAGATCGCCAGCAGGAACGATGATGAGCAGAAAGGCCCCCCCCTACTCCCCTGGGCGCAACCCCACACAGAGTGATAACCACACTACTATGCACAAATGCACCCCGGGGAAATGGGAAGTTGGATAAAATAAAAAACACTGCAGGTCAAATGGTACCTCCTAGTCTTGCTTCTGTTTCAGGGTTCAGCACAGAAGCATGCGGAGTTCCATAGGTGTGTAACGAAGTATAAGAAACAAAACAAGAAGTGTGGTAGTGAGTAAAGGCATATAAAAGACCAATCACAGCACACACAAGTGAAAACTCGAACCACCTACTCACACAAGACAGCAGTGCACACAGAGCAAAGGTAAAGGCTCGAGCCTAGCTTGTACCCAGCCGGCAGCCTCTTCTTAGTTTTACCAGGGTCTTGAAAAATACCGTACTGGCCCCATAGGCTGGAAGCTCCTGCTTCACAGGAATCCCCAAACCGCTGTTACTTCACAGCGCCGGGGCTGTCAATGCGACGAAATGCGAACCAAATCCAAAAAGGTCAAAAGAACAGAAAACGGGGATCAGGAAGAGCGCTCCTGTGCGGCTTTCCTTCCCCGCACGCCTAAATACCTGAAATAATCCAAGCGCGGTTTCGCCCTCACAGCCTGAAGAACTGGGTAACGCGTCCGGATGCCCTCGCAGCACGAGGTGGAAGAATGAGGCCAGATTCCACTCCCCCGATGCTCTACACGAATGGCGTTCAAGAAACCGGTGCTCCAGCGGGGAACACCATCCGCATACGGGACACTGCAGGCAATAGCTGGAAAGTTTGTCAAGCCTTGTTCTGGAGAAAGGGAGGCGCTTTGTATGGGGGAAATCGGGCGGTAACGCCAGATTCGACTTCCGGTTTGATATCCGAAAGGCTTCTGGGACATGTAGTTCCTCATGCTCCATTCGCCCCCTAGTGGTATGTTACATGCTGCACATCCACACCTATTCTTACTTTCACTGGGATAGGAAGGGGGAATTGACCTGTATGAACTGCGCCCTCGCGCCTGGACAGTGATCGCGACACGGGGGATCTTCACTGACAAGGAACCCCGCCTCCTGTCTAGTGATCCAATTGTTATTTAGGGCCTCTTCCACCATGTTTTTGATTTTTATCATGAGTAGACCTGTCGGGTCATTCCGGTGTATAGCATAGCTGACCGTGTCAGAGAGGAGTCTTTTACATTCTTCTTGATACATCTCCTGGTCCATAACGACAATGGCTCCCCCTTTGTCTGCAGGCTTGATGACAAGATCGTAGTTATTTTTCAAGCCCCGGAGTGCTCTAGATTCTGGAACCCTTTGGTGGTTAGAAAGTTAATTTCCTCAACCTCCTTAAGTACAGCTTCTTCAAAGGCTTGTACCTGACAGGAAATACTTTGGGTAGGTGGTTGGAAGGTTGACTTCTTCCTCAATCCTGTGGACCTCTTTTCTTCAGTGTCATCTTTGGTATCTCCGGAGTGGTCGCGGAGCTTGATTTTTCAAAAAAACTGGGCCAGTTCAGTATTGAGGACAAAGGGTCGTTGTTGGGTGTAGGGATGAATCCAAGTCCTTTAGAAAGGATAGTTCTGTCGTCGGTTGTGAGCGTGTGTCTACTGAAATTAACAATGTTTGTTATTCCCTGCTCATTGAGGGCATGTTCGCCCTCCCTTTGCTCCTGGTTACCACTGTGTTGGGAGGTTGGTCTTCCCACTGTACCCTTGTATTTCTTCTTTTTTGTCAGCCTCTCCCTCTGCCACCGCCTCTGTATAAAAAAGGCTGAGGACCTTGTGGGAAGCCAAAGCCTGGTGGAAAACATGGTTGTTGCCAATATCCAAATGGTGGTAGTGATGGTTGTGCCATGGGTTGGCGATAGCCTTATTGTCTGCCCTGTTGTGGCCATGAACCCTCGACACTGCTACTGTCGCTCCTCTCCTCTCCCAAACTGAATGTCCAATTCAGGGAGGGGGTCTGAATCGTTGTTCTTCCCTGCTTGTTGTTGTACGGGTTTGTCATAATGTTCATCACTGTTTCTGTGCTGAATTTTTGCACGTCCTTTTTGAGTTTCGTCAATTTCGATTGTGTAAGATATTCTTTATACTTGGAATGGTCATTGTTGATTTCCTCGAGTTTCTTCTTAAAGACCGATAGCTGCACTGATAACTTCACAGTGGTCACTACACTAGGAGCAGCTCTTGTTGTGGTTAACATATTAACACCACCAGTCTGTTTTTCCCATATCAACTGACGGAACAGCAGATACTCATGGCACAAAAGGCTATACATTGAAAACTAGAGGACTTACTGTTGTGGAGACACCATCCGCAGATTGGATAATCCATGGGTATATTTAATTATTTATTTGTGAGTTTTATACAGCGTGAACTTGAACCAAAGGTATCAGAGCGCTTTACAGAGTAAGTACAACAATAACATAGAGTACATAGAGCGTAAATAAAAATATAAAGTAAGGGTAAAAAAAAGTAAATGGTGTACAGTGGGATATGTAAACAAGATAGCAGCATGAACCCGAAATTGTAAAAGATATGACAATGAAGATACATAGCCACATTGTATAAAAGAAGAATCCAAATGTCTGTAGAATAAATGAACGCAGAAAATTCAGAGGTCGTTATGGTAGGGAGTCGCCTGGGAGGGGGAGTAGGGTACAGGAAATTCCCTGAGGTACTGAACGGACGTGACATCTTGACACTTACGTTCATGACATCAGTAACATGAGGTACATAGAGACAAAATAAAAATATATAATAACGGAAGAAAGAAAGAATAAACAATAAAGAGTGGGATGTGTAAACAGAATAGCAGCGGTACTGGAATTACAAAGGTGCAAATAACCATACATAGCGACAATAAATCAAAGAAGAGTCCGTTAAACATTGTACATGACATTTCTGAGGTAGTTGAGAAAAGGGAGAAGCTAGGGTGGGTAGAGTAGATGCACAGTTTTCCTCAAGGAAGTGAAACATAAAAAATGGTTAGGCGTGAAGTGTGACTTAGTTTCAAGACTCAGCATGTTACAGCGTGACAAAAGGCAGCAGGCAAAAGGAGGGCGGGGTCTAAACAGGGAACGGGAGCATGGCCAGGTCCTCAGTGAGAGAGGATTTGTTGGATAGAAAAGCTTTTACTTCTTTGCTGAAGAAGGATGTGGCTGGCTGGCACCTGTTCTCAGTGGTGAGAGAGCTCCAGATATTTGATGCCTTGCCAGAGAAGGATCAGTAGTAGGTTTTCTTTTTCTTGCATTTTTGTGGCTTGAATAGTAGGGATCTCATACTTCTGAAAAATCTGATTCCACTCGATAGGGTTAGTTTCTGGGACAGGTAGGAGGGGGTGTTATGGTGCATGTAAGGAATCTGAAGGGAAGACCGGAAACGCGATGAAACCGGGCAGAACACGTACCTGACAGGAAAATCGGTCAGTGGTCTAGCGGCTCTAGAGAGGAGGGCGGATGCGGCACTGACGTCATCCACAGGGGACGAACAAAGAGAGGGAGATCCAGAGGGGAAGAACGCCAACCAGGGAAGGAGCGGAGCGGAGGAATCCAGGACGGAGGCAGAGGAGCGAGAAGAAGTGAGTGGAGTGACGGAGGAGTTCGAGGAAGCAGGAGACAGCAGACACGAGAGCAGAAGTGCCGCGGATACCACGAACAAACCCGGCGGCCCAGAGGAGAGGGAGGACGCCCCGGGTCCTTACGCCACGGCCCAGAGCAAGGGTCGTGGCTCCAGGCGACTACCCTTAGGAGGGGCACTCTGGTGGGGGTGGTGGGAAGGTGTTGGGTCACAAGACACATTATCGGGCTAGAATGATAACCGGACCCACCCTACTGCACCTTATTCCTTTCCTCACACTACGGCTGGTGACGGTGACACATAGCATAGAAAATCAAGATGCTTTGATACTAAAGAATGTTTATTGTTTATTGTCCCCTCTCTTTTTACCTCTGAATGCCCTAAGAAGATGTAGCAGGAATGACCCGACCAGAACCCAAGACCTGAGAAGCCTGAGAGGAAAGCCAAGAAGAACCCCTCTATAAAAACCCTTATTTCATTTACTTTGTTATATACCTGACACAAAAGGACCGTTTCTTTTGTTTTGTTTAAAGACAATTTAAACCTTATGGGACTGAGATACCAAAGAGTCCGTAAACCAGTGTCACATAAAAGAATAAACTCCCTGAAATCCCTATACAACATACGAGTGGTGTGTCCTTCTGCTACCCGCGTCCCCGTAACGCCTACAGTGTACTTTATGACTCATGCAAGCAATTTTGAAATGCATCCTAGCCTCGAAATGTAGCCAATTCAGAGCTCGAAGGTCAGGGGTGATGTGGTCACTTTTGTTTCAATCCCGTGATGAGCCTACCCACTGCATTAAGAGTGGCCTTAAGAGGAGCAAGTGAGGTTTTCGGGAGGCCCACAAGGATAGCACTGCCATAGTCAAGTTTCGATAGCACAAGTCCCTAAGTTGTGGTTGGGAGGTCAGCTGCGAGGAGGTAAGGTTTTAGTTTCCTAAGGATATGCAGCTGGTGGATGGCTCCTCTAGTGATAGCGCTGATGTCTTTTTGCATGGAAAGGTCCTTGTCTAAGGTAATACCTAGGGATTTGGCAGAGTCGATGATGTATAGAGTGCACTCCAAGGCAGAGAGAAGAGGGAGCCATCCTTTGACGTTGGAGGTGGGAGGTGCGATCAGTAGGAATTCAGTTTTAAGGGCATTGAGTTTGAGGTGATTGTGAGTCAGCCATTGTTGCTGTAATGTTAGGGTGTCGTTGAGGGTGTGGATTTCCTCAAGGGAGGTTATTCTCATTCCATTTCCAGTATTGTCTGCAACACCATCAAGTCGGCAGGTATGAAGCGTTAGGTAAAGGGTACGTACATGTTTATTGGGAATTGCCTTTCATGTATCAATGTCGAAATAGATGAGGCTGACATCTTTCTCAGCGGTTCCGACTGTGAGAACACTTTAAGTGGATCTCTAGTCTGCAAGGACATTCCACTTCATGGGGCTTGTAATGTGTCTGTGGCAAACCTGTTCTGGTATCAGAAAGGTTCTCAGGCGGCTGTGATTTGTCCAACTTTCAAATTGCTCTCTAATGGGAGCTATTTGATGCTTAACAGACAAGGCTGTTGTGGGATGAAACCCGACATTGCTTATCTGGTGATGGTAAATTCCATAGTTACTTGTTGTACTCAAGTTCTGTTTCCTCCTGCCTGCGCAGTTACGGAGGCAATGCTGTGGCCTTCGATAAGCATTTCCAACATACGGTTTGATGCTCTGAACAAACTGAAAGCCATGCTGTTTCAAAAAGATGTGACCTTAACATCCACTAAAGAGACGTTTGAACTCCAGGTTGCGAGGTCCTCTTCAGAGATACAGTTGTAACTTCATGCTAACTTCCCACTACATTTTGAGGAGCTGGTCTATCGTATTTTTAACATGTCTGATACGAGAAGAATAGCACACTTTTTAAGTCCATAAGCTCTAGGTTGGTCAGTACCTTCCAAACAGTTTTCGGGGTAATTCCATCTTTCATACACTCCGCAATCTGAAGCATTTTAGGAGGTCTTCTGCTTGTCCTGCTCCTAATTTCCGGGACAGTGATTTACATTTTTCTGCTCAGCTATTGATGTCTGAGTTCAAAATGACATGGAACAAGCTCTGCCACATGTGCTGTTGTGCCATGAATCCATGGTACATAGCTTCTGCACACCTCTGCTTCGGGAACTGAATGAGCATTGGTTCTTGTCTTTTTGGTCTGTCTGGCTGCACAACCTATATTCTGCTGTCTGCTGTGCACTTTCGCATGTGCCCTGGCTTTATGCTTCGGATTGTAATTGGCTGAGCCGTCGGACATTCATGTGGTGGTGGACCCCTTAAAGGCCCATTTATATAGTTGTCCCAAGCGCATTCCATTGCTACTGAATGCATTTTTCGAGCCGTCCTGCGATGCTTCAGCTCCAAGTGAAATGGATCTTGGCTCTGCGGACCATCTACAGGCTGTGGTTACCCCCTCAGCGACTGCTGTGGGGGCTGAATGGGAACACATTTGCTCCATTAACCTGCTTCGAGGTACTCCTCTGGGAACATCATCTGCGGTTGCTGGAACTAGAAATGTTTCGTCTACCACTCTGAACACATAAACAATTGGCCATTATGTTTGGTGGGAATCTTCTAATTTGGCCTGATTTTTACAAAATTACTTTAAAATTTCCTTCATTCTATATGTTTTAAGCGAATGGCTTTCTGTGTGCTTTGAGCTTCAAATATACATGATTGCCTTTTTTAAGTTTAGTTTTACATTGACTTTAGATCGTATGCCACTGTTTTTTTTATATAGCTTTTCTGAATTTTTAGGTCTCGCTGGCGTTGCAGCGCGAAGCGCTGCCGCTAACGAGAAACTATTGTTGCTGTGATGCCTCTCAAGGGAGACAGACTAGGGCACGAGCCGATTCTGGTCTGTGAACGCGCTTCACAGTGTGCCTGGACCAGAATCGGCTCGTGCCCAGGTCTGTCTGCCGGCAACAATAGTCTCGTTGGCAGCAGGTCCCTTTCACCCTCCCAAAATATCATTTCCTGTTTCCCTTGCACTCACTTGCTGTTGGTCTGCCCTTCTCCGGTGATGCTCTTCACCCCCTCCGCTGCTGCTTCCGCTGCCCCGGACCCTCCATGCTTCTTTCCTTGGGTTTGTTTTGTTGTCCTACCTGGCGGGTTACCGGAAAGCGCGTGACTCCCCCTGGTCACGTGTGACTCTACAGTCCAATTGCAAGACCCCGGCAGCAGGCGTGGGCCAATCACTAGCCGCCTGCTACATGGGCAGCCAATCATAGACAGACTGGGTGAGTGTTGCGCGCACGCCGTGGCGAGTCTTTCGCTCATGGCATCTCTTGCACGCGCTGTTTTCTACAGGGCCGCGGAGTAGGGGTCCGGCTGCATGTCCTGTAACTGGCGCTTCAGCTTCATCCGGAGAACGAGAGGACCATCACCCGCATGCCCAGCTAGATTCCTCACCGAGGCAGGTTATTTGTGCCTTTCTGCCCTATGCTCCTCTCGTCTTTTGTGCCCTTCTGTGCCACTCATTTTTGTGCCTTCTGTCCTCTGTTCCACTCGTTTCACTCTTGTTTTGTGCCTTTCTGTCCTCTGTTCCACTCGTTTCCCTCTTGTTTTGTGCCTTTCTGCCCTCTGCTCCTCTCGTTTTTTCTGCCCTCTGTTCCACTCGTTTTTTTGTGCCCTTCTGCCCTCTGTGCCACTCGTTTTTCCCTCGTGTTTTGTGCCTTTCTGCCCTCTGTTCCTCTCGTTTTTTTTGTGCCCCTCGTTTTTTCCCCCTTTTGTGCCCCTTTTGCCCTCTGTCCCACTCGTTTCCCCGCCGCTGTGGACCCCTTCCAACACTACATATTCACCAAAGGATTGTGTGTGTGTGGGTTGGTGTGTGGCTCTTTTGTGCCCTTCTGCCCTCTGTGCCACTCGTTTTTGTGCCTTTCTGCCCTCTGTGCCACTCGTTTTTCCCTCTTTTTTTTTGTGCATTTCTGTCCTCTGTTCTGTAATGATGCGCGCTGACTAAACAGGTCAGGCACTAGGACCGGCCTGAGTGGGGACCAGGGCGGGCGGAAAGGGAGGAGCAGAGGGCTAGGGACGGCAGTTAGCCGTTAGCCCTGGATGAGGAAGTATGGAATAAACGAAGCTGACCACCTATGCTCTGTGTCCGTGTCCTTGGTGTCCACAGGAACGCTACAACTGGCGACGAAGGGAGCTTCCACGTGTGCGTGAAGCTATCGAGGAAACAGCGCGACGACAGACGTGCCCACCGGGAGTCCACCCCGGCGGCGACAAAGTAGGAGCTCGCCCCACGTGTGGAGGCTGAAGCGTAAGACGTAACGAGCCTACCGGGAGCCCACCCCGGCGGCGACTGACCCAGAGCTGCTCGCCCTGCGTGTGGGGCTGGAGCGTGAGGCATAACGAGCCTACTGGGAGCCCACCCCGGCGGCGACTGACCCAGAGCCACTCGTGGCATCTAAAGAGCCTACCGGGAGCCCACCCCGGCGGCAACAGTGAACAGTGCCCAAAAGTAAAGAAAATAGCCCTACCTGGCATGGTAGCGGCGCCCAGAAGCGGAGCCCCGGTAAGTGACATCGAGCAAAATCAAGCGCGAACCAGCGCGGGTCTCCGGCCACTTGAAAAGCCAAAATCTCGCTGTACACGAGATTCTCGCGGCGGCCATCTTAAAATCAGGCACAAGATTTGCCCGATCCCTTGTCAGGAACCACCGGCGGCCATCTTTAAGTCAGGCGGATGAGCCAAACAGCAACAAGCATTGACAAATGAAACAGAAATAACAAACAAGCATTAGTAAATGCAATAGGAACAACGAACAAGCCTTGGTAAATGCAACGGAAGTAACAAACAAGCATTAGTAAATACAACAAGAACAACAAACAAGCATTGGTAAACGCAACAGAAGTAACAAACAAGTATTGGTAAAGACAAGAGAAGTAACAAACAAACATTGGTAAAAGCAACAGAAGAAAAAAACAAGCATTGGTAAAGACAAGAGAAGTAACAAACAAACATTGGTAAAAGCAACAGAAGCACCAAACAAGCATTGGTAAAGACAAGAGAAGTAACAAACAACCATTGGCAAATACAACAAGCACAACAAACAAGCACTGGTGAGTGCAACAGAGAGCGAACAAAGTGGGTAACAGCAACAAGAACTGAACAATGCCCGACCAAGCGCCCGCAAATATGTTTGGAGCCTCATTCCTGCGCTGCCCTGAGCCCCTCGTTCTTGAATCAAGCGGGGGCATGGGTCCGCGATGGCAAGAATGGATAGAAGATTTCGAGGACTTCATGAAAGCGTCCAAGGTGACAGACCGTGAAGAACAACTGTTTGCCCTCAAGAACCTGATTGGCAAGGAAGTCGGACGGATCATAAAAGAACTACCGGCTGAGTCCTCTGGTACCTATGACAAAGTTCGCGAAGCACTAGATAGCAAGTTCCTCCACAAACGGAACGTTGACTACGAGCGGTACACATTCAATCTGGCGGCGCAAGAGAAAGGTGAACAAATGGGGGTGTTCGTCACACGGCTGAGACGACTGGCGAGATACTGTTAATTTGACAATTTCTCAACTGAAGACGCCCTTCGGCTGAGAGTCATAGAAGGATGCCTCTCTGAACCACTACAACGCAAATTGCTCAAGAAAAGCTACTCGCTGGATGAGATAGAAGAGATGACGAGAGTAGAAGAGCAAGCAGACGAACATGCGAAGAAAATAGAAGCCGGGAAAGGTGAGAGACGAGAGCAAGCATTCAGGATGCAGTCTCGGCCTAGACATGGAAGATCACCACCACAGAGGCGTTCCTCCAGATCCAAGAGACAACACCACCAGTCAAGCAATGGACACAAAGGCAGACAACATCACAAGGAACGGTCAGACAGACACCTCAAATGTTACAGATGCGGCTACGACTTCCCACATACCGACGCATGTCCAGCACTTGGCCAACAATGCCGGAAGTGTGGTAGAGACAACCACTTTGAAAGCATGTGCGGGGCAGTACCCAAAGGTGATCAAAGGGGAGGGCACCGGCAACATCAACCTTCAAGCAGTCGTCACCATGTCAGAGCAGTCCAGGATAGACGAGACTCATCCACTGGGTCGTCACAATCGAGCTGCCACTCTTGCAGGACATATCAGTCTTGACGGTCGTCATCAGGAGAATCTCGATCCACATCACCAATTTCTCAAGACCGAAAGGAATACATTTACTGTGTAGCCGACCCTGATCGGCTGAAAGAATACCCGAGATTGGACATCAGAATTGGGGCTCACCCCACAAAGTTCGTGCTAGACAGTGGGGCGTCACTAAACTACCTGCCCGTCACGGAATACCAACGAATGAAATCACCCCCCAAGCTAGACAACGCACATGTACGAGTGTACACGTGGATGTCCAAAAAGCCACTAACGTGTCTTGGGAAATTTGCAACCGAACTGTCGTATCAAGATCGCACAATATCAGCATACATCCACGTCATCGAGGGACCTGAGGCCGACTGCCTCCTGAGCCTGGCCACCGCAGAACGACTGAAACTGATTGACATCTTATACCGAGTGGCTGACAAACCAGCTATCATCCACAAGTTCCCCAAACTCTTTCAAGGCCTGGGAAAAATGAAAGACTGCCAAATAAGACTACACATAAACGAACAAATCACACCGGTAGCGCAGCACCACCAAAAAATCGCATTCCACCTGCAAGAAGCCGTGGAGAAGGAGCTCCAGGATCTACTGGAGGCAGGTATCATAGAAAGAACAGATGGGCCGACCCCCTGGGTCTCCCCGGTGGTGGTAGTCCCGAAGAAAGGGGAAACAAGCCGAGTCCGCATATGTGTGGACATGAGGGCGCCCAACATGGCGATAGAGAGAGAGAGAGACATCCAGGTCCTCACATCAGTGACATGATCACTTCACTCAATGAAGCGAAGATATTCTCAAAATTAGATCTCAACAAAGGATACCACCAGCTAGAATTGCATGAAAGGTCAAGATACATTACGACATTCTCGACACACCTCGGGCTGTTCAGGTACAAAAGACTAAGCTTCGGAGTGTCATCAGCAGCGGAAATATTCCAAGAGGCAATCAGGAGAACAATACATCATATTCCACATGTCCTAAATTACATCGACGACATCCTAGTATATGGAGCAACGACTCAAGAACACGACAAAGCACTAGATGAAGTCTGTCAGGCACTCATGGAAGCCAACCTTACACTAAACAAGGACAAGTGTGAATTTCACAAACCGACGCTAAAATTTTTCGGACACATATTTTCTGGAAGTGGCATGAAACCAGACCCAGACAAAGTAGCAGCGCTAAACGACACACCAAGCCCAGATGACGTGGGCGACGTAAGATCGTTCCTAGGAATGGCCAGCTACTGTTCCAGATACATACCTGACTACGCCACGTTGAGCTACCACCTGAGGATGCTCACCAAGCAAGGACAACCTTTTCAGTGGTCCGCCCAATGTGAAGGGGCGTTCAGAGAAATCAAAAGAGCTGTAGAGTCGGCGAAAAATCTAGCCTACTTCAATCCAAAGAAGAAAACAGAGATAACAGTGGACGCCAGCCCCGTAGGACTAGGGGCTATCCTAGCACAATATGTGAGAGAAGAAGATCAGCGACATAGTAGCATACGCCAGCAGAAGTCTAACAGACACAGAGAGAGCCTACTCACAGCCAGAAAAAGAAAGCCTGGCCGTTGTCTGGGCGTGTTAACACTTCCACATCTTTATCTTTGGGAAACACTTTACACTAGTAACTGACCATCAAGCTTTGACAACAATTTTCGGAAACCCGCGGGCAAAAATGCCACCAAGAATAGAGCGATGGGGCCTCTAGCTCCAAGAATACACCTACACTATCATCCACAAGCCAGGAAAAGCTGCAAACCCTGCCGACTACATGTCCCGGCACCCCATCAGATGCAGCAAATCAGAACAATCAATCGCAGACGAATACATCCACTTCGTAGTGGACCAAGCGAGACCTCCGGCTGTCCAACTAGAAGCCATTTGCGAAGCGACGCAAGCAGATGCCACCCTGCAAGCGGTGAAACGTCGGATCCAAACAAACAGGTGGAGACACGAGCACAGCAGTGAACCAAGCGACCAAGAAATGACGGCATTCAAACATGTCCACGATGAACTGTCAATAGCGGCGAATGGTCTCATCCTACGAGACACCGGAATAGTGATCCCACGACAACTCAGACAAGGAGTCATCAACTTGGCTCATGAAGGACACCGGGGCATAGTAGCCACAAAGAGAGCACTCCATGAAAGAGTGTGGTTTCCGACACTAGACATGATGGTAGAGACAACACTAAAAGACTGCCCGCAATGCCAACTGGTGAGCCGTCCGGACCCTCCTGCACCACTACAAATGTCTCCGCTACCGGAGGGTGTTTGGCAACACATTGCTGTAGACTTCTTCGGGCCAATAAAATCAAACCAATACGTCCTGGTCATCATGGACGAATACTCCAGATTCCCCATAGCGCACCTGTGTTCATCAACGAAAGCGTCGAGCGCCATACCGATATTAGAGGAGGTCTTCGCTGCATGGGGCATCCCTCTAGTGGTAAAGTCAGATAACGGGCCTCCATTTAACAGCCATGACTTTGCTGATTTTGCTCAACACCTCAATTTCAAGCATCGCAAGATCACACCACTATGGCCTCAAGCCAACGGAATGGTCGAGCGCTTCATGGGCACGATAAAGAAAACGATTCAGCAAGCAGAACTCACCGGAAAGAGCATTCAAATGGCCCTCAACGAGGTACTACGAGCGTAGCGAAACACGCCTCATTCCACCACAGGCAAATGTCCTGCCACTCTCATGCTGGGACGCCCAGTGCGTACCAGACTACCAATGATGACTAGGGCAGTGAACGAACAGTACCCTGATTCTGACCATGAGGAGCTGGCGGCCAGAGACAAAATAAAGAAAGAAAAGATGAAAGACTATGCTGATGAACGGCGACGTGCTGCGTCCCCACACATACAAGAAGGAGACTGGGTGCTTGCGCGAGAAGAGCAGCCCCGGAAGACCGACAGCAAGTACCACGAGGTTCCGCTGAAAGTGATACAACAAAAGGGGACCATGATCACTGCAGAGACTGACGGAAAAAGACTAACCAGGAATGTGGCGTACTTTAAAAAGTGCGGACCCAACATTAAGGAACTACTGACTGAACCAAAGATGGAGAGGGAAGAACCCGAGACACTGCCCACACCCAGTCGGGCATTGATGGAACTGGCTGACGAGAACGAGTGTGAAAATACTGAACTCCAGTCACGCCCCAGACGGGTCATCACAAAACCGACCCGCCTCATTGAGGAACTCTAAAGAGACAGTTACTGTACTGTTCTTACTTTGCTTCATTTACAGAGGGGGGAGATGTAATGATGCGCGCTGACTAAACAGGTCAGGCACTAGGACCGGCCTGAGTGGGGACCAGGGCGGGCGGAAAGGGAGGAGCAGAGGGCTAGGGACGGCAGTTAGCCGTTAGCCCTGGATGAGGAAGTATGGAATAAACGAAGCTGACCACCTATGCTCTGTGTCCGTGTCCTTGGTGTCCACAGGAACCCTACATGTTCCACTCGTTTTCCCTCTCTTTTTGTTCCTTTCTGCCCTCTGCTCCTCTCGTTTTTGTGCCCTTCTGCCCTCTGTGCCACTCGTTTTTGTGCCTTTCTGCCCTCTGTGCCACTCGTTTTTCCCTCTTTTTTTGTGCCTTTCTGTCCTCTGTTCCACTCGTTTTCCCTCCTTTTTTTGTTCCTTTCTGCTCCTCTCGTCTTTTGTGCCCTTCTGCCCTCTGTGCCACTCGTTTTTGTGCCTTTCTGCCCTCTGTGCCACTCGTTTTCCACTCTTTTTTTGTGCCTTTCTGTCCTCTGTTCCACTCGTTTCCCTCTTTTTTTTGTGCCTTTCTGCCCTCTGCTCCTCTCGTTGTTTGTGCCCTCTGTTCCACTCGTTTTTTTGTGCCCTTCTGCCCTCTGTGCCACTCGTTTTTCCTCGTTTTTTGTGCCTTTCTGCCCTCTGTTCCTCTCGTTTTTCTGTGCCCTTCTGCGCCACTCGTTTTTTCCCCTTTTGTGCCCCTTTTGCCCTCTGTCCCACTCGTTTCCCCACCGCAGTGCCCCCTGTGGACCCCTTCTAACACTACATATTCACCAAGGAATTGTGTGTGTGGGGCTCGGTGTGTGTGTGTGTATAGATGCAATAGGTCTCGCCTTTGCGAGAGCTAAAGCTATTGGCATTGTAAATGACTATGCCATTTATTTATCTGTTTTCAAAACCAACCCATAAATAAAAAAGTTTGTCATTTACAATACCAATAGCTCCAACTTATGCAAAAGGCGAGACCATTGCATTGTAAGTGCTTGTGTTCAATTCCCATCAAACACCGTTATTGATGTGAGTGGCCATTACCCCGCCTGAGTTCGAGAATTTAATGGCTGCAAGAATGCTTGAGAGATTTGTGGTTTATCATTGTATAGTTTGGATTAATTCCTATATTCACCTCCCTCCACTGGTGGAAAACAGCAAGCCTCAGAGTTTAATCGGCTTTACTTTCTTTGCTCTTTCTTGTTATGATGCTTACACAAATCAGGGTTTTAAAATACTTTAAACCAAGCTGTGACTTTCTTACTCAGAGAAGCTAAGGGCCTGGTTCATTGACTGGCCGGTGCTCCGCCGTCCAACAGGGTGCTGGAGGGGACATGACATATGCCACCCTGGCAGACCACCGCCTACCACACCAGGGGATCACCTCTCCCATCTCTGTGCCTTAACAGGAGCCTCCATCATAGAAGCTCTTGTGAATACACACAACTTTGGTGAGCATCCACCATGTTTCGGGGGGCCAAGCCCCAAACGTTGTTTGTTTTTCAACAACAAACTCTCAGAGGGGGAGCTTGTTTCTGAAAACAAAATACTTAAATACCTTGACAGCCTGGGAGTTTTCCTGATGGTGTGGGGGTCGTTTAGTAATTATTATTTTTCTGTTCAGGACTGCTAGGTTTTGCGCCATCTTTGCAGCCGGGTACCCAGTCTGTCAAACTATAAATCAAGCACTAGATATAAATTCATATGTTAGTATCAGAGCGAATGCAGGACACATGCCTACTCTTTCCTTTCCTTCAGTCCTGAGACCCAGATTTCTTGGAGGAGGGCAGAATCCATGCCAGACTTTCCTGATACTCTGTGGTTCCCTCTCTTTCTATGTGTCTCCGTCTCTCTCTCTGTTTCTCATTGTGTCTCTATCTCTCCTGTATCCCTGCATCTCCTATCTCTGTCCCTCTCTGACTCTCTTCACTCTTTCTCTGTCTCTTTTCTTTTTCTCTGTTTCTTTTCTCGTTCTCTCTCTCTCCCTACATCTCTATCTCTCTCTCTTGTTTCTATGTATCTCTGAACCTCCTATCTCTCTTTTCTCTTTCTCTGTCTCTCCATGTGTCTCTATCTGTCTCTCGTCTCTATTTATTTCTGATTTCCTCTGTGTTCTGTCCTTCTCTGACTCTTCTCTCTTTCTCCCTCTCTTTTCTCATTGTCTGTCTCTTTTGTCTTTCTCTCCCTCCGCCTCTATTTCTCTCTCTCGTCTGTATGCATTTCTGAATCTCTCTCTCTTGTGTCTATGTATCTCTGATTCTCCTCTTTCTCCCTCTCTCTCTCCCTCTCTCTGTCTCTTATCTCTATGTATCTCCTCTCTCTGTATCTCCCATCGCTGTCTCTCTTCTCTCTTTCGTTCTCTCTCCAGAGCTTGCCCCTTGAGAGGTGAGAGCCGAGAGCCATGTCAGGAGCCTAAGGCAAGTCCGGCTCAGTTGGTTTATACTCCGTCATCAGCTGCAAACGTAAACCCATCTGAGGATGAATTTTCGCATCACCCAATAACCAAACAAGCAGATTATGAAATAAATAGCCGGAGAAAACAAGTGCCACTAATGTGTTCTTCACCCATCAGTGTGCTTTATTGCCCAATATCTCCGAAGAGGAGAAGCAAACATGAAACCATTGTTTAATTCCTAGAAAGTCCCATAAACTCATCTGGCGTGAATAGATCCTGCGCAGTGACACAGAGCTAAACATGATAAAGGTCTTTTTAATGAGACTTAACAGCCACCTTTGATGCACACATGCGAGTAGGAATAATAAAGGAACGTTTCTGAATGTTTCCATATCTTTTATTGGGTATACGGAGAAGAGAAAGACCAGAAACAATGATACAACGATGCATTTCTCAGATGCTGCCAACATCTTGTTGTCGACATGGCCATGTAACACCCACCTCTGTGATGTAAGCCTTGTGAGCCAATCAGACAATAGAAAACAACGGTCCTCAGGCGAAAACTCACTAAACTCTCAAGGAGAAATAACAAGCATTAAAAATGCAATAGGTCTCGCCTTTCATTAAGTTAAAGCCATTTGCTTTGCTATACAAAACCATTAGCAAAGCAAATGGCTTTAACTTAATCAAAGGCGAGACCTATTGCATTTTCAATGCTTGTTTAGATAGCTTCTGGGTCATCCCTTTGTCTGAGGAGTGGGTGTTATGTGTCTGAATGTGTCACCTAACATTATCCTGATTCCTTGAACACCATGTACAAGGCCTCAACACACATTGTGCAAATGTTGTACTAATTTTCATCTAAGGGCGCTATGACTCTCTATAGACCAAAACAATGCAGGTTAGCACAGGACTTTGCAAGGATGCCTTTCATTATAAATAAAAAAGAATTTTCGGGTTTAGGCAGAGGAGTGCTTTGCTGATATTGCTGAGGCCTCTACGTGCTGACGCTTTGGCCCAGCAGCTGGCTGACTTTTTCTTGCAAGGGTGTCCTGCTCGTGACCAAGATGTGGACATTCTTTCCCATCAGGTAACTGGAGTTGGATCATCCAGTACAGGGATTCTTGGCTATACACACACTCACCCTAGACACTTAGGTTAGAGACCGCATAGTAGGAGTACGACCAATCTTCTATATTGTATTATATACCTGCATATATACATTGTTTTACCACCATGGTGGAACTTTTGATTCTGTTTGCCGTGCTGGTGCTTCTAATAACTTTTATTTGCTTCTGTCTATTGATCATTGCAGCACATATATTTTATACAAGAATCACGCTGGTTCAATAAATATTGAAAACGTCCCTCTGTGTATTCCTTGTATATTTCTCCGAGAGTAGTAGAGCAAAAGGGTTCTAGATCTGTTACTGCGCTTCCTGGGGGACCAGGGTTGTCATGTTCAGTAGTTGCCAGAAACCATTTGCTGCCCAACTAGGTATAGGGGGGCCTATGGTGACACTGTGAGCTAGCTGGTCTATAGGACAACATATCCTGAGGGGGTGCATCGAATCAGTCTGGCACCATCCCAATGTTTATGCTGTCCACAAATGCGTTGTTCCTACCATGAGGTGGAAACTACACGACAGTTACCCTACCCTCACTGGTCAAAGTGCTGGTCAATTGTCGCGAATGTGGGGCCGGGGCCTTCACTTTCTGACAGAACACAGCGGAACCTCGATGGATTACGTCCACTCAGCCATGATGGCCAGACATGGCCTCCCTTTACATTCTTTTTAAGGAAACATATTTAAGATCCTTTAAAATGTTGGTGGTACTTTGCCCACAGTTAATGTTTAATGTATAATGTATAATGTTAATGTATTCATAAGTTGCGCCCCTTGGGTACAGAAAGTACAATTTTATACCACTCAGAAGATAAGCCATCTTCACAATTAGAGAGGCTCTTATTCACTTTCACTACTTCCTCTCCTAACAAAGATTGAATAAGCAAGTCAGAATCATCCAATGATAACGCTGGGATCCCCAGACTCTTTACTATTTTTTCCATCTTTCTCATTGTACTTACAATGGATAGAATTCCTTATATCATTGAATGAACTCCTTAGCTGTTTCCCTCCTTTTCTCTGTATACAGGACTTCTCAATATTTCCTATCTATTTGAAGCTTGGTTTGTATGTACCATTGTGTTATTCTTCAGAATGTATGTACTTGTAAGTACTTGATTTTCCTAGTTTATTATTTTAACTTTTTTTCTTTCTTTCACTGAGTAAGTACCTTGGGTTTTTGACACTGACTTCTCTTTGGGCTCTCATTCTGATGCAATCTTTTGAGCACAATAATTCGTCACCTATGCTCTTTGTATCCTCTACTTTCGTCAAAATATATGGATATCGTGGTGATTGGGTTCTAAACTTGTACATCTTGGAGGCACAAACACACAGGAACTTTCACTACCTCGATGAGATTCTGGAAGCATGTTCGCTTATGTTAGTCATTAGTATTGCTATGTATTGTCTTGGATTGAGATTGCCCCCATATGGATTTTTCCTATTTTATTTTGTAGATACTTGTGTTGGAATTCTCATCTGCTTTTTTATTACCCCCAATCTCCTACTGTTATACTCTGATATGATTTAAAGTATCTGTGCCCTGAAGAAGGTTTGGCTGCACTGGAGCCTTCACTGAAACGTGTGTCGGCACACCTCGTGATAGGAACAATAGAGTGATGTATCTAAAAGAAAACTTTGGCTGTTTTAAAAAAAAGAATAAAATGGTTTTTTGAAATAAGACTGTTTCTGTACTAAAGGTATCAAAAATTGGAAACACATAACACAAAATGACATTTAGTGCTCTTATGATAACTTGAAAGATCTATGTTTAACTTCCCTAAATAGCTAACCTACGAATATACTCACTCATGATTTCTATTCATAGTCTTACAGTTTGTTTCTGTCCACGTTTTCGATTTTAACTTGTCTGTATTTAGAGTATGCTAGTTGAATGTGTATGATTGAAGTGTGTGAGCCAAATAGATTGAGGATAATGCTTTTCTGGTTTTGTTTTTGTCTTCTTTAAAGGACTTTTGATAAGTTGCAGGGGGGAAATCACTGTATTCATTGCTATGTGTTTATTTAAAGAAACTATGTATTTTTTGTAATATTATATGCAAATATATTTTTTTCTATCTTGACCCTAATAAATATTTACAAATATTTAATTAGGCTATGTGAGTTAACTATTCCCATGTTGGCAATCTCAATCCTGTTTGCAATTACATTTCTAGAGTTATAGAGAGACGTTTTTCACTCTTATTTATATATGGCAGGCGGTATAATTCCCCTTTGGTTAGGGTATTTTAGTCTAAAAGAAAGCTAAAGTAACTTCTGTAGGAAAGTGGGTTTCTGTTGCAGTAACCCCCCCTTTTTTGCCAGACCACTGATGCACTTATCCTTGATGTGCCCTGGGTCCCTGCCAATTAGGTTACCAGGGCCTGTGTTCTTCCCCCAAAACTAAGCCAATTGGCATCTCTGGCCACAGGTTAGCCCCTGGTAAATGTTACCACAGGTACCCAGGGCACTGTGACCAGAGAAGGCCTTAAAGGGCTGCAGCACTTATTGTGCCACCCTTAGAGGTCCTGTACCACTACACTCACACACTACCTTTGCGGGCTGCGTGTTTTGGTGCAAAGAAAAGTGAAGAGACAACATGGCACACATTTCTGTGTGCCATGCCTACAACCCACTGCCCTGGCATAGGTCAGACGACCCTCTAGCTGGGTGCACTATACCAGTGGTGAGAGTAGAGGTGCATGAGCCCTGTACATCTACAGTGTCTAAGTCCATTCTTAGACATTGTAAGTGCAGTGCTGCCATTAAGAGTATATGATGCTGGGAGGTTGTCATTACTAACTTCACAGCACCATAATGGCTACACTGAAAATTGAGAAGTTTGGTATCAAACTTCTCAGCACATTGGGGAGAGGAGTTGGCCTAACGGCTAGGGCGGTCGACCTCGAATCTGGGGAACTGGGTACGAGTCTCACCAATGACGCTGAACATCCTGTGATTCTAGGCAAATAACATAATCTCCCTTTGCCTAACAAAAATGAATGTGTCCTCATGTAATGCAACTGGTGCTATGTAAAGCGCTCTGATACCCGATTCGGGTCAAGTTTGCGCTGTATAAAATTCTGTAATTTTTTTTTTTAAAACAGAAGTAAACCCACACTGATGCCAGTGTGGGATTTAATGAAAAATGCACACAGAGGGCATCTTAGAGATGCCCCCTGAAAACTAACCCACCACTAGTGTCCAGGCTGAGTGGCTGCTTTCGGCTGCCACCACCAGACATGTTTCTGGACCCCTGGGTCGAGAGCCTGCTGCTCTCTGGGGCCTGAAACAATGCACATCCTCCCCCAGGATGGGCAGGGTTCACGAAGGGGAAGCTTCAAAGGCTTGCCGTCTTTGTGAGCTTCCCCAGGCCAATTGCTGTTTTCAGCAACTGATGCCCACTGGTTCTGACCCCCAATTTGGGTGGGAGAACCAACGGAAAAAACATAAGTGAGGAAGAGAGGTGTGCTCACCTCTGCCAACTCCACCCCTCAGGTGAGGGAGGCGAGGTGAAGCACAACTCTCAGACCACGCCATCTTGAAGATGGGGGGGACTTAGCCAACCAGGGACAGGCACATGCCCCCCTCCCACTGGAAGGTGGCATAATAGGGGGTGTACCTGTAATGCCCCTAAATCTAGTATTTAGGGGCACCGCTGAACCTTGCTTCCTCAGAGCCAGACAAAAAACAAGAAGAAAAGAAGAAGAAGGACTGAACAGCCGTGCAACAGCTAACAAGAGGAAGATGCTCACTGACTTGGCCCCAGCCCTACCGGCCTGTCTCCCCCTCGAACCTGCTCCTGCAAAATCCCGGTGTGTCCTACAGCCAGCAACCTCAAAAACCCTGGAGGACCTGCCTGCCTTCACTTCCAAAGACTGCTTCTCCCATGAACACCGGATTTGTTCAACTGCAACCGCTGGCAGCAGCCGGAGACTACAAATCCGCCCCACTCTGCACCCGCCGCCCACGGCCCGAGCTCGAGTGGGCAAACACCACGAGGGGGTCACGCCGGCAATCCTGGACCGAGATCCGGCAACCCCTGACCTGCCTCAAGCCTCCAGCCGACGCCTACAGCCTAAATCTAGAAGGCACCCCTAACCGCGACCTGGAGCTGGTAAGAAGATCCGTCCCTAAAAGGCACCCCTGCACCTGCCGCCCCACGGTCTTGTGTGCCCAAACCGACGGTTCCTAACCAACCTCTAATTTCCAAACTTACCTCTCGAAGTGGTGGTCGCACCTAGAAGTCCTTTGCCTCCCTGCCTGCAGTGCTTTTGCAAACCGGAGGTTCCCCATTGGAAACAACAGGGCATCCGGCCTCGAAACAGCACTCTGCACCCGGCCGCCCTAGTGCCGCAGAGGGTGCCACTTCGGTGCTAATTTGTTTCCCCATTTGCCCTGAGCTAAAGTCCAGGAGCTCTGCTCCCACAAACCCAGTGGCCGGCTTCCCAGCAGCCACCAACCGGAGGCCCCCTATCCCCCACTGGATAACATTGCGCCTCAACACTCTGAACCCGGCCGCCCTAGTGCTGATGAGGGTGTAACAAGAGTGCATTACTGACTCTGGGGAACCCTGAATCTACCCCCAGAACCTCAACTCCCATTACCGTATACTTACCTAAAAAACGATAACCGTATTTTCCTCCATAGGATAACATTGACACTTTTTCCTGAAAAAGTTTCCAAGTGTGGGGTTTTGAAACCTAAAGAAATTCTTTAAAATTGTACGATTTAACAAAAACGCTTTTACTCACCTGTTTATAGGAAATGTTCCAGTGCTGCATCCAGGCATACAGTACTGAGTAAAAAAGTAATCTAAAAGTAACTTACATGCTATGTTACTGAAAATCCCATTCAAGTCTATGTACTGTATTTACAAGGGATTGCATTTCTCTGAAACAATACTGTAAGTCAAACCATAGTACATTTACAATTGCAATTGAACTGTATTACAATCAGCATTTACTACTGTAAAGTATTTATTGCTTACCTGTGCCAGGCTTGCTTGGTTCTAGAAATAAAATAACTAAAAGAATATTTTTATACAAAAACAATTGGTCTGAAGTTCAGTCTTTGAGTGTGTGAATTCATTTGCTGACTGAGTGTGTACAACAAATGCTTAACACTGTCCTCTGATAATGCCTTACTGCTCGACCAAGCTACCACAAATAGAGAGTAAGGTTCTATCTAACTTGACCTCTGCCTACCTTTGGGTTTCCACTGGACTCTGTGCACACTATACCTCACTTTGGTATAGTATATACAGTGCCAGTTTCCTACAGCTTCCAGGAAGATGTCATTTTGGGACTGGTATGTGTTTTGGAAATGCAGTTAAACAAGTTGGGGCAACTCGTAGGTATTAGGAGTGATAATATTTGTTTTAGGGTCTCTGAGTATGGAGTTCATCTGCCATGAATTAGCAGTTTTGTATTAGCAAACTAAAATTTTGCATGTTTGCGCTCTTTCCTCAAAGATCTGCAGGCCAACTGTAAGAGAATTCACTGTTTCTTTTTCTAGAAAATAAAATTGGAGTTTCTTCTTAGCTTTCTCTCAAGTTCGAAAATTAAGATGGCTGATTTGGCAATTAAGAAGAAATTCAGTCTACATTCAGCAGCACCTTGTCTAATCACCATCTGCAACGTTTAATATCAGGAGGAGTCAATTTAGCAATGGAACAGACGACAGTATGTTCTGAAAAACAAGAATATGGCTTATAAATACATTGTAACTAAGCTTGGGCGCAAGAAAGGGTCTAATCTATAAGTTGATTTGGGACACTTAGAAAAAGAAGTAAATTGTTTAATAATGGTGTTTTGTACAGTCCGTAGAGCTAGAGTCCTGAGTCTTACTGCGAGTCGATATGGCGCTGGAATATATTTACTTCATCTATGCTTGGTTTAATGTCTTATATCTCCAAAGTAAGGGTCACATATGTAATACATGTTCTGAAAGAATTGAGCATTGGTTACAAACTGCCTTAGATATACAGGAATCAGGCACTGGGTCAAGTATCTGAGATCGACCAGTCAAAGAATAATGGTTTGGTAGATCAGATGTTAGTCAAATGTAATCAAGACAAGGGGGCAGTAATTACTCTAGATGCTGAAGAATAATATTCTCTGCACAATCCTAGGGAGCTGCGTTTTCAGAATGCAATTATTTGCTCAATGATCAGTGTTTTACAATCTAGCATATTTGTATAGATGTAAAAACATGATCCATGATAGCTACCCAAGATGTCAAGGTTGAGGAGCATGGATAGGTAGTGTACCACTCTCCAGGACATCGGGTGGCAGGTGCATCAACATGTAACCTGTTTGGCTGTAGAACTCACTGCCGATGCTCCTCCCATACTTATAGGCAGTTCTTAGCATTTGTGGATTTATCCAATTGGGGCCTATAGGTGGTAGGTCATACTCATTCTAGTTGCTAGATCTATCATTAATAGTGTTTGGAAAAGCACAGATCCACTGGATCTGCAATCCTGGTTATTAACAGATGCTTAAAATATATAGATTGCAACGGATGTATTTTACACACATGATTGTAAATCAAAGCTATGTTAGAATTTGGGGCTGGGGTGAGCTTTATTCATACTCCAGTGATCGCCTAGAATTCATTGTTATTTATAGTTTCTTGTGTATTATTTCAGACTATGGTGAAAAATTATACATTTATCATTCGATAAATTTGATCATCTCTACTCCCCTTCCTAGCCAAGGTCATCAAAGCTCAACTCTCTGAGTTCATCGAAGGGAACCACGTCCTGGACATCTCCTCAACCGGCTTCCAAAAAAACCACAGCACCGAGACCGTGCTCATCGCCGCCACCGACGATATCCGCTCCCTCCTCGACCAAGGTGAAACCGCAGCCCTCATCCTACTGCACCTCTCGGGCCGCCTTCGATACCGTCTCCCATCGCACCTTAATCACGAGACTCCAAGACATCGGCATCCACGACGAGGCCCTGTACTTGATCCACTCCTTCCTTACCGGCTGAACACAGCAAGTCAGACTACCTCCATTCCTCTCAGAACCTACAGAGATCAGCTGTTGAGTGCCCCAGGGCTCCTCCCTGAGAACCAACCTCTTCAACATCTACATGGCCCCGCTCGCTACCATCGTCAGGAACCACCGACTCAACATCGTCTCCTACGCCGACACCCAGCTGATCCTCTCCCTCACCTACAAACCCACAGCCACCAGAATCAACTTCCACAGCAGGATGAAGTCCATTGCCACCTGGATGAAAGATAGCTTCCTCAAGCTAAACTCGGACAAGACCGAAGTACTCATCCTGGGATCCACCCCCTCACCCTGAGACAACTCCTGGTGGCCCGCCGCAGAGACCCCACCACGCGCACGTAACCCCGGCATTATACTGGACTCCTCGCTCCCAATGAACCGCCAAATCAGCGCCGTGTCCTCATCTTGCTTCCACACTCTCAGCCTGCTTCGAAAGACATTCAGATGGATCCCCACAGAATCCATTAAGACAGTCACCCACGCACTCTTCACCAGCAGACTCGACTGTGGCAACGCACTCTATGCCAGATTCACCCAGAAACTCCACAGGAAACTACAGACTGAACATTCAAAACGCCACAGCCAGACTGGTCCTCAAATCCCCCACCGCATCCACATCACCAAACACCTTTGAGAACTCCACTGGCTCCCAGTCAACAAAAGAATCAACTTCAAGCTCCTCACACATGCCAACAAAGCTCTGCACGATGCAGGACCTGCATATCTGAACCACCACCTCTCATTCCACGTACCCGCTAGACACCTTCGCTCTGCCCAATTGGCTCTGGCCCCCGTCCCACGGATCCACAAGACCAGAGCCGGAGGAAGATCCTTCTCCTACCTCGCCGCCAAGACCCGGAACACCCTGCCTCTCCACCTCAGGCAAGCCCCGTTGCTGACCCAATTCAGGAAGGATCTCACGACCTGGCTTTTCAACGGAACCCCTCTGCCCTGATGGATCAGCAGCCCCTCAGCGCCTCAAGACCTTTAGGGGGGAGTAGCCACGCTAAATAAACCCCTGATTGATTGATTGATTTGACCAACAGAAAAAGTCTTTTATTATTCTAAACCCTTCGATTCACATCTATTGTGAAAATCATGTGTTAAAGCAAGTAGGCACTTAAGGGTGAATTTATATTACCCTGTGTTATTATTGCCCATAGACAGGCACATGCTTACATGAAATCTCCCAGATTTTTGTAGCTTGCAAGAATTTTGGTGTTGGTTACTTCCTTTGACAAACCTTGGTGGTAGATGTCTCGGCATTTTATAATCCTTACTAGACTCTCCCAAGAGGGCCTGACAGTTGTATTTGCCTGCCACATCCTTGTATAAAAAATAAACCTCTACATACATAAGGGTTGTTGGAGTCAGCCCTCTTCTCAAGTGTCATTCATATTCTGCTTCTTCCCATGATAGGGGGTTAGCCATTTCTGCCATTGGCTTGGTTATGCTGTGAGTAATGGCGTTTTGCCTGATCTCTTGTGCACATCCACCTGAAAATTAGTGTGCTGGAGCGTCTTAGCTGGTGGTAAGTTCTTCAATTTTACATATTTCCTTTTATTGGTCACATTACCTTTTTTTTCTTCTTCTTTGGTGCATCCTCCAGTTTCCCAGACAGTCCTACTAGGCTTCTTGCTGGCCACTCATTTAATATGCAATGTATTGAATCCCGTGCAGCCACTATTTATAAACCGGATGGACATCTTGGGCTGGTATTATGTATAGTGTATCATTGTTTTTGCTGTTCCCCGATGGCTAACATCCTTTTTAGGTCTCGCCTGGCGTAAGACTGCGCAGACATGTGCAGTCTCGCAGGCGAGATTTAATGATTTGAAGAGATTTCTCTAGTGGGCTTTAAGCCCTGCCCCTCTTTTCCATTGGCTGGCGTCACCGTTTATGCTAAATGGTGGCCAGCCATTGGAAAAGAGCGTCTCGTGACGTACACTTTTCTCTTTTAGAGCCGTCCCAGTTGGACTGGCTGCCCCCAACTTACTGCTGGCGTAAAAGGTTTTTTTTATCTTTATGGGGCCAAACGCATGGCCCCATAAAGATAAGAAACCAGTCAGGTGAGCCAGTCCAACTGGGACGGCTCTAAAAGAGAAAAAAAGCGGGAGGCGTTGTTGGCGTTGCTTGTTTATAATAGCAACAATTAAAAGAAAGACTTTTCGTACTTCTTGTTGACAATAGCGGCCAGCGCCGCACACAACACTCGCTAGACTCTGCCTCCATGTCCATGCCCAGGTGTATTTCCAAATTGCACCCGTCCACAAAGGAATTGCCCGATGATTAAAAGAAAGACTTTTCGTACTGCTTGTTGACAATAGCGGCCAGCGGCCAGCGGCGCACACAACACTCGCTAGACTCTGTCTCCATGTCCACGCCCAGGTGTATTTCCAAATTGCACCCGTCCACAAAGAAATTGCCCGCTGCTCGTCTAAGACGAGCGGTCCTCTTCCTCGCGCTCTGCCCCGGCAGGAGCCAACGGTGGCCAGAAGGCGCTGCTAGGCAACAGCGCGGCCGGGGGCTCCCACTCCAAGGGACAGCTGGGCCCTGAATCATTCCTGCCCCGAGGTGGCTCCGGAGAGCCCAGTGAGCCCGCCGGCAGTGAGTGCTGCCTGTATGCTGCCTCGTCTCCGTGTTTAACCTGTGTGCACTCCTGGCGGGGGGTGGCCTGTTCTACCTCCGTACGCTGCTGGGGGTGTGCGTCTGCGTGCTCCCTGGCCTGTGCACTGACGGTGGTGTGCACCTGCATTCTCTACCTCTGTGCAATGCTGGGAGGGGCGCCTGACTGCTCTACCTCTGTGGACGCAACATCTCACTCCCCCCCCCCCAGCACCCCAAAAGTCCTGACCAGTACAGGTCAGGTCAGTGTAGAAGGCAGAGGCACCCACCTCTGAGAGGGCCACCGCTCATGTACCGCCTCTCTGGGGGCTAGTCTGTTGCCCTGCCACGTGCTATGCAAATGTCCGATAGGCCCCTGGGTCATCATGGCGACCCATCCTGGTCTTAACACCTAGGGGTCTGCAGCCCACCGGGAGAATGCAGAGACGCACCAGCCCTGCCCAGAAACTTGGCAAACTATGCTGTTCCTCCACCCCAGGGCCAAGTGGTAGACACACATATTTCCATGGCTCTTGTTAATGCGCGATCACTGAGCAAGCACTGCCAGGACATAGCCGATCTGATTAGCGATTTTAATTTAGATGTACTTTATATTACAGAAACATGGTCCGACGAAGCTTCTGCGCCTGACTATGTTACGGCAGTTCCTCCAGGCTACAGTGCCTATCGGCACGACAGGCCCAAGGGAAAAGGTGGTGGAATAGCCATTATTGTAAGAGACCAATACCAAACCCGTTGTGTACCTATACCCATTAAAGCATGCGAAGCCATGCATTTTGATATCAAAATGGCCCCCACGTTCAATTTTAAGGGAACTTTGGTATACAGACCCCCTGGCACCAGATCTGCGTTTCTCGCAAATCTTACCAATATCACTGAATCTATAGCAACAGAAGTATCCACCACATTACTAGGTGATTTTAATTTTCACCTAGAGCTACTCAGTGACAGGGACACCACAACCCTCATATCTGATCTTGACTTGATGGGCCTTAAACAGCTGGTGACTACCCCCACCCACCAGGCAGGCCACACGCTGGACGGAATTTTCACAAATGTGGAAGGACTGTCCGTCACCTCTGTTCTCCCTATGACCTGGACAGATCATTCTGTCATTTTTAGCGAACTAACCATCAAAGGCCCGCATAGGAAAACAGTGAACCCTGCAACAGAAGGCACATTTAGAGTTTGGAAGGATATTGACCCTAGCGATTTAATGTCGCTTCTTAATGCGTCAACCCCGGAACTATCCACCGATCCAGCGACCGCTACCAATCAATTCCAAAAATGGCTGGGTGAAGCTTCTACTCAGTTGGCACCTACCAAATCAATTTCTAAAAACAGAAACACGCCTAAAGCTCAGTGGTACACGAAAGAATTAAAAGACCAAAAACAACTCACCAGGAACAAGGAACGACAATGGCGTAGAAGTTATGACACTGAAAGCAAGGACATTTATAAGAAGGCCCTTGCTACTTATAAATTAATGATTATAACTGCCAAAAAGGATTATTACACTCGCCATATAGAAGCTGCTAAAAACTCTAGCAAACAGCTTTATAATGTGGCAAAAACCCTTGCGGGAAATGCTCCAGATCTCAATCCACCCCCTTCACAAACATTATGTGATGCCTTGTCAGACTTTTTCTTCACTAAAGTCAATGACATTTATCAAGCATTTAATCTGGATCAGGCTCATAGTAGTGCTTCCACCTCTTTGATCACCTCTTTGATTAATCCAACTAGTACTACCATGACCGCTTTTAATGCCCTCACCATTGATCAAGTTATGAGCATTTTTAACACGATTAAAGCAGGATCAGCCTTGGATCCTTGCCCCTCTGCTGTATTAGCCACAGTACCAGATACAGTCGTCCCTATCATAACCTCCCTCTGTAACATTATTCTAGCATCCGGTAACTACCCCGACTCCCTGAAAAACACACTCATTAAACCTCTGCTAAAAAAACCTGGGCTAGATAAAAGTGAACTTAAGAACTACCGTCCCATTGCTAGTCTCCCTTTTCTAGCAAAGGTCATAGAAAAGGCTATGAACCAGCAGTTATCAGCCTATATCGAGAACAACCACCTGCTGGATGATACCCAGTTCGGCTTCCGCAAATACCACGGCACGGAAACCGCCCTCATCAAAGCAGCTGACGACATAAGAATCATTCGTGACCAAGGAGGTACTGCTGTATTAGTCCTCCTTGACTTGTCGGCTGCTTTCGACACGGTTGACCACAAGATCTTGGTCGACCGTGTCGAGAGGATGGGCATTCAGTCCACCGCCAGAGACCTTCTGGCCTCGTTCCTGACCAACAGAACTCAGGCGGTTACAATGGGTTCCTTCCAGTCGGCCGACCTGTCGTTACCGTGTGGGGTCCCACAAGGCTCATCCCTGAGCCCGACACTATTTAATATATATGTGTCGGACCTTGCTGGTGTCATCAAAGCACACGGGATGGGCCTGACCTCATACGCAGACGACACTCAGTTGGTTCTGGCCATAAAGGGAGACGGACAGGAAATGGCGGAGAGATTTCAAGATGGGATGATTGCCATAGGCGAGTGGATGGCAAGAAATTGCCTGAAACTCAATTCCGAGAAAACGGAGGTGGTTATCTTCGGCAATCTCTCCCCAGCCTGGTCGGCAACTTGGTGGCCAGCGGCCATGGGCACTTCTCCCTGCCCTACGGCCAAGGTTAGAAACTTGGGTGTCACTTTTGACAACCAGCTCAACTTTATGGCCCATGCGAATAAGGTGGCTGCCAATGCTCACTTTAAGTTGAGAATGGTAGGAAAAATCACTCCTTACTTGCCAGAATCAGCAGCAAAAACACTGGTTTCCTCACTAGTGTTGTCATCTTTGGATTACTGTAACGGTCTGCTGCTCAATGCCCAGAACAGAGTCATAAAAAAACTACAGACAGTGCAGAATGCCGCCGCCCGAGTGCTCTCAAAAAAACCCAGATTTGCTCCCATCTCGGACACGCTTAAACAATACCACTGGTTGTCCATTCACAACCGGGTCAAATTTAAAGCGCTGTGTATTGTCTTTAAATCGCTCCAGGAACTAGGACCCAGATTCCTTAGAGAGCAACTGATCCTCTACAACCCCCCGAGAAGGCTCAGATCCACCTCTCTTAAGCAACTGGTGATACAACGCAGTCGAACAACCTCCTGGGGCGATCGCCGCTTTTCAACTGCGGCCCCTAAACTCTGGAACACTCTGCCTATCCACATAAGAACTAGTTCCACTCTCCTTCAGTTCAGAAAAAACCTGAAGACTTGGCTGTTCAATCAGTGATTTCCATCTCCGCATTTCTCTTCCAGGGCGAAACCTCTATGCAATTTCAGCGCCGAGACGCCTAAGGGTAATTGTACGCGCTTTATAAATGGCATTAAATAAATAAATAAATAAATAAATAAATAAATAAATAAGTGCGCGGGTTGATTTTCGTTCTCACGCGTTTAGTATTTTTATGGTAACCTTCTTTAATTTTAGTTTTCTGTTTAATTTCTGGAACTAGTAAAGTTTCAGGTTTGATTTTCCTTTTCAGGAATTGTGTTAGCATTTTTATGGTGATTTTCTTTTTTAATTATTTTGAATGTTGGTTTTATGTTTAAGTGGTTAGTTCAGTTTTCGTTTTCCGATTATCAGTCCAAGTACAGAATTAAAAGAACCGACCAGGACAATATACATGCACATATAGGTGTATACATTACATATTTTAGTACATGATGCATTTTACCCCAGTCTTGCTGTTACGTTGCACTAGAAATAGCTGTCAGTCTCCCAAGTCGAACGCTGTATTGGCTGTAAAAGTTTAAAAATGCATTCAGATTTCCACAGTAGGAGGTTCAATAGACTGAGCCATGCTGTTATCTGGGGACTAAGTGTGTCAGCTTGTATGTTAGCCCAGTGGTGAGTGGGTCAGCTGCAGAAGTCTGTTTTGCAGTAGCACACAGTTTCCAGTACTAATAAAATAGCTCAGGTGCTCGATGTGCCTGCTGCAGAACACTACGTATCATCTCCAGGTCATAGATCCAACCAGAACGAACCCACAGGTAACTGTTTCCTGTCCTCATCAGATGGTTATGCAGCCCCAACAAAGACCTAGGACTATTGTGCATGGAAACGTTTACGTGCATACAGCGCTAACCGAAGCTTTCATTCTTTTGAGGGTAAGAAGCCGAGTACTATTGAATTAGGTAGTGAACAATACTACAGTAATTAATGCTCACTATTAAACGCACAAAATAAGTTGTATCCTCTGTGCATGGGCAATATTAGTATAATTAATAAGCTAGCACTAGAGTGTATTTATTATGTTAGGGTGTTAACTGTCTTCAGGTCAGCGCTTGCACAGAGGGCTCAAGGGCATCGGTTTATGGTTGTTTAATATCTGATAAAATATCCAGACTGGGTACAGGTAGCTCCTATAGCACACCACCTACCGCCAAGTGCAAGCGAGTGCTTTACCCACCACTAATACCAAGCATTAAAAATGCTATAGGTCTCGCCTTTTATTAAGTTAAAGCCATTTGCTTTGCTATATAATACCATTAGCAAAGCAAATGGCTTTAACTTAATAAAAGGCGAGGCCTATTGCATTTTCAATGCTTGTTCTAAATGTGGCAGCCTTGCGCTAGATGGCTGCTTTTGTTTTTAACATCCTTTATTAATTTTGGGATATAGGCCTGCACACGTATATATCGTTCAACATATGGTATTAGCAACCTTTATGCACATCTACATGGTGTATCACAGTTGAAGTGTAGTACATACAGTCATAAAATAATGCTCAAACATCCAAAACCCGCCCACCTCCCTACACCTACTAAAAAAAGTAGCTCCCTCCCCCTCCCTCTCCCTAACCCGGCTCACTTCTATAGTAGCACATCATAGGGGCATCAGGTCTCACATATTTTTTTCAATTATGTTAAGTTTATGGTGTACACCTCTACACATTGTAATTCTGCAGGGTTCATGTAGGGTCTGTGATTGATGGGTACACGGTACCTTAAATAGGGCATATACTATACATTATTTAATGCAGGGAAGCTTCTGCAGAAACACATGCTTCCAGTATAGCATCCCATTCCAAGGAAATCGGGTTCTTCCTCAAACCTCTATTTTCCTCTCTCCTAATTGCCATGCTCTCAGCCCTGCCCCATCGAACTACCTCTGTGTGCCGTGCCAGCGCCGTTGGAGGTTTTGCGGATTTCCATTTCATTGTGATTGAGCGCTTCACCAATATTAGTGCCAAATTAGCGAATCTGGTATATGTTCCTTGTGCTCTGTGCTTCTTGCCTATACCCAAGATGCAGCACTCTACTGAGTCTCCTTCTGTTTGAGGTGATGATTCATGAAGGAGTTTATGTACCGTCTCCCAGAAGTGTATTTGGCGTGAGCATGCCCATATCATGTGCATGAGGTCAGCTAACCGTGCATGACATCTGGGACACAAATCTGTTGCATCAGGGAACATTTTGTTCAATTTGTAAGGTGTCAGATATGCTCTGTGTACCAGCATGAGTTGTATCATCTTGCTAGATAGCTGCTTACTGCTGTGTTCAATTTTATTTTTGTAATGCAAGCATATGCTTGCCAAGTGAGTTTAGGTGGTAGGATGTTTTCTTTTTTTCAACCTTTGTTCTTTTAATTCATCTTCTATATATGTGTTAATTGTTTGCGTCTGTGTTATTGTGGATGGGTGAGTGGGTGAAAGCAAGAATGAGTCTGTGGGTGGATGAAGGGACGTATGATTTCAAGGATAAATGACTGAGTGCATGTGCAATATGTCAGTCTCAAGTCACCATTAACTTGTAGATCTGAATGTTGTTATGCGAACAACATGGAATCTACCAGTTTCCTTCGCCATCAACGATGCCGAACATGTCCAAGCCTGTGTTTGGCATGATGACTGGTTGATGACCTAAACTCACTTGTGTCTAAAAAGGCACTTTCAGTTGTAAGCTAGACCTATTAGCATTGTCAGTGCTTGTTCTATATTTTTGGTGAAACGCTGGAGGAGTTTGTGAGGCATAGACTGTAGACAATTTACAGTTGTCAAGCCTCCTCTTTCTAAAAAATGAACTGGGTTTACTTAGAGGTTGACAGGCCACAAAATTCATAGGATGTCATAGACAAAAATCAGGCAAGCCATACGGTAGAAGATATGCACAAATTACACGTTTCCATTTAATACATTAGATTACATTACTACATTTAGTTATATTATTCAAATTGATATTTATTATTTAATTGAATAGATTTCTATAGTATTTAAGACAAAATAACAGAATAGATCCTAAGATTGAATGACATTAATAAATTGCAATGTACCTGGATACAAACTTTTGGGAGAGGGCATGGAATGGGTTAGCAGAGAGCAATGCGTTGTCGAGTTTGATACAGTGGAGCCAATGCTATGAGAGGCTTGATCAGGACTCTTTCCAAGACACCAGTAGCAATCAGGATGAAAGTGTGTTACATAATTATGTTTTTAATACATGGAACACAGCTTAAATCTGACATCTTCATTGGAGACATACTAAAATAAGCATTTGCAATGCAATAGGTCTCGCATTACTGATAGTTTGAGGTATTGGTGATGCACATAATAATGCAACACCAATAGCTTATACTTTTAGTAATGTGAGACCTAGTGCATTGCAAATGATTGCATAGTGAGCGAGGAACCAGCACTGTATGTCTCAGTGCTGTACCGCAACCTGCTCCTAGAGGTCCCTTGTGAGCAAGGCACAAGCACTGCTTGTCTAGGTCCTGTACCGCAAGCTGTTCCTAGAGGTCCCTAGTGAGCAAGGCACCAGCACTGCTTGTCTAGGTGCAGTACAGCAAGCTGTTCCTAGAGGTCCCTAGTGAGCAAGGCACCAGCGCTGCTTGGTTAGGTGGAGCACCGCAAGCTGCTCCTAGAGGTCCCTATTGATCATCATAAACTTTGAAGATATGGTAAATCCACCCTACCCATAATGCATTACATGCAAGACAGTACCACAAACACATTCAAACAGCTATGTCCATATATACAATTAGTAGCTTTGAATTGTGACAAAAGAATTATATTAATTCCGGATTAGGTTAGGTTGTACTCTATGTGTAGTTGATGAAGGGAAATTTATAGAAGGTCTAATATAATTGTGAGATGTGGTAGGTGCAGTACCGCAAGCTGCTCCTAGAGGTCCCTAGTGAGCAAGGCACCAGCACTGCCAGTACTGCAAGCTGCTCCTAGCGGTCCCTAGTAAGCAAGGCACCAGACCTGCCTGTACCGCAAGCTGCCCCTAGAGGTCCCTAGTGAGCATCACAAACATTTGGTCACATATGGCTCTCGTATAATGCATTGCAGGCAACACAGTACCACGAGTACATTCAAATAGCTATGTCCATATATACAATTAATAGCTTTGAAATGTGAAAAAACAATTATTATATTAATGCCAGATACGAGCAAAGGACATCAGCGAACCGATCTGCGCCCTCCCCTCTGCCACAGTGGATCACGTGTGGGGAAACGTTGCATCCAAGAGCCTGACCAACCAGCACAAAGACATCGCCTGGATGGCCATCCAAGGAGGACTTCACGTGGGAGCCTTCATGCACGCAAGAATACTCAACCAATACAAGTCCTGCCCAAGAGGGTGCATCACGGATAAGATGACATACCATCTCTTCTGGGAGTGCGCGTATGACAGGACCTGCTGAATGCCCTAGGTACAGAGCTTAGGGCCAGGATACCTATGCCCTGCATCACCGCGGACTCTGTGATGTATGGTTTGTTTCCAGGGACACACACTGAGTGACCTCCAGAACTGCTGGAGGCTCCTGTGCTGTTTTAAAGATGTTCTACTGTTTTCCAGAAACCGCCTGGTAGTAGGGAAAGAGACATCGACCATGGTGTGCCATAAGATGATCCACAGCCTCCTGCGTGACTACGCAACACTGGACGGACCAGATGAAGACAACGACTGAGGACTCAAACGGGTCCCCTTGTACCATTGCACCGGGGGACCCTGGAGGGGCCACTAACCTGTTTTGTCTTTTTTTCTTTAACACAGAAACCGGTTGGCGACAGGGAAGAGGAGAAGGCGGATGAAGGCAGGTTGAGTAAATGTAGTTATTTACTGTATGTATTTGACTAACGTGGCCTTTTCCCTTCACAGGGAAAAGGTCAATGGGATACCTTGCGCACTAATTGGCAAGTTTGTTACCAACGACTGATGAATAAATAGGTTGTTGTGGAAGGTGACAATTGATGTATCTGAACCAGAAATGGTGCCCTGAAAAGGAAAAAAAACCTCCCCTAATGCATTGCATGAAAGACAGTACAATTAATATATTAATTCTGGATTAGGTTGTACTATATGTGGTGCTGATGAAGGGAAATTTATAGAAGGTCTAATCTAAATGTGAGATGTGTAGGTGCAATACCGCAAGCTGCGCCTAGATGTCCCTAGTGAGCAATATAAACTTTGAAGATGTGGTAAATCCACCCTACTCATAATGCATTGCATGGGAGACAGTACCACGGTACATGAATATATACAATTAGTAGCTTTGAAATGTGACAAAATAATTAATATATTAAATCCGGATTAGGTTGTACTCTATGTGGGGCTGATGAAGGGAGATTCATTGAAAGTCTAATATAAAAGTAACTGTCCTGTATGAAGGCCTTTAAGAAAATAGTGTCTTGAGGTTGTAATTAATACCTAGGGCGTAACAACACATGTAAAAGGGGGTGTCCACACGGGAGGTTACACAGGGAGGCACAGCGTCAAGACTGATTTGCTTATAGCTTTGTCTGAACTGGGGTGGCAAAGTGAGCTAAAGAATGATGATGGATTCAACCCAGATCTGTGACTGGGGGTGAGTGTTTGAAAAGTTTCAGCACTCCGTCCATCATCTCCTTGTGTTTGCTTTGTTCGCCCTAAGTTGGCAGGGTATACCCAGACGTGGGTCCCCTGCTTACTTTGCCACTGGATTCAAGCTAGCCAGGCTGAAGAGGGCTGTTAGCCCGAAACCGGTCCCAGGATGCTTGTTTCCAGTCCAGGGAAGATATGGCTTGGCAGTTTGGTCTGGACTGTTCCCATGAAGCACAGGGTCAAGACTGATTTGCATATAGCTGTGTCTGAACTGGGGTGGCAAAGTGAGCTAAAGGATGATGAGTGATTCAACCCAGATCTGTGACTGGGGGTGGATGTTTGAAAAGTTTCTGCGCTCCGTCCATCATCTCCTTGTGTTTGCTTTGTTCGCCCTAAGTTGGCAGGGTGTGCCCAGACGTGGGTCCCTTGCTCACTTTGCCACTGGATTCCAGCTTGCCTGGCTGAAGAGGGCTGTTAGTCCGAAACCGGTCCCAGGATGCTTGTTTCCAGTCCAGGGAAGACATGGTTTGGCAGTTTGGTCTGGACTGTTCCCATGAGGCACAGGGTCAAGACTGATTTGCATATAGCTGTGTCTGAACTGGGGTGGCAAAGAGAACTAAAGAATGATGATGGATTCAACCCAGATCTGTGACTGGGGGTGAGTGTTTGAAAAGTTTCAGAACTCCGTCCATCATCTCCTTCTGTTTGCTTTGTTTGCCATAAGTTGGCAGGGTATGCCCAGAGGTGGGTCCCTTGCTCACTTTGCCACTGGATTCAAGCTAGACTGGATTCAAGCTAGCCTAGCTGAAGAGGGCTGTTAGCCCGAAACCGGTCCCAGGATGCTTGTTTTCAGTCCAGGGAAGATATGGCTTGGCAGTTCGGTCTGGACTGTTCCCATGAGGTTCAGGGTCAAGACGGATTTGCATATAGCTGTGTCTGAACTGGAGTGGCAAAGCGAGCTAAAGAATGATGATGGATTCAACCCAGATCTGTGACTGGGGTGAGAGTTGGAAAAGTTTCAGCGCTCCGTCCATCATCTCCTTGTGTTTGCTTTGTTCGTCCTAAGTTGGCAGGGTATACCCAGACGTGGGTCCCCTGCTCACTTTGCCACTGGATTCAAGCTAGCCTGGCTGAAGAGGGCTGTTGTCCGAAACCGGTCCCAGGATGCTTGTTTCGAGTCCAGGGAAGACATGGTTTGGCAGTTTGGTCTGGACTGTTCCCATGAGGCACAGGGTCAAGACTGATTTGCATATAGCTGTGTCTGAACTGGGGTGGCAAAGTAAGCTAAAGAATGATGATGGGTTCAACCCAGATCTGTGACTGGGAGTGAGTGTTTGAAAAGTTTCAGCACTCCATCATCTCCTTGTGTTTGCTAGGTTACAAAAAGAGACTGGGGGCTACTAAGGAGGGACTACAAAGCCTAATAACCAATGAAAAGTCACCATTTACAAAGGAGAGGGACAGAACCCAATTAAAAAGATGAGCGGGAAGTAGGCGGAGCTTTATTCACATATCCTGAATACAGCATGTCTCGAAGAAACCGCGCAAGCACTGCCTAGGCGAGACCTAAAAAGATAACGTTTAGAAAAATCACTGAAAAAGAGAAAGACCACCCGGCTGATCCAGATCCCACAAATATGTGGGCACTGATAAAAGGTAATCTTTATATGGAACCACAAAATAATTTCTGGCGAGTGTGTCTTGATCAACAGTTGACGTTGAACAGCGTCCACTGTATTGGTGATCTGACTGCTAAGCAAATTATACATAACTATATTTGGGTAACTAGGAACAGATATTTTTCACCAAGTGGTTCGGAGTGGCTGTCAATGGACAACACAAGTGACCTCACGCTGTCTATGATTTTGTTCTCGTGCATGAGTTTAAAAACATCTTTTAATCGTTGCTATTAATCTATAATTTCATTTTCTTTTTGCTCCCTCCCACATCATCTGCCTCAGCTTTCAACATCTACACAAGAGCAAAGACTTTTATGTTGAGGCAGAGCAGTAATGGGAGAGCCATACATACAACTCCTCTCAAATGTAAAAAACCCCAAAAACTAGTTTACTGATGACCACAGTACCAACATCTACAGTTACCCTCCCTCCACTACCACCCGAATTGGAAAATTAAATACCTGGCCTCTTGCCACTCACCCACCCCCACCCTCTGTGCTATCCATCCCTTTCACCTGCCGAACGTCACACTAATAGCAGTCTCTGAGCCACTGGCCAGTGCAACTTGTTTTCCTTGTGACTGCAGGACTACAGACCCCTATGCTAACAGTGAAAAGTGGCTGATGGAGCAGGCAGTGCACCACACATGTTCTCCAGGCACAACTGGATCTCTGAAGACCCACACGAAGTGGTAGAAGGACACTGAGTCCACAGGACAGGGTCTCCACAGACCTGGGTAAAGAGTAACAAGCAGTTCCAATGGTAACAGGGGAAGAGTTTCCCACTGTTGTCATGTCATAGCAGCAAATAACCAGATTTATATTCTTTGTTCATGCTAATAGTTCCCTAAAAGGAATAAATACTTAATAAAGTAGATGAATAATTTGGGACCCAGTCTGGCACCTAGAAAGAAGGTTTGTATAAGGAACCTGCATGCACGAGAATCAATTTTCAAATGGATTTCCCCGACTCCAGGAAGACCGTCACCCATGCACTCATCACCAGCAGACTGGACTACGGAAACGCACTCTACTCCGGAATCAACAAAACCCTCCTTCGCAAACTCCAGACTGTCCAGAACGCTGCAGCCAGACTCGTCCTCAGCATCCCACGACATGACCACTTTACCCAGCACCTCCACAACCTCCACTGGCTCCCAGTCAAAAAAAGCATAACCATCAAACTGCTCACACATGCCTACAAAGCTCTCCATTACACCCGACCACAATACCTCAACCAAAAAATCTCCTTCCACACCCCCAAGAGAAACCTCCTCTCCACCGACCTAGCCCTCGCCACGGTCCCCCGCATCCATGGGGCTAGAACGGGTGGCAGATCCTTCTCCTGCATCACGGCCAAGACCTGGAACAAACTCCCCCTCAGCATCAGACGAAGCCTGACACTGCACCTATTTAGAAAAGACTTCAAGACCTGGCTCCTTGGATGACCTCGGAGCTGCCCGCACCTCCCTCAGCACCTTGAGACCCCCACGGGTGAGTAGTGCACTCTATAAATTCCTAATTGATCTGAAATGTTACCTGCTGCTGCCGAGCACAGTAGAAAAAAAAGCATGGAAAGGCAGTCCCTGGAGTTGTTTTTTGCTCTAGTTTATTCAGACTAGCAAGCCCAGCCCATTTAATTTCAGCTGAAGGGGGGGGGGGGGTCACCGCAACTAGTAACAAGGTCAGATAACTCCCTGACCCCCAAGCCTCTCCACTCTAGTACTCCATTAGTCATCTCAAATTCATCTAACAAGAATGTAAGTGTCCCCCTCCAAGGACCTTTCAGATTCTGTCACTGTCAGTCCAAGGAGGCAGGCTATACATCATTTCCAGCCATCAAACTGGGTTGCTCCTTGGCCAGCATGCTACTGGTCTAGCCAGTAGTTTCAATACAAGACAGATACAAAATCAGAAAAATCATCATAATACAGTATTTCCCCCCCCCCCTTTAGACAATAAACTGAGAGGAACGAATAGAAAGATAAAAGTATTTTAGAGACATCCAAACTGTTCATAATTGATGTTTCATGTAAAGAGATGGAATTGCCATGCTTAGAAATACAGAGATTTTTCACAAACTGAGATTTAAATATCATCTTGCCCTTCTAGAACCTTTGTTATGATTATTATGTGTTTTTCTCTTCTAGGTATCCCCTGGTAGGTTACACTTGTCAATCATTTGCTCCCCGTGCTATTATATGCGGATGGCGCAGTACTGATGGGGTTAACCCGAAAAGCACTTTGTCTACTGGTGCACGCATTTGTTGAATTTATGGCTGCTCTGGACTCTCAAACTAATTTTTCAAAATCGTATAGCGCGCGGCCCAAAGTGTTAACAGCGTCCCACCCTTACTCTGGGCACAAATCATTTGACAAGCACACCCACGTTTTCCTACCTAGGGGTCACATTTGCTGCAGCTGGATCATGGGTTCCCAATATTGCACAGTGTAGGGTGAAGCTGTCAGGGCAGTAGACTCAATAAATACCTTACCACAGCCCCCGGGGGTGTTCTCTTCTCCAGCTCCTGCAGATCTATTAGACCAAATGTCTCTCTGTCCCTGTATCGTCGTCCTACTTTATTTGCCCTGATAAACTGGGTCTGACCTACTTGGTAGATCGTATCAGAACTTGTCCCCCACTACTGTGGATGGCTATTTGGAGAACTGAGGTGGCTTATTTAACTAGGAACACCATCCACTGTTGTCTTGAGTGTGACAAAGGCCTCTCCATTCCTTGGCTAGCATATGTGAGGGAAACCTTTCAAAAGATTAGTTTGCTCCATATATTTTCGGGTCTAATAGCAGCTTAAACAAACAAGTATTTGCAATGCAATAGGTCTTGCATTTAAGAGAGTTTGAGCTATTGGCATTGTAAATGACAATGCCTTTTATTTATGTATTGTTCTTAAAACAGATAAATAAAAGGCCTTGTCATTTACAATGTCAATAGCTTAAACCCGTAAATGCAAGACTTATTGCTATTGGAAAAAATAGTGCTCGAAGGCTGTATTTAAAGACTACTGAGTAACAACAGTCGTAACAGGGGTTGTCGCCATGGTTACAAAATGAGACAAGGCGGTACTAAGGAGGGACTACTAAGCATATTGACCAATGAACAGCCACAGTTTACAGTGGACAATGGCACAAGCCAATGGAAAATATAGGCGAAAGAGTGGGTGGACCTTCAAGTCCCCACATGAAAAGAGCATGCCTCGAAGAGCAGCGCATGCGCTGCCCAGGCTCGACCTAAAAACATGTACAACAATTGCTATGTAATTTAGGCCTCTCCAGGAGACTTGAGGATGAAAGGTGCAAGCCCACTGTTGTAACTTATCTGAGTATGAATATAGGAAGCCTACCGACTAACTTACCTTCTTCACACACATTGGGGTTGGGAAGGTAGTTTGTTTCATTTCAGGGCTCACACAATCAAGTATCTTCTGTGCTTCCTGTTGGGTTACCAGAGGAATCTAGATACAAACCCTTGCCCTTGTGACGGAAGGTCTGGGCAAACTATGCTTCAAATTGCCTTTTTCTGTAAGTTTTATTTATAATTCACAATGTTTTTTATTCCTTCTAGTTAAACTCAGAAATGTGAGACTATCTAGGCAACCTGTTAACTTTTTGTTACAACTGACTGGTGAAGAGACAAGTTTCCCTGCTGGTTCTTTCCTGAGATCAGCTGTCCAGTCCCGAAGCACAATGCACTTTGACTAAGTTAACACCCTTGATATGACACATGTGACTGAAATTTTCAACTGGAATGACTTGTTATTTGACATTACTGATTTTATTGTTTTTAATGTACCCATTGTGTTTTTATTGCAGGTTTTACTATTGGATTGTGCACTTTCGTGGAGGCTTGTGCGCCCTGAGAAAGTTATTGAATCGAATTGAATGCATGTTTTTCTTTGCAATGTGATTATCAAATCTGTGTGAATATATTGATATTTTTAATACGAGATGACGTTTCTGTTCTAAATAATTGTTATATTAAGTTGGGAACTAAGATCCATGGAACGCTGATAACTACTTTAATGTTATTATTCAAAAGAACACAGTCTTGAAAAATACAAATAAATAAAACGCATCAGACGACTTTCTGCTTATTGTTTACCCTAACAGGTTCAACAACTACTAAACGATTTTATATAAGCTAAGCTCAGAGTGTGAAAGGCGAGAGAGAAGCTTTATGCCAGGCTCTGTTATTATAGTGAACATAAAGCCTTATTTTTAAAACAGGTATTCGGTGTGAACCATCTTGGAAACTCAAAACAGGCTTTCCTTTAGTTGCTAAGGTTAGTTTACTAAACAGAAGAATGAGGATGGGATTATTATAAAGTTATTAGGTGACTTCAACAAGCGGTTCTCTGCGCGCACATGACTTGGTTTTGCTGCCACAGGTGCTGGAGGGGGACTATGTCCTGCAGTGATCTAATCCCCGAAGGAGCAGGGCTGGGCTGGACAGAACAGGCTAGAAGTGCAGCCAGCATCTCGCAGCGCCGGGCGCCCCAACCCCCCCCCCCCCCCCCCCCCCCCTCGGCACTGCACTCTGGCCAGAGAGCTCCTGATTGAGGCTGGAGGGGGCCCCTCTTCGTACCGTGCAGGGAGGCCCCCTCAATTTTCGTTACGCCAGTGCCCCAGGCATGCGCCTGGGCGAGGACCAGCCCAAGACAGGCCTTCTTCACCTGGAAGAGGCTGAGCTGGGTCACCCCCCTTGGTTCCCTTATCTGCGGCACCACAACTTTTTGGGGGACTCCATTTTTCGTACCCTTTGGCTCTTGGACAATCTACTAGCTATGGGCAAGCGCAAATTGGCTGCATGGAAGGACAGTTCCACTGTTAATCCACAAGCTTGCGCAATGTTGGACTATTACTTGGTTCGAGCAGTAGGTGTAGTCAACAAAGAAATATAATTTGCAGAGAGACATTTGTCCCTTGAAATGGGGGGAGGCCTAGTTTTGTTTCATGGAGAATGGATTTATTACAGTCTGGTACCCCCTTAAAGTTGTAGCAGTCTAACTCTCACCTAGGCCCCAAGGCATGTTTTCCGACGACCTTGGATAGGGAGTCAGCAGTGGATGGGCTTGATCTGCCTGGGAACACTAGGTTTTGCGAGTCATCTGCCAGGAATAAAAGGAAAACGAAACTGGGGCCTATCCATAGCACCACAAGAAACAGGGTCCTATTGCCCGTTCCTCTACCAGTGCATTATCAATCCTGACGTTAGAAGTGGGGGGCCTAAAGTAACGTGCGATAGTGTCTTGGACCAAGTTAAAACTATTATGACATCTGCAATTGCTCTCCTTGTGGACAGGTTAAGCAGCTTGAAAGGGGAATGCCTTCCAATGTCACTTCCTGTGACATCATCAGGGTGGGACAAAGGTCAGATAATCTCACTTCCTGTAATGTCACCAGATCAAAGTTCGTTTGATGTAACTTCCTGTGACATCAGGCGGGGGGGGGGGGGGCTGGGGGTCACATGGCACATAATGTCACCTCTGCTACCCCTGGCATTTTTATAAATCAACGTCCAAGGCCCCATATAGGGCCAGCTTGAATTCCTGGTTGCCCACCGTTGTACCATTTATTGCTGGGTTATTTTGTTTTTTTAATGTGAGGGGTTCCATTGCGAGGGCTAACATAGCTGGTGACAGCGCACATCCCTGTTGTGTGCCTCTAGTCAACCTTGAAGTCGGGGATAAAGCCCTGGTTGCTTCTAATATTTGGTCACAGGGAACTTATAATTAGCAATGATCCATTTAGTCATCTTTGGTCCTAACAGTGTTTTTTGGAGGATCTTAGCCATGAACGTCCAGTTGACTCTATCGAAGGCCTTCTCCGCATCGAGCGAAAGAAGAGCCATCGGTTGTGTTTGGTCACTCCACTACCTCTATGAGGAGGGCAGCAGGCCTAGTATCGTCTCGCATGTCAAGCTTTTATAAACCTGCTCTGTTATCCTGACATTAATTTAGGCCAGATCCCTTGAAGTCGGGAGACTATGATGGGTATGCAAATTTTGACATCAGTGCTCAATAAGGCAATGGGTTGATACGAGGAGCATAATAAGGTGTCCTTGCCGGCTTGGCACTGAGCGACAGTTGTGACTCCAACATAGAAGAAGTACTCTCCTCTTGGTTAAGCCTGTGTTTTTGGTCACAATCACGTATCCATTATAAGTACGTTGAAAACTTTGATATAAGATTTCATTCTACTTCTCATATCTTTTTTGCTGTTTTTTGGTAATTACGGTTCATCTTCTCCGAAGGTACTGGGACCTAGTTGTACAGTGAAGCCCTTCGGGGCAGCCCTGTCAGCCTGCGTATCTCTACACGCGAATTGCAGGAGGTGTTATCCTTTAGTGCTCTGTTTCTATAGCTTCACTAGTATGTTCTCTTGGTCATTTATATGTTTTTCTTTTTTATACTAATTTCAGTATTATTTACGCTCATTCTGTCCTAGGTATTGCATGTGTGCTGTTTTTTCGTTGCAATGGCATCTGAGTTGTAGGGATGTAACAACCCTACTTACCCTTATAAGTACTGCTCATACGTTGTCCTGCAGAGTGGCGATGATGCGCGTCTCGCTTTATATCTCTGGCCTGAAGCGCACGTTCTCCAGGATTTGTCTTGGGCTACATTTTATCTACTTGCCGGGTGTTTGGACTTTCTTTGTTTTCCAGTTTACCACTTTGGCAATTTTTTTTTTTTTTGCTTGTCATAACTCAATCTTGAATATTTATGCACAATTGATAGGGTTTTATTTTTGAGTGTGTGTGTGTGTATATATCGGCGTGGATGGCACTGAGCTAATCCTATGCGTAAAGACTGATAGAAAAGCAGACATTTGAGGTGAGCAGATCTAGAGTGTGCTGGTGTTGAGAATGCTCTATACAGGAGCTGCTTTCCACCTAAATTTGAGAACTACTTCTCTGCTTCTTTTTTTGCACACACACATATTATATATATATATATATATATATATATATATATATATATATACACACATATATATATATCCAACGAAGATTGCTCACACGCTTGAGGCCGCTAATTGAGCTGTAATGACTGCAAATACCACAGTGCAATGCGAAATGGGTGTAACAGAGACACACCGGATGCCACTGAAGGCAATAAATTAAAAAGCACACGTGAACATTTGCTGGGAGCTGGAAAATTCACCGTTTATGTTACGAGCCTCTGAGGAAAGAGACAGAATCTCTGAAACGCGTCAGGCAGAGGGTGAAGAATACGGGATCCAAAGCTGTCTGTTTTCAATGAATAAAGGATGTTCCTTGTCCTGCAGTGGGTTGCGGCCTCAAGCGTGTGAGCAATCTTCGTTGGAGATATATATATATATATATATATACATACATATGAGACAGAAAAGACATTGTGATAAACATGTCGGACAAAGGAGGTAATGTGGTCATCTGGCCACGGGAACAATACATTCAGGAGGCCCACAAACAATTGTCCAATGCAGACTGCTATGCCAAAGCCACCCTGACCGAATATCATAAAGCCAAAGACACAATTAAAAAAGATCTCATGGGCTGGAAAAGGCAAGGTCTTATCTCTAATCAAGAAGTTAATTTTATGTCAAATGACTTCCCTATCATACCAACTTTGTACCTAATTCCCAAAATACACAAAGAGACTAATCCCCCGCCAGGGAGACCCATTATTTCGGCCATCGGAGGCATGAGCGAGCATATCACAGAATATGTTGATTATTTCCTGCAACCCATTGTACAGGCATTGCCATCGTACATCAGAGACACAGGGGACTTTTTGGACAAAATTCAAAATGTCATGTGGGGTGAAAATCTTTTGCTTCTGGTGATGGATATAGAGTCTCTCTATACCAGCATAGACCATCATGCTGGATTGACTGCTGTGAAACACTATTTGGACAAAAGACCTTTAGGCCTTTATAATCACAATATGATGCTTTTAGAAATGGTTAGGTGGTGTCTATTCAATAACTTCTTTATGTTCGATAACACAGTGTATCGCCAAAAACGGGGCGTGGCTATGGGAGCCTGCTTCTCTCCCAGCTACGCGTGTTTACACGTGGGCTGGTGGGAGGAGCAGACTCTCCATGGCACCCTGGCCAGAACATTTGAGGAACATGCATTGCACTGGCATAGATGATGTGTTTTTTATTTGGAAGGGTGACCAAGACAGTGCTTTAACATTTATAAATGAACTAAATAACAACAACATTAATCTTAAGTTCACTACACAGATCAGTCCATCCAAGGTCGCCTTTTTAGACACCACTATCTATGTCATGGAAAACAGGCTTGAATCCACACTCTTCAGAAAACCCAAAGCAGGGAATGCCACTCTCCATGCGACCAGTTCTCACCCCAAACACCTCATTCGGAGCATCCCTTATGGAGAACTCCTTAGATTAAAATGCATCTGCAGCACCAATGAAGAATACACTAGATGTTCAGAGCAGTCAATAACCAGATTTAGGGCAAGGGGATACAATGACACTATTCTTCAACAAGCTCGAGATAAGGCTGCCCTCAAAACTAGAGAAGCCCTACTAAATTCCAACAAAAAAACTGAAACATCTGTACTTGTAAATATCCCAGAGAACACCACTGCACCCCGTCTCATTACTTTGTTCAATCAGCAACACAAACAACTTAGAACGATAGTTAATAACAACTGGCCAATACTTAAAACAGACGCAGTATTGGCACCTAGATTACCAACCACACCTACCATTACCTTTAGACGGGCAGTATCAATGAGAAATCAACTGGTGATTAAAAACCCTGAAAGCATAACCAAAACGTCATGGCTGCATCCCATCAAAGGCTTTTTTAAATGTGCATCATGCAGGGCATGCAAATTCGGAGTTAACAAAACTCACTATAACACTCCTTTCAGTCCCACACCAGTCCGCATAGGGGGACATTATACATGCCGTACGGAATACGCAGTTTACATCTTAACCTGTACCTGCCGCCTCAATTACGTGGGCAGCACCAAACTCCAGGTACATGCCCGTATACTGCAGCACCTGAGGGCTATCGTCAATAATGATACCACCTACCCAGTGGCACGCCATTTTAAGGCTGTCCACAACAATGACCTTAGCTGACTCTCGTACTTCGTGATTGATGCCATCCCCAAATTAAAACAAGGAGGAAACAGAGAACGTATGTTGAGACAACTCGAGACTCGTCTTATAATAGAGCTTGATAGTAAGGCACCATTTGGGCTTAACACCACGGAAGACTTGCACAATTTTTTATAATAGATTTTGCTATAACTTTTTTACAATGTCTTGCCTCGCTATTGCTCACTTTTACAGAATTTGCAAATATCGTTCCATTATGTTCCTTGACCTTTTTCTCCTTGCCATTATGCCAATTAATCTGGATACATTTTTGTCCCATAGTCTTTTTTCTGTGTCTCTTTTACTCCTTTGTAATTTGACCTCGCTACCATTGTTATTTACAAATGTCTTACAATAGCACCTATATGACTATTTTAAATAATTCATCCTCATGGACATTAGATTTTACCATGATGTTTTGTTTAATTTATTTATACGTGCGTATTGTGCTTACACTACAAATTTTGCACATTAATTACTCATTTGCACATTATTTGCACTTTACAACTATTTTTGCACTTCAACGTGTACGCACTAAATATAATACAAATAAACAAATAAATACATACACATTGATAGAAATTCACTAGGTACATCACTCTTTAAATGGATTGACATGAAACTTTATTGATATACTTTTTCCCTGCAATTTGTTTTCATTCGTGCAACACATGTTTTGACAGCCCTTTAGGTAAATTTCTAGCAGGATTTGCACATTTCGCATCCTAATTGTTGGCCGGTTTGCACTAAGCAATATTGCATTTTTGCAGCTAATTTTATACTGGCCCGCGCTTTAATCATGCGCTGATTACCGGATTATACAGGGCTGTCTAAGTTTTTTAAATTGTCCAACATTCAGGCTTTAATTATATTCAGCTTAGAGACTTCTACATGATGGATGCTGCAATTTTTTTTTTCATCTACATACAAATGATTGATAATGTTGCATCAGTATTGTACAGTCAATGTGATCTTTTTTCCTATTTGCAGGGATATACAAAATGTATACCATAGTATGTCTTCAATGTCTATCCATCATGTGATATGGGTGTTATCACTTTAAAAACTGTCACTCGCAAAGTCAGCCTCATGTGATCAAGGCCGTTTACCGTCCGAAACGCGTCATGGCAGACAGAAGGGAGTCACAAATACAATAAAACATTTGTATTTACCGACGAAGAGGAGTTTGTGCGTTCATTTTCCACCACACTGCGAAAGTTGGTGAATGCTTGAATCCAATATACATATATATATATATACACACACACACATACACAAATGGCTGACTTTGCCCCCTTTCATGTTTTTTCTTTTTTTAGGTCACTTATTATCTACATAATTTGTTATTGTATTTATACAACATTTTTATGTCCTGATGATGGTCACGGTAGTTTTACCACTAGGCCGAAACGACTTCCTTTGTCTTATTCACGTGGTCTGCCTTAAAATCATTCTTTAATTGTCGATTGTTCAGCAACCTAACTATAAAGTACAATCTGCTGTCATATGTGAAACCTTCAGCCAATCATGGCATTTTAGCCAGACTACCATACTTCAATAATGATAAGCAAAACTATATCACAAAGAACTGTCTGACAATGTACCATGATAAGGTCACTTGACAGCTATGACGGACAACAACTTGTACACCTTGTCATGACTTATGTCTATTTCTTTGATGCGCTTCCTAACCCAAAGCAAGCACCACTGATCTTTTAGTACTAGAACAGGTGCTATACAGGGGGAGAAAGACTGCTGTTAAACACGGATCCTTGCTTTAAATAAAAAATAAAAAAAACACGTTTGAGACAAATCTTGCTTCTGAACGTTTGAATTCTGTTTTGGGCTTTTTGCTCTGTGGGAAGGGGGAATTCGTTTTGCATGGGCACTTTGTACTACGTCGGGCATTTATGGCCGTCCTTTTGTTCTCTACATGCACTAGTTTCCCGGCTTGCTTTCCATAAATGAATGCTGCTAAACGCTGATCCTTGCTTTAAAAAAAAAAATATATGTTTTTTAAACAAATCTTGCTGCTGAACTTTTAGGACTGTTTTGAGCTTTTTGCACAGTGTAAAGGGGGAATTTGTTTTGCACAGGCACGGTGTGGTCAATAGTCCTTCTTTGGCTTCTCATAAATTGGATATCTTTTCATTATTAATTGACTGTTCCGGACGCACTTTTCCTTACGGAGACATGGCACCATGATAACTCTGCTCCAGGTGTGGTTTAATTTCTTCCGCCTGGATATAGTATTGCAAGGTTAGACCTGTCAGGGAAGGAGGGGGGTTAGCCATTATATATAAAGACACTTTCAGAGGTACTTTTTCTTTACTTGATGGTGCAAACTGTGAAAGTATTCTTTCTACGTTGATTTTTACCTCTACCTTCACTTTTTCTGGAATCCTAGTGTATAGGATGCCAGGCCCATATACGCAGTTTTTGCAGGCTCTACTTGACATGGCAAAAGACACACAATTGAGGGACGAAATGCAGACCAGATCAAAACATTCACCCCAGTCAAGAGAACTGGGTTAAACCCATCATACATGTTGCTCACCATGCCACCCCTGTTTAGACCCGGCAATATACAAATCAGTCTTGACCCTGTGCCTCCTGGGAATATTCCAGCCCGAACTGCCAAGCCAGGTCCTCCCTGGACCGGAAACAAGCATTCTAGGACCAGTTTCAGGGTTTCACTCCTCATCAGCCGGATAGCTTGAATCTAGTGACACAGTAAGCCCGGGACCCATGTCAAGGCATACCCAGCGCACTTAGAGCGAGAAAGCAAAAGACACACAATTGATGGACGACAGGCAGAACAAATCAAAACATTCACCCCCAGTCAAAAGAACTGGGTTAAATTCAACATTCTTTTGCGCACTATGCCACCCCAGTTTAGACACAGCCATATGCAAATCAAGCCCGAACTGCCAAGCCAGGTTCTCTCTGGACCGAAAACAAGCAACCTAGGACCGGTTTCGGGGTTTCACCCCTCATCAGCCAGAATAACTTGAATCCAGTGGCACCGAGAGCCCGGGACCCACGTCTGGACATACCCAGCGCACTTAGAGCAAGAAAGCAAAAGACACACAATTGATGGACGGAATGCAGGACAAGTCATGCCGCCACATATTCGGTGAGAATGTCGTTGGTCTAGGTTAAATGTTGAGAACTGGTCAGACATCTTACAGACCACTAAACCTGATTTAACTAACATAATTACTTCCTCTACGTGTTTTTGAATGAATGAATCACAGCATATCTGGATACATTTCTTCCTGCCAAGAGGTGTAAGACCACCAACAGGGAAAAGAAATTTAATTCCAATCTTCTTGCCTTGAAAAATGAATGCAAACGATTAGAGAGATGTTGGAGACAGGCCTACAGTAAGGCAAGCAAATTTAAGTATAGCAGCGTCATTAGGCGCTACCTTGCCAAAATAAAAAGTTTTCAATCCGCCTAATATTCTGTGAAAATTGAGCACTCTCAATTCTTTGAAAGAGATCTTTCAGATCCTGACGGATATTATAGAGCCTACTTATGTCGGTTGCATCCTTGAAGCCTCAGTTGAGCATAGTAATAATTTTGTGACATTCTTTCAGAGAAAGATCTTGGATATCTGCTCCTTTTTCTCTGCTGAATCCATCACTGAGCAACCTTCAGTAAGCGTCACTGAGCCTCTGTCTGCACAATCGGTAGGAGTTCTTATGGCCCTTCCTGCTTTTATGATGAGTTTACTCACTGATCTTTTTATAACTGAAAAATCAGCTTCCCCCCTTGATCCTGCCCTCCTTCACATCTTACGTCTGGAATTGGATAGTATTGCCCCAACTTTGGTTGACTTGCTGAATCTCTCGCTCCTCAGTGGGAAAGCAGCTCCCCTGCAATGGAAATATGCAGTGGTTGATCCGCATGTAAAAAAAAAAAAAAGGACTTGTTCCTCTTTGCCATAGTAATTACAGGGCAATTTCCCTTCTACCTGACCCAGCAAAGCTCTTGGAGAAATATGTTAAACATTTGTCTGCCGTTCTTGAGTCTAATGAAATCCACCACCCCACTCAAATGGGGTTTAGACGACAGCAAAACACAGAAACAGCTCTGCTGGCAGTGGTCAAGGAACTTAAATCTCTCGTAGACTAAGGAGGTTCGGCAGCCATTATCTTATTAGATCTAAGTATTGCCTTCAACACAGTTGACCATCCCCCTCTTAACCAGAGGACTTCCAAAGTGAGTGTCGCAGGCCAAGCTTTGAAATGGCTGTCTTATTTTTTTGAAGAGTAGAATTTTCCAGGTGTAGGGGTGCCACATGGTTCTTCTTTGAGCCCCACTCTTTTAAAACTTTACGTGCTCCCCTTGGCCGAGATTGTCCATTCCTTTGAGTTGTCTCTGGTTTCTTATGCAGATGACACTCAGCTGGTGATTTCCATCTCGCCTGCCTCCAGCTCTAACCACCTGAGCCTGGCTCCCTGTCTTTTGGAAGTGGCCAGCTGGATGGCCAATTGCAAACTTAAGCTGAATGAGGATAAGACCAAAATCATGGTAATGGGCAACAATCTTAGTAAGAATGTTCCAACTCCCATGACTGACCATCTGGTAGGATTCCCTACTCCTAAAGAGGTGATAAAGAGTCTTGGTGTATGGTTGGATTTCAGACTCACCATGGAGCACCAAGCAAACAAATTGGCAGAAAGTTGCTTTGGCGTTCTTAGACTTCTTAAAAAGGTCTTAAATCTGCTACCCTTCTTAGCCAGAAGACTAATCGTCCAGGTTCTTGTCACTGCTCGCCTGGACTAAGGCAATACTCTTTATCTTGGCTCTTCTCAATATGTGATGAAAAGGCGTCAGATCACAAAGAATGCTGCCTCGCACCAATCTGCTAGAAAGGCATTGAAAGATATTCACTGGCTCCCTGTGGAGCAGTGTGTTCAATTTAAGGCGCTATGCATTTTGCATAAGGCTTGTCATAATTTATTTATTTATAAAGTTTTATTTAGCGCAAACAAGATCTCGAAGGATATCGGAGCGCTTTAAGAAAGAAGGACGGACATAAATCCAATATCGACAACAAGTAAGAATACACAACAGGAATAATCGCTTAAATCCCAGACAAATAATCACATAATTCCCAGACAAATGAATCAAGGAGAGTAGTACAATAAACGGGTCTGTAGCAGGCTACCAAAGGGGTTACACAATGCAGAAAAGAAGAGCATAGATCCAAAATCGACATCAAGTAGGAATACACAACAGGAATACTCGAATGTTTCCCAGACAAGTGAATCAAGGAGAGTAATACAATAAACAGGAATATAACGGGCTACGAAGGGGGACACACAATGCGATAAAGAAGAGAAGCATCACATGAAGGTACAATGGTTGTAAGAACAATGATTTCGAGCATGTGATCCTAGCCCAAGTTAAGAATGTGTTTATTAGGAATCTTTTAGCTTCCAGTTTGAAAGCAGTCATTGAAGAGATTTTGCGTATTTCCGGTGGAAGAGAGTTCCATGTCCTTGGGGCCGCGCCGGAGAAGGCTCGGAGACCGGTTCTCTTTTTGCTAAGGATGGGTGGTTTCAAGAGAAGAGTGATAGCGCTTCTTGAGGATCTCCCACTGCAGGATAATTCAAGCTTTTGCGCTAGGTACCTGGGAGTTTTGAAATGCAGGGCTTTGTGCACCAGAACGGCAATCTTTAACTGAATTCGAGCTTCATAGGGCAACCTTTTAAGAGATTTTAGGATTGGGAATATGTGCTCATTTCGTTTGGTACCAGTGACCAGTCTGGCCGCAGCGTTCAGTGATGCCTTTAGGGGAGCCAGTGTGTATTTGGGAAGGCCACAGAGCGTAGCACTGCCGTAGTCCAGCCTCGGCAGGACCAGTGCTTGTACCACCGGCTTGAAGTCCTTTTGTGGAAGGAATGGCTTGATGTTTCCGAGTGTCCTCATCAAGTGAGTAGCTCCCTTACACACATTGCTGATATGATTTTTCATATTCAGGTGTTTGTCCAGGGTGATTCCGAGAGATTTGTCTGAGTCTATGATGAGAGGGGTGCAATTGAAGGCAGTGAGGTGATTTAGCCAAGAGTCTAGCTTGGGGATGTGGTTCGGGGAGAGATGAAAAGGAATTCAGCTTTGGAGGTGTTGAGCAGTAGATGGTTCTCCGTTAACCAATTTTGCGTAGTTTTTAGGGTAATGTTGAGTGAGATGATGTTTTCCGGGGATGAGATTTTCCAATAAAGGTGTGTGTCGTCCGCGTACATATGGAAGAGAATATTCGTGGAATTTTGAGAATTAGCTACTGGTTCCAAGAAAAGGTTGAAGAGGATAGGAGATAGGGCGGACCCTTGGGGGACACCCATGAGTACTGGAGAGGGAGTGGTTCGCCTTGATTCTTTGTGATCTGTGGTGAAGGAAGGACGAGAACCATTGTAACACCCGAACTGAGAAACCCATCCTGTTTTTCAGAATGGATAGAAGGTTGTCGTGATTAACCGCGTCGAAAGCGGAAGAAAGGTCAAGGAGGATTAGGAGGCAGGAATCATTTTGGTCAAGCATTTTTAAGATGTCATCCATAACGTGCGTGAGAGCCGATTCGGCACTGTGCCCCTTCTGAAAGCCGGATTGATGCTGGTCTAGGAGCTGGAAATTCTCTATGTGAGCACAGAGTTGGGATAGTGCGCATTTTTCAAGTAGTTTGGCTAATGTGGGGATGTTGGAGATAGGGTGGAAATATTGAGGCCAGTTTTACCTGCGTTCGTTTTTTTTAGTATAGGTGACACCTGCGCTGCTTTTAGGCAGTCTGGGATTGTGCCTTGTGACAGAGAAGTGTTTACAATCCTTGTCCAGGTGGGGATAAGTACATTCTTGATTTCTTTGAAGATGGCCGGTGGCAGAGGGTCACTAAAGTGGTTAGATGGATTGATGTTCTGAAGAATCTTGTTGATGTCTTTTTCACTGAATGGGGTAAAGGTGCCCCATGCTGCATTGTTCTTAGGGTTCAGGCTGATAGGTTTGCACTTTTCTGAGAGGTCAAGGGGTGATGCGGACCCGGGGGATGGCAGTAGCACCTTCTTAGTAGCGAGTTCAATGGTGATGAGCCTTGATTTCTCAGTGAAGAAAGCAGCAAGATCATCGCAATAAGTTGGGTTGCCTCCGGAGTCAGAGTTGTTTGGGCCTATAACTGATTGCTGTTTGACCAAGTCGAAAAGTTTCTTGGGGCGGTTTGCAGCTTGATCAAGTTGGTGTCTGAAGTAGTCTGCCTTAGCGCTCTTGATTTGTTTGCTGTAAAAGATTCTAACATCTCTAAGGAGTTTTAGTTGTTCCAAGGAGGGATTGGATCTCCAGTAACGTTCAGCTGCCCTAAGGTTGCGGCGTTCCATGTTTAAATTGTCGTTGTACCATGGTTTGGATATTTTTGTTGAGGCATTTTTTTGTTGGAGCGGTGTGATGTCGTCCATGATGTTGGAGATGGTCGAGTTGTAGGAGTCAGTGAATAACTGAACATCGATCATGTCTGCTTGGGAGGAGAGGGCAGATTTGCAGTGGGCTGCTAGATCAACTGAGTTTATTGATCTGAGGTCCCTTTTCCAGATCTTTGATTTCAACGACACCTCCCTGTTTATATAAAACAGGATGCTGTGGTGATCAGACCAATCACAAGGGGTAATGGAATCCAATGTGATGGTCTGCCCGTTCGAGATAATGAGGTCTAGAGTTTCTCCTATATTGTGAGTTGGTTGATCACAGTGCTGAATCAGTACTTGATCATTCAAAAATGCTTTAAGGCAAGTTACCGCTTGGTCATTGGGGTAAGACCAGTGAAGGTTGAAATCACCAAGGAAGATTTGGGACACGGCTGAGTCGACATTGCCAGAGATGACTTCCATTAGTTGCTCGATGAAGGGCCGATGGTCTCCCGGGGGGTGATAAATAGTGTGAAGTTTATAAACCGGCAGGTTATTTCTTGAGATGCTATGAAACCAACAGAAGGTGCACAGTCCATACAAAACAAAGATAGCAAACTAATAGTTATTGTAAGGGCGTATACGAGATCCTGCGAATAATTGAGACACCCCCCCGCAGGAGATAAGGGTCGCATTCCACTGACAAGACACCCTTTTATGTAGATTGATCAGGTGTCCGGATGTGCTGATTTTTTTGCCATGTCCGTCCTTTTTGGGGATTTCTGTTTTAACGACTTAGACAGATTATACCATAAAGGCAACACACGATTCACTATTTTGGGTACTGGATCACTCTATTGGGTATCACTACCACCCTGACCCCCGATATGATAATCAGGTTGGCATGAGAGGGGCTACAATGACTACTCTTCCCGATAGGATTGATTGGTGGGCATCGTGTTCATATGGTTACTTCACCTTACGTTACCTTTACCAACCCTGCATGACATCGGTTTTAGCAATCTCATTCACATTGTCATTATTACTCACTCCGTTGAGAGTAAACAGTACGGATTACATTGTTTCATTGCCAAATCAACTAGGGTCAACATCTATACCCTGTTTTTGTCTTTAATATGTCCTCGAGAGCTGCTCCATTGTTGTAACGTCTCACGCGCACGCATGCGTGGGTAAATGCCATCTATCCCTCGCGCATGCGCGACAGACGCACGAGGACCTCATTAGAGGAGCGTTGGTTGGTATGCTCCTCGTATAAATTTACTTGCGGTTTCATCACGCTGGTTACCGGCTTTTCCTGATCACTGTTGTTGTGGTCAGGGTCTCGGCAGACAGAGACTATTTTTATAGTGTAAAAGCGCTGACACATGCGCTTTTGAGGATTGCCTCTCCGCTAGCGTCTCATTTAGACGCATGCGCTCCTGTGTGGACACGTCCGCTTTTGTCGATCGAGACACACAGCTGATCTCGATTACAGATTAAAACGTTACACGCGAGCGCTATAAAAAGCACCCTCCCCTTCCGGTCGATACCTCCCAGACAGCTCGTGAGTCAGTCTGAGGTATCGACGGACAGGTAAGGTAGGAGGATGAGTGCTCTTGCTAATTTTGCTCTAAAAACAGATTATCTTCCCAGATCTAATGTGTAGAGCCTAGTGGACATGTCTAGCCACTATAATTAGCCTTTATTAATTCCCAGCATTCCCCTATTTTATATAGGCAACAACCATGCATAACTTCACTTGTTACTGGTTTCTATTATATAACTGGTTTGCTAAGAGACATTATCCCTAAATATTACTGGTTTGCAGAGATATATTCCAATTACATCTTGGGAGTCAGGAGGTTTTTGAGGTTTTGGACTTTTTAATTACTGTAGGTTCCTTTTAATATGTTTAAAATCTGTGTGTTGAGCTCTAAGCAGATGGGTATCAATTGGCAATCTGTCTGGCTTCTTTCTCCACATTTAAACAGAGCGGTGCCTCCTTCTCCGAGCAGTCAGCCGGGTGAGGTGAGGCTTTACTCCCACATAAAGCTGGGTGAGTTTTTTCTAGTTTTTTCTATTTTTTTGACATACAAATTGTATTTCCAAACATCATTAAGAGTTTGTTTGATACTGAAGGCATTGCTGATTCAGCTCTGCCGGGTGGCAATTAATAGTTTTGTTTTGATGTGCATGAGGTTTATGTGTATATTCTTTTTCAGGAATGAAGACATTGTCCTCACGCTCAATGCTTGAGCTTTTCTGGTAGGGTGGCAAGTGCCACGTACATATCTTACATTCACAATTGGTTTGCATGGATTTGTTTTTTCACTTTATGTGATTACTTTAGGCAGTAGCTTTTTTTCAATTTTACGGTCCTGATGAAAGCCGGGTCAAGTGACCGCTCCGGCTGAAACATGTCGACCACACTTTTTACACGAACCAAGAATTAGCCTGCAAAATTCATATCAGACTATAGGTTCTTTTAGATATGAAACTTGATTAATCCATATTAAACACATTTTTTGATCAAGTATTCATTTTTAACCTCACATCACTCTTTAGCACTGCACTTCACAGGAGCCCTCGACTACTTGGGTATACACCCTGGCAGGAGTATATTTTCCTTCTGGGTTTCACTAGCCTGTGCACCAGGCAGAGTCCTGGGTGTTCTGTGATCTCGGGCTCAGACAGTGATTCCTTGGAGTTCCAGATGACGATGCTCCGCCAGTAAGGGTGGGCTGATGGACTCCTATCTCCTGCGGGGGGGGTCTCAATTATTCGCAGGATCTCGTATACGCCCTTACAATAACTATTAGTTTGCTATCTTTGTTTTGTATGGACTGTGCACCTTCTGTTGGTTTCATAGTGTCTATTGGGGATTGGAGGTGCTTCAGTCCTTAAACCAAGTCCCCTTTTGCTTCCGACCCTCCTATAAAATTGTTGTTTTGGTATTTCTTGAGATGCCAAGACAAAGGTATTCACAGGAGGAGGGCAAAGAGGACTCTAAGTGAGAAATCAAGAGTGTGTTCCTATGAATACACGCTAGGCCACCCCCCACCCCCCAGCTTCCGAGCTCTGTCTAGCCTAATTATGTCTTGAGTAGGTGGTACTAGTAGGTCTAGGATAGGAGTGGAGGTGGTATTTAGCCAAGTTTCAGTGAGGATGATAATGTCTAAATCATTCTGTTGGATGAGGTCGAAGATGTCGGAGGCGTATTTATTGGCTGACCTGCAATTGAGTAGTATACATTTGTCGTGGTGGATTAGTGTGGGAAGGAGACTGGGTGACGTTCACTCTCTTGAGGTTGTCTTTATTGATGACTCTAGGATTGTGAGGAGTTTCTCTGTACGGGTTGGAATGGATGGTTTGTATTTTGCTCGTCAGGATCATGTTGGAATTGGACCTAGTAGATTAAGAGTTGTGAAGGTCATTGAGATCATTGGGTGCCAGGTAGGTCTTAAATCTTCTGGGGCGGGAGGGCGAGTTAGCTAAGGGAATGGTTTGTGAGACGGGGGGGGCTAAAAACTGGCCCATGCTTTCACTCACATTAGGGGAGGCTCTGGGCAGGTTATCAGAGGTGAGGAAGGAGCTCATCGCGGGGAAAAGATCATTTGAGAGGGCTTTCAGGTCATGTAGTTCAGTAGTGAGGAGGTGCATCTGGAGATATATATCGTCCAGGCGCATAACCAAGTCTGGAAGGGGTAAAGGGTGTGTTGGGAAAGCGAGCAGAGAAAGGGGGCCTCGGTGTAAGCCCTTGGGGTCCAAGGTGATGGAGAGTGGCTCCTGGGGAGGGAGTTGATCAATAGGGACTAGCGGAGTTCCTTGATCTTTGGATATCAAGGTTGGAGCATTAGCGAGGGCGGTATGACCATTGAGCTGAGGGTCAGATACGGTCCAGACAGGAAAGAGTGGGTTTGACTGATCATGGTCGGTGGAGGGCAATTGCCCACTCACCAACAAAGTAAGAGGCGTGGGGAGAGGGATGAGGGAAGAGGGACCAGTCGTTGAAGGCAATGATAGTAGGTCACATGGGGATCTCTCCGAGCGAGGAACAGATATAATCGGATTGGCTGGCTGAGCGACGGGTGAACCCGGAATGTCTCTCACATTCTGAGTCAGGAGTCCAGAGGGTTGGGGCACGTCAACAGGGGATAACGCCGCTCTGTGATCATCTAAAGGCAAAAAGTGATTTAGAGAGAGTGAGGGCCTACCATGAGTGGTGGGGGAGGACTAGTGGTGACCTGAGTGATGGACGGGTGAGAGTGGGTGTCATTGGGTTTCACCGAAACCGCGCTTTTGAGTAAAGAGAAGATAATGGTTATCTTAATTAGGTTGACATTGGAGGCTTGGATTAGGATGATCCCATTGTTATAGAGGGTGATAGTGGCATTGGCGCTAAGCATGGACGAGGGCGCTGTAGTAAGTTTGAGACCATGAGGTGTTTTCCTGGTACCTGATATTTGGAGCATCGAGTAGAGGACTTTTTGCCAACATGCTCTTTTCCTGGTGTAGAAAATAAGGTCATTAACTCTACTGCCTCTGTTTGTGCAAAAGTAGACGTCAGAGATCAAGGTTCCAGGCTTAGCCCTAAGTATGTGATGCTTGTGTTTTTTGGCGGCATTTTTTGATAGGTTGGGTGGGTAGTTGATGAATGCGTTGGATCCTGAGGGATTGGGACTTAACTCCATTTTGCGAGCGTGTCAGTTGTCCACTGGTAATCACATATCCGTAGGACATGGATGGTGTTTGGAGGAGAGATCATTACCCAGGTGTGTGGGATAATGACAAAGAGCCCACTCCAAGATGGCCACCAAAAACAGAGGGTGGAACCACCCCTTTTCTCTTTCAATGCCCAGTCCAGGTGTGTGAGATGTCAACATGCCCACTCCAAGATGGCCAACAAAAGCAGAAGGTTAGGGCCAGCCGTTTTCTCTTTCTATGCCCAGCCGAGCAAAGGGCCAAGTAGCGGGGGCATCCCACCACACACTCCAGTGACCAGAGGACAAAATGGAGGTCCTACTCTGTTGAGATCCTTCGCTAACCTTGACATTCCGGGAAGGTCACTCAGATCTTCCTCGCCTATTTGCCAGAGTGAGAAGATCTTGTTGGTAAGGCCGGTCCTTTTCCTATCAAGCCGCCAAACTCTGGAATTCCCTTACCCCAGAGCTATGCCAGCTGTCCAATGAGTTATCCTTTCGTAAGGCCATTAAAACTTGACTTTTCTCTTCTTAGTCTGGTTGGTAAGCTGGCTTTGTAAGGATCTGTTCTAGTGCTGGGAGGCCGCCAGGTAGCTATGTGCTTTAGAAGAACTGTAGAATAGCATAGACTTACAGGCAGTTCTCCCATTACAGCTTAAGCCTTATATGGAGCACCCACCCCTATTCGTGCAGTTCTGACACCTGAATTCTGACCTGCAGCACTCACCACTACTTCATCTGCACTGAGACCCATTGACATACACCAGACATGACTTACAAACACAGAGCACTACTCTTGAAGTACTGGGATCCACATGAATCCCTACATCTCAGTCTTGACATTTTCGCCCAACTCTGCTCTTCCAGAAATGGGACACACATGTAGGTCGGCCATACACCTCATTAGTTGCATGTAAGACTTATCCACTTTTCTACTCTTACTGGGACGCCCCTCCAGCTCTACAATGTCCCTCAGTCCTCATCTGTGGCCCGACTCACTGCTCTGCTTCTGCTGAGACCCACAAGAACCTCTATTATACTCCCCAGCCCTGACATGCAGCAACCAATACCATTCTTCCAATTGTAGGATCAAAAGGAAAGCTGTGTGGTCCTCATCCACATACCTGCCAAATTGTCAGTTTGCCTGTGTGTGAAGTTTCCATGTTGTCAGTGAGCTTGTGTGCAACTTTTCAATCCTATGTGTGTGACACTTTATTATGAGCAGAATACCACAGTTATCTCCAGGTAGTTAGAAAATTATATGACATCGCTTCTGTCTGTTCAACGTAATTGAAGTAAAGAATGACACAGCAGTGAGTTACTTCTTCCTTATTCCAAGATTAGAACAGCTACATCTCCAGCTTGCCGCTGGTGTACACCTCCTCAGGCTCTCTCATCAGCCTCTCACCAACATTCCAACAGAGCCTTCCTCCGAACATTCTAAGGAGGTACCACTAGTGGGAACGGGGTGGGGGGAACTGGGACATACCAAAAAGGGAAAGATACAACACATCTCCCTTCCCAAAGGGAACTCAAACACGTGGCATAAGTTGGGAACCTGTAAAGTCAAGCAATGAAAAGTCCTTCAATACATCATATAGTCTTCATGCCATGTGGGAGCATTTCTGTATCTCTGTCCCCTGCTCTCCTGCTCCACTTCCTGTCTACCACCCTGCCCCAAGGTCTTGTCTACTCCTATAGACCTGGTTTCGCTCTGATTGGTGGCCACCCTATCCATACTCCACATTTTCCCATTCTCAAGTATGACTACATTACCCCTTACCTCCCTGATCTTCTCAGGAGAAAAGTATTTTTCACCTTTGCTGCCCCAGCCGAAGGGCTTTCTTATCCACACCCTTTGACCCGGTTCCAGTGACTTGTGTCTTGCCCCCCATTTCTTGTCGTACCATTGCTTGTATTTACACTGTTTGTCCAATATTTTCTCTCTAAACTCACTCGGATCGATTTCCCTTGATTTTCTTCGAGGCATCCAATTTGGAGACAACTTTGTGCCCGCCTTTCTCCCCCTCAAAAGCTCAAAAGGAGAATACCCCGTGGCTAGGTTGGGAGAGGTATGGTAGGACCACAACATGTCTCTTACTGCTGATTCTACTGGCTTGTGTGATGTTGCAGCCAGCTGAATGCAACCTTTCAGCAGTCTATTCGCTCTCTCCACCTTCCCGTTGGCCTTAGGACAATACAAAGGTGTGCGAATGTGTGTGATGGACATATCAGCTAGAAATTCCTTCATTTCTTCTGATGCAAATTGTACCCCATTATCTGTGATGATACTGTTTGGAATACCTTCTTTGGAAAACACCTCAGTCAAAAACTCAATTAGAGACCTCGTGTTGATTTTGCTCACAAATTTATGTGTGATCCAATTCGAATAGTAATCAATCAGGACCAGAACATACGTTTCCTGTGTACCTAACCCATGCAGGGGGCCCGCAATGTCCAGCCCCAGCTTGCTCCATGGATCCTCAGGTACCTCTACTGGTCTCAGAGGAATCCGCCGGATCACCTTGCTTTTGTCACTTAAGCTGCATGCCTCGCATTCATTAACTTTTTCCTCCATCAGTTGATCCATGCATGGAAACCAAAAGTCAGCTCTTAATCTGGCTTTGCACAGACTCTTGCCCAGGTGTCCTTCATGCGAAAGATCTATAATGTGATTCTTGAGACTCCCCGGTGGCACTATCTTGCTTGACTTTAGGAGAAAATCCCCTTCCACTGACAATTCATCTCTCACATTCCAGTAGGGATGTATCTCTTCAGGAAGTGCCTTGCACTTGGTTGGCCATCCTTTGAGTACATAGTTCTTTACGGCCTTGATAATATCATCCTGTCCCATATGTAAGTTCCATTGTTCTTTATCCACTGCCTTCACTGAGATTTCCAGAACTTCTTCCTTTTCCCTTTGACCCCCTACGTCTGTATCCATAGGGGACCTTGATAGGAAATCCGCCACCTTGTTCTGTGGTCCTGGTAAATACACCATCTTGAAGTTGTATCCTTGTAGCCCCAGGACCCATTTCGCAATGCGAGGAGTCATATTCTCCATTTCCTTTCTAGTGAAAATGGCCAGTAGGGGTTTGTGATCTGTGCACAGTTCGAAAGGTGTACCCCACACAAAAAACTTGAAATGTCTTATTGCCCAGTACACCGCTAATGCCTCTTTCTCTACAGTCGAGTAGTTTGCTTCTGCACTCGATAATGACCTTGATGCAAATGCTACAACACGCACTTTATTGTCCACTCTCTGAGACAATGTAGCTCCAATACCCTTGCTGCTGGCATCCGTTGTTATTAAGGTATCCCTTGTCACCTCAAAGTTTCCTATGAATGGGGCTGAAATTATGGCATCCTTTATAAGTTTGAAAGATTCCTCTTGCTCTTTCCCCCAAGTGAACTTTGAGTCCTTCTTTATTAGCTCCCTTAGAGGCTGAGATATCATTGAGAAGTTCCTTATATACTTTGCCATAAATTCTGCCAGGCCCAGGAATGACAAGACCTCCTCCCTACACACGGGAGTACTTGCTCTCCTGACTGCTTCCACCAAATCGATTTTGGGTTTTATTCCTTCCTCCGAGATGGTGTGCCCCAAATACTCCACAGATGTCACACCCAATTTGCATTTACTTTCTTTTGTAGTAAATCCTGCCTCCTTCAATCTGTTGAGCGCCATTTTCACATTTTTCTCATGTTCTTGTTCACTTGAACCATACACCAAAATGTCATCTTGGAAACACAAGATTTTCTTACAATCCTTCAGGATATGTTGCATTATTCTTTGGAATGCTGCGGCGGCCGACGCCAATCCAAATGGCATCCTTACGAATTTAAAATTTCCAAATGGGGTGGTGAAGGCCGTCAAAAGCTGTGACTCTGGGTGTAGGTCCACCTGATGGTAGGCCGACGATAAGTCAAGGACACTGAAAAATTTTGCACCCTGAATTGTGCTCATCATTTCATTTATCCTTGGTAAGGGATGTCTATCCACCATAATATTCTCATTCAACCCTCTCAAGTCCACACATAATCTGATGCTACCTCCTTTGTCCTTGGTCGTAATAACAATGGGTGCCAACCACTCTGAGCTCTCTATCTCCTCTATCACCCCTTGTCCTACCAACTTTCTAAGTTCCTCCTGTAGTGGTTCCCTCATGAGTAGTGGTATAGACCGGGTTTTGTGCACCACCGGTTTAGCTCCTTCTTTCAAAACAATTTTGTGCATGTAATTTTTTAGTCTGCCCAATTTATCCGAAAACACTTCTGGAAATTCTTTAATTAAATTGTTACTCACACCTTGCGGTTCAACCAACATGACCTGTTCAACATTGTTCGGGTCTAATGTAATACCAAAGTCCTTCTGGTGCTTCCACCCTAGGAGATTCGACCCTTGCTTGGTGATGTATACTTTACCTACTGTGTGCCTATCCTTAAAAGTTATTCTCATCCTCACCATACCCACTAAATGAATAGGTTCCTTGTTGTAACCTAATGGATTGATGTCTGCTTTCTCTATTTCTATTTCCTTTTCATTGAACTTTTCTTTAAATCCTTTCTCCTCAATGAGTGTAAATGGTGAGCACGAATCAGCAAACATTTGAAATTTTTCCCCATCTAAGACAACCTCACAAGAAGGATAGTGTACCTTCTCTTCATTGCTTCCCTGACCAACCTGGAAAATATACGTTTTACCATCTCCCAACTCTGACTCAGCACACCCTATTTCATGTACTCTGGGTATGAACGCTTTACACACCTTAGCCAAATGACCCTTCTTTTCACATTTCCTGCATACTGTGTTCCTGGCTGGGCACCTCCAATTGTTTGCTAAGTGATTGGGACTGCCACACCTGAAGCACAACCAGTTCTCCATCTGTTTCCTGGGAATCTCTTTAGTTTTACCCTCCACTTTACATATGGACTCTTCTGTCATTCCTGCTTTGGCTTCCCCTTTCTCCCTGCTCTCACTTGAGGATATTCTTATTTCTTTCATGCATATTGCTGTGTGTTCTAAACCCTTAGCAATGTTAATTGCCTCCTCTAAATCTGGATTCCTTGTCAACAACTCCTCCTGCACCTTATTGTCATTGGTGCACCGCACCAACTGGTCCCTGATCAGCGAATCCGCTAAAACTCCAAACTCGCAGGTTGCTGATAGACCCCTTAGGACTGCTACATACGATGAAACTTTCTCCTCCCTCTTCTGGCTTCTTTTGAAAAATTTATGCCTTTCCAGTACAACATTTGTTCTATGTCTGAAGTGCTCCTCTAACTTCCGCAATGTGTATTCATATACATCCCCTCCTACCTCCTCATCATCTGTTTCATCCTCGACTAATCTACCTGTGATGTCCTCAAATACCTTCCTTCCCTGAACACCCAGGTTGTGCAGTAAAATGTGCTGCTTTCTCACATTTGAAAAATTACCCCCACCAATGGCAATGAGGTATGATTTAAAAATACCCTCCCATCTGTGCCAAGGTATTTCCGGTTCTCCTACCTCATTCAAGAACGCAGGGGGTTGACTCATGCCTGCTCCTGCCATGTTTTTTTTTTTTTTTTAAATGTAAACAAAGATGATGAACAGGCTGAAAGGGGAATGAAAGAAAAAAAACACCTACTGAAACCCACTAAAATATGATTGTACACTATGGAAGGTGCTTTCCACAACTTTAACTGCTTTAAATACGCTACTCAAATTATCAAAGTTTCATATTGTCCCTCTGTAAATAAAATGGTTATTTGCATGACCATAACTATTTTCCTCCAGTCTCTACACAATCTGCCACAAATCTCACCGTCTTTATCCTCAACAGTTTTTTTTTTTGACCACCTTATCTTGCTGTAGCTTCCAAACACCGGGCTGAGTCCCTCCGAACTGTAGATTCTAGCTTCGAGAACAAATAACTATTCAGGAACCACTGAAGCTGTTTCCTTTCACACGTCTTTCTTTTAAAAAAAAATTCGCTGTCAGAACTCGTAGAATCTGCTGCGGGGAAAACGCCTTCAGTTTTACCAGCAAATCAGTTTCACCCGGAAGACTTCTAACGCGTAGGAAGCTCTCCTCACACACTTCTTTCACAGCGACGCCAGGAATGCAGCGCTCCTCACCAGGTAAACGCTCCTTCCAAGCTCCGTCTTCCGTTCGTGTGTACGCGTTGGAAGCTCTCCTCACACCTTTTCTCACAGAGACGCCAGACACGCAGCGCTCCTCACCAGGTACACGCTCCTTCCAAGCTCCGTCTACCCTTCGTGTGTGCGCGACCTCTCCTTTTTTCCACCTTTATGCTCGTTCTTCCGCGCTTCCTCGTTGTAGGTTCACCTCATTACCGCTCTCACTCCTTGAGCTTATTTGACCCGTGCCAGTCATAGTCTGCCTTCATCACCAGAATAGAGTCTTGTCTTCCTCATCGCTGCGTCAATGACTGCTTCACCACACCTTTAGAAGTGACGTCCCAAGCGGATGCTTCGTAAAGGTCACCTCACTGCTCCCTCGATGCCTTGTTTGTTTTTTTCAAAAAACACTAGTGAAGATGCAGCCGGCTCGCCAGTACTCTTCTCATAGACTCTTCCTTATCTTTTATTCTCCGTAAATATGTTTCATCAAAGGTGATGTACAGCGCCACCAGCTAACAAGACGAAGTTCACAGGGGAAGATGCAGCGCTGTCCCTTCACAGCATCCCGTACTCGTCGCCAATAAATGAAGTAAAGAATGACACAGCAGTGAGTTACTTCTTCCTTATTCCAAGATTAGAACAGCTACATCTCCAGCTTGCCGCTGGTGTACACCTCCTCAGGCTCTCTCATCAGCCTCTCACCAACATTCCAACAGAGCCTTCCTCCGAACATTCTAAGGAGGTACCACTAGTGGGAACGGGGTGGGGGGAACTGGGACATACCAAAAAGGGAAAGATACAACAGTAATGTTATAGAAACATCCTTAATGCTCCTCTAATTAAAGTTAAGTGTTCATGTAATGTTGCTAACCAGTTTAGGATTTTGTAGCATGATTGTACTAGAAATGTTTGTTTCGGTAGAACTGGCATGGCAAAGCTGCTTGTGGGTCTCAGTAGTGAAGTAGCATCTTTGAGGATATGGAATAAGAATAGTAGCCACAGATTTCTTTTATTTTAAGAAGTTTGTATTGATTACCCTTTGTACACAGCTCCTTCCCATTCTATTACTTAAAGTATATCTATCAGGAGAGGCTGAATGGACATTGAATAAGGATGTATGTGTTGTGTATTACTAGATCTCAGACACAAGGAGACATGGCCCATTCTGCTCCTACCTCCATTTCACTTACGTATGCAACTTGCACACCCCATACAACCAGATTACTGCATGCATACTGCAACACGTCGCTGCCGTCACTTAATATGATCACCAACAGCAGTAGCAGAGTCTCTGATTCTACTACTTTTCTGATTCACTGCAGGCTGAAGCATGCATATTTTACAAATTAGAGCAGAATTTATCAATATCTTTGCATATTAATTCCGAGTTCCATACGTAGTTTTTTATTTTATTAACATAGCAGTACTTGGTAACACTTTAATATGATTTGGGTTGATTATATTTAATGGAGTTTATTTGGTGGTGTTTGCAGGTGATCCAATTACATTTCAAAGTGCTTTAATTAATTTAGCATAGTATTTGATCTATGTCACCTCTTGTAATGTCCCTTGTTTGAATGTAGTGTGATGTCACTTCATTTGCTATGGCAACAACACTTCCTGACATGTCATTAGGATCAAATTATGTCACTTCCTGTGAGACCACAGAAGATCAAAAGACTCAGGATAGTACTTCCCCTGACATTTTGGTGACTCGGAGTCTATTGAAGAAAAAAATACCAGATAATTGCATGTTAAAACTTGTTAAAACACAGCATTTCGATTTAAAAAACATCACCAAGTAGAAACTTTCCATAGCACAAAAGTGACTTATTCCTGATTTGCATCCCTCACAATAGTGGACAGTCGTCGAAGGATCAGGAGTGACTCTCAGCCGAGAACTTTAGGAATTATCATTCCAGGGATGTAATCGGTATGTTACTTTCTCTTCTAGGTATCCCCATTTTAGCTTACACATGTGAACTGAACAGAATTGAATGGAACCGATATTTGTAGAGCACACTGTGTCCTCAAAGGCATCCAGAGACTATCCTCATAAAGCCTGAAGGTGTCTGTTTAAGTCAAGCCGGGAAGAGCCACGTTTTCAATGCCTTCCTGAACTGGAGCAGATCTTGAAAAGCTCTCCTGTCTGAAAAGACTGTTCCAAAGTTGAGCGGCCCTGATTGAAAATGCCCGGCCTCCCATTCTAGCCTTGTAATATTTGGGAATACATGGAGGATTGGATTTTGAAGAGCACAGATGTCTCAGAGGTGTAGAGCGCCTAAACTTTCTTCGTAAAAACATGAGGCTGACAGATTGAGTAAGGTCAAGGCTGCCATTTGACTACCATCTGCAGCTCGTCCAATGCCGACTCAGTACCATAAGCTGGTCTGAAATCAGATTGCACCTCATCTAGTAGAGCGTGACATTCCAAATAACCAATTTCTTGTTCACAAATCTTTCCAAGATTTGAACTGGCTAGGACAGCTGAGGTATGGATCTCTAGTTACTTGGCACTAATGGATCACCCATACAGTTTTTTTTATGAGCGGGATAACCAAAGCTTTTACCACAAGCTTGGAACCTACAGCATTTCCAGCGATTGATTGCACGCACTGTGTGGGGAACAGTTGACCCGCCAACATTTTCCAGGCTTTGGGCGGTAGTGACTATTAATGAACCTGATGACATGGGCAGTACTGTTGCCCAGAAATGACCCATAGACCATGTTCCAAAGGATACCAGTTTACAAGTATTGGTCGCTAAGGTCTCATCTAATATGTCTGCTTCTACCTTTGTCAGATCTTTAGAGAATATCACAGATATTGTATCGCCAATTATGTTCTAGACTTTGAAAAAGAAAAAAAAAAGGCTGATAAATTATCGCATAAAGATTGAGAAGGCGCAATATTCTGTTTTGTGCAATCTGAGTCTGCTAAATCGCAAGTAATCTCAAAGATCTTTTTTGTACTATTTGAAGCCTCAAGGATGGTCTGTGCTTAATATTCTACTTTCGCCTTACACAAGCATTTTTTTAATTTATTGAGGACTTGTCTTAAAACTTGTTTATCTTCCACTAAATAAGCTGTACGCCATTTCCTCTCTAGTTTTTTACAAGGTACTTTAGCCTGTTTTAGAAATTCAGATTACCACGGTGCAGAGGGTCTTTTATGCGTTTTGACCCTTTTGAGTGGTATTTTATTATTGAAGGCCTCCATGACGCCTACTGTAAGAAAATGTAATTGTCCTCAACAGGGAGTTAAGCATAGTAGCATACTGTCAATTCGAAGGCATTAGTCTCATTTATATGGGCAGGCTTGAATCAAGTTCTACGAGAGGCAGACCCCATAATCTCTCAGTTTGGAACAGTAGCATTTGGATGGCTAATGGAAAAAGATACCAATGCATGGTCGGACCAGCTTAAAAGAAGAATATCCCCCATGGACACAAAATCTTCTGGGGCAAACATAAGGTCCAATGTATGTCCACACTAATAGGTCCAAAGGGTGATGTTGAATAGGCTACAGGACTGGATTGAGGAGGTGGGAGCCCTTAGCCCCTACCAGGCGGGATTCAGGAGGGGGGTATCCACAGTGGACCAGGTTTTTAGACTGAATCTGGTCTACTGGCGGGTAGCGAAAATCGAGGGCGGTAGTTTGTACACAATTTTTGTGGACTTACGGGCCGCTTTCGATTTGGTGCCCCGGGGGAAACTTTGGAGCATCTTGGCAGAGATGGGCGTCCCCCCGGACATCCTCTTGATCCTACAGAGATTGCATCACAATAACTATGCCCGAGTGAGGTGTGGGAGGGCGGGGGAACTGACCGACAGATTCCCCGTTCACCGGGGGGTAAGGCAGGGCTGTGTATTGGCACCGACCCTGTTCTGCCTCTTTGTCAACGGGGTAATCGCCCATTTGAATGCCACTGAATACACGGACGCCCCGAAATTGAATGGCAGCAGGGTGCCCGCAATTATGTTTGCGGACGACACCCTGCTGCTATCCAAAACCCCCATGGGCATTCAGAGGATTCTTGACTCCTTCGTGGCCTTCTGTAACGATAGGGGGCTCGAAATAAATGCGGCAAAAACCAAATATATGGTTCTGAACCCGAGGCAAAAACTTCGCCCAAATCCGCAATTGGGAGCTGGACGGCTGGAGAGAGTGACTACCTTTGAATACCTTGGTGTGACTATCAACGAGACCATGACTTGGGGATCCCACCAGAGTAGGGCAAGCCTCAAACTCACGCAGATCACTGGGGGTATTGCTCGTATGATGAATGGTACATCATATCGTCCATTGGGGGCATTGATCCAGATATATAAAGCCCAGGCTCGGGGAGCAATAATGTATGGGGCGGAAATATGGGGCCACACGTCTTGTAAGAGTCTGTCATTAGTGGAAAACAAGTTTATTAGACAGATAGCCGCACTCCCTCCCAGTACTCCGCTCCTCCCCCTGAGGCTAGATCTGGGCCTACGACCATTAGCTGACAAAATAAGCCTGAGACCTCTAGCACTCTGGCGTAGGCTGTGGAGCAGTATTGATCTCGTAGAATATAGGGCGGAATTGGCTGAACTTTTGAAAGAACCAATGGCGCTCAGTATTCCCTGGGTCAAAAACATCCAAGCCATTTGTGAGGGAATAGGGCTCCCTGACCTATGGAATGACCCGGCGAGAGCCGCACCGAAAATATCCAAAAGGTCCCTGGCTAAGGTTTATCATGAATACAAACTAGACAGGGCTCAAGCTACCCAGGCAGAAGGGTCCCTAGCTTTTGTGTTCATGCAGAGCAAGGATGTCTATAGACTGGAGAGGGTGCTGGATTCCATCTCCCCCGTACTCACCAGGAAGCTGTTCCTCCAATGGAGATACGGCACATTGCCGTTCAGATTTTTCACAAGTACCTGGCTATCGGGTCCCACCCTAAAGCAGTGTCCGGCTTGTGACGCCATGGAAGAAACTGATTTGCACGTGGTTTTCTTCTGCCCTGCCTATAAATTAGCACGAAAATACTGGCTCCTCCCGTTGATAAGGAATATGGGTTGTAGGGAATACGCACCAATGTACAGAATCTTAAAAACTGATCTCTCTGGCCCAATTGTTTTCGCATTAGCAAAATTTTTGACCAATGTTTGGCACATGCGCAACCGGATTTTAAAGGCGTTAGGACCCCTATAAACGTTTTTACCTCTTACTAGACATTGTATATGTATATTGTACTTGACTGTTTCCACTTTGATAACTGCTGTTTAATAACTTTTTACCTTAAATTCTGAATTATTTATGTATTTTATGCCTGTATATATTTTATCTGTGCTTTTATGGCCATCTGACCGAAATAAAGCTATCAAAGTAAGTAATAGGTCCAAATACCACTTGCTGTAATCCAAACATTTCTAGAGAGCCTCGTAGATCTTTAGACTACCGAGCCAGCTCATCCTCAACCCAAATATTAAAATCACCCAGGATAATGAAATTGGAATGTTCGAGGGTCAGGGTCATGATATAATCTGAGATGATTTCACAAATGATGGCGAGAGGCCTGGGGGACAATAGCACTAAATTCAGGAAAGACAATTGCCGGCCCGCTTCCTTAGTGTAAAGCCCAGGATCCCAGCTTCCTCAAAATTGTCCAGGTGAAGGGTCTTAAAATCCCAACTTAGCTTAAAGATTATGGCAACTTCAACTCCTCTTCGGCCTACTCTGGGGCAGTGTAAGGCCTTATAACCCATAGGGCAAGCCACACCAAAATCCAAATTTGAGTCTACCATGGCCCAGATTTCTATGACAAATAAGGCATTAAGATCATTAGTTTCCAGTAGCAAATCGATTACTGTGGTGTGTTTCACGAAAGATTGTGAATTGGTAAGCCCATGTGTAGCCTGCTGTGCACTTTTTTAGATTTATGTACATAGATTGTCGACACTACCCCCGCCTGAATTGCATCCTGTTCCAGCAGCGTGGACGGGCATAGATGGGCTTGCCTTTTGCGCGGTCAAGCCAAAGTCTGCTTTAAATGGGCTGTCATTAATGAAGTCTAGACTGCTGACCTAAAATGGGCCACGGAAGCCTTAAAATGAATTCCTTCCCCCAGTCGGATTTTTTTTTTAAATGACCAACAGATTGAAATCATATAAAACTATATCAGTGCATATTTAATTACGCAGTCTCGAATAATTAATCTCCCGATAAAATTGCATCCAAAACCACCCGAAGGTGAACTCTAGTGAATATTTGTTAATAATATGTAATCCACGTCACTTTTCTCTGCTATGTGATAATCAGTTCTGCTGAGATATTTTCACAGTATTTAATCTGAGCCGATTGTTCTGTTCTAAATATTTGGGAACAAAGTTTCATGGAAAGCTAATAAATGTATGTCTGGTATATTGTTGTTCAAAAAAACAGTCTTGCAGAATGAGAATAAGTAAAATAACATCAGGCCACTTTCTGCTAATTGTTTATCCTGAAAGATCCAACAACAACTAAATAATGTAATATAGGCTAAGCACAGAGTGTGAAGGGTGAGAAAGGAAATTTGTGCCAGGTGACACAAACTAGACCGGCCATGCAGTATTACATTACCTACTTTGGCTGAAGGCTACTGAGAAGGCATTCAGCCTTCACTTGCTGTGCTTTTCGGTCAAACTGCCAGCACAAGATGCTATTATAATGAACATAAAGCCTTATTGTTTAAACAGGTATGTGGTGGTGAACCATCTCTAAAACTCAAATTAGACTTTCGTTTTGGTGTTAATATTAGTTAAGTAAATAGAAGAATAAGGTTGGAATTGTTATAAAATTATACAGCAAATATATTGGAGTGTTATTTGTTGGTCCCACTTTTGGTAAACGTTGCAGCTACCATTCTGTTAATCTTTATTGTAGTTTCAATGCATATCATGTGTATTAAAATAGAGTTTTGTTTTTCAAATAAATCTTTAAAATATATCAATTATTTTTAAGTGTTCTTGATTGTGTTATTCCTTAATGAGAGAGGGTTTAGATTCCACTAATTATCCCTGTGAACTACTCTCATAGGATTGATCAATTACTGAAACACAGCTCACTCAAATATTGCTCAATTGGCTGTGGGGTGGTCGCAGTCCTACTGGTTTTCTGTCTCGAGTTGGCACATTGACGAAGTCCTTAGTGTCAGCAGGTCTAGAAAACCGAATTCTGAGCAGTATTCTGGAAGATGTTCTAGAAAATGCATAACCTCAAAACCCATATGAATGGTGGTATTTTTCTCTGAAAAAATGTAGCAACTTTAATTAACCACTCAGACCAAGACTTCATTATTGCTTGATATCTTTTCAGAAAACCAATGTTCATACTAATTGTGCAATTGGTTAGATGTGGAAATTCAAGCTGCAGGTTAGGACAACTTTCCTGCCATTTCCTTTATCAGATAAAGCAGGTATTCTCCTTCTTTAAAAGTATTTTTCTTAGTTTGTCTTTCCAGATTTGAGCAGGGAAGCATTGGGGCTAGCATGACATTGTTCAGTATCCCGAAGCAAACGTATATCTAGCCCTGATGTGCCTTCTTCACATTTCTCTGCAGCATGCTAGAACCCCCAGTTGTGTAAGCTTTGCCTTATTGCTGAGGAAGTCTTGCAAAGCTCATTATGTTTCTGAGATTACAAAAGCATTCTTAAGAGTATTAGAGCTCTCTTTGCCTCATGAGCCAACCCCTTGTTTTCCAAACATTGCACAACAAATGTTTTTATCAGGCGAAAATGAAAACAAAGACAGGCCCCTCTAACCCAGTGTGGTGATAAAGTCAAAGGTGATTTCTAAATACAGGAGACTGATTAATTGTTCAAATTGATAGTTCCAAGAAAGGATTAGAAAATGTCATCCCTCCCATCTCCCTGTCATCTCTGCATTGATGTAGACCTAATTCCTCAGAAACAACCCTTTCCCAAAAAGATCACCTTTCAGCAGCAACTCTGCGCGTTAGAGAGCACAGAGGATGAGAGAGACACAAGAGAAGGGAAGGGAAACAGGGAAATGTCTGCTGGTCAAAAGATCTTGAATGACAAGGTATTTGCGGATGAAATTTAGAGTAACATTACCTTGATCTGTCCATGAAACGGACTGCTTAAAGGCAAAATATGAACACCTGTACATACTAACATAAGCACATTCAGAGATGTAATATACAACTGTTCGTCCGAATTTGTTCAAGCAATCATGACAATCTGGTATAGTCATAATTGCTGTTTACATTTTGTACAGGCTGCCAGTCTCCCAAGCACCTTCCTACACTGGCCTGCTGAGTGTGGTGGACTGAGTGTCCTTTTGATTTTATACTCATACCTACAATTGTATTGGCTGAGAATTGGTGTCCGTACTGAGTCCCCTGTCCTGAATGTTTGACATTGTTCAGCATTTCGTCCATCAATTGTTCTTTTTGCATTTGTCTCCCTAAATGGGACAGGTATGCCCAGATGTGTGTCCCGTGCTTGCCAAGCCACTGTAGTCAAGCTATCCTGGCTGATGAGGGGTGATACCCCAAAACCGGTCCCAGGAGGCTTGTTTTCGGTTTGGGGAGGACCTGGCCTGGCAGTTCAGTCTGCACTGTTCCCAAGGGGAGCAGGGTCAAGACAGATTTGCACATGGCTGGGTCCAAACTGGAATGGCAGGGTGAGCAAAATAAACAATGGATTTAGAGCCAGATCTCTGTACTGGGGGTAAATGTATGACATTGTTCAGCATTCCGTCCATCAATTGTTCTTTTTGCATGGGTCCTCCTGCCCTGCTGCCAAAACAGTAAACATTAGGTCTGCTTGTGGCCCCCTACTGCGCTGCGCATTACCCAGGAGGAGAGGCTGGATTCAATAAGGGCCTTATACAACAATTGGAGAGAGCAGTAAAGTGAAAGGAATACTCACCATCTATGCAGAGATCTTCATGATCACCTACAATGGGATACAACTACCAATCGGACTGATTATATGACAAAGTAGGCAATACCACAAGTATACTGTTCTAACCTACATTTCAGAGCTGATTCCTAATTACCTGTGTTAACTGGCACTTTATTTGCAGTTCACATCAGCCAGTTACATTAAAATGAGAAAACAGGACAGTAAAGAAACAAAATTTCAGTTTGATCCTTGGAGGGCGTCACGACTGCTAGGCGCAGATGGAGGTGCGGCAGAAGCAGGGGATTTTTACTGTTAATAGAGACAGTATTTACATGCATGGCCTTAAGTAAGGTTTTATATCATCAACCCTACCGTGCATTGAGCACCACAGTAGGGGATGATGATATAAAACCCCACTTAAGGCCATGCATGAAAATACTGTCTTTATTAGCAGTATAATGGACTCTTTGAATGTCAGGAAGGACTCATTCTCGTGCAATTTGGAATAACATGATGGAAGACTGATGGACAGAACATTGCATATCCATGGCAGAGGACATGCTAGTGGCAAGGGGAGAGACTCTTCTGAATATGGAAAAAGTTTTTAATGTAATTACAGCAAAGAATGAAGATTTGGAGGCCAAGTCCTGCCACAACAACATACGCATTATTGGAATAGCGGAATTTACTAATACTGCAAGTATAGAAGAATTTGTGGAGTGATGGCTGTTAGTGATATTTGCGACTCCACGAGCGGCTGAAATCGCTCACACAGACAATGATGATATGGTCACTTCTCTGAGGGAGCTTGCAGGCACACCTTCAAGCCAAGACGACTCTAAATGATTACTCAGCTTCAGTGGTGTGAGAAGTTGGCCTGGCATATGCTGGTCACTAGTTATAGTGGCCACCTTTCACCAGTCCAACTCGACTCTTATGGTAGATAGGTTTAAGACAACCTTTTAAAGAAAGCTATCCTAGTGGTAGCTGTGGAGAGCAGCCTTCATGCTAAGTCTCAGAGGAATGTAAAGCAGCTTGTTTTACCTTATAATCTCTTGAATTACCAAATGAAAGGACACCACACAGGTATATATATCAAATATATATGTATTTATTACTAGACACACACTACTAATCTCTTTATGAGATCAGAAGTCAGGAACATATGCAACTATCAACGTTTCACAATAAGTTAAACACAAATATGGCTGGGGCCCTAAGGGCGTACCAGACCATATACTAAAAAAAGAGTTTTAGGAATGTCGACTTGCAAGGGGACAAGGCCTAGGGCCTGTAGAATCGCTGGGGCTTCACTAATCCACCCAAGGCAGGTAAGTAAAGGGCCCACGGGAGACGCGTGCAGCGTGAGAACACAGCCGTGGGTTCCCTATTGATTTCAATGGAGCAAGTCGCGGTTGGATTTTTAAAGTTTAAGGGTACTTCTAGGAGGTCTACAAGCAAGTCACCTACAAGGTAAGTAGTTCGAGGGCCAACACCCACAGGAGCACCGGAGTGCACGAGTTACCTCACCCAGGGAAGCAGGGTGCATAGGTGTCTTTTGGTGTCGGGTCGCATCGTCGTTTTCAATGGAAGCCGAAGAAGTTTTGCTGCTTGTGAAGACTGAAGAAATGTCCAGTGGAATCCAAGGCTGGATTCAAGATGAAGAAGACCTGAAAGCAGAAGGGACAGGGTTCACAGTCACTTGCCAGAGACGGATGGATGCCCACGGAAGTCGGGTGATTTCAGGTGATCAAGGGTGTTTTGACTTCAGCCACGAGGTTCAGGAGGCGTTGAGGATGACCAGGAGCTGGATTCAGCGTGTCCCACGAAGTCTGCAGCTTACTGAGGTGTCGGCAACCGGATTGGGGCCAACAAGCCTTGGCAACAGCAAGTCTTGTGGAAGATGAAGAAAGTCAGCGGTGCAGACCAGCAAGGTCTGAGGGACTCACCCAACGAGGGTAAGTGAGGGCAGGCCTGGAGCAACCAGGGAAGCCCTTTGGTTTGATGAGAACGTCTTCAGGGGACCCACAAGCCAACGGGCAAGGGATCACAAAGACGCCTCGTGAGGATTTACTTCACAGGAGCCCACGGTCACTCGGGACGAGGTAGGCCTCTGATTTTCGAGGGAAATCCTGCTGGAGGCTTGGACCATAGGTGGTCCAATGCACAAGTTCGTAGAACGTCATAAAGGGGTTGCACTTGACAATAGTGCACGGTACCCGGGTATTGCTGTTCCTCGTCACTCGTGGGGTCCACTCGCCTCAGCTTTGCTGGGGACTCACAATGGCCGTCAAGAAGTCAGGAAATCCACTTCCAGAGCTGCAGGGACTTCGGACTCCAGCGGGAGTGGGAAAGTTTGCGACCATTGATTAGAGTTTTTGGTGCCTGCCAAGCAGGGGAGTCACTCCTTGACTCCAAGGGAGATTCTTCTGTCTTCCAAAGGTAGTGGAACGTCAAAGGGCCAGGATTCTTCTTGTAAAGTGTCATCCAGGGATATCTAGTTTGCAATGGCAAGGGTTCCCTATCTTATACTAAAAGAAAGGGAGGGTCAGGGTAGGTGGTGGTTACACCCACATCCCTTTGTCCAGTTTCGCGACAGAGCAGGGACAGGTAGCCCCTGAACCGGTTTGAGCTGGCATATGCACAGAGGAGCCTACTGCTCCCCCAGTGCAGGACTTCAAAGCACTCTAGGAGTGCACCCACTCAGCCCCAATACACTAAATCCTGACTGGAAGGTGGTGACACCTCCCTGTGACAGGATGCCTATTGTTGGGCCTCCTCCACTGTGAGTTTCAGTCAGAAGCAGGAGGGCAGCCCAGTGTCTGTGCTGGTGGCATCCATTTTGTGATGCCAGGGCTCTTTCAGATTTCTACCGTGTTTCCACAGTGGGTACATGTCGTCCCCTCTAGAAGGGTGGGATCATACTCCCACACCAGTTACTGGTGTGGGGGTATGATTCCAATTTGGTTGACACCAAACACGACATGTTTTGATGCAGTCATTCCAAAGTTTGCATTTACCGGTAGGTTATAATGCATTTAAGATTATATGGTTTAAACGCATCCACAAACAGCCACAGAGAATAGACTCTGCCAGCTGCAGAGGGGTCCTGCTCATGCAGAGGCACCCCCTCACATTGTAAACCAAGCACCCTGCCCTCAGGATTGATAGGGCCTGCCTTAGGGATGACTGATAGGTTTATGTGTGCGTGTATGGTGAGATATAGGGAACCTATACCTCAGTGAGGAGTGCTAACACTACCTCACCCAGGCTGCAGTAGCAGGCCTGTGGTGTCAGATTTAGTCTGCTTCCCAGGGGTGGCATAATACATGCTTCAGCCCCTGGTAGGCCTGTGAAGTACCTATGCCCTTGGTACCTAGGGTACCATATACTAGGGGCTCATAAGGTACCACAGCATCCAATGACTAGTGCATCTAATATGCACTCCAAATTGTTTAGAGAGAACAGAGAGACTGGGGCCCTGATTAGCAGGGACCCTGCCAGACTATAGCCAGAAACCAGTGTTAACATGAGAAAAAAAGTGGGGGCAATATAAGTGCAGATCCTACTCTCCTACCAGTGGTGTGACCTGTTCAGGAATATCTCCAGAGCCAACATGCTATGCACTGTAATGGAAACACTTCTACATGAAAAACTCCAATACTAGTCGGACTGGGGCCATCTGCCCACATGTGTGTGAATACAGGGAATGGTTTTGCAGACATGCCAGTCCCTGTTTCTCTGACGCTTGTTTGGATCTCAAGGGTTTACACCCGGATCTAGGGGCGGAGCCCAGAGGTTACTCCTATATGTTTTTGTTATTGGGTGATACTGTTGGCTACCTGATGAGCCCACGTCCTCACCAAAAAAAGGGCAGTTATACTGGAAAGAGTATATGGTTTGTTCTGATGGGTTTGGGCCATCGGAGTGGGATGGCTAAGGGTGGGTTGGTTTGTTTACCTTGTTTTTGCTCTCAACAGCAAAGGTATGATTGTGGATTAGATTTATCCAGACATAAGTGCTGATCATAGAATTACGTCAATTTCGGGCCTACTTAAATAGACATCATGGAAATATAGGTTTGTTACAGGAGACTCATCTGCAGCAGGAATCGGATTGTGGCTTTGCTAACAGATGGGCTTTTCCTAGCTTCTTCTCATATTCGGCATACTCTCCTGGTGTGGCCATCTTAATCAAGAGAGGGTACACACTTTATTGCCACAGACGTATCTGGTAGGTATGCCATTTTGTGTGCTAGGCTGGGCAATACCAAGATCACTATTGTCAACTTTTATGGCCCTAATATAGATGACCCAGTATTCTATTCCACACTCTGGGGAAAGGTTACTTCCACTGTACCTCAGATGCTGATTTAAGAGGGGGGTGGCGGTGTGAAAATGACTTCAGATGCATACTATCTGCATAGATCACGCTGTATGATGAACTTCCCTCGGCTTCATAGACTCATATAAGCATTATTGTGCAAGAGCACGATTTGATAGATGTGTGGCGGTAAGGGAACACGCCGACAATTGAGGGGATGTTCCACTCAGCAGTACATGGTATGTGATCCAGGTGGGACTTCTGGCTGGTGACGAAAGATGTAATTCCCTGGGTCAGAGGGGTGCAGCACCTGGCTCACATACTGTTTGATCACTTGCCAGTGCTACTTGAGTAGGGGATACCAGGAGGGGGGCCTGTTTGGGGAAAGTTGAAGACTCAATCCTGGAGCACGGCTGGATGTCACCTTTGATGGAACTTAGCACCGCAATTCAAGAATCCTTTGCACTCAGTACTGGTACAGTAGAGCATGTGGGCACCCTTTAGGAAAGTAAAAATCATTGGCCAATGTGTTGTTAAGCAAAATGGAATTAAATCCCTCCTGAGACAATTAAACCAGATGGAGCAGGAACTTAAGATACTGGAGGAGTTGCACCCGCAAGGTGGGTCCAGCCAGGTAGACGAGCTGATCAGATTAAAACTGTCTGAATCTGCTGAGGCAGCAGAGGAGTGCAAGTATTGTGGAAAGTATGTGTGAGCAGGGACATGTGGGGAAGGGGAGAGACTTGGGCGGCCATGTTTAAACAGTCCTGGCCAGCTAATGACATCCTGGAGATTGAGGGAACACAGCACTGCAAAACTGCTCAGATACAGAATGTATTCACAACATATTTCTCTCAACTATACACTGGCTCAGGAGAGTGCTCTCCCGAGCAGGTCACACAATACCTGGAGGATGTGGCATTGGGTTGGCTAAGTGATGCACAATGTCTGTTCCTGGAGCAACCGTTCACGTTAGATGAAATAAAGCCAGCTACTGGGGAACTTCTGACATGCAAGGCGCTGGGCATGAGCTACCGTCCAAATTCTATAAACATTATGCTGATAGTCTATGCCACATTTGCTGGCAGTCTACGAAGAAGTGCAGGAGCGACATATTTTACCACCATCAATGCGCGAGGCCGTTATAGCGACACTTTTAAAACCCTGTAAACCTGCTCATAGGTGTGACTCCTATTGACCTCCATTGCTTATTAACTGTGATGTTAAACCCCTGGAAAAATTACTGGCTAGCTGGTTAACCTTGATGCTACCTGCCTTAGTGCGGCTGTATCAGTCGGAATTTGTCCTGGGTCAATCTACTACTCATAATCTGCGCAAACTCTCTGCACTTTTTTCAGAATCTAGATTGGATTGTGGAGTTTTTGGATGCCTCTAAGGCATTTGATTACATGGAGTGCAAGTACCTTTTCACTGTACAAGGAAGGATGGGGCTTTGTGCGGGTGTGCGTTAATGGTGCTTCCTCTGCGCAGTTACTTATCTTGAGGGATACACACAAGGGGTGTCCCTTGTCACCAATCCTATTTGCCTTGAAACCTCTGGTGGTCAAATGAAGACAACAATATGCCAGTCACGCTACTAAATATTCTACCAGACCCATTCTAATATCCCTATATGCAGACAACATGACTATTTGGATTAGAAACCCAGAAGACTGCCTTAACGCCATTATTGGAGAGCATGTCAAATTTGGAGACCTCTCAGGCATAACAATGAATTGGAACAAATTGCTGATCTTCCTCCTGACTAGAAATTCCAAGAAATTTACACCAGACTTTCCACTAAAATAGTGGGATGGGACTGTAAAATATCTTGGCTTAAAGGTTAATATGGACAAGGATTTACTAATATGTGAAAGACAGTAAATAAGACAACTTATCAGGTACCGAGCTGGGTTAAGGTCCCCTACCACTGGCAGGAAGGCTAGGTTGATGAAGCTGGTGATACTCCCTAAGATGCTAGAACTTTTCATTAATATACCCATTCTCCTCTCCAGATCCTTTTTCAGTTGTATTAACTGTGACTCAGATCACAGTTTATCCAATTAGCATGGGCTGTAAAGCGGCACAGAATCAGGTGGGGAACATTAACATTATCCTTTTAGGGAATTTGATGCCACTGATCCTGAAACATACTATCTCTGTGTGCAAGCCAGCTTTGTCACTTACTGGTATCATCAATAAGTATTAGGCACAGCTAGAAATTGGTTTACTGTTTGACTGGGATGTGCACCCTGGTCAAGTAACAACCACAATCCGAGTCAGGGAAAAGGCACAAGTAACCCCAAATTAACCTGTGCTCACCGCCTGATAGTTTGGTACAGAGCAGTCAGGTTAATCTTAGAAACAATGTGTAAAGTATTTGTGCAACACTTCAAATCGTTAAACAGTGAAAACACCATATAAAAGCTCCCACACCATGGTAGAACAATAGAGCTTACTTTAGTGAATAAAACCCGACCAAAATGACAAGAATCCAATTAGTAGAACTGGAGTTATGAATTTTTAAAGAATAAACTGTAAAATAGCATCAGGAAGCGCCAACCGCAGCTATCTGGTCGCACTGGAACAGGTCAAAGTCAAAACATCAGGCCGACTGCAATGGAGTGTGGGTCGTATACAGTCCCCGATTAATCCCGCTGAAGTTTTACCTTCTCAAGTTTTGTGCCTAGAATCTCATTCGCATTAGAGCCGGTCACAGGGAAGTGGTCGATGTGGCGTGAAGAGCAGTCCAGGCATTGTGGCCGAGCGGGCTGGTGCTTCTTGGTGGCAGTCCTCCACGGGCGATCGATGCTTGCTGTGCAAAGACACCGGATGGGGCGGCTAGCACTGAAATTTGGTACGAGCGACGTGGTTCCAGTGTGAATTGGCCTATTCACAGTCGCGAAGAGCCCAAAAGCTTGATTTCAAGAGCCTGTGATCCACATCAGGGGTTCAGGACCTGAGAGGCACCTCTTGGGGATCACAAACTCGCTTAAAACAGGTCCAGGAGCTGTTGGGAAGATTTTGTATGTCCCTGAGGCTCAGATGGGGAGGCCAGCTGACTAGCCTTTGGAGTTACTCTGGATACCGGGGTTCAAAATGAAGTTGCAGGTGCAGTTCTTCTTCCTCAGTCAAGAAGGCAGCAGGTCAGCACAGCAGGCCAGCACTTCCTTTAGACCAGCAGTCAAGCAGAGTGGCAGTCCTTGTAGCAGCACAGCAGCCCTTCCTCCTGGCATAGTATCCACAGGACCAGAAGTGTACTCTGGTCTTTTTTTTATTATTCCCTGGTTCTGGTGGGTGGGAGAAGCTTCTAGACAGTGGCTTTGAAGTGCATGGAATTTTGTGCCTCCTCTGCCCTGGCTCCAAGCTGACTGACGTGACAATGCAAGTTTGTTAGCCCCTTTGTGTGAAGGCGGAGCACAGGCTATGCATGTTTAAGTGGGGCTGGGCTAGGCTCTGCCTCCCTATCCTGCCAGCGGATAGCCCACTCAGGCACACTTAAACACTATTGTGTGATTGTCTGGGAGGAATTCACATAGACTGTCAGTTACACCCGGTCATGTGACCCAAACCAAGCTATAGGCACAAAAGGACTAAGGGCAGAACATTTTTAACTTTCTAAAAGTGGCATTTTTAAAATTGTGATAAAAAAACCTGACTTCACCACTAAATAGGGCTTTTCAACCCAATTCTAAAGTCACCAAACATAAGCTGGTAATCTCTTCTCATTTGGAAATTACACTTATAAAATGTAAAAAGGCAACTCCAATGTTATCCTACGGGAGAAATAGGCCTTGCAGTAGTGAAAAACTAATTCAGGAGTTTTTCACTACCGGGACATGTAAAACTTAAAATGACATGTCCCAACTTTCTTTTTTTCAAAGATAAGTCTATTAAATTTTTACAGCTTACAATCTGGGATAGTACCATCACATGGTCCCAGCCAGGGGATCAGAAAACCTCAGCATGACCATAACAGTTGAATGAATTGCCTTGATCAACACAAAACCAGCTCCTCTTCTCAGTAGGTAGGCCGAATGGTGGATACAGTTTCTAAACATAAGGGAGCTTAAAACGAGTCTTTGCAGAGGTACGAAGCAAGCAGGCAGGTCTATAGAAAGTTTAACTTCCTTCTGCGATGGTAGCTTCCCCAAGTTGCGCAGTTGAAGTGCTATACATAGAGTGAACAAAAAGCATGTACAGATTTATCCCAACGTGGGATAATTGAAATATAAGACCAAAAAGAAAACCCCCCACCCCCCCTATGCCCACCCCCCACCCTACCCGTGGTGGCAGTAAAACACAAACAGTCGAGATGGTGTTCGACACAGGGATTCTAATCAAAATTGAAAGAGGTGGAGGCTTCTTATGGAAGAGGGACAAACAGCGGCTGGGAGGTCTCTGGAAAGGAAGGAAACAAGGGGTCCCCATTTAAATTCAAAATTCTTATAGTTATCCCTGAAAATATCAGCCATACGCTCTAAACTAAGCAGTCTCCAGAGGCGGGAGTGCCAGAGGGAAACAGCAGGAGCCTCCCTCCTCTTCCAAGCGGCTGCCAGGGTGACTTTAGCCGCTCTGATGCAAAGCCACATAATCATTTTATCAGCTCGAGTCTGATGTTCTAGGGAGGAGTCACGAAGCCCCAAAAGCACTCTCGTCATGGTAGTGGGGATGGGGTAACCCAGCATATCTTTTATATGCGCCAGGATTTCTTCCCAAAAGGGGCGGATAGCCGCGCAATCCCACCATATATGTCGGAAGTCCCCAAGCAAACCACACCCTCTCCAACATCTATCCGAGGTGGTGGGGAAGATCTTTCGGAGTTTGGATGGGTGCAAATACCAGTCCATCATGGTCTTCAGGTGTGCTCCCCTGAGTTCTGTGGAATGATTGAATCGCGCAATGTCGGACCAAAGGTGCGTCCATTCCTCGTCGGAGATAGGACGGTGAATCAAGTCCTCCCACATAGACATATATCTGGGGCGTGGGGATGAAGCTGCTTTAAGTAGGAAGCTATATATGAACGAGATCATCCCTTTCATACTAGTAGTCTTGGTGAGGTAGGCCTCAAATTTTGTGAGGGGCCGAGTAGCAGCGTCCCGCACTTGAGGAGAGAGGGCCCAATGCATCAATTGTGTATAATGGTATCGTTCCGGGTCCTCTAGTTTATAGTCTCGCTTGCACTGATCAAAAGTGAGTGGATCAAAGTTATGGAACAAATGTGTTAGAGCTAAGCAGACTCCCTTTTTCCAGGCATCAAAAGGTCCCTCATACTGGGACGGAGTGAATGCTGGATTAAAATGGATCGGAGTAAACGGGGACAGGAATGTGGTCCACCTATCGTCACCCGAGATCGAATCCCATATTTTAAGAGTGGTGCGTGTAGGGGTGCTAATGTATGTGTTCCGAGGTCTGTCCTGTCGAGAGCGACACACCAGGTCCCAAATGGTTCGCCCCGTCACACTGCGGTCCATATGTAACCAGTGTTTCTCGGATTCCTGTTGGGACCATTCAGTCAGGACTCTCAGCTGCGCCGCTTTGTAGTATAAGAGGATGTCTGGTAGGCCCACGCCTCCATCAGAGCGGGAGAGGCGCAGCAGAGAGTAAGAGAAGCGTGCTCGACCTCCCTGCCAGATAAAACGCAGGATCATGGCCTTCACTTTTCGAAAGAAATCGTTCTCCAGTTCGATGGGTAAGGCCTGAAATAAGTAGAGAAGTTTGGGCAGGAGAGTCATTTTGATCGCATGCCATGACAAGAAAAGAGGCTTCCATTTCGTGAGTTCTATTTGAATACGCGCTAGAATGGGAGGGAGGTTGGCAGCATATAGCCCCCAATTCTCGGCGTCAGTTGAACCCCCAGGTATTGGATGGAGGAGGTAGCCCATGACAGCGGAGTAAGAGATTGAAGCCAAAGAACCTCCGTGGGTGAGAGGGTAAGATTAAGTATATATGATTTGCCTAGGTTTATTTTGAACACTGACACTAGTTCAAAACGCTCTAGTTCCACCTGCAAGGGCGGGAGAGACGTCGCCGGCTCAGACAGGGATAAAAGAACATCGTCCGCGAACAGCGATAGTTTATGGGATTCTCCTGTAAATGGTATTCCCTGGATGGCAGAGTTATTCCTGATCGCTAGAGCTAAGGGTTCAATGCTGAGCGCAAAAAGTAGAGGTGAGAGGGGACACCCCTGGCGTGTGCCTCTCGAATGGAGAAAGGTAGATGAGTGTATCCCGTTAATCACCACTCTAGAGCGGGGGAGACGGTAGTTAGCTCTTATCATATTGAGAAATTTAGGTGCAAAACCGAATGCCCCAAGTGTGCAAAATAGGAAACCCCAGTCTACCCTATCGATGGCCTTCTCGGCGTCCAGGCCCACCAAGACTGCAGGGATCTGGCGCTTATTGGCCTTTTCAATCAGGTGTATGATTCTACGGGTATTGTCTTGCGTCTGGCGTCCTTTGATAAAACCCGACTGGTCGGGGTGAATGAGGGCAGGCATGAGGTCATTTAGGCGTTTGGCAATAATTGAGGAATACAGTTTAGCATCAAGATACAATAAGGCAATCGGCCTATAGGAGGCGCAACGCTGGGGGTCCTTCCCCGATTTGGGAATCACTGAGATCACGGCCTCAGACATGGTGCCGGAAGCTGCACCTTCTTCTGCCATTTTGTTAAAAAGGCGGACAAGGTAGGGAGAAACATCAGGGGCAAATGTCTTATAGAAAAGAGCCGTATAGCCGTCCGGCCCTGGGGCTTTGTGAGATTTCAGGCTGTTAATAGCCATGGTATATGTACAAATGATATGGAGGGATAGATCATATTTAATTTATGCACAAGAGTTTATTAATTACCTTGGCAAAAAGTCAATTTCTTCTGGCGAATTTAAATAATTATAATGCAGGCACAAGTATCCATCGGTGAACATCCAAACACATAGTGTACCGCAATACACACAATCATTACAAAACAATTTTTTTCTTTTACACTACAACACATATATACAAACTTATGTATGAAATAACTCAATCAAAAATCCTTTCCCCTATAAGCATATTCCATAAAAAATGTGTGCACTTCTCATTGCCTAGTGCTACATCAGAAGGTAGTTCTATCAGCAACACAAAGATATAAGTACTTCATCTAAATTTGTAATGCTAATGCAACTCATGTATTTATTCCACAGCAAGGTGGACTCCTCCTTTATCAAAGTGTCGACGCGTTCGCGTTTCAGCCTCCACTTTCTTTATGGCTTCCTCAGGACGGGGATATAATCTATGGGTTCATATGAAACAACCTGGTCTCACAATTTACATAGCCGGGCGGCTTATAATCCGGTCCCACTCATCAGTATGGAACTCCTCAATGCTTGTGTCTTCTCGGGAGCCCTGGGCTTGTTCGACTCCTTCGAGTAGTCTCCAGTTGGCATATTCCTGGTCCTTTTCACCGACACTGTGCTCCTTCACCGTCCGTCATCTCAACGAGCTGGCGATGACGGACGGTGAAGGAGGGCCGTGAGACAGCGTAGCGTTTGCCTTGTGGGGTTAGCTTTGTGGGTACGTTCAAGAGCCGTCAGTTCGGTCTCTAGTAGCTCTCTCTTGTGAGCACGCTGCTTATTCAGTGCCGCGTTGAGAGCTATACACTCCCCTCGAATAACAGCCTTCAATGTATCCCAGGTGATAAACTCCGAGGTATCTTCTGGCCTGTTAGTATTTAAGAATTCCGTAATGGCGTTTCTAATTTTAGAACAGGATCCCTTGTCACGAGTAAGCAATGGAGGGAAATACCATCTGGGAGTGGTCGGGGCAGTCCCTAGCCAATTGAGACAAACAGAGAACAGGCTATGATCAGATACCGAGAGGGGAAAGATCTTGGCGTCCTGTAATGCACCTTGCAGAGCCTGGCTGACAAAGATGTAGTCCAACCGAGAGTATGTACGGTGGACATGTGAGTAAAACGTATAGTCTTCTGATTGTGGGAAAAGAGTGCGCCAGGTATCAAGGAGGCCCAGATCGTGTATGTGTTGTTGTGTCTCCCCGGAGAAAGAGCCCAGGCCTGCCCGTTGAGCGTATGAACTGTCCAGCTCTTTTTGCCATATCAAATTAAAATCGCCCATAAGAACTAGCAGGCCTACCGCAAAGTCTGTCAATTTCCCCAAAAATGCGTTTAGGAAACCCGTCTGACCGGTAATAGGGGCATATAACGCCGCAAAAGTGCAAACTTTCCCTCTAAGGCGACCTTTAGTCATGACCCAACGCCCTTCTCTATCGCTCTGAACCCCCAGTGGTTGGAAATGTGTAGAATAGCGAAACATAATAGCCACCCCTCGATGTTTCGTGTGGGCCGAGGACTTATAAATTAGGGGAAAGAGTTTGTGTCTGAGACGTGAGTCTTCGGTTCTAGCTAAGTGTGTCTCTTGCAGGGCCACGATGTCAAGATGATGATCAATAATATATTTCCATACCTTGTGGCGCTTTTGGGGTGAGTTGAGACCCCTAACATTCCAAGTTCCAATTGAGATCGGCATCACATCACATGGAGAAAGCTACATCCCTTCCCCAGCCTGGATAGTCCCATCGTGCCTCCACCCCCAATCTGCCCCTCTGAAGAAGCATAAGATCATAGCCCACTGAATGTGCCTTCCAGAAATCGTGGAAATCCCTCAAAAACCATGTTAGAAAAAAGGGCCAAACTTAATGTTAGCCCAAGCCTAGAAAATCGCAATAAGAAGGCAACCACATTGGTAAATAGAACAATCATCAACAGTGTGACTCACAGAGCGTATCCGAAAGCTAGCAAAAAAACCACAAAAAAAACCCTGGCTTGATAGGACCACTGTGCTAGAATCAAAAGGAAACAACATTAGTCTTACTTATGAAGTCTGCAACGACCATGACCCCACTTTCTCGATAGGAAGGACCCTCAGCCCCAGAGGCAGAGGCCGCAGCAGGGCACAGAGCTCCCCTGGCAGATGCCGGCCCCTGTTGTGCATCATCGGAGGTTCCTAGGGACATCAGCCAATTCTGCAAGTAGGCCAGGAGCTGCGTTGTATAGCCCACGGGGCTTCCAGCAGACGTTCAGCGCCTTCCCCTGCGCAACCAGGCAGAAGATGATGAAGCTCCTCGGGTGGGTTCGCTAGCTGCGCCCTGGGCGGTGGCATCCCCTCCAGAAGGAATGCCTAGAAAATCCAAGCCTTCCTGGAGGTCGGTGATATGGCGTCGTTTATTCTGAAATTCAAAACTGAGCCCAAAGGGATAAGTCCATCTGTATCTGATCTTGTCGTCCCGCAATTTAGTGGTAACGGGTCTGAGCAATTGTCTCCGAGCCAACGTCGATGGTGCGACATCTTGGTAGATGGTGCAGGAATAATCTTGGAATGCGATGGACTCCCTAGCCCTGGCCGCCTGAAGAACAGCCTCCTTGACCTTATAGGAGTGGAATTTTGCCAGGACATCGTGCGGCCGTTTCTTCTCCCCCTGTTGTAGAGACCCCACCCAATGGACTCTGTCCAGTTTTATTTTGAGAGTCTGTGAAGACAAGATCTCCGAGAAGAGACCTACCACAAAGGCCTCTAGATCAGGCCCCTCTGCGCCCTCCTCCAGGTCCCTAATGCGCATGTTCTCCCTCCGAGCCCTATTCTCGAGGTCTTCTGCCCAAAGCTGCGATTGATGGAGTTGCTCCCTAAGGAAGAGGACATCATCCCGGAGGCCGGTAGAAAGCTGCTCTTGTTCCTGGTGATGGGCTTCGAGGTCCAGGACTCTAGTGCCGACTGAGTCCACATCCCATTGTAGGGAGGACAGACGCTCGGTCAGGTCTGCTCGCAGTTGGTCAATGGAAGTTTTGATGTCTTGGCCAATGTCCTTGTGTAATTCGGATTGGAAGTCTTTAAACATAGTTAACAGATCCACTTTCGTAAGAGCCATCTCTGCAGAGTCTGCGTCTCCCTGTTGTGTAGATCGCTTATCTGCGGTCGAGAAGAAATCAGAGACCTTGTTTGAAGTCTTGACCGTTGTCTTCTTAGGCGGCATAGAGCAAAACTGTCAGAGTCGTGCTGGCGTATGTAGAGCTTAGCGCACCAACTTCGGACTGGTAAGTTATCGTAGGCGATGCTGAAAGGGTTAACCTCCTTGCCACGAGGCCTCGTACCTTGAATCCTGCGGGAGGCACCTCTCAGGAGCTCAGCCAGGAAATTCTCGGGTACATACGAGTGGCACCGTCGATATGTGAAAGCGTGAGGTTCAAGAGTGCACCAGAGCCCTTCGGCTTGATGTGTTGCTCCTGTGAACGGCTACTGCGATGGGGGCAGTAAGATGCTAGACTGTGAGGAGCAGGGTCACCAGCAGCGAGGTCTGCGAACAGTAAGCGCTGGCGGTTTGCGCAATTAAGAGGAGCTGTGTAAGCCTGACGGCACTGGGCAGCGGTGTGGGACATGCCCCGGCCCCTCAGGCCTCATCCAGAGAAGCCCCCCAATGCCCAGCAAAACGGAGATTATGGGCTCGGTGCTCAAAGGGGTCCTCTCATGTGAAGCTGACAGTCGATTCCGGGCCACAGGTCGGGAGCGCGAAGGACCGCCATGAAATGTCGCGCTGCCACCATTTTAAAGTCAGGCACACGTGGGGAGACGAAAGCCGGCCGATTTAACCAAGCGCATGAATTACCGCTGGTGCAACCAGGCCATCCCATACTCGCCGCGCATTCCGCTGATCCATCGGGGGTCCCGAGGCCTCACAGCCGCCGTAGGACAGGGAAGGGCTCCGATCGCCGTTACGGACGCGCCGCCATGTTGATCCGGCACGCCCCTCACTGTCCTGACGGCGAAGGCAAACGGAGCTGATCCGATGGTGATCAGTGCACGCCGATACACACCGCCGATGCCTCACAGCATCACACGCTAGCAGCCTTCATTTGCGATGGGCGCAAGTTGCCGCAGCCGCTTCTATCCCTTCCGAGACAGCGCGTGAACCGGGAGCCGAGACGGATTAAGTCCGGTCGGCCTTCTTGCCCGGCCACGCCCCCATGTCCCAACTTTTTAAATATATTGCACCCTGTCCCCTGGGGTGTCCAGGGCCTACCTTAGGGGTGACAACCTTTTGCCAGTGGTAGAGTGCCCAGAGTTCTAAAGCCAACAAAAAGTGGTTCAGAAAATGGAGTTTAAAACTGCACACAGGCTCTGCAGTGGCAGACCTAAGACATGTTTAAAGGGCTACTTAAGTGGTTGGCTAGATTGCGCATCATTCATATTAAATTCCTTCGGAGGGCGTACTATACATCCACAAAACTTTGGAAACTGGGTCTTAGAGAAGATTCTATTTGTGCAAAGTGTGGCTCGCAGGAATCAGTGTTCCTCAATCTTGCCTGATCTTGTGACAAGGTGTAAGCTAGTTGGCATGAGGTAATTGGGACTATGACTGCTATCGTAGACAGTAAAAAATCATGGCTTATGCTCCTCGGCTGGGTGAGGGAAACAGAAACACCACACAAGAAGCTGTTGGCCATGGCTTTCCCACAAGCCAAAAGACTGATGGCATGCTGCTGGGATAGAGATAGAGCTCCTAAATTTTAGCACTGGCTGGACATGACATCCTGAATGAACTATATGTTGCTACTGACGTGTCATGCCTACTGATGTTCTTTGATTACCAATTCAATGCAGTGGATTCCTGCATGCAATGCTCCTTGGCTAAACAGGACCAGTCTGGAGATGTGCATCATACTGTTGTTAATTATCATGATCAGATGCATGCTGTTTATGGATCACTTGTTTGTCAAGTTAATAAAATTATAAATAATAAAAAAGACAAACTGATCCACAACGGTTCCACGTTGGCCACAGGGAGGATGTCCCTGTAATTGCCAACCCACCACATTCCACAAATATGCTTAAAAGCGGAGAAAAGTTTATGGACAAGCAAAAGAGATATCTGTATATGCCAACCCTTGTCATATATGTCCTCTTTTAGCATATTATGTTCTGTTGCAACACCTACTTGGACTCAATATGTTATCTTACATATGTGTATTCGATACACCATTGGCTGCCTATGTAGCGTGTCCCTCTGTAAAGGAAACTGTTACTAACTTGGGTCTTGGCCATAACTTAGTTTCTTAGCTCAACAGTGTGGTTTGCTTTCTAGACACCCATGTCCAAATAAAGCATGAAATATTAAACCTTTCAAAATTTTTTAACAAATTCACATTAAGTAAAGTTTGTTGTGGGAGTTGCTTTTGTCCTAAAACTCAAACATTTTAAATGTATTTATTTGGGGCATTTGTGACGTGCTGAACACAAATATATATATAAGCTTCAGAATCCTCAAGTGAAAGTGGGGTTGGGGAGATGCAGGAAAATGATGACTGTATACAAGTTCTACTCATCATCCTCCAGCACTCCCTATTGCACCAATAACCTACCTTCAAGCAGAATCCCTCCCCAAACGTCCCTCATGCACTCCAACATCAACCTCACGTCACCTCAAAACAATACATAATTTGACGTATTTAATTCACCCTGAAACAAGACATCAATTACCCATAGCCTTTATGCACACTTTCCTCAATGACCCCACATCCATAACCATGGTTTTCACATATCAATTGTAATCTGAAGACACAAGTGGGTATGCAAGAAAAATGGACCAAGAATGAGACCTCTAATAATCTTGAGCCACACAGATCCTTGACACATTTTCTGATGCTCTGGACAATGCCAGATCCTTCTAAGACTTTATCACCTTACATCAGACTCACTGACAACAGCTGGCACACACCATCAAAAATCTACTCTCACCTCTTCTCTTACCTGCCACAAAGTAAGCAACAACTCTCTGCCCCACCTCTTTGTTTCTACAAACACAACCCTCAACCTTGCACAGCAGTCTTCTCACATTTAGTCACATCTCCCACTGAACCCATTCCAAGAATTAAAGCTGCCAACACATATTGTGCACCATCTGACCCGTTCAGTCCTAAAATGACCAAGCCTCTTGCTCTCACCTGCAGGGCTCTTTTCTGTTTGCCTTCACTAATCAATCATTCTGTTACATCTAGCACCCACGAATCGGTTTCAAGGTAGCCGTGGTTGTATCTCTTGCAACAACACCTATTGCTTGTCCTTCCTTTCCATCCACCGATCCCTTGCCCGCGGTGCCGCATCAGGAGCAGGGAGCCTTCAACATTGCAGGTGGTTGGGTCACTCACTGCACTAAGTGGACCTGGGACGCCCAAGTCATGACCGTATTGATTGTGTGGACCTCTCGGTGTAACAGTTGTGTGGGTTTAACCGGGCTTACTGGAAACCACAGAAACCCCTTCTAGTTCAGGGCGAGGCGGGCCTGGCAGGGGACGAGATCCCTGAGCAGCCATGTCAGACAGGCCTTGAGACAGGCAAGGCTGCTTGTATGAGAGTTGTGGGACAGGGCAGAGCCCACGATGGTTCGAGAGGAAGACAAAACAGGACTATTTGACCCCACTTAATAATGATCAGGCTGCTGTGAAAGGCAGTGAGGGCAATGCGGTCCGTGAGCTGGTCAGGCCAAATGGAATGACTGGGGTGATCTGGACTCCATAATGAAAAAAAATTGAGATGGTGGAAAAGACTACCATGGTGTTGGAAGTGTAGCTGTACATTACATTACATGCGTTGTAAGGGCATGCGATGTAATGTCACCTGCGTTGTAAAAGTTGTATTGTAAAGGCATTACGATGTAATGCCTGCGTAGTAATGGATGTCTCCCAGCTGGAAGTAATGTATAGCAGGGTAAATAGAATAGAAGAATTGGTGCAAACACTTGACAGCAGAGTGTGCTGGCAGGTGATTAAGAGGAGCAGCATGCAGAAGGGGTGAGTGTAGGGGGACGTTTCAAGGAGACTGCAACAAGCCAAGCTGAAGGACTTTGAAAGTAAAGCAGAGCATCCACTGTCCATGGACTGGACCCACCCCCCCTTCCCAATGAACCATCGTTATTGTAAGTAATGTTTAAGGTGTGAAAGGTGAGGGGGAATTGATGCAGAAACCATGGCGGCTCCTGTCCAAGTCTTTGAAGGGGATGGGGATGCCAACTGGTAGGACCGCCATGGTTATTTCCCCTGACTCTGAACCCCAAACGTCTTTATAGTGAAAAGAATGGTCGAATGAGCACATACAATTCGAGGGTGAACATTTACTTTTTGCCTCCATTACAGTACTTTGGCATTGCAGGCGGCAAAGCATGCAGGCACTGCACAGGGGCTGCTTTACTCAAGGCATGATGGTGGTAGTGGTGGTGGTGCTATTGGACTGGTGAGGCAAGTTCAGGTCTTAATGGATGTAGAGGTGGCGCAATCATTCCTGGATGGGCTCAAATCAGCTTTGTGGCTTTGGTGTGAGAGTGCTGTCCATAGGATTGACTGACGACTAACGTTAACAAAGACACCACTCATTCCTCCTTACTAGTGACTGATAACTTGGTGACATGATAATGTTGTTTATTTGCATAAGTTAGTTAAAACCACTGCATTACAAAAAGGGAAACGTGTTAATGAATAAAAAAATGTAGACTGACTAGGATCTTAGGAACATTAAAAGATACCAGTTTCTCTCTAGTCCAATGAGAGAAAAGAGTTATTTGAGCCGAGCAATGCACTTAGCCCTAATGTCAAGGTTTTAAATTGGAGAGATCACTTCTGGTTATGTGCTAGAGGTGCGCATTGCTCATCAACCGTGCCCAGTAAACAGTCACCAGTTTTCTGACCCATTAGTTCTTCCCTCTCCCTTTAGCAGCGCATATTTTACCCATGGACCTGACTCTCTAGTAAAGTGCATATGCTCTGTGCCATCATGTAGTCCAGAATTTGAGTTTCGTACTTAAAACTGCCCATTACTCTACGGAACGACCCACGACCCCGATGAAACTTATTAGCCATCTGTAACTCGTCAGTTTTCCGGTTCTTCCACCCTTTCCCTTTACCTGCACGTGTTTTGTCCTTAGTCCTGATTCTCTGGTAAAGTGCTTGTAGAGTCTAAAACAGGCTTTTGTTGAATGAGGTAGTTGGAAATCCCCAGTCACTGATGTCCTTGGTTCAAAATCCTCTCAAAATGCTATAGGCTCCGTCTGCGGACATATCTTTAATGATATGGGAAAGTGACCTCATGATTTCATTTCTGTTCGGTGAGATGACCATCCCCTGGCTTCCATTTGAAGTAATCCGGAATCAGCTTTTGGACTATATCTGGGCATGGTCGGGGAACAGAACGGGGCTGGAGAGTGTCCTTAAGGATTTGTATAAATCCTCCACAAAGGGCCAGGGTGGCGGGCTCCTTGTGTGAAAAACATATTGCTGAAGCCTCTAGGCAGGTGCTTGCTTTTCCCCTCAGATACAGTTCCCGGAGTATGAGTCTCCTTTTGTGTGCTATGGCGGGACAACAACACAAAAGGTGCAGTCATGAGTCACATTTATAGTTGCATAGTCGGCAGGCTCCTCTGATTTTTTGGATTGCTAAAGCTCGGCTAAAATCCACTATCGGTAGAGCCAGTAATCGCATGTACATGATCTCTCTTCTGGTTTTAGGATTGAGAGAAGCTGAGAGGTAAGGCTGGGGTTTATTTGCCAGATAGGAGGCATTTAGCGAGACAGAGAAAGGAGGTGCTTTTAGTGTAGCCTGGTCTTGCTGGAATGAAGCTAATTGCACTTGTTTGTTGATGATCTTTTTCCAGGTTGCATATGCGATAGAGGGCAGGGCAATTACTGATTGATTTATCTCTGTAATGACAAGGGCTTTCTTAAGCTGGATGTGCCACGTGGAGCCTGTTTTTTTCAAATGTGTCTCTGAGGTAGCTCTTTAGGGATTTTTGCGGAGAATTCAGAATACGAAAGTAATATTTGAGGAAGTCGGCCTCAAGGGTTAATGCTTGTTTAACCTGTCCAAGTTCTAGCCGGAGTCTGGGCCTAACATGATGTTTTTGTAGTCAGAAGATCTTTTTGTAGCCCACATACCGTGGCCACTCCAGAATTTTTGAGCAGGCACCAGGGAACGCTTGGTGTCTATAGGAATGTGCTGGAAGGAGGGATGCTTGAATGACTTTCCTTATTCCCTCTCCTGCCAGACTTTTTAGATTGTTGTAGAATTTGATTAAACCGTAAGTAATGGCAGTCAATTTCTTTTGTCATTTCATTTTTGTGTGTAAAAGAAACAGTTGAGGGACGGAATGCTGGACAATGCAAGCATTCACCCTCAGTCACAAGTATCTGCGTTTAATCCATCATTCTTTTGCTCACCACACCACCCCAGTTTGAACCCAGCCATGTGCAAATTAGTCTTGACCAAAAAAATGTACCACAACGATGAGGGTCCCGCACCCATGCGCACAGGGAGTCACTTCCTCAAAATATTTAAATTACCAGTGCTCACTTAACGAATGGTCACCATTAAACCATCCCTACATTGAAATAATTTCACACTTGTAAGGAGCACTACAAATATACACAATATTTCCAAACAAATATCTTTGATTCAAAGACATTTATTCTCAAATCTCATATTTTTTAACATGGAGAACGTCCAATTGTTCATGTACCAATGTGTTATTGCTTTGATGCCTCGGTTAGCCCTTTATCCATTAATAAATGTTCTTGCCCAAAATTTTTTTCCTTTTAATCTATCCAAGTTTTTCTTTTAATCCATCAATCGTTGTTACCAATTTTTTATGATCCAATCACTTTATCATCCTTTTGATCCATCCATCGTTACTTTCCAATTTTATAATATATTGTATGATCCAATCATTAGATCGAGAGGTTAAACTTCCATTCCTAATGTCCAATACTCTCAACAGCCGACGCGTTTCGTCCCCTCCCGGGACATCATCAGGGCTGTGAAATAAATGAGAATATGCCATCATAATCAAGACTTTCCTGTCCATATATTCACACCTTCAAATCAAATCCTGCCTATATAACATGCTCCAAAGTAAATCGGAATAGTAAACAAGTTGTTCTAATTTATTCCTACCTATATAACAGGCTCCAAAGTTAATCAGATGTTAAACCAGTAGTTCTAGTTTATAACAGACATCATCTCTATCAGTCAAAATGACAATTGGTGATATAATAAACCCCATGGGTAATATTAATAGCAGGGTTAACAAATAGAAAGGAGGCTTAGTGATTGGTTACTTTGCCTTGTGACCAGGGGAGTACGGTTTTGAAATGCCGCTTAGTGATTGGCTCACCGAATGAGCGGACCAGAGAGGGAACAGGGTTAACAATTAGATAGGAGGCTTAGTGATTGGCTACTTTGCCTTTATAAACCAGAGAAGCGGACTGTTCAAAATACGGAGCGTGAGTTGCAGAGAAACCGCGAGGGGATGCGTAGAGGATGGTGAAGACTTCTGAATTTTCACAGGTACTTGGACAGAGAGTTTGGGAAATAGGTTTTTGGAATATTTAGGTTACTTTTTATGTTGGGGAAAGGTTATAGAAAGTGTTTTCTCCTTTTTCTTGGATGCAGATAATATTTGTGTTAGTCGAATTGGACAGACTGCATTAGAAATAACGTGTCTTGGATGCACTCACCAATATTACTGGATAAAGGTGAGACCGGTTCAATTGTACTTGATCTGGGAATATAGAAATGTAGCTGAGAATTATTTAAGGATGATTGGTTCTTAGGACTTTGAGTACAAGATAGAGACAACAGAAGTAGGGTCATAAAAGGGACAGATTTCGATCAGGAATGTAGGAATTGAGACTAAGGAGAGAACAGGGACAGAATGATGCATATGAAGAGGGTTCTATAGAAGGATTTTGTTTTTGGAACAAAAAATGTGGTGTTTATTGCAATGGGTGCTATTAATATTACCCATGGGGTTTATTATATCACCAATTGTGTCATTTTTGACTGATAGAGATGATGTCTGTTATAAACTAGAACTACTGGTTTAACATCCTGATTAACTTTGGAGCCTGTTATATAGGTAGGAATAAATTAGAACAACTTGTTTACTATTCTGATTTACTTTGGAGCATGTTATATAGGCAGGATTTGATTTGAAGGTGTGAATATATGGACAGGAAAGTCTTGATTATGATGGCATATTCTCATTTATTTCACAGCCCTGATGATGTCCCGGGAGGGGACGAAACGCGTCGGCTGTTGAGAGTATTGGACATTAGGAATGGAAGTATAACCCCTCGATCTAATGATTGGATCATACAATATATTATAAAATTGGAAAGTAACGATGGATGGATCAAAAGGATGATAAAGTGATTGGATCATAAAAAATTGGTAACAACGATTGATAGATTAAAAGAAAAACTTGGATGGATTAAAAGGAAAAAAAGTTTTTGGCAAGAACATTTATTAATGGATAAAGGACTAACCGAGGCATCAAAGCAATAACACATTGGTACATGAACAATTGGACATACTCCATGTTAAAAAATATGAGATTTGAGAATAAATGTTTTTGAATCAAAGATATTTGTTTGGAAATATTGTGTATATTTGTAGTGCTCCTTACAAGTGTGAAATTATTGCAAATTAGTCTTGAACCTGTTCCTTGTGGGAACAGTCCAGGCCGAACTGCCAAGCCAGGTTCTCACTGGACCGGAAGTAAAAGTTACTTACCTTCGGTAACGATGTATCTGGTAGAGACGATTCCTTAACGTAGAATTATCCAGCCCGACGCCGTGGAGTCCGCAACAGGCGTCGGCGTGACGTCGAGCGGCGCCGGAGGGACGCAGAGACGACCTCCTCCACCACTTGTGGCCCAGGAGAATGGGGCGGGGCTGGCTCCTGTGCGGCGAAAAAACGGTGCCGAAAAGGCGTCGACTCGACCTCCGGCGAAGCAGCCGCCTGCGTGGAGAAACGAGAAGGACCCGGGGACACGCCCCGGCCCCTATCCAGCACCCGTGGCGCCGCCAGGGACGACAGCCGTCGGGGCTGGAGCGGCATCGGGTTGGCTCCAGGCAAGGCTGCCGCCTGTCCATAAGACCGAGGGGCACCCGGGGGCAAGCCCCGAGTCCCGGTGACCTCCTGCAACACCACAGGGACCCCCCTCGGGGTTTGCGGCGAGGCAGAGGTGCCATGGGCCGAAGAGGGGAACCCCGCAGGGCCGCACCCCGACGACAGCACACCTCCAACACCTGAAGCCGAACCTGTCGGTGCCAGGGCTGGAGCCGCAGGCGACGCCTCGGAAGGCCCAGCACATGGCAAGGGATTCGCGGGCGTCCCAGGAGGAGGAGGGGCCAAGGAAGCCTGCAGAGCTGCAGCATAGGCCTCCATTTGTGCCCTAGACGTCCCGGTGCCGGGAAACGGCAGGTAGGGTGGCGACGAATGAGGCCGCATGTCCCGCAGAGAAGCCGCGCCCTCCGCCGAGCAGGGACCAGGCCTCGGGAACAAGCTGTATGACTTACTGACGGGCGAGCAACGCCCTAGGGGCCTCGGTGACGGGCGATGCCGGAAGCGAAAGTGGCGAGTCGAGGACCCTTTCGCAGGGGACAGACGCTGAGACAACACCGACCTGGACAACCGGGCCGAAAGGAGCTTCATCTGGCGCTCCCGCCGAGACTTAGGCTTCAGATTCTGGCAAGCATCGCAGTCCGTGGAATCAAGGTGCTCGCCCAAACACCACATGCAAATCGGATGAGGGTCCATCACAGACATCTGACGCGCGCAAGATTTGCACGCCTTAAAGCCTGAAGGCATTCGCACAATGTCCCATCACGTGAAGTGTGAAAAAGAAGGCCTGAAAACAGGCAGGGACACGATCCGGATCCGCGTTGCACGCAGAAAAGAAGGAAACTGATGTCAGCGCGCCGGGGTGGGACTTATGTGAACTTGCTGACGTCACGTCTGCGGACGATGTCAGGGCGGGGTCGCGTGGTGCAGATACTGTGGCAAAGATTTTCCGGGTCCAGTCTCAGGCCTGGGGATAATTCTACGTTAAGGAATCTGCGGCTAGTAGTCTCTATCAGATACAAGCATCCTGGGACCGGTTTTAGGGCATCACCCTTCATCAGCCAGGCTAGCTTGAATCCAGTGGTGTAGTGAGCACGGGACCCACGTCTGGGCATACCCTCCCCACTTAGGGCGACATATGCAAAAGAAACAGTTGATGGACAGAATGCTGGGCAATTAAAACATTCACCCCCAGTCACAAGGATCTGGGTTTAATCCATCATTCTTTTGCTCACCCCACGACCCCAGTTTGGACCCAGCCATATGCAAATCAGTCTTGACCCTGTTCCTTGTGGGAACAGTCCAGCCCGAATCATTTTTGTGAGCGGGTGATTGGGCAGATGGTAAGGTGGTTAAATGCACTGTAAATGCACTGTATTTATGTAGGCGCATTGAAGTCCCACTTTAGCATGGTCCATGATGACTATATCGTCCCCATTTTGAAGGATGTGAAGTGGACGATGGCCTAGGTGAGGCGGAACCAGAGCTTTTTCCAGATCTGCTGAGTACAGATTGAACAGTAAGGGTGCCAACACACAGCCTTGTTTCAGACCTCCAGTTGTAGAGATTTTAGCTGACAGAGATGTTGGGCCTGTTCTCATTCGTACCCAGGTTTTGGAGTAGAGGGAGATTATGGCCATTAGGAGAGGGGATGGTGACATGAGATTGGGAAGTTTTAAAAATTTTTGCTGAATCGTTGAGATAAGTGGCCTGATGATGGATGTTTAATTTCCTCTGTTTCTGCAACCACTTCTTTCATCCCTGGATTACCAGCGAGCGGCTTTCCTCATTTTTCCCCCTGAAGTATTAACATATATATCCTACTGCTCTTAGAACATTGCATAATGTGTTGTGAGCCTTGAAGCTGCTTGTCTTTAAAAGAGAATGTGGGGGTTTACCTCCTGTATGTTGTCATGGCGATTTCACTGTTGTGGTTACAGTTTACTCTGGTCTGGCCTCATCCTGACTATAAAGTAACAAGCATTGGCAAACCCAATAGGTATTGCGTATGCAAAGAGCTATTGGTGCTGACAAAGTGTTTTAGCCATGTCAGACCAGCGTGGAGGCTGTTCAGCATGGCTAAAGGTTTGTGGCATAGAAAAGAGTGGTGTGGTGTGTCGCAGAGTAGAATGGCGAAGAGTATAGAATATTGGCATGGCATAGAATGGTGTACAGTAGAGTGGAGTAGAGTGGACTGGTGCAGAGTGAATTGGCGTGGAGTGTTTCAGAGTATCAAATTCAGTGTCATAGAATGCAGTGGCGTAGTTTAGAGTGTTGTATTGTAGAGTGGTGTGCAGTGATGCAGATTAAGTTGCAGTGGCGTGGAGTAAAGTGAAGCAGAATAGAGTGGCGTAGAGTGCAGTGTTGTTGAGTGCAGTATTGTAGAGTGAAGTGGAGTAGAGTGGTGTTGAGTGGTGTAGAATGCATGGCACAGAGTAGAGTGCAGTGGGGTAGAGTAGAGTGGTGCAGAGTGGAGTGCAGTGGCATAGAATGGACTGGTGCAGAATGCATTGGCTTAGAGTGTAGCGGAGTATAGTGGCTTTGAGTGCAGTCACGTACAATGCAGAGTTGTAAAATTGCAGTGGTGCAGAGGGGAGTGGCAGAGAGTGCTGTGGTGTAGAGTTGAGTGGAGTGGCATCGAGTGCGTGGGCATAGATTGGAGTGATGCAGAGTGCAGGGGTGTAGAATGCAGGGATGTAGAGTAGCATAGAGTGCAGAGTAGAGGGGCAGAGTTCAGTGACATAACGTGGAGTGGCCTACAGTGCAGTGGCAGAGTGCAGTGGGGTAGATTAGAGTTTCAAGAGTAGAGTGGAGCGGTGCAGGGTAGAGTGTAATAGCATAAAGTGGTGGCGAGTGTGGTGGAAAAGAGTGCAATGGTGCAGAGTAGATTAGAATGGCGTACAGTGGAGTGATACAGTGTATTGGCATAGAGTGCAGTGCTGTAGAGTACAGAGATGTGTAGAGTGGAGTTAGGCAGAGTGGAGTGGCCTAGACTGGAGTGGCATAAAGTGCAGTGGCGTAGATTGTAGTTGCGCAGAGTGACTTAGAGTGTATTGGCAGAGTAATGGTGCAGAGTAGAGACATGTAGAGTGCAGTGGCATAGAATTGAGTGGTGCAGAGTAGAGTAGATTGCAGTGACGCAGAGTGGTGTAAAGTGGAGTGATGCAGAGTAGAGTGCAGTGGTGTGGAGTGGTGCAGAGTAGAGGAGAGTGGCGTAGAGTGGAGTATGCATGGTGCGTAGCACACTGCCATTACAGACAACACATTTCCAATTAAAATGACCATTACGTTTGCACAGGCATACAGTTTTAATACTAAAACTGTACTGCACACAAATGATAATGTTTGAAAATGGCATCACATAGTCAGTAGCGGCTGGTTTCTTGGCAAAGTAGTGGGGCGGAGGTAGAGGGGTACCAGGAAGAAAATAAATAAATAAATAAATAACTTACCTGTTCGACGCTGTTCTCTGGCACTGCAAGCACAGGCTCCCAGAACCCCATAGGCCGATCCGGACACTGCATGAAAGCAGCATCAGGATTGGACTTAGAGCTGATGATTTGCGCTTCCAGGGAGACTAGGAGCCTGTGCCTGCTCTCTCCAATCCAGTAACACGGTGGGTTGGGGATAGCTTCAGTGCACGAGGGTTTGGTCAGCTTGAGGTAGCCGGCCAAACCCTCATGCGCACTGACAACCAGTGCACCTACAACTCCCCCTCTAGCGGAGGAGCCAATGCTGCACAGTGTATTGATTTGTTTTGATCATATTAAAGTATGTATTTCCAACACTGTTCAAAATAATAAAAAACCTGCTTCATTTGTGCTTCCCCAATTCTGATCTATTCTGAAGTGCTTGCAGTTCATTTAAATGTTGTGTGCTAGAAAAATAACCTTTCTTAATCCCAGTATCCAGCAAGATTGTCACATAAATCCTCTCACTTTGAAGTCACAGAAAGAAAAGTAAGCACCAAGCCGGACATTTGACCTCTGACTTCAAATGCACAGCAAATGTGAAAAGATAAGAACAAGATTTACAGGCCTGTTTACAGAAAGGAGCAAGGAGAGGTAGCGTGAAAAAAAGCTTCATTCCTTAGGAGGGAGGAACTCACACTGAACAGCCTAAAACAAATAAAGCCAGCAAATAGAAAGCCAGAAAATATGAAATACAAACCACAAAGCAAGTGGTAAGCAATAGGCGGCATGCATTATGCACATCAGAATCACCTTTCTTCTATCCTCATACTTCTAGAACTATTCTCTGTCTTTCTACCAATATATCCTCAGTGAAATCACTAGGCATCTCTGGCCTGTCCCAAAAATGTCTCACCTCTTAGCTCAATGCAAGTCTCTCTAAAGTACCAAGAACAACTTCCCTTCATATGGGCATCTTTCCTCTCTCTGCACCATCTCCCTAAGGACATCATCTCCTCTTTTGGTGTTCAGTATCATTTGTTACTGGCAGCACCCAAAACATGTTCTCATGTTTTAAAATGTCTCACTAATATGCGTTATTCAATGGCCCCTTGCTCCCTTACGTGAATACCTTTAAAAGAGATGTCCTGTTCTTTTCCTCCTCAACACCTACTTCTCTGTCAGTTCCTCCATGAAACTCACCTGTGCCTAAAATCTTCAGGTCATACATGAAGACGTAATCTATCATAAACAGCTACTACAGCTCAATACCCACACACGGAATAGCTAATTTACTCAGCGGACTGCACTACCACTATAGTTTCTTAGCCTACGTCAATTCACCCCATATGGCTGTCTGTTTCCTGTATAGCACAAAAAAAAAAACAGACAAGACACTCTGCTTCTGTGGAAAAATGTCCTACTCCGCAACCATATAACTCAGCACGTATGAATGTGTATGGACGAGTGCCCATGCACTCCAGTAGCTAATTTAAAATCCATGTAAGTTCTTAACCTCTTCGGTGCTCATGACGGCTCCCGGCCGTCATGAGTCACGGTAGGTGTGTGCTCATGACGGCCGGGAGCCGTCCGAACGTTGCCGCTCCTCCCACGCGCTGTTAATTCCCCGCCTGTGCAGGAGAATTAATTAGTGGGCGGAGTTTGGAAGGCTCCCGGGCCGTCATGAGCACACGCCCACCATGATTTATGACGGCAGGGAGCCGTCATGAGCACTGCAGCGCCACGCCCACCCCCACCCCCCCACCCCACCGCGGTGGAATTCGCGGCGAAGGGGTTAATATTGGATATCAATGGGAACACATTTGTGCTGATTACGTGTGATGGAGCAGGGTTTCGCAAAAATAATAAAAAGATGAAACCTGCTCAGATCGAGTATCCCCATAATACGTACTAACAGCAAGTAGAAATAGTGAACTAATGTGCACCACACATAAACACGAGGGAATTGCTTTGCACAGGACTGTAATAACGCGTAAAAGAATAATTTGTAATAATCTTGTGGTTTTGAAAAACTAAACTAAGAAGTTGCATGAGTAGGCCGCATGAAAATTAGTGTTTTGCATGTTGCATCCTGCTTTAAAATAATAACTAACGCCGCTTTTACCCAATGCTTAAGCTAGGTAACCCTAATGGGGAATAACGCACAGGTGGGTGGTAACAGTGAGGGTTGCAATGTCATATGATTAAAGGATGTCTATATATTATTTGTTTTAGTGGATTGGATGTGAATCCATTTTCCCTTAATTTAGCCAATGTAAAGGGAGGGCTCGGAATGGGAGTGAGACTGTCATGACAAAGCAGCCAGAAGCACTGAACACAGCAGAAGATGCCTAAGAGTTGAAGGTTGTGATGCTGAATGTCTGCCAAGGGCTATGATCGACAGTGTGAAAGGCAACAACTTCAGCGGATGCTGTTTAATTTTTAATAAAGAATATTTAAATGCAACATTTGTAAATTTTATGAGAAAGAACTGAGAGTCAGACGATGGGAAAGGAAGGGGAACAATAGTATAGTCAGAATGTAAGTGAAGTCACTGTGGTGAGACAACCCACACCCCCCAGAAATTAACCAACCCTTTGTCAAGCTCCATGAAATATTGTAACTAAAGTGGGACGGACAATTAGGTTCTAGACCATGGGTACTCACAAACTCTCTCTCGGCGGCCAAATTTACAATGTGGTTTGTGGCCGAGGGCCTCACCGGTGGGGCGGGGTCGGTGGGGAGGGGCTAGAGCAAAAAAAAAAAAGAACAACTGTGACCACGAGGTTGAACACAGGCCCCTACAGCGGACGCCTTCGTCCACTGAGCCACCAGACACACATCTTTCTCTCTCGCCCTTCCTCTGCCTGTCTCGCTCTCTCTCTCCCTCTGTCTGTCTCCCTGATTCCCTCCCTCCCTCTTTGTCTCCCTCCTTCCCGTTTGTCTGCCTCCCTCCGTCCCTCCCTCTGTCTGTCCCCTCGCGCGTGTGGCAGCCTGGGCTGAGCAGCTTCCCAGGCGCGCGCGCACACACACACACACACACACACACACACACACACACACACACACACACACACACACACACACACACACACACACACACACACACACACACACACACACACACACACACACACACACACACACACACACACACACACACGTTACCATCCTTGTGGGGACTATGTGTGAATACCTGCCTTGTGGGGACTAACCTTTCCCAATGTTTTTAAAACACACTGATAACAGAAAAATGTTAAGAAAAAATTCATGAAACAGGATCCTGCTTAAAATTTGCAAATATATTGTTATTTAATCCTGCGCACAGCACCATCCTTGTGGGGACTTGAACACGTGCTACCATCCTTGTGGGGACCTAGTCCGTAACACTATTTGTGATTGAATACAGTCGAAGGCAGATGGCTAAATGTTTATTTTATGAACAAACTACACCAACAACATTATAATCTATTCATATATGTTATGTTAATGTGTCAGAAAATATCTTATTATGCTTAATGAAAAACACTTGAAGCTGTATGTGACCTATTTATTAGTGCTTAAAATCTTAGGAGATTTGGGAACTAACACATAGAAGTTAACATATGGAACCAAGGAATATGGTCAAGTGGAACTCGGAGCTTCATTAGCTGCTTACATTTTTGCTAAAATAGATGTTTAAGTCCCCACAGAGAAAGTGGGTGAAGATCATTGTGTTTAAGTCTCCATAGAAATAGTGTGTACATTCAAAGCTAAAATCCCATTACAAAGACCGTGAAGCTCATGATGTTCAAGTCCACACAGAGGCTGTGTGTAGTTATAGGAATGCTCAAGTCCCCACAGAGATGGCATGTTATTATAGCGATGTTTAAGTCCCCACAAAGATAGTGTGTTATCATACAGATGTACAAGTCCCCACAAAGATAGTGTGTTATTACAGTGTAGTTCAAGTCCCCACAAAGATAGTGTGTTATTACAGTGTAGTTCAAGTCCCCACAAAGAGAGTGTGTTATTACAGTGTAGTTCAAGTCCCCACAAAGATAGTGTGTTATTACAGTGTAGTTCAAGTCCCCACAAAGATAGTGTGTTATTACAGTGTAGTTCAAGTCCCCACAAAGAGAGTGTGTTATTACAGTGTAGTTCAAGTCCCCACAAAGAGAGTGTGTTATTACAGTGTAGTTCAAGTCCCCACAAAGAGAGTGTGTTATTATGGCAATGTTTAAGTCCCCACAGAGATAGTGCATGAAGGTGATTGTTTTTAAGTCCTCATTAAAATAGGGTCCAATTTACGAAGGTAAACTTAGACAAAAAGTTTAACTTTACTACTTTTCAGTATTCACAAAGCCCCATACAGAGAATGTAAAGCTGATGATGTTCAAGTTGAAGCAAACACAAGGAGATGATGGACGGAGTGCATAAACTTTTCAGTCACTCACCCCCAGTCACAGATCTGGATTGAAGCTATCATTGTTCTTTAGCTCACTTCCCCACCCCAGTTCAGACCCAGCTATATGCAAATCAGTCTTGACCCTGTGCCTCATGGGAACTGTCCAGCCCGAACTGCCAAGCCAGGTCTTCCGTGGACCGGAAACAAGCATCCTGGGACCGGTTTCGGGGTAACATCCCCTCATCAGCCAAGCTAGCTTGAATCCAGTGGCAAAGTGAGCAAGCGACCCACGTCTGGGCATACCCTGCCAACTTAGGGCAAACAAAGCAAACACAAGGAGATAATGGACGGAGCACTGAAACTTTTCACTCAATCACCCCCAGTCACAGATCTGGGTTGAATCTATCATCGTTCTTTAGCTCACTTCGCCACCCCAGTTCAGACACAGCTATATGCAAATCAGTCTTGACCCTGTGCCTCATGTCATCCCCTGGTGCTTCAAGTCGAAACAGAGCTTGCGTTTAGTTACAGGACTGCTCAAGTCCCCACAGAGATGGTATGTTTTTATAGTGATGTTCAAGTCCCCACAAAGATAGTTTTATTATAGGTTTTTTTCAAGCCCCCACAAAGATAGTGTTTTATTATAGTAATTGTTTAAGTACCCACAAAGATAGTGCATGAACATCATTGTGTTTAAGTCATCATTAAAATAGGGCCTGATTCACAAAGGTAAACTTAGAGACAAAATCTAACTTTTCTACTTTTCAGTTTCACAAATGTAAACTTAGACCAAAACTCTAACTTTACTACTTTTCTGAGCTGATGATGCTCAAGCCAAAACAGAGCTTGCGAGTAATTACAGAAATGCTCAAGTCCCTACAGAGATGGTGTGTGACTATAGTACTACCACGGTCGCCAAAGAGAATGTGTGTGATTATAGACATGCCCAGGTCCCCAAAGAGATAGTGTGTGACTATAGTATTACCACGGTCGCCAAAGAGAATGTGTGTGATTATAGACATGTTTTAATCACAAAAAATACTCCATTAGACCAATTAGTGGTCAGTGGTGTTAGTTAACTAACTGCACGCGGGAAACAAGGAAGATAACTAGGCAAAAATAGGGGAAGGAAGAGGAAATAGGGGGCCTCTATAGTGAAAGGTTGTACCTAACTCAACAATAAATGTTGGGAGGGGAACCTTAACATTTATTTAATTACCCTCACACACCCTAGTGGTGTCATGCTTCATCATTTGGTCACCCCGACTCCTACAAGTCGGGGTGGGCTCGACCACAGTGTTGGGAGCTCTTTGGATAAATGAAGGTTGGGGGGGTTAAAGATTAAGAAACCTCAGGCAGACCCCTGGTGTCCCTTTATTCTTGGGTCTGTCTGGGTTATTAAAAATTGTAAAAAAACGGGTCTGTAGGAGTGTTATGGTCCTAGGACCCTGGTGCCATTATAGACATGCCCAGGTCCCCACAGAGATAGTGTGTGATTATAGAGATGTTGAGGTCCCCACAGAGATAGTGTGTGATTATAGACATAGTATGGGTTTTGGAATGGTAAGGGATATTTTAGGGTTTAGGGTGGGTATAGGTTTTTTGGTGGCAATTGAATTTTTAGGGTTTAGGGTGGGTATAGGATTTTGAGTTGTAAGGGATTTTTTAGGGTTTAGGGTGGGTATGGGTTTTTTGGGTGGCAAGGGCATTTTTAGGGTTTAGGGTGGGTATGGGTTTTTAGGTGGCAAGGAATTGTTTAGGATTTAGGGTGGTTATAGGTTTTTGGGTGGCAAGGGAATTTCTAGGGTTTAGGGTGGGTATGGATTTTTGATGGTAAGGTTTAGTTTGAATATAGGGTTTAGGTGATAGAAGCTTTTTAGGGTTTAGGATGGGTATGGGTTTTTGGGTGGCACAGGATTTTTTAGGGTATAGCGTGTGTATGGGCTTTTGGGTGGTAAGGTATTTTTTAGGGTTTAGGGTGAGTATAGGTTTTTAGGTGATGTGATTTTTTAGGTTTTAGGGTGGGTATGGGTTTTTGGGTGGCATGGGAATTTTTAGGGTTTAGGGTGAGTATGGGTTTTTGGGTGGCAAATGAATTTTTAGGGTTCAGGGTGGGTATGGATTTTTGGGTGGCAAGGTATTTTTCAGGGTTAAGGGTGGGTATGGGTTTTTGGGTGACAACTGAACTTTTTAGATTTAGGGTGGGTAGGGATATTTGGGTGGAAAGGGATTTCTTTTTAGGGTTTAGGGTGGGTATAGGCTTTTGGGTGGTAAGAGTTTTGTTAGGATTTAGGATGGGGATGATTTTTGTGTGGTAAGGGTTTTTTTTAGGGTTTAGGGTGGGTATGGGTTTTATGGATGGCAAGGGAATTTTTATCATTTAAGATGGGTGTGGGATTTTTGGTGGCAATGGATTTTGTAAGAATTATGGTGGGTGTAGGTTTTTGGGTGACAATGGAATTTTTACGGTTTTGGGTGGGTGTGGGCTTTTTTGGGGCAAGGGAAATGTTATGGTTTAGGGTGGGTATGGGATTTTAGGTGGCAATGGAACCTTTAGGATTTAGGTTGGGTATGGGTTTTTGGGCGATAATGATTTTATCAAGGTATGGGTTTTTGGGTGGCAAGGGATTTTTTAGGGTTTAGCATTTGTTTGGGTTTTTGGTTGGCAGGAGAATATTTAGGGTTTGGGGTATGGGTTTTTTAGTGGTAAGTGATTTTTTTAGGGTTTAGGGTGTGTATGGGTATTTGGGTGGGAAGGGAATGTTTTAGGGTGGGCATAGGTTTTGGGTGGCAAGGGAAACTTTAGGGCTTACGGTGTGTATGGGTTTTTGGGTGGTAATTGATCTTTTAGGTTTTAGTGTTTGTGTGGGTTTTTGAGTGGTAAGGGATTTTTTAGAGATTAGGATGGGTATGGGTTTTTTGGGTGGCAAGGGTATTTTTATAGCTTAGAATGGGTGTGGGATTCTTGGTGGGAAGGAATTTTGTATGGTTTACAGTGTATATGGGTTATTGGGTGACAAGAGTATTTTTAAGTTTTAGGGTGGGTGTTTTGGGGCAAGGGAAATTTTATGGTTTAGGGTGAATATGGGTGTTTCGGTGATAAGAAATTATTAGGGTTTAAGGTGGTTATGGGTTTTTGGGCTGTAAGGTTTGCCTTAGGTTTCAGGGTGGGTATGGGTTTTGGGTAGCAAGGGAACCTTTAGGGTTTAGGGTAGGTATTGTTTTTTGGGTGGTAATTATTCTTTTAGGGCTTAGTGTTTGTATGGGTTTTTGGGTGGCAAGGAATTGTTTAGGGTGGGTATTGGTTTTAGAGTAGCAAGGGATTTTTTAGGGTTTAGGGTGAATATGGGTTTTTGAATGGTTAGGGATATTTTCGGGTTTAGTTTGGTATTAGTTTTTGGGTGGCAGTTGAATTTTTAGGGTTTAGGATGGGTGTAGGTCTTTGAGGGGTAACAGATTTTTTAGGGTTTAGGATGGGTGTGGGGTTTATGGGCGGCAAGGGAATTTTTATCTTTTAAGATGGGTATGGGATTTTTGGTGGCAAGGGATTTTGTAGAATTTATGGTGGGTATGGGTTTTGGGTGGCAAGAGAATTTTTAAGGTTTTGGATGGGTGTGGGTTATTGTGGGGCAAGGGCAATTTCATGGTTTAGTGTGTGTATGGGTTTTTGGGTGGTAAGTTATGTCTTAGGGTGGATATGGGTTTTTGGGTGGCAAGTGAATATTTAGAGTTTAAGGTGGGTATGGGTTTTTGGGTGGTAGGCAACGTTATAGGTTTTAGGGTGTGAATGGGTTTTGGGTGGCAAGGGAGCCTTTAGGATTTAAGGTGGGTATGGGTTTTGGGGCGATAATGCTTTTATTAGGGTTTAGCATTTGTATGGCAAGTGAATTTTCATAGGGTTTCGGGTGGGTATGGGTTTTTCGGTGATATGGGCGTTTTTTAGGTTTAAGGGTGTGTATGGGTTTTTGGGTACCAAGGGACTTTCTAAGGTTTAGGGTGGGTATGGGTTTTTGGGTGGTTAGGATTTTTTAGGGTTTAGGGTGAGTATAGGGTTTTAGGTGATAAGGGCTTTTTTAGGGTTTAGGGTGGGTATAGGTTTTTGGGTGGCAAGGGGATTTTTAGGCTTTAGGGCGGGTATGGGTTTTTGGGTGGCAAAATAGTTTTTAAGGTTTAGAGTGAGTGTGGGTTTTGGGGGGGCAAGGGAAATTTTATGGTTTAGGTTGGGTATGGGTTTTTCAGTGAGAAGGGATTTTTAGGGTTTACGATGGTTATGGGTTCTTGGGTTGTGAGGTTTGTCTTAGAGTTTAGGATGGGTGTAGGTCTTTGAGGGGTAACAGATTTTTAGGGTTTAGGCTGGGTGTGGGGTTTATGGGTGGCAAGGGAATTTTTATCTTTTAAAATGGGTATGGGATTTATGGTGGCAAGGGATTTTGTAGAATTTACGGTGGGTATTTGTTTTTGGGTGGCAAGAGAATGTTTAAGGTTTTGGATGGGTGTGGGTTTTTGTGGGCCAAGGGCAATTTCATGGTTTAGGGTGGGTATGGGTTTTTGGGTGGTAAGTTATGTCTTAGGGTGGATATGGGCTTTTGGGTGGCAAGTGAATTTTTAGAGTTTAGGGTGGGTATGGGTTTTTGGGTGGTAGGGAACGTTATAGGTTTTAGGGTGGGAATGGGTTTTGGGTGGCAAGGGAGCCTTTGGGATTTAAGGTGGGTATGGGTTTTGGGGCGATAATGCTTTTATTAGGGTTTAGCATTTGTATGGCAAGTGAATTTTATAGGGTTTCGGTGGGTATGTGTTTTTGGGTCGTAAGGGATTTTTTGTGTGTAGGGTGGGTGGGTATGGGTTTTTGGGTGGCAAGGGAATTTTTAGGGTTAAGGGTGATTTTAGGTTTTAGGGTGGTAAGGGATTTTTTTAGGGTTTAGGGTGTGTAAGGGTATTTGGGTGTGAGGGATTTTTAAAGTTTAAGGTGGGCATAGGTTTTGGGTGACAAGAGAACCTTTAGGGCTTAGGGTGGGTATGGGTTTTTGGGTGGTAATTAATCTTTTAGGGTTTAGTGTTTCTGTGGGTTTTTGAGTGGTAAGGATTTTTTTAGGGTTTAGGATGGGTATGGGTTCTTTGGGTGGCAAGGGTATTTTTGTGGTTTAGGATGGGTGTGGGATTTTTGGCGGGAAGACGTTTTGTATGGTTTACAGTGTGTATGGGTTATTGGATGGCAAGATAATTTTTATGTGTGGGTTTTTTGGAGGCAAGGGAAATTTTATGGTTTTTGGTTGTGAGGTTTGTCTTAGAGCTTAGGGTAGGTATGTGTTTGTGTGGCAATGGAATTTCTGGGGTTTAGGGTGGGTATGGGATTTTGGTGGTAAGGTATTTTTTAGGGTTTAGGGTGAGTATAGGTTTTTAGGTGATAAGGGGTTTTTTAGGGTTTAGGGTGGGTATGGGTTTTTGGGTGGCAAAGAAATTTTAAAGGTTAGGTTGGGTATGGGTTTTTGGGTGGCAAGGGAATTCTGTAGGGTTTAGGGTGGTTATGGGTTTTTGGGTGGTAAGGGATTTTTTAGGTTTTAGGCTGGGTATGGGTTTTTTGGTGATATGGGCTTTTTTAGGTTTTAGGGTGCGTTTGGGTTTTTGGGTACCAAGGGAGTTTCTAAGGTTTAGGGTGGGTATGGGTTTTTGGGTGGTTAGGAGTTTTTTAGGGTTTAGGGTGAGTATAGGGTTCTAGGTGATCAGGGCTTTTTTAGGGTTTAGGGTGGGTATAGGTTTTTGGGTGGCAAGGGGATTTTTAGGCTTTAGGGCGGGTATGAGTTTTTGGGTGGCAAAATAGTTTTTAAGGTTTAGAGTGAGTGTGGGATTTTGGGGGGGCAAGGGAAATTTTATGGTTTAGGTTGGGTATGGGTTTTTCAGTGAAAAGGGATTTTTAGGGTTTACGATGGTTATGGGTTCTTGGGGTATGAGGTTTGTCTTAGAGTTTAGGGTGGGTGTAGGATTTTTGGTCGCAAGGGAATTTCTAGGGTTTAGGTGGGTACGTTTTTTTAGGTGATAAGGGCTTTAAGGATAAGGGTGGGTATGGGTTTTTGGTGGCATCGGAATTTTTAGGGTTTAGGGTGGGTATGAGATTGTGTGATAGGGGATTTTTTAGGTTTTAGGGTGGTATGGGTTTTTAGGTTATATGGGATTTCTTAGAGTTTACGGAGGGTATTGGTGGCAAGGGAATTTTGAGGTTTTAGGGTGGGTATGGGTTTTTGGGTGTCAAGAGAATTTTTAGGGTTCAGGATGGGTATGGATTTTTGGATGGTAAGTTATTTTGGGGGGTTTTGGGTGGGTATGGGTTTTTGGGTGGGAACAGAATTTTTTAGATTTAAGGTGGGTATGGGTATTTTGGTTGAAAGGGATTTTGAGTGTTTAGGGTGGTGGGTAAAGGTTTTTGGGTGGTAAGAGCTTTTTTTAGGGTTTTGGGTGGGTATGAATTTTGGGTCGCAAGTGAATTTTTAGGGTTTAGGGTGGGTGTAGGTTTTTGAGTGGTTAGGGATTTTTAGGGTTTAGGGTGGGTATGGGTTTTATGGGTGGCAAGGGCATTTTTATCATTTAATTTGGGTGTGGTATTTTTGGTGGCAAGGGATTTTGTAGGATTTACGGTGGGTATGGGTTTTTGGGTGCCAAGGGGATTTTAAGGTTTTGGGTGGGTGTAGGTTTTTGTGTGATAAGGAATTTTTAGGGTTTAGAGTGGGTATGGGTTTTGGGTGGTAAGGGAACCTTTAGGGTTTAGGTTGGGTATGGCTTTTTGGGCGATAATGATTTATTAGGGTTTAGCATTTGTATGGGATTTTGGGTGGCAAGAGAATTTTTAGGGTTTTGGTGGGTATGGGTTTTTGAGTGGTAAGGGATTTTTTAGGGTTTAGGGTGGGTATGGGTTTTTTGGTGCAAAGGAACTCTTAGGGATTTCGGTGGGTATGGGTTTTTGGATGTCTGCTTTTTTTCGATTTAGAGTGGGTATGGATATTTGGGTGGAAAGGGATTTTTTAGGGTTTAGGGTAGGCAATGGTTTTGGGTGGCAAGGGAACCTCTAGTGTTTAGGGTGGCTATGGGTTTTTGGGTGGTGATGAATCTTTTAGGGTTTAGTGTTTGTATGTGTTTTTGGTGGCAGGGGATTTTTTAAGGTTTATGGGCATATGGGTTTTTGCGTGGCAAGGATTTTTTTAGGGTTGAGTGTGGGTATAGGTTTTTGGGTGGTAAGTGGATTTTTAGGGGTTAGGGTGGGTGTATGTTTTTGAGTGGTAAGGGATTTTTTAGGGTTTAGGGAATATATGGGTTTATGGGTGGCAAGGGATTTTTTTGCGTTTAGGGTGGGTGTAGGATTTTTGGTTGCAAGGGATTTTGTAGGGTTTACGGTGTGTATAGGTTTTTGGGTGGCAAGGGAATTTTTTAGCTTTTAGGTTGGGTATGGATTTTTAGGTGATATGGGCTTTTTAGGTTTTAGGGTGTGTATGGGTTTTTGGGTGGAAGGGGATTTTTTAGCTTTAGGGTGGGTATGTGTTTTGGGTGGCAAGGGAACCTTTCGGGTTTGGGGTGGGTATTGGTATTTGGGTGGGGTGGGAATGTTTGTTTTGGGTGGGAATGGATTTTTTTAAATTTAGGGTGGATATGGGTATTTGGGTGGTGAGGGATTTGTTACGGTTAAGCATTTGTGTTGGTTTTTGGGTGGCAAGGGATTTTTAGGGTTTAGGGTGTATGTGTTTTTGGGTGATATTGGATTTTTTAGGATTTAGAGTGGGTCTGGGTTTTTATGTAGTAAGGGATTTCTTAGGGTTTAGGGTGGGTATGGGTTTTTGGGTGCCAATGGAATATTTAGAGTTTAGGGTTGGGGTGGGCTGTTGCATCTTTCCTCTCTGTTCTCTGTTGTCAATGTGCATAGCCCGGTTCACTCCCTATTGCTTTCTAGGGTCCGTTGTGCTGCACTGCCATCTCACTTGCCAGTGGCATTTGGCCTTGTGATTGGCATATAGTGGGGTATACCATGAAGTTACAGCAGTATATGTGGCCCAACACATAACCTTTTGTTTTTTTACTTATAACTGTAACCCACTTAAGTAATTTAGAGCTACTTCCAAAATTACCCTTTCCACCCCATATTCTATATTCTGCCAAATTGAATCTGCATCCATTCAGGCACTTTCATCCTACGTCTGTTTAAACTAGACTCAACTACACTCTATGCCACTCCTCTCTATGCCATTCTGCTCTATGCTATTTGCCTCTATGCCACTCCTCTCTACGTCACTCTATTCTACGCCACTCCAGTCTGTCATTCCACTCTGTGCCACTCTACTCTACCCCATCCGACTCTATGCCACTCGACTCTGTGCCACTCCTCTCTACTCTGTTTCACTTTACAATACTCCACTCTATGTAACTCAACTGCACGCCACTCGACCCTGCACCATTCCACTCTACGTTATTCCACTCCATGTAACTCCACTCCAAGCCACTCCATTCTTCGTCACTCCATGCTACACTATACCAGTCTACAGCACTCCACTCAAAGCCACTCCCCTATACGCCATTGCATTGTATGCTATTCCAGTCTACACCACTCCTGTCTACTCCAGTCCACTCCATTCAATTCCAGTGTACACCTCTCTATTTTACGCCTCTTCACTGTATTCCACGTCACTGTACACCACGCCACTATAGGAGACTCCACTCTACACTACTCCACAGTATGGCACTCTACTGTACGCCACTCTATTATAGAGCACACCACTTCACACTACGCTTTGCACTTTACACCACTTGACTCTACGCCACTCCATTCTACTCTACTTAACTCTCTGACACGCCAGTCTACCCCACTCCACTCAAGGCCACTCCACTTTAGAACACTTCATGCTATGCTATTCACTTCTACATCACTCAACTCTGCACCACTATAGTCTGCACCACTCCACTCTATGCCACTCCCCTTTATGACATTTCATTCTACAACACTCCACTCTATGCTATTCCACACTATGCTACTCTGCTCTATAATATTATATATATATATATTGAGAATGATTCTAATGAGTGTCGATGACGGAATGTGAAACTGAGGTGCCAACTCTTAGGCTTTGGTGTCTTGTTCTATGTGATGAGTTCAGGGAAAGTGTCTAATGTGTCAATTTGCTGTGAGGTATGGTTTACAGGTAACAATGTGGATGTTGTGCTGAGGTGGCAACGCTTAGCCAACTGTGTGACTCTGTTGTGTTGTGTGAGTGATATGTGCTTTCAAAAAAGAATCATAAACTCTACAATTTACAAGTGCGGTAATGTTTACCACCCAAAGAAATTACCCAAGCTAGATTACAAGATTGTCCCTTTAAAGCAAATATGGCCAACAACACTAATCTAACAATCATAGAGTAAGATTTTAAAGAACACCCAGAGGCGAGTAGAGGATCAAACTCAAGCAAACTGTTTCATAGTTGGTACAAAATGCTTGATGTCACAGTACTTTTGGCATACTTCTCTAGTATAAAACTGATATAGGTTTAAGATGCTTGCTTTTTGCAGGCGATAATTATTGACCCATTATAAATCCAGATATGTAGCGAGTTCCTCTTGGCAAAAAGGCTGTCCCATCCTCACCAGCTGGACAGACTATATCTCATTGACATTCTCTATTTCTCCTCTTTTTCCAGCACTCTCCCCTCTTAATTCTCTTTACTCTTTTGTCTCTGTTCTGAGTCTCGTTTCTTCTTCGTGCCGCCTTTCTCTCACTATTGCTTGCCTTCTCTATCAAGTCTGTCTGCCTAAAACTGTTTATGAATCACTGTTTTCCTTAATTTTTGCCCTCCCCTTTCTTTAGTTTCTGTTTTTCCTACTGCTTCTCCCTTACTCCACCCCTTCTTTTCCTCTTCACTTTCGGTCTCTCTTCCTCACTCACCACAATTGAGCATGGCACCCTCACACATCAATCCTCCAAGGACTTTGTTTTTGAAGAAAGGGGCTAACTCAATGTGTTAGCCACTTTCTTCAAAAACAAAGTGGAAAACATATATAACTCATTGCACATGAGCCCCATGGTTGGCTCTGAAGTGGAGCATGTCAATTCTGGCAGGACAGGCCAGCACTCCAGCCCAAACCAACCTGGCCCATCAACAGCCCCAGTTCTAGACACCTTTCCGGTCTTAAGCAAAGAACAGGCAGGTGTGATCCCGAAGAACATCCAATCAGGTTCACCCCTAGATCCAGCCCCCCCCTAACATTTTACTTCAGGGAGGGGATCCCTTCCTCTTCAAGATGACTGACCTTGTCTTGCTATCCCTGAGCACCGTGAGAGTTCCCAGGAAGTGGAAACACGCTATCATAAAGCCCCTGCTCAAGAAGCCTCATCTTGATCCCACGGTACTTGGAAATTGCCACCCCATCTCACTGCTACACATTCTGAGTAAAGTAGTGGAGAAACAGGTCAACAGTATCGTTTCACAATTTCTTGAGGAGAATAATATCTTGCATTAGACTCAGATGGGTTTCCGTCCTGAACACAGCACGGAGTCTGCACTCCTCTTGATCACCAAGAAACTTAAAATGATACCTGACCAGAGTGGATCCACCGCCATTCTGCTCCTTGACTTAAATCCGGCGTTTGATACAGTTGATCATGGGGTATCTTAATGCACAGATTAAGGAAGATTGGGATTAAGGACAAAGCCATCCAATGGTTTGCCTCCTTTCTAAGTAAAAGATAATTCCAGTGTATGGAATCTGCCACCCTCTCAGACACGTTCTCTGCTCCATACGGAGTTCCTCTGGGCTCGGCGCTCAGCCTCACTTTGTTTAACATTTATACGAGCCCACTAGCACAAATTGTGCAGGAGTTCGGACTGTCAATTGTGTCTAATGCTGATGACACACCATTAATAGTCTCAGTGGCTGATGCGACAAACTCCAATCATCTGCAGCTAGTTCCATGCATGGAAAAGATAGCAAGTTGAATGGCCAACTGTAGCCTAAAGCTTAACAGCGCGAAAACAGAGCTGATGTTCCTGGGCATCTGCACAGGGCCTTGGAACTGGATCATCTGGCCTGAAAACTGGGTGGGATGCACCCCCGCTTCTAAGCCCTCCATTAAGAATTTGGGGATGTGGTTGGACCATAATCTTTCTAAGGAAACCCAAGCAGAAAAGCTCTTAGCTACCTGCTGCAGTATTCTACGCATGAACCGTACGATTATAGACCTCATCCCAGAACAGTCCCGGAGAACGATGATTCAAGCATTAGTGGTCTCACAATTGGACTACAGTAACTCCCTCTATCTAGGGGCACCCAAATACGTAGTCAACAGGCTACAAGTTGTCCAAAATACTGCAGCCAGGATGCTCCTAAAGATACCTAAGCAGGAGTCAGAGAGATCCTCGCTGAAAAAGCTCCACTGGCTACCTATTCAATCCAGGGTCAGATTTAAAGCCCTTTACCTAGCCCATCAAGTTATACATGGCACGGGTCCATCCCTGTTAAAGTCACTCGTCTCCCCACATGTCCCCAACAGATCCCTCAGGTCCTCATCTGACTTCCTCATGAACACACTAAGGATAAAGAGATCTAGATGGGGAGGAAGATCTTTTTCTCACTTGGTCCCAAAACTCTGGAACTCAATGACCACTGAATTAAGACTTTCAAAGGACGAATGTAGTTTCAGGAAAAAACTCAAGACCTGGCTCTTCCCATGAGGGTTCCTCCATACCTCCTTGCCTCCTCTCTGCAGTGCTGGAAAGCCCTTGGGCAGCCATGCTCTTTATAAATCCCCTAAACCTAAACCTCTAGGCTGCTGTATTCATCATTCTTCTCTTTCTACCCAACATTCTTACCGGTGGCTCAATATTTTTTTCCTTTCTGTGCCCCTTCCTTCTCTGACTTTTTCTCTCTCCTTTTTTCCCTTTTACACTTTATGTATGTCCTCCATATTTCTATCTCATTTTTCTTGTAGCCCCGCTTTCTTTCACTTAAAATTTTGTTTCTTGCCTTTCTGTTCTTACCCTTGTTCGCTCCTCTCTCCAACATATTCTGTTATTGCTCCTTGTGTGCTCTTTTCTGTATGCGTCCTTCTCTTATTTCTTTCTCTCCCTCACCTTATTTCTTCACATCCCATCACTTTCCTCATTCCTTTTCCATCTCTCTCTACCTCTTCATATCATTTCTATGTATATTTAACTCTTTCTTCTTTCACCCTCCTCTATCTCTCTTCCTGTTTTTTCTTTCTCCCCTGTGCCCTGTACCTCTTTTCTTTTAATCACCTCCATTTTCTAAGCTAATCATTTGAATATACCTTCTAGCAATGCTCTTCGAATCCCTAATTTTCAATGTTCAGCAGTACACCAGAAAAGAACGACTTTACCATGCACATTTTTTTTATGCGCTTTATCTGATATATTTCAATTCTTATGAAACATTTTATTTTTTATTTTTAGGTCCAGCGTTAGACATCAACTTTTGATTTTACTAAAATGTATAAATAAAATACTTACTCATAGGGGCTTTCAGACATCTCACTTCATCTATTGGTCTGTGTCATTCTCATTTCTTCCGCTTACAACAGCATAGAGCAGTGATACTCAAAGTACGGCCCGGCGGCTGCATGCAGCCCTCCTGACCTTTACATGTGGCCCCGTGGGAAGCAGCAGCACTGAGCGTCTGTTTACTCGACTCAGCACTAACAAACTTTTTCTAAATATACAACAAGCACTTATTTAAAGTATAATAGCAGTTAGGGAAATGAAGTAACTAGGCCCTTAACTTTAGGAACAGCTTCATTTTTAACAACAGCAAATGTGTAAAAATACAATAGTCTTTTCAAAATTCAACTTGGCAACACCCTTGAGAGAGGCTGGACTGGAGGTATGGGGCGATCTTTTTTTTCGATGGTATTTTGTTATCTTGGGACAATCTATCAGCCAGAGTGGGGCGGGGTCTTTCGAGATTTAAATACCTACAGATAGTGAGTTGGGCCCAAACTGAGAGCTTGATTAGGAGTAGATTCCAATTGGGAGGAGACAGCAGCATACTAACCCTGATGATGGACAAACCCCCAGCACCTAAGGAGATCTCGCTCTGGTATAACATGCTACTAGAAGAGGTTGATGGGGAGCTTGTCTTACCTGAGACTTTATGGAGCTCCTCTTTTTCCGGAAAAGACCTTGAGAATATTTGGTATTCCTCTTTTAAGATCTTGTGGGACACAGTGAAGCCGGCATGGCTGCTTAGGAACCATCTTTTTACGCTACACAGGGCGTATTATTCCCCACAGTGGTTATCGAAATGTTCTACTGACTCCACTGTGGCATGCCCTAAGTGTGGGCTGCTTGCAGCCTCGGACTTACACATGTTCTATGAATGTTCATTCTTGCTACCTATTTGGGACTCCATCAGTACTCTGTTGTCAACATCTTTGGGGTATCAAATCTCAATTAACGCATTGCTTGCTATATCCGGAATATCACTGGAAGTCCAAGGTCCGGTTAAAAAACTCCTCTTTTATTGCATTTTATTAGCAAGGAGAGAGATCTGTAGAAAATGGAAGGATCCTTTACCTCCCACCTTGCTAGATTGGCGTATATCAGTTCTGCAAACCTCAAAAATTGACCTAGCAAGATCGGGTAACCCTGAAAAACGAGACTTTTGGCGCCTTTTGAACTGGGCCTAGGTGTCCTCCTTTTTTTTTTTTTTTTTTTTTTCACTGTCCAATGATTAACGCTGCTTGGTCGGCTCTCCTCCCTAAACTTACTCAAAATCAGGATTTTCCAGATTTTGTATTGGGCACTTATTAGCAGCTATATTGCTCTTTATGGTTGGTGTCTTGAGGCGCATCCTTGGAGAGTATGAACTATATTGAGTACCATTCTAGTTCGTGATGGCACTACCAGTTCATCTGTGACAGTACGGTTCATTTTCTCTCTCCTAATGCTCCTATGTGACCTTCCGAGGGCAAAATGAGGACACAAAAAAAAAAAAGAAAAAAAAAAAAAAGAAAAAAAAGTGTATTTCATTGACCTGTAGAACCATTTCACTTTAGTAAATAAAATTATAGCAGTGCATTCAGAAGTATTTTTCTTAAAGTGATGGTTTTCAAACATGAATTTAGAAATGTTCATGCTTCCCCCCCCCATCCTGACAACAATGCCATTACCCCCAGGTCCCTCCTGTCCTCGTCCCCTTCATACTGACTACTGAGATAACCTATCTCTTTTGTCTGTCTTCTGACAGTACGAAGTGGACCAGGAGCCTGGAGGCATTGTCTGTAGAATTGTCGTGGTTCTTATACCACTTTTTTAATATATGGTTTGGTCCCCCCCTGGGGCCCTGTGATTCCAGTGCTATTTATTGTATCTATCAATGCTTGTTTGAATTGTAACTTTACCTCTAGCCTCATAAAGAGACTTGTGGGATTCTGTCTAGAATAAATACATATATTGTATATATATACCTGTGTGGACTACTCTTTCATTTGGTCATTCAAGAGGTTATCTATGGTGAAACAATAAGCTTAACACTCCTTCAAGACTTAGCCTGAAGGCTGCTCTCCACAGCTTCCACTAGGATAGCTTTCTTTAAAGGTTGTCTTTAACCTATCACCATAAGAGTCGAATGGGACTGGTGCAAGGTGTTCCCTATAACTAGAGGACAGCATATGCCAGGCCAACTTCTCACATTGGAGGTTGATTTGAAGTTTGTCACTTTTAAAGTTGTTTTTTTGGTGGCTATTACTTCTGCGCGTCGCCTGGGGGAGCTGGGGGCTTTGATTCAGAATGTTCTGGGGGATGACGCTAACTTTGGTTTGGGGGTGCTTCAGGCTGTGTGCTCTTGATCCCCCTTTTTTTCTTTGCAACTGTGCTGTTTCCTAATAGATTACTGGGTTTGCTATGGCTCTGTGTCCTGGTGGTTTGTTGGGTGATGATGGCCGGTTGCTGCTTGGGTATTCTCACTAGTCAGTATGAAGGGGACGAGGACAGGAGGGACCTGGGGGTAATGTCCTATTACTTACCGGTAATCTTCATTACTCCGGGTCCCGTTGTCCTCGAACCCTTCATACCATCCCTCCATCCCTCCCGGGCTTTCCGGCCCTCATCAGGGGCTTGGTGGTTCAGGAGGAATGCTGGGTAAGGTACCCTTATGTACTCCCAGTGGGGAGGGGGAGGGGTGTACTAGCATTCCTGCTTTTTTTTTTCTGTCAAGGCGATAGGTTATCTCACTAGTCAGTATGAAGGGGACAAGGACAACGGGACCCGGAGTAATGAAGATTACCGGTAAGTAATAGGACATTAGTGATTACATCCAAGCATAGGAAATGGTTTTGAACAGTATGCATCCTGAAATTGTGTATTTTGACTTCCTCTTATATGTGATAATGTAGAAAATGAAGTAAATTGAATTAAACATTTGCCTAGGGTCACACAAGTTGGTCATGTGGAGAAGCCAGGATTCATCCCATGTGTTCTGGTTTCACATTACGCAGTTGAGTTTAGCCACGACATATACATGCTTTGCATCCAATATACTGACTTTACACCCCCTGCTGACATCAGTACAGCCCTCGGTCACACCAAAGACCAAACTTTGTGGCCCCCAGGAAAATGTTTGTGAGTACCCATAGCATAGAGCATGAACAATGGGTAAGCCCATTTTAGCCATTGGCTAACTTCACTGTGTGCATCGGCATTGTGCTCTATCACAGTTGTTCCATTCAGTGGCACGAATTGCTATGGCGATGTGTGGTTTTGAGACCTAAAAAGATTAGCTGTTAACCAATTTTGTTAATATATATATTGATGATTCTCCAGCACCTACCCCAACAAAATGTTTAAAAAAAAAGTGACAAAACAAAACATGCATTTACAAAGTCAAATGGCTGGTGGCCAACGCCAGACCTATTTGCTTTGCCAGTGGTTGTTATGTCTTGTACTTTGTTCTGGTTAAAATTTCAATGTTCAAAGACACATATATCTTTATTGCACAATGATGGTGATTTGTGCTTTATGTAGACCTTGCTTTAGCAGATTTCTGCCATCCGTTTATTGATACTTGTTTCATAAATTCAAGAACATGATAGGCTGCGAATCCCCTGCTGATATTAATAATTGTGCCATATAGGGTAGACACAGATATCTGCAAAAGTCACTAGTGGACCATTTATCCATATTAGAACTTGCCAAACTTTGTGTTACATAGACCAACTCTTCTGAAATTCACAAATGTTGTGTTTTAGCAAATTCTGCAAAATTTCTTGGCATTTCATGAGTGCAAATTTGTTTTTAATTTGTGCCCACAGGACACTAGTCTGAGCATAAAATGTCTTACAGGGAGAGCAAAACCACAGAAGAGGTATATTTTTCTTCCAACCAACCTCCTACTGGTTTCTCGTGGGGCTCTTGTACACAAGGCATGCCCTCACGTCCAATTTTTACTCAGGATTCAGGCTATCTATATGCAAAAGGGCCACCTATATGCACACATTACTTGCATTTTGAAAAGAAATGCGATTGTGGGCACTCCTAACCATTATGTAACATCATACTATGACTATTATATATAACCCAATGCCACAATGTAAAATATATGTTGTACAGTTCAAGTCAAAATAGTGCTGCAAGTTTATGATTCTCCTTCTCCTTGCATTACTAAAAAACACATACAGACTGCTGTTAAGATTTTTTTCCTAATGTGACAGGCACTGTTCTTTGTCTTTGGAAAGCAAACCTCTTTCCAGAATATCATCATAGCCCGCTTTGCCATGTCGTGTCATATCATGCCATGTCATACTGTTAGTAACTTCCCTTTTCTGCTTTTGTTTTCATGGGCGCATGCAAGGCACGAAACACAGGTCAGACCCTGGATGGCTATTCCTGCTGTTTGTTCTAAATTTGTGGTGTCTTCTATTTTAAACCAAGACGCCAGGACACATTATGTAGCCCACTTGGCTGTTTATTATTAAGAAAGTGAAAGCATGTGAAGCAATGTACAAAAAAAAATTTACTAAACGGAGGCCAGTCAAGTTATAAATAGCTCTCCGTCTTCAAGCAGGATGAGTGATCTTTGGTCCGTCTGCTGAAGTCCAGTTGGCCCCTCTTACGGCAGCTGACGGGGGCTGGAGCCCTTTCAACCCAATGGGTGTTGCGCCCCTGTAAATATTGCGATATGCCTGGTTCCTTCCAATTGAGTGCATCAATCATGCACTGCTGTCACATGATGCAGACGCCTACATAGGTCTCGTAAAATACCTTACACATTTTCAAAGCTTTTAAAATGCTGCTATGACTCACAAGGTGAACTGGTATTTCATTATTTTGACAGTCATACTAGCATGTCCCTCTTCGGCAATGAAACTGTTCTTTTTTAAAGTACCTCGCATTTGGTTGTATGGGGAGTATAATGCAAAAGAAGCCTGTCATGGGCACATCAGGCGCTGGAATGCTATAGAGAGGGAAAAGCCTTCATGCCTCCCTCTAAATATTAAACATAGTAGTTTTTTAAGAGGCACACACAATAGAAGATAAATACATACACATTTTTATCACTGCTTCTAAGTCTAAACTGCACAATTAAAGACACAACATAGTATTTTCCCCTCTAAAAACAAGGAAAAATGGGCCTTTGGATTTACTTCTAACAAACACAATGAAATGAAAATGCACTGAGGGCTAGTCACATTACTTCTGTTCCCTCATCACCATTAAAACAAAGACGGAAACTTTGCATTTTGAGCACAGTAAAAAGAAAGGCCCTGCAAAAAGCTGTCTGCAAAGTTTAGAAAGGACAACCTGCAGCGTTCTCAGGACAGGAGCGAAGAGAGCCCTGGATTAGCAGCACAAAGGTTTCCAAGCCGCCCACCCGACGAGGTGTTCACATATGTAAATGACCCCTTTGTTTTTCACCTCCGTGGCTGGGAGCGGAGGTCAAAGTCAAAGGGCGAGGCCAGCACTATAGGAACACCTCCCCCTTCCCCCAGCCGGGAAACACATTGGCGGCTGCAACTTCTACATTTGAAAGGCGAAGAGCTGAGAGCCGAAAGCAATGTTTAGTGTAATGCAAGCAGGGTGCTAGTAAGGAAATCATTAATGTTACTTTGCACAAAAAAAGCCTTTATTTTTTTGTCACTGTACACCAATGAGACTCCAAAAAATAGTAAATGCCTATTATTTAATAGTGTAATGTGTTACATACCAACCGACAAACCAACCCATGAACGTGATTTACAAGTTTCAATGTTATTAATTGTATCTGTCATTTCTAAAAATATACAAAACAACATGACTAATTAACCCTAATATAGTTTCCAGAATATAGGCCACAAATGTCCATAGGAAAAAACTAAAGTACAAACTAGGAAATAATTTTAAAAGTGCTTATTCGATTTAAAATGTCATTCAACAGGATACATCAAATGGTGTGAAAAGGAAAAATAAAGATGAATGAAACCTCTTTCTGTGACATTTTGTCCGATGCAATAGTACTTAAGTGACCTCATGCACATATTGTTCCCGTTTTAGCACTAGAATTGATAAGTAAAAATGTTGCTCATTTCTCCCATTAGCACTGAAAACTACAATCAGGTTTTACTGGGTTGTTTCTGTTTCTGCTAATTCATGAACAATTACTAATATCGTGTGCATAGTGGATATTAGTGCTGTTTATGTGTATTATTACCTATTTCGTTGCAAAGAAACATTAAACAGCTGTAAATAAAAAACAAGCACTGGCAAATCCAATTGGCCCCTCTTTTTTTTTTTTAAACAACCTCTTGAGGTGCCCCTGTGCATCATTTTGTAGTCACATGCATCACACATGCCTGCCTACAAAATGGTGCAGGCTTTTAAAATTATTTATGGTTAGCGATCCAAGTCAGATCAGTAACTAAAAAGAAAGATGCCAGGGAGGAGCTCCAAACCAAAACAGGGATGAGAGTGGACTGGGAAGCAAAATGGGGGATGCTGGTCATGCGAAAGCAACATGGGGGACAGAAAGAACACTGGAGGGGCAGAAGAGCACAAGTGCAGACAAACCAGCATGGAGTGAGCACAGAAGCACGGGGAAGCACATGACAAGACAGAGCAACACGGAGGTGTGGGAAGCAACAAGGGGAATGAAACAACATGGGAGGGGTAGACAAGCACATGAATCATATGGTGGAACAGGAGCTCCTAGACAGTCACAAATGGATCTATGATATGCAGCCACATCTTCCCTTGTCTTTGTTTGTCATCAGGATTTTGTATTTACAGTGTAAGAAGTTAGCCATATCTGGGGTGGAGGAGTAACTGAACCAGGCATTGGTGATGACTGAAAGACAGATGTGTTAATGGAGGTCACAGGTAGTCTTAACTGCTCCATAGAGCATCAATAAAAACACACAGTAAGGCATTAGATGGGAAAGGTGATGATACTTAGTCATCAGGGAAGTAAAGAGAAGGAGGAACATTAAGTGGAGGCACAGTAGCAGGGTGGTAGGATAATACATCACATGTTTGTGAACAGGTGGGCTTGAGAACCTGGTTATGGAAAGGTCACTTGAGAGTGCTTTGATGTTGTTAAAAAAAATATTATTAAGCCATTATCATGCCATTGTAATAGATGTTGATGGTGGTTGTTGAATTATGAGATTTAGCGGAAGGTATAAGCTTCTGCTCATCAGCACGAGGGGTAGGGGGCAGATCATATGGAAAGACCTTATTGTTCCAAGCATTGGTGTCACAGGAGGTTGGTTGTGATAATCTCATTTTAGGGCCTGATTATGAGTTACACACAGTGCTTAATTTGAGCTGATGGTTACCAGCGGGAGGGTTTGCAGGGTGTCACAAAGTTCCTGGGAATGGGTGTTGACGATTTCTGTGGCTGAAGAACTCTCTGACTATGTTAAAGAATCCTTTGCAGGGGTTTGGGCTTTAGTGCGGTCTGCCAGGGAGTTGTTATTCATCTCCTTCAGGAGCTGGTGGTAGTGGTTGAAGGCTGTCTTGAAGGTGGCTCTGTCTGTGGAATCCTTGCTAGTGCGCCATTTCCTTTCTAGTTGCTTGTAGTTGCGTTTCATGGTCCTTAGTTCCATGGTGTACCAACTTTTCTCTTTGGTGGATCTTTTGCATTTGCTGGGCTTGGTGGGGGCGACTCTGTCGGTGCAGTCAGTGATTCAGACAAAGCCGTTCTTGACAGCCTGTTCTAGGTTTGATGCAGTATCAGGGTGGGAAGTGTTGAGGGCATCGGTTCACTGCCTGTCTGACACTTTGACCCAGCTGTGGAGGGGGAAACTGGGAGGCTTGGTGAAAGTAATGGGAGGGTCTTCTGATGACCAAGTGGATAATGGTGTGGTCTGTCTAGGTGAGCTTGTGACATGACTGTGCTTGACTTTGTCACTGGCCGTGAAAATGGGGTCATGCATGTGTCCTGTGTTGTGAGTGTGGCTGGTAACTAGTTGGGTGAGGCTGATATTGTTCATGCTTTTGAGGAGGATGGCAGTGTTGTGGTGGGAATGTAGGACTCTGAGGAAGAAGTAGCTCCTACATTACTTTACAACACTTTACACTACGCTGCTCTACGACACTATTCTACACCTCTCCACTCTACATCACTCCATTTTATGACACTCTATTCCACTCCACTCTTTGCCACTCCACTGTAATCCACTTTACTCCACTCTATGCCATTCTACGCTACACCACTCCATGCCACTCCACTCTATGGCACTGTACTCCATGCTACGACACTCCACTTTACTCAAATGCACTCCATGACGTTTTACTCACTGTAGGACACTTTAATCAACTTAATGTTATGCCACTCCATTCTATGACATTCCACGACACACCACTCTGTTCCACTCTACTCTTCCCACTCCACCCCACTTCACTCTAGTCCACTTCATTCTATCCCACTCCATGGCACTCCATGATACTTCACTCAATGACACTCCACTCGACGACAGTAAATGCCACAACACTCTATGCCCCTCCACTGTACTCCCCCTACTCTACGTCACTCCACTGTATGACACTCTGATCCCGAACACTCAACACCCCTCTATGCTAATCTATGCTACTTAACTCTAGGTCAATCAATTCCACTCTACACCACCCCACCCTATGACACGCTACACTACAACACTTTGTCACTCTACGTGACTCCACTCTATGCCAATTCACTCCAATCTATTCAATTCAAAGCTGATTTACTCAACTCTGTGCCCCTCCACTCTACGCCCCCCACTCTGCAACCCTCTACTCCGCAACCCTCCACTCCGCAACCCTCCATTCTATGATGCTCCACTCCATTACTTTCCACGCCTCTCTAATCCCCCTCAGCTCTAAACCCAGTCACACTATAGCCCTCCACTTTGCACCCTTTTACTCTATGCCCCTTTATGAGACTCCCCTCTGACACTCTATGCTCCTCCACTCTATGTGATTTTACTTTACTCCACTGTACATCCCTCCACTCTGTAGTCCTGCAATCATTGCTACTCTACACCACTGTACTCTACAACACTTTACTCCCCTCCACTCCACACCACTCCACACCACTCCACTCTGCTTCAATCTATACCGCTCTACTCCTTTCTATACCACTCTCCACAACACTATTCCACTCTACTGCACTCTACACTACAACACTACATGACACTCCACTCTACTGCAATCTACCCTACTCCAAGACACTCCACTCCACTTTCCACTACTCCACGACACGACACTCCACTGCACTCTACACTACTCCACGACACTCCACTCTACACTACTCCATGATACTCCACTCCACTGCACTCTACACTACTCCACTCCATGACACTCTACTGCACTCTACACTACTGCACTCCATGACACTCTACTGCACCCTACACTACTGCACTCCACAAAACTCTACTAACCTCTACACTACTCCACGGCACTCCACTCTACACTACTCTTCTCCACAACACTCCACAACACTCTACACTACTCCACGACACTCTACTGCACTCTACACTACTGCACTCCACGACACTCTACTGCACCCTACACTACTGCACTCCACAACAGTCTACTAACCTCTACACTACTCCATTCCACGACACTCCACTCTACACTACTCCACGGCACTCCACTCTACACTACTCTCCTCCACGACACTCCATGACACTCTACACTACTCCACGACACTCCACTCTACAACACTCCACTCTACACTACTCCACTCCACTCCACTCCACACTACTCCACTCCACTCCATGACACTCAACTCTATGTGATTTTACTTTACTCCACTCTACATCCCTCCACTCTGTAGTCCTGCAATCATTGCTACTCTACACCACTGTACTCTACAACACTTTACTCCCCTCCACGCCACACCACTCCACTCTACTTCAATCTATACCGCTCTACTCCTTTCTATACCACTCTACTGCACTCTACACTACAACACTACATGACACTCCACTCCACTCTACTGCACTCTACCCTACTCCAAGACACTCCACTTTCCACTACTCCACGACACTCCACTGCACTCTACACTACTCCACGACACTCCACTCCACACTACTCCATGAGACTCCACTCTACACTACTCCATGAGACTCCACTCTACACTACTTTATGATTCTCCACTCCACTCTACTGCACTCTACACTACTCCACTCAATGACACTCTACTGCACTCTACACTACTGCACTCCACGACACTCTACTGCACCCTACACTACTGCACTCCACAACACTCTACTAACCTCTACACTACTGCATGGCACCCCACTCTACACTACTCTCCTCCACGACAGTCCACGACACTCTACACTACTCCATGACACTCTACTGCACTCTACACTACTGCACTCCACGACACTCGACTGCACCTTACACTACTGCACTCCACAACACTCTACTAACCTCTACACTACTCCATTCCATGACACTCCACTCTACACTACTCCACAACACTCCACTCTACACTACTCCACGACACTCCACTCTACACTACTCCACTCCACTCTACACTACTCCACTCCACACTACTCCACTCCACTCCACACTACTCCACTCAATGACACTCAACTCTACACTACTCCACGACACTCCACTCTACTCTACTCCACTCCACTCTGTATATAAGGAATAATGGCAAGGTGTGGTCGATGCTTCAGGCAGTAACACTGGACACAAAGGAGGGCCCTCTGACTGTTGCACTTAATTTTGCGAGGCCTCACTTGGCCGTGGGAATTCCCCCCTTTGTGTCCAGTGTTACTGCCTGAAGCATCAACCACACAGTGCCACTATTCCTTATCTACAGAATCCAGCCCTACATTCAGAGGCCAGAATTGGCTCTACTACCTTGCCAAGCAGTGCCTGACCACGGTGTTCTGGAGCACGTTCTTGCAATTCAATAGTTCCTTAATTAAGGACTCGTGCCTCTATTTAGGCGCTAGGCCGGACCAGGCCCCTTTTACACTTTACACTGCATCCAATATTTGTTTATTGCAGCCATACATCAGTATTGTGAGGGTACTCGCCCGATTGAGCCCTGATGAAGTTCTCCATGAGAGAGCCAAACGCGTTGGCTAAGTTCAATGTTTCAATATCATAAGGAAATTAAGAATTGAAAATAAAGACTGTTTTTGAAAATCCACTATCAATCTCTAGACTTCATTATCCAGCGCACGCCCACCTTTTGCATTAATGAAAAATCTGACTGGGAACAGCAAGAGTGGTATGTTTTTAGCTATGAAAGTCTATTTCTGTATGGAATAGCACGTCTTACTTTTGGAACCAGCGATTTTTGTACACAAACCAAATAAGAAATGCAGAACCGGGTTTGAAGATCCTCTAAACCTTATATTATTTAAATTGATTGGCTTTTCATTTAACAAACGTAGCCCTTCATCCATTGCCCTCAAGTGACCCTCATTTAGGGGTGAAAAATAATCATTCTTTTTCATGGCTGAACTGGCTATCGGGCGTTTTGGTGCTGGGGGCTGATTTCGTTGATGACGACCTGTGCGTGCATTAAACCATTCGTTTTGCTTTGTTTATTTAGAAGCACACGCAGGTCCCCATCAACAAAATCAGCCCCCACCGCAGTGTAATCAGCTCCCAGCTTGGCAGCACACCAAAACGCCCGGTAGCCAGTCCGGCCCTGTTCTTTTTACTTGAAAAAATGACTGCATCATCACTAAACAATCATCTCAGAAATGCATTTTATATAATATCCAGGCCCAGATTTACTAAAATATTGTCTCGGTTGCATCACTTATTTGGCGCAGTTGAGATGCAAAATCCATTGTGGACTTAAAAAGCTATGAAAATCCTGATATGCGTTGCCTTGTTAAAAACAAGTAAGGCAAGGCAGCACATAGAACACCCCTTTGTAAATGGCAGATGAACACGACTAATAGAAACCTACATACATACTTAGAAATCCTGGACAAAGCTATTTGGAATGATTGACACTGCTAAGTTTGTCTCCTCCCAAATTCAGACCGGCACACACAATTAACGATCTTCTTGCTCCTCATAAGACAGCTTTGTCTGCCTCCTCTCTTTCCGCACCAGACTTTGCAACCAGCTTCTCATTAAAAATCACCCTCCGATAAACCCTAGCCTCACTACTAACTTCTCCTCGTTCCACACTTGGCAACTTTGCGTGTAAATCCATTGGACCGTCCTCCGATACTCAAATCTAGTAACTTTTTGCGAGCTTTTTACCCTTCAAATCCACAACCATTAAACTTCCTGTTCTAACCACTAAAGTACTACTGTGTCTGGCATCCCTGTTTCGCACTCTCTCCTATTTGGTACCTACCCCTCATACTTTAAAACTGTGTTGGAGATACCTTTATAAAAAACAGCAAACCCGCATCCCAATCCAATGTTTCTACTGCCCTCCTTTTCCCAAAAATTAAATGTCTCGCCTTCAATCACGTTCAAGTCTTACATCCTGCTCCATGAGTTCCAGTCGGGATTGTGAGCCCTCCACTCCGCTGAAATTTCCCTCATTCACATAGCTAACTTCCTAAAATCAGCCTATTGCTACTTTCTCTGAGCTATCACACTCACCACATTTGACACCAATAACCACCTACCTTACTTGAACTACTAAGGCCCATAACATTATAGGCTCGACATTGAACTGGTTTTTCCACCTCTTTGGGTGGTATGTCTGTGCAGACTGGCAATCCAACAAATCATCTCACCCCCAACTACCAGCTGGTGTCCACCAAGGTTCTGACTTTGGTCCACTCCTTTTGTTGCTTTACACCACCTCCCTTAGTGATGTGATCTACTTGTTTGTGTTTGCTAAGAAATGTATGCAGACAAAACCAAATTTCCCCAACTTTTTCACCCCTTCTGAAGCCTCAGATATTAGACTGCCTTGAAGCAAGACATTTTCTGCATAAACCAGTCTTATGTAGGCAAACGATGGGAAATTGCGTACGTTGAAAAATGTGTTGCTAGTGTCTTTACATTTATACCCATGCCTACTACTGAAAGTGAGGTCAGGAAAGCCTAGGATAGATGTCCCCAGGCACATAATTATTGAAAGTAACCCAGGAAACTACTGCTCCTGGCACAAGGATAAGCGGAGCATTATCAGGTGCCTTGCAAGTATCCAACGTGCCACTCGGTTGAGACCCTCTGCTGGTCATTCTCCCAGGAGCACAGCAGCACATTAGAGATGAATGCTGAGAGAGAAATCGGAGTCTCATATTTTCTTTCTGAAAGGAATATGTCACTAAATATTGTTAATTTCTTATTTTACAAAACTGTACACCTTGTATCAAGAAACAATTCAATGAACATAAAATATTCGGAATATATCGGTTCCTCTAAAAATAGAAATATCACATTTTCAAGTTTACATTGATGTGTTTTTACTAAGTATGTAAAGATTATAGGATGTAACATAGAAAGCTTTTTTCTCGGTTTTTCATCTGAAGGAAGTGAAGCATATACTTTAAGGGGCATCCAAGAGCTGTGTTCAAGGCAGGTTCTGGCATTTTCCTATTATAGTACATACACCATAGCTGAAACCAGATTTTGATGTGAGGGATTGTAGGAGAGTAGGGTCTGCTATCCTCTGGTCACCCCAAATTTTTGCTTTTTGCTTCACTGGTTTTTGACATATTGAGGCTGTGGGCCTGCCAATCAGACCCCCAGCCTGCTGTTCTCTCTACTAAATTAAAACTATGCACCCTAGGTGCATAACCAATTGGAAGTGGATCACCCTGTCAGCCCCTGTACCAGTGTACACTAGGTACCCAGGGCATTGGTGTACCCAAGGCCTGCCAGGGGCTGAAGCATGTATTATGCCACCCCAGGCTTGGCCTAACAATTTGACACAACTGGCTGATCACTCAGCTGGGGTAAGTTGGTGTAATCACCTCTTACTTAGGTGTAGTATACCTATACCTAACCTTAAATGGGACACATGGTAACCTATAAGTCACTCCTATGGCAGGCCTTAACAATCCTGAAGGCAGAGTGCTTGGTTCCATGTGAGATGGTGCTCTGGCATGAGCTGAGCCTGTCTGCAGTGGTCGGAACAACTTCCTTCTACTGTTTCCAGATATCGTCATACCATATACTCTTAAGTGCATTATGAACCTCGCGGTTAAATGCTATCTTTGGTTTGGCTTTATCAAAACATGTCGAGTAAGGTGTCATACGAATTGGAATACTAACCCCTCGCCAATTCTGGCGACGGGGTTAGCATTCCACCCTTCTAGAGGGACACGACATGTACAGTACCTGAAACCCGGGTAAAATCAGACATAGCCTCAGCTCCACAAAATGGATGCTGCCACCACAGACACAAGTCTGCCCTCCTGCTGCTGGGAGTCCTTCCAGCTTTGGAGGTGTGGACAAAGGGTTTCCTGCCAGGGGAGGTGCGTGCACCACCCCAGACAGGATTTTGTGTATTGGTCAGGTAGGGCTTGAAAGAAACCAGACATGCCTGTGGCTCACAAGGAGCCTCGGTGCATATGCCAGTTCAAACCGGTCCTGGGGCACACCAGTCCCGGGCCTGGGGCGAGCTGGACAAAGGATTGGGGGTGTAACCACCCCCATTCCTGGTCCCACCCATAGGGAGGGACCTAGCAGGTAGTCCGGCCCCTAGAATCCGCTTAAAGGTAGGAGCTGTGTCCTAAGACTTCAGACATCCTGGAATCAACTTAAAACTAAGAAGAAGACGGGAACTTCGACGCTCTGCTGCACAGAGGACTGAAGCCAATCTCCCCTGTGGTCAGGGAGTGACCACATTGCTAACGCAAGCACCGTCCAGCGAATCAACGTCTGCTTTGCCGCCGCCTCCCGCCCGAGCCCGAGCCCAGAGACTGACAAGACCTGGACCTCCAGACCTCTCACCGCCCGATCCACAGTCCCTGAAAAGAGGAGACCCGTGGAGGCACCGAGGCACGTGGAGCCAGCCATCTTGAACGACCACGACAAGCTGACAAGTGCAACAACCGAGGCTCCCTCCAAGTTGTGCTTTGGGATCTGAGAAGCCCAACCCTCGAGCAGCATTTGCACCAAAGGTGAGCCCTCCAGCATCTCCACGATCTGCGTGGGGCCCTTCTGCATTTTGCCACTCGACGCGCCTACCCGGTTGCTGGCCCGCTGGCTAGTAGCCATCTTGGCAACGAACTTTACAAAATACACCGCTGGTCTGGTTGCTCCAGACTGGCCTTTGCTCCCCTCCAAAGGAGCAGTCCTTCTGACCTTGCTGGTCAGAACCATCAGCTTATTTCATCTCCTACAACAATTGCTTTTGCCAAGGCTTGTTTGCTTCGATCAAGTCGCCGACACCGCCGACAGCGAGAGCCTGCGTGGGACAGCTCGTGAACCGACTCCTGGACGTCGTCGACCTCCAGGGACCACGTGGCTGCAGAGACAAGCTACACCTTTCTTCCTGTTTGCACCCAACATTGCCTGGTACCCACCTGGTGCCACGCTGGTCACTGGCTAGTGACTGTGAACACTGTCCCCTCTGCTTACAGGTCTTCAACATCTCCGATCCACTCTTGGATCCACTGCATCTCTCCCAGACCGACCGCCTGCAGCATCTTTGTCTTCAAGCTCCACGGAACAGATAGAAGAAACCCGACGCACTTCGAGGCCTATGCACCCGCTTCCTGTGGGTGAGGTAAAGCTGGCACACCTGTGCCCAAGTGTAGTATTACATCTCTAGTGCCTGTGTTCCAAATCTTGAGTTCCTAGTCCACCCGGAAGATCCTCTTTGCAGTAACTTTGTACTTTTTACGCACCCATTGAAACCTATGGGAGCACGCGTGTGACTATTTGCTCTGCACACGCCACCCGTGGACCTCCTGGTCACTAACTGAAGTTAGCTCCTTGTAGGCCCAGCGATTCTAGAGGCCCAAGGCCTTTTCCCTTTTCTGTTCGTGGTACTTATACCACTATTTTAGTATATGGTTTGAGCGGCCACCAGGGCCTATCCATATAAAGTGCAACTTCTGTGTATTCTACTGTAATCTTGTTTGACGATTTGTGCTCCTGTGCTCATAAAGAGACTAGGGGTTACTTTGAGAAATAAATACATATATATTTTGAATATATATCTGTGTGGTGTCCTTTCATTGGTATAAAAGGGGGTTGCATTTGGTAAAACAGCTGGCTTAACACGCTTCACGAGTTTAGCCTCAAAGACTGCTTAGCCTACACTACCACTAGGGCAGGTACAAGGTGATCACTTTAACTAGCGAGCATCATATACCAGGCCAACTTCTCACATTGGTGAGCAGCGGTTGGATTTGAGCTTGCTGTGTTTTACCATTATAATCTCTTGGTTACCAATTGAAAGATCACATAGGTACCTGTAGGTACATATAAAACAAGATTAGATATACTTAAGTTCTACTGAACTTAGTTGTTGTAGAGCAAAGGGAGTAGCACACCCTGACTACAACTACTAGATAGGTTTAGTAGGTAAACCCAAGTGTAGGTAGATTGCAACACATCCACCCACACTTAAGAGCAATGGCCGGGGCAGAGGGGTCCACTGTACCCATCTCTGTTGAGAGTGACCCCCAGAGGGCACCATCCAGCTTTGCTACCCTTAACCAGAATGAGCTCAGGCATTTGGCAACTCTTAGAGGCCTTAAACAGCCCAAGAACCCTACCTCTGCTGAGCTCAGAGAACTCTTACAAAATGATGAGAATCAGAGAGAACTCAGGAAAGCTTCCCAGTTAGCCCCCTTAGGGTCAGGAACAGGAGGCCCCCCTTCTGAAGATGCTACAGAGGTACCCAGTTCCAATAGCCATCCCTTAGATGAGAATCATACTACAGGGGAGGAAAGTGGTGAGGATACAGAAAGTAGTGAGGATGAAGGGAGAACTAGCCCAGTGCCAAGTGTTATACTTGGCCCAGCTAAACTAAGGCTATTGGGGATTGACAGTGGGTTTACCCCCATTGGATCTCCCCAGTGGACTTAACACAGGGCTTGGGAGGCAAAGGAATCGCTCAGGTGACTCCAATGCTTCCCATGGCTCTAGAGGCTCTCAAGGTCACTCCAGGAAAAGGATGACCACCCCTCAGAGGAGGGAACATGAGGCCAGAATGCAGGAAGCCCAGCTGAGGATCAGGAAGCAGGAGCTAGAAGTAGCCCTGATGGAAGAAAAACTGAACAAGGCTAGGCAACCTAGAGAGAGTGGGTCTATACCCACTGGTGGCAGCATTGTCCCTAAGGACAAAGATAGGGTCTTTGATAATAGGAACCTGTCTAAGGTTGTGCCCCCCTACAAAAGTGGGGATGACATCCACAAATGGATAACTGCTCTTGAGAGAGCCTGCAAAGTACAGCAGGTTCCTGAAGACCAGTGGGCAGCAATCCTCTGGCTCTCCTTTGAAGGAAGAGGCAGAGACAGACTCCTCACTGTTAGAGAAGAGGATGTCAGAAATTACAGAGTCCTGAAGAGTGTTCTGGTAAATGGGTTAGGCTTAACCACTGAACAGTACAGGTTAATGTTCAGAGACACCCAAAAGACACAGACTCAGGACTGGTCTGAATATGTTGAATGTGCCACTAAGGCTTTGGAGGGTTGGTTGCTGGGAAGTAAGGTATCTGATTTTACAGGATTGTATAATTTGATGATGAGAGAACAGATTTTAAATAACTGTCAAAACCAGCAACTGCATCAACACTTGGTTGACTCTCATCTGACCTCTCCCCAAGAATTGGGAAAGAAGGCAGACAAATGGGTCAGAACCAGGGTTAAGCAAAAGAACCAGAACCAGGGCCAAGGGGGTGATCAGAAGAAAACAGACCAAAAGGGTGGAGATCAGAAATCTAAAGACCAGGGGCCTCATGTAGGTAGCATACCAGTTACCACTTCTAAAATACCGAACGATACCGAATCGGTATTTTAGAAGTGGTAACTCGTATGTAGGTAATGAGTCGGTATTTTTTACCGATTCGTTACAATTCGGTAATTACCGAATCGGTATTTACCGATTCGGTAATGAGGCATACCTTCCCATTGAGGGGAAGGTATGCCTCATTACCGAATCGGTAAATACCGATTCGGTAATGGTGGAGAAAATGCAAGGGTGGCAGGGTGTCACATTGACACCCTGTTGCACCCCTGATTCGGCCATGTGTGCACATGTGGCACACATACATGCCCTAAGGGCATGTATGTATGCCACATTGCACACTGCTACGCGCTTCCAAATGCATACACACATACATTAATTATTTACCACCAAATACCGACTCATAAACACACACACACACTCCCCCTACATATCATTTCTGAAATCGGAATTTACCGATTCGGTAAAATTACCGAATCGGTAAAATTACCACATCGGTAACGTTACCGATTCGGTAATTTTACCGATTCGGTAGTTTTACCGATTCGGTAAATTCCGATTTCAGAAATTGACCCCCTACATACCAATAGCCAATATACCGGTCGGTAACGGTATAATTACCGAAAATCGGCCGTTACCGACCGGTATATGGCTACCTACATGAGGCCCCAGAAGTCTTCAACAGGGCCCCAAACTACTGCTAAGGAGGGTGGGTCCCAACAACAGTCCAAAAAGAAGAAAGAAGGTCAAAAGAAACCCTGGTGCAATCATTGCAAAAATACAACTCACTGGACTAGTGATTGCAAAAAGGGTGGAGCCCCCAACACTGTTGCCCCTAAGGCACCTGCTCCCAGTACTACTGTTAGCAGTGTTGGTCCCCAGACAAAGGGTGTAGTGGGAATCACTATGGGAACTGAAGGAGATTCTGACTTAGACAGAACCCTGACACAGGCAGTCTTGATCTGTGATGGGGACATTGATTTGTCCCTGACTGTGAGCCCCAGTAACCTGGGCAAGTACAGACAGACTCCTTTAATTAATGACAAAGTGGCTCAAGCCTACAGGGACACATGTGCCAGTGTCACTATGGTGACACCAGGCTTTGTGGACCCTGGGCAGTACATACCAGGTGAGAACTACCTGGTGACCAATGCCAGCAATGCCACTACTTCACATAGTGTGGCAGTTGTTAACTTCTCATGGGGAGGGGTAACTGGCCTCAAAAGGGTTGTGGTTAGTGCAGACCTCCCAGTAGAATGTTTGTTGGGCAATGACCTAGAGAGTTCTCTATGGTCAGAAGTGGAGTACAGGACTCATGCAGAGATGTTAGGTATATCATCACATGTCCTTGCTGTGACCAGGTCACAGGCCAAAAAGTGCCTCACTGAACCTCAGGTCTTGGATCCTGGAACAATGGACCAAGCACCTACCAAGAAGAAGAACAGGAGGGTCAAGGCTGTGCCTTCCCCCCTGCCTCAGAGTGATGATCAGCCTTCCCAGGAAGCTGATCTAGAGGACCCTGAAGGAACTGTCCCTGAAGAGCTTGAACCTGATCAGGTTGAGTTTATGGGGACAGGGGGACCTTCAAGGGCTGACTTGAGGCAGGCTCAGTTATCCTGTCCCTCTCTTGAACCCCTCAGACAGCTGGCTGCTGCTGAGGCTGCTGGGAATGCTCAAGGTACCCATAAAGTGTATTGGGATGAAGGGCTCCTTTATTCAGAGGCTAGAGACCCCAAGCCTGGTGCTACCAGGAGGTTGGTTATACCTCTGCAATTTAGGGGCTTCCTTCTCACCTTGGCCCATGATATTCCTTTAGCAGGACACTTAGGCCAGAACAAGACTTGGGACAGGCTTGTCCCTCACTTTCACTGGCCTCATATGAATGAAGATACAAAGGAGTTTTGTCGCTCCTGTGTGACCTGCCAAGCCAGTGGCAAATCAGGTGGCACAACAAAGGCCCCCCTAATACCACTACCTGTGCTGGGGGTCCCCTTTGAAAGAGTGGGAATAGACATAGTGGGTCCCATGGATCCTCCCACTGCATCTGGGCACAGATTTATACTGGTGGTAGTGGATCATGCCACCAGGTATCCAGAGGCAATTCCCCTTAGGACCACTACAGCTCCTGTTGTGGCCAGGGCCCTGCTGGGAGTATTCTCCAGAGTGGGGTTTCCTAAGGAGGTAGTATCTGACAGAGGTACCAACTTTATGTCAGGATACTTGACAGCTATGTGGAAGGAATGTGGTGTCAACTACAAGTTCACCACCCCTTATCACCCACAATGCAATGGGCTTGTTGAGAGATTCAACAAGACCCTAAAGGGTATGATCAAAGGATTACCTGAAAAGCTCAGGCGAAGATGGGACATCCTTCTACCCTGCCTTCTGTTTGCTTACAGAGAGGTCCCACAAAAAGGAGTTGGCTACAGCCCCTTTGAATTGTTGTTTGGGCACCCGGTAAGAGGCCCACTGTGTTTGGTGAAGGAAGGATGGGAGTTACCTCTCAAAAAGCCTAAGCTAGACATAGTGGACTATGTACTTGGTCTCCGCTCCAGGATGGCTGAGTATATGGAGAAGGCATCCAAAAACCTTGAGGCAAGCCAGGCCTTACAGAAAGCTTGGCATGACCAAAAGGCTGTCTTGGTTGAGTTTCAGCCAGGACAGAAGGTATGGGTGTTGGAGCCAGTGGCCCCAGCAGCACTCCAAGACAAATGGTCTGGACCCCATACAATCCTGGAAAAGAAGGGAGAGGTCACCTACTTGGTCGACCTAGGAACTCCCAGGAGTTCCCACAGGGTACTCCATGTTAACAGGCTTAAAGCATATGTTGACAGAGCAGACATGGGCTTGCTCATGGCTACAGATGAGGGACAGGAGGAAGAGAGTGACCCTCTCCCAGACCTGTTGTCTCAGAACCCTGAAGATGGCTCAGTTGAAGGAGTGACCCTTGGAGGCAACCTCACTGCCCATCAGCAGACTGAATGTAGACAGGTTCTACAATCATTTTCACATATGTTTTCCTTGATACCTAGTCAAACTGACTGGTGTACCCATGTGGTGGACACTGGTGACAGTCTGCCTGTAAAGAACAAGCTTTACAGACAACCTGACCACGTCAGGGACTGTATAAAGGCTGAGGTACATAAAATGCTGGAATTAGGTGTCATTGAACCCTCAGAGAGCCCCTGGGCTAGCCCAGTGGTTCTGGTCCCCAAACCTCACACCAAAGATGGCAAGAGAGAGATGAGGTTCTGTGTGGATTACAGAGGACTCAATGCTGTCACCAGGACAGATGCACACCCTATTCCAAGGGCAGATGAGCTCATAGACAAACTAGCTTCTGCAAAGTTTTTGAGCACATTTGACTTAACAGCTGGCTATTGGCAAATCAGATTAGCTGAGGAGTCTAAGGCCAAAACAGCATTCTCAACCCCAGGTGGGCACTACCAGTTTGTGGTGATGCCCTTTGGTCTGAAGAATGCACCTGCCACCTTCCAAAGGCTGGTGAACCAAGTCCTTACTGGGTTGGATGACTTTTGCGCAGCATATCTTGATGACATTGCTGTCTTTAGCTCCACCTGGGAGGATCACCTGATCCACCTGAAGAAGGCTCTTGAGGCTCTGCAAAGGGCAGGCCTCACTATCAAGGCTACTAAGTGCCAGATAGGGCAGAGTAAGGTTGTATATTTGGGCCACCTTGTAGGTGGAGGCCAAGTTCAACCACTGGAGAGTAAGATACAATCCATCAAGGACTGGTCCCCTCCCACCACCCATACTCAAGTTCGAGCTTTCTTGGGCTTGACTGGGTACTACAGGAAGTTTGTTAAGGACTATGGGTCCATTGTGACTCCTCTTAATGATCTGACATCCAAGAAGATGCCCAAAAAGGTTCAGTGGACAGTAAGCTGTCAAAAGGCATTTGATGACCTGAAGGAGGCCATGTGCTCTGCACCTATCCTGAAAAGTCCTGACTACTCCAAAGAGTTTATTGTCCAAACAGATGCTTCTGAGTTGGGTGTGGGAGCTGTGCTGTCACAACTTAATGTAGATGGTCAAGACCAACCCATTGCTTTTATTAGCAGAAGGTTGACCCCCAGAGAGAAGAATTGGTCAGCTATTGAGAGGGAGGCCTTTGCTGTGGTGGGGGCCCTGAAGAAGCTGAGGCCATACTTGTTTGGCACTCACTTCAAGATTCAGACCGACCATAAGCCCCTCTTGTGGCTAAATCAGATGAAGGGTGAAAACCCCAAACTGCTTAGGTGGTCCATTTCCCTACAGGGGATGGACTTTACAGTGGAGCACCGGCCAGGTACTGACCATGGGAATGCAGATGGTCTCTCCAGGTACTTCCACTTAGGACATGAAGACGAGACTGGTCAAGGCTAGTTTAATGTCCCAGCGTTTGGGGGGGGGTTGTGTAGGAGAGTAGGGTCTGCTATCCTATGGTCACCCCAAATTTTTGCTTTTTGCTTCACTGGTTTTTGACATATTGAGGCTGTGGGCCTGCCAATCAGACCCCCAGCCTGCTGTTCTCTCTACTAAATTAAAACTATGCACCCTAGGTGCATAACCAATTGGAAGTGGATCACCCTGTCAGCCCCTGTACCAGTGTACACTAGGTACCCAGGGCATTGGTGTACCCAAGGCCTGCCAGGGGCTGAAGCATGTATTATGCCACCCCAGGCTTGGCCTAACAATTTGACACAACTGGCTGATCACTCAGCTGGGGTAAGTTGGTGTAATCACCTCTTACTTAGGTGTAGTATACCTATACCTCACCTTAAATGGGACACATGGTAACCTATAAGTCACTCCTATGGCAGGCCTTAACAATCCTGAAGGCAGAGTGCTTGGTTCCATGTGAGATGGTGCTCTGGCATGAGCTGAGCCTGTCTGCAGTGGTCGGAACAACTTCCTTCTACTGTTTCCAGATATCGTCATACCATATACTCTTAAGTGCATTATGAACCTCGCGGTTAAATGCTATCTTTGATTTGGCTTTATCAAAACATGTCGAGTAAGGTGTCATACGAATTGGAATACTAACCCCTCGCCAATTCTGGCGACGGGGTTAGCATTCCACCCTTCTAGAGGGACACGACATGTACAGTACCTGAAACCCGGGTAAAATCAGACATAGCCTCAGCTCCACAAAATGGATGCTGCCACCACAGACACAAGTCTGCCCTCCTGCTGCTGGGAGTCCTTCCAGCTTGGGAGGTGTGGACAAAGGGTTTCCTGCCAGGGGAGGTGCGTGCACCACCCCAGACAGGATTTTGTGTATTGGTCAGGTAGGGCTTGAAAGAAACCAGACATGCCTGTGGCTCACAAGGAGCCTCGGTGCATATGCCAGTTCAAACCGGTCCTGGGGCACACCAGTCCCGGGCCTGGGGCGAGCTGGACAAAGGATTGGGGGTGTAACCACCCCCCTTCCTGGTCTCACCCATAGGGAGGGACCTAGCAGGTAGTCCGGCCCCTAGAATCCGCTTAAAGGTAGGAGCTGTGTCCTAAGACTTCAGACATCCTGGAATCAACTTAAAACTAAGAAGAAGACGGGAACTTCGACGCTCTGCTGCACAGAGGACTGAAGCCAATCTCCCCTGTGGTCAGGGAGTGACCACCTTGCTAACGCAAGCACCATCCAGCGAATCAACGTCTGCTTTGCCGCTGCCTCCCGCCGGAGCCCGAGCCCAGAGACTGACAAGACCTGGACCTCCAGACCTCTCACCGCCCGATCCACAGTCCCTGAAAAGAGGAGACCCGTGGAGGCACCGAGACACGTGGAGCCAGCCATCTTGAACGACCATGACAAGCTGACAAGTGCAACAACCGAGGCTCCCTCCAAGTTGTGCTTTGGGATCTGAGAAGCCCAACCCTCGAGCAGCATTTGCACCAAAGGTGAGCCCTCCAGCATCTCCACGATCTGCGTGGGGCCCTTCTGCATTTTGCCACTCGACGCGCCTACCCGGTTGCTGGCCCGCTGGCTAGTAGCCATCTTGGCGACGAACTTTATGAAATACACCGCTGGTCTGGTTGCTCCAGACTGGCCCTTGCTCCCCTCCAAAGGAGCAGTCCTTCTGACCTTGCTGGTCAGAACCATCAGCTTATTTCATCTCCTACAACAATTGCTTTTGCCAAGGCTTGTTTGCTTCGATCAAGTCGCCGACACCGCCGACAGCGAGAGCCTGCGTGGGACAGCTCGTGAACCAACTCCTGGACGTCGTCGACCTCCAGGGACCACGTGGCTGCAGAGACAAGCTACACCTTTCTTCCTGTTTGCACCCGACATTGCCTGGTACCCACCTGGTGCCACGCTGGTCACTGGCTAGTGACTGTGAACACTGTCCCCTCTGCTTACAGGTCTTCAACATCTCCGATCCACTCTTGGATCCACTGCATCTCTCCCGGACCGACCGCCTGCAGCATCTTTGTCTTCAAGCTCCACGGAACAGATAGAAGAAACCCGACGCACTTCGAGGCCTTTGCACCCGCTTCCTGTGGGTGAGGTAAAGCTGGCACACCTGTGCTCAAGTGTAGTATTACATCTCTAGTGCCTGTGTTCCAAATCTTGAGTTCCTAGTCCACCCGGAAGATCCTCTTTGCAGTAACTTTGTACTTTTTACGCACCTATTGAAACCTATGGGAGCACGCGTGTGACTATTTGCTCTGCACACGCCACCCGTGGACCTCCTGGTCACTAACTGAAGTTAGCTCCTTGTAGGCCCAGCGATTCTAGAGGCCCAAGGCCTTTTCCCTTTTCTGTTCGTGGTACTTATACCACTATTTTAGTATATGGTTTGAGCGGCCACCAGGGCCTATCCATATAAAGTGCAACTTCTGTGTATTCTACTGTAATCTTGTTTGACGATTTGTGCTCCTGTGCTCATAAAGAGACTAGGGGTTACTTTGAGAAATAAATACATATATATTTTGAATATATATCTGTGTGGTGTCCTTTCATTGGTATAAAAGGGGGTTGCATTTGGTAAAACAGCTGGCTTAACACGCTTCACGAGTTTAGCCTCAAAGACTGCTTAGCCTACGCTACCACTAGGGCAGCTAGTCCGAAAAGGTTGACTTACAACCACACCATAAGGGTTACTTGGCATGGTACAAGGTGATCACTTTAACTAGTGAGCATCATATACCAGGCCAACTTCTCACAGGGATAAATTGAAGGATAGCTGTCCGGTGTGAGAATTAGATTTTTGATGCTTGTAAATCTGAAATATAGCTGTGTTCCATGAAATACAAGCACTCAAAGCTATATGTAACAAGAAGGGAATCACTCTGTTCCTATGTCTGAGCCTGTAATTTGTACTCTGTAATACCTGAGCCTGTATGAATATTTGTCACCTGAGATGTGGTTGAGACAAGAGTCAATTGATCTTTGTACCCTTTGGATTACTTTGACTTTGTAAGGCCTCTGAAAAGTGCATATGTGGGGTAGTGGTTTAGGATGGGATTAGTATGTGCCTGGGGCCCTCACATGGTACTTTCTAGTTTGTGCCCTAAGGATTTGTTATGTGTCTGGAATAGATGTGGCATGGTCACTCAGGTACATCAGTGAATTGTAGAAGTTTTCAAACTTTGATTTGCCTTGTTATATGCAATACATAATCAGCACAAGTTTCAAAATAATTCCTCGCCTGCATCGACCATTTATAATAGCACTTATTGATCTTACTCTGCTAATAATGCCTAAAAACAAGTGTGTCCTTGTGTAAAGTAACTAATGCTCATGTAAAGAGCTCTAGTACCTTCGGGTTAAGTTTGCGCTCCATACTCACTGACTCCCCTAAGAGAACGTGTGCCGATAACTTTTGAATACTTTAATGCGGTCATGTGAAAACAGAGAAATACCCACTAGGATGATGCTCCGTTTATTCTGTTCAGAAGCAGAACACAGCTGAAGAGTGTAAGGTGTCAAGGAGTTGATCGTCTCCATACAGTCAAAGGTGATGGTGTTCCCTTCAACCTGAGGCCGTGGGAGGAGGGGATGGCAGCCTATTCATTTTGAGTTGAGCAATTAAGGCACCTTGAGCGAGCTGCTCCTAAGCTTTCACATGCAAATTGACCTTGGCCTCGCAGGGTGTTTTTAACTTCCCAGGCTGGTTTCACTTCATTCCTGAGAATGGACCAGGAGGGTGGAGTGTTAGACGATTTTCACTTTATATGCAGAAACCCAATTCGAAATAAGGCTTGGATATTCCTACTGAAGCTTTAATGAGATGAGAAAGACCGTTTTATGTGTTCCTGAAATTGCACTTTTAAACGCTGTTTAAACTGTACTAACACAAAACAAAAGAAAAACGCTTTCAGCTTTTTAATGCTTTTACAGCTACAAATGAAAATGTGCTTTAATCACATTTTAGACTGCTTCTCATTTCACTTGGGCTGAGCATTCAGACACGGAATGAAATAAACGGCAGCTTAGTTTGCCGAACATTTTGGCGCAGCAAATACATGGTTAATGTAACCATCCGAAACTCCTCAAACTTTCAATTGATATAAATAAGAAATAATGCAATGTGACCCACATGGTTCTATTTTTTTGTGGTTTATAAACATATTTATTTCTATCAGACTTTCATATTAAATAGTGAATCGGTTAAGTGTTGGAAGTGTACAAAATTAGAATCCAATTAATTGTTCATATCAATGCTTTTCAAAGAAAATAGCCACCAAACAAAATAAAAGTATATAAGTAGTTTCATTTGCTTCTAAAAAAAGGAAAAAAGGTTACATACAATTAAAAAGGTCATTGCATTCAGGCATTATGGTTTCTGATCGGTATGCTTCTTTAAAATCACTATCCTCTGTGTTGCTAGATAGGATACAATTACTGCAGTGTGTTTAATATGCTAAGTGTGTTTAAGGCTGCAGTGCCACCTCCTGTCTACAGGGGCAGAGCTGAGCAAAAAAATAAACACACTTGGTGAAACACAGGTCCCCACAAGGCAGTTTTTTAAAAAGTTGTAAAAATTGGCACAGATGCTTTTGAAGTCATTTCCAATCATTTAGAAGACTTTACCTTGTGGGGACTTGACACACACAGACACACACACACACACAGACACACACACACACACAGACACACACAGACACACAGACACACACACACACACACACACACACACACACACACACACACACACACACACACACACACACACACACACACACACGTACCTCACAGGTCTTTAAAAGACCATTTACTTGTTAATGAGGCTCTGTTGTATTTCACCTCTTCTTAGCGCCCCTGCAGTTCAACTCTATTGCTGGAATCGCTGCCCGGCCCCCATAGAGCAGTGTCTCGGAGTCCTCGCTGCTGAGGCGGTGTTTGCGGACACTTTAAAAAATAAAAAATAGACACAGGTACAATGTCTGCAAGGTCCGCGGGCCGCCAAGGAAGGCTTGCCGGGCCGCTGGCGGCCCGCGGGCCTTACCTGTGTTCTAGACTATAATTGGGAGAAGAGGAAATTGATGTCCGTCGGTTTTTGTGCAACGAGGCCTAGCTGTTTCTATCCTGTTCTATTCCTGAACGAATCTTTGGGATGCCAGATTCCCTGCTGGGGAACCTCCATCATCTCCTGGGTAGTTTTCCTACTAACAGATAGGTTTGTATTTAGCCTATGACGTTCTCAGCATCAATGCATTTATCTTTGAATCTTTTGTCTCTCCACCTATCCACTCCGTCAATATATTGAATGTATTATTTTAGATGAACCTGTTGTCTCTTCATCTATCCTTCCATTTGTTATTATACTGTTTGGCATAATCATTTTGCTGAAACCTTATGTCTTTTACTCAATCCACTCCTTCAATTGCATAAGGTCATTGAATTTGATGAGTCTAACATGAAGTTGCGTTATTTTCTCTGATCGTGAGATTCGATGTGGTTATTGTGACCTGATGTAAATGAGCATTTACTTAAATTGCTGAGATAAACTCACTTATTAACCTTACCGAGTGTCAGTGGTTATTTTACAGATGTTTAGCAAGTTAGTGTTATCATTACCATCAACTACTCAAACTAATTGGTCCATCGACCAAGTAGAGGAAGAGTTGATATCAATATTAATTTTATGAATAAAATGTTCAAGGAGATTTATATGAGAAATAAGAAATGAATTAAACAAATTGACCCCAGCGCATCAGGGATTCTGGGTGAATGTGTATGGGCCATTGTAGTTATTTGTTGAGTATCGATCCCTGATCGATTTTTGGTATCGGCGCTGGATCAGTTTCTTGGTAGCAGAGGACGGTTAAGTTATTGATTAGTTTGGTAATGATTATTGAGTATTGATTATACGTTGTTAACACAAAGGGTGAGTGTCATGTTCTATGTCGTCTAGAACTACAGGTACCCAGATACCTGAGGAATTCCGGGAAGGAATCTGCTGGAAGTAGGCAGAAGAAGAGTGTGATAAAGAAATCACACTGCAGAAGTACTTTGTTGAAATAATGCCTAAAAGCTATGGAGGGCTGAAGGTGTTATATCTAGGGAAATTCGTATGAGAATAGAGTGTTTGAATAGGGAAGGGTTTACTTCCAAAATTCTAGCCTTATGTCCAGGAAAATAGCAGGACTCCTTTTCATACCAAAAAGTCCTCTTGTGAAATCTTGGTTTTATCCCTAGAAAAGTAATTAGAAGTGAATGAATTGTTTTCGCTTCTCACTGAAAATAATCTGCCTGAAGAATTAAAAAGAACAGTGAAACAGGAAGTGTGGGATTTTCCGTAAAAGAGATTGGTTTGATGACAAGAGTAGATCCAAATCAGATAACAGTGAAGAATGGCGCTGTGTACCCAAACACATCACAATACAATACAATACAAAATGAGTCCAGAAGTAATTGCAGGAGTTGCTCCAGTAATTGATCAAATGATTGAACAGGGAATCCTAAAAGAAATATTGAGCAGTCTTTGTACTTCGCCTATCATAGGTATCAAAAAGCCTAATGGGAAGTACCGGATAGTGCAGGATTTGGGTAAAATAAATAAAATTGTAGTGCCCTGTTGCCTAGTAGTACCGAATCCAGCAGTGATTCTTTACCAAATTCCTTGTGATGCAGAATGGTACACAGTGATTTATTTGTGTTGAGCATTCTTTTCATTTCCTTTGCATCCGGATAGCCAGTATTTATTTGCTTTCTGGTTCGGAGACCGTGTTTTGGCATGGTGCCAAGTCCCTCAAGGGTGTACAGAGAGTCCCTCAATATTTAATCAGATCTTGAAAAAATGTCTAGAGACTTTAGTCATGCCAGGAAATTCGGTTTAGATTCAATACATTGATGACCTACTGGTGGCATCAAAGACACGAAAGGCATGTGTCATGGACAATTGCCTTACTGAACCATCTTGCAGACGGAGGACACAAGGTGTCCCAAGCAAAACTACAATTTTGCAAACAGGAAGTACAGTACCTCAGACACAAAATAGAAAAGGGAGTTAGAAAAGTAACCGCAGAAAGAATCCATGTGATCCGATTGTGATGGGTTATCCTGTTGAGGTGTATGTGCCACATTTTGTTGAGATTCTTTTGACCCGCACTAGGACCCAGTACCTTACCTCTAGTCGGCTGACTAATTATGAAAGTGTAATAATTCTGGGTGCTGAAAATGTGACTGTGGTCAGGTGTACAACTGTGAATCCAGCGACTATTGCCAAATTCCCGCTGTGAGGAAGCGAAAGAGGAAGCTGATCATGATTGTCTGGATGTGACTGGATGTGACAGTTATGCACGAAGCCTAGGCCCGACATTGAAGACAGTCCTTTAGAAGATTCAGATTGCGAGTTGTTTGTTGATGGGTCGTGTTTGAGAAATGAAAGAGGTGAATTATGTTCTGCCTATGCTGTCTGTACTTTAGAAGGAGTCATGGAAGCATCCTGTCTGAAAGGATAAACTCCGCCCAGATAGCTGAGCTGATAGCTCTGTCTAGAGCATGTAAAGTTGCAAAAAGTCTGAAAGTAACCATTTTCACGGACAGTCAGTATGAATTCGGAATAGTGCATGATTTCGGCCAGCTGTGGATGCAAAGGGGATTTCTGACCTCTTCAGGTTCCCCCATACAAAATGGTAAAATTGTGAAAGAATTAGTGGATGCTTTACAATTGCCCAAACAAAAATTGCAGTAGTCAAATGTGTGGCACATCAATCAGGAGATGATTATGTGACGAACGGCAATAGACACGCAGACCAAATTGCACGTTATTGTGCACAAAACACAATGGCCTTAAACAGATCAATTGAACGAGGAAATACCGAATGCCATCTTATGTTTATAACTTCAAAAACATTAGAAACTTGGGATGAGGTAAGGCAGATGCAGGAAGAGGCAAGTGACGAGGAAAGGGAAAATTGGAAACTTTTAGGCTGTAGAAAGAGAGAAGATGATGAGCTGTGGGTGTACCAGGATGAGAGACTAGTCTTGCCAGACTCTTTGCTTTCTCACATGGCCAGGGTGCACCATGAACATGCACATATTGGAAGAGATGCAATGATCAGACTCTTCAAGCAGACATGGTATAATCCAAAGTTCAGGGTCATTGCAGAGAGTCTTTGCCATAGGTGCATCATATGTCAGCAGCAAAATCCAGGGAGGAAGACAGTTGTAAATTGGGGTCAAATTGGGAGGGCAGGAGGTCCATTTACCCGACTCCAACTCGATTTCATTGAGCTTCCCCTTGCAACGGGCTGAAGTATGTCCTAGTCATTGCATGCTTATTCTCCCGCTGGGTGGAAGCCTACCCCACGAGAAGAGATGACAGCCTTACAGTAGCCAAACTACTATTGAGAGAACTAATTCCTAGGTTTGGTATTACAGTCACTTTGGAACCAGATAGAGGCACTCATTTTAATGATGAGGTAATTCGGCTGATCTGTGCAGCATTTAAAATTGAACAGAAGCTGCATTGTGCCTAACGACCATAAGCCTCTGGAGTGGTAGAGCAAATTAATGGCACTATAAAATCCAGGTTAGGCAAAGTATGTGCATCCACTTCACTGAAATGGCCTGATGCTTTACCCCTTGTTCCGATGAGTCTGAGAAGCATCCCTGACACAAAGACTGGATTGAGTCCCCATGAAAACCTCATGGGAAGAGTAATGAGACAGGCATATGTACCAGCGAACAAATTGATGAGTATATCTGATGATCCGGGGCTTGACTATTGCAGAGGATTGGCTGAACTGGTACGTACTGTGTCCCACCAGGTTGGAGAAGATGCCACAACAATACATCAATATTAAACTCATGATCTGAGTCCTGGTGAGTGAGTCTACGTCAAGAAACACGTAAGAAAATCGTGTTTAGACCCCAGGTGGCAGGGACCCCATCAATTAATCCTGATGACAACGGCAGTGAAGTGTGCTGGCTTTCCAAACTGGATTCACATGAGCCACACCAAATGGACCCTAGATCCACCTGAAAGACCGAAAAGGCCACAGCCGGAAAATCAAAAACAAAGGTCAGTGGGTTGAAGTGTGTGAAGCTGATGAATCTAGAGTGACAGATTCTGACGAACCTACGGAGGGTGAACAGCCAAGAACAAGTCAAGTAAAGTGGACAAAAGATTCTAGGATCCCAAAGACTCATGGAAACAGAAGAAAGTGAGTTCACTGACGATCCAGAAGAAAGTGAACTTCCAGCTGAACCTGAAAAAGGTGAGACTGTCGTCAAACCAGGAGAGGGTGAGCTCACTGATGATTCAGAAGAAGATGAACTTCCATGCAAACCTGAATTAGGTGAAAATATATTAGAACCAGAAGACCGTGAGTTCACAGTTGAAAGGGAAGATATTGTAGGACCAGCAGAACCTGAAGAAGCTGAACATCCAGAAGAAAATCAGACAGTGGAAAGGGCAAACAAAAGAACTTGTTAACCAAATGTAGAGGATGAAAATGAGGTCAAAGCAAAGAAACCAAGGAAAGGTGATAACTGGCCAAGTGTAGTGAAAATGTTAAAATTCCCTCTTGTGAAGAGAAGATTAAGATAAAGACCAGAACAAAGTAATGAGATCACAAGCCAAACAGATCAAAAAGAGGAAGGGGAAGAATCGGTGCAAAAAACGAGAAGAGTAAGAACTCCAAGTAGAAAATACAGGACACCTGAGGGGACATACGTGATTTTGGAAGAATTGGAAAGTTCAGATCCAAGAGAAGGGAAAGGAAATTCAGACACTGAGCAGGTTGATGAAAGCAAACTAAGACCTCCTTAAAGAACTGCGACAAAATTAAGAAGAAACCCTGGCGGTTTAAAGACAATGAATATATTCAAAGCAGATCAAAGAAAAAGAAATAAAAGAAGGGGTAAAGTAGAAAGTCTTGAAGTGTAGGATTACACTACTATTTTTTTCCTTTTAAAATTAAGAAGTATAGATAGATTTTTATATAGAAAGAAAAATGGCTTAAGCAGAAATGACTGAACTTCCAAAACCTAGTTTAAATGTAGATGTATTAAAGTTTGCTTATGTAGTGTCTTGTTCTTAACATTTATGTGGATATTACTAACTGTTGTTATACCTATTCTGATGGTAACCGACAAAAGAAACGATACTAATGATATATCAAGTGAAAGGATGAATGATGTCACTAACGAAACTCCAAATACTAAAATAGAACCCTTCGATGGAAGCATTCTCCATCATGATATATCAATTCGTGATTTCTCGATAAATGTTTTCACCAAGTTACTCTAGGAGTAGGTGGAAACTATGAATGTAAGTGACTTATGAGTGTATGCAATTGCCTTCGTCTGTCTCAGAAGGAATAATTTATCACCACCTTCCATTAACCTATGGTGTGTCTTGTAGTATACTTACCAGCTTATTTTATGTAACGGGGAGACTGGAATACCATTACTCTTAGTATTTTCTGAAATTCCTGTCATTAAAGAACTGAATAAGGTATTTAGTGCTAAGAATGCACGATACATTGGTGAATTTTTCCATATTACTAAAATTTTAGACTTAGAGTACGCCTATAAGAACAATTTAACGTGCAGTTTACGGGTTGAAGAAAAGGTGTTTGTAAAAATGATAGAAAAGAGAAGGGAAAGTTTCCAAAAGAAAGCTGCTGAACAAAAGTCCAGAACACCACCATGGGACTTTAGGGAAGGAAATTCTGAGAAGGGCGGAGGATACTCTGCAATGTCTCTGGACTGGTCACAGAAAGGGAAGATTTGTCCATTTAGAACTAAGACTAATTACAATAATGACTTTATCGGTTCACATGAATGTGAGCACACCTCTAAATTACTGGAGGTTGGAGATTGAATGTTGAAACTGATCCTGTTTTTCTGGGGATTTGTTATGTGTGTGGCAGAAAGCATAATATAGCTTGCCTGCACATTGGTATGGAAGTTATTTTGCTATTGTCTTTCCGAAAGCGTACCATATGGACCAAAGCAAACACAAACTGAATGAAATAGAGCAAGGACTAACACGTAACAAAAGAGCAAGTTTCTCAGAAATAGTGGGTGATATTTTTGGTGCACTGATGCCCTCAGTTGGAGTTGTTCTGAACTCACAAAATTCGAAAGTTGTCCACAGTAGTTGATCGATTACCTACAGATACAGCTGGTGGGTTTTTAATGATGGACACAGAAATGGTTGCAATCAGATCAATGATTTTACTAAATTGACTTGCCCATGATGTATTATTGGCAAAAGAGGGTGGAGTCTGTGTAATGTTGAAAGTCCAACATTGCTGCACATATATTCCAGACAAAAGTAAAGGATTTGAGGGATATATAAAGAATATTACTAAATTACATACAGTTTTCCCAAAACCTCAGGAAAGAGATGGAGTCCAACTTCCAATTGAATTTTAATACAGTCTAGTTTGTATAAATGGTATAGGAGGCATTTATACAGGCGAGAGAGATTGGGTACCTATGTTGCTAAGACAGGCTTGAAGAAGAATCGATTGGGGGGCCTAGAAATCTAACTGCTGAGACTTGAAGAAGAATATGTATCCATGTGGGTAGGCTGTCTCATTCACCAAACAAAGTCGGTTCTTGAGACAACCAACCCTCGACACAAGCGTCTGGCTTGCTTCTCAATGCCATATTTATGAGTTTGGGTATAAGGCAGCAGTCTTGGGCCTTACCTGCATGAGGAGTAAGGGAAAAGATTCCCGGTCTATTGCCCATTGCCTTGGCCTTTTGTGTGATTCATTCGCAGACTGTATGAAGGATGTGAACTGAGAAACTTGGGCACAGAAGGTGGCAGACCTTCTGGTTCTTGCCATACTTAACAATGCAGCACGGGTAGAACTAGGGCTTCCTCTGACAGTGGATGAACTGCCAGAGGCATTGACAACGAAAAATATTTATAGGAAGCAGGGCCGCAAGGATCTTGCAGTGTATTTTATTTTTTAAGGATCTGGTGCCGTCCTTAATGTAACAACTATAGACTGCAATTACCGATGCTACAGTTGTGCTGTGATGCTTCTCTCTTTGAATTGCTCCAGAGCAGAAGCTGCCTTGTCCCTAAACATGACCAATGTATAGATGCACTTTTTTCAGTGGCATAATTCCTTACTCAGGGAGTGTGTCAAGGACACTGGTTACTTGAAGGTCATCATACCAATTTTATTCATGGCATGGTTGTTCTGTCTCGTCACCCACATTGAACAAATCTATTCCAAATAAGGAATTAAACATATGTGTTCTTCCTTGTGGAGGTTGTATGTCAAGAGGGGAAGTCTGCACTTGAACGGAAATACAATGTGGCCTTTGTAAGGGTCATAGCAGCGCTGAGTCTGAGATCACAATGTGCACCTGGTCATCCATCGTTGTTGGAGTCAGCATTCGCGTCAGAGGGGAGAGGAGTTGGCCTAACGGCTAGGGCGCTCGACCTCAGACCTGGGTAATGATGCTGAACATCCTGTAATTCTGGGCAAATCACTTACTCTCCCTGTGCCTAACATAGAATGAATGTGTGTCCTCATGTAACGTAACTGGTGCTATGTAAAGCGCTCTGATACCTGATTGGATTTGGGACAAGTTCGCGTTATATAAAACTCTGCAAAAAAAGCACACAAAAAAGAGCTCCAGGAACCGGCATTTCGCCAGAGGCCGAGTCAGTGCAGAAGCTGAGGAAGGCCTAGTGGCGGATTTGGAGGGTCCAACTGGCGTTTAGTGGGAACCATCAGCGGTACCCCAGATGGAGGGGGCTCTCGGCTCCTCGGGGCAAGTAGGCATGCCAGAGGGAGTTGGTAAATATCTGAATAGTCAGATATTTACACAGGAGTGCTGCCTGTATAGGCTCCGCATGTCATTTCCGGAGCGTAATAATGCTGGTGTATCCCCGTGCGGCTTCACCTATAGACGGCAAGGGGTACTGCTGAAAAACGTTTTCGGATTCTGTTTGATGCCTGGGAAATATTCGAAAGGTGAAGAATCTGCAGGTAGAAGTCTCTAGCAGAACAAATGTTTAACACTGTGACACTTAAAAAAATATATCAGCTGAATACTCAAGGATCTTAAGATACTGACAAATAGCTGAGTCGACGCACAGAAAATGGACATTGGGTTTGGTTTACATATAGTGCCATTTTAGACACTTGCTCCAAGCAACTGTGAGGATACAAAAGTGGATAGATTTTAATGAGTGTTCTGAAGGAACAGTCAAGACAACATCCGCATCATTTCCATGCTCTAGCACACACATTTAAAGGTACTTCATGAATAATAAATGCCCTGTGGCATGTTAAAGCTTCGTAAGGCACATGCCGTGTAGTGCAAAGATGCAAACTTGGAACTTCGTGAACTTCTGCTGTGGAATCAGCACTAGAAATACATGTCGTCCCATCCCAGTCAAAACACTGTATTCATGCTTGTCATGTAAATATCTAAAACCCAAATGCATATTACTTTTGTCTAGTGCTCTCCAAATAAATGTTTGAACCTTCATCGCATCCTGGCTTCTACAATTTGGTCTAAACAATGGACCACCATTTTCTGTTTGATATGCTAATGCTACAATACAAATGTTCTTTGGAAAGCACTACAATGCTCCTCGAAGATTCGACATATTAAATATCACATAAAGAGGGTTTACAGAGTCTCTTGTCCGAGCAAGTTCAGATTTTAAATATAGGAGAACTGGGCAAACAAAGGCTAGAGAACTACAATGACATTTTCTTATTTGGCAGCTAAAACTTAAAACAAATTTGTTTACATTATTTGGAATATTAGAACACAGAACAGTTAGAAAGTTTGCAACGTACATTAGCTGGATGGAAATCGAAAAAAGAGAATCAATAATATTTTCTTGATTTATAGCAAACCTATGCTGCATCCAGGTTCCTTTATTCCAAAACGTTAGTAGATTGACATTATCTTTTAAAAACGTCTTCACAAAGTTTTCAGCAATCAAGAAGTGAATGGTGCAAGCTAAGTACAAGGGAACTTGCTATAGCTTATATTGTAGATGAAAAGGCTATAAATTGGAAAGATATTAAATGGCTCCTGCCTTCATTACCCAATTCCGAAATCACAAAAGAGAAAACACATTGCTTATTATTGAAACTTTATTTTACAAAAAAGGGCAGAACGGATAGGTAGTTAAACAGACTTACAATTTTCTTTGATAAAAAAATGACATGAAACAAAAAAAATAAATACGTCATATATATACAGACAAGTTGTTCATGGTCTCTGCTTTTTGGGAGAGAGGGAGGATGCTTATTTCTTGGCATCCCTCCCATCCATTCACCCACCCACCCACATATAAGGAGATGAAAGGGAAACTGTTAACTTTTCTGTAGGCCCTATGCGTTTAGCCACTACAACAGGTTGGCTTCACATGAAGGAGCTGGAAGGGGCTGTCGAGTTGCACAGCTCAAGTTCACACCTGAATGAGAGAATGGGCTTGCCAATGGTGGTGTGGATTTTATTTATTCCTCTTACACGTTAAGTAATATGGTGCATGTTCTAATTCTGTGGGGCATGCTGTTGTGAGTAGTAACCAGAGCTCTGGCCTCAAACTAGAAATCGGCTGCACCGTTGAGCTAGATCTTGCTCAAGATTTTCAGCTATGATGACTGCAGTAGCAAGCTATGCACAACAGCACATTAAACCAACTCAATAGTCCAATGTCTTACTTGTGATACGGTCTTTCTACATTCAGGGTGCGTGGAAAAGGTAATACTAGCTTCCCTAATAACACATAGCTCAACAGATTTACGAACCCACTGCAGTACTAAGGTCAATAGTTTTCCAAGTGCTTCCTTATAAAGAGAAACCCCCGTAAGGAATCTCCTGGTTTGCCCCAGACTAGCACCACTCCCTTTCAATAACCAAATGACTGTTAATGGCTCTGTGCCCTTATTTAACCCACACAGCTCAGGTCTCACCCACAGCACCGGAAGGGTGTGCTCTGCTGCCACCAGATCTATGGAGGTCTGATGTAAAATAAATATTTGAGTTTATTAGTCGCCAAACAGAGCATCCTATTAATTAAAATAACCATCTATTAAAAGTAAAGCATTTAACTTCCCTAAATATATATTTTACGGCTTATCTTTAAAACAAGGCAGTACAATATTTCCGTGCCAGTATTTTGGTTAGTGCCCTGCTAGTGTCTCTTAATTTAACTTTCTATAGGCTGGTGTTTCAAAACAGCATATGCATGCGCATATTTTAAGCTGATGTCCCTGGATACCTGATATATTGCTATCTCCACATCTGAAAGCATAAGCAATTACAATTTGAAATATTAAAATAATCTTGGGGTTCCTTTCAGTCTGTTGCTCAAGGAATTAAGCCTCTTCCTGGTGAGGTTAAGGGACCATGGGTAACAAAAGTACTGACTAAGTGCTGCTACATAAGGCAATGAGCCCACCTTCATATGTTGAAACGAAAATATTTTTCTCACTGTATGGACTAGGCTGCAATGATTTCCAAAAGTTGGAGAAAGGTGGTGCCATCTTTAATTGGGTCTATACACTGTTGTTTCAACCAAACAAGGCACATCTGAAATCTTAGGTAGAGGACAGTTTAGAATAGGCAGAAAACAGTAGAACAATTGGCAATGAGACTAGAGTAAGCCGCCCGTATAATTTTAGCCGACAACACTGACCCAGAATTAGTGGAGGAAATGAAGGACCATCATGAAATATTGAGAACTGTTGACTGATTTGCTTGTGCTCAGCTAAACATAAGTCTCCTCGTTAAGTGCCATAGTTCTCCGATAAAACCCCAGAACCGTCAAATTACTTTCTGCTACAGGCTGCAATGTCTGTCAAATCTTTATCAGCTAAATAGGTTAAACAGTTACAGGCAGATTAAAAATATGAGTAGCTTGTTTCAGCCAGATCAAAATAATGAGAAAAGTGGTGCGGGTTACAAACTACCTACATGCGTTCCTACACCAGTACGTATTGGAAATATCCCATATAATCTCGTAATTCTAATAGCACTTAATGCTGCTTTCACAAAATTCATCATCTTCATTAAGGGTGTACTTTCATCCACAAGTTCTTTCCTCTTAACATTTGCACATTACCATCATTTCATGGTGGGCCAGAACGACAAAAAAAAAAAAAGTGAAATCAAGTCAACACTTAATTCCTGAAGATCGTTTTTGAAGAAGTTAATCAAAATACGGTCTCATTGCAAAGTTTGCCATTCATAACTGGCTCTTTTGGATTGTTAGTCTTATGATTGAATATTCAGTAGTAGAAGCTGCTGCATTTACTCATTAAGTTGTTTTAAACTTGCTGTTTTCTTGTTAAAGAAATTGCATGTGCTAAGGTTTAGATACAGGAAAACTGAACTCTCCAACACAAACAAGACATGTCAGTGGCCACTAGCCCATAGAAGAGAGGGCCCGAAGACAATCTGAATCAAGAGTCAATTAAACTGAAATCAGAGAAGATGTGCAGCCTCTGTTTTATAGATCATTTTTCAAAATAGATTTGGCTCTCTAATACGATAAAGTATGGGATTGCAGAAGGACATCAATACTCAGGATATTTAGTCACCAGTTACATCAAATCGTCCTTAATGCCTAAAACTAGCTCCAAGGGAAAAAAGGATACCTTCTGTCGCATTCAAATCTACCCTTATACTCTGAATTTATTCAGCATGTCTTTTTCAAAAATACCATTGTTTGAAAAACTAGGCTTCCAGATCTAGAATAGCTCTTGCCTGGCTTCTAAGCAACCCTGGTATAAACACATACCTGTTGAATAAGAGCTGCTACAGACTGAACTCCTTCATGATAGCAGCAAGACTAAGGTATGTCTTGGCTGAGTGTATGACAAGTTTCCCTTCTGGTGTTAACAGGGCAGATTTGGATTCTGTAAGGTCAGGGAGTTTTAAAGCCAGTGGTGTGGAACTGAAAACAAAACACAAACGTGACCAGACCATGGAAATCATTTCTAACCTCTGCTGGGTTTCTTGTGTTGAAGCTGTTTGAGGAAAACAGACTAAGAAAGACAAAGCAGGACATTTTCTTATGCAATCCCTTTTAAAGAATTCCACTGTAATGCGATTAACCTCACTAACCACTAAAGATGGATTAGACAGTGCAGCAAGCATAGTGGGACCCAGAGGATAGCCTCTGTCCTTTTTAGTTTACAATGAGAATGTAGTGAAGGGATTCTGATGGATCACATTAAACAATAATATATTGAGGCCTCACGGATTCCCCCTGAATGATCTTAAATGCATTATCCTTGAAGGAAACTAGTAGAAGAGCAGCCGATAAATTTTTTTTACATTGAACCGTTGCAGAAACTGGCAGCCGGGCCTACGAACAAATGCAGTCCTTGATATGAGACACTCTTTGCCAAACAAGAAAGGACATAGATTCTACTTTATTTGACCTTCTTAATGTGTTTGTGGCCTTCAACTACACTTGTTTACTGATAAGTTATGCTGCCAGAACTATAGGTCCTTCATTCTATTTAATCAGGCTTTGAGCTTTCCTTTCTGGTCATGTCACATTCTATGCTGGGTTTTCCTATCGCACTACTACTCTGGGGGAAATATTTATCTTTCCTACTTTAATATCACTGTTAGGCACTTTCATTACCTCCTGCTTTAACAGTGTACTGTTTATTTCATTCGAAAACATACAATGAAGCTATGAATGACATAGTAATATAAATGGTATAGGTTTGATAGCTGCATTAGCGAGATCCTTAGTCTACAGTTGAACAACCAGCTAAAAAAAAAACCGCTGAAAATCAGCTCACTTCTAAAAATGTATAGGCCTGTGGATCTTTTGCGACCACAAACACACAAATTAAATTAGTGGACAGAATGAGTCAATACCAATTGAAACTGTTCAAGTGCATCCTGCTCTTTGATCAATAATATTCCCTTGACAAACAATCCTGCCTTATGCTAGGGTATTGCTTGATTATTGCTTTGTTTTTCAGGCCCAATTAAGAAGTGACACTTGCATTGTCACTAATACACAAAGCCCACATAATTTCATACATGTGTTAGTTTCTCTGGAAGCCAATTAAAACTATTTGCTGCAAATTTCTCAAGATCGCTTGTGTGACTGCATATGGGAAGCAAAAACAAAGTGTCCGTTTTCCAGCCCACTTAAAATCTCACTTCCAATGGGCAAGTGCAGCTATGAACTATATCTGGCCTACCATACAGAATCACCGTCCAGTCCACTCAATCTCACCTCCAAAAGGCAAGTGCTGCTATGAACTATTTCTGACCTACTGTACACAGCTAATATCTAGATTGAGATAGCATACATCAACACAAACATAAGTTGGAAAAAAGTAGATGATGGACAGGGATGAATATCAGTGCAAACATAAAAGGGAAAAACAATGAAGACCCATGGCAGTGGCTTAAGTCTGACAAAAGAACATAGAAAACAAAACAGGGCCCACTTCACTAAGGTGATTTGAAAAACAGCAGAGCTAAGGCACAATATGGAGTGGAACGAATTGCGTGCAGATGACCATCACTTAGCAAAATTTGATTTATAGCTTGTGAAGCAGTATCTGGCTCTACATCAAGGTGGCACCAGTTCTCAATGATTTGGAGTATTACAGAGTTGGACATATGTGTATTACTGCTCTAGTAAAAGTGCAGGGAACTTTACTCCCCCTGGCACCATTAGATTCCCTGGCTCTAGTTGCTTGATGTGAAGTTTTCCATTGTAAAGCTTCAACCAGGTTTCATGGATCTGTAACATAGCAAAACTAATTGTATGTCTTTTGCAAATAATTATCCAAAACTATCTCTTACTGCTTCCAGAACTTAAATGTTACACAATACTTCATCTTGTCCCAGAAAGGGTAAAAATAAATCCATCCGAACCTAAATATCACCTAAATAAAATTCATTAAGAACTATGAACTGAAACGTTATTTTGGGAAAGGACTCCTAAGTCCCATGCCATGAGCAAATGGACTGTCCCAGACCACACAACCATGGAGGCCCTATTTTCTGCGCAACATGGCGGTGGAAGATTGATTATAGAAATGCAATCCTCAAACTACTCTTTAAAACCAGAGTTCTTACCGAAGTGTCCAACCTCAGCCAAGGGTAGCCTATCCCTTCTAAACTCTTGTGAAAGAAAAGGCACACCAAAATATCTGAGAAAATAAAAATGAAATATCAGATGGGCCATCTTAAAGCAGTGCACCAATGACTGAGTCACAAATGGACAGTTGATGCTCATTTATATCAGGTGCTGCAAGAATGGGATGGATAAAACTATATGGACAACTAGCAACCAGAGGAATATAACCTGTTATACTTATTTATGTTACCCTATAGACTGATCCACTTATTAGTGAAAGGAATGAAGGACTGTCATGAAATAGTTAGATCTGCCAAGAGATAGAAGGTGGAATGTTTACAATTCAAAATGTAATAAATAACTTAGAGATGAACGCACAACTCCTAATTAAGTGCAACGCATCACCTCTAAAATTGTAGAATTTTTCAGCATAACACGTTGTCAGCTGCACGGTCATGAAAGATAACCTCCAGGAAGTAAGGTACATCAATCATCAAAGATTGGGTAACCTGAAGTATTCAGGTTCTTGGTATATCTTAAACTATGCTCACACCACTTAAGGTAGGCCATGGGGTGACTCACATTTGCTATGGAACAAAGTGAAATAGTTGGCTTTATTGCCAGGCACAAAAGATTCAGCAGAAAGATCTTCTTGGTGGGTTCCTGGCAAAAGCTATCCACCCCATCAAAAATGTAGTAGGTCACACCAAGCAGCCACTTCAAGGTACAGACTCCAGAAGATATGAGGAGAAGAAAGGAGAGCAGGAAGAGTTTCCTAGGAAGATGGGAGGGGCAGGAAGGGCTACTAAGTTAGGAAGGCCACTCTGGATGTGGCTCAACTGCAAGGCAGCCATAAATTTAGCAAGCTTATGAAGTCGACTGAGGCACTAGATTTTATTCAAAACTCATTACATTCAGTAAGAGGGTGCAATCACTGGAAAGTGTTGCTTGTGGCCCCCACTACAATATCTGATCAGGAATCCGTGAACAATAGCTCATAGCACTAAGCATGAAATGGAAAGCTATTTTAATCTTATGACATCACTTAAAATAACTTGAACACGAAGGTAAATGTAGCACAAAGTTTATCCTCTCATCTACATGTTAACTTTCTTCATTGAAAACAGTCATGAAACCATCAAAAAATATCTCAAGACAGATTTTGTCTTGAGATTTTTTTTCTGCGAGAGGATCTTTCTTACTATACCGCTATCTTTTCAAATGGCGGCTACATCTACCATAGCACAAAAGGATGCCCTCTGTCAACACTAAACTTCACACTTGTCAATACCATCATGATAAAACATTACGCAACACAATACTTAACCGGATGACATGGCAATAGACACAGATTTTTCCATTTCTGAATACCATTTTGCAAAGAGTCATCTGCCAAATGAGGGTTGAGTCATATGGTATTAAAATTGAAACTTCCCCCTACTTTTCAATTCCTACATACTGCGATAAAGGATGGTAAATGGTCCTGTCAGGCCATACAGAGCCAAATGACTTTGCTGATAACATATGAGGTCTGCTTTGGAATCTCCACTCAGAGTTCACAAAACATCTATCAATCTCACAATGCTATATGCTATGCACCATGGGTACAGATTGGAGCTTTTGGATCTTGAACAGACTTGACTGCACAAGAGGAACATCAACACAGAGCACATGCTGCAGAAGATACTGCCAATTAAAAAGGAGGGCTGTTATCTGTGAGCAAAATAACCTTCCTGTTTCTAAAGATATTCAGTCCCTAGCACTGCCCCTTGGGTCCAGCCAAACATGTTTGCTGCCCAGAGGAAGGGGAGACCTGCAGCATGAGCATGTCCCAAATTTCTCAGACAAGGATAGGATTCATCTTGAATGGAGGAAAAAAACAAATTTCAACAGATAAGAAAAAATGGAAAAAACAAGACAAAGAAACAAATGCTATATAATCTTTCAGACGTTTTACTTTAACATTTAAAAAAATATTTTAAAAAAGATTTAAAAATTGATGTTTGCCCCGTTTCTAAGTATTTTTTTTTTTAACTTGGGTTCGACCTTCTATGCTCAAAACTAATACGCAATCTATATTTGCACCTCAGGGAACATGTTTTGACTCACCAGCATAAGACCTATCAGAGTTCCTAAGCTCCGATCCACTGCTTGACAGATGTTGTGTAAAGCGCAGCCCTACTCTAGTTTACTTGGGCATCACAATCTCTGAGATCAACGGGAAACTATTGCTAAGGCACTCACTGCAAGACTACCAAGTTTTTTCTCTGAAAAGGGTGGGTTCACTCTCCAAGAAAATCCTAAAGGTTGTTTCAGTCTTTTGAACTATTTCATGCAAGTTGTTTTTTTCACCACTCATTATCTTTCCTTTATATCTGGCGTATCCCCCTTCTGCACAAGGAGCAAGGTAGCTTCAATTCCACCTTAATTCCTTGCCAGATCTTTCTTCCATACCCCACCACATCAGACTGTGCAACCCTCCATCCCCTTTATCTCAGTGAGCAATTCTGCCCTTTTGAGCCTTTCCATTTTTCCACACTTCTTCCTGTTGAGATCTTCTCTTGTTTGCCATCTCCCTGAGGCTTTGTTACTCCTCCTTATTTTTATGTGGACATTCTAGCATTTGTCCTAATATTTGTAGGCTAACCCATTTCCCCTTTTAATCTGTGCACTCCAAAGAATCATTGGGCTTTACTTCTTGAAATTTCTCAGCAAGGAACCCGATTCTGACCCCAACTTCAATGTCTCCCCTCTCTGTGCTGTTATTTTTGGGCCATTTACTTTTACCTACTCTTTATATGGACTTTCCCTCTCCCATCATCTAAATTCCATTATAGGGATGTACAACTCATTTATTCTTTTAGAAAATAAAAATTTTAATGGATGTTCAGAATACATTAATCTCCTGCTGGGCCTACCGTGTTCCCACTTCCATAAACAGTGGCCTTTTTCATCAACCTATTGTCTTTAGATCTTACTGTCCCACCCTAACCCTTCGGTTGTACCCACATAAGAAGTTCACTATACAACAGTATATTAGAGATGGAATTCTTACAGACAACAAACCATTCTATCTGCAGCGCATAAACCTTATAAAGGTAGTTGGGGCTGGAGAAGAGAGGGCATGTGGGGAACAGTGCGACACTGCCTTAATTGGCTTCTCTTTAAGCAATAAATACAGAAGGAGATGGATCAGGTAGAGGGAGAAAGACAGAGCTGGAGGGCACGGATTTCCCTCCCTACGTGCAGGTCCATTCCATATTTCTCAATAATGTCTACCCTGAAAAGCCTCATAGGTTTACTTCCGATCCTCGTCCCACTTTCTTTGAATTCTGAAGGATGAAGCCTGGTGTGTCTTTCCATGTCCCGTTGAATATTGCAGCAAGTTCCAAATGGGCACCACGCTTACAGCTGCCATCACTTGCCTGTGATGTCAATAACATCATCATCATCTTTGCCTTCATCTTCGCTAGAACCCAACTCAGACACTTCACCAAGCTCTGTGTTGCCAGAACCCTGGGGTTGCAGAGAAGTGCCACTGGCTGGGAAACCCGCGTGAGGCAACATATAATCCGGATAGGCAGATGCCATGTTCCGGGGGAGATTGCTCGGCAGAACAGGATTTTGGAAGGGGCTAAACATTCTTGCATCAGGAAGGAGTGGCTGGGAAAAGGGAATAGAGTAATTGGGCAACATTCCTGCCAGTGTAGGGTTCAGCATAAATGGTGGGAGGCTGGCAGAGGCTGAGGTAGCAGCAGATGAGTTGGGGTTGCCGGCTGTCAGAAGAGGGTCTGTAGTCCCAGGAAATGCCAGTTGGGAGTCACCAAGCATGTGAGGCAGCTGGTAGTATGAGGAGCTAGAGCTGCCATACATCTGGTTTGCAAGTGGTGCAAATGGGTTGTTTATGTTATGGTTCAAAGAGACAGATGGCATTGCATAACCACTAGGCACAGAATACCCGTGGTCATAGGACTGATGTCTGCTCTGCTGCCTCCCGGCACGCTCCTCAGCTGAAGGTGACAGAGACTTTCTTTTTTTCCCTCGTAGGTCCAATGCCAAAAGGCTGTCGCTGGCACCGGAGTGGGAAGATGAAGAAATAGGTTGATTCATACATTGGATTGCAAGTCGATGAGAAGATGAATTGCTACTATTATTGGCCTGAATAGAGCTGACAGATGATCCATGGTGTGTTTCATGTGTGGTAGCTGCTTCTGCGTACTGCTGCAGCTCATTGAGGATCTGGGGGCTGTCCGGTGAGAGTGGCCGGGAGAGATCCTCTGTATTGTCGGCTGTGGGAGATGAAACACTGTGTCTACCATTGCTTGCAGATTCGACAGAAAGACCCTGGGAACCTGTGAGTAGGAGACACAAAGACAGTCACAATGAAGGAGGGGACAACGGAAACATTGTAAAACTTGTAGCTAGAAACTCTACAGACAAACACACACACGTACCTAAAAAAACGCTCTCTTGTTTGGGAAAAACATTTTTGCTGATAAGTGACAGTCTGTGGCAGAGTAATACTATTTTACAGTCCTAGGCATCTCTATAGACCGATATTTCATAGCGTGAATTGTACTACAAGTTGAATAAGATATTTCAAACAAGCCAAATTTGGTAGCAGAGCTTATATGGTTCAGGCTGCCCCAGCCTATAAGTCTTTATATGATTACATTTGGGCTGAAGTTAAAACCTATGGCTTTCACAGTGCAGTCCAGGTATGCCTTTGCTCACAGCTGGATGCATATTTTCTCATTCAAACTGAATTCTCAGTGCCAAAATGTAGTGCGTGCCAATTACACACTTGAAAAATGCCAAGCATAAACATTTGGGAGATTCCATCTTGTATCCTATATGCTCTCAATGCAAGATAATGTGACTTACACTGTAAGCATCTGTTCGTAGTGTCTAGTGCTGTAGATGAACATGCTCTGCATATTATTGCCATTAAGTGTTGGGCTTGGATGTGTGCAAGAAATCTTTCATTTACGAAGTCTTTAGAATTACAAGAAACAGTGACTCCTCTTTAGCTGGCAATGCTCATGGGCATCAACTCCATGTTAGATTGTTATCCGCACAGCACATGATAGTAGCATGGAATTGTGGGTTGTAGGAAAGTGTGCCTTTTTGACAGGGTCATCCACACTTTTAGCCTGATATTTTATGCAGTTTTGACAGTAGGTGCACTGGGTTTCTGCTAACCAGGTCCTCAGTGCCAGATCTCTTTCCCTAAACTGTACAATTGATCCCCCAATTGGCAAAACCTTTGGCACCCCTGTAAGTCCCTAGTAAATGGTACCCTAGGTACCTAGGGCAGGGGTACTAAAGAGAGTCCCTAAGGACTGCAATATTTATTGTGTCACCCTAAGGGGCCCACTCACCTGACTCATACAGACTGCCATTGCAGGCTGCGTGTCCTGGTACAGACAAAAGTGAAAACACGTCATGGCACACAGCTCTGTGTGTCATGCCTGCAGACACTGCATACAGTATATGTACGTTTCCCCTAAAACAGGCCTTACAGCCCTAAGGCAGGGTACACTATAGTACATAAGTGGACATAACGGCATGCGCACATACGCTATTGTGCTAGTCAGTTCAATTACTGCCAGTACAAGTGACCAGGTAAGCCATTTTAAGTACATGTAGTGGGCACTGGTAATAAAACAAGTTCCACAGCTACATGATGGCTTCACTGAAACCAAAGATGTTTGGCATCAAACATTTTGTATTAAGAAATGCACACTGATTCCAGTGATGGATTCATTAATGCAAGAGCCCAGAGGGCTCCTTAGAGGTGCCCCCTGAAAACCTACCAACTACTAGTGTGCTGGCTAACTGGTTCTGACCAGCCTGCAACCACATTTGAGTTTCTGACCCCAGGGGTGAGCGCCCATGCTCTCAGTAGTTCAGGAACAAAGCCTGTCCGGCAGAGGGTGTTTACACCCTCTCTAACATGATGACCTGTGAAGTAGCATTCCAAGGCAGGGAGCTTCAAAGAGCCCCCTGCCATTGGTTTGCGTATCTGGCTTTTCTCAGTTGTGAGGGGATGCCAATCCCCCCTGACCAGGGCCTGTTTGGCACAGGGCCAAGGGGGAGAATTAGTAGTCAGAGAGGCATGTCCACCCTCAGGCTAGTTCAACCCCTAAGGTGGGCTACCTGATGGGGATAAAAATGTAAAAGTCTGCCATCTTTGTGATGGTTATGCCCACTTCCCAAAGAATGTGGTCATAAGGGGCATAGTGACCCCAAGGTAAGTAACCCATTGGCTACTACCCTACACTCCTCTAACAACCATACATCTAGTATTTAGGGGAGTCCCTGGAACAAGGAAATCAGATCCTGCTGACCCGAAAGAAGAAGACAGACCCTGAAGAGTTGCAAAAGCAAGAACAAAAGACCAGCAACTGACTTGGCGTCAACCCTGCCGGCCTGCCTGCTGTCCTCGACAATTGCACCAAAGACAACTCATCCTGCAGCTGCCTGAGCCTCCAAAAGCCTGGGAGGACTTCCAGTATTCACCCAAGACACAGGAACTCCAGTGGCGTAGCTACTCTGCATCCTGCAAGCAACCAGAAGAGCTGCGAAGACTCCGGACCGCCAAACACCCGACACCGAAAAGCACCACTGCACCCTAGCCCAAGTTGAAGTGGGCTCAAGGTGTCAGTGTGGTCTCCAGACCCTCCAGAGCCTAAGCCCACCTTGAGTTTGCCAACTGTAGACTTCCCAACGTCGCCTGCAGCCTCTTTGTGCAGGCTCTGTATACCGCGAGTATCTTCGGTGAGAGAAACCAGGTGTCTCAGGACACCTCTGCACCCGGCTGCCCCAGCCTGAGGAGAAGAGGACAAAAGGTGTCCCTATGTCCCTGAGCATCGCGAGACCTCAGCCCCCTTGCTGATTCAGCAGGGCTGGCTCCCCAAGTCCAAACCTGCAGACTCTTTAACTGGAACGAAACCCATTAACTTCAACAAGGGACCCAACGCTGTATTGCACCTCTACTGCCGAGGTGACCTGTTGGTGTTGCCTTGGACCCTACTTCAGAAATTGCACTAAGTGTCGACTTTTTAAAACTGTAAATATTTCTAACTGGAAACAAACTTACCCGATAGTGATGATTTTGGTGCCTAAATACACAACCTTGGGATTGCTAGAGCAAGCCCCTGTCCACTTATAAGGGATACCTGGACTCTTTGCACAGTATACCTCTTGTTGGTATACTATATAAAGAGGCAGCTTCCTACATGAGTGCACATTAAATCATGCACATGTGTATTGCACAAACAGAATAATGACTTAAGGAGAAAAGAGATCTGTGATCAGAGCCAAACGTGCCCGGAGAGGAGGGTGGGTGCATGTGAATCTACATCACTACACGCTATTAACTGCTGCTTACAAGGTAAGTAACATTTTCCATTTCTTAGTATGTGTTGCTAGAGATACGCATGCTCTGCTGTGACTACAAAGCAGGACCCTCCATAAGTGGAGACTAGCATGTGGATGATTGTAATTGCATTTATATAGTGCTTACTACCCTAGACGAGGCATCAAAATGCTTTTCAGCGAGTAGCACGCTACTCTTGAATCCAAAAAGGATCAGTGGTGAATTAGTATAGGAAAATATGAAATTAATTTGAGCGGTGGGCACGTGCTTCTGTTAGCTGGATTGAAAAGGATAATGAAGAGGCAGAAAAGATAGAAAGTGTTTATTTGGAAATCACAGCAGTAAGAGAAGGGTTGGGTTGAGTAAAGGAGAGATGGAAAGGGGGAAGAGTCTCTAGAAGTGGATTTGAGAGAAAAATGAGGTATCGGATGAGTGTAGGAGGGATACATGAGGGAAGGTTATGGAAAGGCTTGTTTGGGAGATCTGAACAGTAAAAGAGGTTTGATAATGCAAGGAGCAGTAGAGGAGGGAAGAGTCTTCAAAGGATTATTTTGGGGATCATAGAAGTAGAATGGGGTTTGGGATGAGTCAGAGTGTAGGTAGATGATACATTGATAAGTATAGGGTGAGAAATAAGGTAGAGCATGTACCTGGAATACATTTCTTAGGACCGTCTGGCCAACCGATTCCTGTTGCCAGGCTAAAACATCCACATAATAGTGCTTAGTAAAAGTGTGGGGTTGGCCGACTTGCATATGTCAACTAGGGGAATGTTCACTAAGAAGGCCATAGCAGCAGCCTTCTTTCGGGCAGAGTGAACCCTAGGAGTAACAGGGAGAACTCTTGACTTTAAGAAAGAACAAGACTTAATACACTTAACTGCACATCTGTAAATCCCTGCTTTGAAAATAGCCTGCCCCTGGTGAGGCTTTGTAAAGGCTATGAACAATTGGTCAGCCATGCGAAAAAGTTTAGTTCTTTCTATGAAATAGCTTAGGATGTAGTAGAGGCTCCAAAGTGATCTCTTTCTCAAAGATGAACCTCCACTTCCATGACAAAGTCTTTGTCGGCTTTGGTGGAAACTTTGTAATGATTTTGTGTATTTGAGGATGTATGAACGGGCGTTTCTGTAAAACATCAAGCTCTTCCTGCAGGCATGGGAAGTCTTCGCAGCCTGCCGCCAAGAGAGCAGAGTGGTCTCTTGGAGCCAGCAGTGGTTTCCATGTCGAAGATATTTTTGGTGCTGATGCAGGTTTCTGAGTCAATGAAGGTTTTGGTGCTGATGCAAGTTTTGATGCCGGCGCTGAAGGCCCTTTTGACTTCACAGGCCTGATCAGAATCTTCTTCCTCAAAGGACGGTTGGTTCAATGCCTGAAGGAGAGAGCGTTTTTGGCTCAGAAGTCTTTGGTCAGTGCAGACTATGGCCCGAAGACAGTGGTGACCCGGCTCACTGTCTTTTAGGTATGGACTCAAAGCTCAGCCTCTATGGTGTTCATGTCCGGTCTATGGCTGTTGGGCTGGATCAAACTGAGTTTTGAAGGGCAAGGTACTCACTGTTGACAGCTTCGCCAATCGACGAGGCACTTGTGTCATGATGTTGTTCCTCGTCTGACTCGCAGGACAAGCCTTCCTCTGGGCTTGGAGATGACTGTAGGAGCTGTGCTCCTTAGATCTGGCTTCTTCTTTCTCCTCTGCCTCGACATGCTTCTTGAAGGCATCGGGGGTGCCTTCAGACTCCTGACTCTGCATCCTCCAAAGGGCACACCAACACTCATGGCGGAACCGAAGTGTCTTTTTGGACTAAAAGGTGAGGCAGACCTTGCACGTTGTATTGTCGTGGTCAGGGGAGAGACAGCGGTAGCAGACCTGATGTTGCTCGGTCCACGGAAATTTAGAGTAGCACTGAGAAAAGTATTCAAAGAGTGTCCTTTCCAGTACTGTTGACACATTTTTGCTAATGAAACTTATGGGACAAGGGGCACAAGCTCCGAAGAGGGCCTAAGGCCCCGAAGGTGAGTCATCGAAGAAGGTCAGTGTTCGCTACACTGCTTTGTCGAAGAAACAGAATGGTTGCTGTGTAGAATGTTTTCCGGTGCTACCGGAGTCAAATCACTAAATGGGCCAGAAGGAAAGTGCTATGGGCTCCAAACTCAAAGCCCTTTGGCACACATCCAAACCAGATGTCTGGAAAAAACTATCTAACAGGGTCAGTGCCCATGCACATAGCCAGCTAAGGGGGGAGTCACTATACTTGGTCACTCAAAACACTTCTTAGAAGAAAAACTATTTGCAAACGTCAGAACCCAACACAGGCAGGAAAATGCATAGCATGTGTATCTACAGTAACACATGCTACAAACTTAATCTTTCTAGTCAGGGCCAGACCTAAGATTTAAATCTTTGGAATAAGTATGCCGTGCTGACTGTCAAACTGTGCAAATCTGTGGTTTCTTGGATTCTGTGTTCAACTATGTTGTTTTGTTGAATACTCAACCTCCTAAAACATTCTCCCCTTTCCTTTCTATTTCGCTTGCATCTCTCCTTCTTTACCTATCTTTTTTAATCTGCTGGCCGTAACCCACTCTTTTCTTGTTCTCAGCATTTAACCTTGAGGGGGGCCTGTTCTTAGCCCACATGTGCCTCATTTCTTCCCCTGGCTGTCCCCCCCTTTTTTCCATTTCCTATCCCCATTTCTTCTGCTAAAAATCTGCCGTGTGATTGGGCACTGTTCTTATCTCAGCTTTGTCTCCTTTAGACCTCTTCTCATACTCCTTGCCTCCCACCATTCTCTTTTACATTGCCCTTTCGCTCCCAGAAGGACCCTATAGGTAATTAACAAACAAATTACTTACCTTTGGTAAAGCCTTTGGTGGTAGAAACTATCTAACCGCAGATTCCTCACGTTAGAATATTAATCTGGCATTGGATTGGTTCCGGAAACATTTTTAAGCAGTACCTTTGCATGCCGGCAAGTAGCTAAGACGACGTCTGCACTGGATGTGATGTGCACGGGCCCAAATAGGCACCAACCATACACATTTAAATTATTTGTTTTCATACTCTTCCCCACCCATAGATGAGGAACCAAAAACAATTGGCAGTGTGCAGATTCCTAGACAGACATTTTTAGATGACAAGGCCAGTTTGCTACACAGGCAGGCAGGCAGGGTTAGTGTGGAGCCTGCAGTCTGCGACTCTACTTGAAAAGGTAAGTAACTTGTTCTTCTGATAGAGACTTTTATTTGTAGATTCCTCACCTTAAAATAGACCCTAAAGCAATACACGCAAGGAGGGGGGCGGGGCAAAAAAAAAGTGTTTAAGGTGAGCAATTACAGAGTACAGCCGTGCAGCGGTTCAAACGGCGAAAAAATAAGCAATGTAAAACCAAATTCAGGTCCCATTGTGGCATAATAAAAGCAGAAGGGGGAAACAAATGCTGCAGCCCTTTCAAAAAACGCATTACAATGAGGGATTTGAAGAGTGAGGGATGATCTGGCAACAGCAAAAAATCTGAGAGAGCTGAAAGATACCCCTTAAGAGTGCCAAAAGCAAAACCATGCTGGGCCGGGAACACAAACAAAATAACCTCAGATAACTTGGCCTGCAGTGAGTCAATCTCCTTAGTAGAGCACCAGGTCACAAACTTGTCCCAACGGGCAGGCATATACATACTTGGATGAGGGATACCTGCCGGCCAAAATGTCATCCACAACCTCAGGAGGAAGGTTATTAGCACTCAGCTGCCACCACTCAATTTTCAAGCATGGAGGTGGGTCACCCTGCCCAGCTGCTGCAACAGTGCTCAGGAGTTCAGGATACCACACTCTCCGTGACCAATTTGAAGCCACTAAGATGACTTGAGCCTGGTCGGTACTGATCTTTAGAACGAAGGCAGGAGAGGTATTGACGGAAAGGTTTGCATGAGTCCCAGGCTCAATTTAAGCATATTAGGTCCCCAAGTGAATGCCGCCTTGGAAACTCGAATGCACATTAGTCCTTAAATTCAGGGCTTTTGGCGATGGCAAACATATCGCGCCAAGGTTCTCATCATTCACGGAACAGACGTTGTGCCACCCACATCTCAAGGAGCAGGGCCTCCTGGCACTGGGTTCACGAAACCGCCCTGTCCGGCTTGTTGCAGTAGCATTTGGTAGAGGTTTTGTCCGTAAACACCTGAACCAGTCTACCATTGATGGATGGCAGGAAGGCTTTCAATGCCAAGTAGGTGACTCAACTCTCTATCAGGATGATATGAAGTCCTCTGATGAACAAGTTAGTTAGCTTTGGTAAAAATATATCTGTAAGAGATATAGATTAGTTATAGATTCCTTACCTTTAGAATAGATACCCCAACAATACCAACCTCGGAGGTGGGTCTGCGAACCAAGTTCACACCAGAAACTCCTGGAGAACAGAACGGCCAAAGAAGCCGTCTCTCCAGACTTGGCTGTCCAGGCAGTAGTGTTTTGTGAACGTGTGCAGAGATGCTCACATAACCGCCAGACAGATGTCATTGAGGGGGACTTCCCCATCCCAAAGCAGTGGTAGCTGCCGTCGCCCTGGAGGAATGGGCGCGCAATCCCACTGGAGGCTCCTTCTTTGCCAAAGAGTAGCAAGCTTTAATGCACAAAACAACCCACTTAGAGATGGTCTGTTTGTGCACTGCCTTCCCTTTTTTGGGCGTCCACGTAGCCAACAAAGAGCTGGTCATCCACCCGGAATTGCTTAGTGCGATCCAAATAAAATGAAAGCACACGTTTTGGATCCAGACGGTGGAGCCTCTCTTGCGAAAAGAAGGTGGGCAAAGTGATGGTTTGACCAATGTGGAAAGAAGTAACCACTTTAAGTAAAAAAAGAGGGTTGAGTTCGAAGGACAACCTTGTCCGGATGAACCGCCAGAAAAGGTGGTTTGGAAGAAAGAGCCTGGAGCTCACTCACCCTGCGAACAGAAGTGATGGCAACCAGAAAGCCAGTCTTTAAAATGAGAAGTCTGAGAGGACAGTTATGTAGCGGCTCACAGGGAGCGCACATAAGATAAGTAAGAACCAAGTTCAAGTCCCACTGAGGCATTATGAAGGGAACAGGAGGAAAAAGATGAGTAATGCCCTTAAGGAAGCGATTTACAACAGGGGACTTGAAAAGAGAAGGCTGATCAGGAAGTCTTAGAAAGGCTGAAATGGCTGAGAGATAGCCCTTAAGAGAGCCCAGAGCAGAGCCCTGCTGGGCCAAAGAAAGGAGGAACAAGAGAACCTCAGAAAGAGGGGCAGAAAGGGGATCCACAGCCTTTGCTGCGCACCATGCCACAAATGTGTTCCATCTGCAGGCGTATACTGTCTTAGTGGAGGGACGCCTGGCTGCCAAGATAACATCACAGACTTCGGGAGGAAGGTCGAAGGCTGTCAACTGTCGCCGCTCAATCTCCACGCAAGGAGGTGGAGGCTGGACAGGTTCGGGTGGAGGACCGTCCCCTGCTGCTGCAACAGAAATTCCTCCCCAAGAGGCAGTCTGATCGGAGGATCGGGATACCAGACTCTTCGTGCCCTATACGGAGCCACAAGAATGACTTGGGCCCGGTCGCGCTTGATCTTCTTCAGCACTCTGGGCAGAAGTGGTATAGGCGGAAAGGTGTATAGAAGACCGCAACTCCACTCGTGACGAAAAGCGCCGCCAAGCGAGTGCCACCTTGGATATTCCACTGCGCAGAATTGCTGACATTGCGCGTTCTCTTCCGTAGCGAATAGATGTCACCAAGGCTCTTCTGTGAGAAAGTGCCATCTTTCTTGCATGGTACGCCCCCACTTTTTGCTGAATTGCTGATGTACTTTGAGTGTGCCCTGGGCTCCTGCCAATTAGGTGCCCAGGGCCTGTGTTCCTTCCCTAAAACTGCATTGAAGCCTAAACCCAATTGGCATGTCTGGCCACATGTCAGCCCCTGGTAAATGATACCATAGGTACCCAGGGCACTGTGACCAGAGAAGGCCCCTAAGGGCTGCAGCACTTATTGTGCCACCCTTAGAGGCCCTGTACCCTGACACACACACACACACACACACACACACACACACACACACACACACACACACACACACAGCCTTTGCAGGCTGAGTGTCTTGGTGCAGAACAAAACAGTCGACATGGCACACATCCCTGTGTGCCATGCCCACAAACACACTGCCCTGGCATACCTCAGTCACACCTCTAGCTGGGTGCACTAGGCAGTGGTGTGGGTACAGGTGCATGAGCCCTGTACCCCTAGAGTACCCAGGTCCATTCCTGGGCATTGTAAGTGCAGTGCTGCCATTAAGAGTATATGGTGCTGGGAGGTCGTCATCACGAACTCCACAGCACCATGATGGCTCCACTGAAGATTGAGGTATCCAGCCCGAACTGCCAAGCCATGTCTTCCCTGGACCGGAAATCCGTCCATCATCCCCTATGGTTTTGCTTTGTCCGCCCCAAGTTGGCAGGGTATGCCCAGACGTGGGTCCCTTACTCACTTTGCCACTGGATTCAAGCTAGCCTGGCTGATGGTTGATTAGCCAGAAACCGGTCCCAGGATGCTTGTTTCCGGTCCAGGGAAGACATGGCTTGGCAGTTCGGGCTGGACTGTTCCCATGAGGCACATGGTCAGACTGATTTGCATATGGCCATGTCTGAACTGGGGTGGCGGAGTGAGCTAAAGAATGATGATGGATTAAACCCAGATCAGTTGACTGGGGTGATGCTTGCAATGTTCAACACTCCGTCCATCATCCCCTTTGGTTTTGAAAAAGACCTTGCTGCACCTCCGAATGAAGACGCCATTTGCGATCTATCATGCACCAGCAACTGAGTTCGTCCGCCCCGGCGTTCAGTGAACCTGCCAGGTGTTGAACCACCAGGGTTATGCCCTGATGTTCCAGCCATGTCCCGAGATAGAGAGCCTCTTGACATAGGGTCCACGTCCCCACCCCACCCTGTTTATTGCAGTACCACATGGTGGTAGTATTGTCCGTGAACACCTGCACTACTCTTCCCCGGACAGAGGGAAGGAATGCTTTTAGCGCAAGACAGATCGCTCGGAGCTCCAGAAGGTTGATGTGGAGCCCGGACTCGGCCGGAGATCAGAGGCCTCTGATCTCTGCCTCTCCCATGTTGCCGCCCCACCCCAGAAGTGATGCATCTGTCACCACTGTGAACTACGGTTGGGGAAGGGAGAGGGATCTGCCGTTGACCCAATCCTGGTTCGTTAGCCACCACTGCAATTGTCATGCAGTGCCCTCCGAGATCTGAACGCAATCTTACAGATTCCCCTGATATTGTGCCCACTGGAACTTCAGGTCCCACTGCAGAGCCTGCATATGCCACCTGGCATGATCTACCAGCAGGATGCAGGAGGTCATGTGGCCTAGCAGCCTCAGGGTCATTCTGACCCAAACCCGGGATAGAGACTTTAAGATCGAAATCATAGCCCGATTATCCTGGACTCGCTGCTCGCGAGGGTAAGCCCAAACTGCGTTGTGTCCAGAACCATTCCGATGAAAAGGATCTTCTGAGATCGAAGTAGGTGTGACTTCGGCACGTTTATAGTGACCCCCCCAGCGAGTGCAGGAGGTCAGCTGTAGTCTGGAGGTGGGAGACAACTGCCTGGGGCGAGCACGCCTTCAACAGCCAATCATCGAGATAGGGGAAGACTGGAACCCCTGGTCGGCACAGATGAGCTGCGACCACTGCCATCACTTTCGTAAACAACCGAGGAGCGCTGGTAAGGCCAAAGGGGAGCACGGTAAACTGAAAGTGCTCGTGGCCTACTGTGAACCGCAGGTAACGCCGGTGGGCTGGCAGGACAAGGATGTGAAAGTAAGCGTCCTGCAAGTCCAACGCTACCATTCAGTCTCCAGGGTTGAGGGCAGACAGGACCTGAGCTAGTGTCAACATTTTGAACTTCTTCCGGAGGAAGCAGCTGACGTTCTTGAGATCCAAGATAGGACTCGCAGGCCTTTGTCCTTCTTTCGCACCAGAAAGTAGTGGGAATAACAACCACAACCTACTTCTGGCGTAGGAACTCGCTCGATAGCTCTCTTGGCCAAGAGAGCCGTAACTTCCTGTTGGAGAAGGGCTAAATGATCCTCCGATATGCGATGGTACTGAGTGTAGTCTCGAAGGGGAGGGAGTAGCCCCTTCGGACTATCTGCAAAACCAACCTGTCCGACGTGATGGTGCGCCAGTGGGGGAGATAATGGTGAATCCTGCTGCCCAATGGCGATTGGTGGCCCTGAAAGGTCGGACTAGGAGGGTTTGGAGGCTGCTGCAGAAGGGGTGCCGGTGGACTGGCCCGCTCGCTGGCCCCCAGACCCACGACGGTGGGTCCCTCATTCCCGGTCGCGCAGGGGCTGGACAGCTTGCGGTCCTGGGTGGAACGTGGCGGGGCACCCCATCCGTAGCCTCTAACGAAGCGAAAAGCAGACTGCGCAGGGCGGACGGAGAGGCCAAAGGACTTGGCCATAGCCCAGGAGTCCTTGAAGCGCTCTAGCGCGTTGTCTGCTTTGTCGCCGAACAGGCGACGGCCATCAAAAGGCATGTCCAGCAAGGTAGCCTAGACGTCCCCGGAAAAAACAGTTGACCTCAGCCAGGCGCAGCATCGAAGGGCTACCGACGTTGAAATTGTCCAGCCTAGCGAGTCGGCGGTGTCCAGTCCACATCTTATGGTAAACGAGCATGCGTCTCTCGCCTCGGCGACTTCACAGGAGAGCACGGCCCGGGCCTCCTTCGAGCACTGTTGCAGCACCTGCGCTACCGTATCCCACACAGAGTGGGTTTAACGGCCCAAGAGACATGCGGTGTTTACCGCGGCAGTCCCAAGCTGGAGGAAGAAAACATCTTCCCAAGATGGTCCAGCTTTTTGGATTCTCTATCAGGTGGTGCGTTAGGGAATGCGCCATTGGATTTAGAAGTTTGGACCACCAAGCTCTCAGGGATAGGGTGTTGGGAGAGGAAAAAGGAGTCGCCCGGAGCCGGGCAGTGGCGTCGGGCAATCATCCTATCCACAGGAGCCCCTGTGTTGGGCCTGGACCAGGTGCCCAAAAGGATGTCAGTAAGGGCTTCATTGAAAGGCACCAGGGGCTCCTAAGAGGCCACTGTCAGTTGTAGCACCTCCATGAGGAGATTCGTCCTGGCCGCCACCGTAGATAGCTCGAGGTTGAGGGCATCAGCCGCCCTACGCAACACTAGTGCGTATGAAGCACCCTCCTCCATAGCCACGGTACGAGGAGACCCAAACTCCTCTCTCCAGTCCGGTTCATCCAACTGGTCAGCCAAAGGGTCTACAGACCCCTCTCAGTCCTCCTCACCCTCCTCTAGTTGCAAATCTGGCCTGTAGGGAACACCAGGGTCGAACAGAGGTACAAACGTACAGCTCGGTGCCGGATCCAGCATCGGTCGACGTCGGTCTGGCTCCGTGTCTAAGTCAGGGTGGAGGCCGGGGTTGACGCCGGCTGAGGACCCACCAGGCGTCAGGAGCGGATATGGTGCAGGTGGAATTGGCGCTGGGGGAAGTGTTACAAGGTCGACCAGCGCTGATCCGGATCCAGGGCTAGATCCAAGCCCTGTGGTGCAGGGCCGGAGCCGCCGGGGTCGAAGACCCAGGGCCTCCAGCCAAGTCAGCGGAGTCGGGCTGCCCAAAGATGGCATGCATCGCTTTGTAGAAACTCCAAAGCTGGGCAGGAGTCGCTCCGGCTCCCGGAAAGGGAGGGAAAAGTATGCTTCTTCGACTTCTTCTTGTGCTTCGACTTACCTGAGGAGCGAGAAGACTTCGATGACAAGTGGTGGTGACTCCGCGACGGGTCCCTCGACCTACCACGTGACCAGGACTTCGAACGGCGCGGAGCATCGAGAAGCTTTTGATACCGCTGCAGCAAAGACTTTGGATTCATGGTACAGCAGTCAGAGCACGACTAGGGATCAAGGTCGCGCTCCAGACCCCACAGGCACGCGTGTTGGGGGTCCGTAACCAACATCAGCTTGCAACAGGTGTCGCAAGCCTTGAAGCTGGGCTGAGGACGACTGGACATCCCTGCGTGCACCAGGAGTCTGTAGACTCAAAAAACGGTGTCAACAAACGTCGCAAAAAAGTCAGTCAAAAAGTGACTGGAGGTACCGCTCTCTCCGGATCTGCGCAGGCTGGTGTGGAAAAAGAAAGAACTGCCGTCAGCATGCGAGGGCGGCGTCTAAGTAGCTACTGTGACGTCATCCTGGCGAACACGACGCCAATGGCGAACGTGGAGCCGACCAATGCCACATTTCGATGCACAGGGGTACTGCTGACGAAAAAATTCAGGGTCCAGTCCGACGCCTGGGGGTAATTCTAAAGGTAAGGAATCTATAACTAACTGTCTCTTTCAGATCTCTACCTCACTCAGATGGCCACTGTAACCAAGAAAAGATGCATCGGTCACCACCATCAGTTCTGGGTGGGGAAGGGAGAGGGGTGTGCCACATACCCAATCACGATCCAATATCTATCACTGCAGATCTCTTGCAGTTTTCTTCGAAATCTGGACTTAGTCTGAGAAAACCCCTTTGTGCTGGGCTGTCTGATGCAGTGCCCGCATATCCCACTGGGCAAGTTTGACCAGTGGGATACAAGAGGCCATCAGGCCCAGCAGCCTCAGGATCAGACTAACTGAAATCCAGGACAGAGGTTGAAACATCAGCATCATAGCCCGAAAGTCCTGGACTCCCGCTCTGGTAGACAGGCACGAAACCACACCTTTACCAGAATGGCTCATATGGGAGGACCTGCAAAAGTGTGACTTTGGCACATTTATCATGTCCAGAAGTTCACAATAGTCTGGAGGTGGGAGACAACCTGGGGCGACCTCGCCTTCAACAGCCAGCCGTTGAGGTAGATAAAGACTGGAACTCCTGACCTCCAAAGGTGAGCAGCAAACATCGCCATCACTTTCGTGAACACCAGAGGGGTGCTGGTGTGTCCAAAGGAGACCACAGCAAACTTGAAATGCACCTGGTCCATCGTAAATCGCAGATGGTGGGCCTGCAGGATGGATTTGTGAAAATACGAGTCCTGCAGGTCCAACGCTACCATCCAGTCTCAAGGGAAGACGAGACCTGCGCGAGAGTGAGTATTTTGAGTCTGTTGTTCCCCAAGAAGGCAGTGAGAGGGCGAAGATCTAGAATAGGACATAGTCCTCCATCTATTGTCAGCACCAATAAGTAGCGGGATTAACAACCACGACTTACTTCTGGCTTTGGCACCATATCAAATGGCTCCTTTGGCCAAAAGAGTCTGCACTTCTTGTCGCAATAAGGACAGATGGTCTTCCGTCAGCTGTTCCACAGACGGTGGCAAAGATGGCGGTGTTTCAACAATGAGAGAGCGTAACCCCACCGGACGATCTGTAATACCCTCTTGTTCATGGTAATATTTTTATATAAACAAATTGGTCTAAGTTCAGTCTTTGAGTGTGTGACATCATTTCTTGCCTGAGTGTGTACAATAAATGATTAGCACTATCCTCTGGTAAAGCCTTTCTGCTCGCCCACACTACCACCAATAAAGAGTAAGGTATTATCTACTTTTTTACGTCTGCCTACCTTAGGGGTTTCACTGGACTCAATGCACTCTATACCTTACTTTGGTATAGTATATACAGAGCCAGCTTCCTACACCAGGTTTGGATGATCTTTTATAAATGTACAAAAAGTGGCTTGTTTTCCTTTCATTGAAGGGAGTACACCAAAAAAGTTTGGACTTTTTAAAAATTTGCCTCAGCGGTTTCTTGCACCCACACAGATCTAAGAAGCAATTACATTCAAAAGTTTAGATTCTGTTTCTGGGAATTTTGGTGGAACAACAATATTTTTATCTGCCAGCAAAACAGGAATATGCGCTGCATCTTACTGATACATGTGTCTATAGAAAAGAATTAGCGGGAGGAATATTAGGACCTACACAGGCTCTCCTAACCATGTCCATCAGATGGATGGCAGAACTGGTTCACAAAATGTGATGGGATTGGGAGAGTGGGTTAACAGATAATTATTTGGTGATGTTGATATGTTCTGTGTTGTAGAACTAACTAGTTGAGTTCTTTTTTCAGCTGGGATGGACTATTTGTGCTGATTCAGCTGGGTTTGAAGTCTATTCTGTCACTTTGCTCAATTGCTCAGAGAGAACGGCAATGTTCTCGGTCTGAGCCATTATTGGCCTCAATTGGTGTATGTGGAGCTAAAGGCGAGGGCTCACCATTGTGTATACCTGAGACCGACCCCTAACCACAGTTGCCTGCCAACAGCACCAACAGTTGTGGCCCATGGCTCTGTTCGCTCACACTTGCAATTTGGAAATCCTAATGTCTTCCTTGGTGTGCGTGTCTTCCATCTTTACTAGTTTCCTTCATCTGTGTCAAACACGTAGTACACTTCTTTTATTCTGCTCGGCTATATTATTAAAAAAATATCCATGTTGGAAAAAAGGAGTAAATATTTAGGACTTTCCTTAATATTGTATTTTTGCAAGTCAGAGATATGAAAAAGTACAATAAAAACTGTTAAGATTGAAAGAACGGTATAAAGAAAAGGCATTAGGGAGTAATCAGGAACTCCCTTTAGACCCCCACACATAAGCTAAATTTCTGCTTGGACCCAATATATGCTGTAACTACTCTTTTTACAATAGGTCATTAGGTAAAAGTAATCCGAGTGATAGTCTGAACTGACATAAATACCTATATATGCAAGTACTGGCACACCAGCTTATGACAAATGGATTTCATGATACTAGCGCCAGGTCGATAAGCTGAAGCGGGGTTATTAATAACTTCAGTCACTGGAAAAAATATTGAGGTGGTGGAGCACAAATTGTATACCATCATAAATAACTACACCTGCAAGATGCCATAGTACTTCAGTACAACAATAAACAGGCAACATGGCTTATTAAGTTATCTGCTTGTAACCTAAAGCTCAAGTGACAAATTGCTAATTCAGAATAAAACAAGCACTACATACCAGAAGCTGACATTCGCCGTGCCTCATTCGCCTTATGCTGTTTCCCACTGGTGCGGATAGCAAAAATTCTTCCATCATTGGTCCGAATGTAGGTTCCTGAAAAGTGAATATAAAACAGTTTAAAGACAGAATCTTTAGACATCTTCATGCAAAATACACATTTCTACATTTTAGAGTTTTGGGGATAGGCACTGGTCCCGAATGAAAGATGAAAGAGACTTCCCAACAACCTTCACACAGGGTCAAAGGGATGGTTTTAAAAATCAGGGGTGTCGGGGTTGTTGTATTGTACTGTCGCAGTAGATGTTCCTGAAGTCATGTATAACTATTTCATTAACAATGTTAAAGAGTATTAGTGCAGATGGAGGCTAACCTTTGTATAGGCCAAGTGATTTTGTGATGCCTAATGTTTCTAATAAAAATACTTTAAAAAAAAAATTTTAAAAAAATCAGGGGAAGGTGGGGTTGGAGAGAGGTGAAGACTACTAAAACAAGAAAATAATTTGGTAGAAGAGAATGGATTTACACTGTTCAAGTGTTGAATCTGCATATATTGATGCTGCATGGACCCATAAGGATTCTACCTTGATTATCTGTCCTTTCTCTAAAACAATATAATCCATTGGAGCAATTTCAGAGTCCATCTAACCAGATCCCACATCAAACTTCACATTGATCTGACATAGGTCCAACCGCGGTTCCCTAAAAGTGACAAAGTGCTTTGTTTTTTTGTAGCAGGTCACCCCCCCCCCCCCCCCCACACACACACACACACACACACACACACACAGCTTCTCTCAAGACATAAGTGGAAAAAAGTGATAAAAGTCCGGTAAAAATAAATCAAGTAACAAAGACTCACAGAATACAGGCAAAGAACTGAAGAAAAGGCTTGGGTCAAGGGAACCTCTTTACTAGTAGCAGGAATAAGTACGAAAGAATTCCAGAGAAGAAAACATGCTCGTGGTCTTCCTTGGAAGGTTAAGCGCTTGTTTTTCGTTGACTGATAATTATGGGATTTATGCGAGGAACTTTGGTTGCTGCTTGCAGGGGACTCCAGGTCCCAGAAGTCACCGCTGCCTGAGGGAGGAGCTGCTCTGCCACTCGCGCTGTAAAGCGTGCAACGCCACCCGCGACGCGGGACGGGAGGAACTTTGGTTGCTGCTTGCAGGGGACTCCAGGTCCCAGAAGTCACCGCTGCCTGAGGAAGGAGCTGCTCTGCCACTCACCCTGAAAAGCGTGCAACGCCACGCGGGACACGCGCGGGCGAAGTCCGGGCCAAGGGCGGGCCCGTCCTAGCCCGTCATTGCCAGGAAAAGGCAGGGCAGGGCCTGAGCTTTTTCGACTTTCCTCCCATAACACCTTTATTACAAAAACTTCAGCAGCTATCTCAAGGTACTGTGATGACTGTAGGATGAAGGCTGCTTAATTTATTGTAAACGTTTTGTTTAAATTGTTCTTATTCGGGGTGTTACTAAATAGACCACTTCATGTGTTTTTTATTTTTCTTTTCTTTGAATCTTTTGCGAAATTTTAATTACTAGAAGTCAGCCTAAACTTGTTTTTTTATATAAAAAACACTTGTACTTTTGTTTTAGTTTATTTTATCTTTATCTTTTGTTTCTTGTTGGTGTTTAGGGCGGCCGACTATCAGGTTGGGAATGGGTAAAAGGAAAGCTATGGAGAGTACAGGGGGGGCTACGGGCCCAGTTAGTGGGGTGGGTAAGGGGAAAAAGGCAAGGAAAACAGTAAAGAATGTATCTGCCGCCAATAATTGTGTAATGAATAGAATTGATAATTTAATTACGGAATGTGAAGGGCTATTAGGCGTTGAGCTCCCCTTCGATATTGTTGATAAGGGTTCCACCCCCCTATGTTCAACCACTGTCCCCCAGATGTTTCAAAAATCTTTAAAAAAAGGAGCAGACATTGGCTGCGTGTCTTCAATGTTGGGTGGTGGGCCAGCTCTGCCCGACACTTCTCCCCCATTGTCCTTACCTTCCACTGACGATATTGTGGGAGACCTTGAGCCCTCCATTATCTGTACGAATCGTTATGACGTCCTGGCTGGGGAATTGGTACTACACAAATTATCCCCTCTAGTAATAAGAGTTTAAGTGTGGTAGTTCCTGCTAGCCCTCCTTCAACACAGACCCTTATTCAGATGGTTACTTCTTTAAAGGAGGAGGTTTGATCACTGAAAGGGATGATTGAGGAACTTATGGGCACTGTCAGGTTGTTAGCTAATAATGGTATCTTACATACGCCTGTAGATTCTCGATCTTGTAATCTAAAAGAACCATCTAAAGTAGGTGATTCCACAACTTGCGAACAACAACACGCACCTATAACTCAACCCAAACGAACCATTAAGGTCTCAACCCCAATCCGGATCGCCCCCTCTGTAGCTCAGCCTTGTAGCATTTTGCCAAAACAATCTTATTCCCAGGTGGCCAAAAAACATGATAGGCCTACAAGATTAACATGAGACCCATTAATGGGAATTAATGCCTCATCCGAACAAAACAAACAATTCACCCACCCCCCACTTCAGCCACATACGGTTTTTCTAGTCAATGTCCCTAAGATTGTTTTTAGTAGTGGCTTTGAGAAAGCTGAATCCTTGAAAAATAAATCTATTCATTGGTTGCGGTATGTTAGGGGTTGCCGCTCACTGATCAGGGAAGATATTATCAGGGCACGGAGATGCACGTCCAATAATAATTCTATGGATAGCATCGAATTAACCCGGATTAATTCTGATCTGGCGGAAAATCTTTTGGCACTAGAGTATAGGACTTGTGCCCCGGACTCTACATCCATTCAGATCAGGCGTTTTCAAACAATTACTGCAGCAAGGGCCCATGACAATGTGTTATCTTTGCCCAAACGTAGTGGGTCCTCACTTGAGGCGGTTGATTGACTACGGCAGGACTCACATGTAAGTCAGGTTCTAGAACTTTCCCCAAATTCCAATATCCTAAGTCCCCCTATTACTACTCAATTATACCCTGTCCCTAAATAGGGTAACAGCTAATAGAAACAGTAGTTCTCCGGTTTGTAGTACGAAGAACATATAATAGGGTGTCTTGCCCCTCACTAATCGATTATATACTAATCGATGTTAGATTTTGGAGATTTATAACAGATATGGAAGTGGTTCCTTCTATCGATAGTGACCATAATATACTAAGTCTGACAATGGATTCGCCCTGGGGTCCTTATATTCCTACAATTCAGGGGACAGGCCCTCTTATGAGAACAAAAGACTTGGTCCCCTCAAACTGCAGTAGGTTTCTCAAATGGCCACGAGTGGCGGCTCAAGAGTCTCGAATGGCTGAGATTAAGCGTATACTCAGCGAAAGTACATCTAAATTGCGTGAGGCCCAGAGTGAAGAAGATAGTCTGTCTAGGATCCCAGTTATATGGAAGCATGAGGACTCAGTTGGGGTCTCTATTTATTATAAAGAATCGCGCTGGCAACCAAGTCATATGTCGCAAAAACTGCCGGACGTGGTTCAATGCGGATTGCAGACAGAAGAAAAAGGCCTTGATCTTAGCGATAAAAAACAGATATTGTCCCTTAGTTAGGGAAGCTAGAAAGGATTATAAAAATGCTGTTACTCAAGCTAAGCATGAATGGGATGAGACACACTGGCAGAATCTAAAGGATGCAAGTGTCGCCTGGGATCCCAATCTCTTTTGGGATGCGGTTAGGCAATAAAGATCCTGATCTAATCCCTAACCATATCGCAAATCAGGATTGGTTTAACCACTTTGGGAAACTTTACTCGGGGCCCAGCTTAACCCCTCAAGATGGGTGTGTCGGTCAAACAAGTAGTTACCCCATTCAGGATGTCATTGCTCCCTTTAATACAAAGGAAATAGAGGCAGCCATTAAGAAAATTGTTCCAGCAAAAGCCGCAGGCCCGGATAGCGTCCCGGGCGACCATTTCCTTGCAGATCCCCTTAATTGGGCAATTTACATTAAGGTTCTAATCAACACGATTGTAGAGGGTAGTGCAGTACCTGACTCATGGAAAGGTGCAGAGGTGGTACCTATCTTTAAAAAAGGTGCCAGGGAGAACCCTGCCAACTACCGTCTAATTAGCTTGATTGATGCTATGCAGAAAGTAGTTGGTAGGGTGTTGCTTCAGAGAATCCACCATTGGGTGGATGATAAGGATGTTCTTTCCCAGTGTCAAGCGGGTTTTAGGGCATGCACAGGTACAGTGGATCAAGCATTTAGACTGCTGCTAATCTATTGGAAGGTTGTACTAATTTGCAAGGGCAGTCTTAATTTGGCCTTTATTGACATGAAGACTGCCTTTAAACTAGTGCCCCGCGATCGGCTGTGGCAACTACTAGGCGAAATGGGGAATGATCCTTACTTGCAATTATGCCCAAGTAAGGTGGGGATCTCAGGCACAGAAGACAGATAGGATCCCTGTAAATAGAGGAGTCCGCCAGGGTTGTGTAATGGCGCCCACCCTATTCTCTTTATTTATTAATAGGGTGGTCAGCTTCTTACAAGAATTTCCATTGGATGCCCCGTCTCTGGCAGGAGACAAGGTTCCTACCCTGCTCTTTGCGGAGGATACTCTCCTCCTGTCTAAAACTCCGACTGGGCTCCAGAAGCTCTTAGATAGGTTCCATCTGTTCTGTGAATCCAGGGGGTTGGTTGTTAATACCACCAAAACTAAGCTTATGATGTTTAATCCCTACAAGCCACATAAAGCTAATTTTATACTAGACGACACACGCTTAGAGCGAGTCCTAACGTTTGATTACCTGGGGATTCGGCTTGCTGAGAAAATGCATTGGAGGCACCATATTGACAAAATGCTTTTGAGCCATAAACGTGTGGTAGGAACACTACTTAAAGAACATCGCTCCTCGCAGAGCAGACCTGTGGCTCCTGCCCTCATGGTTTATGCAGCTAAAGCGGTTAGCTCAGCTCTCTATGGTGCCGAATTATGGGGTTTCAACAATGTCGATGGAATTAGCAGATCCGAACATAATTTTTTTTAGAGATCTAGTGATGCTTCCCAGCAAGGTACCCTTAAAACCCCTGATGGGTGATCTGGGTAGGCGCTCTTTTAAAGATATTGCTAGGCTGCGGCCCCTGTTATTTTGGGCCCGCCTGTGTCGTACCCCAGAGCTTGGTAGTTCTGCCTCTGCGCTTACAGAAGTGATGGCTATGGAGGGCAATCAAAAGATTAGTTGGTTATCTAATCTTAAAAAATTAGTTTTGGCACTTGGCTTGAAGGACTCGTGGGAAAATCAAATCCCACCCAGTAAGGTCGATCTAAAAAAGCACTAATGGGCTTGGGTGGACACACAAGAGCATTGCAACTCAAGACTAGGAAGACTCACAGATTAATTTTATTTACATAAGCAGCGTATATTTTTAGAACCCTATTTAGATTTTATTCAGACACCATGTGACAGGGCACTTTACATCCAGTTCAGGATAGGCACACTCCTGATACGAGAAATAACTGTAAAATGGGGTGTCCCGCATCAGACAACAGTGGATTGCCCGTGCTGCAAGGCTCCAGCTGAAACCTTGGCCCATTTTATGTTTGCTTGCCCCGCTTATAAGAAGGCAAGAACAAGATGGCTAAAACCTATCTGTAGTTCATTGAGCACTCGCGAACACAGGGTCGCCTTGCGAATACTGAAAACAGACCTTCTTGGCCGTGCCTGGATAGTAAGGCATAAAATACTACGCGCCACAACCTAGACGGATTATTGCACTTATCGCGCATTTTCTGTTGCACTTCCATTTATATATTCGCTCTATAAATTGAAAACAAGTTGAAACTGAACTAACTTATGATCATACAAAACCTTTTATCTGAAATTGCCCACTGTTATCTTAGTATGGAAATTTTTAATTGCTGTTTTTATGGATTGTATATTTTTAGACCATGTTTTATCTGATAATTCGTACTTTTATGATGTTTGTTTTTATGTTATTGCTTTTAAGATACTTGTTATCGAATAAAGCTACTTTTGCTTGCTTACTCAAAGACAACCCTAGACACATAAGAGGCTGTACCTTGTCTATACTGATCTCAGAAAGTCTACCAATAGAATATGACCTAGCCTGAACCTCAAGAGGACCCTAGCCTATAGTGGATATATGGGAGCTTTGGAGGCAATGCTGGGTGGACATTGGACCTGGGCACCTCGGAGTGGACTCAAACGTTTAAGTCCTGAGCATAGCAGTGAGTGAGCTCCAATGTTTGGAAAGTATGTTTGCACTAAGAAAGTTGGTTCCAAAATGCTTCTTGCAGATCGAGAAGTCCTTCTCTAAATGCTGGGACATAAATCTGCAGGTTATAACACTCCCAAACCATGGTTGCACTTGCCTGTGCTTGAGAGGACCTCCACTATTTTTGTACAAATAAATGATGCAGTGGTGTGGCAAATCAGAAAAAGAAGGGCAACAGAATAAGTCAATGATGCAAGCACCCAAAGACAGCACATTGCATCAAACAACTGAGCGTGTGATCAGGCCAGAAGTGCTGAAACTAAAGCAATGCAAGTACAAACAACGTGTGCTGACTTCTTAGAACTGGAATTTGCATGCAAAACAATTCATGAATACAGTCTTAAGTAGAAAAGGCATGAGTAACTGAGCATGAAGGTCAATGTTCTATATTCAAAGACACAGAATGAGAACTGAATAGGGATCTCACAGTTTAAAAATGACATCTAAATAACATCAGTATTTAATATAAATGGAATAAAAAAAACACTTGAGTTTTGTCTCTGAATGAAATTAAAAGGGCACAGACCACAGGCCTTTGTGCATGCAGGATCACAAATAAGAATTAAAGTTTTTTCTGGGCTATAATGTGACATACATCTGGCCTGCTACTAGCAGTTCCCCGTGTGTCTGAATGAAGGAGAATGGGATATTATGTTATGTTAAAAACATTTATTAAGCGCACATACACCAACGGTTTCTTGGTGCTCAGGGAAAGGTCACGGCAGTGAACAGGAGGATTACTTTAATCGGTGTGGAACTGCGTGAACAACCAAGTCTTAAGCTGTTTTCTGAATTAGGCCAGAGAAGTTAGAAACCTGATCTCCGCCGGAAGGGAGTTCCAGAACTGTGGAGCAAGGACGGAGAATCTTAGTCCGCCATGCTTCTTTTGCTTAGCTATAGGGACTTCCAACAAGTTCAGATGGGAGGATCTAAGATTGCGAGAGGGGGTATAGCGGTGCAGATGCGCCGAGATGAAGGTCGGACCAATGCCTTGTAAAGCTTTGAAGATGGTGCAACCCATCTTAAAAAGGCCGCACATACTCACTGGAAGCCAATGTAGGCTTTTCATGAGAGGACTAACATGATACCATTTAGGCTGTGAGAAAATCAGCCTAGCTGCTTGGTTCTGAACCAGTTGGAGACGCTTGAGTTGATAGGCTGGGATGCCAACATACAATGAGTTGGCATAATCCAGGCGAGAGATCACAAGGGCAAGGGTGGCCAGGATCAGAGCCTCCCTGCTCAAAAATCTACTAATCTTCAGTCTGCGCAACTGAAAGAAGCCAGCTGAAACAGCTGATCTGAGCCTTCATCGAGAGATCGTTGCTAATAACGATCCCCAGGCACTTGGCGGAGGCAGTAGGCACCGGAGGATTACCGAGTTTAGGGGGCCAAAAATTAGAATGCCAGGGGTTTGCGGTACCTCCTGTCAGGATCAGCTCCGTTTGATCCGGGTTCAGCTTCAGCTGATGTTGTTCATCCAGTCACTTATGAAGACCATCGTGTCTTGGACGTTGGCTTCAGATGAGGCAGAGATATTAATATTAAACACCAGTTGGAGATCATCTGCATAATTGAAAATTTCCACATTTTTTTTTCCTCAGTGAGTGGATTAAGGGAAGAAGATAGAGATTAAACAGGAGCGGGGAAAGAGAAGAGCCCTGGGGAACCCCACAGGTGATGTCCCTTTTTTTTTTTAGGAGAAACCAGCGAGGCGCACCGCTTGAGACCGATTTCTCAGAAAGGAGGAGAGCCACCCCCTAGCCATGCCCCGAATTCCGGCATTAACGACACGGTCGATCAGGACATCATGATCGACCGTGTCAAAGGCTGCCGACATGTCCAAAAGAATCAGGGCCTGAGGGGTGCCAGAGTCCGCCCCCTCCCTGAGCACATCTATAACAGAGAGGATGACTGACTCGGTCAAATGAGCAGGTCTAAATCCGGCCTGATGGGAGTCCAGGATCTGATACTGTTCAACAAAGGAGCTCAGGCAGTTGGCTACATGGGTCTCTAGGACCTTACCTAGATAGGGTAGCAGAGAGATGGGACGATAATTGCTAAGAACTGTTGGGTCAACGCCCGGTTTTTTCAGGATTGGAATAATTGCAGCTCTTTTGAAGGAGACTGGGACCATACCTTGCTCCAGTGAGTTGTTCAAAAATGATCTAGGCGGGTCTGGGCATATGGCGAATGCTTCCCGAAGAATATGAGAGGGACAGCAGTCCAGGGGAGAGCCTGTGGTGACCCTATTTAGTAGGGTCAAGAAAGTCTCCTCGGAGACGGGAGGAATGCGGTCAAGAAGATGTAGGCTCCGCTCGCTGTTGGGATCGTGAAAGACACTAGCCCCGGGAGGGATGCTTGCCTTAATAGTGGCTATCTTCTCCATGAAAAAGATGTACTTGTAACACTGACAAAAGCAATATTCAGAACTTAGTTTTTGTTTTAGATTTCAATCTGTGTTTCAGCAATTAGACCACAGATGTATTTCCTCTTTAGTAAACATCACTACTTTCCTCTTCATCATAAAATATACATTTATGATTATATAAACAAACTGTCAGGGTCTTGTGTTTTATTTTTAGTCTCTGAACTAGCCACCCAACCTTGAGCAGGTGGAGGCGAGGGGAAAAAAAAGAAGACAACTGCCAATCAATATAACACAACACTTTCCACTTTTTTGCTCAAATAATTTTAATTGGGTTTTCCAGAAAAAACGAGAACAGAAGTGAAAAATGAAGAAAGTCACAAATTGGCATGAGATAAAATGCAATCATAAATGATAATACAAATGATAAATACAAAGAAAGAATTAAAAAAGAAGAAGGAATTTTAAATGAAGTGACAAATGAGACTGCGGTTAGATTAAAGCCACAGTTGTTCCTCGTAGCCGGCACGTTTATGTAGACTGACCCTAAGGTCGTGTGATAGACATACATTTGTAGATATAAATGTTTGTATAGAAAGCAACATCTAGAATATAATGTCACAACATCCTGTACAATATTATAATATTCATAAACACATATCCTATGTCCAATATTTATGTCAGTCTAGAATATCAAAACATCAAGTAACCCTCATGTTCCCCCATTTCGCATCTTTGGTATTATATTAAAGACATTATGAGGATACCATGTAGCCTGACCAATGTGTTGCGGTCCCTGAGTGAAGGAACAGATGAGGGGGTGCATGTCAACGGAAAAGACCTATGGTTGTCATCTAAAGGATCAATAAAATGTATGTATGAGTCTCCTGTGAGATCGTTTGGTTCAAGGAGGATCGTACTTAAAGGAAAAGGCATCAAGGGATTTCCATAGCTTTCTCTGTGAGGGACGCCAGGGCTAAGAGTGTAAAGAGATATTATCCGCCCCACTGAGAAAGGACAACCATTCTTGCCATTTCCTGAAAGAGACTTCTTTTGAGTTCTTCCAGTTATCGATTATTATTTTGCAGGGTAGTGTGAGCATTAGGTCCAACAGGAAGCGGTCCTTCGCATTCGTCAGCACTGGATCTAGGAATACCAGGATGATGTAGGAGAATTCCCTAGGGGGATCGATATTGAATGTGTTATTTATACACTTGTATATTTTATCTGAGTATGTTTGCAAGATAGGGAAATGAAGAGCATGTGGGCTAAATCACCGTCTTGTGTTTTGCAGTTTCAGCATGTTGGGCTCTGACTGAGGTGAAGCTTAAAGATTCTTGTGGGGGTCCAATATGTTCTGTTTATTAGCATGAGTTTCGTTTGGGATAGTACAGGAGAGATTTTATTTGAGTTTTATGTATTTTATGCCAGTCAAAGGGAATATTTCTAGCGTTAGACTCAGGTTCCCATTTTACCTGGTTAAGCAACTGGGATTTGTGTGGATTTGGGAGCAGTAGTTTGTAAATTTTAGACACAGTGTGTCCTGATTTTAGTAGTTGAGTTATCAGTGGAAGGATAGACGAGCTGATGGGTAGTATTGAATGTGACATGAGTTGTGCTTTTAGTTTCAGGAATTTGTAAAAATCTAAGGGCTCTAGACCACATCGTGTTTGAAGCTCGGAAAAAGGAGAGGACATTTTCCCTAGATAGAGGTCTTTGACTAGGTTTATGCCATTCTTTGACCATTTTTCCCAGAATAACATTTCCCGGTCTATCTTTAGGTATGGGTTGTGCCATAGGGAAGCTGAGTTGGATTTGCTGATTTTCACAGCCGACGATTGGTCCAGGCGCAGTAGGGCTCTTCTTGTATTTTGAATGATATATTTAGAATGGGGGATGATAGAGATGTTCATAGTTAGGAGAGCAGGCAGAGGGATGTCATTGATGAGTGACCTTTCTATGTCCACCCACACTGCGATATACTCCGGGTCCGTTACCAGCCAGTTAGACCCTTGTTTGCAAAGGTAAGCCATTTGGTAGTTCCTGAAATTTTGAAGGCCCAAGCCCCCTTTTTCTTTGGATAGTTGGAGATTTTCAGGGAAATTCTGGGTCTCTTTCCTTCCCATAGGAAAGAGCTGAAGGTGTTGTATACCTTGGTCAAGAACTCGTTAAAGAGTGTTATAGGTAGCATACTGGACATGTAATTGACTAGTGGGGTGATCATCATTTTTAATGTCTCAGCTCTTCTCCACCAGGATAGAAAGCTTGGCGACTAACTGTCTAGCAGCATTGTAATTTTTTGAGAAGGGCATTTTCATTGGTCTGGAGGGTGGTGACTAGGTCCTTGGTGATGTCCAAGCCTAGGTATCTGATACAATTTAGTTGCCAGGTGAGATCCTATACTGAGGACATTAGGGCAGGTATAGCGGACTCCTCTTTTTCTGAGATGACTAGTACGTCATCTGCATAAGCAGTAGTTTTAACCGTGTATTTGCTGAACCGAATGGCTGAGATCGCTTTGTTGTTCCGTAGTTGATAAAGGAACAGTTCTCTTGCTAATAGAAACAACGAAGGTGAGAGTGGGTAACCCTGTCTGGTCCCCTGGTCTAGTTAAAAGGATGACGAGAGACTACAACCAGCTCTGACTTTGGCGGATGGATTAAAATTCAATGCCATTACCACTCGAATAAAATTGTCACCCAAATTGAATTTCTCGAGTGTCACTTTAAGGTAGGACCAGTCTATTCTGTCTAAAGCCATTTCGGCATCCAACGTCATTGCTACTGTGGGGGAGTCAGTTAGTTTGGCCTTCTCCATGGCATGACATAAAATTTGTGTGTTATCACTGGAAAGTCTATTTTTTAGAAATCCCACTTGTGTGGGGTGGATTAGTTTGGATATATATTTTTGAAGATGCTTAGCAAGGATCATGGCGTAAATTTCGCAATCTATGTTAATCAGGGATATAGGCCTATAGTTTTTAGGCTGTGATGGATCCTTCCCATCTTTGGGTAGGACTACTATGATAGCCTCTGCAGGGGTAGCACTTATTTGGGCCGATTCACTGAATTGATTGTACATGCTTAGGAGAGGAGGGATTAGAACAGTTGCGAATGTCTTATAGAATTTTGCATTGTATCAGTCAGAGCCAGGGGCTTAGCCCGTTTTAATCGTATCCTCAATCTTGTTTGCGATTATTGGGCCGTTGATTTCTTTCTGGTCCTGTTTTGAAAGAGCAGGTAGGTCACATTTTCTTAAGTAGTTTTGGGCTTTAGCGGTGCACAAGTCAGGGCTTTTACTATACAGTGTACTGTAAAAATTCTTAAATATTTCTGCTATTTTTTCAGGGTCAGATTGAGCGATGCCCCTCAGATCTAGTAGTCTTAATCCTATTTTTCTTCCCACCTTTAACTCAGTTACCAACATAAAACTTTTGTTGTCCAGTTCCAGATCTGTAAAACAGCGTTAACTGCTAAGAATTCACCTGTCCTAGTAGAGAACCTAAAGTACACTTAGTTTGTCTTTTGTGACTTGCTTCATCAATAGGAACTCATGTTACCCATGTACCACTGGGAGTTCTTCAGGGCCTGAGTCGCCGATTTATTTTTTCATAATGAGTAGCAACCCTCCATCTTGGTCACATCATGTTGAATGTAACACCACTGCTTATGCTACATATGGGGTGACATCAGAGCTTTAGGGAGTGTATGAATAGGGAATCCAGACACCAACTGAGCTGTTGTAGTATATGTTCACATTCTAAAGAACACTGCCCATTCCTCTCTATTGGACATGCCAGCTTTAAAAAATGGCAAACTCTTCTTCTCTTGGTCCAATGTCTCCAACCACTTATAGAGGGTTTCTGTCAGTCTCTAGATTGATTACAGAACGACTCTCTACCCCATAAATAAGGTCTGATAGACTACATCAGGCAACATGTTACACCCTGCATCATTCTTATACAGCGACTGAGAAGTCACCACTGTTGCCTTTTTCGTTAGAGCTAGGGTTTTACTCGCCTCTACTTATCTGAAAGACCGCAGACTATTACCCTCCACTTTCTCACTTTTAAGTCAATCTATACTTACTGAAGGGAGCCTCTATAGTCATAGATGACAAATGTATTTGACCCCCTTTCCATTATATCTTAACACGTCATGGGAAAAATGTAATCACACCACTGGGCACCTTTCACCCTGGCTCCACCTTCTTCTGCACAACACACCAGTGGTTTAGGCCGAAAACCAGGGCCCACTTTAAACCTGGTGTCTCTCCAATGCGTCTCCAGCACCTTACCATCCCAGCAAAATTTCCACAAGCGAGTCCCTCCATTTTTTACGAGCACCAGCAGTCGTCAGCACCATCTTTCTGCTGTTGTGTCATTACCAAACGGGAAGGTGGTTACTTAAATTGTCCTCCTCCACAGCACCAGACCCATGCCCCAGCTACACCCATGTTTTCTAAGCACTATATTGCTTCAATCAAGCAAATCTTAAGGTCTGTTCATCTTGCATTCTGATGAAATTAAGCTCAGCATGGGAGTACTGAGGAATGCTATTTTATTCCATGCACGGTTTGTAACCCCTCCAGAATACTATAGCTAAAAAGAGAAACATCACTATTCACATTTATTTCAAAACGAAGGACTCCAAGAGAGGTCAATGAACTGCACAGCACAAAAGACATTACCCTTTAAATTCTGTAACCATTTGCCTGTTTGCAGACCTTCTCTCTCGGATATGAATGGCTTAAATCAGTAGAACTAACTGCTGACTTTAAGTGCCTTTAACAACATACCTCTAGACTTAGCCTTACATGATATGAATGATCACTAAACGTACATTCATCTTATTGAACACGTTTCTTACCTTTAGTCCCTCTTATGATATGTATACTCTCCCCAGCACTGATCCTAGCCTGCACGTCAGTAGAGGTGTTTGCTCCAGGAATCACAATATCTATTGGGTGGAGGAAGGACAGATTTGGTAAGCAGTTGATATTACTAATAGGAATAAGGCATAGTTTGCATTTCAGATCTGGATGTTAAACTCACCTGTAGTGGTGACAATCTTTTGCACCAGCACTCCGGCCCGCTGCAGGTAGTTAACTGGGAAGTTGAGAGATTGTCCTGATACACTGACATGACCTCCTGGGACATGCCGCGGTAGCATGGGGATAGGGGTGGACTGCAAAGGTCGTACGCTGGCCACTGGCTTGTCATCCAGTGGGCGCCTATAAATTAAAACAAAAAATAGGCACGATCAGCAAAACTTAAGCAGTTATTAATTTGATTACTGAAAAATCAGTTCTTCTGCCACCCCTCACACTTTATCACTAAAGAACAAGTTACTTGACTTCGGTAACGATACATCTGTAAGAAACAGTAGTAGTGATAGATTCCTTACCTTAGACTTACCACCAGGCGTCAGACTGGACACAGAAAGTTTGGCAGCAGTACCCCTGCGCATCGGTAGGTGGCGTCATGCGGCTCCGCGTCCGTCGTTGGCGTCATGGTCGCCGAGATGATGTCGCGGGCGCTACTTAGACGCCGCCCACGCGTGCTGACGTCAGTTCTGTACACGACATTCCGCGCCAGGAACGCAGAGCCATGCAAGGTACTGACCACTGGTGCATTGAAAGTAGGGCCCTGAAAGGGATGACCTTAACCCTAGAAATCAGTTCTCAGAACGGGGAGGATGGGTGGGGCGGTAAGGAATCTATCACTACTAATGTTTCTTACAGATATATCGTTACCGAAGGTAAGTAACTTGTTCATCTGAAAGAAACACATAGTGATAGATTCCTTACCTTAGAATAGATACCCCAGCAATACCAACCCACCAAGAAGTCCCATAGAACAGAACGGCCAAAGAAGATGTCTCTCCGGACTTGGCAGTCCAGGCAGTAATGCTTAGTAAACGTGTGCAGCGAGGCCCACGTGGCTGCCTGACAAATGTCTTGCAGTGGGACATCACGTCCCAATGCAGTAGTGGCTGCAGTTGCTCTAGTGGAATGAGGCTCTTTACTAGCCAAAGAGTAACAGGCTTTGATACACAAGACGACCCAGTGGGAGATAGTCCTCTTGTGTACCGCCCGACCTTTCTTGGTGCCAACAAAGCCAACAAAGAGTTGGTCATCTACCCGGAACTGCTGTGTGCAGTTGCGATAAAATGAGAGCGCACGTTTTGGGTCCAGAAGGTGGAGCCTCTCTTCCTCTCTGGAAGGATGCGGAGGCGGAAAGAAGGTGGGCAAGGTAATGGGCTGCCCAATGTGATAGGTCGTAACAACTTTTGGCAAAAAGGAAGGACGGGGCCTGAGCACAACCTTGTCCGGATGGACAGACGGTAAAGGAGGCTTACAAGAAAGAGCATGGAGCTCACTCACTGGCCTAGCGGAGGTGATGGCAACCAGGAAGGCAGTCTTCAAGGTCAAGAGACAAAGAGGACAGTTGTGAAGGGGCTCAAAAGGAGCACACATGAGATAAGTAAGAACCAGATTCAAGTCCCACTGTGGCATCACAAACGGAATAGGAGGGAAATGAGAAATCTATTTACAACAGGGGACTTGCAAAGAGAGGGCTGATCAGGGAGCCTGAGAAAGGCAGAAATAGCAGAAATATAACCTTTGATAAAGCCCAGAGCAGTGCCCTGCTGGGCCAAAGAAAGAAGGAACAAAAGGACCTCAGAAAGAGGGGCAGAAAGGGGATCCACAGCCTTTGCTGTGCACCATGCCACAAATTTGTTCCACCTGCAGGCGTATACCACCTTAGTGGAGGGCCGCCTGGCTGCCAGAATGACATCACAAACTTCAGGAGGCAAGCTGAAAGGAATCAACTGCCGCCGCTTAACCTCCACGCACAGAAGTGGAGGCTGGACAGGTTCGGGTGGAGGACCGTCCCCTGCTGCTGCGACAGAAGACCCTCCCGAAGAGGCAGTCGGATCGGGGGATCGATGCTCATACTGAGTAGATCGGGATACCAAACTCTTCGAGCTCAGTCCAGCCACAAGGATGACTTGGGCCTAGTCGCGCCTGATCTTCTTCAGCACTCGGCAGAAGTGGTATAGGCGGAATGGCGTACAACATACCGCAACTCCACTCGCAATGAAAAGCGTCGCTGAGCGAGTGCCGCCTTGGAAATTCCAACACGCAGAACTGATGACATTGCGGTTCTCTGCGGTGGCGAATACATCTAACCAAGACTCTCCCCACTGCTGAAAGAGACCTTGTGCCACCTCCGAGTGAAGACGCCATTTGTGATCCATCATGCACCGGCGGCTGAGTTTGTCCGCCCTGGCGTTCAGAGAACCTGCTAGGTGTTGAACCACCAGGAAAATGCCCTGATGTTCCAGCCATTCCCAGAGGCGCAGAGCCTCCTGACAGACAGTCCACGACCCCACCCGCTTTGCTTGTTGCAGTACCACATGGCTGTGGTGTTGTCTGTGAACACCTGCAGTACTCTCCCCTTGACAGAGGGAAGGAATGCCTTCAGTGCAAGACGGATCGCCCAAAGCTCCAGAAGGTTGATATGGAGCTTGGACTCTGCCGAAGACCAGAGGCCTCTGATCTCCGCCTCTCCCATGTGGCCACCCCATCCCAGGAGGGACGCATCCGTCACCACTGTAAACTTCGGTTGGGGAAGGGAGAGGGATCTGCCGTCGACCCAATGCCGGTCCGTGAGCCACCACTGCAACTGTCGTGCAGTGCCCTCCGAGATCTGGACATGATCAGACAAGTTCCCTAGATGCTGCGCCCACTGGAACTTCAGGTCCCACTGCAGAGCCCACATATGCCATTTTGCATGATCGATCAGCCGGATGCAGGAGGCCATGAGGCCCAGCAGCCTCAGGGTCATTCTAACCAAAACCCAGGAAGAGGGCTGAAAGATCGGTATCGGAGCCCGAATATCCCAGACTCACTGTTCGGGAGGATAGACCCGAAACTGCACCGTGTCCAGAACCGCTCCGATGAAGAGGAGCTTCTGAAAGGCAATCCGGTGCGACTTCGGCACGTTGATGGAGAACCCCAGCAAATGCAGGTCCGCTGTAGTCTGGAGGTGGGAGACGACTGTCTGGGGCGAGCCCGCCTTCAACAACCAGTCGTCGAGATAGGGGGAAGACTGAAACCCCTGATCTGCACAGATGAGCTGCGACCACCACCATCACTTTCGTGAAAACCCGAGGGGCGCTGGTAGGCCAAAAGGGAGAACTTCGAACTGAAAGTTCTCATGGCCTACCGTGAACCGCAGGTAACGCCGGAGGGCCCGCAGGACTGGGATGTGGAAGTAAGCATCCTGCAAGTCCAGCACTACCATCCAGTCTTGTGGATCGAGAGCAGACAAGACCTGAGCCAAAGTGAGCATCTTGAACTTCTCTTTTCGGAGGAAGCGATTGACGTTCCGGGGGTCTAAGATAGGACGCAGGCCTTATCCTTCTTTGGAACCAGAAAGTAGCGGTAATAGCAACCACGGCCTACTTCTGGCGTCGGAACGCGCTCGATGGCCCCCTTGGCCAAGAGGGCCGCAACTTCCTGCTGAAGAAGCACCAAGTGATTCCCGACATGCGGTGGTACTGAGGTGGCATGGCTGTAGTGGTAGTCTCGAAGGGGAGGGAGTAGCCCCTTCGGACTATCTCCAAAACCCACTGGTCCAAAGTGATGGTGCGCCGGTGGGGGAGGTGATGGCGAATCCTTCTGCCCACTAGCGTTTGATGGGCGTGAAAGTTCGGACTAGGAAGGTTTGGAGGCAATGGCGTTCGGGGTGGAGGTGGAATCTGTGGCCGCGCAGGGATGCCTTCTGCGCAGGCTTGTGGCTCTGTTGCAAACGCTGTGGGGTGCCCCTTCCGGTGCCACGAAAGGAGCAAAAAAGCAGAAGGCGGAGGAGGGTGGACTGCAGAGAGTCCCAAGGACTTGGCCGTAGCCCGTGAGTCTTTGAACCGCTCCCACATGCTATCTGCTTTGTCGCCAAAGAGGCGATGGCCATCAAAAGACATGTCGATAAGCGTGCTTTGGACATCCCCCGAGAATCCAGTTGTCCTCAACCAGGCGTGGCGTCGGATCGCCACCGTTGTTGCAATCTATCTGCCCAGTGAGTCGGCGGTGTCTAGGCCACAACCAATCATGAACTTAGCTGCGTCTCTCCCCTCTGCAACAGCCTGGGAGAGAGCTGTGAGGGCTGCCTCCGGAAACTGAGGCAGCACTTGCGCCACCATATCCCACAGAGAGTGGGAATAACGGCCCAAGAGGCATACGGTGTTCACGGACCGCAGCACAGAACTGGCGGAAGAAAAAATCTTCCCGAAGTGATCCGGTTTCTTGGATTCCCTATCCAGTGGTGCGGAAAGGGAAGGCGGTCGGGGAAGCAGAGGCTTGGACAACCAAGCTCTCAGGGGTGGGGTGTTGGGAGAGGAAAATGGGGTCACCCGGAGCCGGGCGATGGCGTCGTGCCACGTTACTATCCACAGGTGCCCAAAAGAACATCAGAAAGTGGTTCATTGAAGTGAAGCAGCGGCTCCGCAGAAGTAGCTGCTGGCTGAAGCACTTCTGTCAGGAGGTAAGTCCTGACGGCCACAGTAGGGAGCACGAGGTGTAGGGCCTCGGCCGCCCTACGCAACACCACAGCGTAACTAGCACCCTCCTCCGTAGCCACGGTAGGAGGAGACAGCATGCCAAGGTCTGGTGAGGTGTCCAGACCACTGGCTTTCCCCAACTCCTCTGTTCAGTCCTGTTCATACTCGCAATCAGCTGCAAGAGGGTCCTCAGACCCCTCCCAGTCCTCACCTTCCTCCTAAGGATAAAATAAGGAGCAGGTACATGGGGATAGAAATCCCCGAGCAGCGTCGAGAACGGCATTGATCGACGCGGCACGACGCCGCGTCCACTTAGGGGCTGATACCGGGGTCGACGTCGTCCCAAGGAACAGGCGACGCCGGAATTGGTGCCGGTGAGGTCGACATCGGTGGAGGTGTTATAAGGTCAACTGGCAATGACCGGGATCCAGGCCTTGATCCAGGGGGTCCTGCGGCGCTGAGGCCGGAGCAGACAGCGACCTCGGGCGGGAGCCACTGGCGATGAAAGGTGAGGACCCCCAGTCAGGACCGCGGGGCCCGAAGGTGCACCAGCGGGACCCAATGGCCCAAACAGGCGAGCCATGGCCTATAGGAAGTCCTGTATTTGGGCTGGTGTCACTGACGGACCCGGGAAGGACGGGTAGGCCAGTGGTGACTGCACAGGCTCCGCCGGAGCCGCGGGGGAGGCACCACCCGCAACCTCAGCCAGTTCGCGCGACCGGTGAGGGGAAGTCGGAGAACGATGACGTTTCTTCGACTTCTTGTGCTTCGCCTTACCTGACCCCGAGTGCGAAGACTTGGATCCCGAAGATAGATGGTGATGACTCCCATCCCACGGGACCGGGACCTCGAACGGCACGGAGCCAACTTCCGGGCCTCAAGCAGCTTTCGGGACCGCTCCCGCAAAGACTTCGGTGCCATGGCCGGGCAGTCAGGGCATGACTTGGGGTCGTGGTCGTGCCCCAGGCAGAAAAGACACTCGGTGCGGGTCAGTCACCGACATCATACGATGACGGTCTTCGCAGGACTTAAAAGCGGGCATCCTAACTGCACCAAGAGTCGAAGACTCAATGAAAAATAGAGACAAAAAGGCCTCAAAAATTCAGTCAAAAATTGACTGGGGGTTCCTGCTCTTCCCGGATCTGCGCTTGCTGTAGCGGAAAAAGAAAGAACTGACGTCAGCGCATGTGGGCGACGTCTAAGTAGCGCCCGCGACGTCATCTCGGCGACCACGACGCCAACGACGGGCGCAGAGCCGCAGGACGCCACCAACCAAAGCACAGGGGTACTGCTGATGAAAACTTTCCGGATCCAGTCTGACGCCTGGGGTTAATTCTAAGGTAAGGAATCTATCACTATGTGTTTCTTTCAGATATAAAAACTAAATAGGAGCAAATGCACGGTTAGAGTAAAAGGTGAGATAACTAACTAAATGGTTGTCTATAATTACAAAGGAGGTGCCAAGTAGTTTCACGGGTGCTTTGATATTGGGGATGAGGCCTTGAAGGTTATTACTCCCTGCTGCTATGGTTAGAAATACATCACCATCACAAACACATTGTCTATGGTAAAGGTGATATATCCAATTTTGTAATCATAACTGGCTTTCCTTATCCTAACCCTCAAATTATATTTAATTTTTCCTTAACTTAACCCTTATTCTGACTGCACAATCGTTTATTTCAATGTTTGTTACTATTATTTTCATTTTACTCATCCAAATCTATGTTTAATTGTAACCCTTTTACCTTTTTATTTAAATTATTATTTAACTTAGTAAACGTTCTTAATTATTCCTTACATAAACAGTAATTCTAGTGTATTTTTCAGTAAAATTCATTTCATGAAACTACATGAAAAAAATGAGTTGGACTAATTACATTTTTAGTTTACTCCTCTGGTTCGGTATCCATTAACCATTTAAAAAAAAAAAAATATATATATATATATATATATATATATATATATATATATATATCTCTCCCAAAAAAGACACATATACATACACTTTAAAAAAAAAAAAATGTGGTTAGCCCTAGTTTAATTTTTCTTTAATTTAGCATTTACTCATAGTATATTATGTTTATTTTGACATTTAGGTTTTGCCCGGTGTCAATTCCTCCAGTTTTTCACATAGTCTTTACAGATCGTATGTTTGACTGACGTTCTGCCACTCAGCGAGGATTAAATTACGATTCAGCAGGTTGTTTTGCTTTCAAGCCTGTTTTTACTGTACAAAGGGTTTTCTTCCTGGAGCAAACATCTTGCCAGTCAAAGGTGGGCTCGAGTTGAAAAGGAAAGTTTTCCCATCAGCTTAAATGGGCCAGTCTAGGCATAACACTAAGATAAGCACATGACACACACAGATATTCATGACCATGACATGTGAGCCATAATGCTAACAGGATGTCTATAACAACGAGAGGAAGGTATTCAAGCAAGGCAATATCTTTTCCTACTTATTAGGAAAGAAAGCATGGTCGAGATTGGAAGTGCAATGAAGAAAATCTAATTTAAAGTCAGATTAGAAAGTATTAGCATTGTGTTGGCTTATAGCATGGTCTGGTCTACGGAGGCCTATAATCTATGTTCCAAAGATTTTCCTGGTGCCTCCTATAACATATCTGCTGTTTTAAGACCATTAATCAGACTAGAGTATCGAACTTTAGGGTACTCCAAAGGTCAATTTTCTCACTCTAGTATTAAAGTGAGGGAAGGTGGATTTTGTGAATTTGGTACTGAAGAAAGGATTACTGAATTTTTGCTTGAGAGTCATCAAGTGCAGAAAGCAAAGATCAATGATGAGAGACAAACCTTTTGAACTACAAAGCGTAACAAATACACTTCATAATCAAGAATGTGGAGATAAATGGAATTCAGGAACAGTTTTTTCTAGAAGTATCAAGAACCTTATTTCTCAGAAAGTAAGTCAGAACAATGGCAACGAGGTGAAATTTTAGGAGCTACAGAATTTAAATGAGACACATAAATGTTGCAGTACACAAACAAATCCCAAGTCCAGGAGTACACATTAATCTATCATGCAACCTTGGTGTTCTGGGCATCTGGGGAGAGGTTAAGGAATCACTGGGTATAGAGGTGCCTCTCAGTAGCCCGATCACACACTTTTTAATTATATCTAGGAATGATCTTCTATACACTAGACTTTCTAGGCAAGAGTTTTACTAGCATTACTAGAGTGGAAGAAAAAGTTACTTGTCTGTAATACTAGTTTTCTATCATGGGTATTCTCTCTCAATCCATAAAGTTTTATACTTTTCTAAAACAACATGTTTGCCCCATAAAACATTTTTGTATAGTCAAAATGTTTTATTACATTTTCAGCAGTGATTAAATAAAGCAAGCAAATCAGAAATGTCTAAAATAAATTGTGCACTCTATGAATTACACCCCTAAGTAAAACGTGCATTTAGAACATAGTTGAAGCAATCTTAGGTAAAGTCTGATACAGGTTCAGAACACACAAAAAAAGGTCAACAATTACATCAATGTATCATAGCAAATGATTGGAATGAGCCTTACAGAAAAAGGGATTATGTTCATTATCAGGAACCACTTAAGGAGCAGTGTATAGGAATGGAAATCAAACACCCCTTAAAGAATAAAGACAAATGAATACAAAAAATACAAAATAACAAGTTACTTACATTTAGTAAGGCTCTTTTTAGTGGATACTCCATCTAAACGCAATTTATCACCTTCAATCTATCCTCAGATGCCAGAGTGATTAGAGAGAACTTTAAAGCAATGCTTCTGACCAGATAGATGGCTCAGTGTCCCTCCACTGTGACAGCAGAAGTGACGGAGCAGAGTTGCATATAAACAACACTGCCCTGCACGCTGACGTCAGCTTCTTAGTCCTTCATCAGCACCCTCACATGCGGAGCACTTCAGACAATTTGCCTGTGACAATGAGCCATAATCTAATTTCCGACCTTATGATGTTCAGGAGTCTACACCACAAAATGGGACTGTGGGAGGGCAGTGAGGAATCTGTGTTAGATTAAGTATCCACCAGAAAACAGTTAGTGGCAGAGTGGTGGAGGACCAACTCAAGTGAGTTCGGTGACAATTTATGGTCCAGAAAAGTTTGACTATGTAATTGCTGCTTCTCAAGCCAGCTACCACCATTTTGTGCATGAAGGCGCGGGTTCAGTGTTCAAATGCACTCAATGTAATTCGTAGAGGAAGGAAACCAAAGTGGCTGTACTCATAGTTATGCATGTAAACAGGTAACACTTCTCCATTTTGGCATTGTTATCCCTTTCAATTTTTTGATGTGTAGTGAGTTTTTTTCCTACCAATTAATGGAAAGGCTTAGAACTGTCAAACACTTAGTCCTTAAAGCTGAAAAACAACTGAAACCAATTGATTTTGTCTGGGCAAAAAGCTCTTTTGAGGTCTCGATTAGGCTGCGCATGTGCTGTCTCAAGACATGCTGTGTTCAGTATATGGGTTTTCCTTCCGCCTCTTGCTGCTGATTTGTTAAACAGTGTGCCGTTTTGAAAAGCTTGTTGCTCTGTGGCTTGTTTACTTATATGTCCCTCCTTCTAGTGTGAAGTTCCCTCCCCTGGAGTATTGCCTATTACGGGTTTCATTTCTCTGCAGTGTTTTTCCCTTTGTGTTGGGCACTCTTTTTAGGTCTCGGCCTGGCGAAAGCAGCGCATGCGCTACTCTGCCATGCAGAGGCTTTTTGGAATCGATACGATTCCAGAAGCCTCGTCCCAGCTCCGCCTTAACTTTTTATTTGTGTGTGTCATTTTGCATTCCGAATTATGCCAAAGGCAGTGCAATGATTGCACTGAAGGCATGTCACTTGCCGATTGTTGCCACCCTGTCTCCTTTTAGCCCCGCCCACCGGGATTGGATAATTTACTGGCGAAGTTACACATCCTCTTATTACTCACTAAGCACTCTTTTGTTTTCATTTTCAGCGCGATACTAATAGGAGTACACAGCGCTCTGTTTGTGTGTGTTTGTTTTTTTAATTAACTTTGAAACGGAGCGATGCGCCGCTTCACGGACACCGCGCTCGGATTATTTATATATTTCTCAACTTTAACACTAAGCGCAGCGCCTGCTTCAAGGACACCGCGCTCAGTGTTAAAGTTAAGAAATATATAAAGAAACCCAGTGCGGTGTCCGTGAAGCGGCGCCGCGCTCATCTTTAAACTTAAGCATTTGCAATGCAATCGGACCTATTGCATTGCAAATGCTTGTTATATGGAGAGGCGAAGGATGGAGGCAAGCCCCGATTGATGCTGCGGGCAGCACAATAGCCAAACGATTCAGTGCGCTCTATGTACTAGTGATGTGTGTTGTTGGTTGAGCAGTGAGTGCCTTGCAGGTCGCGTGTGAAGGAAAGAGTAACGGCACGAAGACAATACGTTCAGCTCATGGTGATCAGTGGGCCATTTAGCCGGTTTCTCCTGACGGTACAGGAGAGGCACTAAGGCGTCTACTGCCACTGAAAGGGGTACAGGAGAGGCACCGAGGCGTCCACTGGCACTGAAAGTTGTACAGGAGATGAACCGTGTACAGGAAAACCCAGTGACTGCACTGAGTAAGTACATGGGCTACTGAGAACACCATGAGAAGCGCTGAGTCTTCTAGGAGCACATCTGAGTCACGAGCGCTGAGAGGGGTACAGAAGAGAAACTGATGTGTACTACTTTCGGAGTACAGGAAAATCTGCGAGCACCAATGCTTGAAGGAGCACAACAAAGACACTTTGGTTGACAGGAGACGGACAGGTGATCTACTGGACATAGGTGAGAGTCGATGGAGTACAGGCAAGGCATTGAGTGTACCGAGTACAGAAGCGCTGATGCTCCATGTGCACAGGGGAAGCAGTAAATCTGCGGTGATTCCGTGACACCCAGAAATGCAGTACTGAGTAGGAGAGCACAGAAAAGACACCGGTGTTGCGCTACGTCCCTGAGGCTGTGCCCCCCTCCCCCTATGGCACGAGGCCTGCTCAGTCCCAGGTGACCAGGGGCAGAAAGAATAGACAAGCTGCAGAATGTGGGCACTACTGTGTGCAGCCAGCAACTGAGCAGCAACGGTCAAATAAGACACTTCAATGGGTCGATTAATGCAGTTCATGGCGGTCAGAAGTTTGCACCCACGGTGGATTCATTTGGAGCTGGTTCCGTATTATAAAGTTGAGCCTACACTGCAGTGCTGCGAGATTGCAATATGGTGAGCAAGTGCCATGTCTTAAAACACACCATGGCGAAAACAATCTGTATTGTGAGCGCTTCGGGCAGCACTAGACTGTCACCTGAATTATAATCTGTGGTGTCTCACTCGACAACGTGTTGTGATTCTAAGAAATACGTCATCAGCACGTGCCTCGGTTCACATGGCTGACATTTAGGGGCCCCTAGAAGCAGGTTGAGAATTGGTATTCGTGCTTTGTGAAGACTGGCGATTAATAATTATTTTCCGGACTGTTGGGCGCGGGGTGAGATGCGCCAGATGGCAGCTTTCACATTGCTGTTTAATTCTCCACCTGCCATCAGCTCGGAGGCGAGAGGAGCTAGGTCCGTGCGGGGGTGCTCTGTGCTTGGGCAGTGGGAGGTTGAAGGGCTGCTCTCTTTCTGCCAGTGTCTGGTAATTGGAAGAGCAGCCCCTTCCTATGCCAGCACAGGGGAGGAAGGCCACATCCACCCCTGATGCCATTTGTATCCAGTCCGAGAACAGTGCAGGGCTGGGCCGTTCTCTACCTCACTGTCCAAGCCAGGCATAGACAAGCAAGGGGACAGCAAGAGACAGCCACTACTCCCCACACCGCGCGCAGAGCAACAAGTGCAGCAACCCTTTCTGCCACCTACTGTCCAAGCCAAGCATTGTCAAGCAAGGAGACAGCTACTACCCCTCACACCGGGCGCAGAGCAGCAGGCGCAGCAACCCCTCCTGCCACCCACTCACCATTTCAGATACCGAGCAGCAAAATGACAGTAACCCCCCCGACTCTAACTGCCTAGTTCAAGCACTGAGCATCAAAGTGACAGCACCGCCCCCCCCTACACCTCCCGCCTCTAACTGCCCATTTCAAGCAGCAAAGGGGCAGTAACCCCTCATGCCTCCCACTCACCATGTGAAGTACAAAGGAGCAACGAAACAGAAACCGCGGCCGCCCCCACATACCAAAGTATATACAGATAAAGTTGCAACCCCCACCCCACCCTTCCTACTCAGGTGCAGCAGGTGTAGTGGCACCGGGGTCCAGAGTCTGGAGAGGTCCATTGAAAGCTGAGAAGGCTGTGTTTTGCTACCTCAACAGTCGTCAAAGGGGGCCTTTTCCTTGCTGGCACCAGGGTCCATTGCATCCTTGCTACGGCACTACTCCCCTACCCATGCCACGCTCCGTGCCTGCTAGTAATGGGAGCAACCAGCCAGAGCTCCAACCTCCGATAGCAAGCAGAGAGCAACAAGGTGTCCCTGAGCCCCCTGACAATACAGGGGTGCTTTAAGTGGGATGAAAAAACTGGGGCGGGGGTCTCTCAAAGGGGCATTGCCTATGTCATTAAGGGCGTGGCTTAAAAAACATAAGCTAAAAACCTGTGCTTCGCATAGTGTGCTGTCTAACTGGTATGTTGCTATTTCTGTCATTGCATCCAGATATATAATACAGTAACAGCAAGCCAGGACTATCAGCTTTGTCAATAGTTATTAGTAGCATAAGATGAATAAGTAACAACTATGGCTTTGTTGTTTATAATATAAAAAAATGCTTCAGTTCTGAAATTATGAATCTATGAAAGACCTACAACGAGTCTCTTTAAAGTTACATCAAAGGCATTGAAGAGTGTTACTGCTTGAGAGTTGAGATGTTTTTTTCACCCTGAGGGTGTTGGCAGAAATGGAGAGCCCAATAGGGGCCCGTCTCAGCACCTACTTTTTAGAACTGCGGGTGCTGAGCAACGGCAAGACCCGATCCACTTAAAGCACTGCAGGAGAGCCAGGCACGTGTAGAAAGAGGACAGCTAAGCAATGCAATCGGACCTGTTGCATTGCAAATGCTTGTTATATGGAGAGACGAAGGATAGACGTAAGCCCCGATTGATGATGCGGGCAGCACAATAGCCAAACAATTCACTGCGCTCTATGTACTAGTGATGAGTTTTGTTGGTTGAGCAGTGAGTGACTTGCAGGTCGCATGTGAAGGGAAGAGTAACGGCACAATACGTTCAGCTCATGGTGATCAATGTGCCATTTAGCCGGTTTCTCCTGACAGCAATCCGCGAAGGCAGCCATATTTGATAAAGTGTGCGTATCTCGAGTGCTCCGACTCTTTGGCTAGGTCTTACGGCGTCTCCGCTTGGCCTAATAATACTTTTCCGTACTCCTAGTCCTAGAGAAAGGTGTGCGGGGATGTGGGTTTAATTATGATATGGTTACGAAGGTATCAGGAGAAAAGAACGCTCATGTTCTTGGGGTTAGCGGTCATCTCTCTACCTACCGAGTCTTCAAGAATGTGTTAGGGATTCTGTTATGTTGAGATGGTCTGTTTCCAATCGTTTGGGTTAGCACAACAAATACTTTCTCGAAGTTAAGGCATATATTCAATTAAACCGCTTGTACTAATACAGTTGAAAACTGAGGACTTGGGTATCGAAAATAGGGACCTGGGTGTCGTACAACAGGGGTTCATGTGGTTAATCTACCAAAACTGAATTAAATCGGGGTCATCCGGTATCTCTGCCCTTGTGGGAAAATATCATTGATTACCAACTACCATGTATGTTGTAGGCTTATTTATAAAGTGTATATCATTGATGTCCTGGCCCCGAAGTGCTGTGTGCATGGGCAGCAGGCCCTTCCGTATAGCCGGCGTGGTTTTGGATTGTATAGTTGATGGGAGTGGCCAATGTTTTAAACAATTCTGTCATGCTTAAAAAAACCAACATAGTACTGTTTCATTGGGTTGAGCTCCTCTTAGCCGTGTTGCTGCAATTTTTTAATTGTAATGCACATTGTTAATCAGCTCCTTGTGGGGGCCCTTCATACTTCGGTAGGGGAGAGGCGGCTTTATAGAATTCCAGTTAGTCTGTAGTGTTTATCTTTGCTACTGGGAAGCTGTAACAAAATGAGCTGGTTTGTAGAGAGGAGGAACACATTGACAACTATTTTGATCCAGGGTGCTGCCAGAGTTCAGGGAGTTTATATATATTTGTTTTACTGCCAACAGGTCTCGCCAATGCCCTAGCTATCTTTCCTCGCTTCCTGCACTATTTCCTACTTATACAGGCCACTTACCGAGTTCTGTCAGATATTGAAATACAAAATGTCAGACCCTCGCTGAAATGTCTGTCGCTATCCAAACGAGTCTTCAATGTAGGCCTCCTGCAGCTTTAGGGCATCATATTGTACACTTTCAGACACCGCTTATATGCGCCCAGCACCGTGTATTCAGACGCTCCATTTTTATCACCATGGCATCATAGTTTCGTCTTTGATTCCCCCCATCACGCTAAACGTGAATGAATGAACTTCATTTTAGGTGTGCAGAAAAAAACATCTGACTGCTATCGCTGTGCTTAGGACCTGACTTTCAACTCTCGTATTAAGCAGTTCTTCCTACACCTAAAACTAACATACAGATCAGGGCTTAAGCTCATTTGACTGCTGCTAGATAAAAAAAAAATACAATGAACGATTTCCAGTCCTTGGTGTTTGCCACCCTAATGCATTTTTTTTTATATATAATCTTTAGAGAGAAAAGGAACAGTTTCGCAAACTGTTTATTGTAGGCTTAAGCTTTGAAACAACAGAAGAAAGCTTAAGGAAATACTATGAACAATGGGGGAAGCTTGCAGAACTTTTCTTTTCTCTGGGGCACTCTAATGTCTTCTCCTCAAGGTTCCGTATGCAGCACTCGCGCCAGGACACTTTTTAAGTATTTGTGCGCGTTAGAAGTACTATATAACATAACATATAACATAACATAACAGATTGTGTGGTAACTGAATGTATTGCTTTAATGTCTGTACCTAAAAACCAAGGTAAAATACAATATAACAGTTTACCTTTTGAGTCTTGTATTTCCATGTTTTTTTACGATAGCGATGTCTGCATGCCTCCTTGCTATCTAAACATTGATATTGTATTGTCAGTCTTGTCCAGAATGTTCTTTAATTTGCTAGTGAGGCCTCGTGGTTGAAAACCTTGATCATTCCTTCAAATTTAAATCGGTAGCCTCCACTATTGGATCTTTAATTGATTATTCATTTGTATAAGGGGTAGGGGGGCAATTGGTCTGAAAATCATTCCTAGACTGACTACTGGGACCGGTTCAGGCACGTGATTCTGAAATTTACCAGCACTCCAATTTTGTTTTCTGGACCTTACCTGAGAGCTACATCAATTCTTTTTTTTGTTGCACATTGTGCTGGAGAATTCTAGCTACAGAGGAGTTCACTTATTTTTCTGGAGTATTCCCAAAGGGGACCTTATTTTGTGTGGTGCGCTGTACTAGGTGTAGTATAAAGAAATCCGTGAGGACCTCCACAATGTGTGTTCTTGGACTTCATTTCTCCCATATGAAGTGTGATATTTTTGTCAAGAAATGGGGTTTGCCTCAAGCAGTCAAGAAAACAAGCATTGAAAATGCAATAGGTCTCGCCTTTGATTAAGTTTTAAAGACATTTGCTTTGCTAACGGTATTATATAGCAAAGCAAATGGCTTTAACTTAATAAATGGCGAGACCTATTGCATTTTTAATGCTTGTTAGGTCTCGCCTGGCGAAAGCAGCGTATGCGCTGCACTCGTCAGAGAGACCTTTTGGAATAGATTCTCCGCCGTGGGCTCATGCACGCGTCTGCATGGACCAAGATGGCTGCTCTCGCCATCTGTCCAATGCAGACAGCATGCGCGTGTCCGTGGGACAGTGGACAGTCCCACGCCATTTTGTTGTAGCTCGGGTCTACCCGTTGCACATTAGTGCGCGCGCCTTAAAACACGGTGTGTTCCTGCACCGCTCCACATCTCATTTACTCCTCCTAAGTGTTCTGAGCAGACTTTGACCCAAACAACTTTGCACCTCGCGCCAGCAAGCTGATGTGGGGTGCTAGCACACGGGACAGTGAAGCCCCCTACTCTCTTCCTAGCGCTTGGACGCCTATCAGATGGGCATTGTGCATCCTGCATGGACTCAATGTCAAGCCAGGGTCCTCCTGGCTGCTTTAGAACACCACTGGAGAGACGTGGCACTGTGGGAGCTCTATTCTTTTACAGCCGCTGCCCTGGGGCAGTGACACAGATGTCCCTCGGAGACTGAGGCATGGTTTCATCTTCAGAGCCTGTCTCTCTACCACTACTCTCTGCTATTCTCTCTACTACTCACTCTCTACTACTAACACTCTCTACTACTAACACTCTCTACTACTAACACTCTCTACTACTAACACTCTCTACTACTAACACTCTCTACTACTACCCACTCTCGTACTCTCTACGTTGCCAATAATAATTCAATGCCAATAGCTCAAACTTTCAGTAATGGGACACCTATTGCATTGCAAATGAATCACGGCACACACGCTTGAGAAGCAAAGAGCCTTGGGTGAAAGGAGTGACAGAATGACGAAAAGGCAGCCAACGTGTGATGAGCAGTTTGGAGACTGTAAGATGGGGAGAATGAAAACATAAGATACAAGCATTAAAAATGCAATAGGGCTCACATTAAGTTAAAGCCGTTTTGCTTTGCTTTACAAAACCATCGCAAAGCAAATTGCTTTAACTTAATCAAAGGCGAGACCTATTGCATTTTCAATGCTTGTTTTTTATGTTGCAGGGTGAATATGCACACTGCTCCTGTTACACTGTCCGCGTACATACACTCCGTTTGTTCCACCCCTCCACAGCCTCTCTCCTTCCCTGCTTTTACGTCCTTCCAGTCCTTGCACGGCGCTACCTCCAGTCTTGCGGCGTTCCATGCACAAAATTCAAATATCACGAAGTTGACACTGGAAAACCTAAGAGCATACACAGTTATCCATATTGCCTGAAACTATATTTCTGTGCCTCTCCGCCCCTTCCATGACATCAGTTTCAGGAAGGCATAGAAAGACATGTAGGCACCAACAATATACAGGATGTAACAGTATTTCGAAGCTTCCCTTCCACTTCCGGGAGGCATACGACTAGAACATTTGGATGTACCTAGATTCTATGCAGTTCATGCAATATTATTGAAAGGCTCTCATAAATGCATTAGGTTTGCTGTAGCACAGGCACCAGTTTCACCTCACAGCTTTCCTATTGGCTCGAGTCTCAACCGCCATCAGCCCACCACAACCACATGAGTGGAAAGGCATAGAGTTGTGTAGAGTGTTGAAGTATAGTAGTGAGTCGTAGAGTGGAGCGGCATGGTGTGTCGTGGAGTGGTGTAGAACATAGTGGAGCGGCGTAAAGGGTGTTGCATGTAGTAGATTGTTGTGGAGTAGAGAAGGGAGGAGTGAGGAGTGGTGTAGGAGAGAGAAATGGCAGTGTGTTGTGGAGTGGCGTAGAGTGGCGTGGCGTAGAATGGAGTACTGGGTCGCAGAATGGAGTGGAGTAAAGTGGCATGGAGTGGAATTGAGGGAGTTGAGTGGAGTTGTGCCATAGAGTAACAAAGTGGAGTAGAGTGCTGTACAATAGAGTGGCGTAGAGTTGACTGTAGTAGAGCAGAGTTTAATGGAGTAGAGCATTATAGAGTGGAGTATTATAGAGTGGAGTATTGTAGAGTGGAGTGTCCCAGAGTGGCGTAGAATGGCCTAGAGTAAGACTGCAGTGGTGTAGAGAGCATTGGTTTTGAGTTAAGTGTTTGTAGAGTGCATTGGCAAAAATTGCAGTGATGTAGAGCAGAATGGGCACAGAATAGAGAGGTACAGAGTAGATTGCAGTGTTGTGTAGATTGTTTCAGAGTAGAGTGAAATGGCAGAGTTGAGTGATGCAGGGCATAGTGGAGTAGTGCAGGGTGGAGTGCAGAGGTGTAGAGTGCAGTGGTGAGGAGTGCAGTGGTGCAGAATAGAGTATAGTTGCGTAGAGTGTAGTGGCATAGAGTGGTGAAGAGTAGTGGCATTGAGTTCCGTGGCAGACAGTGCACAGTAGAGTGTTGTACAATGTGAAGTCGAAGAGTGCATTGGCGTAGTGTAAAGTGGTGCAGAGGCATGTAGCACAGTGGTGCAGAGTAGCATATATTTGGCATAGAGTGCAGTGACAGCACACAATGGTGTAGCGTGTTGCAGAGTAGAGTATAGTGGCGTAGAGGTTCAGAGTAGTTGGCTTAGAGTGCACTGGTTTCGAATAAAGTGGTGTAGAGTGCATTGGCATAGAGTGGAGCAGAGAGTGCAGTGGTGCTGAGTGGTATAGAGTGCAGTGGTGCTGAGTAAAATGATGTAGAGTGGAGGGGCACATAGTGGAGTCGTGCAGAGTGAAGGCGTTTAGAGTGCAGTGGTGAACAGTGCAGTGGTGCCAAGTAGCGTTGGTAGAGTGAACTGGCAGAGAGTAGAGTGGTGCAGAGTAAAGAGGCATAGAGTGCAGTTGTGCACAGTAGATTAGAGTGGCGTACAGTTGATTAGCGTAGACTGTAGTGGCACAGAGTACATTGGCGTGCAGTAGAGTGGTGTAGAGTTCAGCGGCAGAGAGTGCAGTGCTGCAGATTGTCAGTGCATTGGCGTAGAGTGGTGCAGAGTAAAGTGACAGAGTGCAATGGCGATGAGCAGAGTGGCGTTGAGTGTTGCAGAGTAGACTACAGTGCAGTGGTGCAGAGTAGACTGGCGTAGAGTGTATTGGTTTTGAGTAAAGTGGTGTAGAGTGCATTGAATGAGTGGTGCTGGGTAGACTGCAGTGGCATGGAGTGGCAGAGTGGAATGGCGCATAGTGGAATAGAGTGCAGTAGCGTAGAGTGTCAGAGTGCAGTGTTGTAGACCGCAGTGGTGCTTGGGAGATTAAAATCTTAGAGTGGACTGGCGTAGAGTGCAGTGGCATGGAGTGGAGCGATGCAGAGTAGAGTGGCAAACAGTACATTGGCATAGAGTGCAGTAGAGTGGCATAGAGTGCAGTGGTGCAGAGCAGAGTGGCGGAGAGTTTAGTGGCAGAGAGTACTGCATTGCAGAGTAGTGGCGTAGAGTGAAGTGGAGTGGTGCAGGGTAAATTGCAATGGCACAGATTGGATTGATGCAGAGTAGAGTGGCACAGAGTAAAATGGCGTAGAGTACAGTGCAGTGGCATAGAGTGCGGTGGCAGAGTGCAGTGTTGCAGAGTAGACTGTGGTAGAGTGCAGTGGCGTAGAGTACAGTGGTGCAGAGTAGCAGAGTGGTGTAGATTGCAGTTGGTTTAGAGTGCAGTGGTATGGAGTGTTCCAGAGTAAAGTATTGTGTCGTAGAGGGCAGCGGTACAGAGTAGAACGGCATAGAGTGCATTGGTTTTGAGTAAAGTGGTGTAGTGTGCATGGGTGTAGAGTGCAGTGGCGTGGAGTAGAGTGGCGAAGAGTGGAGCAGAGTAAAGTGGAGTGTTGTTGAGTGCAGTGGTGTAGAGCAGATTGTTTCAGAGTAGAGTGGTGCACGGTAGAGTATAGTGGCGTAGAGTGCAGTGGAGCAGTGTAGAAGGCAGTGTTGAAGAGTAGAGTAGTGTGCATTGGCATAGAGTACAGTGGTGTAGAGAAGAGTAGAGTGGTGCAGAGTAGAGTGTTGTGGCATGGAGTGGTGCAGAGTAGGGTAAAGTGGAGTATGCATGGTGTGGTAGGGTGCTGCCATTACAGAGAACACATCTTCAATTGAAATTACCATTACATTTGCACATATATACAGTTTTACTGATAAAACGATAATGTGTGGAAATGCCATCACCTAGGGTATTGATTTGTTCCGATCGCATTAAAATGTTTGTTTTGACCCCAATTCAGAATTACCAAAAATGTGCTTCATTTGTGCTGTCCTAATTCTGATATATTCTAAAATATCTGCACTGTTAATTTACAGACATTTTTCTTGACTAGCACACAGCACAATTTACATAACACTATATAGCCTTCCTCAAGCACACCCCCATTAGCCAGCATGGTTGTCACACAAATGCTCTCAATTTGAAGTCAGAGAAAGAAAAGTAAACACCAAGCTCCCTGGAAGACAGAGCCTGACATCTGATCTCTGTCTTTGAATGCATAACAATTGTGACACGATAAGAACAAGATTTAAAGGCCTGTTTACTGAAATCCAGTTCTGGTGAAAGCATACAATAAATATGGTTTGGGCAACACAATGGACAAACTCAAGCAGGAAAGCCTAAAACACAAAGCCAGCACATAGGAAGCAAGCAACTGTGAGTTACTAATCACAAAGCCAATGATAAGCAATTAGGGAAATGTATTCTCAGGGAAACTTTCCGAATGTCCTCAAGATGTAGTTAGTAAACCAGACAGCCGTGCTGTCTGGTAGGCTTCAACCTAAAAGGGAATTTTTAGACTTACCGCCAGCTTTAAAGTCAATGAATGTCAGTTTAGGGTTAATACAGCCATATTTCGTTAAAGTTACATATGAAGAGAAGACTACTTCTTGAACCTCCAGATCACCTGATAGAATTTCTTTATCTTCGTAAAGAAGAGAGAGCAGAGGTTGGCAAAACTTAATTCCATTAATTATATGGTTTGCTTTAATTATCAGATTTGCTATAATTCATAGGCTTATAAATGTGATGTCTTGATTTTATATTTGTCTTGTGGTTTGTCTTGTGGTTTCTAATGTTTTACATGGTTGATACAAACTTGGTTTGTTGTATATCTTTTTGCAGGTACCCTGTTTGTCATGGTGAAGTTTATGGATATACCTCACGTCCACTACTTTATTGTCACGCATTTACATAGTCTTCTCAGAATTGGTTTCCATTCATTTCTTCTATGTTGGGATAAATGTATTTAATTGTGATTCACCAGACCTCTGTGATTTCCTAGTTGATTATTTCTCTGGATGTTTTCTTTTCTTTTTTTTTTTTTGGAGTTCCAGGTTTTGGGGTTATCAAGTATTTGGAAGCTATTGGAATGGGCAATTCTCCATACCAAATTTCAAATGTGTTTTTCCACCTTAATTATAATGCTGTGGATAAAGTCAACTCAAATTCTTATGAAACCTTTTTATTTAATCTTTCTGGGATTTTGTTTGTAATCCCAGTCAATGCTATTGCTTTTCACTTCTCTGCCTTACAGATAAAGTTGATTTTCTTTTTGTATTTGTATGTTTTGTGACTTATTTTGTCTTGACTAATGTCCATATAACTTCAGCCTCATGTTTGTTAGTTATTCATACTCTCTTCCCTTGGGTCACATGTAATGAATATTGTCTGTATTGTTTTATGGAACGTTAAGGGCTTATGTAACCCAATAAAACGGCAAAAAGTTCTTTTACATTTGTCTACATTGAAAATGTTATAATGCACCATTGCAAGAAATGGATCTAACTCAGAAATACACCAAGCAAATTACTACCATTAATTTTTCACAAAACTAATTGGATATAGAAAAATCATTAAACTGACTACGATGGTTGATTTTTTGATTTGGTCTCCTGCTCAATGCTAAATGTTTAAAATCCTAATTGGGTTGATGTACAATTATGGGTACACATCTCATCAAGGTTGATGTCCCATTTTAATATTAAACTCATAGTTGGAGAAACCAGCAAATAATTGATTAATCCAATATTGACAGCTGCTCAATCTTCAAATATGTGTATCTTATGCAAAAAGATCAAAGAAAGGCAATTTTCTCCAGGGGTGTCAGTTGCCAAATTGCCATCCTGATCTGTAACAAAAAGGGTTCTGCCCATGTAATCCACCAGGATGTTTCACTTATGATCACCTCATTTGTAGCCTTTTTACTGTGGATGAGCCTGGTAACTCACCCACAATAAAAGCGCAGTAACTAGACTGCACGTGTTTACCACCAGTGTTCGCCTTTTAAGATAAGTCTGCAGCAACGCAGCAAGGGTAAGGGTCCCTTGGATGGTTACACGTGAGCACACACGTGTGAATACATGCGAGGGCTGCACTTGTGAGACTACCATTGTCCGCAGCCCGGTAGTGGGAGGAAGAAAATAAATAATATAGGATTTAATTTGTAATACAATATTGTTTTTTTCTGTAATAAACTGCTTTTTAATATATTCATGATTGAATCGAATAGTACTTTTGTGAAACTGTATGCTGTACTGTGTTTTTGTAGACAATAGATAGCAAAAAGATTTTTCAGATAGAGGCACTTACTGAAGAAAATAACTTCAGAATTATTTACCATCCGTACAAAACATCTGGCCTAGATAGAGGTATTCTTCCTCTCATACATTATGATATAGGGACTCTGTTTTTTAGTCTATTAATATACCCCGTCCCTGTGTAGTACATAGGGGTACCTCCCTTCCTTGATTACTAGCTGACACCACCTCCACCTTGAGTAGGCTTTGGACTGCTCTGTTACATTACCCTGAGAGAGTCAAGACCTACAATGGGGTGTTTGGTTCCCAGTGAAAGGGGTGAACATTGACCCATTATATGTACAAACTACACAAGCAATGTCCCCTTTCCTCACATGATCTTCTCGAATATACTTTTTACCTACTCACCACTCCACATCTACAATAGACTATATATTTCTGGGTAAAAACCACACTTCGTTCTTAATCAATGCTGAGGTAGGTGCTATTCTAGTCTTGGACCGCGCCCCTGGTAGAACTGATTTGCATCTTGATAAACTGTGCTCAAATAGAGGACGTTTGAAATATAATTTGCTATAAAGCAAAGCGTTATTAAATAATTTGAACAATCTGCCATAGAGTTTTTTTTATATATAAAGAACAATAAAGAATTTAGAGTTTGTTATTTTGGACTTGTTCAAAGCAACGACAATCGTCTATATAATTATAAGATAGTATAGCTTATCTTACTCAAGCAAAGTCGCATTCAAGCAAAAAACTATTGACAGTGCCAGTTCTACTCTTTTAAAAATGAAAGCAAGATACTACATGGTCATAATGAAGCTGGGAATTTGTTGGCGAACTATTTAACAGTTAAAAAGTATTACTCAAATATTGAAATTATCACTGACATTAATGGGAAAAAACCTTAACAAATACTCTGATATTTTCAAGTGTTTTATGGAGTATTAACTAAATTATATCTTTGTGGTTGTGTCCCTAGTGCTGCCGCCTTAGACGACCTAAATTTCATCCTTAAACATCCAAAACAATTGCTAGATATATCCTAGTTAGAAAATTTAGAAAACAAACTGCACTTAGGGAAATATATGATGTAATCTTCAAACTTTCTAAAGACAAGGCACCAGATGGTTTTTCTGTGGAGTTTTACTCTCAATTTTTCAATATTCTGGCACTTAAGTTCTTGTTGCACTTTTTCCATTTACTTTCAAGCGGTGCTTGTGATTCCTTATCAGAAGCAATGGGTTGCAATAATTACAGGCCGATTTCTGTTATCACTATAGACTGGAACATTTTGTATTAGTAAAGAGATGTCCATGCACATGAAAGTATAGATAATAACGACTATAGATGTTTAGGGAGGAAGGTGGGTGCATGTGAATCTACATGCCAAGAACAGATGTTCTCAGGGTAAGTCACAATCTGTTTGAGGCATGTGTGGCTGTAGATACACATGTTTTGCATAGATTGTATAGACCGCTTTTGGAGGAGACTGTGTCCGGGTTTTATAAGTCAGTCGTCTAAATACGGGAAGGATGCGGCAGCATCTGTAGAGGTGGCTCTGGAACCTGCTCTATAAGAGGAGCGATTAAAGGAGACCCGAGGAGTGGGTGTTTGAAGTGCCCCCATAGATTAAGCAATCTCAGTATCTTTTTTCATCTTTTCCAAGGCCTCATCAACTTGTGGGTCGAAGAGATGCTCCGTATCAAAGGGGATGTTTAGTAAAATGCGCTGGACTTCTGGTTTAATCCAGAGATGGTACAGAAACAATGGCCCTAGTGGACATAACTGTAAAACAAAGAAACAAATTTCACATCAACACCACCTGTTAAAGCAATTACAAATAACATGTTAACCATATTTTATTCATAAGGCACATGGAATCTCATGTTCACAAGACGCAAGATTCATTAAGCACAATTGTAAAGAGGTGCCCCTAAGTGGATGGAGGGTTAAGTGCAACAATGCGCAGAAGTGGGGGTAAGTGAAGGAAGGAGGGCAGTGAACAATATAAACATCTAAATCATGAAAGAAAACCAATCCAGCCTTATCAAAGGCTTAGTCTATTTATAACACCATAATGTTACAACAGATTACAGGGGCACAGTGAATCTATCACTGTTGTCCACAAAGGTAAACAAATAGACCAACAGAGAATTCAGTGGGAAATTGGATGAAATTGGGTCTCTCTTCTAATTTATCGTTCACGGGCTGTGAAAAATCATCATATACTCCATGTTTCTTGTTTCAAAAATCACGTCTGTGTCACTGTGACACAGACAGGATTTTTTAAACAAGATATATGGAGTATATGATGATTTTTCAAAGCCCATGAACGATAAATTAGAAGAGAGACAGGATTTCTAACCATTAACCCGCAAACACGTCCCTTTCTGACTGTGGAGCTGAAAGGCCCATCTTCATCCAATTCTCCACGGATCTCTTCGGTGGTCCTAGGGTGCCCCCCCCCCCCCCCCCTTCTTTTGGTCCTGATGAAGACCCTAATGTAATGACTCCAATTGCCTACATCTATTCCCATGGTCGAAATGATGACGGCTTCACTATTTGTTTACCTTTGTGGACAACAGTGATAGATACACTGTGCCCCTGTAATCTGTTATAACATTATGGTGTTGCAAATAGACTAAGCCTTTGATAAGGCTGGATTGGCTTTCTTTCATGATTTAGATGTTTATATTGTTCATTGCCCTCCTTCCTTCACTTACCCCCACTCCTGCAATGAATGTTATGTCTTGTGAACATGAGATTCCATATTCCATATGAATACAATACGGTTAACATGAAGAATATTGTTTGTAATTGCTTTAAGAGGTGTTGATGTGAAAAAAGTTTCTTTGTTTCAAATTTATGTCCACTAAGGCCATTGTGTCTGTACCATCCCTTACCCAGGTCCTAGTGACGTGTCTGGGTTAACCCCTCTATCTTGTAACTAAATCCAGAGATGAGCAGCCAGGCAGGCCTCTGTAGGAGGACACTTGTATTGATGCCTCTGGCGGAAGTATCCGCAGAATCCAGTGTGCATCTAAAGGAGGAGCTGGAAATTAACTTTCCTTTTTGGACCAGTTCTTGCCCTTTCTTTTTATGTTCCTCTGGGAGATATCTGTCATATCTAGCCAACAGCCTCTGTGTGTTTGCAATTTGCCAATGATTAGCGAATTGTGCAGCAACCCATTTGCTTAATGAGTCAACACGTTTGGATTCCTTATCAGAAGGTGGTGAATTTGCTATAGTTTGTGAGTTTGCACTTTTACGGGCATTTGAAACAACTAGAAAGTCTGGTGGAACCTGGCCTCGAATAAAAATTGGGTCAGATGGTGCAGCCTTATATTTTTTATTTATCTACCCATGGGGTGATTATGCAAGCCGTGCAGGATACTTAAAAATGTCATCTGCATGGCGCATCATGCCTTTCAGCATTGGGAGAGATTGAGACGCCCTATGTGTGGTGAACAATGTCACAAATAAAAAATCTTTTTCCATGGATTCCTTATTTAGTGTAACCCCATGGTATACTGCTGCCCTATCAATGAGCTCCTGATATGATGAAGTGTCATCAAGAGGTGAGGGTTTGGCAGGATATAGGTCTGGATCTGTAGCCCCTGGGGTGTCAATGCCATATTCCTGCCAAGGGTCTGGTGGTGGTGGTGCGCCATAAGTGTCATCATCCTACCCCATCTGAATTAGGGTCTGTATGTGAAGATCCTAGAGGTGTAATATTAAGGGAGTATGTGGTGAATGAGGTACAGGTGGTAGAGGTGGTGGTATGTGAGACAGAGAAGAAGAAAAAACAGGGTGCAGAGGACTGGTAGCCTGGTCCTTGTTCTTCTTCATAGGTATAGGCAAATCAGTGTCATTTTGGATACAGGTTTGCCGCTTGGTAGAAGGCACTGACGCAGTCTTTGTGATAATGCGGCCAGTCAGTGGATGGATATGGATCCGTTTTTGCTTTGGATTGAGTCTTTACGGCATGGTCTCTAAAATGGGCTCCGGGAGTGTAGCAAGTACAGATCTCGGTTTTGGTTCAGAAGGTTTTGAACTGAAACAGTTTTGAATTTCGGAACTGGAGTGGTCAGAGCTGAAGAACTGGAATCTTGGCTCGGTGCAGAACCGGAAGGCTTCACATGTGCCTTCTGCATCAAGCCAGAGGGCGGGCCATGCTAAGCTGAATCTCTGTGCCACCCATGGCCAGATGGCAGTGGCAGGCCAGGAGCCTTTTGTTTTGTGGAAGCCAATAGTTTTAGTGTGGTGAGCAGTTTGAGCACTCACAGCACCTTGACCCGGTGGCAGATCGTGTGACTCCAAGTCGGAGTCCGAATATTGAACCAAAAAGATCCCTTCTTTGGCCGCAGAGGGCTCGAGATATTCCTCTTCTGGTTCGATATCTTCCCGTCTAAAGATATTGGGCTTCTGTTTGATTTCACTTCTCTGCATTTCCCTGCCTCGTGCCGGATGGTCCCGCAGGGTTTTTTTCCATCAAAACGACCTACAGCCTCACAATTTTCTTCTCTGTGCTCAGGGGCTAAGAACTGATTGCAGGCCTCATGAAGGTCTGTCTTCGGGTATTTGAAATGGCACTTGGGGCAGAAGGGAAATGGAGTCCCTTCCATCAACAGAGTATTATCTATGAAGTCAAACGAGAGAAAGGTAGTCCGGACGGGAGAGGCCTGAAGGTCACGATCAGAACGTTTCGACTAGACGAATGAGTCTCTTCTGAATTTCAATATGTGAAGGAGGGAAACGCGTTTGAAACAATACCGACGAAGGTAAAGTGTATATAGTACCAAAAGGATCCCGGTCTTCGAACTGCAGCACCGTATTACACGTATAAACCAGATGGTGGAAAGAAAACAATCTAACAATAGAGCTGATGCACATGCACACTATTACTAAGAGGAGGAGTCACCTTACCGCGTAACTCAAAACACTTCTTGGAAGAAAAACAACTTGCACTCATCTGGACCCAACACTAGATGGCAGGAGTATGCAAAGCATGTGTATCTACAGCCACATATGTCTCGAACATATTTGTATAAGATTTTCCAGTTGAACACAACATGATCACCAGCCAGAAACAAGACCCGTCTGGCAATACAGTGTGAGAAGTCCAGTAGGACATTTGGAGAAATCGTACGGCACAGCGCTTCTAGTGGGTCCACCTAGCCATCACCTTATGAATCCCAGGGCTATGCACCCTACCATCACATCAATCCATCTCCCGACGGTCCCATTAATTTAGCAACCATTTCTCCCCCACAGCTCCAAGTCCTCTTCCAACCTCGTCATCTCTCCTAGTGATCCGGATATGCTGTTCATCTGCTACTGCTCACTTTTGGAGATTTCCATTCCAAACCATTTCCTCTGAGGCTATATGCGACATCCAATGTATAACAACCCTTCTTCTCTCCAATACCATACTCTTGAGAATTCGCACTTGCACTTTCAGTTATTACGGCCTGACATAACTCCCAATAGGCACAGTCTACAGATCCCTCCAACACAACTACAATCATCATAAGACAGAGTCGAAATTACCCTTTCCCGAAAATCTGCTACCATGGGGCAAATCCATGCCATATGCAAAACAAAAAAAAAAAACGGCTGAGGGAAGTTAACACCAACCACACACACACAGACGGATTAGACAGGTAGATTTAATACAAGTTAGCTGGCATCAGGTAAGTTCTGTGCAGATACTGAAAATGTGTCAACTTGAAATTGGCATTAGGGGACACTTGTCGTACTTGTTCACATGTTTTTTTCCCCATCAGAATTAGTTAGCTCATTTGGGCAAATCCGCCCTTCAGCGCTCTTGTGCTCGGGGCATTGTGCCACCCTTGGGAGGGCAGTAGTCCGTGGATTTGGAGGCAACCTTTTCCTGATGAGGTCTGCCTGCAGTACTGAGCACCGTAATCTCCTGCTGGTCCAAATCTCCACCTCCAGTGGCCTAGTTCTGTCCCCAAGGAGCTTGGAGGGGGCGCCCGCCACTTCATTCTTTTGCAGTCTCATCCGTCACTGCCCCTCCAGGCTGCTCGCCGAGCAGCCATCCTGCACCTCTTGCACCTATCAGGTGCTGTGACCGACTCCAAAGGGACAAAGCACCGTCATAGTTGCCTAGGTTTCAGATTGCTATGTGTGATATTTTCATAATTTCAGTGTAATTATGAGTGACATTTCAACGACTAGGAGTGACACATTCTCACAAGGAAAATCAAGCAATGAAGACGAGGGAAACGCAAATATCATAAATTGCACCTACTTGAGCAGAGAGAAACTAAGAAGAGCTTAAAAGTGCTGCAAAGCACCAGAAATGGAAGGGCACTAACCATAGACTTTGTGTTGAGCAGTTGAGTCCATGTAACTTGTTCAATTTCCCAAATTATTTTTTGTTTACACTGTTATGATCTATGAGCGGTCTTTAAAAACAACTGCAATACTCACGAAGTGTTTATCATACTGATAATTTTTCTTTCACCTTATAAGCAGTGGAAAAGTATTTACTGCGCTTAGAATTGACAGGTGGGTGCTACAAATCACTCTATAAAAAAATCAGTTCTAAAGTGTGGGTCATTTTCCACTTGCAGAGTCATCTGTTTATGGCAATTAGATAAAATCCACAGCCTAATCCGACCATCGATTGAAAGTTTACAAGGCACAGCCAACTGCGACACATCTACTTGCTATAGCTGTGGAAGAGGGATGGACGTTAACCTCTTCTGTGCCCATGATGAGATAGTCTCGTCATGGAGCACGATTGCGCTGTGCCCATGACGAGACTATCTCGTCATGAACCCCGCCCGCTAATGTAACGCCCGGCACAGGAGGGGGAAAGGGCGTGGCACAGAAGGGGTTAACATTATTCTTTCTTCTCAGATACTTTGTTTACATAACAGTGAGTGAAGTTCATGACCTAAATTGTATTTAAATATCAGCCAATCGTGTCCTATTGAACAAAGACTAATCAGCATGATTGAAAAATAAGTGTGATAACATAAGGTGAACCTTTCATATTGTGGGAACATATGAACGGTTAGACAAATCTTGGATTTTGAAAGGACTTAATAACAGGAAATGCAAATTCGGGTCACCGACTTCTGTAACAGCGTGGAAAACAAGTAAATTAGTGTATCAGCATGTCTTTATTTGTTGAGCTTAACCTTTTCCATCTCAGCTGCCTAAGTGTCACACACTCTCAGGAACCATTTTGCATTACCCTCACAGACTGAGGCCAGCGCCATAAACTCCCATACAACATAGGCATAGCCAGCAGCTATGACTGTCAGAAGAGACCCAAAGCCGCTTTAAATTGCCCCCGGCAGTTTTGAGAAATAAACCGCAAACGTGAGGAGGCCAGAAACACACACTTGGTCACAGCCCAGGCCGCAGCCGGCAGCCTCGCCTGCAGCCATGCCAGGGCAGAACTTCTGAGGTACAGTGAGTTATGTAACGCCACCGGCACCCACTGACTGCAGGCAGTTGCCTGATTGTGCGCTGCCTGAATTATTTGTAAATGATTAAAACACACACACGCAAGTGGCTGCACTGCACCACTCTGTCTCACTTACTTCAACTTGCAGCGACTCTGCTCGGTGATGTAGGCTCAGGCCACGAGCCACTGCGGCAATACCGTTTGCTGCTCACCTCTTCAGGGAGTCCTCTTGGCCTGCCGTGTCTAGTGACAGTCCTGGCCGCTGCAATAGTCACTCCATTTCACTCTTAGCAATTGAATTGGCTGTAGCGCCAGGGGTTAAATGTACTGAAGTTCAAACAGCTGAGCCACGGGGCGGCTGATTCGAGCAGGCAGCGCTACGGTATGATGATTTGCCACAAACCAATAGTAGCCCAGCCTCCCACAAGTTAACTCCGGCACCAGTACGGGACGTCTGGTCCCCCCGGTGCCCAAGTCAGTGTATCACACAACCTGACTGGACTGTCATTCTCTGTAGTAGCCATTGGGAACTACCTCGACGTGACATCAATCTGAGAGCCGCGCCAGGACTCAATCTCCTTCTCATGATACATTGTAGCAAACAGCCTGCTAGCAAAGCTGCTAATAGCTCAGCCTGCTGAGCGAGTCCCAAGCCTGTGGGAGCAGCGTAAGCATGTTACGGTGCACTGTCAGCTGCCTCTCCAGTTTAGTTTAACAGTTCTAGACAGTGCTAACGGCTTGAGTGACAGCTGAGGGGCTATGTCAATAATGAGTGACAATGCAGTGCGGTAATGCGGAGCACCACACTGAAATGCGTTAGTCTAACGCCTGATGCATAGGACTTGGCAGTAATGCACTGTTTGCCTACAGGGTACGTTCTGGACGCACCTGCCCTCCTCATGGCTGGTGCTCTCCCAGGATGCCATTAACACTCCCATCAGGGTTTCCTCCTTACGACCTCTCCAGCAACTATCAGCTCAAGGAGACCTATACCCGTCGCTCCAGGCGAGTCACCAAGGCCAGGCGCCGCTGCTCCTTTGAGCCCTCTTGGGTTACTCTGTCGTGCAAGCTTCACAGTCACTACCCCTCCTGAGTTGAGGTGCAGCCGCGCAGCGCACTGATCAGTTGCGGCTCACAGGCTCTACAATGCCCGCCACTTCTCTACTGTGATAGGCCTCACACTTGCAGTCGGGCCTAGAGGTGTCCCCTGGCAGTCTATAGAAGGAGACCAGTTAAGGGGGTGGTTCTATCTATACTGATTCCAGCTAGTTGTGAACCAGCCTGAGCCCAGGATTATTCTGGATCCTATTGGGGAAAGCGGAGATCCTTTTGTTTACCTCGGCTCTGCCAACTTGCTTGGCGATGCAATCCCATTCTAGGGCCTTTTTAAATATCATTCATGGTGCTTTGAAATGTATTGATCCCTTTGTAGCTGTAACATTTCATGCTGAGAAACATTTTGATGGTGCTAGTTCGGATTTTATGTTGAAGGCTCGAAGATGGCATGGCTTTGGTCTCAAAATCTTACATTCAATTAATATTCTTCATACTACTAACAAAATCCCTATTTTTGTTAATGGCATGCAGTCTTCCTACTTTCTGCTTAGATAAAGTACTAGACAGGGGTGTCCACTTTCTCCATTATTTTTAATATATTGCTGGAGCCCTTTTTGGAGAAAATTTGTAGATCCAAAACTTTCACAGGTTATGCATACACAATTGCGGAAATCGAATTTACATTCTATGCAGATGACACATTCGAAAGACTAGATAGGCTAAAGTGCTAAATGTGTTTGTCAGCTAATTAAAAATAATTGTTTTATGCTGTTTCATGAATTTCGACGTAAGCTTTATGTTCCTGATTCCTTTAACTGCAAATACCATTTGTTCATAGCAGGCATTAAGATAAATATTCAAGACTTGTGGAATTAAGGAGGAATGTCACTTGTGTCCAAGTTATAGCTTTTTAGTTATAAAAAAAAAACTTCATGGTCAGGAATTAGTAGGCTTCATGTAGAATTACTGTGGGGAAAAGATTTTAAACAGACTTTACTTATTCCAATATGGGATAAAATTTGGTCAAAAATATATTCAACTCCTCGCTCTGCAGGCACCACCCAAACCGTGTCTTTTTTGTACAATAGATTACTTTTAGCCGCCAATTCTCTATATAAAATGAAAACACCTAAAGATAACAGAAATTGGTCTTGTAAAGATGCCAATAGTGATGAAAAACATTTGGTGATTAAGTGTTTGAAAGTTGCGTTGCTTTGGAAACAAATTTGGTAAATGATTTTGGACATATGTTCAGTTAAGATAACATTTGATGAAATGCACATCTTTCTTGGTGGTTCTTCAAGTGTTTGGTCCATTAATCCTTTAACTGGGAAATTTGTGGATGATCTTCTTGCTATTGCTCTGCGGGGGAAGAAAGCCATCAACATTACTTTTATCAATTGTGGAGTATGATTTGTTATAATCATAGATTAGATACAGCCAATTTAACCTCTATGCAGATAGATATTCAAAGGGACAGGTTGTGAATGCCCTTGACATCTTTTTATTAAAAAATATTTTTAGCGATAACAGTGGCTGAAGTTTTAAAGTTTTCTTGAATTGATTATTGCTTTATTGATGAAGAGTAAGTATAGTCAGCAGAAGCATTATTATTCATTTCTGTATGCCGCAATATAACGTTTAACCGGCTGTGTTGCATATAGGTCTTTCACACTTTATTCTGTATGGGTTTTGCAGTGTTCTTATTTTAAAAGCTATTTTTTTCTCTTTTCCCTTCTTTCCTACTTCTTCTAAAAAATGTATAACATGCTCTTTACTAATGTTAGCAATCGACTATGCATTATACGTGCTTCTATAAATATTTATTTTAACATTGCTTATTGCAAAAATACATTGCGATTTACTCTTCTTGTTGCACAGCAGTTCTGATACTTCTATTTCAATTATCTGAATTCTTGTCATTGCTATTACTTTTGCGTTGTCCAGTTTGAATAAAGAGTTTTAAAACTAAAAGAAGGGAGGAGGAGCCTAGCGCGCAACCAAGATGGCCGCGTAGGTGCGAGGCTCCCGAGGACCTCCGCGACCTCCTGCATAAATCCTGACTATATCCTGTCCTAGATGAGGGGACTGTGTTCGTGAGACCGAGCTGAGGTGCCACCCGTTTTCCGTTTCCAAATCGGACACCGGCGGGAGCATCGATTGAGGTTTGCGGCCTTCTCCACGCTGGCCCCCCGGATTGGAGTTGTGGGGCGATCCGGAGACAAAGTGAACAACAGCGGCGGGCGAGGCTGGGCGATTCGCGTACCCCGCACTTTCACTTTCGCGCCCTCCTTGCTGCCAAGCGAGGTAGGGTCGCGAGGCGGCGTGCGGTGGTGTGACTTCATCGGGGTGCCCTGCCGGCCCGCCAGCTGTGATCCGCCCTTCGGAGCTGTGGTCGCCCTCCCCCGGAGCCCGTGAACCGGTCTGTCAGCCCTTTTCAAGGAGATTGGCACGATTTGGGGACTGGAGCCATGTCCACGAAACAAGATGGCGACCGGGCAAAGGTGAAATCGACCCGCCGTGGCGCAGCCCCTCAGTCTAACAACATGGACCGCTACACCCTCCAGAAGGGATCTCCAGAGGCGCCGCGTAGGTCCCCTGTTGGCCCGACTGATGCCCCTGCTTTGCCCGCGGATCTGACCCTCCGGGACGTCATGGGCGCCATCGCCGAGATGAAGGCCTCAGTGGACCAGCGCTTTGACACTCTGGCGCAAAAGATTGACTCGGTCCTCGTGGATGTGGGCCTGGTGAGGGCCGATCTGTCCAAGACGAATGACCGGGTCGACTCTTTGGCCCACACCACCTCGGGCCTCACAACGGACGTGGCGGCCCTCCAAAAGGAGGTGCGCCGACTGGGCCAGGCGAGCGCCCTGATGGATCGTCGACTGGAAGATTCCGAGGGTCGGGCCCGGAGGAACAATGTTCGCATTGTCGGGGTGCCGGAGGGACGTGAGGAGGAGGCGGCGGATCTGTTTGTGGAGGACCTGATCCTCACCCGTCTCCAGCCCCGGGGGCTGAGTAAACTCTTCGCAGTGGAACGTGCCCACAGGGTCCCCGGAGGGAGACCTAAGATCGGAGCCCCTCCGAGGCCTCTCATTGCCCGGATCTTCAACTTTCGGGACAGAGACGCTATCCTGCAGACTTCTAGGCAACAAGGACCGGTCAGACTCGACAATATGGACGTAAACTTCTATCCTGATTTTACTTCGGCGGTCCAGAAGCAGAGACTGAGTTTTCTCGGAGTCAAACGTCGCCTACGGGACCTGAACCTCAAGTATGCGATGCTTTTTCCAGCGAAGTTGAGGGTAGAGGTGGATGGCCGCACGCACTTTTTTGATCGTCCCGAGGCGGCCGGGGACTGGTTGGACACTTTGCCCGGGGACCGGGGCCGGGGGGGTGCGCGGTTGGTGGGGAGGGCTTGCCGGATCAGGACTGAGGGACTAATAGTAGGCCTTGCTCTGGACAACATTATTGTCATCATTGACTGATTGTGTAAGTTCCCCTCCCGTGGAGGTCGTACGGGGTCTCTTGGGGGCTTTCCCTCCTCCTCTGGGGGACTAGTTAGTGTTTTCATCTATGGGGCGACAGGCACACTGCACTTTGGGGGGGCTGTTCGGGCTCATGCAGGGGTGCAGGGAGGGGGGAGTTCTGTTGGGACGGGTGGGTTGGGGTGGGGTGTTGTTCGTTTTTACCGCAAGGCAAACCCTTTACTGTATTGGTGTTTTTGAGGTGCTCTCGGGGGGACGAGTGATGGCTTCTGTATGTGATGGGGGGTAGGGACTTGACTTTGTTGTCTTGGAACGTTAATGGACTGGGGGATAGGATTAAGCGAGGTGTGGTCCTGCAGTATCTGAAACGAATTTCGCCAGATGTGGTCTTTCTGCAGGAGACACACCTTATTGGTAATTCCTTCTTTGCCATGAATCGGCGTGGCTATCGTTTGGTGGCCCACTCGGGCTTCACGTCTGGCTCGCGGGGGGTGGGCATCATGGTTAAGAACTCGCTCCCGCTGGAAATAGATGAGGTGCGCCATGATGAGAGGGGACGCTACACTGCCTTGGTGGGGAGAATGGAGGGCAAAGTGGTTGTCTTTGTTTCAGTGTATGTCCCACCGGGGCTACAGTCTACCACTTTTGCGGACCTGGGGCGCCTCCTCCTTGACCTTCCGGGGGGGCTTCTGGTGGTTGGGGGGGGATTTCAATGCGGTGGTTTCTGGGACTATGGATCGTCACCCCCCTAGGGACCTCCCCCGGGCGCAGGCGTGGCTGTCCGGCCTTTTAGATACATTGGGATTGGTGGACTGCTGGCGCTTAAAACATCCCACGCAGCTGCAATACACCTTCCATTCGGGTGCCCATGGTAGCCTCTCGCGGCTTGATCATATCCTTGTCCCTGCGGCCTATGCTGGGAGGGTGGGAGAGGTGCGCCATCTGGCGCGGGGTATTTCAGATCACTCCCCGCTCCTGTTGCACTTTGGTGTCCTCCCGAGGGGGGAGGGCAGGGTAGCTCCAATCAATGCCTGGTATCTGCGCGACCCCACTATTCGCGCTGACCTGATTAAATCCTTGCAGCGGTATTTCGAGGAGAATGTGGGGTCTGTCCCTTCGGCTATCTCCCTTTGGGAGGCCTTCAAGACAGTTATTAGGGGGGAGGCCCTCTCCTTCATATCCCATGCCCGGAGGTGCGAGCAGGAGGAGGTGACCCGAGTGGAGGCCGAAATTACTGAACTAGAGGGTGATTTGGGGAGTGGGGTGACGGATGCTGCACTGCATGTTCTACACCTTAAGCAAGCGGCCTATAGGGCCCTCGTCACGGAGGCAGCCAGGGGCCTCAGTAGAGAGCAACAGGGGCGACTGTATGATGTGGGTGATAAGGCTGGTAAATTGATTGCGTGGTTGGATAAAAAGGAGAGAGCGAGTCGTGTGGTTCCGCTGATTGAGAGGATGGATGGTGTACGTGTCACCGAGCCAGAAGACATTGTCTCTTGCTTCGCGGATTATTTCCGCGAGGTGTATTCCCCGGTCTCTCCCTGCTCGGAGGTGGATTCTCATGCCCTGCTTCGAGATATCGCGCTGCCCTCCCTTTCGGTGGAGGACAGGGAGTCGTTGGATGCTGCTCCTACCTCGGACGAAATTGCCCTCGCTATACGCTCGGTTGCATCTGGCAAGGCCATGGGCCCGAACGGCATCCCTATCGAGTTGTATAAGCTGCGACCGGACGTACTGGCACCCCACCTCCGCGCGATGTTCCTTGCGGCCCACTCGCGGGGCTCCCTCCCGCCGGACCAACGTCTGGCTACAATCGTGGTGATCCACAAGGAGGGGAAACCCCGAGACCGGGTTACCTCCTATCAGCCTATCTCGCTCTTGAAAGTCCAAAATCCTTGCCAAGGTGCTTGCCAACCGGCTGGTCGGCGTGGTGGGCGATTTGGTCCACCAAGACCAGTCTGGCTTTATCCCCCATCGCAACACGGCCCTCAATCTGCGGCGCTTGCACGGGGTGCTCGCGCGTGTTCCGTTTGTGCGGGAGCCGGCCATCTTGGCGTCCTTAGACGCCACCATGGCGTTTGACACGCTCGAATGGCCATACATTTGGGCGATGCTGGCGAAATTTGGTTTTGGACCGGGATTCATCAGCTGGGTCAAATTGTTGTACTCGGGCCCGTTAGCGCAGGTGGTAGTGAATGGGCGAGTCTCGGCCCCGTTCGCGCTGGGACGGGGCACGCGACAGGGTTGCCCCTTGTCGCCGCTCCTGTTTGCATTGGCCTTGGAACCCCTGGCGGAGTGGCTGCGGTGGCACCCTTCCATCCGTGGTCTCCGTTGGACCCCCGAGTATGAGGACCGCGTGTCCCTCTACGCTGACGATATCCTTTTGTACCTAGCCTCCCCGCGCAAATCACTGATTGTCCTGGTTGATGTCCTGCGCTCCTTTGGCCGTAACTCAGGCCTTGTCATCAACTGGGCTAAATCATGTGTCTATGTGCTTTCCGGGGAGGCTCCCGTCCTCCCGCGGGGATGTCCGATCCAGATTGCCTCGCAGGGGTTTCGGTACCTGGGTGTCTATATCACGCTGGACCCGGCGGCCCGCTACGAGCGAAACTTGCTTCCCCCCCCTCCAGCGCTTGAAGGAGGACGTCGCGCGCTGGCGGCACCTGCCGCTTTCGCCGCTCGGCCGGGCGGCATTGTTTAAGATGATGTCGTTGCCGCGCTTCCTGTACGCTCTCCAGAACACTATGGACCTAGTCCCGGCGCGCTACTTCCGTGAGGTGGAGAGTCTACAGCGCCGCCTGTTCTGGGACGGGAGGCCGCGTATAGCCCTGGCGAAGTTGACGCTCCCGTGGTATGACGGGGGGATTGCCCTCCCGGACATTAAGCGGTATTACTGGGCCTCCCAGCTAGTTGCAATTAATCACGGCCTCTATGGGCCCGCCTTGAACCCGGCATTTGAAATGGACAAGATGCTCCTGCCCGGTGGCGACTACAATCGAGCACTCTACTCTGGCGCGCCGGATCCCCGCTTGACGGGGCCCACGCGTGTCATGGTGCGGGTGTGGCACGCGGCCAATGCAGCTATGGGGTGGAAGGACCGTTTGACCCGGGCGTCGCCGTTGTATGCGCCTCAGCGGTTGGGCTCCCTGTGGACCTCGAAGGGCTTCGAGAAGTGGGACACGATTGGCATCAGTAAAGTGGGGGACCTCTGGACGAGAGGGGGGTTTAAAACATTCGAGACGCTGCAGACGGAGTTTCAGCTGCAGGGCAGTGAATACTTTCGGTACTTGCAGGTCCGTCATGCGCTGGGCTCCGTCTTCCCAGACGCCGCCTCCATCCCGGAGTCTTCCCCCCTGGAGGATAGAGTGCTGGATGGCCACGTTCCGGATAGCACGATCTCCCTCATTTACAAAAAATTGATTAATGACCGCTCGGGCCTGCTGAGCGGCCTTCGTGAGGCTTGGGTTGCCGACGGGCTGGAGTTGGACGACGAAGACTGGATTTCCGCGGTGGCCTCTCCGAAGGAGGTGGCCATACCGGCTCGCCTTCGCTTCGTCCAGCTTAAGATACTCCACCGGGTTTACATGACGGGGCCAAGGCTTCTGCGTATGGGTTATGCTGAGGATGGGTTGTGTAAGCGTGGGTGTGGTGCTTTGGCGACTTTTTTGCATATTTTGTGGGAATGCCCGAAGGTGGAGCGATTCTGGCGTGGTGTGCATGAGGTCCTGCGTCTGGTTACGCATGTCGCACTGTTGCCTGAAGCGAGGAGATGCTTGCTGAATGTGTGGGAACCAACTGATTACTCGGTTCCGCAGACGCGATGGGTGACTCTGGGATATATGATAGCTAAGCGTGACATCGCTCAACTGTGGGGATCCCAGCGGCCCCCGGCGGTGTCGGCCTGGAAAGAACATATGGATTGGTGCATGTTCCGAGAAAAGGTGGTGTATGTGGCGAGGGGCAAGCCTGGGGCGTGGGTGAAAATATGGGCCCCTGGAACGCCTACCGCGGGGGTATTTGCGAGCCACCACTGCTGCCTGCTGCCTCACCGGCTCCGTCCCCCTAGTTGACCCCCTCCCCCAGCCCCGGGCACAGAGTTCCCCCAGTCCTGGACTTGTTTCCCTTCCCCCTCTTCAGATTCCTGTGGATGGTCGGGGTCCCTTATTCGAGGAGCACGTGTGGTTACCTTCGATTGCGGGTTGCCTTGCGGGTGTGTTTTTCTATGTTGTTGCGTGTGTATAAAATGAAACCGTATTGTGGGCTTAGAGTCATGTGGCTTACGTCGTTGATGTCTCCTGATTTGCTTCTCTGTAACGCCAAGTGCCCTTTTGTAAGTTTGTCAGGTGCTCCTGTCACTCTAGCGGCCGGCCGGAAGGTTGTAGGCCCATACTTGTATATACTTGAGATTGCAATAAACGGTTTCAACAAAAAAAACAAAAAAAAAAAACTAAAAGAAGTAGCATATTTGATAGAGAGGCTTCAAGAAGTAAGGGCGATAAGGGATGAATACAAAAACACTAGTAGGATATGATTTCATGTGCATTTATAATGTTATTTTCTTTTATCCAGTCATTCAATGTTTGGAATGCAATCGCAGAAAAATGCAGCCCAAATAATATTTAAACTGATTAATTTGTAACTTTTGGGAAAGGCCCAACAACCTCTTTTAAAGACTGGTATGATCACAGCACCCTTCTAAGAGGCAGGAAAGTTGCCTGATTTTGTACTTTATTTGAAAAGGAGGATATGGGAATCAGCAACTATTCAAGAATGAGTTTTATTATTACTGCTGGAATATTGTCTGGGTCAGTCCCTCTGGTGAGATTTAATTTCTTAATAGTATTTTCTATTGTGTTAATGGAGAAAAGATTGACTAATAAGTAATTTCTATTATATATATATATATACATGTTGGTCCTTGGTGCAATAGATGAGGAAACTCAAAGCTATTTTAGGATTCTGTTGGAGTTCCTCCCTCCTCTTTTGAGGGGTGAGGTGGGGCAAGGAATGATGGAAGATTCCTTGCCCTTGACCCTCGGGTAGGTCACTTCCCCACCGCTACAGCTCCGCCTGCCTGCCCGCCTTCTTGCCTGCTCTGCTTCCAGGTCAGCGCTCTGACCATTCGCCGCCTGCCTTGAGACCCCTTCTCTTCTGTACCCAGAGTGCCAGGCTTGCCCCCATTGTATTTTTCCACTTGCACCCCTTGTGCCTGCACCTCCTTCTCTCTTTTTGTACCCTGAGTGCCAGTTTCGCCCCCATTGTATTTTTCCACTTGTACCCAGTGTGCCTGCACCTCCTTCTCTCTTTTGTACCCTGAGTGCCAGTTTCGCCCCCATTGTATTTTTCCTGCTGTGCCCCATACGCCTAGTGGATTGCCCCGGCCAGCGCTCGCTTCCTTTGCGCCGTTTTCCCGCCGCTGCCTCCCGTGCGGCCCCGCCCTTGCCCCGATTGGTTCTTCCCTCCCGCCTCCCAGCTGACCCCTCCTCCCCTCCTCCCCTCCCTCCCTCTTATGGCGACCGCTGCGCGGCCGCGCCGCTGGCGTGCCGAAGGCGCGCCTAAGGCATGCCCGTCTGCGCCTGGACCGTGCCCTGCGCCTGGACCGTGCCCAGCGCCAGGACCCCTGGCCCCCGAGAACACCAGCCAACACGACGGACTTACGACCCCACCACCCTCAACGCACTCAACACCGGCCGGAACCCCGCCTGCTACCGAGCCACCCCGAGACGCACCCACGGACCCTTCACCTGCCAAGACTGCAAATTCACCTGCCTCCGGACCTGCACCGCTCCCGCCAAGCCAGACATCGGCAACAACCACCTCAAGTGCATCCTGCTCAACACCCGCTCCGTCCACAGGCACGTCGTCGAACTCTGGAACCTGCTCGACGCAACAGCACCAAACGTCGCCTTCCTCACTGAAACCTGGATGAACGCCTCCTCAGCGCCCGACATCGCCATAGCCATCCCGGACGGATACAAGATCACCTGGAGGGACTGCGTCAACCAGACGGGAGGAGGCATCGCCATCGTACACAAGAACACCATCCGCATCTCGACCAACTCCGACGAACATCTCCACTTCCAGATACACACCGACCCCAAGACCACCCTCAGAGGCACCCTCATCTACAGACCCCCGGGACCACGCACACAATTCAGTGAAGACATCGCAGACTTCATCAGCCCGCACGCCCTTCCCTCCGTTGACTACATCCTCCTAGGGGACCTCAACTTCCACCTGGAGAACAACAATAACAGAAACACCACCACCCTGCTGGACAACCTCGCCAACCTCGGACTCAAGCAACTGGTGAACACCCCCACCCACTATGCCGGCCATACGCTTGACCCCGTCTTCTCATCCAGCAAGCACATCTCCTTCAGCCACTCCACCGGACTCCACTGGACGGACCACAGCTGCGTCCACTTCAGCTTCAGAAGAACCACGACCCACCACCACCCGCAACAGGTTCCTCGCCGGAGCTGGAGCAAGATCACCGCCGAGCAGCTCACCGCCTCCCTCAGCCAGAACCCTCCCACCAGCACAACGGACCCCAACGAAGCAGCCAGCAACCTCACCAAGTGGCTGACCGCCTGCGCCGATGACCTCGCACCACTAAAGAACCCTCCCAGCAGACCCGGCAGCAAGAAAACCCCCTGGTTCACCGACGAACTCAAGGACTCCAAGAAGAACTGCCGCACCCTCGAGAAAACCTGGCGGATCGACCAGACCACAGACAACAGGACCGCCCTCAAGAACGCCACCCGCAAACACCATCAGCTGATCCGCGCCACCAAGAAGACAGCACTCAAAGAACGACTGGACAACAACGCCCACGACAGCAAGGAACTCTTCAGCATCGTCAAAGAGTTATCCAACCCCAGCGCCGGAAACAACAACATCACTCCCTCGCAAGACCTCTGCAACTCCCTCGCCTCGTTCTTCCACCGCAAGATCACCGACATACACAACAGCTTTGACGCACAGACCACGCACACTACCACCGAGCCAACGCCCGCCACCACCACCCTCTGCAACTGGACCCCGATCAGCACCGAAGACTCCACCCGCACGATGAACACCATCCACTCCGGATCCCCCACCGACCCCTGCCCCCACCACGTCTTCAACAAGGCCGACGCCATCATCGCACCCCACTTCCGGGACATCATCAACACCTCCTTCCACACCGCCACCCTCCCGGAGAGCTGGAAGCACGCCGAGCTTAGCGCCCTCCTGAAGAAACCAACCCTGCCAAAGTCATCGAGAAGACCGTCAACAGACAGCTCACCGCCTTCCTCGAGACGAACGGATCCCTCGTCCCCTCGCAGTCCGGGTTTCGGGCCAACCACAGCACCGAGACCGCCCTGATCGCAGCCACCGACATCATATCCCTGATTGACAACGGGGAAACAGCGGCCCTCATCCTCCTGGACCTCTCTGCTGCGTTCGACACTGTCTGCCACCACACCCTAGTGCAGCGCCTCAGCAACATCGGAATCCAAGAGAAGGCACTGGAGTGGATCATCTCGTTCCTCGCAGGAAGAACCCAGAGAGTCCGCCTCCCCCCGTTCAGATCCGAGGCCACCGAAGTCATCTGCGGCGTACCTCAAGGATCATCACTCAGCCCAACCCTCTTCAACGTCTACATGAGCCCCCTCGCAGCCATCGCACGCCAACACAACCTCGCCATCATCTCCTACGCCGACGACACCCAACTGATCCTCTCCCTCACCAACGACCCCGCCACCGCCAGAGCCAGCCTACACGAAGGGATGAAAGACGTCGCAGAGTGGATGAAGAACAGCCGACTGAAACTGAACTCAGACAAGACGGAAGTCCTCATCCTGGGATCATCCCCCTCTGCCTGGGACGATTCCTGGTGGCCCCCTGCCCTGGGCACCACTTCCAAACCAACGGACCACGCGCGCAACCTGGGCTTCATCCTGGACTCCTCCCTCTCGATGACCAGACAAGTCAACGCCGTCTCCTCATCATGCTTCAACACCCTGCACATGCTCCGCAAGATCTTCAGATGGATCCCCACAGAAACCAGGAAGACCGTTACCCAGGCACTCGTCACCAGCCGACTGGACTACGGGAACACCCTCTACGCTGGAACCACAGCCAAACTTCAAAAAAGACTCCAACGCATCCAGAACGCCTCCGCACGACTCATCCTGGACATCCCCCCGACAAAGCCACATCATCGGACACCTGAGAGACCTGCACTGGCTCCCCGTCAGCAAGAGAATCACGTTCAGACTCCTCACCCACAAGGCTCTCCACGACCTGGGCCCCAAGTACCTCAACGACCGCATGACCTTCTACACGCCCACCCGCCAGCTACGATCGACCAGCCACGCCCTCGCCACCGTACCACGCATCCGCAGAGCCACCGCAGGAGGAAGATCCTTCTCCTACCTGGCAGCCAAGACTTGGAACTCCCTCCCCATCCACCTTCGGCTAATCCAAGACCATCTCTCCTTCAGGAAGCAGCTCAAGACCTGGCTGTTCGAGCAGTAACGCACCCCTCCCCCCAGCGCCTTGAGACCCTTCCAGGTGAGTAGCGCGATATACAAATGTCATGATTGATTGATTGAAGAGAGAAGGACTGTTCAGCATGAAAACCCGTAACAACTTAAGGCAAAAAAAAAGTCAGCTTCGTCCACGCAACCACTTTATCGGGAGAATAATTGGTATAACGTGGCTGCACAGAGCGTGCTTCATGTTCACTCAAGGAGCACGCTGAGGTAACTGCAACCAGAAACACAGCCTTCAAAGTCAGGAGACTTAATAGGCAGCTGTACATACATTTGAATGGCGTGCATATGAAGAAGGTGAGAACCAAACTAAGATCTCATTGTGGCATAACATATGTTTTAGGGGAAATAAATGAATGAAACCTTTCAGAAATCTCTTCACAACAGTGATTTGATCAGGTATGAGTGGTATGGTAACTGTAAAAAGGCCGAAAGTCAGTGGCGGTTCTTCCTAAAGGGCGGAGGAACGTTACCCCGCCTGCTGTGTGCGCAGCAGGCAAACACAAATTAATAAAATGGCAATTATTATTTTATTATGTGTGTGCCGCCGGCTCACGTGAGGGCAGGGAAGGAGGCTGATTCCTGCGGATTGCAGGATGACTGCCGCCCCTGCCAGTGTGGAGTGTGCATGTCTAACTGGCCGGATGTCTTGCAAAGGCCAGCCCGGCATTCACAATTCAGATCCAGCAATCCAAGCACTGTGAAACAGCTGGCGGATTGCTGGCACAGGCCTCTAGTATCAAAATGAGCAATGGGTTAGCTTGCTCCACCCAATCCTGGAGCTGTTTTCATGCTGAAAACTGCATGAGAGAAGCTCCATGATTAGCTGGATTTGCGTTGGCACTTGGCAGTAAGGAAGTCAACCACTTTCCTTCTCTTTCCTGCACGACATATTGTTACCATCTACCCCTGCAGAAAGTGCTGACAGATAACCTTTAACTGTGCCAACCAGTCGCCCCTGCTGAAAGTGGTGACAGATCACCTTTAACTGTGCCCAATTCAAGTCCTTGCTGGGCCAGTGATAGAAAGAACTATAGGACATCCAACAATTTGGTGTCACACCAAGCTACAAACTTGTTCCAGCATCCGGCGTGACATAGCGGAAGGATGCTTGGCAGCCAAGATGACATCCTGAACTTCGGAAACCAGACTGATTGCAGTCAACTGCCGCTACAACAACCTCAATGCATGGAGGTGCCGATTGTGCAGGTTCGGCCGCAGGACCCTGCCCTGCTACTGCAACAAGCAATCCTCCCAGAGCAGAAGCCTAATTGGAGGATAAATGTTCATGCCCTGAAGTTCTGTGTACCACAATCTCCTTGCCCAATCTAAAGCCAATAGAATGATTTGGGACCGGTTGTTCTTGATCTTTTTCAGAACTCTGGCAAGACAGACATTTTGGAAAATGTTGACACTGTGCTCGCTGAAGTGTCGAAACACCCTAACCAGGGTTCTCCCCATTTCTGGAAAGTGCCTTGTGCCACCTCATGGTGTAACCGCCACTCGTTCTCCACCAGGCTTCGGAAGCTGACTTTGTCTGCCTAGGTGTTTAAAGATCCTGGCAGGTGGTTCACAACCAGGGAAATGCCCTGGATCTTCTTCCAGCTCCAGAGTCGAAGAGCCTTCTAGCACAGTTACCAGGACTCAGACTGCCCTGACTGTTACAGTACCACATGGAAATGGTGTTGTCCTTAAGCACCTGAACAAGTATCCTTTGATGGGCACGAAAGGAAAGCTTTCAAGTGCCAGGCGAATGGCCCACAACTCAAAAGGCTGATGTGGAGGCGTGTCTATAACACTGCACGTTTCAGGCAGTCTCCTCTGAAACCTGCATGGAATCCAATAGCACAGAGTCCATTGGGACATCAGGTTTCACTGCAAAGCCCGCATATGCCACCTTGCATAGTCAATGGGCAGGATGCAGGATGCAGGATGCCAAGAGAGCCAGACGCCTCACAGGTATTCTCACTGAGATCCAGGACAGAGGCTGAAACTTCGGGATCATAGACCGAATTACTTGGCATCATCATGATGGAGGAAGGCCCAAAACTAGTATCCAGGATGGCTTCAATGAAAGGGAATCGCTTTCAGTCAGGTGTTACTTCCGCACGTTGATTATGAACCCCAACAAAGTCCGGAGTTTCACTGTCGTCTTGTGGTAGTCTACGACTGACTGTGACAAGCCCACATTTAACATCCATCCATCTAGGTAGGGCATAACTTGTATCCCTGATCTCAAAAGGTTTACTGCGACCACCGCCATCACTTATGCGAACATCTGAGGACACTGGCAAGGCCAAAAGGGAGGACAGCAAGTTGAAAAAGTAGTGTTTGTGAAACTGCAGGATGGGTACATGAAAATAAGCCTCCTATGGTCCAAGCCACCATCCAGTCACCTGGATCTATGGCAGACAGAACTTGGGCTAGTATAAGCATCTTAAATTAGAAGGCATTCAGAGGGCAAAGATCCAAAATGGCACAATGACCTTTGCACTTCTTCAGCACGAGCGAATAACAGGAATAAGAGCAAGTCCCTATTTCCTGGGCCGGAACCCTCTGTATAGCTCCTTGGGCCTAAACAGCCTGCATTTCTTGGAGCAAGATAAGACAAGTGCTCCTCTGAGAGATATTTGATTTGGATGGGAGGTGCGGCGGGTCGAAAAGCATTTGCAGGACATGGCCTTGTTGAATGATGTGGAGCACCCACCAGTTAGATGGTATATTCTGCCACCACTGGAGGAACTATCTGATTTTGTCTCCCACAGGATGGCCATGTGCTTCGAAGGACAAACTAAAGCTATTGGAGGTGGATGCCGAGGGGCAAGGGACTGGCAATTTTGCTGCCCTTGATGGCCTTGGTCTTTCTTTGGCTGTTTGCAGGATGCAGGGGACATTTCCGCTGTCCCTCAGAAGGTCTTGGTTCCTGGGCAAAGGCTGGCAGGTCTCCCAGGTTTTGGGAACTCAGCAGCTGCAGGACAAGTCAACTTTTGGTGCAATAGGCAAAGTCAGCAGGCAGGCCGGCAGGGTTGGCGACAAGTGAGTTGCTTGGTCTTCTGTTCTTGCTGTGTGACTCTTTTTGTCTGTCTTCTTCCTTCAAGTCATCAGGATCTGGTCTTCTGCTGCCTGAGGATCCCCATAATACTCAATTTAGGAATGTTAGGGGAGTGTAGGATAGTAGCCAACTTACCCTTAGTGTCACTACGCCCCCTATATGACCACTTCCTTTTGGAAGTGGTCATAACCTTGTCCCAGAATTCCTAAGTATCCCATCACAAAGATGGTTTCTTCTGAAAAATCGTGTCCATCTCAATTTAGCCCACCTTAGGGGTGGTACTATCCTGGGCGTGGCACAACTACCTGACTAGCTAATTTTCCCGCCTGTCTATGTGGCAAACGGGCTCTAAACGAGGGGGTCAGCTTCCTCTCCAGTGAGCGGGACTCGCATTTCGAAGATGTCCGCTATGTGAAGCTTGCCGGCTTATGAAGGCTAACCAGCAGGTCATCCTAAGGGAGGGGATGTTACACCCCCTTCTCAGACAGGCTTTTGTTCTGGGTTTCCTGAGAGCAGAGGCTCTCACCATAGGATGTCAGAACAGTGTCTCAGGAGGCAGGCTGGCAGAAACCAGTCAGGGAGCACACCAGAGGCTGGTAGGTTTTCAGGGGGCACCTCTAAGGTGCCATCTGGGTGCCTGTATTGGTAAATCCATCACTGGAGTTTGTGTGGGGTTACCAATACCATCATGTACCTGGGGAACTCGTTTTCACCAGTGTCGAGCACATGTTTTAAAATGGCTTCCCTGGTCACTTGTACTGGCAGTAATAGGACTGACCGGCACAGGAGCATATCTGCTCATTCAGGTATGCCCTCACAAGTAATATTCAGCACCCTGCTTAGGGCGGTCAAGCCTGCTGTCGGGGTGACTTACAATTAATATATGTAGTGTTAGGGGACATGGCACCCAGGGATGGGTGCCATGTGTTTTCATTTTTGTCTGCACAAAGACACGCAGCCAAAAATGGCAGCCTTGCATGTGCTTGGTGAGGAGTCCCTTAGGGTGGGACAAATTCTGCTGCTGCTCTTAGAGACCCTCTTTAGTACCCCAGGGCCTAGGTACCAGGGGGTACCATTTACTAGGGATTTACAGAGGGTGCTAAAGGTTTTGCAAACTGGGGGAACAATTGAAAATTTTCTGGGTAAAAGCACTGGTACTTGTGACTTGGTTAGCAGAACACCATTACACTTCAGTCCAAGTTGCATCAAATTCAAGGCAAAACGTGTGGGAGGTACTGCAACAAGAAACCAGCTCCCTATATGGAACCAGCTCAGAATTAGAGAGGAAGACAGGGACTGAGTCATTCTTTGGCGCCTGTAGTGTCAAGTACTGAAGTTTATGTCACAGGGGCAAGCCTGATTCCGGTGCCAGATCATTAGCGGGTTTTGGTGTCGCCGCAGGTCCCAAGGCAGGTTCTGGAGGCACAGACGGTAGGCAAGGCAGACTCACCTGTGGTATCCCGACTGGAGGCCTCTTGGGATCCTTGGGACCCAAAAGTGCCCCAGAGGGAAGCGGAAGGACGGCAAAAATCCAGAACATTGCCTCCTAGAAGGTCTCAATCTGTTGCAACATTGCTAACGGACCTAGAAACCTGGGGTGCATGGGGTCAGTTGAGACCCTGCCACTTATATGCAAAACTGAGTTGATGGAGAGCCGCATGACATCACCTACCGGCGCACAGGAGCAATGCTGTTAAAATCTTTCGAAATGAGTCTGGCATCAGGGGATAAGTCTAAAGGTGAATTTGCTGCTAGAAGTATCCACTAGAAGTTACTTATTGTAATGCTGTATGCAAGGTGGTCATCAACTTGTAAATCAGTAACTGTAGGGGATACTCTGGTTTTTTGGCTCCTAAATTGTGGAACACTATGCCTTTAGATCTGAGACAGGAAGGGTCTCAACCAGCCTTTCGTAAGAAACTTAAGACCTGTTTTTTAGGCAAACGTAGGGCATGATGAGCGCACCATTTAAGGGTCAGGAGATTGCATTCATAGTGCGGGGACACTCCAAATGGAGTAAAAAGGTGCTTTACCAATCACATTACTATTATTATTATTATAAACCTCAAAGTAAAATGTACGAAATTATAATGGCAGAGTCAGGGTAAACATGGATACTCTTAATATACTTTTCAAATTTCGGTAGAAAATTAAAAAATTGCAAAGTATAAGAAAATAAAAAAAACGTTGTCAACTGTGGAGTAGAAATCTACTTTGGTGCCAAAATCCAAACCACATTCTAGAATGATTTTGTCCACATCTCTAGCTACTTTGGTTATGGGTAAAAATATTAATGTACCTCAAGGTTCCAGACTAAATTATCAGAGGCTTGTTTAATTACTGACTAATAAAATTGCCTAACAAAGGTTTTTTCACTCAGCCACATCCCCTGAAAGCAAATGAGATCATACTCTGCTAAAAGTTCATAAAAAAAAAAAAAAACATGCACCTGTCAAACCAGGGAGAAAAGATAGGACGAGCAAGCTTTTTCCTTTGCAAAATCATTAAGGTAAGACATCTCACGAGAATTGTAAATGTCTGGATTAGAAAGTGAGCAAGACACAAAATGACACCAGTAGTAATTTACAACGTTTTCTTAGTATGGTGTTGATTAACAACAGAATGCAATTATTTACAATGAAGGTATATAAATAGATCCATATGTCATATGTAATACAATGAGGTGTACTCTGTATAAGATGTGCAACAAAGCTAGTTTTGTTTTAACATTTATCATCAATAGACTGAGATATACTCACGGGGAGATCGATAACACACACCCGCTGACCCAATCACAAAGGTTAAATTATTATAATTCATGGTGATGACAGGCAGAGAGGGAAACCACTCAACAGTTTTTGTTGATGAGCGGTCTTACTTTTTACATTGAGAGACCGAAACGTAGAATATACATAAACTGCAACTATATTTGAAGTTTAAACGGAGTACAATGGTTTAAGACATGGACTCTAAAACACTGTACACCTCATCATACTACATATATCATTTTGACTTTGAAGTACTTTCATTGCTAATAGTAGTTGAATTATTTTGTTGACCAATTATCACACCAAGAATACTTTGTAAATTACTCCTTCATGAGTCATTTTATGCCTTGCTCTACATTTACGTGGGCTCCTGGGGGATAATTAGGTTGCCCTGTTCATAAATGAATTAGAAAGTGAAGCAAAATTAATTTCATGAATGGAATACAATGAGGAAAATCAAAGGAAACATTTGCAACCACTATTCTATAGTTCTCTTTTACTATCAAGGTGGTGTACGTGTTCACAATTTTGAGGCTACTGTACACACCCTTGATACCGCTTGGTGGCTTTTCCGACTACTAGAGGAGGGTACTTTATAGCCCGGAGGACTGGGAAATGGACAGAAGCAGACCTCTTCATGACTGGGGACTATTATGCTTATGGGGAGTTGAGTGGTTTCGTGAATTTGATGGAAGAGGATGGCCGGCCAAGGTCGCAGTTTCTAATCTGCGGCGCACTGTCAAGCCCGATGGTTGGTCGGTGGGGGTTGGTTGGTGCAGAGTTGGCTGAGCCCACAATGCAGGATACCGTGCAGGCCTTACTCACATTTGGAGGTGGACAGAAGTTGATCTCCTGGTTATATAAAACTATTTGCTCCTATGACCACGGGCTCCATTGACAGGTTAAAAAAACATGGGAAGGGGCAATGGGGAGGAAGATGACAAATGGGGAATGGATGGAGACCCTCCAATACCTGCACCAAGTGTCTAGGAATTCTAGACTCAGATATACCCAACTCAATTTCCTCCACACTACATACCAGATACCACACACACACTAAACAATCGCGGAAACCGGGGTTAATGCCTATCCTAGGTGCCTGCTGGTAGATACAGACTTCATACACATGGTCTGAGAATGTCCAACGATAGCGGACTTCTGGAGCCAGGTGGTAGAGGACAGAGCGTTCACAAAATTGTAAACATCTTGGGGAGCTAGGGGCATGTATGTTACGGCTATATCCCAAGCAGCGCACATGGAAAACGGGCTACAGATTTATAGATCTGAGATTAGTCATTGCCAAAAGAGCAATAGCAATGCTTTGGAAATCGTCCCGAGGGCCTCCCGCACAGCAGGTGGAAGGCAGCTTTCGAACAACGAGTCCTAGCCAAGGAAACAGCACTGAGGACAGAGGGGTATGAACAGAAGACCAACTGCTTATGAATGGGCTACATTGCTTGCAGCTTTCACGAGCAGGGGGAAAGAAACCCTGGGATACTCTTGCCAGCTTAGGCTGCCCGATGGAGGAGGTAATGTCATAGAGAAGCTGCTCAATAACACATGCCCATGCCATAAACATCACCTCACACTAGACATGATGGTTACTGAATTTTGGCTGGGTGGAGGGTGAATTCTAGTTGTTGGGTTTTATTGATCTGTTGAATTTCCAATTCATACAATGTTACAATGAAAAATACTAACAAAGCGGCTTTGTAATGCTTATTGCAAATGCAGATTTTAGCGATGTTGCCAGTACGTTGTTTAATGTCAGTAATGCCCGGGCAGCAGCCGTATTGTAATGCTGTTTCTGGATAGAATAGATTAAAAATCAATAAAACCAGTTCTAAAAAAAAACCTGTGGTGTTCACAATTTGATGATTAAACATAGTGCTAGAGAAAAAAGGATATTGATTTTAAAAATGAGGAGGCGGTTTGAGAAAATTGGTGTGCTAAATGCCCTGCATAAGATCTTGAGGGGCCAGAGGGATGATTTCCTTCTCGCACAACACTCGGACAAACTAAGATTACTCCTGACGAGAACAGATCTTACAGTGCTTTTATTAGCAAATTTGTAGAAAATTTTCAATGTAGATGAAGGCTTGTGACTTCCATTCCTGAATGGGTTCTCACACAATCCACCTATTAATATGTCACCTATCAATGGTAACTTTTTAAAGATGGAAATAAGACCAGATCGAATCAAAGGACCTCATTTTCTTGCCCTTTTCCAGAGGTGTCGAAGTATACTGAATTAATTAATAAATCTGGATTCCGATAGCACGCAGCTACTCCTAGGAATGTCTCGGCTCTCAGCCATGTTTTCAATCTTTTTCTGAGCACAGAAATTGATTCCACAGAACGGAGCTCAACGGGGAGCTTATTCCATGCTGATTGTCCCAGATAGGAAAAGGCCCGCCTGTCTTGCTCCAGAGTGGCGAGTCTTAGGAATCCTAGCCCGTAGACTGCTAGCGGATTCCAGGTTCTTGGTGGGGAGGTAGAAGCTAATTCGGGCTCTCAGGTAACCTGCCCGTGTGGTGAAGCACTTTGTGGACTAAGACTAGCACTTTAAACAAGATCCTTTTTCTCACTAGGAGCCAGCGGAGGCCGCGGAGATGGGGGAGAGACCAGGACACATGCGTTCTCGCAGGAAGATTGGCAAAAATGCTGGCTGCCGTGTTATGGACCAACTGAAGTTTATTGATCAGGTATTTGGGTAGTTCCAGATATGCATAGTCCAGCCTCTATGTGACGAGTGCTTGACAATGGATTTTCTGGCAGAAAATGAGGATGTGCAGGAACTTCTTTAGAATATGAAGCAGACCAAAGCAGGATCCTACAACAAAATGTATTTGTGGTTGAAAGATAAATGAATGTCAAATTTGACACAGAGTCTTGACTACTCCCTCCTCAGGGTCTGGTGGGGGTTCAGCCAAAAGGTCTGCCATGTTGCCGGGGAATTTTGAGCAAAGAACAGAATCTTGGTTTTGTCTGCGTTACACTCTAAATGATTGATGGTCATCCAGTGAAAAATAGCAGCTAGACAAGATTGAATATATTCACCTGCAATCTCATACTGTTATATCATTGTTAAGAAATGTGAATCAAAAGCATTTTAAAAAAGATGAAGGGAGTCTAAAATCTGTAGTTAGGGTTTTCGAGGGTTACAGAAGTAAATTATTATGCCTGTCTTTTTTTCCATTTGTCCTTGGATGTTTTAATTGGCACTTCCTTTGGCCTGCATAGTTTTGAGGGCTTTGGACTCATTGCTGACTTTTCTTGACAATGAGAAATATCCTGGGATGCCACACCTATTGCGTTCTTTAAGGATGATGGATGCAAAGGTTTGGCTGAAATATACACTGAAGTGCCCTCTTTGGTACGAGATTGCTTATTTGTAGTATGCCCTGGGACTTCCCTTATACGGTTCTTTATAATTCTGGTCAAGGGGAAATAGTGAACAAAACTATATCTTGGCTGTTCTGATCTTTTTTCTTAATCAACACCAGTCTAAAAAGCACAAATTCAATAGAGTTCGGGACTGGAGAAATTTAGGCTGGACAGAGGGACGACTCCTCTGAGTAAGGGAAGAGACAGCAGCAGGTTTATCAAACGAGGGCATATTAAAATTAATGGATTTCAACACAGCTGTAACTTCCCTTAATAGAGACGGGTGAAAATGTGTTCCCTAAAATTTGAGCCTCAAATTCTACAGAGAATATTCTGTATTAAGAGCAGAATACACAATATAGAAGAGATGGGGGCAGATGAATCGAAGGAAGATGAAGTCAGTAAGAAGGTATTCATAATTAATTACATAATGGCATCTAAAAGATGTTTATTAGTTATATGTGGTGACTAAAGCATCGGATTATGGGATAGCATCGGAAAGTAAGGGTCCTGTGAGAAGGGATTTAAAATAACGTATGAAGAATGGGTGGAAGAAAACTGAACACTTTAGCGGATGAAAAAAGCCTGTTATTTCTTCGAGTGTGACATTAATGTTCAAGTGATTAGATTCTAGCTAACAGTCGCTCTGATGTCAGAGGGAAATAAAGCAGGGAGAAAATGAAAAGCTGGGAGTAGCCCCTTTGAATGAATTGGAAGGCCCATCTGTCTGATGTGATGGATCTTCATCTGAGAAGAAAATGTTGTATCCTGCCTCCTATCTGCAGAGTATGGGCCTGTAAAGGCAAGTTAAAGCAGCTTGACAGCACTACAACGGGGGAGGAAGAGTTAGAAAAGAGGTGTCGTAGCTGGTGCGAATGGCCTTGGCTGCTGCTGCAACCTCTACCTTAAAAACTGAATCTGTTGTTGCTGCACAAGTTGGGAGAGAAAGCAAAAGAGAAACAATTGATGGACGGAATGCAAAACAAATCAAAACATTCACCCCCCAGTCAAGAGATCTGGGTTAAATCCATCATTCTTTTGCTCACCATGCCACCCCAGTTTAGACCTGGCCATATGCAAATCAGTCTTGACCCTGTGCCTCATGGGAACAGTCCAGCCCAAACTGCCAAACTTGGTCCTCCCTGGACCATAAACAAGCATCCTAGGACCGGTTTCGGGGTTTCACCCTTCTTCTGCCAGGATAGCTTGATTCCAGTGGCACAGTGAGCCCAGGACCCATGTCTGGGCATACCTGGCTCACTTAGGGCGAGAAAGCAAAAGTCACACAATTGAGGGACAGAATGCAGAACAAATCAAAACATTCACCCCCAGTCAAGAGATCTGGGTTAAATCTATCATTTGTGGGTCCCATGCTTTCCATGCCACTGGAATCAAGCTATCCTGGCTGAAGAGGGGTGAAACCCCGAAACCGGTCGTAGGATGCTTGTTTCCAGTCCAGCGAGGACCTGGCTTGGCAGTTCAGGCTGGACTGTTCCCATGAGGCACAGGGTCAAGACTGATTTGCATATGGCTTGGTTCAAACTGGAATGGCATGGTGAGGAAAAAAAACGATGGATTTAGGCCCAGATCTCTGTACTGGGATGAATGTATGACATTGTTCTGCATTCTGTCCATCAACTGTTGTTTTCGCATTTGCACAAGTTGGGAGGGCAGATGGTTTCTATAATGTAGCCCCATGGAATAACCTCCTGTAATTTTGGTGAGGTTGCTTGTTGGAAGACAGTTGCATGGAACGTTTTGTAGCTTGGCTGTCAAAGGTTCATTTGAAGTACATGTCCATCAAAGATGCTTAAACATCTCCTCAAAGCCAGGTTGACCTCATCCAAGTGGATATTCTATGCACTACACTGGTGTGATTAGCTTTGTCAGCACAGTCTGTACTGTAAAACCCCAGCAGGTAAGACATACTTTTCCACGTCCTGACAATTGTTTGAGCCAGCAAGGCTCTGAGATCTTCCATGACGACTGGAAAGATCTCTCTGGTCATGTCCCATAAAGCATGGAGGTATATGTCCAGAAAGCACACTGCTTTAAAAAAAACTTAAGGCTAAACTAGCAGAAGAGAAGCATTGTGTAACTCCAGTCATACAGCCCGTCACTGGTAAAATCAGGGAGAAGTAGCTTGTCCACCACCATATCATTATCATCAGTGTTGTGGGTAATGTTCTGCAAATCCCTACAGAAATGCGTGGATACCACCAACTGGAGGTGGAAGGTGTGGCAAGGCAACTGAATGGGCAACAAAGATATTGCATATTAAATAGAAAGTCGCAGACCTGGAGGACCAGTCATGGCCAGAAAAACATTTGTCTTCATGGGATCCCTGAACAGTTTGAAAAGGATAATATGCCTGCGTGTTTAAGCAACTTCATCCTTCGTCTCCTGAACCTAACCCTTATGGAGTCACCTGGAATTTCACAGGGCACACAGACTGCGAATGAGGAATCCAAGAGCCCCATACAGTTCAACACCACCAGCACACCCAAACTATTCTACAGACTGTGAAAAAGGAAGGAGGAAATTTTTCACATGACCACCTTTCTATTCGCATCACAGACTATTACTAAGAAACGTGTTTGAATAGGAAAAAGTTCTTAACTATCAGGCCTTGAATGTGCACTCATAGTATCAAATATGCACTGCAAAGTCCTGCGACTATGACAGTTTTCAGAAGCTGTCAGATTTGGGTCATGAGCCTTGAACACGGTAATGTTATCCTATGGGAGAAACACACACTGTGTTTTTCTGGACTTAAGGTAAATAGGGGCCATGGTCCTTAGAACCACCAGCAGTTTTGGTTTACCTACCCTGGCATGGTGGGTGCAGAGGTGCTGGGTGCAAGGGTAAGCTCGAACGCTACCGCTGAAGTTAATAGGGAAACCTGTAACAAGAATAAGGCTGCAAGTGGGGACTGGGGAACCATTCTGGCAGAACCCGAAGGTGGCTTGGCTCTTGAGGGTCTCTGGAGCAAGGACGCACCATCGGTAGGCTCGGACTCGGGCTGTGAGGCTCGAGTGCAGGGGTGTTTTGTCTGGAGGGTGGCTTGCGTTGGAGGCTCTCACATTTTAGGTTGACCTGGAGATGGGGACAAAACAAGACAACAAGGCCTCTCTTGAAGATGGCCTCTCTAATGCAGACGCCCCACGTCGGTTGCTCTATCTTGGCAAAGTTGACATCCGGGCTGGACAGTGAACAAGCCTTGGCTGCTGCAAGGGCTTCAGTACCACAGGTATTAGTACTGGAGGGCTTCTGGACGGTCTAGTGTTTTGAAACTCACTGGAGAGACAGGGATGACCTGAGGGAGCTTTAGGAACCTTCTCCTGTGCTGCTGCTGAATCGGTAGACCCGGTGGTCAGCAAATCAGTGGACCGGACTTTGCAGTTGGTGCCTGCAGGCAAGTGGCCTCCACCTCAAGGGAGATGCAGGCTGGTTGGTGAAGTGCTCGCAGCCCTCACGTTTCTGGGAGGATGCACAGCTGCAGGACGAGTCAGGTCTTTGCAATTGTCGGGACAGGAGCAGGCAGGGTTTGGTTCCAAAGTCCACAGCTAGTCCACAGTTCTTGCGTCTTCGGCTCATCTTTGTCCTTCTTTCAGGCAGTCAAATCGGTTTTCCTGGTGACAGAGGGCCACCTAAAATACTCAATTTAGGGGCGTTAAGGGAAGTGTAGGGCAGTAGCACATCGGCTACTGACCCCTGGGGACACTACACACCCTATATGACCACTTCCTGTGGGGAGTGGGCATAACCCTGTCACTGAGTTCTTAATTTCACCACAATCAAGATGGTGAAATTCTTCTTTTTGTATCCACTTCAGGTAGCCCACCATAGGGGTGGGACTAGTCTGACGGTGTAACATGCCTCCTGACTACCTAATTTCCTGCCTAGCCTGATGCCAAATGGGCCTCAAGGTAGGTGGTGGCATTCATTCTCCAGAAGTAGAGGAAGCCGGGGTTGCATATCAAAGGACACAAAGGCTTGGAAGTCTCTGACCTCGACATGCTAATCTCACTAGCCATCCTGCTGGAGGAGGTGTGCACATCTTCCTCCAGAGCAGGCATTGTTTCTGACCTACGAGAGCATGGGCTCTCACTGGCAGGGTTTCAGAAACACATCTTTAGTGGCAGGCTGAAAGAGTCTGGTCAGTAAGCACACTATAAGACTAGTAAAGTTTCAAGGGGCACCTCTAAGGTGCCCTCTGGATGCATGTTGCAATAAATCTAGCACTGGCATCAGTACAGATTTATTAAGACAAGGTGTTTGATACCAAACACCAGTTTTTTCAGTGAAGCCATTATGTAGCTGGGTGACTTGTGATGACCAGTACATGTCTTACGATGGCTTCCCTGAGCACTCGTAATAACTAGTAATAGACCTAGAAATCACTGGGGCATATCTGCTCATGCAGATATGGCCTCACATACACTATATTACACCCTGCCCTAGGGCTCCAAGGCCTGCTGTAGGGGTGACTTACATATAGTACATGCAGTGCACTTTGGCATGGCAACGGATGAGTGTGCTTTGTCATGTCTTTAGAATGGTGTGCACCATTTCATGCAGCTGCAATGGCAGTCTTTGTGTAATCTGTGTGTGGGTCCCTTAGGGTAGTATAAGACATGCTGCAGCCCTTAGGTACCCTCTTTAGTACCCATGGTCTAGGAACCAGGGGTACCATTAACTAGGGACTTTTAGGGGTGCTAAAGTGCTTGCCAACTGGGATACAATTAAAATGTAACTTGTTTTAGGGAAAAGAGTACCAAGGTCTGGTTAGCAGGCCTCAGTGCAAGTCAGAGGTGAAAACTAGCATCTAGTAACCATACATGGGGCATAAAGTGGGGGGGGCAACTGCAACAAAATTCCAGTTTCCTATACCTGGGGAGAGTGGGGGGGGGGGGGGAGGGCTTAATAGGAATCTAGCAGTAGACCCCTACTTGATAGAAGTGGACCAATTGATTGATACAACGCCCTAGATAGAGCGAGGATCATGCTCCACTAGTTTTAAAACTATACTTGGGACACACTGCACCCCCTAAACGAATGTGACTTATACCAGTAATGCAATACAACATGCCAGACAACAAACACCCATTGTGTGCACATGTCAGAACTTATAAAGAGGAAAACAGTGGTTCAGTCCACTTGGCATAGACTCTGTGGAAAGCCAGCAACACAACATGGTGAAGACTAATAATTTGTGATCACACCCTGATGGAAGCATCAACAAAGTGCATGCCCTGGAACAGACCATTGTTCCCGTGACCCATTACAAAAGAGGAATCCCTTACTTATTTTGAGACACCATTAACAGATACTATAAAGTAGTGACAGAGAAAACTTTGGTAAAACTAAAACAACATCACTACAAACGGGGTGAAAAATCTGAGAGAATGCTGGCAGTACAACTCCACTCGAGTATACAAAAAAGTGATGACTAGAATGCTTGAATTAATCTCAGCCACTTGTAATTACTCAGGGCTGCATTCCAGTCCATTGTTATTTTGCACATGTCACCTCAGTCTGGACACATTCATAAGCAAGTCAGTCTTGACCTTGCTCCAAAAGAAACAGTCTAGCCCAAACTGCCATGCTTGCTCCTTCCTGAACAGGAACACAAGTAACCCAAGACCAGTTCTGCCCCGATTGGGGCTCGTCAGTTGCGTGTAGCTTGGTTCCAGTGGCAAAGTGAGCAAGGGACCCATGTCTTGGCATACCAGTCGCACTTAGCACTGAAGTATACAAAGATTTACATAGCCTTTGTGTACAGGGGCATGGTGGGGGGCGAAAAACAATTGACTGGAACACGGCCAGAGCAACTGCAAGTGGGTGAGATTAATTTAATTTTTAAGAACTGAACATACGATAATATGTCCCCACTTTTAGATAGACTGTTTAAACCCTTGCAGGTTGCAAAACTAAATGACGAGAGGAAAGTATTCTTGAATAGTGAAACAACAGCAGACGAAATTGCAGATGCAATCTCAGGATTGCCCATCTATCAATTCCCAGGTGAAGATGACTTGCCTTGGAATTCTACAAGACTTGCAAACCACAAGTCACTGATATGGTGTATGGTACCTCTAAATGAGGCAGATGACATAGGGTCGTTGGGTCATATGTTTGACAGATCTGTGATCTCCTTAATTTCCAAGGCCCACAATAATACACTAGAATGTGCCAGTTATTGTCCCATATCCTTCAAAACATGGACATGAAGAATTTTGGCAAAAATTCTAGCCAACATATTGAAAAAGGTCTTCCTATCCCTTATTCACAATTGACACAATTGGTTTGTACCTTGATGCTCTTCCAGAAATCACCTCAGAACCCTACTTTATCTTTTGTGTGAATCAAAACACAAACCCAACGCGATGATCGCCCTCTACCTTAATGCCAAAAAGGGCTTTGATAGGGATGAGTGGAAACAGACAAGTTACTTACCTTCGGTAACGCCTTATCTGGTAGAGACTAGATCTAGCCACAGATTCCTTACCTTTGAATTTCCCCAGGCATCAGACTGAGCAGTAACCCTGTGTGCCGGTAGGTGGCATCGGTCGGCTCCGCAAGGAGTCGTCCACGTCAGAAGTTATGTCCACGTCACCTTTATAGGCGCTACCTCGCTGCGCTGACATCAGTTACTTTTCACACAGAAGGGGGGAGCCATGAAGCGCACTGACACTCGTGTGTCCAAACTAGGGCCCTAGAAGGGATTAGCCTTGATGCTAGAGATCTGTCCACAGAGCGTGGAGAAAGGGTGGGTCGGTAAAGAATCTGCGGCTAGATATAGCCCTACCAGATAAGGTGTTACCGAAGGTAAGAAACTTGTCCATCTGATAGGGACTTCTAGCTGAAGATTCCTTTCCAATGAATACATACCCAAGCAATGGAGGGTCTGTGGAAAAATGTAAACTAGGAAGTCCTGCAGGACCTAACAGGCGAAATGCCCATCCCTGTGGACCCGACTGTTCAGGCAGTAATGCTTGGTAAACGTGTGCAGGCAAGACCATGCTGCTACCTGGCAGATGTGAAGGACTGGGATTCCATGTGCCACGGTAGCAGCTTTAGCTCCCGTGGAATGAGCCTGAAAGCCTTCAGGAGGCTGCTTCTTGGTCAGTGCGTAGCACATCTTGATACAGAGAATGACTGATGATCCGTTTCTGCACCGCCCAACGTTTGTTAGCACCAACATACCCGCCGAAGAGTCGGTCGTCCACCCAGAACTCACGTGTTGGGTTCAGGTAGAATGACAACACTCTTTTTGGTCCAGACGGTGGAGTCAATCTTCTTCCTTAGAGGGATGTGAGGAGAGTAGAAAGTGGGAAGGTGATAGATCGGCCCACATGAAATGGGGTTACCACTTTCAGCAGGAAAGAGGGCTTAGTACAAAGCACCACTTTGTACGGATAAAGTGAAAAGAATGGATACTTGGAAGAGAACGCCTGCAGCTCACTCACTTCTGGGCCGATGTAATTGCCACAAGAAAAGCCGTTTTGATGGTGAGCAGTGTGGGGGACAAATGTGTAAAGCCTTGAAAGGAGCACACATCACGAATGTGAGAACCAAGTTAAGGTCCCACTGAGGCATAATGAAAGGGGAGGGGCAACAAACGTACAAGACCCTTCACAAACAGATTTACAATAGAGGACTTGAAAAGAGAGGGTTGGTCGGGCAAAAAGAACAGAGAGATGGCCCTTGTGAGTACCCAGAACCCTGATGGGAAAGGAAAAGAATGAACAACAGTACTTCAGAAAGAGGGGCAGAAAGGGGATCAATTTGTTTGGATGAACACCGTGCTGAAAGAAAAACGTTGGAGACTTCGGGAGAAAGGTTGAAAGCTGTCAACTGCCATGCTTAATCTCCACTCCTCAAGAAGGCGGAGAGTGTACAGGCTCGGGTGGAGGACCCTCCCCTGCTGCTGAAACAGAAGATCCTCCCAAAGAGGCAGCCTGATCAGAGGATCGATACTCGTGTTCAGAAGCTTGGGATACCAGGCTCTCAGTGCCCAGTCCGGAGCCACAAGGAGGACTTGGAACCGGTAGTTCCTGATGGAGATACCATTTGTAATCTGCTAGGCATCGACGGCTGACTCCGTCCGCGCTGGAGTTCAGGGAACCTGCCAGGTGTTGATCCACCAGGGATATGCCCTGCTGTTCCAGTCATGTCAAGGGAGGCAGGGCCTCTGGACATAAGGTCCACGACCCCGCACTATTTGTTGCAGTACCACATGGCAGCGGTGTTGACTGTGAACACTTCTCCCAGGTGGCCACCCCATCCCAAGAGTGAAGCATCGGTAACTACTGTGAGATCTGGTTGGAGAAGGAAGAGGGGTCTGCATCTGACCCAATAGCGGTTCATTAGCCACCACTGCAGGCCCTTTGCAGTTCCCGCTGAGATCTGGACCATGCAGGAGAGATTCCCCTGATGCTGCACCCACTGGAACTTCAGGTCCCACTGCTGAGCCTGCATATGCAATCTCGCATGTGTCACCAGCAGGATTCAGGATGCCAAGGGGCTAAGCAGCCTCAGAGTCAGTCTCACCAAAACCCAGGATAGAGGCTGAAACATCGTTATCATGGCCTGAATATCCTGGACTTGCTCCTCGGGAGGATAAGCCCAAAACTGCACTATGTCCAGAGCAGCTCCGATGAAAGGAAGCGTCTAAGAGGGAGTCAGGTGTGACTTCCGAATGTTGATAGTAAACCCCAGTGAATGCAGGAAGTTCGCTGTAGTCTGAAGGTGGGAGACAACAGCCAGGGCGAGCCCGCCTTCAGCAGACAGTCGTCGAGATAGGTGAAGACTGGCACCCCTGATCTGCGCAGATGAGATGCGACCAGCGCCATCGCCTTGGTGAATACCCTGGGGGCGCCGGTAAGGCAGAAAGGAAGCATGGTGAACTGAAAATGCTCGTGGCCTACTGTAAACCGCGGGTAGCATCGAAGGGCAGGCAGGACAGGCATGTGAAAATAGGTTTCCTGAAAGTCCAACGCTACCATCCAGTCTCCTGGGTCCATGCCAGAAAAGACCAGAGCCAATGTGAGCATTTCGAACAACTCCTGTTTGAGGAAGTAGTTGAGGGCTCTGAGATCTAGGATAGGACGAAGACCCTTGTCCTTTTTCGGAGCTAGAAAGTAGCTGGAATAGCAATCACAGCCTACTTCTGGCACGGGATCCCTCTCTGTGGCTCCCTTGGCCAAGAGTGCCATGACTTCCTCACAGAGCCAGGACAAATGATCCTCTGTCAGCAGGTCATAAGATGGTGGCACTGGAGGAAGGGGTAGTATCGAAGGGGAGGGAATAGCCCCCTTGGATGGTCTACAAAACCCTTTAGCTACCAGGGGGTGGGGATGCGGGGGGGACATATGGGGGTGGGGGGGGGTGGGGGGGGGGGGTTGTACCAGACCGCTGGCTGTCCGACCCACGAGGTAGGAAGTGCGCTGTTGTCTAGGCAGAGGCTGGGAAGCTTGCGCGGTTCGGTGGCTGGGATAGGGTTGACATGGTTGAAAGCTTTTTCCGTGGACACGAAAGGAGCAAAAGGCAGACTGGGGATGACGTGGGAAAGCCGAGAAGCCCAAGGACTTGGCCGTAGCCCGCAAGTTCTCAAAGCGCTCCAGCACAGTCTGCCTTATCTCCGAATAGACGGGTGCAATCAAAGTGCATGTCCATGAGGGAAGCCTGGACATCCCCTGAAAATCCTGACGTTCTTAGCCAGGCGTGGCATCTGAAGGCCACTATCAACGAAACCGCTCTGCCCAGAGAGTCGGAAGGGTGCAATCCACAGCGTATGCTGAACTTCGCTGCACTTCTCCCATCTGTGACTGCTTGGGAGAGAATAGCCCAGGCCTCTTCTGGGACCTGTGGTAGCACTTGAGCAACCGTTTCCCACAGCGCGTGGGAGTAACAGTCCAATAAGCATGAGGTGTTTCCTGACCGCAATGCAAGGCTGACTGAAAAAAACATTTTCTTTCCTAAGATGTCCAGCCTCTAGAATTCCCTTTCCGGGGGAGCAGCAGGAAATGCGCCATGGGAAGTGGAAGCTTGGACCACCATGCTATCCGGGGTAGGGTGTTGGGTGAGAAAATGTGTGTCCCTTGGAGCAGGGAGATGGCAGCAGGCAATCGTCCTATTCATATTAGCCCCTGTGCTGAGTTTGGACCAAGTCCCCAGAAGGACCTCAGTGAGGACTTCATTGAACGGGAGTAGGGGTTCAGAGTAGGAGACTCATTGTTGCAGCACCTCTGTCAAGAAGATGGTATTGGTTACCATGGAGGGCAACTGAAGGTCGAGAACCTCAGCTTCCCTCTGCACCACCACTGAGTATGTAGATCCCCCCTCCATAGCTGCAGAGGGGAAGAAAGCATGCCTGTATCTGGAGATGTATCCAGTCCTCTGGTATCACCCAGATCCTCACACCAGACCATATCAAGATCATCGGGCTGGTATTCTAAAGAATCCAGCAACCCCTCCAATTCCTCCCCTGAGGCCTAGCCCCTGTTGGTGCCGAAAATGGCACCAGTCGATGTGGCTCCGGCTCCATGTTTGATTTGGGGATCACAATGGGACTCAATCCGGAGGCATCGGGGTCGGCACCAGGGAAGGTCGGAGTGGCAATACTAGCGCCGGTCCAGACCCATGGGGGCCAGATGGGGTCCCCTCTGACCCCGCAGGTTCAAAGGCATGCCAGAGGGGTCGGGTCCCTCAAATAGGTGGCGCATAGCCTAATAAAATTTTCATTTGAGAGGGGTTGCTCCGGTTCCCGGAAAACTAGGGAGGCGTTGAGTTGGCGCAGGTTCTGAGGAACCGGGCCACTAACGTGTCACCCTTTCCTCGCGTCGTCCTACGTTCGAGGTGACGAAGCGTGCTTCGACTTCTTGGGTTTTTTGTGCCTCTTACCTGAGTGCCCTCCCTGACGATTCAGAGTGGGATGAAGAGGACTTCGGACTCCTGGAATCGTCCTGGCCTGACCGCTAACAGCTTCAGGGACCGCTCCCTCAGAGTCTACTGTGCCATGGCCTGGCAATCAGAGCACAACTTTAAGTCGTTGTTGCGCTCCAGACACCACAAACAAACGAGGTGTAGGTTCTTCATTGACATGGCACAGTGACAAGCGCAACAGGGTTTGAAACCTGTTTTCCTCAATGACATCCTCGACACACCAGGTGAAAAAAAGACTCAAAAAGTTGACAAAATATCACAAAAATCCTGTCAAAAATGGACAGAGGGGTTGCTCTTCTCTCGGATCAGCACTGGCTGGCGTGGAAATAAAAGAACAGACATCAGCACGCCAAGATGGCGCCTACATAGATTACTCAGATGTCACTTCTGGTGCAAACGACGCCGCGCAGAGCCGACCGACACCACTTACAAGCGCACAGGGGTACTGCTCACAAACATTTTTCCAGATCCAGTCTGATGCCTGGGGAAATTCAAAGGTAAGGAATCTGCGTCTAGAAGTTTCTATTATCTTTATCTTTCAGATCATTGAGAGATTTGTTCTTGGACAAAGAGTTCCTATTGAAAGTAACTGGCTTTATATGTCACATTCTGCCCATATTAACTGTGGGCGATTTCTGTCTCATTTTATACATATCATAAGGGGAACTAGGGAGGGTTCCACCCTGCCCCCACTCTTATTCCTCCTAGCATTTAAACCTTTAGCATTTGCTGTTAGGCCAACACCTGTAATAAAAGGTATTCCATTCAGGGCGGCTCTCCTCAAGGCCTTTAAAAAAAAAAAATTATTGCTATGTTGATGACCTTTTTGGACCGGACTATTCTCTACCAACTGTCAGTGATAGAAGATTTTTTTCTAGATTTTCAGCGTATCAAAAAAATTGAAACAATTGTGAGGTACTGCTGTTGTCTCAGAGTACAACGCCTGACAATACAGCTGGTTTCCTAGTGAACTGGGTTCCCAAACATCTCTGGTCCCTTGGTATCCTTTCTGGGAGACTAGAAAATTTTGCGGAGGACAATATTCTCCCATTACTTAGTCAAACACAATGAGATTTTGAAAGGTGGAAACAGCTCTATCTTTCATTATGAGAAAGGGCTCAGGGTGTTAAGCCCGCAATTTAATTATGTCCTGGAAATGAAACCGTGCTGGTCAGAAGTTGTTTTTACAACAAATTGCAACAGATATGAAAGGCTTCGTTTGGGAAACATGAGACTAGAACTGAAAATGTAGAAATGATATGCGCATATCGAATTGGATGCTTCACATTTTGCTAAAAAATACCATCACATTAGTTGGCCAATCAGCTGTCTCAGCTAATTTACTTTCACACAAGTACACTTGAGCCTCCACCCTGATGATCATGAAACGTAATTTTCTGGGTACAGACAGCACTCTTGATGATTTCTACAAACACTGACCCAATTGTTTTTTTGTGATAATCCGATGGTGCTTCCCTTACAACGCATCTGGAAAAATGCACACTGACTACTCAGGATTGATCTGTGGGTACATAAATCTTCTTCACTCTGGCATAACAGGGTATGCAAGTGGGTGGTGTCCCAGTTCACTGGTCACTATGGAAGAATTTGGGCATCTCTCAAGTATAACATTTTATTAATATGGGCAGGGTTAAGTCGACATTAACAATGAATATCATCTAAATTCTAAACACTTATGACAGAGCCGAATAAATCACTGCTTGCATGGAATACTGAGTACAATGCCAAACACTACTAAAATCCTTGCTGAGGACTTACTTCGAAAACTTTGTGTTACGGGAGTATGTGTCGGAACGTTGTCAGGCCAAATCGGCGACAGCCGCATAGCGGAATGAATATGCTACTTACCAGTATGCATCTGTTCTCGGCATGTAGGGCTGCTGACATTCATATCTGTGCATAGATCGCCGCCTAGTTTTGGGTCCGGATGTTTGCACGTTGTTGTCCTGGAAGAGTCTTCGAAGTATCCTGAGATAGGTGACTCCTCCCCTGGACCACAGTGCGCATGGGCATCCTCTCCATCCCCAGATTGTTTTTCGCCATTGTGGCAGTGATGGAGTAGATACAGTAAGTGATGACCATGCTATACAGGAATTCTGAGAGCTGCAGCTGCTACAGGCGCCGGGGAGGCGGGTGGGTGATATGAATGTCAGCAGCCCTACATGCCAAGAACAGATGCATACTGGTAAGTAGCATATTCAGTTCGAGGCATGTGGGCTGCTGAATTCATATCTGTGCATAGAATATATAGCAGTACCTCCTATTAGCGGCGGCTACCAGTGCCAGCTGCAGCAGTCTGAAAGAGTTTTGAGAACAGCCTGTCCTACAGCTGCCTGCTGTTTTGAGTGTACATCTACACAATAGTGTTTGGTAAATGTATGTATAGTGGACCATGTGGCTGCTCTACATATTTCCTGTAAAGGAATGTTTCCTAGGAAAGCCATGGATGCCCCTAACTTACGTGTTGAGTGGGCTCGTGGGGGAATCGTTAATGTGCGTTTAGCCTTTTGATAGCAAATTTGAATACATTTAACGATCCATCTGGCTATACCTGCTTTGGAAATGGCGTTGCCTTTGTGTTGTGGAGAAAAGGCAACGAAAAGTTGTTTTGTCTTCCTAAAGTGTTTAGTTCTGTCAATATAGTACATGAGGGCCCTCTTTACATCTAGTGTATGGAGCATTCTTTCAGCGACATTTTGTGGGTTCTGAAAGAAAACAGGCAGTTCAATAGTTTGATTTATGTGGAACTGCGATATTACTTTAGGCAGGAATTTGGGGTTGGTACGCAGTACGACCCTGTTTGCGTGAACCTGCATGAATGGCTCTTGAATGGTTAGTGCCTGGAGTTCACTAACTCTTCTTAACGAAGTGATTGCGACTAGGAAAGCTACTTTCCAGGTGAGGAATTGAATCTCACATGAGTGGAGAGGTTCGAAGGGTGGACCCATTAGTCTGGTGAGGACCAAGTTGAGGTTCCACACTGGTGCTGGCGGGTGTCTTGGGGGAATTACTCGTTTGAGTCCCTCCAAGAAGGCTTTGATGGCAGGCACTCTGAATAAAGAGAGGTGCTGCCTGTTCTGGAGATAGGCTGCTATTGCGGTTAAATGGATGCGTATTGAGGTGTATGCCAGATGGCATCGGTATAGGTGTAAGAGGTAACAGATAATTTTTTGAATGGATGCGTCTAGCGGGTTGATGTCATTGTGGGTGCAGTAAATGACAAACCTCTTCCATTTAGCTGCATAGCAAGCTCTGGTAGTGGGTCTCCTGCCCTCCTTGATGATCTCCATACAGTCAGGTGGCAGGTTTAGGTAGCCCAACTCTAAGACTTCAGGAGCCAGATTGCCAGGTTCAGCTGTTGCGGATCTGGGTGCTGAATTTCGCCATGGCTCTGCGTTAGGAGTGCAGGTTTTATCCGCAGCCGTTGATGCGGCACCACGGAAAGTTCCAGAAAGGTGGTGTACCATGGCTGGCGCGCCCATGTTGGAGCAACTAGGATGAGCGTCAGTGAGTGCTGTCGCAGTTTGCGTGCCACCAGCGGTATTAACGGCGCTGGGGGAAAAGCGTACGCAAATCTGCCGGACCAGTTCATCCATATCGCATTGCCCTGCGATTGTGGATGTGGGAACTTGGCGGCAAAGCTTTGGCATTTTGCGTTTTCGTTTGTGGCGAATAGGTCTATCTCTGGATGACCCCACTGTTGGAAGTACGGTTGGAGTACTGATGGGTGCAGCTCCCACTCGTGCATCTGGTGGCTGTGTCTGCTGAGCAGATCCGCCATCTGGTTGTCTTTGCCCGGGAGGTGTTCCGCCATGAGGAATATGTTCCTTTGAATGGCCCACTTCCACATGCTCTGAGCCAGATGAGACAACTGTGGAGAGTGTGTTCCTCCCTGCTTTTGTATGTAGTACATGGCAGTCATGTTGTCCGTCCGGATCAGCACGACTTTGCTGCACAAGTGTACTTTGAATGCCTTCATTACCAGGAAGATTGCCATCAGTTCCAGAAGGTTGATGTGCATCTTCCTTTGCTGTGTCGTCCATAGTCCCTGCACTGTGTAATCGAGTACATGAGCTCCCCATCCCTGGAGAGACGCGTCCGCCGTCAGTATTATTTGTGGAACAGGCTCCTGGAACGGTCGGCCCTTGCAAAGGTTTTGTGGATTCCACCAATGCAGAGAAGTGTAGGCCCGACCGCTCACCAACACTAGGTCTTTTAATTGCCCGTGAGCCTGATTCCATTGACGTGCTAAGCACTCCTGAAGCGGGCGCATATGTAGTCTCGCGTGTGGGACTATGAAAATGCAGGAGGCCATCATGCCTATCAACTGCATGAACACTCGCGCTGGAAGGGAGTGTTGTGGTTTGAACTTTGAGATCAGCAGTTGCATGCTGTTGATCCTCACTAAATTTGGCTGAGCTGTGGCTGCCAGAGTGTCTATGGTCGCGCCCAGGTACTGTTGTACGTGTGCGGGTTGTAGATGTGATTTTGGGTAATTTAGTGAGAATCCCAGACTGTGAAGGAGGTGAATGGTGAGGGACATGTGGCTGGCACATTGCTGGGCTGACTTTGCCTGAACAAGCCAGTCGTCCAGGTAAGGGTAGACGTGAATGTGTCGTCGCCGTAGATGTGCAGCCACTGTAGCTAGGCACTTGATAAAAACCCTGGGTGCTGTTGTCACGCCGAAGGGGAGGACTTTGAATTGATAGTGCTGTCCCTGAATAGTGAACCTGAGATATTTCCTGTGTGATGGGTGGATGGGTATGTGGAAGGATGCATCTTTGAGGTCTAGTGTGGCAAGGAAGTCTCCCTGTCTGAGCAGCGGGAGAACCTGCTGTAGGGTGAGCATATGAAAATGCTCTGACAGAATGTAGTGGTTGAGGGGTCTGAGGTCTAGTATAGGTCTGAGCGACCCGTCCTTTTTTGGGATTAGGAAGTACAGGGAGTACACCCCTGTCCCCTGCTGGTTGACGGGCACGACCTCTATTGCACCTTCTTGCAGCATACTTAGCACTTCGTTGTGCAATAATGCTAAGTGCTCTGCGGACATAGGACGGTGTTTTGGCGGTATTGTGGGTGGAGTGGAGGTTAATTCGAGACAGTAACCGTGCTGGATAATATCCCTGACCCACCTGTCCGTGGTGATGGCTTTCCACGTGGACAGGAACCGCTGGAGTCTCCCCCGACAGGTGTTATGTGGTCGGGGGGAAGGAAGAGGGCGTCACTGCTTGTTCTTGGGTGAGGACCTGGTGTTGCCGTAACCGCGTCCTCTGCCCTTGGTGCTGGAGCCACGATATCCACCTCTGTTGTTTTTATCGTAGGTGCTCTGTGTGCCCCCTTTATTGTATGGTTGCTGTGACCCCTGTCCTGTAGCTGCTCCCCTATTCCCGGGGCGACGAAAGGAGCCACTACGAAATGTCTGCGTTTGCAGTGCCCCCATTGACTTTGCAGTGTCAGTGTCCTTTTTTATGTTTTCTAAGGTGGTGTCAACTTCTGGGCCGAATAAGTAGTCGGGGTTGACTGGCTGATTCAGGATGTTGTTTTGAATCTCTGGTTTGAATCCGGAGATTCGTAACCAAGCGTGGCGGCGTAACATGACGCTGGTGTTTATTGCCCTCGCGGCTGTGTCGGCAGCATCTAGTGCGCACTTAATGGATGCGTTTGTAAGAAGTTGTCCCTCTCTGATGAGGAGCTCCGCTGCCTCCTTGTATTCGTCTGGCAGATGTTGGAGTAGTGACTCTAGCGTGTCGTAGTGTGAACGATCGTAGCGAGCCAGGAGGGCCTGCGTATTGGCAATGCGCCAGATGTTTGCTGCCTGAGCTGCAATCCTCTTGCCCGAGGTCTCCAGCACTTTGGACTCCTTGTCTGGGGGAGGAGCATCACCTGTTTGCGAGTGTGCTCGTTTGCGAGCGTTAGCAACCACCATGGAGTCCAGAGGTAACTGACCTCTAATGTACATAGGGTCCCCGGGCGCAGGCTTGTATTTTTTTTCAATCCTGGGGTTAAGCACCCGCGCCCTGGTTGTTTTCTTGAAAATGTCCTTTGCTGGCTTGAGGACACCTTTCAACATGGGCAAAGTCTTGACAGTCCTCTCAGAGGAGGCGAAAGTGTCCACCAGGAAGTCGTCCTCAATTGTGTCAGAGTGGAGTTGCACTCCATGATTGGCTGCAGCACGTTCTATGAGGGCATTGAAGGCAGCAGTGTCCTCTGTGGGAGATGTTTTTGCACCGTAAAGCTGCGTGTCCTGGGTATCTGTTGCGGCACCCAGGTCTGCAGGGTCATCCCAAGCTTGATCTGGGTCCTGCTGCTCCTCAGGATCTATATCCCTAGGGTAGGTGGTATCATCACCTATGTAATCCTCCATTGCGTCCGTGTCGGAGGGTGTCGGAGAAAAGGACTGGGGATCCGGATAGGAGGTGTGCAGGCGTTCGTATAGAACCGGTTCCGACTCTGCTGGCAGTTTCTGCTTCAGAGGGATTCTGTAAGAGTCCAAGGTCCGCTCTGGCGTGGCCTTCCGTTTTCGGAGCATGAGTCTGCCGGTGTCGGCGTCGATGAATTGGGACGGTGAAGGCTCAATAGGAGAGTGTCCAGTAGATGGGGACCTCGTCTGGCAGACACGTGTTCGGATCTCGAACATCTTCGGTGCCGTTGACGGCGGCAAACCAAAAGTGATGTTGGCTGGTGCCGGAGATGCCTTTGGAGCCTTTTTCGGGTCAGGGCCCGACGTGGACTGGAGGGCTGCCCGTTCTTTGATGCGTTGCAATGACGCTGCAACTTGTCGCACCGAAAACGCCGAAGGTTCTTTGGTGCCGAGTGGTTCCGTAGAGGTAGGCGTTGACTGCTTCGGAGCCACAGGCTCATCGAGTCGAGGAGAGGTAGTAGCGGTTGACGGAGTCGATGACCTGACCAGTGTCGCTGCCTTCGAAGTGGACTCCGATGTAGCGGCCATCTTGACTTTGGTAGTCGGAGCGGACTGCTTCGGTGCCGGGGGCCGAGGCGCTTTTGTGGGACCGACGGCCCTCTTTTTCGGGTCGGTACCGACATCCGCTGCAGCGAGTTCGGCGCCGAAATCCCGTTTAGTGCGTTCGGAGCCGATGGACTGTGCTGGCGTCGAAGGAGTGGAGGTCTTCGAGGGCTTCGAGCCGACCACTGCCAGTTTCTCTTTCAGTGTCTGAGGAACTGGTGCGACGATTGGTTTCGGTTTCGTTGAAGGGAAACCAGTCTTTTTCGGTATTAATGGCTCTTGCTGGATGTTCGAGGCCGGGCCCGAAGGCGGTGCCGAAGAACTTTTGGATTGATCTCGGGTAAGGCCCGGAGGTGATCCCTTGACCGGAGCCGTAGAATGACGCACTTTGATAGCCTCCGTTTCGACGGGTAGGCCCTGCTCTTCACCAGAGCTATCTCCTTCGGCCCCAAAGGCCTCATCGTAGTCCCCTACCTCGTCGTCGGCTTCTTCCCTGTGAAAAAGCTCTTCATCGGCGTCTCCCGATTGGGAATCGTGTTCGGAAGCGGGGCTGGAGTTTATTTCTTCCACGCTTTCAACATCTTCGTCCTCGGTGCTGAAGATGTTGGCCGGGGCCGGTGCCGATTGCTGCGCTTCTAATCTCGCCGCCCGTCGATTCCGGAGTCTTCTTGGATCGGAATCGGGCACAGGCCATACATGTCGATTCGTCGTGATCCGGCGAGAGGCATTTGTTGCACACCGGGTGGACGTCGATGTGTGGATATTTGGCGTGGCATAAAGGACACCGCTTGAATGGGGTCCTTGATTCCATCGTCGATGTAATGTCGATGGTCGGATGAAACGGATCCGAAAGCTGGAAGAAGTTTCTAAACTAAGTAAGAAAGCTGTCGACACCGAGCGGGAACAGTACCGACGAAAGCTAAAGGCCTTTTGGCCTTAAACAAAATTTTTCCTAACTTGAGCTAAGATAGGCACATCCGAACTCAATGGCGGAAAAAAACAATCTGGGGAACTACATTACCCAGAGGGCAGTGCGGCGCATCGATCGCGTGCTGATGTTACGTCCGGCGCGCAACGCTGTTTCCGGCATCGCGCGCCCGTGAAAAGAGGAACGGACACGCCATGCCGGTGCCGGATGTTCCTGCTGTGTTCCAGTGAGCCGTTGGTCAGAAAGAGCCAGTCGGTAGGCTGCGGTGGTCGGGTAAGGGTGCACCAGCACCATCGAAGTTGTTATCTTGGTCATGCAGATCCTCTGTGCACTCGTTCTGGGACATTACGGAGGAAAACCGAAGGGGCATAAATCATGTTGAGTGCAACTAAGGTCTGTGGAGTATATTGGTATCGTATGAGTGTGTGTGAGAGAGAGAGAGCGACGCCGTGAGGTAAACGGCTCTGACATTGAAAGTGCAAAAGAACCCCTCCATGTTCGGATATAGAGAGCTGAGGGAATTTGGAGCTCATAAATACAGGGTGGAGCACTGAGGGCCGAAGCCGGGTTTCGAACCGGCAACTAGAGTGCATTATAATCCTTTGTCGAAACCGTGTTGAGAAACGGTGGAGTTCATGGAATGAGAGTTTTGTTTGTTCATGTCACAAGGATATAAAGAAAGACATGCAAATACATATTGGTTCTTTTGGTGATATCGCTATCTGTTCTCTGTGGTGTGTGTAGACTATGGGTACAAACAAACCGGAGTACAACAACAACAGAAAATAGAATATTTCATGACGTTTAAATGAGGTTCATGGTTATTTTCTTTTACAGGTACTGAAAGACCTCCATAGGGTAGATTCCCAAGCTGAAGTTTATTTAATAGACTACGCATAGATAAAGTTGTTTAATGGTGTGCTTCTATTTTCACAGGTCTCCCTCCCCGCTGTCCCCATCCTTTCCTTCCCTCACTTGATCCGATCTATCTCCAGTGCTGTAATAGCAATCAGAGAGGAAACGATCAAGAGGTGGAACCCTTTGTACAACGAACCAACTCCGAGGTGGTCAACGGATTCTACTTGAAGCTATCGGAGCTGACACTTTGGGAGCTGTAAAGAGGTGCTCTCAGCTGGTACAGCTTAATCACAGACCATATCATTTCTTCCTCTACCTCACTGGCGGGAAAGCATACTTGGCACGCTATACTATGCACTGAATTATCTGATGAGGATTGGAAATTGCTTCAAGAGCCTTATGAAAGACTTTTGAGGGAGTCTAGACTTACATTTTCATACAATAAAATCTTCCATATTTGGATTTAGAAAAAGTTAAGTCTACACAAAATTCGAACACTTCCACATTCAGATGGCAGGTTCTTTAAATAAACAGGGTGCAACACTGTACACCTCCTCTGGGGCTGCGAGGGGATCCGTCAAAATTGGAGGGTCATTTGGTCAACCCTGTCAGCCATCAAAGGAACCACAATAGTGTTGACTTGTTCAGCCATTCTGCAGAACATGTTTAAGTGTGTTTTACCTACTATGTACTGTTGTAGATGGGTGGTAACAGCGTTGGTCAGTGCCAAGGTATTCATACTTTGCCACTGGAGGGAAAGTGTAGTGCCAACCCACACAGCATGGATGAAATAACTTGCAAGGGGGGTGGACTAAGAGTGATTGATTATATATTCAATAAACAAATAGCTTATTATGAAATGGTACGGGAACCCTTTCTTACACTCTGATAAGGAACATGGTCTTTAGTACAGCTTTCTTATTGAACTTGCTTTAGCAACCACCACCCATGACCACAAAGGGTAAATATAGACAATGTTGTAACCACTATATTTATATTTTGTACTGGCCCACATGGGGGTAAACAAAATAAAAGCACTGATATATGGGGTTTGGTTCAAATAAGACTTTTATATTTTCTTTCATGGTCAGAATCCTAGGCTACTTGCAACTATTATCTTATGTAGGAAGGAAAATGCTACTTACCAGTATGCATCTGTTCTTTTCATGTAGAGAGCTGCAGATCCACACACTTATCATTAGATCGCCATCTGGTGTTGGGCTCGGATGCTTGCACCTTGTTGTCTTGGAAGAAGTCTTTATTGTCACAAGATAGGTGACTCCTCCCTTGGACAATAGTGCGCATGGGCATCGACTCCATCCTCAGATTGTTTTTCGCCATGATGGGAAATGATGGAGTTAGTAGAAAATAAAGAGATGTCCATGTGTGTATATCTAAGTAAGATAGAACTGGAACAGATACAGGTCCCGGGGAGGTGGGTGGGCGTGTGTGGATCTACAGCTCTACATGCCAAGAACAGATGCATACTGGTAAGTAGCATTTTCCGTTCGAGGCATATGAGCTGCAGATCACACACTTAGCATAGACTGTATAGCAGTGTCTCCCCTAGCGGTGGTCACCTGTATCGGTTGCAGTAGTTTGAAAGAGAGGTTTAAGAACAGCTTGGCCTACAGAAGCTTGTTGCTTGGCTTGCACGACAACACAATAGTGTTTAGTGAAGGTGTGTGTGGTAGACCATGTCGCTGCCTTACAAATTCCTTCTAGGAGAATGTTCCCTAAGAAAGCCATGGAAGCCCCTAGTATGCATGTGGAATGCGCTCTAGGGGGAATTGTTAATGTGCGTTTAGCCTTTTGGTAGCATATTTGGATACATTTAACAATCCACTGTGCAATCCCAGCTTTGGAGCTGGGGTTACCTTTATGAGGTGGTGAGAACGCTACAAACAATTGTTTTGTCTTGCGAAAGGATTTAGTTCTGTCAATAGAATAAAGTAGGGCTCTTTTGATGTCTAGCGTGTGGAGAGCTCTCTCTGCTACGGAGTCTGGGTTTTGAAAAAACACCGGTAGCTCCACTGATTGGTTAAGGTGAAATGCAGAGATGACTTTAGGAAGGAATTTTGGATTTGTTCTGAGAACCACTTTGCTACGATGTATTTGTAAGAAGGGTTCTTGTATGGTTAAAGCCTGGATCTCACTCACCCTTCTGAGAGAGGTGATTGCAATAAGGAAAGCTACTTTCCATGTGAGGAACTGAAGTTCACATTTGTGTAGAGGTTCAAATGGGGGTCCCATGAGCCTAGTAAGTACAATGTTGAGATTCCATACTGGAGAGGGTGGTAACCTGGGAGGAATGACCCTTGTAAGGCCCTCCATAAAGGCTTGATTTGCTGGGACCCTAAAAAGTGACAAGTGTTGTCTCTTTTGTAAGTAAGCGGCAAGTGCTGCTAGATGTAAACGTATGGATGAGTATGCAAAATTACATCTTTGCAAATGTAGTAAGTAGCAAATGATGTTCTGGATGGACGCATCCAGTGGATCGATATGATTGTTTTTGCAGTAAATGGCAAATCTCTTCCATTTTGCTTACATAGCAAGCTCTGGTGTTAGGGCGCCTGGCTTCTTTTATGATGTTCATACAGTCCGGTGGAAGGTTAAGGTAACCGAATTCTAGAACTTCAGGAGCCAGATCGCCAGATTCATTTGAGTTGGATCGGGGTACCTTATCTCGCCATGGTTCTGCGTTAGTAGTGATGGGGGAGAGGCGTAGTTTTTGGTGTGGGACTAGTGAGCCTTGTTTTGTACATGAACTTGGAATGATTTTAAAGCTAGGAATATAGCTAGCAGTTCCAGGTGATTGATATGGAGCACTTTTTGTTGAGTGGTCCATTTGCCTTGTGTTGTGTGATTGAGGAGGTGTGCTCCCCATCCTGTGAGTGATGCGTCTGTTGTTAGAACTATCTGTGGAACAGGCTCGAGGAACGGCCGCCCTTTGGATAAGTTTGTTGTGTTCCACCACTGCAAAGAGCGATGTGTGCGACTGTCCACTAACACCAGATCTGAGAGTTGTCCCCGAGCCTGATTCCACTGATGTGTCAGACATTCCTGTAAGGGACGCATCTGAAGTCTTGCATAAGGTACAATAAATATGCAAGATGCCATCATGCCTATGAATTGCATGAACACTCTGGCTGGGAGAGAGTGTTGGGCTTGAAATTTGTTGATGAGAGCTTGTATAACGGCTATCCTGACTGGACTGGGATATGCTAGAGCTGTGGAAGTATTTATTGTGGCCCCTAGGTAATGATGTACATGAGAGGGTTGGAGTTGCGACTTGGTATAGTTGATTGTGAACCCCAAGTTGTGCAGTGTTTGGACGGTTTGATGAGTGTGTTTAACACACTGGTTGAATGATTTGCCTTTTATTAGCCAGTCGTCCAGAAATGGGAAGACATGGATTTGTTATCTTCTTAGGTGTACTGCTACCACTGTGAGACATTTGGTAAATACTCTGGGAGCGGTGGTGACTCCTAATGGAAGGACCTTGAACTGATAGTGTTGTCCGTCCACTACAAACCATAGATACTTCCTGTGAGCAGGATGTATGGGAATGTGGAAGTAGGCGTCCTTGAGATCAAGTGTGGCAAGGAAGTCTTGTTGTTGGAGTAATGGAATAACTTGTTGGAGAGTGATAATGTGAAAATGATCTGAGTGTATGTACAGATAGAGGCGTCCGAGGTCGGGTATTGGCCTTAGGGTCCCGTCCTTTTTGGGGATTAGGAAATACAGGGAATAAACCCCTGTTCCCTGATGTAGTAATGGGACTGGCTCTATGGCCTGCTTTTGAAGCAGCGAGAGAACTTCCTGTCTTAAAAGTGTCAGATGTTCTGTGGACATTGGACGTTGCTTGGGTGGTATGTTTGAGGGCTAGCTGTAAGTTCCAGGCAGTAACCATATTGGATAATTTGTCTTACCCACTTGTCTGTTGTGATGGATTTCCAGACAGGCAGGAACTGTGATAATCTTCCCCCGACTGGAGTGGAATGGTCTGGGGGGAGTGGAGGGAAGTCACTGTTTAGCAGCAGGGGGGGTGCGATTGTTGTTACCTCGGCCTCTCCCCCTATTGTTATTCCCTCTGTATCCTCCTCTAAAATATCCTCTATTGGGGGATGTTTGGGTGGTGTTTTTAAAAGAAGATGAGGCATCTGCGCCCATGTTTTTGGAGGCTCCTCTTTAAAAGGAGCAACAAATGGAGCCACGCATTTGCGGAGACTGTAATGCTCCCATGGACTTAGCAGTCTCTGTGTCTTTCTTCATTTTTTCAAGAGCAGTGTCTAAAAAGTTGTTGTTGGTTGAACGGCTGGTTTAGAATGGTTGTCTGGACCTCTTGTTTAAAGCCTGAAATGAGTAGCCAGGCATGTTGTCTGAGCAATACACTGGTATTAATGGACCTAGAGGCAGTGTCTGCTGCATCAAGGGCACATTTATTTGAGGCATTTGTTAGTAGTTTGCCCTCTTGGATTAAATCGTTTGCCTGAGTTTTATATTGGTACGGCCAATGCTGTAATGGGGTTTCCAGCTGGTCATAATAGGCCCTATCATATCTAGCCGGGAGTGATTGTGTGTTGGCTATGCGCCATAGATGCCTGCCTGCGCAGCTACTCTTTTACCAGATGTGTCTATTAATTTGGATTCTTTATCCAGGGGTGGTGCATCCCCAGAGGTTTGTGAATTGGCGCACTTCCTAGCGTTGGAAACTACTAGTGAACCCAGAGGCAGCTGTCCTTTGATGTACGCAGGGTCATCAGGAGCAGGTCCTTATATATATATATATATATATATATATATATACACACACATATATATATATATATATATATTTTTTTTTAAATCGATACTAGGATTAAGAATCCTGTCTCGTACGCGATCTTTGAATACGTCAGGGGCATGTTTAATGACCCCTTTGATCATTGGTAATATTTGTACAGTTTTTTGGGACTGTTCAAATGTATCTAAAAGGAAATCCTCCACTGCTCTGTCTGAGTGCATTGTCGCACCTTGCAAAACGGCAGCCCTATTGATTAACTGTCCAAATCCAATGTTATGGTCTGGGGGAGATGGTTTTGTTGGGTATGGCTGAGGGCTTGGGAGGTCTGGTAGTTCTATTGGGTAATTCCAATCGTCCTGTGGTGGGTAGTCTGGATCCGTGAACGGATCATTGGGGTCTCCCCCCACCCCTAGGTCATCATCATCTGGTGGTGGTGGTGTATGTGGTGGAGAAGTTTCAGGCAGAGGTGGTGTAACAGGTTTAGGGAGAGGAAGGGGGTTAGAAGGAAGTACAGGAGAAGAAGGAGGCATAGGTGATGTAGCAGAGTCCTTCTTCTTGACAAGCACTGGAGGGACATGTGCTGTGTCTAACTTCCTCTTCTTGCATGGCACAGCTGTGACATATCCTGTTTTAGGGTTAATGTAGATTTTTTTCTGTCTGGGATCGCCAGGATCCGGATGAAAGTTTCTCTTCCTCGACACCCGCTTTCGGCGCCGATTTTTTCGGTTCGGAGCGGGGTTGTTGTTGAGTTTTTGGATCTTTGGCCTTAGGAGGCGTGGTAGAATCCTTATGGCTTGTTTTTCGGTTCCGAAGGTTTGGTTTCGGAGTCGAGGTGTGATCCTTAGACTTACAAGTGTTCGAAGCCGGTTTATCTATGGGCCTCGAGGTGTTCGTGCCGGTTTGTCTTTGGGTGTGGAAGAAGTCGGAGGCGATTTCGGAGCAGAGTGTTCTTTCAGAGCCGAAGGTGCCGGTGGGACTATTACGTGCGGTTTGCTCGGTCCCGAGCTACAGTAAGGCTTGTCTTTTTTTCTTCAGACCGAGCCCGGGGGCAGGGCTTCTGAAGTGTGTTTTCGGTCGCGACTGGGGCCAACAGGCGAAAGCTTGACCAGTGCCTTCTGTTTCGGTGGTGGGGTAGGGGCAGTAGTACTCACTAGTTGACCAGGAGTGATGAGGTCGTCCGAGGCTTCCGCCTCTGACACGATTTCTAGATCTTCAGAATCTTCTTCTGTGACATCCGGACCCTCGTTGAAGAGGTCCTCTGGTTCCGGAGCTGATCTCTGCGCCATGATGTGTCATCAAACCCTACGATCTCGAATAGACTTTTTTTGATCGAAAAGAGGCGCAGGCTAGACAGCTGGACTCGTTGAGTTCTGGTGAGAGGCAGAGGTTGCAAACCTTATGATGGTCACTGTGTGGAAATTTCGATCCACACTGGGGACATTTTTTGAACGGCGTCCTTTCCATGAGCTGTAGGCCTTACGGCGTCGATAGGCCCAGCGGCCCGCGTCGACGACTGGAATCAAAGCAGCGAAAGGCGCATCGAAGATGTCGAAGTCAATCGGAAGAATTTGATGAAGTTGTGCGCGTCGAAAAAGTTTGAAAGGTAAGTTTCGAACCGGAGCGCAAAAGTTGCAATGTTCCAATGGTGGGAAAAAACAATCTGAGGATGGAGTCGTTGCCCATGCGCACTATCGTCCAAGGGAGGAGTCACCTATCTCGTGACTACAAAGACTTCTTCCAAGACAACAACAAGGTGCAAGCATCCGAGCCCAACACCAGATGGTGATCTAATGCTAAGTGTGTGATCTGCAGCTCATATGCCTCGAACAGTGGGTTTCTGTTGCAGTACCCCCCCACACTTTTTGCCAGACGACTGATGCACTTTCACTTGATGTGCCCTGTGTCCCTGCGAATCAGGTTCCCAGGACCTGTGTTCTTTCCCCAAAACTAACCCAATTTGCATATCTGGCCACAGGTCAGCCCCTGGTAAATGGTACCACAGGTACCCAGGGCACTGTGACCAGGGAAAACCTCTAAGGGCTGAAGCACTTATTGTGCCACCCTTAGTTGCCCTGTACCTACACCTACACACACCTACACCCACACACACACACACCCCTACACCCCCCACCCCCTTTGCAGGTTGCGTGTCTTGGTGCAGAGCAGAGTGAAGAGTCGACATGGCACACATCCCTGTGTGCCATGCCTACAACACACTGCCCTGGCATAGATCAGTCACCCCTCTAGCTGGGTGCACTATACCAGTGGTGAGGGTATAGGTACATGAGCCCTGTACCCCTACAGTGTCTAAGTCATTCTTAGACATTGTAAGTGCAGTGCTGCCATTAAGAGTATATGGTGCTGGGAGTTTGTCATTACGAACTTCACAGCACCATAATGGCTACACTGAAAGCTGAGAAGTTTGGTATCAAACTTCTCAGCACATTGAACCCACACTGATGCCAGTGTGGGATTTAATGAAAAATGCACACAGAGGGCATCTTAGAGATGCCCCCTGAAAACTAACCCACCACTAGTGTCCAGGCTGAGTGGCTGCTTTCAGCTGCCACCACCAGACATGTTTCTGGACCCCTGGGTCAAGAGCCTGCTGCTCTCTGGGGCCTGAAACAACGCACTTCCTGGGACGAGGTGCCAAGCCTCCTCCCCCAGGATGGGCAGGGTTCACGAAGGGGAAGCTTCAAAGGCTTTCGGCCTTTGTGAGCTTCCCCAGGCCACTTGCTGCTTTCAGCAACTGGTCCCCACTGGTTCTGACCCCCACTTTGGGCGGGAGAACCGGCGGGAAAAACAATTGAGGAAGAGAGGTGTGCCCACCTCTGCCAACTCCACCCCTCAGGTGGGGGAGGTGAGGTGAAGCACAACTCTCAGTCCACGCCATCTTGAAGATGGGGGGGGACTCAGCCAACCAGGAACAGGTTCATGCCTCCTGCCACTAGAGGGTGGCATAAGAGGGGGTGTACCCACCCTAGGGAAGGGACCCATTGGCCCCTGCCTTTTACCTACCTGTACCGCCCCTAAATCTAGTATTTAGGGGCACCCCTGAACCTTGCTTACTCAGACAAGAACCTGCAACAAGAAAAGAAGAAGGACTGAACCGCCGTGCAGCAGCTAACAAGAGGAAGACGCCCACTGACTTTGCCCCAGCCCTACCGGCCCATCTCCACCTTGAACCTGTTCCTGCGAAATCCCGGTGTGCCCTGCAGCCAGCAACCTTGAAAAGCCCAGAAGACCTGCCTGCCTTCAAGCACAAAGACTTTGTCTCCCGTGAACACCGGATTTGTTCACCTACAAACTCTGGCTCCGGTGGGACACCACAAATCCGCCCCACTCTGCACCCGCCGTCCACGGCCTGAGCTCGAGTAGGCAAACACCACGAGGAGGTCCCCCTGGCGATCCTGACCCGAGATCCGGTGACCCCTGACCTGCCTCCAGCCTAAACCCAGAAGGCCCTCCTAACTGCGACCAGGAGCTGGTAAAAAGATCCGACCCCAAAAGGCACCCTCGCACCCTACGCCCCACGGCCTTGTGCGCTCAAACCAACGGTGCCTAACCAACCCCTAACTTCCCAAATTACCTCTCGAAGTGGTGGTCCCACCCAGAAGACCTTAATTTCCCTGCCAGCAGCGCTTTTGCAAACCGGAGGTTCTCCACTGAAGCCAACAGCGCGCCTGACGTCGAAACAGCACCCTGCACCCAGCTGCCCTAGTGCCGCTGAGGGTGCACCTTTGGTGCTCATTTGTTTCCCCATTTGCCCTGAGCTAAAGTCCAGGAGCTTTGCTCCCACAACCCAGTGGCCTGCTTGCCAGCAGCCACCAATCGGAGGCCCCCTATCTTCCACTGGATAACATTGGGCCTCAGCACTCTGCACCCGGCCGCCCTAGTGCCGCTGAGGGTCAAACAAGAGTGCATCCTTGACCCTGAGGGAACCCTTGTTCTAACCCCAGAAGCTCAACTCCTAAGACTGATTACTTACCTGGTAACAGGTAACTTCATTTCTCTCCATAGGAATCCATTGACTGTTTTTCTCTGAACTTACCTTTTCTCTAGGAAATGTCCCAGTGTGATATCTAGGCATATCACACCGAGTAGAAAAAGTAATCTAAAAAGCAATCTCAAAAGTAACGTAAACGTAACTTACCTGTAATTTTCATTGCAAAGTCGATACAAAGTATATGTACAGCATCTCACAGGATTGCATTACCAGTAATTCAAACTGTAACCATTTCAAAGTACATTTACAATTGCATTTCAAACTGTATATTTACTGCAAAGTATTTATCAACTTACCTGTGCCAGGCTTGTTCGGTTCCAGAAAATAAAATAACTAAAAGAATATTTTTGTACAAAATCAATTGGTCTGAAGTTCAGTCTTTGAGTGTGTGAAATCATTTGCTGATTGAGTGGGTACAACAAATGCTTAACACTGTCCTCTGAAACTGCCTTACTGCTCAACCACACTACCACAAAACGAGAGTAAGGTTCTATCTAACTTTACCTCTGCCTACCTTTAGGGTTCCACTGGACTCTGTGCACACTATACCTCACTTTGGTATAGTATATACAGAACAAGTGTCCTACATCTTAGATTTGATCCGACTGCATGTAAAGATAGACTACTACATCCATTTGTGTGAGCAAATACACTTAGACCTATGATGCTTGTATTCTGAGAATATGTTATGAAGGAACCTGTGGTTTTGTTATTTTATATACTGTTAAATTTCATTCATGTTATAATTTGTAACTCTTAAAAACTTTAATCAACAATTATTGCAACAAAAAAACCACAAAAAAACCTTGAAGGGGGTCAATTGGAAAGCAGAATTTTCGACGTTTGAGACTTGATGAGTAAAGAGAATGAAGGGCATTGATCACATCACTATCCTGACTTTCAAGGTTATGGTACTGGAGAGAATATGAAATCCAGACTTCAAGCATGAAAATCCTTTATGGTAAATATGGTGGCCAGTAAATGTATCTTTAATTAAAAAAACATGGCTCACACAGCAAAACAGCATTGCAGTAACATCAGACATGATATTATTATGCTGCATCTTTGTATGCAAGTATACATGTATCCACGGTTAGTAACCACAACAGTAGACTGTAATACAAAAGTCTGTACTAGGCGGAACATCTACTGCCACTTAGCAGCTACTCTGGCTGATAACATCTTGTAGCACACAGACGTTTATCTGATTGTACTCACTAAAGTCAGACTATCTAGGTCTAGAAGTTCACGGGGCTGAAATCAAGGATCACCTACTCACTACAGTTAATCTCTGATTTTATTCATCTTATTATATGGATGAAGTCAAGGAGGTCCATCAGCCTCACAATGACCACCCATGGCACTTGCTCATTCATGTGGCTGAAGACAAAGATTCACTCTCAAGGGCACCTCACAAAACTCACCAATTTCTCTGACTGAATGCAGGGATGTTGGTTAGATGCTGATCCAAAGCTGGGTAGTACTGGGCATAAGAAGGTCGTGTGTATGGGACAGATGCACGCTTCTCCTCCTCGTAGCTTCGTTTTGCAGCTTTCTTCTCTGCCCTCGTCAGCTTGTGTTCCTTACGGTCAAGCAGTAGCGACTCATGTTGGAAAGGCTCCTGTAAAAAAATAAAAACCAGGGTGTCACACAATACTTTTTTCCTGGGCCTGAGCCAGTCCCACGAAACCACAGGCATAATGACACCTCTGAAAGAAGCAATATCTTGCTGGAGATTACAGCTATATATTTTCTCCATCCTTTTACCCTCTGCACTTGGCCAATGTTGCTTGTAGAAGTGGCACGTGTAAGGCAAAGGACAGGGCAGTACACAATCATGTAGATATAAACTCAGAAATATCTATCTTATTCAGGATGCCCCCAGCAGCTGCATTAAATTGGGCCTGAGAAAGACAGGACTATTTGTGTCTTTGATGAGTGACTTATTTGCTACTTCACCTACCCTGGTGAAGGTGGAAAGACCGCCATCAGCAGATGTGTGATTTAAAGGGTTAGTTTATTTTTCTGCTATTTCTTTCATTTATTACAACAGTACAGTGAATGCACTGGAAGTAGCACAGGTATTTTTACACTTACTGTGAAGATCTAGCGTGTGTGCTACCAGAAGTAGTTTAGGAGGTGAGCGGAAAAGTGTTTCAGCAGCAATGCTGCTAGCAGTATATCTTTGGGGTGACGTTGTTAAGACCGCTGACATGTGTATCGCTTACATACAGTCTGCTAGAGGGGTAGCTTTATTCAGTAGTTTTTAGGTCTGGAAGCTAATTTACTATCCTGTTAATGATGGCCAGTCACTATACTCCCAGCACTGGACATATAGGCAAAAACATTACTAGGACCAGTGGAGAGAAAGCTGGTTTATTTGCCAACTACTTGGCAAATAAACCAGTTTTACTTGCCCGGGTCATGGAGTGAGTGTCCAAGAAGCAGCCTTTATTGATAGGGTGATTTATTAGCTTGCTGATGCTTGCGCTATATCATGTACCTCATTAGAAGTGAAGGTCCATCAAAAGCAGCATGTTGCGGGACAGGTTTAATATCTCGCGAATGTAAAGCCAATGTTATTTTAAAGACCTCCAGCTCATGTTGTGCAGATACAACTTTGTCACAATAGTCAGGTTCCTAGAGGTCATAGTTGCTTAGTATATTTTTCTGCATGCAATGGGAAGACGTGTTATTTCGCTTCATTTGGAAGTTTAGGCTGTAAGATTGAACTACTTTGTTTTACACTGATCATGGTATAAGGCAATGTACTTATTTTTACCAGTTATTTTCATTAACATCGATATCCTTTTTATTGGTCTCTCTGTTCAGCTGACCATGCCACCTTTTGAAAGTGATGCTGACATCATGCTCCATCCCTTCTTAATGGGGTGACGAGCGTTGTTGAACCACCAACTGGATTGAAATAATAGACATGCTTTAGTACAGCATGCATTTTAAATTGTACATTTTAGTTTACCTGTGTTTTTCTTGGCTATTTGTCTCTCCTTTTAGAAGCATGTCTTGATAATGCAGTTTAATTAATAACAGCCTGATTTATTGTTTGGCGGGCAGCCAACCGATAGTCAGGGTGGTGGAGGAGATTACGTCCACCAACCTTTTGGATTACCACTTGCCATACTGCACAACCACTGTCAGCCCTCTAGCGAGGTATGTGCCATCACAGAGGCAGTCATCAAGGTAGCTCATATGAAGGCAATTTTAGAGAGGAGCAGTCACGTTTCTGGTGGATGCTCACCAAACCTTTTTGTTTTTAAAAACAAACTCCCAAAATGAGAGTTTCTTTTAGTAAAACAAAATACTAATGAACACGACCCCCTGGAAGTTTTCTTCAAGAGTTTGCGTGCCAATAGTACATTTTTTCTCTTTGAGACGTCAGGATTTCCCTGGTGGTCCACAAAAAATAAAAATAAAAAAATAACCCAGTGGTCAGACCTACTGAAAAAAGAGGAATTTAACTGTTAGTCTGATGGATAGGTTGTTCAGCCACATAAATATATAGCACCACTATTGCTTGCTGAAGCCAGTTTATTCATTTAATTTAGACCTCAACGTGGAGTGACACTGACCGATTGAGAAAAAGGACAGTGTCAAAGTAACTTGGAACCTTTTTAATTCCTAAAAGTCCACTTCACAGAACAGCTAGAGGAGCGGGTGGTGAGAAATTGGTGGGTAAATAGAGTAGCTACCAGAAAGTGCATGATCAAAGGTTGGTAGCCTTTTGTTCTGATGTATACTTTTAACTGTTGAATTCTCACATTGTGATTAATCAATACCAAAGCAATGCCCCCTCAAAAGGTGGATGCTCACAATGCAGCCTCCGCAAATATCCCAAACAGGGAGAGTCCAAGCCAGGGCTATTAATGCTGCCTTTGTACTAGTGGTTTGAGCCCCAAGGTCATCAGAAGGGTATTTTTGGCCAAGTCATAACACTTTTAGATACAAAAATTGCATTTTTGGACTGCCCTCCCTTTCTTTACACCAGTGAATCTAATGAAGAGCTCATCATTCACTTCAGCAGTTTGAACAGGGTCAGTTTGGCCTCAAGAAGATAAAAGTCTGGGATTTCTTCAACGTTTCCAAAGTATAGTATCATGGCAGGTCTTAACTGTAATGAAAAACACAAAGGGAGTCCACTCTCAATTCCAAAGAACCGTGCTATCCTTACAAACAGTGACTAAACCCAAGAGAACCATTCGGTTTCTAGCATGGGAGAAATGACGTGTTCTAAAATAACCCTCACCCACCAAAAGGTCCCTTGTTGGCATGCGTCATCATCGGGTTCTTCCCGCCCCACTGCTGGACGCGGCGTGCTACGACCTACGGATACGTGGGAGCACTTTCAAGTGAAGTGAAATAATGTGTTTGATGTGACAGTGGAAGTGTCAGAAGATAAGTGAGTTAAAAAATACCTGACTGCGTGGAAAACAAAACTTTAATACTCCCTATAGCTGGTATTAATAAAAGTGGGAAAAAGGAGGAAAAAGTGCTATAATGGGCAGTTTCCTCACGGGTCTACATGTTTCGAAGCCTACCCCTAAGCTTCTCTTCAGGACCTAGGATGTTGATCCCTCCGACTGTTACCTAGTGTGGTCAGCTTAGTCAATGTCAAAGGCTAAGATGCATCTTTTTCAAAAAAACATTCATCCAATACCTACTTGCTATTCTCTTTAAAAACGATCCTTAGGTAGCCTAATTAGGGCCTTATTAGCTTCAACACGGGAGGGGAGGAACGCTTGTAGTCAACCATTCGTCAAAGCATCTCTCTCACCCAAGACACTGCCTGCTAATGGCTCAGACTGTCAAAAGAGTCTAATATGCGGGCTCTTTACAATAAAGAGATTTTATTATGCGTTATAGCAGTTTCAGAAGTCTCCAGAGTTAATGAGCCGTAAAAATTGTGAACATCCATAATCTGCACGTTCGAGTGACCCCGAGGGTATCTGCAAACAGGGTTGACAGATTGGGCTAGATTTTGCACAATCTGCCTACACTGTTGCCTGAGTGAAAATAAATTGATTTGTGCGGGTTCGCAATTCTTATGCTATTTTTATTAAAACTTTTTGCAATTTCTTTGGTTATTAGCCTCGGAATTAGTGCTGGTAACAGCCTCAATCTTTACTTCCTTGAGTAATAAATCTGTGCTGGTCATAAGCTCTCAGCTCCGCCGTGTAACTGAAGAACTAAAAAGTAATTTATGTACCAATTTCTGTGTAGCATGGGGGAATTTGGCTAAGGTTTTAACAAAGAAACGGATGGTAATTATCTATTGTGCAGCGGTTTTAATTTTTTTCTTCTGAACGATAAACATTTATTGTATTTTATTTGTGTTTTAAGATTTATGGGCTTTGACCGGAAATAAACTTGATGGGTTGATCTCGGGCAGATGAAATGCTGAGTCTTTCATCTGCCCGTAAAACAATGAAGCACACTGCTGACATCAACCCAGAAAGTGTCATGGGGCGGAACTGATGATAATAGCTTGTTTCCGGTCCTCCCTTCTCCAGTAGCCAGTCCCGAGTTGGAGGCCTAGACCTGTGTGTTGGATTCTTTGGTCGGAGTGAACTTGGAAACAACCTTAGCACTTGAGCATTGTGTGATCCTGGGCAATTTAAGTTTTCTCTGCTGTCCTACATTACATTACCTGCCACATCTGGATGCGCTTACAAACAGGCAACTCCAGATTCTTCACAAAATGTGCAGGCATTTAGGTTTACAAAAGAACATGTGTGCATTGACCACTGTCTTCTGTAATTTTCAGAGACTGTGGCGCCAGCCCATGGGTTTCAAAGAAGGAGGGAGCAGGAGGCAGCTGCAGCCAAAACAGGCCTCGGTCTTTGAATGCACAGCAAATGTGGCAAGATAAGAGCAAGATTTACAGCCCTGTTTACAACAGAGCACTGTAAACCAACAGCACGTGTCTCCAGTGCTCAGTCTTAAAGAAATAGTGCTCACAAGCGCTGGTTAACAACACATCTAACAGGGGCAGTCCCTGAAAATGGGTGGAGCTTTTAAGCCCATATCCTGAATACAGCATGTCTCACAGAGACAGCGCAAGCGCTGCCTGGGCGAGACCTAAATGGATCAAACTGAAAATATCAGTAGTTCTTGGTGTGACCTACTATCTTGTGGATGTGAAGTGGCAGCTATCCTGCTTAGACCATTCACAGAACACTGGTCCAGTCTTCAGAAGTAATCTGTCTAGCTTATTACCTGACTAACGGGCTAATGCTTATCCTGGTGAAGCAGATTTAGACAGATTTGTTTCTTCAGTAGTTACATGTTAAAACAGAGTAAAACATTGTGTACAAGTGCAGGCAAAATGCTGCCAGAAACATTTTCTGAGCAATAACTAACAGATGTGTTCTCTAGACATTTTAGTCTAAACAGCAATTTCTGTGGCTGAGTTGAACAGGTTTCCATGTTACTGCTTTGTATATCCAAAAGAAATTAATATGAACCAAAAGTGGTAGTGTGATAGCCTTGTACATAACAAATGAGCATGGGGTCCCCATAAGGACGTAATTGACAATTTCACAATGAAATATGAACCAAGAGGTTCTCATTCAGGGCACACATTGTATTCTTGGGAGACAGCAATGTCTTCAACAATGGAGCTTTAAGCTAGAAATTGTTAGGTGCACTATTATATTTGTTGTAGCAGCAGCAATGCTGTACCTAACAAACAGTAACACACTACGTTGCCAGTTGTCAGACTGTATGAGAGAATCTGTAGGAGATTGTGGAATTGATGACTGGTAGAGGTTTAACGTAGCCAAGAGAGAACAAACAACTCATGGATTCGTGTTAGCAGTTTTGTCACATTGCATGAATTTTACGAACGATTTTAGCAGTTATGAAACCATTCTGAATTTAATTTCATGCAAAAAAACCTGAACTGTTTGCATATGCTCACATGGAGCCTCCACAAGGAAACATAGAATATTTTCTAATTAATGTTCCCCAGAGATTATGCCAGACTGAAATTCTCAATAAAAAAAAGCAAATTTGAAGCCCTGATATTGTAGACTGTCCTGAGAATCACAGCACAATTGGTCTTGAATAACCATGACATGATTACCATTTTTCATTTGAGACCATGACATTCTGTACTCGAAGAACTCATGACTTGTGCACTTTCATACAACATGCAGATAGGTAACAATGTTTCTGTGCCAAGACTTTTAGATGTCATGCTCCCTTCGCAGTTGAGTGGAAACTGCTAAGTAAGTTGATTTAAAGAGTCAAGTGGAAGTCGGAGCACCTAATAGGCTTAGTATATGGCAGAGTCATGAGAAAAATGTTTGCCACTGACGTTTTTATTGAATGAAGTAAAAGTGGAACAGTCAGGATTTCCACTCGTTTGGCTCAATGAGCAGGTTAATGCTTCTATGATGTAATATCCAAGTCAAAAATATTGCAAAACAAAAATGTAGCAACAAAAAATATCAAGAACAAAATGCAGTATACAACAATATCAATATTACATAAGTAGATATATTTAACAGTATCATTTAAAATTACAAATATTAAAAATATAATATTAATACTGAATTTTTTTTATATAAAAATATATATCTTTGAAATAACAAGCATTGAAAATGCAATAGGTCTCGCCTTAAAGTTAAAGCCATTTGCTTATGGTATTGTATAGCAACGCAAATAGTTTTAACTTAATGAAATGCGAGACCTTTTGCATTTTTAATGCTTGTTTATTTTCTTAAGGCACAAGGAGACTAAGAGATTTGTCCAGAATCACAAAATGCTGAAACTAGAACCTGGTTCCCCATTTCCAAATCTGGCAGCTCTGGCCTTAACACCACATCCTCGTCTTGAAAGTACCACCGGTTGACCTTTACCAAGAGTAAAAGAGTGCATGAATAGCCCATATATCCATTTAATCCTAATGAAGGGGTGGTATATGGAATATAGTGCCCTCTGTCATGAGCTACATGCATATTACAAGTCACTAAGCATTGTAGCGGGCTGAAGGCCATGGATTAAGATGTTTAATAGAGCTACAGAGCGCGATGTGGCTCGCAATTTCCTTATAATACACTATGTATAGTAACAGAGGATCATGGACTACATATCTTAACAAAAATGCTGTGTCCTAAATGTTGTTTAAAAAACATATCACCCATGAAATTCTATAGACAAAATCGACACCAAAGGATACAATATTTTTGTAAGCAATATTTAGGACACAATTGATAATTTTGTGAGCCATATCCTGACATACAACTATCGACTAAATGTAATTTAGTCCTTATAAAACTTATTTGCATCACTACCGTTCACAGAACCCTCTTTAAAGTCCTTGGTTTCTAACACAAATGCGTTCACAGAACCCTCTTTAAAGTCCTGAACACTAACGCACATGCCCCCTCTATAAAATGCAATCGTATTTCTTCATGCCTATCCATTTGTGTCAAATATACATCACCTTACAAAAAACCGACGGCCATGAAGTACACCAAATTGACCAGGGAGAAAAAGGGATTTCTCAGCTTCCTCTCAAGGTCCAGGTTGGTCATAATAACAGCAGCCAGGGTCGGGCATTTAAACTGCTATCTATTTACAACCGCCCAAACACTGAGTTGACAGTTCAACTGCAGCATAAATCTGTGAGGCTGCAAGCCCAGAGGAAACATTAACAGAACCGTGTTTGCCTACTATCAAATCACCGATTAACCCTCCTCTCCCAGAGCATTAACCCTGAAAGACGGGCCCCGGAAAGGTGGGTAACTCCATGGAAACCTCAAGAAGATGCTGGACAAAACAGCACAAACAATAAGGCGCAGGCAGGGGAGAATAATGAAGCTAATCAATAAAAGCACTGCAAAATGCCCCTCTTCCTGTGGCAGTGTGAGCTTTCTTTGCCGTTTTAGCAGCAGCCATTCGAGCTCAGAAGTGTTTCTACCACTGAACTCATGTGCTCATAGAGGGGAAAGCTTACGCACTCCCCGTAAAATAAGAACAGGCCGGTTTAGCTGTGCATGAGGCAAAGGATAGGAAGAACAATGAACGGCTGAGCCCAGTGTTATGCGCCCCTGAAATCCCTTGGCCCCGGACCCCCGGAGTGGCGTGGGGGTGTCCAAGTTGTCCCGGAGCAGGCACTGATCTCAGGCCGAAAACGATGAGCAGCGAAGCAAATACAGAGAAGGTTCAGGAGAAAAAAAGACATGAGGAAGAAAGGCAGCAATTACCCTCCCCCACCATGCCTGCTGCCTGGAGCAGCCCTATGTACACAAGACCAGAAACCGCTTCTCTTCACAATTCAAACCAACCCTACATTCAAACACAACAAAAATACATTCACGACCGAGCTTGTGGCAATGAGGAGGGCCCACCAAAGAACCAGTCTTTCCAAATGGGATTTTACAAAAAAGAGTATATAGCTCCGTACTTTAAAAAGAAAAATACACCGTAAAGATTTTTAGGCATTGAGATAAACGTTTATTTTAAAGCATTGGCAAGTGTGATCATGGACTTTCTTTTTAATTAGCAATGGACGTAAAACAAAAAAATAAATGTTAAGAAGCGCTTTCTCTCCCAAAAAAGTGGCTAGCGTCACGCCGCCAGTGAAGCCTCCAGTCTACGAGTGCACATCATCTGTCCGTCCGCGTGCACATCGGAATCCGTATCGATTCCAAAAGGCCATTGCGTGGCGAGAGCAGCGCATGCGCGCTGCTGATGCCAGGCGAGACCTAAAAATTACAAAAATGTACTAAAATAAAAAATGCGTAAGAATAAAGTAATTTATATTTAATAAACAAACCACATATAAAATTATAAACAATTAACATTTCACAATTATTTAACCATTAAAATTAAAAATATAACACTCCTAAAAATAAGTGTTAAACTATAAAACAGAGGTAAAATAAAAAAACTAACATTAAAATATAAACTTGCAAAGTAAATTACAAAACAAAATCTTAAAAAACTAAACCAAATACAAAAAAAAAAAAGCAATATGCAGTTCTAGAAAAAATATATACAATACTGGTATAAATAAAATCCAACAAATGTGGCTAAAAGTATACTAAATAACAAATTAGTTGGTTATCATCAGAGGAAAAAAGGTTGACTATTTCCCTATTTGAGTGTTAACGTCAATGTCCAAATGGGAATGTCCCAGAACTACTGCCAAACCATGAGAGATGACCATTTTATGGAGGAGAAGGCCTCCCTCACATATTTGAGTCATGCTTCATCAAGTCCAACCTCTCCCCACCCTGGTAGAACAAGCCACCAGGGTGGACACAACCTCCTGATGGACTCGGACAGGAAGAAGTTCTAAAATAAAAACTACTGGACAAAGGCGGGATCCAGATCAATTAAAACTACCTTGCAGTTCCCCAGTATATCTATTACCTTTAGTGGGGACATCAGGTATATCTAAAAACCAAAACGAGATGGCATTTTTTAGGACAATGGCTCAAACACTCTCTCTGAGCCAACATGTATCTGCCCTAATGTTTAGCCTTATCAGGTCTGGGGCATGCTTCAGGGTTGAGGATCCCTAACTTTCTCAGGAAGCCTAGTCGCGGTAATAAATGTGCTAGGAACCAGAAAACATCAGGTGAGTGCTACCAGAGTATGGATAAAGTAATATTAACCCTAGATATTAGGGGATACCGACATCCTGGTCTGGGAGGGGAACGATGCCCTTTAGAGTCATCAAAAGGTCCAACGTGCAAATCAACCTAAGTGAGTTCACTCCCAGCAGCTGTATAAATAAATACAACTTGCATACAAAAGGATAACATTTACAATGTTAATTAAAATCTAATGAACATAAAAAAATACTTATTCAAAAGTACCATCATACCTCCGTTCCGTAAAAAACACATAGAAAGAAAAATCTAATTTACGACTCCCAATATAACCTGAACAGCAAAGAAAGTGCTAAACTTTGGAGAAATGTACTATTCAAACTACAATTTTAACAAAATTGAGTCCAACCTTAATAACAGTAGAGACAGTGTTAGATATGAAGTGTTTTCGATTTAATATTGCCTCTCAAACAAACAAGAAGGAAATTGTTGAACTTTGGAGCAATGTTACTAACGATTCACAATCCAACCAGGCCAGCAGTAGAAAAAAAAATGCAGGACTTCAGAAAAATCGCATTTATCACCCTATCCTGTCCCCCGGGGATATTTGCACGCATCTCACAGGCGGTGCGGACGCTGCTGTGGAATGGTGGGAATCCTAGGATAGCGCTCCACAAGCTCACTAGAGGGGTATATGATGGGGGTCTGACGCTTCCTGATGTCCGATTATATTACTGGGCCTCGCAGCTCCATGTAGTTAATGACTGGGTATATACAGATAGCACCGAGCCGGCCTACAGAGTAGACAGGATGGTCATGCCAGGGGGTAACAGCGAGCACCTGCTCTATGCCCGTAGGCCGCGAAGGGAGTGGCTAGCACAAACAAGAGTGGTAGTTCAATGTTGGAGGGAGGCAAAAAAGTTCCTGGGGTGGACAGACAAACTGACTGGTAGAACCCCCTTATAGCTCGGAGATCAACAGAGAGGTGACACGACTGACCGGCTTCAGGGGGTGGAAGCTGATTGGCATTGAATACTTGGGTGACGAATGGAAGGGATCTGCCCCCCGCTCCTTTGCTTACCTCAAGAAGGAATATGACCTTCATGACTCACAACAATACCATTACATACGTCTTATACATGCCCTACGTTCACACATTAGTAGAGATTCCTCTGTCCCGGAATACTCCCCCTTGGAAGATAGATTACTGCTAGACCCCATATTGGAGAAGCCCACATCCACCATTTATCGAAAGCTCCTAAATAATATGCCGGACCCCTTGGTGAAGCTTCGGGCGGCGTGGGCCTGTGATATTGGTACCCTAGATGAGGACGATTGGCAGGGCGCTATACAGAGCCCACGTGAAATAGCAATCCGTCCCAGGTTAGGTTGGTCCAATTGAAAATCCTACATCGCATATACTATCCTCGCACACATCTATACGATTGGGGCAGGAGTCCATCGGCCCTCTGCGTGAGGGGTTGCCAGAGGGAAGGAACCTTCTACCACATATTATGGGAGTGCCCCAAGATCGTTTCTTTCTGGACCAAGGTCACGGACATCATGTCCGCGGTAGTGGGTGACAAGGTTCCGATGGAGCCCAAGTAGCTGCTATTGATGATTAGGGGAGACGCAGATTTGTCGAGGCATTTTGAGCACTGGCTAGCATTGGCGGCGGGGGTAGCGAAAAGAAACATCGCCAGGGAGTGGGGTTCCCAGGCGCCCCCGCAATGGGAACAGTGGAGGAGGGACCTAGATTGGTGCCAAAGGGCCAAGGAAACCATATAAAAGAGCACAGGCTGAATCAAGAAATGGAAGATCTGGGGGCCATGGCGGAAATATAGAGGGTCGGGGAGGGAGTCCGGGGAGTAATTATGTAATTGGATATCCCATTTGTGTACGAATGTGTCCGACCTTGTTCACCACAACTCTATCTTCGAATCTGCTTTGTGGACATTGTCTATTGTTCTATGGTACTATGAGCTATGCTAATAAAAAGATTTTTTTTAAAAAGAAAAAAGATAGCATTTACTACTCTCAATTTTAAATATAAAAAAATTAAAAGAATCACAAATATGTAGACCTAAAATCACAAACAAAATATCTTAATTAAAAATGTAAATGAATACAAAATTACAATTTAATTTCACAATTTAAAAATTAATAAAAACAAATGCTAATAAAAAAAATGTGAGAAAAGAAACATCTGAAATGATAAATGTACAAAATAAAAAAAGAAGCATGAAAGTAAAAACTATTACTTACTTTAAAAATAAACATTAATATCTGTACCCAAACAAACATATATAAATAAATTATTTAAAACCCAATTCACTAAATTATTGATTCCAATGATTAATAATCATTTATATTGAGTAAGAAAAATATTTCTATAAACCACGTACCCTACTACCATAGAAACACAATAAAATAATAAGAATTAATATATTTCAAACATAATAGTAACAAACACAAAATAACAGTCAGATTGAAGCAAATTATTGAGTTCTCATATGTACGAATAAAGAGATACCGGGTTAATCATTAACTATTACACCACACTAAAAAGTGCAATAAACTGAGGCCCTGCCGCAGATTAAAATTGCAGAAAAGGAAAGCAGAACAATCTAGGCAGAGGAGTCCTCAGCCACACTGGAAAGTACGACATAGTGCCTTCAAGCATGAAAGAGAATAATAAGAATAATAAAAGGCAAATGGGTGCTAGACATATTTCAGAATGACTACACATTCTGATTCGGAGTTCTCCATCCAACAGAACTCACAGGATGTTGAGACCGTATGCCCTAGAGTGGCTGGTGTTGGAAGTACAGTTACTTCTTGAAATTTACACAATAGAAGATCCCCCAACAGATAAAAAGGATTCTATTCTTGCTTGTTCCATTCAGAAAAAAATTGAAAGGAATACATTTAATTGCATTAAAGCTGCAAACAAATGGATCCAACAACAAAACTATTTAAACAGATGCATAATTTCCCATAAGAAAAAAAGAGGACACTTCCCTGCTTCAATGACAGAAACTGACACTATCAATTAAAAGCCCTGTCATTGGCCTAAAGTCAGTTTCCAGGTTTGCTGCAAATGTACAGCGGTAACTGATGCAAAACTGAGGTGTCAGGGGATGGTTAGCTACTCGTACCCATATGATGGGTTGAACCTGGCTCGAAACCATGCACTAACTGCTCCAGTATTTGGTATTGGTTCAAGACACAAAAACCGGCAAAAGCGTTTTCTTTGGCGGACAGACCGTAATTGATAGACTTCAAATGCCATCAAGCCTGGACAGCTTCAAAGCCAACTGTCATGCAAGTGTCCTTTACATCCTTAATTGTGACGAATGACCGGCTCTACTATGCCAGCAAGACAGCTTTGAAGACCAGTAATGCCAGAAGAAAGGGAATATCATAACAAAATGAACCTGCACCAAGTATTGAGCAGTTAAATGCCAACTTGTAGAGGGAAAGAACAGGCTTGTGGAAATGTCCTGTCAGAGAAGTCTCTTTACACTTCCCTTGGACCAATTGAAGCACGGTTGGGGGTCCTTACGGACAATGTGACAGTCCACTTGGAACCATTTTCACCTAGTTTAGTGGACAGCACAGTTCTATATTTAAGAGTACCACCAAACGGTAAACTATCCCTTCATATGATGGGTTGCTGGCAACATTAACTGGTTTGTTTATTCAGAAATCCCTAGAGACATTATTGCTAGATCTCTGGCAAAATAAGTGTTTATTTTTGTGACTAAGGAAAAGAAATACAAGTAACTACTAACAGTGATACAAAACACTGGTCTCCTATTGTTCACTAAGGGAAGAAGGTCAAAAGCACATATTTAATTTGACACAATGGAGCTTAGAACTCATAGAGCACAACTAAAATGCTCCTAAACGCAATGAAGAAACAATGAGCATGAATGTGAAGGTATAAAGACCAAACCCATTTTGGCTGAAAAACTGTTTTGTAAAAAAGGAAACAATCTAGGTAACAGCTTGATTAAGCCATCTGCTCACCTGACAGTTCTGTGAGAAAAATCACGTTCCTGTAACCACTATCATAATTGCAATAAATGTGCTTCAGTTTACGGTTTAACACATTGTGTAAATTGTACTTTTAAACTAAATACCCAAAAAACAAAAAGAAATTTGATCACAACAATGATAACCTAAATTTAAATGAAAATATACGACTCAGATTTAGAGTGCATGCATTAAAATGACCCTTCTGAGAGGAGAGGAAAAGATAAGTCTAATGGCTTCTTTGTTGGCTGATGTCATCACCGTATCCTTTAGATCAACAATCTACACAATTATTTTATTTTTTATTTAATTAAAAAGATTTTAAATGTGATAAATATTGGTCTGAATGACTAATTTTTCTGACAAGAATACTGCCATAAACAGCATGTTTTGGTTGTAAAGGTTATGGCAGTAGATCAATGATGCTGATTTGATGCACATGCTATCTTCCTTACTCCAATCATACAATAGGGGTCCTATTGTTACAATCTGGGGATCTACTTAATTTCTGAAAAAAACAAGTAGTAAGGTTCTCACTGGGAATACGATGTTAAAAGATTAGTAAATATTGCAGACAAATTGTCAGTATTCAACCCAAACAATCTAAAACACCAGTGCCGAGTATGCAGTAGTGAGGTTGCTTCCAGTTGCACTGGGAAAGCTGGTTTATTCATCTGTGGTTTTGGAGTAAAACCCATCTTACCTACACCTTTTATACTCTATCGACTGCCTTGGACACTCTGTTCATTAACCTGGAAATTAAATATGGATTTTCTCAACAATACTGGATATTTTATTCACTGTATCTGGAATAAGTTTGTTTTACTAGCAGGAAGGGGTGGACTTGGTTTCTTACCCTTGTGATGAGATGAGGATACTTCAAGCACGCAAGTTGAATAACTGACTCCTTGAACTTCTTAGCTTCCACCTCAACCTGCTTTGGCTCTTCCTCCACAAAATGGAGAAGGTTCTCCACCTCACGGCGTGTGAAATTCAGCACTGGATTCAAGTCATCCACCACACGATCTGATAAGAGGAATATGAAATGAAAGATGGGTGCCCATAGGTTTAAAGGGAGACATGAAGGTGGTCGATTAATGTGTAGAATAGGCAGGACATATTGGAGAAAATGAAACCAAAGAGGAGGACGTGAAGGAAAAAGGAGATATGCAGGAAGATGAGAAAGGTGAATACATGGTATTAAGAAAGGAAGGTTGAGATAGAAAGCAGACAGAGGACAAGACCGAGGTGGTTGGATCAAGAATAAGGAACAAGGGGAAAAAACAAATCAAATATTGGAGAGGGAGACTCAAATGGGGTAGATAGAGGGCGAGAGAAGAATGAGTGAAGAAAATAGGGTCATGAAAGAGAAATAGAAAAAAAGAGAAAATTGTGTCATTTGAAGTCAAGACCTTCTGTAACAAACGATTCCATTGCAATAAATATAATTTAAAGATAAAGTTGACTAAATTCAAAAAGACACGTTAAACATCATGGTATTATAGTCATGCAAAAGTCATCCAGATAGCAAGTGGTCACATTCAGAACACAACAACATCAAGATCCTTTAGCACATACTTCTCAGAACCACCTTGAAAAGTCGAATTCTGCAAGGGACAGAAGCGTTATAAGACAGCACCTTTTAGAGCTAAGAATATGACTTTATTAGGCTACCCCGAGCTCTACTTTTTACTCCACTATATAAATCCAATTACAATGCAAGTAATCTAGTAAACTCCAGAAACAAGTTACTAAGACTGCTACCAAGTGATGGACTTAAACAATGAAAGGCCTAAGCATTTTCTTACGTTCCTGCACCGGTAGGACAGTGCAAAGAACAGTTATGTTGAGATGACCAGAGGGAGGGAAGGAGAGAGGGAAATATTTGTTAGAGCTAGTGACATGCTCCTACAATGCAGCTTCAAGTAATGTTAGCAGATTTCGGGCAAGAGGATACAAACAGTGTGAAAAATGGTTGCAACTAGCAGGACAAATCAGATGAAAAAGCACTTATAATGTAGCATCTTAAAATATGACATCCTTTCAGCTTCACACTAGCTCCCCAGATGTTTTTCTACCAGCTCAGATTAAGTGTATTACGTCTGACCTCCTGATTTTCTTAATGTGATGGAGCTTGAAATTTGCAGTCTTCACTATCTTACTTATATGAGAGATGAAAGATGGAGAATAGTCTACAGTAAAACAGTAATTAGGCTGACGAGACAGGAGATTCAGAGAAGCCATGCAATCAATCAATCATCGCATTTGTATAGCGCGCTACTCACCCGGTAAGGTCTCAAGGCGCTGGGGGGAGGGGTTCGCTACTGCTCGAATAGCCAGGTCTTGAGTTGCTTTCTGAAGGAGAGGTGGTCCTGGGTCGTTCGAAGGCAGATGGGGAGGCAGATGGGGAGGGAGTTCCAGGTCTTGGCGGCCAGGTAGGAGAAGGATCTTCCTCTGGGGGTGGCTCTGTGAATGCGTGGTACGGCGGCGAGGGCGCGGCTGGTTGATCGTAGCTGGCGGGTGGGCATGTAGAAAGTCAGGCGGTTGTTGAGGTACTTGGGGCCCAGGTCGTGGAGAGCCTTGTGTGCGTGGGTGGGGAGTCTGAACGTGATCCTCTTGCTGACGGGGAGCCAGTGCAGGTCTCTCAGGTGGCCGGAGATGTGGTTGTGTCGGGGGATGTCCAGGATGAGTCGTGCGGAGGCGTTCTGTATTCGCTGGAGTCTTTTCTGTAGTTTGGCTGTGGTTCCGGCGTAGAGGGTGTTTCCGTAGTCGAGTCGGCTGGTGACGAGTGCCTGGGTGACCGTCTTCCTGGTTTCGGTGGGGATCCATCGGAAGATCTTCCGGTTCATGCGCAGGGTGTTAAAGCATGATGAAGAGACGGCGTTGATTTGTCTGGTCATCGAGAGGGAGGAGTCCAGGATGAATCCCAGGTTGCGTGCGTGGTCCGTTGGCTTGGGGGTGGTGCCCAGGGCGGGGGGCCACCAGGAGTCGTCCCAGGCGGAGGGGGCTGATCCCAGGATGAGGACTTCCGTCTTGTCTGAGTTCAGTTTCAAGCAGCTGTTCTTCATTCACTCAGCGACGTCTTTCATCCCTTCGTGTAGGCTGGCTCTGGCGGTGGCGGGGTCGTTGGTGAGGGAGAGGATCAGCTGGGTGTCGTCGGCGTAGGAGATTATGTTGAGGTTGTGTTGGCGTGCGATGGCTGCGAGAGGGCTCATGTAGACGTTGAAGAGGGTCGGGCTGAGTGATGATCCTTGCGGTACGCCGCAGATGACTTCGGTGGCCTCGGATCTGAACAGGGGGAGGCTGACTCTCTGGGTTCTGCCGGTGAGGAACGAGATGATCCACTCCAGTGCCTTCTCTTGGATGCCGATGTTGCTGAGGCGCTGTACTAGGGTGCGGTGGCAGACAGTGTCGAATGCCGCAGAGAGGTCCAGGAGGATGAGGGCCGCTGTTTCCCCGTTGTCGAGCAGGGATCTGATGTCATCGGTGGCTGCGATCAGGGCGGTCTCGGTGCTGTGGTTGGCTCGGAAACCGGACTGCGAGGGGTCGAGGGAACCGTTCATCTCGAGGAAGGCGGCGAGCTGTCTGTTGACTGTCTTCTCGATGACTTTGGCAGGAAAATGGAGGAGCAAGATGGGGCGGAAGTTCTTGAGGTCGGTGGGGTCTGCTGTTGGTTTCTTCAGTAGGGCGCTGAGCTCTGCATGCTTCCAGCTCTCCGGGAAGGTGGCGGTGGTGAAGGAGACGTTGATGATGTCCCGGAGTTGGGGTGCGATGATGGAGTCGGCTTTGTTGAATACGTGGTGGGGGCAGGGGTCGGATGGTGATCCGGAGTGGATGGTGTTCATCGTGCTGGAGGTGTCTTCGGTGCTGACAGGGGTCCAGTTGCGGATGGTGGTGGTGGGGGGGCGTTGGTTCGGTGGTTGGGTGCATGGTTGGTGCGCCGAAGCTGTTGTGTATGTCGGCGATCTTGCGGTGGAAGAATGAGGCGAGTGAGACGCAGAGGTCTTGCGAGGGGGTGATGTCGTTTCCGGAGCTGGGGTTGGAGAGCTCTTTGACGATGCTGAAGAGCTCCTTGCTGTTGTGGGTGTTGTTTTCCAGTCGTTCTTTGAATGTTGACCTTTTGGTGGTGCGGATCAGCTGGTGGTGTATGCAGGTGGCGTTCTTGAAGGCAGTCATGTTTTCTGTGGTCGGGTAGAGGCGCCAGGCTTTCTCGAGGGTGCGGCAGTTCTTCTTTGAGTTTTTGAGTACAGGTTGAGTGAATTCAGTACTAATGAGCCCAAATTGTTTATAGATGTTAACAATAGGAATTTAGTTTTCCCCGACTGCGGAGAACATTTGAATTAATCCAAGTTTGTACCCAGGAAAGACAGAACTCAAACGTCTCGTATATAAAGTGCTGTCTGTGTATTGATGTATGCTCACATTAGTATCCTTCAGTAATAGTCCATGCGTTTCCATATAAATACACCAAAACCAACAAGGAAGCAAAAAAGAACAGACAAGCGAAGATTCATTGATGGTCTTGCTACAGATGCCCAGGAAGCAGCAAGCCATGGAAACTAAGAAGAACTCTACGATATAACAAGAAAACTGGCAATCATGGATAACAAAGGCAAATATGGGGAGAGCACTTTCAAGAACTGCTGAACCAGCCTTTACTGCAGTCTCCACTAGACATACAGCCAGCTGACAATGACTTGCCAATCAAATTCAGAAGACCAACCAAGGAAGAATATAGCAAGCCAATAAACATCTGAGAAATGGGAAGACAGCAGGACCAGACACCATTCCTGCAGAGGCACCGAAGGCAGACATTGAAACATCAGTAGACCTGTTGGGCATTTTGTGTTTTCGGCAGCGGCAATGAGGTCTAGGTGGGAAAACCCCCACCACCGAAGTACTGGTGGAGTTTCTACTCACGGGCTTCTTGCTGCATCCTACTGAGGTCTGCCAAGTTACTGTCCTTTAGATGGACTCTGTGGCGGAGCACCCACAACTAAATGGTCTGAGCTAACGCCGACAGCTGAGGAGAGTGTATGCAGACTAGCTTTTGTGGATAGTACATGATGGTCATGCTGTGTGTATGAACAAGGACGACCTTGCCCACAATGTGACAGTAGAAGGCTTTCATTGCTAGGTAAACGGCCAAGAGTTCTAGGTAACTGATGTGGGGACAGATTGCTCAATGACCTTGGACAGTAAGGTCCAGTAAATGAACTGGCTACCACATCAGGGAAGTGTCAGTTCTAATGGTGAAAGGGATCGGGTAAGGACTGCCTCTTTAAGAGGGTGTTGGTGTTACACCGGTGCAGAGAGCGACAAGTGAGGCTGTCGACTGTGAGAAGCTGGCCTAGTATATGATGTCCACTAATGTAAGTGGGCACCCTGCACCAGTCCAGACAACCCTTATGGTGATTTAAGAGGCCTTCGACAAACTTAGCAAGCTAAGTGGTAGTTGTGAAGAGCAGCCGTAAGGCTTAGTCCAGAAGGAGTGTAAAGCAGTTTGTTTTACCAGAATACAATCTAATAGTGTAGATTAGGTGAAAAAGAACCACACCAAGTATTTTTAAAAAGATGTATTTATTATATAATACTCTAGTACGTTCCAATATCTCCTACACGGAGATAAACACAATGCACATTATACTTTAGCAAACAAACACAGTAAATAGCACGAAAAACACGGTGACCATATACTAAGAAAGTGGTATAAGAACCACGATTCTAGTCAAGACAGTGTCGAGAGGACGTAGAAGTGCTGGGACCCCAAAGAACCAAGGTGAGTAGATAAGGACCTCACGGAGAGTGTGTGCAGTGTGGAAAAACGACTGTGTGCTCCATACAACTCTAAGTGTAAGTCGCAGTTGGATTTTTAAAGATTAAGGACCATTCCCAGTGGACCCTGAAGAAACCCAGTAGAAGACAGAAGGTTGGAGAGCCACCCCACCCGTGGATACCCTAGTACCCACGTTACCTACACCAGGGAAGCCGGGTGCATACATGTGAAGTGGTGTCGGAAACCGCTGAACCCACAGGAGGACTTCAGGAAAGTGCCGCTGCTGGAAGAGGAGAAAGTGTCTGTGGGAATCCAAACATGGATTCTTGAAGAGGAGTACCTAAAAGCAGAGGGGACAGAGTCTATGCCACTCAGGAGTGACCAAGAGACCTGGAAGACAAATGCCCTCCGATGTCAGGTGCTTCAGGGACAAAGGCGATGACCTTGACTCTGCAGCTGTGAGTACCAGGCAACGTTGAGGAAGACCAGGACCGGATACGAGATGTCCCACGAAGGATGTCGAGTGCTATGCGGTCGGTGTCCGGTGGGAGCAAAAACAAGCCTTTGCAAAGGCAAGCCACACAGGAATCAAATAAGGAGCAACGTTGGACCAGCAAGGTCCAGGGGACTCACCAAAGGCATGGAAGTCATGGCAGGCACCGAGCAATCAGTGGAGCCCAAAATAAACGAGTGTGACCCTCAAGTGGGCCCACAGGCCGCAGCCACTGGAGTCGCAAGAGGACCTTAAGCAGCTCACCAAATGATGCAGGCCACGATGCACACGATGCGGTGTGGCTGAGGCCTCTGGTCACTGGAGGTGCTCGAAGTTGGGGCTACTTGGAGCCCGAAGACCTTCTTGCAAAGTAGTCCACATGCTTTTGCAACTGAAAGTTGGACGTGGTACACAGTGGTTTTGGTTATAGCAACCCCCACGAGAGATACTGGTCTCAAACTTGGTGAGAGAGTAGAGGAAAACGACCACCTGTGCTGCAGAACCCCCGGAGTCCGGAGGACCTCAGGATCTGCCGACCGGTCGGCTTAGTTGCACTGGCTGCAAATGCAGGGGAGTGACTCCTTCACTCCAAGGGAGAATACTTCGATTGTCTTTGATGCTTCACAGGCCTCTGAAGGTTCCTGTATGATGCACAGGCACAGACGATGCAGCAGACTTGTCAGGCCCAAACGAAGTTCAGCGAAGTCCCGAGTGCCCAGACGGTAGAAGTGCAGTGGTGTCTGATCTAAATCTTATCCCATGACGAATCTAAGGACCTACACCCAGGTAAGTACCCTGGAGAAAGGGTTGAGAAGATTCAGGGGACCCTCCCAGGGGAGGATACTCCCATGTCCTTTGTCCAGTTTCGTGCCACAGCGGGAGCCAACGGCTCCCAGAACTGGTTTGAACTGGACTATGCATGGGGACACCAAGTGTGCCCCTCATGCAGACTCTCTGGCGCTGGCAAGAGCACCCACCTGGTCCCAATACAGTAAATCCTGTCTGGGATGTGGTCACACCTCTCTGTGATAGGATGCCTATTGTTCCACCTTCCCGTGCTCGAGCTAGGCACAGCAGCAGGAGGGCAGAAATGTGTCTCTGGTCGGCAGCAACCATTTTGTGCTGTCCGGGTCTTGAAGACTGGTACCGGGAACACAGAGCCTAATGGAGGGCTCTTTCAGTGCTTGAAATCATACCTCCCACACAGTTTATGGTGTGGAGGTAGGATTCCAACATGTTTGATACCAAACACCATAGGATTCATTGCAGCAGTTTTCAAGAGGTCATCGACAAATTACGCGGGGCACCTCTATATGGTATATTGCTGCTTCACTGACAACCCGGGAGAATGGACTCCGTAGGCTGCATGGGTGTCCTGCTCAAGCAGGGGCACCCTTTCACTTAGAACCGAGCACCCTGCCTTCAGGATTGCAAAGGCCTGCTATAGGGGTGACTTATACGTTTTAAGTGCAATGATCCTTAGATATAGTAAACCTATATCTTTAGTAAATGGTGAATGCACCAACTTACACAGGCCGCAATAGCAGGCCTGTAGTTCCCCCGGACCCTCTGCTTGAAAATATCATTATGCTAAGCATTCTTGCAACAGGCACAAGTGAAACCTGGTGTGGGGACAATGGCAATGCAGTAGGCCATCATTTCGAGGGGACACTTGACTGTTCTGACCGTGACCTGGTGATCTGACTGAAAAAGAGAAAGCAACGACCGGAAGGCATGTACCCTTGCAGGACTGGAATATGCCCTTCTTACCACTGAGCTGAGTACTGCTACTGGATATGGCTGAATCTGAAGGGGTTGTAGATGGGACTTGGTGACGTTGATGGTAAACCTCTAGTAGTGCAGAAGGTTTATAGTGGCTTAAGTGTGTGTGAGACACTGCTGGTGAGTCAAACTCTTGATTAGCCAGTCATCCAGCTAAGGGATCATGTGGAAGACAATGCGCTGCATGTGCGCAGCTACCACTGCTAAACTCTTTGTAAAGACTCTCTGAACTGGTGACCCCAATGGCAGCACCTTGAGCTGATAATGTTTGCCACTTACCACAAACCGTAGATCGCGACGGTGAGCTGCGTGAATCGGAATATGGAAGTAGGTGCCTTTGAAATCGAGGGGAGTCATGAAGTCACCTTGTTGCAGCAGTATGCCATTCTGAAGAGGGACCTTTTGGAAATGTTCTGAGAGGATGTACTTGTTGAGGTCTAAGATAGGCATGAGGGACCTGTCTTTCTTGGGAATGAGAAAATAGAGGGACTACATCCCTATTCCTTGTTGGTGTGATGCCACTAGGTCTATAGTACACTTGAGGATGAGTGGGGGGGAGGGGGAGTAAGAGGAAAGGTGGATGAGGCAATGGTGAAGTGCTGGTTGCCTTGTTGTGTCTCCTCTTGCTCTATGGCTTTGGCAGAAGGTTAAAGGGTTTTTTGAAGCAGAGTTTGCATTTGGAGCCATCCTTTGTCGGGCCGGTGCCTAGGCAAGGATACATCCCGTGTGTGGGTGGCTCAAGAGTTTAGTTCTGTCTACAGTCACAGAAGAACAGTTTCGGTGGAGGAGGCAGGTCTTGACGTGGAGTGGTTCGATGCTAGCGTCTGTGTATTCAATACCGAATGAGGCTTCGAAGCCAAAGGCCTCGTCTTCGAAGGGTGCTTCAAAGAAGCTGTTTGTGCTGAGAGAGCAGTCCGCGATGAGTGGCTCCGCTCCAGGATCTTCTTTGGCGCTGAGGCTGGGCGTGGTGTCCTAAGTTTGTGCTCGGTGCCAACTATGGCAGAGAGGCAGTGATAGACTGGAAGCCTGCTGGCGGGCTTCGAGGCCGGACACCTCAGCCCTTGTTAGGGGTGCACAGAGTGGGATCGGTGCCAGGGAGGCAGGAAAGTTGGGTCAATACTCATGGCATGCTGGGCGGGACGAAAGTCCTATATCTCCAGGTCGGAACCGAGCTGGTTTTTGGCGTGAAATACTCTTCCTCGGCGACCAACCATTCCTGTTGGGGCTTTCCCTCAAGGTCCTGGGCACCAAAGATGTCCTGGTATCATTGCCACAAAATTGAGACATCGAGCCTGACTGAGTTTGTTTTCGAATGGAAGAAGCACAAGGCATCGCAGAAGGCCATGTCATGTTCCAGAGAGAGAGGTTGCAGACTTGGTGTAGATCGGTTCAGGGGTATTAGGCAAGACACCGAGGACAGTAGTGGAATGTGCTGAAGAACAATATCGTCAAAAGAGAGAGGAGCTGAGAAGCTTGAAGAGATCACTGCAAATGTGTTGATCCAGAGCTCAGTAACATGTCTGAACCGACGGAGGAAAGAAAACAATGTAACAAAGGAGTCGATGCCCATGCGCATTACCATCAACAGGTGGAGTCACAGTACCTCATGACTTTAGAAGACTTCTTCGAAGAAAAACAACTTGCACATATCTGGGCCCAACACTAGATGGCAGGAGTATTCACAGCATGTTTATCTACAGCCACACCTGCCTCAATCATATAACTTTTTAAAGAACACAACATCACAGTCCAGCGAAAGGTGAATTTTGATAGCAGAACCCAGGTACTTTCCAAACTCTTGGTGACTGTACCTTTGCCTTCCTAAACTATACAACACTCTGCTGTCGCCTGGTAATGGTCACGCTATACAAAAAGCAGATGAATACATACTGCATTCCTGCTGGTTAACCAAGCTGCGCTTTACAGCATTCGACTTTCCAGGGAAAGCAAAGGCGATCAATCAAGGCTTCCTCTAGAAAGTGGTAGAGGTTAGCAGCACTCTGAGGCAGCATGACAAGGTAAATGCCGCCAACGTTGGTGGTGCTGAGTTTTCAGCTAAAAATCGTTAAAATTCAAGGACCTAAAAATAAAAAACAAGCTACCAAGGCATCAACGGTCTCGCCCAAGAAAAGTCAACGATTGATTCTCAGGGCATCAAGAGCCTCTGGGTCCAGACTGAAGGTGACTAAGGGTCCAGTAAACAGTGCCAATTTTGGATACCTTTTGGGCTTTTAAGGCCGGTTAAGGTCCAAATTGGTCTTGCTGCTTCTAAATAAGGGAAGATGTACTGATAACTTATATAGCACCTTACCCCTTGTTTCGAGAAGCTAGAAAAGCTAGAAAAGCAGTAACCCAATTTAATGTTGTTCAAACAATCAGCCACTATGGCACTAGGCCTCTCTCTTTTGAGAGGAGCACCCATGAGGCTGGGGATACTAGACTACAGGAATTTAATAGCTCCAACTAGTAACTGGATGTTTGTGTTTAAAGACCAACCACAACTTTAAAAGTAGCACATTGTGAACCCTAAGTGCTAGAGAGATAGTTCAAGTTGTTGCAGAATCACTATGTGCACCTCCAGTCAACAAGACAAATTCCCCACAGGTACTGTGATGGTGCAGAAACTCTAAATGTCTCTAGGTCTAAGAAAAGGGAGATGGGGGAACCTAGAGAGAGAATGTGTAGTTGGGACAGTGCAGGCTCATGAGTTGTTATTCAAGAAAAATGACCCATATTGAAGTGATGAGGGTGGGACTACAATGAAGCAAGCATTGGCAACACCAATAAGTTTGGCAATGCCTGCCAGCATTTTGTCAAGCCAATTCTTGTTTTGTCTTGTCCTGGTTTTGTAAAAAGGTTTTTGTTGGAGTGGGCTGCTGAGCCATGGAGGATATAAAAAAAGAAGACATTGGATAGAAGCAAAAATATTTCTTCTCTCAAAAAAAGCACACATTATAGTGGTCCTGGGCAATCAAGGGAACTACTTTGTCAGCATATGTGCTCCTTGTGAAAGAGCAGTATGCCGTCACTCACATTGAAATTAGTCAACAGCTTAAATGGGATGACCCAGTGCCCCGCACTGAATGCTGCCATTATAGGTAGAAAAAGTGAATGACATCAATTTACCAATGAATGAAGAAGGCAGGCTCTAAGCTTCTATAGGTATATTAAATATAGCTTTTCAGTACAATCCAAAGGGTTTGGATAACACTTGATTAAAAAACACAGGAAGGACTATGATAACATTCCTTCCCTACAACTAAAATGTAGTGGGATCAACTTTGTGCTACCAAACCGCCAACAGAGTCTAGCTTTGTTGAAGGACTGCACAGTAAAACATAGGGCACCTTTAGTGGACTTGCAGATTGTCACGTCCAGGAAAACCATAGCAGCATGAGAAAACAAGAGAATGACATTAACCAAGTGTTTCCGACCCTATGCAAAACAGCTTAAGAGTATATTGTATTGTGCGAAAAAGGATCAGCAGGTTCTACATAGCAATATTAAGGAAGATCCACACCCCTTTAGTTTTAAAATCGATTCTTGGGGGGTCCCTTTCACAACTCTTAAGCTAAAAAAATTGTACTTTCTAGCACAATACACTAGATTTAAGTTTCTCTCAGAGCTGCTGCACCATAACTGCATTTGTGTGCTTTATATAGAACATGTACAGTTATATACCATTAGGACCAATCATATAAAGTAATTGATTATAATAAAATAGAGAAAAGAGTATTAGTTACAGGAAGAGTAAGTTCAGCGTTACTGCTGAATTCATCAACCATACTATTTTAGACGTAGCCTAAAGTGGCAGGTTCAACTGTTTTCTGACGGCAAAGACAGAGAGTAACCTTCCAGAATAACATGGCCTGATAATGTGTTTTGAAGCATTTGAGTCTCTGCTTCCAAGTCCTCTTTAAGCTCCAGATATGTTAGGCCTATTTTTTCAGGTAACTTGCCAGTTACCCATCCTTAAATGTAACTCTTGTTTCTATGGGCATCCAATATGAAGGACTGATTTTAGTGGTGTGAGCGACAATTGTGGTATGCCCGGTTACCAATCATTACCAAAATCAAATTAAAACTGATAATGGCATAAACTACTGTTTTCAGGTGGGGGAATCAAAGGTCTGCTTTGGCTATGATAACCATGAATGGGCATTATGATAGGTTGCAGGCGAGTGTAGAAGTTGGCTCCTCATGTGATATATCAAAAATCTGATATACCCTGTAAAGAGTCCAGGGATTCCCTTACGAGTGGACAGGGATTTGCTATGCAATCCCAAAGTGCTCTGTTAGGGGGAAGTGTGGTCGAGCAGTCCCAGGCTTAACACAGAGGAGTACAAGACATTTGTAAATACACATAATGATTAATAAAAGAAACATACGACTCCAGAAGGAGATCCACAACAATTTATATAAATACCAAGTACTTTTATATAGGTCTAGGCATCAGAGAAAAATCGTCCAGGTAAGTATGTTATTACATATAATTTCCTTTCACTTCAAAAAGTGGACACTGCAATTTCGTTGCTCTGCAATGTTATCCTATGGAAGGAAGAAACAAGTTCTGCAAACAGGTACAGTACATCGACTTACAGGACCAATCTCCAGGAGTTAAGGTCCGTGTGGGACAAGGTCTGAGGCAGCACCAGCAGTATACCACCAGGGCGGCTGGGTGCAGGGTGGAAATCAGCACGGGACCCCAATGCATATCAATGGGGATCGGTCACTGTAAAGGCTGCAGGATCTGGCTAGGCAGCCGGCCGGCTGAACAAACAAGTGGGCTCAAGTCTTGCGATGCTCAGTGACAGGGGGACACCGCTGGCCCTATTCTCCAAGGCCCAAGGGTGACTGGTGCAGAGGGGTAATTAAGCATTGGGTTTTTCCTTACCTGAGCAATCAAGGTTTAGGGGGTTTGCGTGCAGAGGCTGCAGGTGACGTGGGGGGTTGGGGGGAGGGAGGGTGTTATAGGAGGGGTGAAACCAAGATAAGATTCGACCTCCAGAGGGCGGGGGAACCTTGCACTACTGGCCCACTTTAACTCGGGCTGGAAGCAACAAGAGCAGTGGTGGCTTCAGGTGTCAGGTTTTGGTTGTTCCGGAGGCCTCAGAGTCTTTTCTTGTGGAGACTCTTCAGAACAGGTAGGCCGTTCACGGGAGGTCTCAAGTCTTTTTCTAAGGCAGGCAGTTATCCCAAATTTCTGGAGTCAACAGCTGCAGAACGAGTCAACTTTGCGTCCCTCGTCGAGAACTGCGCCAAACAGACAGGCAGGGTGAGTACCAGGTCAGCTGCTTCTTCCCTCCTCTCTGCTTTCACGGCTCTTCAGTATCCTCTCTCTTCTTATGTCATCAGGATATGCTTCTCTGGTGCCAGGGGCTTCCCTAAATACTAAATTAAGAGGCGTTAGGGGAGTGTAGGGTAATATCTAATGGGCTACTGACCCTTGGGCTCACTATGCCCCATATATGACCACTTCCTGGGGAAGTGGGCCTAACTCTGTCCCACAATTTCTAAGTATGCCATTACAAAGATGGCGAATTCTGAAAATTGTGTCCACCTCACAGTAGCTAACCTTAGGGGTGGAACTAGCCTGGAGCTGGCACGCCTACCAGACCATCAAATTTTCCTATCTGTCCAGGTGCCAAGGGGGCTCTGGATAGGAGGTTGTGGCTTCCTCGGAGGGAAACCAGATTCGCATTCCAAAGGCAGCAGCTTCTTTGAAGCTCGCCAGCCCAAGAAGGCTAATCAACAGGTCATCCTGTGGGAGGCGGTGTTAGACCCTCTTCCCAGACAGGTTTTTGTTCTGGGTCTCCTGAGAGCAAAGGTTCTCACCCTAGGAGGTCGGAACAGCATCTCGGGTGGCAGGCTGGCAGAAACCAGTCAGCAAGGATACCAGAGGCTTGTAGGTTTTCAGGGGGCACCACTAAGGTGCCCTCTGGGTGCATGTATTGATAAATCCAACACTGGCATCAGTGTGGGTTTACCAATACGAGCTATTGGATACCAAACATTCCTATTTTCAGTGAAGCCATCATGTAGCTAGGGAAATCATTTTCACCAGGGTCCAGAACACGTAAAATGGCTTACCTGGTCACTTGTACTCGCAGTAATAGGACTGACCAGCACGGGGTACATCAGCTCATGCAATATTCAGCACTCTGCTTTTAGGGCTGTCAGGCCTGCTGAAGGAGTGACTTAGAAATATTACGTGCAGTGTTATGGACCTGGCACACATGGATGTGTGACATGTCGTGTTTTCACTTTTGTCTGCATTAGGACATGCAGCCTGCAATGGCAGTCTTGCTTGTGCTTGATAAGGGGTCCCTTATGTTGGCACAATTCATGCTGCAGCCCTTAGGCACCCTCTTTAGCACCCCAAGCCCTAGGTACCGGGGAACCATTTACTAGGGACTTACAGAGGGTGCTAAATGTTTTGCCAACAGGGGGAAATGATTTGGGAAAGAGCTCCGGCACTGAGGAGCTGGTTAGCAGGAACCCAGTGCACTTTCAGTTGAAATCACATCATGTACCAGGCGAAAAACTAGGGTGGCCATGTCAAAATGGGGCACTTTCCTACAGTGAGTGAAGCCCAGAGATATTAATAGGGAAGAGATGGAAGGCATAAAAAGCATCTACCTTTATTCCATCAATAAGTTACTGATCAAATGTATTTTTTGTGTCTGGGTCGTTTGAGAAAAAAAAAAGTTGGTTTTAGAAGGGGTTCTTCAACACCCAAGTGTGAAACTGCGTCAAGCAGGAGTGGAGTACAAATTTGCTGATGATTGAGAAACATTTCATACAGGGTTTAGTGTCATTTGTGATTTGATGAATGTAGATTCATTCTTCATCAAATAGAGTACTCAGCAGTTTAAGATAAACACTGATAAGGGTGGGTACTAGAATTGAACTTTGAGCGCCTTAGCAAAGCATTAAAGCTTTCATACAGGTGTATTTCCCAAGTCTAATCAGAAAATAATATTTGGTTTGAAAACCATTATTGTGCTAAGAAACCCATACAGTGATCCAGTATAACGGCTAATCTGCGGTGGTCAACGGTGTTGAATGCTGCTAGAGGTTAAGAAAGATGAGGAAGCATTCAAGGTCTGATGTATGTTGTGCAGCACTTCCAGTATGGATGGAGTCGCTACAAACCCTGACTGATAGTCTGCTAGAAAACACGTCTGAAATTGGAGAAAATATTTTGAGTGCTTGCTTTTTATGAAACGGGTGCTACTTGGCTAGTTTAGTCTAGCAACGCTCCTGAGCGAGAGAGGATTGTTATATCACACATCTTTCAAACTAGGCTGTTTCCAATAGGTGAAACATGTCTTATGGTTTTCACCAGTACAACACAATGGTCATAGTTTGTGGATATGAGGCCTTTCATGACCTTGGAGAGTCAATCAATAACAATGACAGAGGTGTCCCAAGGTTTATTTTTACTACCGGCATTGGGGGAAGTTTGCACGTAAATACCTGAACATGCTACTGAATTTGAAAAAAATATTCATTGTTCTTCTAAATAGTTCTTGTAAATAGTTGCCATTGATGGTGAGAGTTGGCCGGGGTATCAGTTTCTACTGTAATGATAAAGGTTTATTTTCCATCTTTTTTGGATTCTGTAAAGCATGTTTAAAGGTTGCAAGCTCCTTCAATAACCGTTTTGTGGATGTGTTGCATAGGTTAAGAACAGATGCTGTTGTCATTGGAAGATCCTATCATATTCTGAACTTGGAAACCACTGGTGTCATGCAGCGTAAAGTTTCAGAAGCAGCTTCTGAGGTGGTCAATATAATTGCCCAGGGTGGCCATTTTCAATTTTGTCCAGCCCCACACCATATTACTTGGAGGACATTTTCTTGGAAGTTCGAATGTGGTTATTTTGCCAGTGCTGCTGAGGATTCCTTCAAAAAGAACAATTGATGGACAGAATGCAGATTCCTTCAACATTTGTGCCTTGCAGAGTGTGATGGGTAATTAATGAGCTGCATCTCTTCAAAAGCAAATCTGGTAAATCTTTTGAGCTTGAGCTATATACTGAAATAGCTTAAAACAATCAGGTTAACATATCATAGCCTGAAAATGGTATTCAAATAAAAAGAACTGCTGCTAAGGAGGTGGTAGTGGTCCATTAGTATGACTGAGATTAATTAATTGGGGATGGGTAATGTGCGTAGTACAGATTTGCATTCTTGTGCAGAGTAGTTATGTAGGTGAAAGGTATTTACGGACAACCTAGTGATGTGTGATCACATTTTAGGCCGGGGCAGAGCACCACCATTTTGCATGTTCCCATCAACTTGACATTTTTTCCTGAACACTGTGCACAGACATTTGAGACACATTTCATTATGTGCCTGTACATGATCATATTCTCTGAAATGACTACCTACATTTCCATTTTGTAGGCATATTATCAACCGTCTTAAACATTCTGTACAAGGGCTAGGGTTCACTACAGAAACTGTTGTCACTTATTTTTGTCTGCTCTGACAGCGCTATCACAACAAAATAAACAAAGCGGCCTGACTGGGGCTTCTGCATGGCAGCATGGGTGATGTTTATTATAAACACAGCGCCACTTTCTTTAGTCACTTTAGTTAGAAGAGCATTTTGCTGGGTCTGAAATGGATGCTGCTCAGCTCTCCACCAAGATAGGCACACTGATGAAATGTACCCATACGTAATGGAGTGTTACATCACCCTACCGGGATTTGGCAGATTTACCCACCCTAAACATACTAGGATAGGTAGTGCTAAGCAGAAGTACAATCTACAACAGTACTTATATGCAAGCATATACTCTCTGTTACAGCACAATAGTTGAACTATTCATCTTCTTCGCCATTCTCATAATGCTGGTCATGTTATTCTGTTTCCTTCTATTGATTATCGCAGCACACGTTTTAATACAAGAATCCCAATCCTTCAGCAAATATTGAAACGTCTTGCCGAGTATTTCTTGGGTATCTCTTTGGGTATGGATGAGAAATTAAACAAAAGCGGTCTAGATTTGTTACAACAATTTCCATGGGGAGTCAGGGCTGCCATGTTCTGTGGCTGCACAATACATTTGCTACTTTGTCAGGTGAAGGGGTACAGATTGCACACCGTGACCTAAGAGGACTAAACTACTAAATATCCTAAGGGTGTCCGTGGAATCTGCTCGCACAATCCTGACCTTTATGTTGTCCAACAAACGCACTGTTTTTGCTGAGACAGTATAAGCAGTACAACACTAGCATACGACTCCTCCAGCAACTTTTCTTTGGACGTTTTTTCAGAATAATCTTATACCTGGTGGTTTTGCAGCATGGCCGATGGAGGCTGCATCAACAGCTAGCCAGGTTTCAGTTCTGAAGAGCCAGTCTTGATGCATGCCCTAGATAAGTTAATGTATGTAATGTCTATATTTTGATATAGATCTTGCATTGATGAGGACGCATTTTTGGTCCTTTTTTAGGTCTCACCTGCGTGGGCTGCGCACATGCGCAGTCTCGTTGGTGAGATTTAACGTTTTGGGTATTTTTCTGTAAAGGGCTTTAAGCCTCTTTTCCATTGGCTGGCGTCACCGTTTATTCTAAACGGGGGCCAGGCATTGGGAAGGAATATGCTACTTACCAGTATGCATCTGTTCTTGGCATGTAGAGCTGCAGATCTACACACTTTTGCATAGATCGCCATCTGGTGTTGGGCCCGGATGTTTGCAGTTTGTTTTTCCTCTTGGAAAGTCTTTGGAAGTCACGAGGTCGGTGACTCCTCCCTTGGTTGGTATTGCGCATGGGCTTCGGCTCCATCCTCAGATTGTTTTTCGCCAACAGGGAAAGATGGAGCGTAGTAATAACAGTGAAGAAACCCATGTGTGTTGTATCTAAATAAGATAGACTGGAACAGATACAGGTAGCCGGGGAGGCGGGTGGGCGTGTGTAGATCTGCAGCTCTACATGCCAAGAACAGATGCATACTGGTAAGTAGCATATTCCGTTTGAGGCATATGAGCTGCAGATTACACACTTATGCATAGACTATATAGCAGTTCCCAACCTTAGCGGCGACCACCGGTATCTGTTGCAGTGGTTTGAAATAGTGTTTTTAGTACAGCCTGGCCCACACTAGCTTGTTGCTTGGTTTGCACATCTACACAGTAATGTTTAGTGAAAGTGTGTGGTGTTGACCATGTAGCTGCCTTGCAGATATCATCTAATGGGATGTTCCCTAGAAAAGCCATAGAAGCCCCTATCTTTCTTGTAGAGTGGGCTTTAGGGGGAACAGATAGCGTGCATTTTGCTTTGTGGTAGCAAATCTGTATGCATTTTACAATCCACCTAGCTATCCCTGATTTAGGGATGGGGTTGCCTTTATGAGGTGGAGAGAAAGAGACAAACAGTTGCTTTGTCTTTCTGAAAGGTTGTGTTCTCTGGATATAGTAAAGCAAGGCCCTTTTAACATCCAGTGTGTGTAGAGCCCTTTCTGCAACAGTTTGAGGTTGCGAGAAGAAAACCGGTAATTCTACCGATTGGTTTAGATGAAAGGGTGAGATGACTTTGGGTAGGAATTTTGGGTTGGTACGGAGGACAACCTTGTTCGGGTGCATTTGGAGAAAAGGTTATTGTATAGTAAGTGCTTGTATCTCACTGACCCTTCTAAGGGAGGTGATGGCTACAGGGAAAGCTGTTTTCCATGTGAGGAATTGCAGTTCGCATTTATGCAAAGGTTCGAAAGGCAGTCCCATTAGCCTTGTGAGAACTATATTTAAGTTCCACACAGGTGAGGGTGGCACTCTGGGGGGAATTATTCGTTTTAGGCCTTCCATGAAGGCTTTAATGGCAGGCACACTGAAAGGTGACAGGTGCTATCTGTTTTGTAGGTAAGCGGCAATTGCTGCGAGGTGTAGCCGAATGGATGTATATGCTAGGTTACATCTTTGTAGATGGAGTAAGTAGCATATGATATGCTGTATGGATGCGTCTAGAGGGTTGATTGTGTTGTTATGGCAATAAACAACAAATCTTTTCCACTTGGCAGCGTAGCAGGCTCTAGTGGTAGGGCGTCTAGCTTCTCTGATAACGTTCATACAGTCGGGGGGAAGGTTAAGGTATCCGAATTCTAGGATCTCAGGAGCCAGATCGCAAGGTTGAGCTGAGCTGGGTCCGGGTGTCTGATCTCTCCATGGTTCTGGGTTAGGAGGCATGGTGAGAGGTGCAACTTTTGGTGTGGCACTACCGAGAGTTCCAGCAGCGTGGTGTACCACGGTTGTCTGGCCCATGTTGGAGCTACTAAAATCAGTGTGAGGGAGTGCTGTTGTAGCTTTCGCACCACTAATGGAATTAGTGGGAGAGGTGGAAAGGCGTACGCAAATTTGCCTGACCAGTTCATCCATATCGCATTGCCTTTGGACAATGGGTGTGGGTATCTGGCGGCGAAGCTTGGGCATTTTTTGTTTTCGTGGGTGGCGAATAGGTCTATCTGTGGATGCCCCCACAACTGAAAGAACGGGTGAAGAACCTGCGGGTGAAGTTCCCACTCGTGGATCTGCTGCGTCTGTCTGCTGAGCAGATCTGCCATGGTGTTTTGGACTCCTGGGACATGCTGGGCTAGGAGAAAGATTTTGTGTGGAATTGCCCATCTCCATATGCTCTGTGCTAGTTGAGAGCTGTGGAGAGTGTGTGCCGCCTTGTTTTTTAATGTAGTACATGGCGGTCATGCTGTCTGGGCGAAAAAGGACTGCCTTGCCTAAAATCTGAGTGTGAAAGGATTTTAGGGCTAGAAAGATTGCCAGTAACTCCAGATGGTTGATGTGGAGTAACTTTTGTTGCGGCGTCCATGTGCCCTGCACTGTGAGGTGTAGTAGATGAGCTCCCCAGCCGGAGAGCGATGCGTCTGTTGTCTGGATTATTTGTGGAACCGGGTCCAGGAAAGGTCGACCTCTGGAAAGATTTGTGGTGTTCCACCACTGCAGAGAGCGATGGGTGCGGCCGTCTACCAACACCAGATCTGTCAGTTGCCCCAGGGCCTGGTCCATTGGCGCGCTAAGCACTCTTGGAGTGGACGCATCTGGAGTCTTGCATGAGGCACTATGAAAATGCAAGAGGCCATCATCCCTATCAGTTGCATAAACACTCTTGCTGGGAGGGAGTGTTGAAGTATGAATTTTTGACGCAAAGCCTGAATGCTTGCAATCCTGGCCGGATTGGGGTAGGCTATGGCTTTTGAGGTGTCTATGGTGGCACCGAGGTATTGCTTTATGTGGGATGGTGTTAGCTGGGACTTTTGGTGGTTCACCGTGAAGCCTAGTTGGTGAAGTAGTTGGATTGTAGTGGCGGTGTGGTGTACACATTGGTTGTAGGACGCAGCTTTTATCAGCCAGTCGTCCAAATATGGGAAGACGTGAATGTGCTGTCTTCTGAGATGTGCCGCCACTACCGCTAGGCACTTGGTGAATACCCTTGGTGCTGTTGTGACCCCGAATGGGAGCACCTTGAACTGGTAGTGTTGCCCGTCCACTACAAATCTGAGGTACTTTCTGTGGTCATGGTGTACCCGAATGTGAAAGTATGCGTCTTTCAAGTCCAGTGTGGTGAGAAAGTCGTTCTGGGAGAGGAGCGGAAGTACCTGCTGAAGTGTTACCATGTGAAAATGGTCCGAGTGTATGCATGTGTTTAGAGGCAGGAGATCTAAGATAGGTCGTAGAGTCTCGTCTCTTTTTGGTATCAGAAAATATAGGGAGTAGACCCCTACATTTTGCTGATTGGCGGGGACCTGTTCTATCGCCTCTTTTTGTAGGAGGGAGATTACCTCCTGTTTTAGTAACGTGGAATGTTCTTGTGACATTGGGCGTTGCCTGGGTGGAATGTTGGGGGGATAGATGTCAGTTCTAGGCAGTACCCTGAATGAATAATTTGGGTCACCCATCTGTCTGATGTGATGGACTCCCAGACGTGAAGGAAATTTTGTAGTCTGCCCCCGACCGGAGTGGGATGGTCTGGAGGGAGCAGGGGAAAGTCATTGGGTAGGCGGTGTGGCAGAGCGGGCGGTATTTGTTTTGCCTCTGCCTTTATTGTTATTGCCTCTATAGCCGCCTCTTTGATAACCCCTTGTGAAGGTGGATTGAGCAGGGGATTTGTAGGACGTGGACGCGCTATCTGAGGAGTAGCCTCTGCCCGTGCCCCGAAAGGAGGAGCGGCGAAAGGAGCGCCTAGGAGGGTGTGACTGTAGGGCTCCCATAGATTTCGCCGTATCTGTGTCTTTCTTCATATTCTCGAGGGCCTCATCTACCTTTGAACCGAATAGATGTTCTTGATCAAATGGATGGTTTAATATGGAGGCTTGTACCTCAGGTTTAAAGCCCGAAACTCTCAGCCAAGTGTGCCGACGGAGGAGGACACTAGTGTTAATGGCCCTGGAGGCTGAGTCTGCTGCGTCTAAGGCACAGCGTATAGAGGTGTTAGTTATGGTCTTACCCTCTTGAATTAATTCATTGGCCCTATTTTTGTATATTTCTGGGAGATGGTGCATGATGGTTTCTAGTTCATCATAATGCGCTCTGTCGCATCTGGCCAATAGCGCTTGAGTGTTGGCGATACGCCATATATTGGCTGCCTGTGACGCAGTGCGTTTTCCTGACGCGTCCAGGAGCTTTGACTCTTTGTCAGGCGGTGGTGCTTCGCCTGACGCCTGGGAATTTGATCTCTTCCTTGCAGTGGATACCACTAGGGAATCCAGTGGCGCTGGCCCTTTGATGTAGGCAGGATCTGTGGGGGCAGCTTTATACTTCTTCTCTATGCGTGGGTTGAGGACCCTAGCCCTGACTGGGTCTTTAAAAACCTCTGGCGCAGGTTTTATTACCCCTTTGAGCATTGGTAGTATAGAAGTAGACCTATGTGCAGTATCAAAGGTGTCTAGGAGGAAATCTTCCTCTACTGGGTCAGTGTGTAGCTCTACCCCGTGATAATGTGCCGCCCTCTGAAGTAGGTGGTGAAAACCTAATGAGTCTTCTGGAGGAGATGGCCTGGATGGATAAAGGTCATCTTGTGGGACATCTGGATTATTATAATCATCCCATGGGTCTGGGGATCCTGTAGGGGTGGGGTCTTGTGGCACATCTGCTGGGTCGTAGTATGGGTCCCCCTGATCATCAAGGTCTGGAGACGGGGTCGGAGAGCGATGAGGCAGGGGTGGAGAGGCGGTGGGGGCGGAGGTGGCGAGGGTGGAGGAGGTGGAGGAGGTGGGGAAGGCACTCTGAAAGGGGAGGTAGCACAGTCTTTCCTCTTTGGAGGTGGAGCTGGTTTGTCCAAATGTCTCTTTTTAGAAGACAGTGCCAAATGTCCAGTTTTTGGATCCTTGGTAAGTGTCTTTTGCAAAGGATCCAGTGTAAATAGTTCTTGCGACACTGGCTGTTCGGTCGGCGCCGAAGTTTTCGGGGCCGGTGGCTTTTTAGGCTTGTCTGTGCCGTGCTTTTTTGGAACCTCCGATTTTTTGGTCGGCGCCGAGACAGGCTTCGGCGCGGGAGTGTCGGTGCAGAGGGCCTTATGATGTTTGGTCAGCACCGAGAGGCTGGGTTTCGACACCGAGGGCTTTGGTGCGGAGCTCGGTGTCGAGGTAGAGGCCAATCTCTTCTTCGGTGCCGAAGTGTGTTTATCGGCACCGCTGGCAGGCTGGCTCGAGCCCGAGCCGCCGGAAGGCTTATTAGGCTTTTTCACCGGGCCCGAAGGTGGGGTGTTCGAAGCAGTGTCTTTGGTCTTGCCTAGGCCCGGAGGCGAAGGCGTGATCGAAGCCTTTTTGGGTGTCGGTGTGGGAGGGGGTATTTTACTCACGACCCTCTGCGCCGGGGTGATGTCCTCCACATCCGAGTCGTCGGCTTCGGAAGCACTGACTAGGTCCTCTTCGGTATGCTGCTGTCCCGGAGCTTCGACGTCGTCCCCCAAGATGTCGACTAGAACGGAAGTCAAGGAGTGCGCCATTTTTCGTCTGGCCCTTCGATCTCGAATAGTCTTTTTGGATCTGAAAGACTTGCAGGCGGGACAGCCTCGTGTTCAGGGGACAGCAGAGGTTGCACACCTCATGAAGATCGGTGTGGGGGAATTTGGACCCACATCGAGGGCACTTCTTGAATGGAGTTCTTTCCATCAGCCGGGACCGTAGCTTGGATAGGCCCGAAGGCCGCCGTCGATGACTGGAATCGAAGGTGTGTAGAAGAAGAAGGTGATTGAGGAGATCAGGATCTGAACAATACCGCGAAGAGCGAGGATTCCGCTTCGATCGTCGAACTGGAATGTTCGGAACCGGAGCGCGAAGTATTACATCTGAGCCCGATGGCGGAAAAAAACAATCTGAGGATGGAGCCGAAGCCCATGCCCAATACGAACCAAGGGAGGAGTCACCGACCTTGTGACTTCCAAAGACTTTCCAAGAGGAAAAACAAACTGCAAACATCCGGGCCGAACACCAGATGGCGATCTATGCAAAAGTGTGTAATCTGCAGCTCATATGCTTTAAACCGAGCATTTTGTGATGTTTACTTAAGGCTTTTTCTGCCGTCCCAATTAGACGGCCTCGCCTGCTTTCCTTCTGAAGTAAAAGGTTTCTTATCTTTACGGGGCCAAACACATGGCCCCATAAAGATAAGAAACCTTTTACTTCAGAAGGAAAGCAGGCCATCCAAGTGGGGCGGCAAAAAAAGAGAAAAGTCTACGTCAACCGCGGCTGCCTGGCGAGCGCTTACAGACTTGTTTTTAACCACCTCCAGAGCAGTGCGATGCTGTACTTCTGATTGCTGCATGTATGGCGGGCCGTGTGAAATAGTGAAAATAAGAGACATTAAGATTCCTTTTCAAGTAAGACGACAATTATTTGGCAATACAAAAGAAATGCAGATTTCAGAAAAAGAACCTCTATTGAAGGCTTGCTAATTTTCCAGCTGAAGATGAGGTAGGAGCACCTTTACTGCCAAGAATTAAGCGCACTGAAGATATGTGATATATGGACTAATGAACGCGCAGCAATGAATCATGGCGCATTTTTGTTGAATTACTCAGCACCACTGCATGACTGTGTGTGTGAGAATACGGGGGCGATGGTTATCTGCGTACGCGAATGGGGACTAGTTAAGACTGAAAAGGAAGCGATTTAGAACAGAAGTCGTGGATAACACTGAGGCACTACAAGTACGGCAGGCTGAAGATGCGCCTGCAGCGGAAGTGCACCCTGCGACGGTGCACTTCTGGAGGCAGAAAATAGGGTTCTCAGTACTGGACACCGGACTCCAGAGGCTTCAGTTCAGATAGGGAAAGGAGGCGTGTGAATCAGAAAATGGGACAGTCATTAACGAGCGAATATACTAGTTAACCCATTGTTGTTGTTGGGCCCTTCCTGTTTGTTACTCATCTTCCAACGGCAAATGAAAGGCGCTCGCCCACCCACCCGAGCTCATGACAGGAGCCGGCTGCTGCCCAGGCCAGGATATCCTGTGTTTGTGTTTACTGTCGGGAGATCGGCGTCCTATAAACTGCTACTGGATTGATTCTTTTGCTGTCTGTGTCCTCCGAGCTTTCCGCTAAATCACGAACCTAGTCTTGGACAGGCCCTTGTTTTTCTTTACTTTGGGTATAATCAAGGCACCCGCGCTTTACTTTTAACATTAAAATTAAAGCGTTGGTGCCGCGATGCTTGTTTTTTTAGTGCTGGGGCTCAGGTGGGGGGCTACTGGTGCTCATACAAGGGGCAGTGGCAGGGACTCAATCTCCGAAGCACCCGGTGCCGTGGGAGGACGCAGGCGGCTTACGGAAACAGGTGTACGCAAAGCACCTGTCTCTCTGGTGGGTTTAGAGGTGCTCCGTTGCCTCGCGAGCTCCTTTCCCCTCCAGCCCAGCTTGAAGTCGCCAGGACGCCAACAGAGGTAAGGGGCTGCAAAACTTTACCAACACACGTGCATGTTAAATGCTCTGTGAGCGCCGCTCAGCAAAGGTGCAATTATATTGTGTACAGGCAGCACCACCACTTACCAAAGGTTACAGAAAATAACTCTCGCTCTTCAGTTATGCTCAGTGAAAGAATAGCCCCCCCCCCCCCTCCCATCTCCTCCATGATCCATTAAGCAGCCCTCCCCTCCCTTTTTTGGCCCCGCTGTGCTTTCACTTCCGCTCTTTTATTTTAGAGCTGCTGCTTGCACTTTTTACAACCTGCACCTAGGGCTTTAAGCGGGTAGGGGTCTCCATTTCTGTCCTCACCCTCAAGGGGATTTTTAGGTCTCGGCCTGAGCAGGAATGCACCCCTCAACCGCTGGCAAGGGTTCCATGTCAAGTGTGACACAAGAGCCGTGTCTGCCCATGTGCAAGCTGGGCCCCGGCACAGGGCGTCTTGCTTCAGAGGGGCGCACTGAGCTTTAAGAGAAAATAGTTTGCGAGATGTCACTGGATTGTTGACTTCACCACCTGGCTGGACCTTTAACATGCTTCCGGGTCACAGCTAAATTGCATCATGCCTCAGCTTGCATTGTAACTTTCCTGTTGCGCTATCTGTACCAGTTTACTTTGCTCCCTCCCGTTATCCGTGTTCACTTTGCTCCGGCACTCTCCCCGTGGTAGTTTGTGTTGCCTTTCCAGACCCCCACCTCCCATTGTCCCTGTTCAATTTCTTCCCGCCCCCTCCTGTTGTTTGTGTTGTCTTTACTCCTGTACCCCTCTACCCCTCGCGTTTTCCGTGTTGTCTTTACTCCCGCCCTTCCGGTTGTCTGTGTTGTCTTTACTCCCTCTTCCTCCCGGTTTTTAGGTCTCGCTGAGTCAGCGCGCATGCGCTGCTCGGAGAGACATTTAGTAGGTGAGTTTTCAAAGTGCTGCTGGCTGGCGACAAGCTTGCGTTCACGCGAGCGTGCACGCGCGCAGCCAGCAGCTTTGCAAAATGTACAGCCGCGATCCCTTTCACTTTTGCGCACGAAGCCTACTTTCACTTTTCCCATCGTGCGCGCAACACTCGCGTCCACATTTTGTCCACTCCTCGTTTATTAAGTGTCCATGATGCGTGGTCTTGCCCATTTTCTTCCTTGCTTCAATTATTTACAAAGGTTGGATTCACCGTAGCCATTTCCCATGCTGCTTCTTTTCTTAGCCATTTCTGCTCCTCTTGTTTCCTTTCCCCTGGTTAGCTGCATCCCTCTGAGTATTTTGTTGCTCTGTGCCCGCCCCCGCATTTAACGGCCGTCTTTGTCATTCTACTCCCCTCCACCCAGATCCCTTGCCACTTGCTTATTGACTCGTTCCATGCACACAAAGCTTTTTTGTGCCTTTTAATCATACTTTTGCGAGTTTGTTTCCATATTTAACACTTCCTTTTCATACCCATTGTCTGTCGCTTCCACCCATTTTCATTACCATGTGGTTATCGTCATGCTTATTACTTTTATTTTAATTGTATTTTTACGCGGTTTATTTCAAGTTTCCGCCTGTTCTATTTCACATTTTCCTCCCCCCACCCTTCACTAAGTAGCAGTTTAACCTGTTCTATATTTTTGTAAATGCCTTGCTCTCTTCGTTGATGTCTGCCTTATTCCATGTAATTTTTACTTTATCCATGGTTTCTTATAAAATTCCACTCATTCTTTCGCACACAATTGGTGCAGTTCGGTTCTTTCTGTGGTTTCTACTCTTATTTTATAAATACACTCGTTGGTGCCTCTTTTTTTTTGCGCTTTTAGTTTACTAGTTAGTTTAGCCGCAGTCTACTCTAACAACCCTCCCCCACCCCCCCAAGTGACTGCAGCTCGATCAGCTATTGTCCGATTAGCTTTTCCCCATCCAAGGCCCTCTCCGTGATGGATTTCCCCACCTTCTCGCCCTATATCTTTTTTCATTCATGTTCTACTGTAGTGTACATACAGTATTTAAATAAAAATATAATGGGGGTAAGATTTAAAATCGGGGACACTTGGAAGGCAGCTTTAAATATGTCACAAACCTTTGAAAATGAGCAGACTGCGCACGCAGCAATTCTCTCTCTCTCTCGCTGTCTCTCCTTCTTCTCTCCCCCCCCTAAAAGTGTCAAATTTGGTAGCAGAATGTCACTTTTACCTAAACACTGAAACCATGGAAATGCAGTGCACACATATGGAATGTGAAAGCATGGCAACTATGTACTTTCTGCTCGGTCTTGTGAATTGCTCTGGTGCCTTTGGGGCAATCTACGCTATATAAAGTCACAAAAATAAAATAACTAAAAGATAGAACAGTATGTTTTGCGGACTCTTCTGCAATAGGTGGCAGCTTAAAAAAGAACTCTTTTTGTTTATAAATTTTACTTTCAAAATAGATCAACCTTCTTTCTAGAGCTGATTTTCCGGGTGCTTGTCGTTCGCTATTTTCTATTCTGAATTTTTAAGTTAGCGTTCTAGGTCTGCCTCTGTAACCCGTTCATAAAGACTTTTGTAGCCATCTTTACCTGGAATTTCGATTCATACCAGGGAGTTCGTGTAGTATCAAATCACAGCATCACAGGCACAACAATTGTTAATGCTTTCAATGTGAAGTTTAAATAATGTGCAGGACGCCTTTAAATTACGAGTTGCTATTTTAAACAACTTAATCAATGTGAAATATATCTCGATTTTAGGTTCATGTGGAAAAAGATTACTCCTGTTATAAAATTGCAACCACAATCACTGCACAGGAAAAACAAGCATTGGCATAGCCAATAGGTCTCGCCTTTGGGACCTTATAAGTATTTAGTTATGCAGCACAATATCCTTACTGCAACAACATTAACTGTTGCATGGCTAAACACTTATAAGGTCCCAAAGGCGAGACCTATTGGCTATGCCAATGTTTAATTTTTTTGTGTGTTTACTCCCGAGTAGCGCCATTTAAACCACAGCCAAGGCACAGTGTGCTCAGTGAAAGAATAGCCCCCCCCCATCTCCTCCCCGATCCATTAAGCAGCCCCGCCCCTACCTTTTTTGGCCTCGCTGTGCTTTCACTTCCGCTCAGACAGAGGCGTGGTTTAATCTTCAGAGCCTGTCTCTCTCTATCTCGCACCCACTCTGCTGCGCTCGCACCCACTCTGCTGCGCTCGCACCCACTCTGCTGCGCTCGCACCCACTCTGCTGCGCTCGCACCCACTCTGCTGCGCTCGCACCCTACTGCGCTCGCACCCTACTGCGCTCGCACTCTACTGCGCTCACACTCTACTGCGCTCACACTCTACTGCGCTCACACTCTACTGCGCTCACACTCTACTGCGCTCACACTCTACTGCGCTCACACTCTACTGCGCTCACACTCTACTGCGCTCACACTCTACTGCGCTCACACTCTACTGCGCTCACACTCTACTGCGCTCACACTCTACTGCGCTCACACTCTACTGCGCTCACACTCTACTGCGCTCACACTCTACTGCGCTCACACTCTACTGCGCTCACACTCTACTGCGCTCACACTCTACTGCGCTCACACTCTACTGCGCTCACACTCTACTGCGCTCACACTCTACTGCGCTCACACTCTACTGCGCTCACACTCTACTGCGCTCACACTCTACTGCGCTCACACTCTACTGCGCTCACACTCTACTGCGCTCACACTCTACTGCGCTCACACTCTACTGCGCTCACACTCTACTGCGCTCACACTCTACTGCGCTCACACTCTACTGCGCTCACACTCTACTGCGCTCACACTCTACTGCGCTCACACTCTACTGCGCTCACACTCTACTGCGCTCACACTCTACTGCGCTCACACTCTACTGCGCTCACACTCTACTGCGCTCACACTCTACTGCGCTCACACTCTACTGCGCTCACACTCTACTGCGCTCACACTCTACTGCGCTCACACTCTACTGCGCTCACACTCTACTGCGCTCACACTCTACTGCGCTCACACTCTACTGCGCTCACACTCTACTGCGCTCACACTCTACTGCGCTCACACTCTACTGCGCTCACACTCTACTGCGCTCACACTCTACTGCTCACACTCTACTGCTCACACTCTACTGCTCACACTCTACTCTCTCTACTGCTCACACTCTCTCTACTACTCACTCTCTACTCCTCACTCTCTACTACTCACTCTCTACTACTCTCTACTCCACTCCTCACTCTTCTACTCACTCTCTACTACTCACTAATACTCTCTATTACTCACTCTCTACTACTCACTCTACTACTACTCACGCTCAACTACTCTACTGCGCACTCTCTACTATGCCCTACTACTCACCCTCTACTACTCACCCTCTACTCACTTTCTACTACTTTCTACTCACTTTCTACTACTCGCTTTCTACTACTCACTCTCTACTACTCACTCTCTACTGCTCACTCTCTACTGCTCGCTACCTCTCTACGCGCACACATATGCACATATATATGCCTGCATATGCATTTATATATATGTATGTGTATATTTATATACATACATATATAAACATATATATACACATCTGCATATCTATATAAATAAAAATATAAATGCATGCATACGTATACATATATGCATACATATGCATGCTATGTACATGACAGTTTGAAAAACACTAATAAAAGCAAAGCTAAAAAGCCACCTAATTACAAACAGAATTGCTTTAACTTAAATGAGACCGAGACCTATTGCATTTTCAATGCTTGTTGTCAAATAGATGATGACTGGATTTGGCGATTTTCTGGTGAAATAAGATTGTTCTTGCATTCACAGTTCAGTGAACGTTTTTGTTTTCGTACTAAGTTATGTTGTGAAGTGCTGTCTGACAATATGCTTCATTTGGTGTTGGATGAAGCAGGTATTGGACTTGGTTTTTGTTGGTACAATGACAGGTGGGATAGTGGAGTAAGAAGATGCCCAGATGAAAAGAGGAGTGAGACACATTTGACTGGGAGAAGGTGTTCACTATAGAAGAGTAGGATTTTTTTAAAATTGTTATTGAACAACCAAAGTACAATAATATTTTATAAACAATGGCATATTAATGTACCAGTGCTCCTTTAGAACCGGTAAGAATCCAGCTTCATCTTTAAATGCACAGTGGCCTATGCCTTACTCTTGTTCATTCAAGCAGAGCACACATCTACCTAGCAATCAAACAAAAAAAACATACCTGACATGCCCTGCTTGGTGATCTGCCGGTCATAGATCTTCTTTTCCAGAGTATAATCAGACACAAGGCGGTAGATGTGGCAGGGCTTCTTCTGGCCATATCGGTAAACACGGCAGACTGCTTGTGCATCGTGACATGGATTCCAGGAGGCATCAAATACCACTACCCGATTTGCACCAATAAGATTCACTCCAAGGCAGCCAGCTCTTCAATGGAAGAAAAGGAAGAGATAGCTTAAGACATGATTGAAAAAGTGTTTAGAGCTGGAGAAAGGAGGCAAAGTGATTTTACATAACACAATGCTCAATTTCAGAGGCAAATATGTCATGCACTTTTTTCTTTACTCTTTTTCTAGGGCAAAATGTAGTTTAATTATTACATAATTTTATTGTCGTTGTTAATATAGCCATCAATTATTGCAGATTGGGCAGGGGAGCCGCTTTTTTGACATTCTGTAGCAGCATACGTTTACAGAATCACGGATACGCTTTCACAAAGAAGTGTAAAGAAAGATAAGTATGGACAAAAGATTAATACAAATGGAACAGAAGGCTATGATGAGAATGGCAGGGAGAGGAACACCATGACCAGCGATGTTCAGGGGAAGTTTGAAAGGATTAATAAGAGGTATTGGGAGAATAGGAGATACATTTACAGTCAGGTGGTGTGAGGAACAGTTTGAGATTAACCGGCAATTTATTTCGGATGAAGAAATTGTAGAATAAGGCTGGTCTTCTCAGTGCTGTGTTTGCCTTAGGAATTTCCTGTTTCATCAGGATTGGCCTGACCACAGTGCAGCTGCATCTCGTGTGTATGGGTTTTCAGCTAAGCAGTCCACTTGGCTGGGAAGGAGGACCTTGTAAACAATACAAAGAGAATTGACCCAGGAGGGGGAGCCAATGCCGCTCCTTTAGTGTCGAAGTAAACAAGACAGGAAGACAATGTGTAATCGAATGCATTTGGCAATAGTAGAGCAGTAGTAACCAATTGCATTTTATAAAGCCACACTCTGATTTGAGATTGGCAAGCGTCATAATTAATGAGAATGAACTCTGTTTTAGAAAGAATAAGTCTGAGACTAACAGCTATCATTCAGGACAGAGTAAGGTCTAAGAAGATGTCACGTGGCCGATAGGGACATTGTCGACATCGCTAAGTTAGCACGAGCCCAGCAGCCATGATGCTGCTTTTACACACGTTACTACATGGCTTTATTTTGCAAGTTTATGCCTTTCACATGAGAACAGTCTGCTTCGTTCATTCTCTGCTTAAGCCTGGAGTTTAGTCTGAACACTGTGAGAAAGGCACAGGGTCAGACTGATTTGCATATGGCCATGTCTGAACTGGGGTGGCAGAGTGGGCTAAAGAACGGTGATGGATCAAACCCAGATCTGTGGACTGGGTGTGAGTGTTTGATTGGTTCTGATGCTCTGTCCATCACCACCCCCTTTTGTACCGATAAACAATGGCCCTTGTTAATCTGTTCTGGTCAGTCCTAGCACCTAGACAAAATATGCTAACACAGCTGGTGCCGGAGACTCGTGCTTTGATATTATGGGAATGCATGTTTAGGTAACACACACTTTGAGAGGGACCTTTCCAGGGAGAAGAGCCAATGCTGTTCCCATGATGTAGATATACCATCTAGGAACTAAGGTATGGGGTCTGCTGACAAAGCCCAGAGATCTTCTATTATATAATAATACTTCTTCTTGCCAAGGGGAGGGTGGTTAGGCCTTATAGTCCTTTATCCACTGTCTTTATATGATGACATCTCCTGTTATGATATAATCAATCAATCAATCAATCAAGAAATTTGTATAGCGCGCTACTCACCCGGAGGGTCTCAAGGCGCTGGAAAGGGGGGGGGGGGGGGGGTCCCGCTACTGCTCGAACAGCCAGGTCTTGAGTTGCTTCCTGAAGGAGAGGTGGTCTTGGGTGAGTTTGAGGTGGATGGGGAGGGAATTCCAGGTCTTGGCTGCCAGGTAGGAGAAGGATCTTCCTCCCATGGTGGCTCTTCAGATGCGTGGAACGGCGGCGAGGGCGTGGTTGGTCGATCGTAGTTGGCGGGTGGGAGTGTAGAAGGTCAGGCGGTTGTTGAGGTACCTGGGGCCTAGGTCATGGAGGGCTTTGTGTGCGTGGGTGAGGAGGCGGAACGTGATTCTTTTGCTGATGGGGAGCCAGTGCAGGTCTCTCAGGTGTCCGGATATGTGGCTGTGGCAGTGGGTGTCCAGGATGAGTTGTGCGGAGGCGTTCTGGATGCGTTGGAGTCTTTTCTGCAGTTTGGCTGTGGTTCCGGTGTAGAGGGTGTTTCCGTAGTCTAGTCGGCTGGTGACAAGTGCCTGGGTGACCGTCTTCCTGGTTTCGGTGGGGATCCATCTGAAGATCTTTCGGAGCATGCGTAGGATGTTGTAGCATGAAGACGAGACGGCGTTGACTTGTCTGGTCATCGACAGGGAGGAGTCCAGGATGAAGCCCAGGTTGCGCGCGTGGTCCGTTGGTTTGGGTGCGCTGCCTAGGGCCGGGGGCCACCAGGAGTCGTCCCAGGCTGATGGTGTTGATCCAAGGATGAGGACTTCCGTCTTGTCTGAGTTCAGTTTCAGGCGGCTGTTCTTCATCCACTCGGCTACTTCTTTCATCCCTTCGTGAAGGTTAGTTCTGGCGGTGGCGGGGTCGTTGGTGAGGGAGAGGATCAGCTGGGTGTTGTCGGCGTAGGAGATGATGTTGAGGCTGTGTTGGCGTGCGATGGCTGCGAGGGGGCTCATGTACACGTTGAAGAGGGTGGGGCTGAGTGATGAACCTTGTGGTACGCCGCAGATGACTTCGGTGTCCTCCGATCTGAACGGGGGGAGGTGGACTCTCTGGGTTCTTCCGGTGAGGAACGAGATGATCCACTCCAGTGCCTTTTCTTGGATTCCGACGTTGCTGAGGCGTTGAACCAGGGTGCGGTGGCAGACAGTATCGAACGCTGCGGAGAGGTCCAGGAGGATGAGGGCCGCTGTTTCCCAGTTGTCGAGCAGGGTTCGGATGTCGTCCGTGGCTGCGATGAGGGCGGTCTCGGTGCTGTGATTGGCTCGGAAGCCGGACTGTGAGTGGTCGAGGGATCCGTTCGTCTCAAGGAAGGCAGCCAGCTGTCTGTTGACGGTCTTCTCGATGACTTTGGCAGGAAACGGGAGCAGCAAGATGGGGCGGTAGTTCTTGAGGTCGGTGGGGTCTGCCGATGGATTCTTCAGGAGGGCGCTGAGTTCGGCGTGCTTCCAGCTCTCCGGGAAGGTGGCGGTGTTGAAGGAGCAGTTGATGATGTCCCGGAGTTGGGGTGCGATGACGGAGTCGGCCTTGTTGAAGACGTGGTGAGGGCATGGGTCGGTTGGTGATCCGGAGTGGATGGTGTTCATCGTCCGGATGGTGTCTTCGGTGTTGACTGGGGTCCAGTTGCGGAGGGTGGTGGTGGGGGACGTTGGTTCTGTGGTTGGGTGCGTGGTCTGTTCGCCGAAGCTGTTGTGTATGTCTGCGATCTTGTTGTGGAAGAACGTGGCGAGTGAGTCTCAGAGGTCTTGTGATGGAGTGATGTCGTTGTTTCCGGCGCTGGGGTTGGAGAGCTCTTTGACGATGCTGAAGAGCTCCTTGCTGTTGTGTGCGTTGTTGTCTAATCGTTCCTTGAGTGCTGTCTTCTTGGTGGTGTGGATCAGCTGGTGGTGTTTGCGGGTGGCGTGCTTGAGGGCGGTAATGTTGTCTGTGGTCGGGTTCTTTCGCCAGGCTTTCTCGAGGGTGCGGCAGTTCTTCTTGGAGTTCTTGAGGTCGTCGTTGAACCACGGGGCTTTCTTGCTTCCGGGCCTGCTGTGATGGGTTTTCAGGGGTGCCAGGTCGTCGGCGCAGTTGGTGATCCATTGTGCGAGGTTGTGGGCTGTTTGGTTGGGGTCCGTTGATCTGGCGGGAGGGTTTTGGTTCAGTGACGCGGTGAGCTGGTCGGTGGTGATCTTGTTCCAGTTCCTGCGGGGAACCTGTTGCGGGAGGTGGTGAGTTGTGTTCTTTCTGAAACTGAAGTGGACGCAGCTGTGGTCTGTCCACTGAAGTCCGGTTGAGTGGCTGAAGGAGATGTGCTTGCTGGAAGTGAAGACTGGGTCAAGCGTGTGTCCGGCGTAGTGGGTGGGGGTGTTCACCAGTTGCTTGAGTCCGAGGATAGCGAGGATGTCCAGTAGGGTGGTGGTGGTGTTGTTGTTCTCCAGGTGGAAGTTGAGATCCCCTAGGAGGATGTAGTCGGCGGAGGGGAGGGCGTGTGAGCTGATGAAGTCTGCGATGTCTTCGCTGAATTGTGTGCGGGGTCCTGGGGGTCTGTAGATGAGGGTGCCTCTGAGTGTGGTCTTGGGGTCGGTGTGTATCTGGAAGTGAAGATGTTCGGCGGCTGTGAGGGTGTCTTCGGAGTTAGACGAGATGCGGATGGTGTTTTTGTGGACGATGGCGATGCCTCCTCCAGTCTGGTTGGCGCGGTCCCTCCGGATGATCTTGTAGCCGTCCGGGATGGCAATGGCGATGTCGGGTGATGAGGAGGCGTTCATCCAGGTCTCCGTGAGGAAGGCGACGTCCGGGGATGTGGTGTCGAGCAGGTTCCATAGTTCCACGGCGTGTCTGTGGACGGAGCGGGTGTTGAGCAGGATGCACTTCAGGTGGTAGCTGTAGGTGCTTGGCTTGGCGGGTGTGGGTGGGTTGCGGGTCCTTGCTGCAATGCTAACTGTATTGATTTTATGCATTTTGCTGCTGGTTGTGGCTCGAATACTGCGTTTTAGAGCACAATAGTTAAAATAAATATTTTAAACTATCTTCGTGTTTCAATAAGTTCTTATAGTGGACAGGTACGAGAGTGTGAGCGAAAAGGTGTGTCTTGTTACCATGTTCCTGAGAGATCCGGGAGTGTTGTGTTCTGAGGTGTCTAATCATTTGCTTCTTCTTGAGTGTGTAGGAGAGCGAGTGAGACACTATAGCTAGTCAGTCCAGGGTTCGTGGGCACTAAGGTGGTGGGAAAATTAGGCCATATACACAGAGGTCCCATTTTCATGCGCATAGTTTTGTGTATGTCCAGAAACCCAACAACATGGCGCTACCAACGTTTGGTCTGGTACTTATTCACGAGACCCCTGAGTAGTGCTTGTGCTTGTCCACAATACCCTCTCACCAGTTTACGGAGACATCCGTGGTGTGAGAGCTTAGCCTCCTATATTTGATGTCTACAGGTTTTTCAAGCTTGAATTTGAAAAGGTTCTTCTTTCTATATATACCCGCTTGTGCGCTACTGTTGTTTTGGTACTTTTCTTCTTAATGCGGTTGCTATAGCGGCGCCGAACCATGCAGCGGTCACGGCTTATTTTTCACAGCATGGAGTCCCTAATGGAGGGGCTGACTTAATTTTTAGGTCTCGCGCATAGCGTTGCAGTGCGTAGCACTGCTTGCGCAGCGAGAGACCTCTTGTACGGGGTTTTAAAATCGCCCTAGGAATCGCACACGCTCGTGCATATGCTTTTCCTTGGCTTCCGCTATTGGGCTTCGATTGCGTGTTTTTTTTCAAACAGAGCACGCAATAGGCCAAAGGCGGGCGCATTGCTCCGCCCATGGCCTATTGGTGTCTGTTACGCGCACCGCCGGCCATGTGGTTTCAATTATCGTGCCCAGACACGGGCGCGATAATGGAAATCAGATGGCTCACTGTGGCGTGCGTGCGCACCACTCGCGGGCGTGTTTAGCAGCCACCTCGAAGGTGCAGGCTGCAGACTCCTCTTCTGTTGTCATTCCGGCTTGTGTTACCTGGTGTTGTGTGCACGGCTTGGGTCGGCGATTGGCAGCGTGGTAAACATTCAGGGACCAGAAGGCAACCATAAATGTACGCCGAGATATATTGGAAAAGGTGTCTGTTATTGTGTGAGCCCCGGCTGTTTGTGCAGAGGTAGAGAGGTTTCTGCAAGCGAGCCGGCGTGTGCTGCTTTTCGTGGCTGTGGGCTATCTAGGTGCCGAGCGAACGTGAGCAGCGTCACCTAAAAAACATAAGATAGGTTCGTGTGTGTCCATGACAAAACATACCGAAGAACGAAGCGCCGCGGCCACCTTCTGATTGAGGAAAAGCTTATGGCGGGGAACAAAGCTCCGCAGAGTCCGGAGAGCTGCCGGCGTCGCACACGACTGGTCACACTCCTGGGTAGAAAAGGTTGTTTGCATGCACTCTCCTGTATGTCAAGGCTTCAGTGTAACCTCCGGTGGGTGCGCATGCATTATCCCGGTGTAAAACTGAACCCAAAAGGACCGCTGTGTGGTAGTGTTTAGCAACTCTCCACCTACCTCAGTGGGTGCTGAATGAGAGGCGGACCTAGCGTTTGTCGGGGCAGGTGTCCGCGGAAACCATGATAACGACCAATTATATTGTTTTACTTTCCAGGTCTGTCTGTGAAGCAAACATGCATCCAACCACCAGGATCAAAATCACGGAGCTGAATCCGCATCTAATGTGCGTGCTGTGCGGCGGGTACTTCATAGACGTCAGTGCCTTCATTCCTGTGAGTACCCAGCCCTCTGTCTTTAATGCAATAACAGTCGCTAACTGTGTACATCCGCGGGGGACCTTCCTCCCCCGCCTTTATTTACATAACGACCTTTACCCAGTGCCTACATTCCTGTGACACCGCGGGCATCCCACCTTTATTGTAATAAGGTCCATTATTGGTTGAGTACTCTCCGTCGATATCGCTAGCCTCGCCCACCTTTAATAAATAAAGCAACCATCACTGAGCTCCCACACCCCCTGTACGAGTTTATGGTGGTAAGCCATGCGCCCCTGCGACCCACACACACAACCAATGACTACCTATGTCGGTCAAGCTCCTCCTCTTTTATAAGTAGAACATAACCAACACCTGCTGCTTACACCTGAGTGTACTGCACGCCGACTGCAGGAGCTCATGGTTTTCCGACTATCTCCTAGGTAGTCTTGCATGTACAAACTGAGCCGAAATGGAATGTGTGGTGGAGCTCCACACACATTTCATAAAACCGGGACTCTGTTATAAAAACAGGACCGGACTCAGCAACAAGCATATGGTGTGTGTCTTCCTGTAATCTGCACTGTAAATGGTGGCATATACTTATTTTGGGAAAAGATTCCTGTTATGCACCACGCTGTTTTAATGTAATATTTCTTCAGCAACTCTTTCAAGGAGAGGCACTGAACTAGCTTGGGTGTTGTATTTATTTGAGCACAGAGTGACCAATTTACTATCCGGACTTCAAGTGTTTATGTTTTTTTCCTTTCAGTTTGTAAAACGTGCATCGTGTGGTATTTGGAGACCAGCAAGTATTGTCCAATATGCGATGTCCAGGTTCACAAAACCAGACCCCTGCTCAACATCAGGTAGGTTGTGTGCTGGCGCTCTTGTTTGGCACGAAGAGAGGACATTAAAACTGCCTTGGGTGGTACTAGAGAGCTCTGGCTCCCTGATGTTAGTAACCATTTGTATCCGGGGTCGGAGTAAGACAGAAAATAGGCCAAGGCACCAAAATATAAATGGTCCTATTAGTGTATTAGATGCCAAAAAGTGGCCCATGTTTGCAATTTAGGTGTTTTTAAGTTTGAGCTTGTTGCAGAAACATTTTTGCTAATATTCGGGAAATCAACGGAGACCTTAAAACAGCCCCACAGACAGTCAAAAAAAAGGCCCACACATTGGCCTGTCAGACCAGACCTTCGGGCCCTGCCTGAGTGCTCAATAGGCCTGTCCGGGTCGGAGTCAGGTTCTAACCCAGTTTTAGATCAAGCCTAGTGGCCGAATTACTGATCCTTGATTCTAGAGATCTGAGATGTAATCCCGGGTTTAAGCGTTTTGCCCACAATTACACAATGGGGGTACTCTCCCTGTAACAGTAAATGCGTGTATTGGAACAAATCTGTGAATATTTGATGCAAATTACATGCAAAATACTCTAATCGTATTGTCACCCAACCGATGCTGTGTCTAATTGTTCGGAGCTTCTTATCTACTTCATTTCGGCAGAAATGCTTCGGTGCAAGTAAGTAAAACAAGCATTTGCAATGCAATAGGTCTCGCATTATTAACAGAGACAGAGTGGGACAGAGTGAGAGACACGCTATGGAGCTCGAGCGGTCCTCATCTTGATATAGAGTAACTGATATCGTTCTACTATTGTGATTGTTGTGATTACTGGGTGCGGGGATTGGAAAGCCTTGCTCTGCATTTGGGGGAATCTGTTTGTGTGATTACCTCGCTGATACTATTGCTGTCTTTTAACTTGCTACACTTGCGGCCATTTTATATACATTCTGTCTTTTTAAAAAAAATTACTACAATAGTCCAATTGCAAAGGGCAGCAGACTTCCGCTTCTCAAACGCGGTATAGCGTTTTTGGGTTTGCAGCTGCTGCACAGCAGAGCTGATTGGGTGCTGGGCGGAAGGGGTTGGCCTTATCTGTGACGCTGGAGTAAACGCGCAGCCGACGCGCGCAGCGGGCGCACCGCGTGCGCGCCAAAGGCACGCCCAAGGCAAGCCCGTCTGCACCCGTCTGCACCCGTCCGGGGCCAGGGGCCACAACCCCTGGCTCTAGGAGGATATACTCCATCTCCGAACTACAAGCTAACCATAAACTCGATCACTAGGTCACAGCCAAACTGAGAACTGAGAACATCTTGAGGTTACATGGGACAGATAAACATACTGGACCATGGCTAGTACCTCAAAATAACATCGGCTCAGGACAGTCTCCGGGTCTAAAAATAGCAGTTTTGAATACCAGATCTTTACAAAAACGCCATCTGGAGATTTTCATGCTTCTCCAGGAGGGGGATATTGATATACTGGCACTAACGGAAACCTGGCTGGGAGAGGCCTCTGCCCCGGACATTATCGCCGCCCTTCCTGGTGACTTTGAGGTCCTGTGGCACAACAGGCAAGACAACAGGAGAGAGAGGGGGGGTCGATCTTTTATAAAACCAAGATTATAGCCACCCAGATCCTAGCAGAGAACATAGAAAACACGGATTTGCTCGGTATCAAATCTTCTTCAAATCCTCCTGCCTCTTCCTAATGGTGGTCTATCGCCCCCCAGGGGCAACTCCGGGGTTTAGTGACCATTTTACTGAGATTATGTCGGATCTCAGTACACGGTATCAAGGTCTCGTGGTGGTTGGAGATTTTAACCACCACTGGGAACTTACCCCTCGAGAACCACAGGCCAAACAGCTTGAAGTGGCCATGCTATGCATGGGACTTCATCAATTGGTGGATCGCCTAACCCACATCAAAGGTCATACCCTAGACCTGGTTTGGTCCTCTGACCCGCGGGATAGGCTTACAGATATCCGGCCGTGTGCTTGGTCGGACCATTCATTGATCCCGTGCTGGTTGCCTATTGATAGTCCGCTACCACAGCTTCCTCTCAAATGCAGGAAGGTGCGGAGCTGGAAAAAAATTCAAGTAGAGAACTTGGTGGATGCTCTTCATAGGCTACCCTCCTTCAAGTTGGGGGAAGGTAATATTGATCTAGAAAGCGAATCTCTTACTAATACCTTACAGGCTGCTATGGACCAGATAGCTCCCGAACGCAAAGAAAGAATTAGATACAAAGCTAAGGTGGCTCCCTGGAATAATGAACAGCTGAGGGAAAGGAAGCAAAGCCCCCGGCAAGCGGAAAGAAGGTGGCGGAAAACTTATGATTCCACCGAGTTGGTAAAGTTTAAAGCTCTACTCATACTTTACAAAAAGGCTATCACATCAAGGAAAGCAGAGTATTATGCAGAGCGAATTAAGGAAGCGTCAAATATTCAAAAGGAGACTTTTACGATTTTAAAAGAACTTTGCAAAAAGTCGGATGCCAACTTTGAAGCAGCTCCTACTGACTGTAATGTCCTGCAGGCATTCTTCCTTCAGAAGGTAGCGAACATTCTCCTAGAAATCAAAAACACACATCTGACCTTAAGTGCCTTGGAACTGTCCACACCTCTACCTCCTGTAGGGATCCTTCTCACCAGTTTCCCTCAGCTATACTTTTTATTTTTTTATTAGCATTTAAAAAAGGTATACAAATAGGTCCTCACACTACTGGCCAACGGCACCAAGTCAGGCTCCCCCGGCGATCCATGCCCGCCACAGATCTTCAGAATGGCTCAACCAAACCTGGAAAGCAAGATTCTCACTCTTCTGAATAATTCCTTGGCGACCGGCCGGGTCCCTGCTAATCTGAAAGAGGCCAGAGTTGCTCCTCTTTTGTAAAAACCAGGGGCAGATAGGACCGTATTAAAAAACTACAGACCGATTTCTCAGCTGCCCTTCCTGTCTAAGATCACAGAGAAGCACGTTTTGAAGACCATCTCCGCATTTTTGGAAAAACATGAGCTTCTCCATGCCCGCCAGGCAGGCTTCAGAGCCAATCATAGTACGGAGCTGGTCATGCTTTCAGTCTTGGATGATCTCAGACTGATGGCTGACAAGAAAGAGTCAAGCGCCCTGATACTGTTAGATCTGTCAGCGGCGTTTGACACGGTCTGTCACCAAAAACTACTTACCTGGCTAGCGGACTTGGACATTCAAGGGCAGGTCCATAAATGGTTAGAATCCTTCCTTTATGGAAGAACTCAGAGGATCCAATTAGCGGATCAGGTATCGGAAAAGGGTAACATTCTATGCGGGGTCCCTCAAGGCTCCGCACTATCTCCCCTTCTCTTTAATATATACCTACAGCCTCTGGTGACCATACTAGCAAAAATGGACTGCCGGGTCTACAACTATGCAGATGATACTCAACTCATCCTAAGGATCGACAATTCAGCCCACACCCAACAGTCAGCTTGGAGCATACTCAGATTCACAGTCAACTGGATGACAGCAAACTCTTTAAAAATCAATCCAGATAAGACGGAAGTCCTTGCTATCTCCACCAAAAATAACTCTGGAGCGATCAGTTCTGGCCCCAGGAGCTAGGAGCCACCCCCATACCAGCACCGGTGGTGAAAAGTCTGGGTATGAAGATCGACTCGGAGCTTTTAATGACTAATCAAGTCAACTCAGTGGTGGGGACTTGTATAGGGCTTTTGAGACAGCCGAGAAAACTGGTCCCTCTACTTTCGATCTCAACTATGAAAGCGATAGTGGCAGCTACCATTGTCTCAAGACTTGATTATGGTAATGTGCTTTACGTGGGGCTTCCCCAGAAAATTACTAATAAACTGCAGATAGTATTGAATGATTCAGCTAGGCTCATTCTTAGACTGCCTAGAAGAACGCATGCCTCTCCCCTGCTGAAAGAATTGCATTGGCTGCCCATTAAGCAGAGAGCGAAGTTTAAGGGGTTGTGTATTACTCACAAAGCTCTTTATGGACATGCCCCATGGTACATAAAAGAACGCCTTCTCAAATACGTGCCAGGGCACGTGCTGCGCTCAGCAAAAGCAAGTCGGCTGACCTGCCCACGCTTTAACACCACAGCCAAAGGGGGGAGAGCTTTTTCGACCCTTCTCTGGAATCAGTTGCCTATAAACCTTCGTAAAGAACCCAGACTCTTACCTTCCGAAAAAAACTAAAAACCCTTCTTTTCATAGAAGCGTTCGATGTAGTCCCGAGGCCCTCTACCATCTAAATATCTGGTCTGCCTCTCTGTTCATGTTTCTCTCTCTTCCAAAGAGCTAAGAGACCTGTCTGTGTGTATGCGCTATACTAAGAGTAAATTAACATAACATTAAAGTTTGAGCTATTGGTGTTGCATTATTTAGTAATGCCAATAGCTCAAACTTCAATAATGCGAGACCTATTGCATTGCAAATGCTTGTTGTAGAAGTGGATGCAGCATAACGAGGTTTTCCATTCTTGGGTTACCTTTCCGGCAGTGGGTGGGAATGGCAATTTGTTTCACGAATATACTGCATCCACGGTTCCGCAGGAATATCGCCCATATTGCATACTTGAAGTTCCGTTGACGGCTTGGCAGCCCAACATATGGTTTATTGGCACACTACCTCACCCTGTTTCTGTGGTCCGTTTCGGCCCCTTATTGTCAATGGGGCTACGTGGCCAGTTTTGGCTGGGTTTACACCACATCCAATTTACCTACATGTTCTATCGTAGATCTGAGACAATTGCATATCTCTTTGATACATATACATAGAGCTGTAATACAGTTTATGTCATGCAATATTCAGGTGGCTCCGCCTGGAGCTGCTGCACACCCACCAGGACATGGTCTGGTTATTTGTCCCATCATGATTAATTCAGTGATGGGTAGACGTCCCCGAACAGGGATGACTTCCCTTACAGGCTTGCAGAAAAATTTGAAGCTGTCTTTTCACATACTACGCCTGTGGAGAAACACAGGATCCTTACCATGAGTTTACCTAAAGGACTTATTCCTAATCTAGCCGATTGCACCACCTGGGGAAAGTGTTTGCGGCAGTGTATTCACTGTGCTTTGGCACCCCCTTCACGACCGTTCTTCTGTCCGTACTTAAAAGGGTTCAAGACAAACACGGGGCTTAGGCTGCCCTGGAGTTGGGGATGAGATTGGTAGAGGTGTTCCCTATTGTTTCCAATATGATCCTTGTTAATGTAAAGGGGGAAGCAGTTAGCTTACAGGTGAGTCAGCGCCTAGCGGCGGTAGCGGATGTAGTTAAGCCACGTGAATTGCTGAAGATTATTGCTAAAGTATACAAGTCCTTAGGGGGCAATATTCTGGGTATTAAGCCTTTCACACAAACGTAACAAAAGACCCAACCGGAAAAGGAAGGCCGTCCTGTCTTTCCTAAAGACGTGGAATAGAAATCAGCGGCAGCAACAGCATAAGTAAGTGTCACGTATTGGTTCACAGACACCTGAAGCTTCTGAACGTAGATATGATTTGCGTGACCGCTCTAAAATTAAGACACCGGAGAGGTTTCAAGTTCCTGATCCGCATTCTCCTTGTTCTTTACAGGACTCATCGAATTCACAGTTGGGTGGTGGCGAGCGCCAGGATCGCAGACAAGGCGAGACCACTCAGCAGAGACATGATCCGCAAGGCCAGTTTGATCTTAAAGCCAAACTGGAGGGACTAACTCCTTTTCGAGCCCCGTTTCAGAAAAAGAAGGTTGCAGCTTTAACAGCGAAGTATGCCACAGACGTTGAGAACCATGCTTCTCGATTGGAGATGGGCGGCGACACTCCTCGACAGTGCAGCGGAAGTTACCATAGTGCGGGAGGCACTCCATCCTAGTCTGGAGGTGAGAGCAACTAATACTTTCATTACAGTGGAAACAGCAGACACACGAGTTGCACCCCCTGATAGGCTTTATGAGATAGACCTCCAAATTGAGGGTGATATTAAACGTACCATTAAGGGAGTCTGAGACAACCTTACCTCCTCTTGTGACATTTTGCTGGCGGAGACCGATTGGCCTCCTCCATTCGTATGGTCTTCTTCCCGTGGTGAAGACGTGATACTCCCGAGTTTTTCCCGTTAAGTCCCTGAAGAGAGTAAACTTGCATACGCAGTGGAATGGGCATTGCCGTTCGCGACGGCTGTGTATCGTAATCAGGTAGGCTGGGATAATGATTCGCCGGCACATGAAATACCTTTACGGTCTATGCCAATATCCGATCAGGTGTGAAGCAATGGCTTCCATAAGTGAAATTTTGACCCAAATGGAATATCAGGGGTTCATTGAACCCTGTATTTCATCCATGAATAATCCTCTTTTTCCCCGATATCTAAACCGGATGGTTCATATCGTATAGTTTTGGATTACAGACATTTAAACAGTCATGTTTTTACATTTGCAGTACAAAACACACACAGCTCTGTCTTAGTTAATAATATAGTGCGTAAGAAATACAAAACAACACTGGATGGTTTCAATGGTTTTTACAGTCACAATTTGGCTTCTGGTAGCCGTGGCTTGACCACATTTGCTGAGGTCAGCAATCAGAAACGCTTTACGCGTTTGCCTATGGGCTATAAGAACAGTCCCGGGGCTTTTGCTGCACGTGTTGGGTCTCTGTTACATGACATGGACCCTGATGCATTCTCGTACAATCAACTATGCATTGTACATTGTTTTGTAAATATTATGTTTTACCGAGGAAAACGTTTTTTATTTCAATTTTAAGAAGATGGGGCCTAAGAGAGTGTACAACAGCCTTCCTAAGGCTACAACTCCTAGAAAATGAACAAATTATTATGGCCATTTCTGCCTTTTTAAGAACTGTGATTAGATTCAGGAATACAATGTAAAGTCCATTTTTAGAGCAATGTTATATTCATGGAGCAAAATGTGTGTAGTCCTTACTATTTTACTGTGCTTTTATGATTTTATTGTATCAAAAATCGAATTTAGCGTATTTCTATTCTATTCAGTCTTTGCAGTCAGATCTGCTTGCGACCAACTTTTTATTAACACCTGATAATTCTATTAACTTGGTCATACGAATTGTGCCAGGGGCTGTAGGCTTCACATATTTGACATTTAATGAAAGTGACAGTGCCAATAGCTTAGAAACCGCATTTGTACACATCGGCGAAAATGCGTTTTTTTCAACAGTTGAGAAAATGTTGACTGTGGTCCAGATTGCGATTCTGAAGAAACGCTCTCTAGCGCAGGGGAAACGCATTCTTATGGTTTCTCCTGCCCCTACTTTAGAAGCAGTGACTAGTGCGAGTCTACCGAATTCTAGAGCTTTGCTCCCGTTGGATGTTCTTTGACATCAGCTGAGGTTTATTTTTGATCCCTCGCTGCAGACGCACGAGTTTTTACAATATGAACATGTTCATCCTCATCCATTGTCATTGCTTCTTTTGGATCAGTCCGAATGTATCATCTATACCGACGGATCGGCTCAATCAGCCCACGGGTCAACGCATTCTTATTCAGATGCTTGTGCGGATATAGCTGGCTCAATAGTCGATAGTGAAATTAAGTCTTCTATAGTCCATACGCAGGCACTTGGAGTCTGTACAGCTCAATTGGCGGAGCTGGGGGCTTTGATTTTGGCTCTAGAAGTCGCGGATCCCGATGTGAACACTCTTGTTGTGTGCGATTCCTAATACTGTGTGCAGGTTTTCAATGACAATTTGTTATTTTGGTCTCAAAATGATTATCGAGACTCTAAAGGTAGCGCAATAAAGCATAAAATGCTTTGGGTCAGAGTGGTGGAACTTAAAGAACGTTTGTCGCTCATACAGGTGGTTCATACGCTTGGCCATCAGTGTATGGCAGCACATGCTATTGGTAATTCTATGGCTGATGAGGCAGCCAAATCTGCAGTAGCCACTTGTTCAGTAGCAGCAGTTACTAGCTCCATGACTAAGATTGATAATTATATTCTTGCGACGATAGCTGCTACTAAGGGTGGGACAGCATTCCCACAAAGATTCCCTTCGAAGTATTCTGATCATTTATCACCTGAGCAAGTCCCTTTTGCTAAGATACCATCCGTTGGGGATCGACTGATTCCCAACAAGGACAGCAGACTTCCTCTGATCATAGCCGCACATGGAGGCATGGCTTCTGCACATGCCAGAGTTTCTGCAACAGTTTTTATTTTGCAGCAACGTTATTGGTGGCGTGGTTTATACAAACAAATGCGTAATTATGTACTGTCATGTGACATTTGTCAACAGATTCAACCATCTACGGTTGCACGTCCACCACATACAAAGCTATACATTTTTAATCAACCGTTTCATTGTATTTATCTTGATCACTGCGGTCCTTTGACTTCCGATACTACATATAAACATATTTTGGTTGCAGTCGATTAGTGCACTAGATTCCTTTGGGTTTGGCCACAATGCAGTGCTGACGCTCTAAATGTCATTAGAGATTTGTGAGTCTTTGTCGGGACTTTTGCCTGTGGCACCTACCATTCTGACCAAGGCCCAGCGTTTTTCTCAGAGGCGTACAAGGACGCAATGAGGTCTCTGGGGGTGCTGGTGAAGTTTTCGTCTCCATACAGGCCTGATGGAAATTGTATAGTTGAGTGAATGAACCATGACAAAGCAATCTTGGACAGCTAGAGTCTTGGGTACTGGCAGGGGTTGTCTGACTCATTTGTATGGGGTTCAAAGTGCACTAAATAATCTGGATGGGCAGACCCCATACGAATTGCTCTTTAGCATCAAAATGTTTGTGCCAAACCTTGATGGTCTAGACGTGTATAACCATTCTACTATGTTGCAGGAACTACAAAACACCCATGACACACTTGCTAAAGATCATTCACCCTCGTCCACCAAAGCGGCGATGCAGATTCCTGTTGCTGGCTGGCTTCCTAAAGTTGATGATCTGGTACGAGAGAAGTTGGAGAACAAAAAAGAATTTGGTCACTCTTATCGTGCACCTGTCCTGGTCCTTGGATTGAAGGGTACCCGTATAGTGATTTTGCCTCCTTTGCCTTATCACAAGTGTAGGAAGCTGGGTCTGTATATACTATACCAAAGTGAGGTATAGTGTGCACAGAGTCCAGTGGAACCCCAAAGGTAGGCAGAGGTAAAGTTATATAGCACCTCCCTCTCGATTTGTGGTAGTGTGGTCGAGCAGTAAGGCAGTATCAGAGGACAGTGTTCAGCATTTGTTGTACTCACTCAGTCAGCAAATGAATTCACTCACTCAAAGACTGAACTTCAGACCAATTGTTTTTGTCTAAAAAATATTCTTTTAGTTATTTTGTTTTCTAGAACCAAGCAAGCCTGGCACAGGTAAGCAATAAATACTTTACAGTAGTAATGCAGTTTGTAAACAGTTTGAATTGTAATTGTATATGCACTTTGTTTTGACTTACAGTATGGTTGCAGAGAAATGCAATACTTTGTAAATACAGTACATAGACTTGAATGGGCTTTTCAGTAAAATACCAGGTAAGTTACTTTTTAGATTACTTTTCTTACTCAGAGTGGTATACCTGGATACTACTCAGACATTTCCTGTAAACAGGTAAGTGAAATCGTTTTTGTTTAATAGTACAATTTTAAAGAATTTCTTTAGGTTTTCAAACTCCACACTTAGAAACTTTTCCAAGAAAAACAGCCAATGTTATCCTATGGAGAAAAATATGGTTATCTGTTTATAGTAAGTATTTGTTACTGGAAGTTGAGGTTCTGGAGGTAGACTCAGGGGTCCCCCAGGGTCAAGGACGCACTCTAGCTACACCCTCAGCGGCAGTAGGGCTGCAGAGTGCTGAGGCCCAATATTAGCCACACAAAGTGCACCCACAGAGGCGCAAAGACGGCTGTTTTGGCGTCGGTGCCCTGTTGTTTTGGCGTCGGGTGCCCTGTTTTGGTAAGTTGGAGGGCTCGGGTACATAGATGCACCTCCGGTTCTTTTCTCCAGGGTGCAGACCGGCTGGATGCAGGGTTGTCTTTTGAGATCAGATTTCACCTTACCAGGCCACTCGCAGTTGGGGGGGGGGGGGGGGAGTTCTCCGTGCAGAGGCTGCAGGTGACGTCGGGGAGTCTTGGAGGCGTCAACCCATGGTGGACTTGGACGTTGGGGGACCTCGCTCGGAGCGGTGGGCCACTCAAACTCGGACCGTAGCAGACTGGTGCAGTGGTGTTCCAGGCGTCAGGTTTCTTTTTCCACAGCAGGCTTGTAGTCTTTCTTTGGTGTTTCTTCTGAACAGAGCTACTGTTCACAGGAGATCCGGTCTTTGTTGAGGGCAGTCAGTCCTCCCAGGGGTTCTGGAGGTCGTTGGCTGCAGTACAAGACGGTTTTTGGCATAGGATCTCTGGATACTGCAGACGGGCCAGTAGGGCTGGGGCCAAGTCAGTTATCTACAGTCTCCTCTGCTGGGCGTCTTCTTTTGTCCTTTTTCTTCTTCGGTTGGGGGAATCTGAGTTCCCGATTCAGGGCTGCCCCCTAAATACTGTATTTAGGAGGCGTTTTAGGGGTCCCGAGGTCAGTAGCCAATGGGCTACTGACCTTAGGGAGACTACACCCTTGGTGTGCTCACCCCACGTGGGGCAGTGTGCACAATCCCTAATCCTGATTGGGGAGTGCCTGCCATCTGCAAGATGGTGGGCACTGAAGAGTGGGCTTCACCTCACATTCCCCACCTGAGGGATGGGGTTGGCAGAGGTGGGCTCACCTTCTGGGCTGGCAAATTTTTCCTGCCTGTCTTCCCGCCGAAAAGGAGGGGAGACAGGAAGGGGGCCTTCTCCTGATAGCAGGAGAGGCTGGGGGTTGCATTACAAAGGCTGACAGGCCTTTGAAGCTTCCCTGCCACAGATGGCTCTTCCTGGCCTGGGGGAGGTGTGAACACCTCCGCCCAGGAAAGACTTTGTTTCTGGGCTAAGGGAGCGAAGGCTCCCACCCTAGGGGTCCAGAAATATGTCTTGTGGTGGCAGGCAGGTGTGTAGCAGTCATGGAACCCACCAGAGGCTGGTCGTTTTTCAGGGGGGCATCTCCAAGATGCCCTCTCTGTGCATTTTTCATTAAATCCCTCACTGGCATCAGTGTGGGTTTAATGTTCTGAGAAGTTTGATACCAAACTTCTCAGTTTTCAGTGTAGCCATTATGGTGCTGTGGAGTTCATAATGAGAAGCTCCCAGCACCATATACTCCTAATGTCAGCACTGCACTTACACCCTCTAAGAATGGACTTAGACACTGTAGGGGTACAGGGCTCATGCACCTGTACCCTCACCACTGGTGTAGGACACCCTGCTAGAGGGGTAACTGATCTATGCCAGGACAGTGGGTTATAGGCATGGCAAACAGGGATGTGTGCCATGTCGACTCTTCACTTTGTTCTGCACCAAAACATGCATCCTGCAAGGGGGGGGGGGGGGGGGGGGGTGTGTGTGTGTCTCTGTGTGTGTCTGTGTGTGTCTGTGTCTGTGTCTGTGTCTGTGTCTGTGTCTGTGTCTGTGTCTGTGTCTGTGTCTGTGTGTGTGTGTGTGTGTGTGTGTGTGTGTGTGTGTGTGTGTGTGTGTGTGTGTGTGTGTGTGTGTGTGTGTGTGTGTGTGTGTGTGTGTGTGTGTGTGTGTGTGTGTGTGTGTGTGTGTGTGTGTGTGTGTGTGTGTGTGTGTGTGTGTATATATATATATATATATATATATATATATATATAAAGGTACCGGGCCTCTAAGGGTGCCACAATAAGTGCTGCAGCTCGTAGAGGTCTTCCCTGGTCACAGTGCCCTGGGTACCTGTGGTACCATTTACCAGGGGCTGAGCTGTGGCTAGAGATGCCAACTGGGTTAGTTTTGGGGAAAGAACACAGGCCCTGGGAACCTGATTGGCAGGGACCCAGGGCACATCAAGTCAAAGTGCATCAGTAGTCTGGCAAAAAGTGTGAGGGGAGTGGTTACTGCAACAGAAACCCACTTTCCTACAACAAGGAAAACAGATTTATTTCAATTGACTATGTCAAGCTACACCATATGGCCGATACTGAATAGTGTGACTCCCAGTATTCCAAGCTGAGCTATTTCGCTGAATCTGATGGCTCCAGCTTCTTCCACTAATACCTGTGTTGTGGAGGGGGAGATGGAAACTTCTATTGACTTCTTTCCGGTTGTCACTTCATCTTCCTCAAATGCAGATGTTGAGTATGATTTTCTACCTTTTGAGGTCTTCGTTGACGTTCCTGACAGTACTGTCCATCCACTATCTGATGCTTCACAGCTCCCAATGTTGCGCTTGGGAGCTAGCGGTTATTACATGGATTGTACAAGTTTCTCATACAATTCATCATCTTCGTCCTCAACTGTGACTGCTCGACCGACGCGTCCCAGTCTTTTTATCACCTGTTTTAAAAAGACTTACCTAGTCCCTCCCTGGACATACATCTGGATAGTGCTCACACTTATCTTCCTTTTCATGTGGATTGGGTTTGTGACAGTCTTGTTCTTGCTGATCAATGGTCCATATTTGCTTGAACGCTCTGCAGTAAAGTTGGTGCATGGTGTTCTGGCTCCCCTCTTATCGTCCCATATCATGAAACGTGATCAAGCCCTCGTGAACATTTCGGCCTACCCTGTTGCTGATGGCATAGTTTGGGATAAAGTTGCATTCGATATCCATGGTCCGATGGAGGTCCTGAACTTTCCATACGTGTTCCGGGTTTCCGAGGAGATGTGGTAACACAGGACATACATTCAGACAACTGGGATGTTCAGGCAGTTTATTCTTAATTTTGGATTTAAAATATTATGCTGCTTTTGATGCTGAAGATTTGTATTTAAATTCGGCCAATTATGCAGATTTTCTTCTTTTACCAACATTATGGCCATCATTTCTTGCATACATTTTTAATTATACCCAGTGGGAACATTGTCCGACTCCTTTACTGGGGAGTTCTAACACTTTCCAAAGTAAGTTCACATACTTTCCAGATTTTAATGCGTCCAATCCAGCGTCCTATTTCTACAAGTTAAAATTGCCATCTCAATCTAAATTCATGTTGACTCACACAAAATTGATTTACTCTAATTCCTTTAGGACTGATTTAGCCCTACATGGTTATGAACAATTGAAAGATACCATTGATTTGAAATCCATTTGGGGCTCTAAAGATTTGGTAGGTCCAAGGTACTGAAGCTCTGCCTCATGCATGTCTAATTCCCACTCAAATTTTGTTTTTAAATGACACAGTGCAGCAGACTACTTGTTTTGGGTTGACTACGGACAAACATTTGAATGCTCCTTCCATTCCTTCATTGGCTGAGTACGATACATGGCGTAAACACACAAATCATACTATTGATGTACTGCTTGCCCTGTTCAGAAATGGTTGCATAAATGTTTCTGGTGTCTACCCTTTGGAATGGTTGTTATGACCCACAAGTTTCAATGCATGTCAGCTACGTTTTCTTAATACCACCACAAGTTTCACCCAAAGTAGACCTGATCCACGTTTTCCGCATTCTCATTCTGTAGCCACGTACTCGGTGGGGAAGCTGTGTCAGCAGTGGTTGGGTCATTCCACACTAGCGTCAGTTAAACAACACTTGCCACTTTGGTCAAGCGACATTAATTTGGCGGATTTATTTTAGGTCCTAAATCACCTCGATCATATCGATTTATTTATGAGGTATATAATGAATTATGGAAATTATCGCAGATGGAATCTACGGTACATCTGCGCCAAATTGACCAAGCTAATTTGGAAAAAGTCCTTGCTGTTGTAGATAACAGCATCAATACATTATACTCCGGTATTTACACCTTGTATAATATTGCATCATCTGTTATTAATATTGTACAAAATTATGTTTCTGTGTTGCATCAGGAGCAGCAAAATCAATTGCGATCTGTAATGCAATTTGCATGGACGATACAAAACGCTCAAAATGGGAAAAGTTCTGTGGGATTATTTGAATGCGTCTGCGCTGTTTTTGCTGTTTAATTTAACTGATGAACAGAGATTTATGTCCATGAAAGATGGTACTTACACGCTGTTACATATTGAACAATTAGAACAATTGTTTTCTGTAGCAGAGACTGATTCAGCTGTGTGGTTAATACATGGTATTATTTCCCTACCCTTCTCACTATTTCAGTTCACTTCTTGCATGAAACACTTCCCGGTTGGCCGCTTTGAACCCCTGGGCAGTGCTTTTATTCAAGAATTATGGTCTTTACCATTCACATACAGATGTCAGCATAGGGAGGATTGTAATTCCACAGTGGGACATTCCCTTGTTTAAAACAAGTTAAGTTGCACGGCAACCGTAACGTATCAGCGCCCAATCTGGTGTGTTTTTTTTAAATGAACGCCAGTCCCAGCTATTATTTGCACGCTCGCGTTGCTTTCTAATGGCAGTTATCTTCTTTTGAATAACCACGACTGTTGTGGCTTACGGGCCGGTATCCTGTATATAGTTACGGTTTTGCAACGGGTTACTTGTTGCAGCAATGTCCTTTTTCCACCCTTGCATGGGATTGTAGATAGTACGCTTTGACCTTCCATTCCTACTTAGAAAACAGATTTCAATAAACTAAGCAGACTCAAAGTGCTATTGTTTCAACAAGAAGTGGCTCTCACATCAGCGCGAGAGACCTTCGAATTGCAGGTGGCGAGAATAGTAAGCGAGATACACTCACTGCTAAACACCAATCTCCCACTCCATTTTGGGGAATTAATACACTAAATATTCAATGTGTCCGATACTGATGGCCTTGCTCATTTTTTTAAAGTTGTGGGCTCTGGCCTTGTGTCCTCTTTTCAGACGATTTTTGGAGTAATATCAGCATTTATTCATACTATTTTTTTAAGCGCATTCGGAGGGTATCCATTGATCCTCTTACTGGTGTGTGGTGTGCTGGTACTTCTGCTCCTGTTACGCAATGGCTGCCCATCTTATGGTACTGCACAGACCTGGCCAGTTGCAACTGTACCGTGACCGAATGCAACAACTGTTTGGATGTTTGCCATTGGCGACGCTTGAAGTGAGTTACGGACGTACTTTTTGCGTCGCCAACATCACTTGCGTACAACCTGTGTTCTATTGCCGACGGTGCCCTTTCTATTGGGCATTGGATTTATGCCTCTCCGATTAATCCGGCACTGACCCGGATTATGATCTATTAATGGGTCCATTATTGGCACATGACCAGGCCTGTTCTGGGGACGGCGGTTTGATGTGTGCGGCTGCACTTGGAGTGTTGGCGGACTGGAAGACCTGTGCAGCAGCACAGCGCCTCTTGCAACATTTTCATCGAATATCACGCAAGTTGGCTGGTTATGCTCCTGGAAGCCTCTGAGTATGAGGAACACGTATGTTCATTCGATCTGCTCAACTGGATGGCTTCCCTCTTTGTTATGAATGACAGGGATAACCTTTTGGAACAAATTGCATTCCTCGGTTCACGTAATCTGATGAATTTTACGGACTCGCCTTGATAATATTTTAAACTTGAAATGTTAGCATTTTTTGAATTTGGCTCTTTTACCAAATGTTTTTTTTTTTGTTTTTACTCTGCTTGCTTTTGGACTCTGTTTTGTCTATTTTGCTACGATCTGGCCAAGGGGAGGGTGTCACATGGCAGATAGGGACATTGTTGACATCGCTAAGTTGGCATGAGCCCAGCAGCCATGAAGCTGCTTTTGCACACGTTACCTGGTATCAAGAGAGTGAGGGATAGTATAAAGAAACACTCTTGGTCCCCCAACCATAGTAGTATAAACAACAAAAGAGTGTTCCTTCTATCAAGACGAGCGAGCATGAAGAATCTTTCTAGATTCTCTAAGAAAGCCCTCACTCACCAACCTAGTTGGTGACATGCTTCATCATCAGGCCCCACCGGGAAGGGCCAAGTGCCTCCCCGGTGTGCTGCGACGCCAGAATTACTGCAGAGCTGGATTTTGTGGTGACAAGTGAAGGTGTAATAAAGTGTTTAAAAATGTCTAGATTGTGTCCAAAGAAAATATATTAAATGGCCAATCAGACACACTAAAACAGGGTGTGGCAAAAAGGAGCTGAATAAATTGTTCAGCTATTTCCCATGGAATGGGGTCAACATGTTTATGCCCTGGTGGTGTAATTTACCGAGTATTCATCAGGACCAAAAAGCTATACCTCGGCGGTATGGGCGTGCTAAGGCCCACCTTGACCGGAGGACTTGAAAGTGAAAAAGGTGTCAAAAAAGTGCAATCGAAGTAAGGTGGATGGTTGCTCTGGTTCAGAGAAACCAGATTGCACGTTAAGTGTGAAAAATCTTCAAAACATGGGTCTCGGGAGGGGGGTGGTGGCAAGAATGGCACAAGGCCGACGTCGCCAGGCACCCGCTTGGTACCTGCATGTTCCCTCATAAACCGGCTTTATTTTGCAAGACTCTGTTTATGCCTTTCACATGAGAACCGTCTGCTTCGTACGTTCTCTGCTTAAGCCTGGAGTTTAGTCTGAACACTGTGAGCAAGCTCGATACACAATGGCCCTTGTTAATCTGTTCTGGTCAGTCTTAGCACCTAGACAAAATATGCTAACAAAGCTGGTGCTGGAGACTCGTGCTTTGATATTATGGGGATGCATATTTAGGTAACACACATTTGGAAAGGGAGCTTTCCAGGGAGAATAGTCAATGCTCTTTGATTTTATGCATTTTGCTGCTGGTTGTGGCTCGAATTCTGCGTTTTAGAGCACAATAGTTGAAATAAACATTTTAAACTATCTTCGTGTTTCAGTAAGTTCTTATTGTGGACAGGTACGAGGGTGTGAGCAAAAAGGTGTGTCTTGTTACCGCTATTCCGGAGAGATCCGGGAGTGTAGTGTTCTGGGGTGTCTAATTATTTGTCTTCAGGAGTGTGTAGGAGAGCGAGTGAGACACTATAGCTAGTCGGTCCTTGGTTCATGGGCACTAAGGTGATTGGAAGGCTTAACCCCTATACACAGAGATCACATTTACCTGCGCATAGTTCTGTGTATCTGCAGAATCCCTGCAGCAAAGAGTCTTGGGTAGTGCATGTCAAATGCTGACGACACAACTGAGTAACATTAGCGTATCAATAAACAGTTATTGCCTGGCGACTGGCAAGTTTCTTAGAGACCCCACCTAATGAGTGAAAACTTCTCGAGCAGGGAATTAAGCTTGAGGGACTCCTTATCTGGCAGGGAGTGCTAGTGTTGATCATTTTGGAGAAAGTCTATCTGGACAAGCTTTCATCTGAGTGACAGGGAGGAAGACAAGGATCTCAGCACAGTTTGTGTTATGAAAAACGGGTAGAAAGGGTTTTGAGTACAGTCTGATGATGAACTGGGTCAAAAGCTATTGACATATGAAGGAGAACCAGGAGGGTGAGGATCATCTCTGTCAATTAACTTCAGGGTATAAACAACAACCTGGAATGTGGTGGTTTGGTGCTGCATCAGAGAGACCCGTGATTGGTATGAGTGAAGCAGTTTGTAGTGGTTGATGTGCTCATTAGTTGGAAGCAACATTGTTCTTTCCATCAACTTGGTGAGAAAGGGAAAGCTATTGCTGAGTTTTTTGTAGTTGACTTATAAATGAGATTACTTTCAGTAGAGGAAAAGTTTATTCGTTTTTGAGGGGAGTTGGGAAGATGCTGATGTGTGAGAAGTTGGCCTGGCTTATGCTGATCACTAGTTATAGTGGCCACCTTGCACCAGTCCAATTCGACTCTTATGGTAGATAACCTTTTAAAGAAAGCTATCCTAGTGGTAGCTGTGGAGAGCAGCCTTCAGGCTAAGTCTCAGAGGAATGTAAAGCAGCGTGTTTTACCTTATAATCTCCTGAATTACCAAATGAAAGGACACCACACAGGTATATATATCAAATATATATGTATTTATTACTAGACACACTCTACTAATCTCTTTATGAGATTAGAACCAGGTACACATTCAATATGTCAACGTTTCACAATAAATTAAGCACAAATATGGCTGGACCCCTAGGGGCATACCAGACCATATACTAAGAAAGTGGTATAAGGATGTCGACTTGCAAAATAACAAGGCCTAGGGCCTGGGGAATCGCTGGGGCTTCACTACTGCAGTGTTAGCAGGTAAGTAACAGGCCCACGGGAGACGCGTGCAGTGTGTGAACACAGCCGCGGGTTTCCTATTGGTTATAATGGTGCAAGTCGCGGTTAGATTTTTACAGTTCTAGGGTACTTCTAGGAAGACTACAAGCAAGCCACTTACAAGGTAAGTATTTCGAGAGCCAACACACACTTGGGCACCGGAGTGCACGAGTTACCTCACCCAGGGAAGCCGGGTGCATAGGTATCTTTTGGTGTCGGGCTGCGTCGTGGTTTTCTATGGAGACCAAAGAAGACTTGCTGCTTGCGTCGTCTGAAGAAGTGTCCGGTGGAATCCGACGGTGGATTCAAGATGGATGAGACCTGAAAATTGAGGGGACAGTGTTCAAAGTCACTTGCCAGTGACCGGTGGCCAGCAAGATGGATGACCACAGATGTCGCGTCGATTCAGGTCGTCGATGGTGTTTTGACTCTTCGCTCACGAGGTCCAGGAGAGATCGACGATGACCAGCAGCTGGATTTGGAGTGTCCCACGACGTCTGCAGATGATGGCGGTGTCGGCAACCGGATTGGATCCAACAAGCCTTGTGTAGACTGAAGAAAGTCGATGGTGCAGACCAGCAAGGTCTGATGGACTCACCCAGCGAGGGTAAGTGAGGGCAGGCCCGGAGCAACCAGGAGAGCCCTTTGAGTCGTTGAGAAAGTCTTCGGGGGACCCACTAGCCAACGGGCAAGTGATCGCGAAGACGCCGCCACAGGAAATGCTTCACAGGAGCCCACGGTCACTCGGGACGGGGTAGGCCGCTGATTTTTGGTGCAAGACCTGCTGGGGGCTTGGGGCACAAATGGTCCAATGCACAAGTTCGTAGAACGTTGTTTAGGGTTTGCACTCTACAATAGTGCACGGTGCCCGGGTATTGCTGTTCCTCGTCACTCGTGGGGTCCAGACGCCACAACTTCGCTGGGGACTCAAAATGGCCGTTGAGAGGTCAGGAAATCTGCTTCCGGGGTCGCAGGGACTTCGGACTCCGGCGGGAGCGGGAAAGTTTGCAACCGTTGTTTAAGGGTTTTGGTGCCTGCCAAGCAGGGGAGTCACTCCTTGACTCCAAGGGAGATTCTTCTGTCTTCCAAAGGTAGTGGAACGTCGAAGGGCCAGGATTCTTCTATGTAGAGCGTCGTCCAGGGTTATCTGATTTGTAAGGGCAATGCTTGCTATCTTATAGTGAAGATAGGGGTGGGACTAGCTCTAGGACCACTCCTCTAGGAGGGTCAGGGGAGGGGGTTGTTACACCCACTTCCCTTTGTCCAGTTTCGCACCAGAGCAGGGACAGGTAGCCCCTGAACCGGTTTGAGCTGGCATATGCACAGAGGAGCCTGCTGCTCCCCCAGTGCAGGACTTCAAAGCACTCTAAGAGTGCACCCACCCAGCTCCAATACACTCTATCCTGTCTGGAAGGTGGTGACACCTCCCTGTGACAGGATGCCTTTTGTTGGGCCTCCTCCACTGCGAGTTTCAGTCAGCAGCAGGAGGGCAGCCCAGTGTCTGTGCTGGTGGCATCCATTTTGTGATGCCAGGGCTCTATAGGATTTCTATCGTTTTACATGTTGTCCCCTCTAGAAGGGTGGGATCATGCTCCCTCATCATGGACTGATGTGGGGGTATGATTCCAAGTTGTTTGACACCAAACACGACATGTTTTGATGCAGTCATTCCAAAGTTAGCAGTTTAATGCACTCAACAGTATATGGTTTAACCGCATCCACAAACAGCCATAGAGAATAGACTCTGGTAGCTGCAGAGGGGCCCTGCTCAGGCACAGGCACCCCCTCACATTGTAAACCAAGCACCCTGCCCTCAGGATTGATAGGGCCTGCCATAGGGGTGGCTGATAGGTTTATATGTGTGTGTATGATGAGATATAGGAACCTATATCTCAGTGAGGAGTGCTAACACTACCGCACACAGGCTACAGTAGCAGGCCTGTGGTGTCAGATTGAGAATACTTCCCAGAGATGGCATAATACATGCTGCAACCCCTGGTAGGCCTGTGAAGTACCAATGCCCTAGGTACCTAAGGTACCATATACTAGGGGCTCATAAGGTACCACAGTATCCAATCACTGGTGCATCTAATATGCACACCAAGACGTTTAGAGAGAACAGAGAGACTGGGGCCCTGATTAGCAGGGACCCAGCCAGACTATAGCCAGAAACCAGTGTATACATGAGAAAAAAAAGTGGGGGCAACATAAGTGCAGATCCTACTCTCCTACATGATGTGTGCAGAGGGAGGTGATGTTGATGATCAAGTCAGAAGTGTTAGCAGCTGGTGAAAGGGATTTGAGCAATGGAGTATACAACAATGATGTGAAGCTGCTTTGGAGAATTTGACGATGTTGACAAAATAATGTTGGGATAAAGGCTAGGGTGTTGCTAGGAGTGTTAAAGAGAAGTCTCAAGATCAATGTAGTGGCATAAGGGAGATGCATTTATGATAGAGGAATAAGTGCATTTAACCCTAGTTCTCCTTCCGGGGAATCTTTACTATAGACATAAGCACTAGATTGTCCCCCCGGGCTGCCCATTTAAAAAAAGGCATATGGGAAAAAACACTCGTATCCTTTTATTTTGTAAAGGCAATTTATTTTATTTTTGTAAACAAAAGAGATGCTTTAGAAAAGCCGAACGTGCTGTACTAGCAAATTTCCAGGTATTTTTTTACTTTAAAAATCAACTGTCTTTAAAATCGAAAGAAAGTCACAAGAAATGAAAACTAGTGACCTGAAAAAACACGGATAACATAATTTAATAGGCTTATGCCTGGAAGGGCGAGTAAACTGTGGTGCTTCTTTAGGCACAGTATCCCAACATTCCCTGTAGGTGGCAGCTGAGCCAGTTCTTTTTCATGGTGAGGAAGGATGTTAGAACTAAGGGCAATTACCTTTGCTTTTTCTTCTGGGAGCCTGGGGGAAATCTTCATTATTAGTCATTAGCACTGCAAAGAATAGAAAGCCAATCCCTTTAAAAGAGAACAGGGGCGTGTCCAGGATGAAGGATGGCTGAGACCTCCTGGTCTCTCCATGTTACCGCCACCGTAGAACCGTGTTTTTAGCCCGACCGCCCCCATCCAGACAATTCTACTGTGGCTCAGAGAGAACGAGGAAGTTATCCTTTGGCTGAGCCCTGGCTGTGCACCGCGGCGGCCAGCGCCGGCGTTTGGAGCTCTGCGCTATGGGCCTATCGGCCTACACGGCGACTAATCACAAGGGATACGGCGATAGGAGTCGGGCCAGCCGGTCTTGGGGAAGCGTGGCGAGGGACAGAGCGGTGCCCTGCTGGAGCCTGAACCGCTCCCACCCTGACGAAGGGCGGTGCTTGACGGGGTCCTGGAGGCGGACTTAGGCTAGTTGGAGGGTCCTCTGACTCGGAGGCCGTGTCTGGGGCCAAAGACCCAAATGGCCCACTCTGATCACAGAGCGGGCTCCGAGGTGAGGAGTGGCCGGGTTCTAACCCCCCCGCCCCCCCCCCCCCATCCCTGTATCCCCCTCAGTGACTTACCAGGAACAGCAGGGGCACAGTTCAGAGCCCCTAGAGGTATCGAGGCGGGCGACCGTCACCCCGTTTCGGGAGAGGCCCTCGGCAGTTGGAGCGGGTTGGAATGTGAGACCAGAGATAGCCCAGCACGCCCCCTCTCCTAAGCATCGGTGACGACCACTTGGAAGGCCCCACGGAAGAGCCGATGATCCCAGTGGCTACTGGTGCCCGGCCCTTTTTTGGATCTGCCTGGGAGACTGGTGGGGTGGGCCTGCGCCTGGGCTGGTCCCAGAGCTGCACTGCAGGGCCGCAAGAGGCCACCATTGAACAGGCCTGAGTGAAGCAGGGAAGGAGGCAGTCTACCTCACCAGATGAACGTCTGACTGGGATGCACAACCACGCCCCCCCCCCCCCCCCCAAAAAATACTGCAGCAAATCCACTACAAAGAATTGAAAGGTGGGAAAGGGCAGTGTCTCCCGCACCTACCTCCCCCTGGTGACCCTTCCAGAGACCTCAAAGATTTGCACTATCTCACTTGATCCCATACATAAGAGCCCCACATGGCCTGCTGCAGCGGCTGCTGCCTGATGCCCTCCGCCGAAGTGTTGGGCCAGAGGTTGTCTTCCCGGGGTTTTGTGGCCGGTAGGCTCCCCGGCAGTGCTGCCTGGAGACCACGCATCTAGACCTAGAAAGATAAGGACATAGAGCTTTACTGAGAGTGCACCTAGACTCCCCTATGAACGGCGACGCATGATAACTCACCACTTCTCACTGCCCCTGTGCCTGTCATTCTCCCAGATCCCCCTGACGGTGCGCACCGGCGGACCTGAGCTATGGTGATGAACCGAGCAAAAAAAGACCGCACCCTCAAGGACATGTTTGGGAAGCAGGGGGCAGCGGTAACAGATGAGAAGCAATCAGGAGCGGAAGGAGAGCCCAAGGCAGACACAGGGGACGGAGATGGACCCATTACGAAATCTTTTCTGAAATCCCTTTTCACATTGCTCAGAGGTGACCTCCAGTGCATGAAGGCAGAACTGGCAGCAGACCTACCCATGGTCCGCCGCGACCTGGAAAAGGTAGGAGACAGGGTGGCCGCAATAGAGGACCGAGAAACGACCAGAGGAGAAGAGATGGAATGGCTCCAGCAAGAGGTCTCGCGTCTTGAACAGCACCTAGACCTACAGTCACATAATGAAGATTTGGAAAAGCGATCCAGCAGGAATAATATTTGCATACAGGGAGTGCCGGCGCAGGTGGAAGGGACGAATCTCCAAAATTATGTTACAGCTCTCTCTCAACATATATTGGGCCCCGTCTCTCCTAGAGCAGTCCGGTTTATTGCAAGAGACGCACTGACTAGCCAAAGATACTCCCTGCATGTGCTTGAGCTGGATTCCCCCACAATACTGGTCCTCTGGCCCGGCAAAGAAAAATGGAGAAGCTATTCTTCTTGCCCAAAAGTTCCATGGCAAGCTTATCTCCATGTTCATGGATATCAAAGGGAGAGTACAGGCGATCAGACTGCAATGGGGCACTCTCACTCTCACTTTGGCCAACATATATGCACCAAATGATGGGCAACAACCCTTCATCAATAATGCCCTGGCAACAATCCTCACTTCCCCTGACTCAGCCATTCTGATAGGAGGGGACCTCAATCTAGTCATGGACCCTGACATGGATCGCTCTAACCAACGATCCTCCCAACAGGGGCCTTTACATCTGCCGGCCTTAAATGACTTGCTGACGGCGCGCATTGCAACATCTGGCAGCACCTCCACCCTACTACAAGAGACTATACATTTTACTAAGCGGCTCACAAGTCATACACTGAAATTGATCACTTTCTCACATCCCCTGCCCTTACAGCCTCTGTCAGAGAGGCAAGCATAGAACCCGATATTTGTGTGATCATGCCCCGATCGCATTAACAATACGGATGAACATTGCGCAACCTCGGTCTTCGAGATGGCGTCAGCGAGACGCTAGGCTTCAATCCACACAGTCGCGGCAATTCGCATGGCTGTAGGAGATTACCTCAGACACAATGACAGCAAGGAGACTCACCTCTCCTTTGAGTGGGAGGTACTTAAACTCTTACTTAGAGGTGAGCTGTTTGCTACTGCGTTGGCTGAAAATTGGCTCCACCAGGAGAAAAGAAGACACTTGAGCAAGTGGTCTCCGAACTAGAGACGATCGACATGCGCACAGGGGCCCCAAGGGTCTGGAGGGAACTTGAGAAACAATGGTTTGTACTTAGACGCTGGACTTGGATCGGGTGGATACGCCCTATTAAGACTCTAGCACAAATTCTACCGAAGCGGGGATAGATGTGGCTGAATGCTGGAACACAAACTATGTGGAAAGACTATGGCCGGGTCCATAGGCTCTATTCGCACTCGCAGTGGGATAGAAGTTTACACAGATTCAGAGACAGTGGAGGCTTTTAAGGATTTCTATTGTGTTCTATATGCCGGCCTAGATGCCCCAACTGGCAATGCTGAGACCTATTTGTTAGAGATATCTTTGACAGCCCTCACACCGGACCTCGCGTCCCAGCTATCAAAACATACAAATGAAGAGGTGGTCACGGCTATTGCTCGCCTCAAACCCTCTAAAGCACCAGGTCCTGATGGATTTTCCCCCCCCCCCCCCTATTCTAAAAAACCTTCTGTTTAGAATTAGCCCCCCTACTGACTCAGCTGTTTAACTCCTTCCTGGAGTCCAGCTCTCTTATTCTCTGATGGAGGCCTCCATTTCTGTGATTCTCAAGCCACAGAAGGATCTCAAGGACTGCCGGGACTACAGACCCATCTCTCTGTTTAATACTGATGCCAAACTCATCCCCATCAAGCGGGCTTTATCCCGGCGCCACAGTGAGAGGACAATACGAAACACCTCAATCATCTCACTGACCTTATCCAACAAACCCGGAAGGAGGCTATCCTCCTCTCCATCGACGCAGAAAAGGCGTTTGATCGCATTTTCTGGCTTATCTACTGGACACTCTCCGCTGGTTTGGGAATAGATTTATAGCCTGGATACGCTGCATATATTGGGCTCCCAGGGCTTCAGTTGGGGGTAAACTGGATTTCCTCCTCAATGGTCTCAATTGCACAAGAAACCTGCCAGGGATGTCCCCTCTCACCGCTCCTATTTGTGCTATACATGGAGCCCATGGCGCAGAGAGTCGGGGACAACCCCCAAATCTCCAGGATCCGTCTAGGGGCTGACACACAAGATTAGTCTCCATACAGATTAGATCATCTTGTCTTTAACAGACCCTTCAACCTCGCTTCCATCTATGGTGGAAGAAATTAGAGCGTTTAGGGAATTCTCAGGGTTCAAGGAACAACCTACAAAAATCTCAGATCTTGAACCTTTCGGTTGCTCAGGGCATGATAGCTACATTGCAAGCACAGTTTCCCTTCGAGTGGGCGGAGGAGACTATACCATATCTAGGCATCACACCAGCGAAAACACTATCAGCCAATTACAGCTCCTCGCTTGCTCAGAAAAACAAGACTCTTTCTAGGTGAATGTCATGGTTCGGACGAACTGTGGCGGTTAAAAAGACAATACTCCCACACATCCTTTTTATATTCCAAACTTTACCGCTAATTCCATCTCCAGCGATCCTCTGTAACCTACAACTCGCCATCAAAAAGACATCTGGAATGGCAAGAAGCTGTGTCTCTGCCAACAAGAAACTTACCCGGCCCTTTCAGAGGGTGGCCTAGCATTCACTCCGATTCCGCGATACTTTCAGGCCGCACAGTTACGTTATGACGTGGAATGGAACCGTTTGCTCTCAGAGAAGCGCTAGTCCTTTATGGACCAGACAATTTCTGGAGCCAATATATGGAGAGGGATCTGGCTGCCCCGTAAACATAGGGCCTGGGGGCTTTACTTCTCTCTGGTGTCAGCCACAAGCATGAACGTTTAGGATGTGACAGCCCTTAAATTCAACTTAAATTCAATCTAATGACGTTCCCCTTGCTGATCCCTGACAATCCAGACTTTTCCCCGGGGTTAGGATCGGAAGTCTTGCGGCGTTTGCGAGCACAGGGCGGCAAACGCGTGTGCTCACTGATCGATCCCCAGGGATCCAAAGGAGGTTAGGTAGTGTCAGATATAGGGTGGATAACCCCCAGCTCTTCTTCTCAACCCGGTGCTCCAGGAGGAAAAACATTATGAGGTTCCTCAGTAGGAAGAGGAAAGATCTTGGAGGTGAACTGTACCACCGGCGTCGGTGTGATGACGCTTCAGCATCAGAGAGGAGTGATTACAGAGCTTCAGTCTGCGCCACCGATGGAGTCATTTGAGACGCTGATCGAGTACTGGCATTGCAGGTGGGAACCCCGAGAGGCTCTGCACCCGAGCTGATATGGAGCTGACAGCGGATCAAGCGGGCCTCACTAAAGCCAGGGGCGATCCCACAGGCGTGGTTTCAGTAAAGGCTCCTCTGACCTCCTTGGGGCCGAAAAGCACATCCGAGGGAGGTGGGGACCCAACGATGGCACGAAGAGAGGAATAATATTCCTGCATCTGGTCTAAAGCCGCTCCAGCTCCAGGAAAGACAGGGAGGCGTGGGGTAGACTCTTGTCTCGACTCCGCAACCGGAGGCTGGGATGGTAGTCAAAAACGCAGAGTGTACACGGTGAAGTCGAGGAATGCAGTGACTGTGACCACATGCATCTCAACTTACCTTTGGACGACAAGTTTGAGGTCGAAAGACGCCCATAGGAAGGGCTCCTGGAGAGGGAACTTGAACGTTCTCTGGAGCGAGAACGCGACAGACACAAAGTCTTCGACAACCACGCTGCAAAGAGTTTAATGCGGCACTCCCTCAACACCTTCGGCTGAAGTTTAAGACAGGAGTGGCACTCTTCAGAATCACGGTGCTCACCGAGGCACCACACGCACAGAGTATGAGGTTCTGAGGCCATCTGCGGTCCACAGGACCCACCGAAGACATTAGAAAAAGGCTCACTTTTTCATTGACAAAAAAATGTCGAGATAGGCCAAAAAACGTCATGAGGAGCGAGCTCCTCTCCAGATCCTTGTTGGAAGCGCAGAAATGAAGAAACTGAGGTCCTGGGCAGCCTTATATGAACTTCATGGACATCACATCCGCTGGACAATGTCGCTACAAAGTCACTTGCCACCCTCTACGACTAATGTCTCTATCAGCTGATGCTTTTACTTTGCCACACGAGACCATCAAGCTTTTGTTGGTGAATTTACTGGATTTTGAAGTCATTTAGGAATAGGTCATCAAAGAAGGGAGACTGTCATGTCTCTATCCATGATGAGAGCAGTAACAAACATCAAATCTGCTTGCAGGCACTTATGAGCATGAGAGTGTGGGAGGATGGGTTAATGAGTTTATGTAGTTGAAGTTGGAGTCCTGCTCTTGCAAGGTGATCAGTTTTTGGTTCTGTACGACTGGTTCCGTGCATGGATGGCAACTTTGGTGCGGAGAGCAAGATCATATTGATTTATTTGTGGGTACAGCAGTAGAGTTCTGACCAACTCCTTTTTCCTGGTCATAACTGGGCCAACAAGAAGTTGCCACAGGTTCTGCATTGGGCCTTTGCGGAGATGCTTAGGGGCGTGCAGTAAAGCCTCAATATTTAGCTTCATGTTCTCTTCACTGGAAGCATGGGAAACGTGGGTCCAAGGCAGAGACAGACAGGTCACTTTGCAGTTGCCATTTCTTTCTTTGCACCAAGTACATGTACTTCATTTGTGACAACCTCCACAATAAATGATAGGTGGGTGGCTCTAAGAGTTGGTGAAATCTTCTCTGCTATAAACTCCATCTGACACAACTGAAGAAAATCAAATGTGCATCATTAACAGATCTGCTGCTGTGATTTTGATCACAAGTCAAGGGCTATATCCCAATCCCTGTGCAAACAGATGTTTACAAAAAGATTGGATTCCTGAGTTGTGTGATAATGATCACACCTTGGCAATTTCCAGTTACATTTTTCATCAGGTCAATCTTGCTGACATTTATCAGTGGAAAGGACCTGGAAAAAATGTTGAAACATGCAGAGTCCTGGCCTTTAAATACAGATTCTGCATGTTATTCCTCATATCCAAGTCGAAAACTCAGAATACAAGGTATTTTAAGCACTTGGCAAATACCTCATTTCAGGGACCTGGTATTTAGTGGGTGTGGTAAATACCTTACACTATTCTGTGCAACTTGTAATCAGGGCCCAAGTCCTAATACTGTAACACATGACTACGAAAGCAAAAGTACATTACACAAGGGAACATTCTACAATGAGGAGTACTTTCCATTGATATGTGCGAGTTTCAGGCTTCAACACTTGATAGTTTTCAAATTTGCTCACAGTTGGGATGCTGGTCTTAAGGCGTGATCCACACCTGCCAACATTTGGATAGGATGAGACAAACCTGTACAAAGCTATGTGATAAAACGTCTTGAATTACTTGCATAGAAGTGATTAAACATGTGGAAGCTCCGAGACCTGACACCTTGGGACAGGAACGGAAAAAAGTAAGGGAGTGACTTGGCCACTGGTCCCGTCACTTCGATGGCAATAGAAACACCCTGCTGTTAATAATAATCGGCTACTTTAACGACATGACAATTACTATATGTGAAATCACGGTATACTTTGTTTTTGTGCAAACTAAAAATCAATAAAAAGATTTTTTTTAAAACCTTGAAAGCATCGACACTCACCGGGTGGAAAGTAGGAAGAGCCAGGCCTGCGTGTTGTTGGGGTCATTAAAGAGGTTGATCAATCTTTCCCTTTCTGAAGCAGAGGTGCTGCCGTCCAGCCCTGTAGAGTAAAGGTAAGAAGGGTGAAGGGCCTCAGTCACAGGATACATTAAGCAAAAAACAATTCTACTGCTACGGGTGAAAGCTCTTCAGTGAGCAGACAAAGGACTACAAAAGTATGTCAACATCTTGAAACTGGTAGCTCAGATAATGGAAGCATAGGCCTCTTTGAATGGACACCGTTGTCCATCAGCATCATCACCGGATACTCTAGCGCACAAGCGCAAGCAATGATCTGCCATTGAAGCCTAGCTCTAAGCTTCCGTTAAAGATTATGGAACAACCCTGCATTCCACAGAACCTGACATAACAATCAGTTGAGGAAACAAAGGTTCTCACAGACTAATTAGAGTCTGTGGTGTGCAAACTTTAGAAAAGTCTATGCGCATCCAATCCCATTGTTAATTACTTAGGAAAGAGGAGTACAGATCCCCATAAAGGCAGTTCAAAAGCTCTTATCTGTTGAAGTTTCGACCTCTAGATGATTGATTGCGCATTTGAATAGATAAGTGATTATTTCAACCATACACACTGGGGAGCTATTTACCTGGTTGTTGTCTTGAGCTCATTACTAATGAACTGTATAATCATCCATTAACTCGTATCAGTCACTCAGCAGCCAATTGCCCGTTATCCTTTTCTGAGTGGCTTGGTTTACCTTTCTTTTTTTTGCTCACAACTCACATACACTCAGTCATCACACTTCACGTTTATCAGTTGGAGCACCCCCTAATGTGGTATGCAACTGTAAAAAGAAATTATATTCTTAAGATACACAATAACGTCTAGTACTGCATTATACTTTGGAACCTGTGATTATTTACTCATAGGAAATAATGGTGAGAGGAGGAACCTGAATCCTTCTAAAGTTTGTACATGACTTACAAAAAACAGTTTCCTTAACCAATTATTTTTTTGTTCAAATATCTTTATTCTTTAGTTAAAAGAAGAAATACATTTGTAAGACAGTAGCAAGACATACAATACAGAATCAAATATATAATAAGAAGGAATTAAAAGGATTACGTGACGAGCGACTGGACTGGGATAAAAAGATATCAAAGTTATCATATAAAAATGTTTAAAATGATGTCATAACAAACAGCAGATATTATAAATTCATCAAATACTACACATAAATCCCAGGAATCTTGTGACAGATGAAGCGTTTACATATATCTCAGCAAAGTCATGTGTGAATTTGTATTGCTTAATAGATAAGATACATCAGCAAGGGGAAAGAGATGGAAGAAGGAAAGAAAGAGGAAGAAAATTAGAGGAAGGGAAATAGAATGAGATCACAGACCTGTGGCCTACATATCCCACTTCTAGCCTCCGACTCACTATTATTCTTCAAGCCTAGCCTGTGGAACTGCAACCCATTCCAGTACTAGAAAACAAACCTGGAGAGCAGCTACTTCACCTAAACCCAACCCCTTTTCTACAACACAATTTTGGCTCTAAAAGAGCAGTATGAAAGCACTTCAATCCTAAAGTGTGGCACTCCACATAATTTCAGTACTGAAACCACATGGGTAGCTCTGGTAATGCATCTCAATACAAACACTCAGCAATTCTTTTTACTTCAATAAAAAGGTTCCACACACAGCTTTGACAGTATTTAAGTTCTAAACAGCAAATCTATCATCAATAGTGTAGAAAAATAATCTACAAAATGTGTTGTAAATGAATCTCAATCCTGACCCTACAAATGATTGCAATACAAACTCTTCATATATAGTGTGGACATTGCACCACTATTCTGACTTGCCATAAGCCCACTATCTACTAGTGGTATACCACAACTCAGCTCTGCCAATGCACAACAGTCTTTCACTTTTTCCCCATTATTTCAGTGCAGGCCACTTAGGAAGAGCACTAACATCGGACTTAAAACCTTGCCCATGACGTCTCATTATATACAGGTAAAGATCTCCCTACACATACGGGTCAAGTACTTCATTAAAGATCTTGAGCACCCGTCGTTTTTACAGAAGGCTGATCATGCACATCACTTTTTATAGATTTACAATGCAAAATACTTCTCCACCAAATTATGTACCAGTATACCTCCCAAACAAAATCAGTCAACAAAAATTACTGGAAAAAATTATTAGTGCCAGAAGGAGAACTAATACTAAAATAACAATTAAATACAATCAGCCAGGTACAAAAATAACTGCAATATACTTCTCAACAACAAAGAATGCTTATGCAGTTCTAAAAGCCCCATGAAAATCGGCATAAACAGTGGTCACAGTGCAGGCCGGCTGACCAGAGGTGCTGCAGTTTTGGTATGGTAAGAGTTGCATGGTTGAGCTGGAAAGAAGTACATCTTTGAATATCTGGTGGCTATTTCGGGTCATGGAGTTTACGCCTCGTACCTTCCTTAGATCAGCGTGTCTGGGCTTAGACCTTGAAAAAGCATTCAACTTCCTTGCGTGGAGCTACCTCTTTGAGCTGCTCTGTCATCTGGGGCTCTGCAAGTGCATAGTGAAGCTTATTTGATTGCTCTACAGGTGCCCCTCAGCGCAAGTTTGCATAGGGCATCACATTCCGTCTCTATACATCAGGCACCAGGCAGGGCTGCCCTCTTTTCCCTTCTTGTTTGCTGAGGCTATGGAGACGATTGTTATCAGACTACCCCGTGGGGATGGACATGTGGCGAACCCCATATGAGACAGAATACACGTCTTATCCCTATACGAAGATGATATTCTGTTATACCACAAATTTGTCACTGTAGGCTGCGCGGACATCGTGTTGGCTTTCTGTGATTTCAATAAAGTGTCTGGCCTACAGGTCAACTGGCAGAAATTCTGCCTATTTCCCCTCTGTCTCACAGCCAACCTAGATATGGGTGGCAGCAGACTCAGCAGGGAACAGCATATGTTCCAATACAGGGGCGTACATGTCTATCACTTGGAGCAAGGCTTGCTTGAGGGTAATGTGAGGTGTGCAAGTTCACAATAGGGTGTACTGCCCCTGTTTGAGTCTGGCGCAAACAAGAATAGTGCGCCCTAGATGCAATGTGGGCCCAGGATTGAGTTGTACTTGTTTGCTAATTCCAGCTGCTAAACAAGACAAAAAAAGGAGCTAGGCACAGAAGGTCTTACCACAGCCCAAATGTTTCGTGATACATGCATATACCTTTTTTGTCACACAAAAAAGAGCAAAATGGTCACAGCAGAATAGGGAGAATACAAACTTAAGGAAATTTAGCCCTGACCCTACACCAAATCTGGATAATAAATTAGGGCTTTAGTCAAATAGTACCCATGTACTTGTGCGAGAGGATAGACCCCCAAAAATCAAAGTGACATTTGTAAACCATCATTCAAATTTAAACAGTTCACCGGATCATCATCATGATCTAATACTAGCCTAGATTCAACTTCAATAATATGCAGAGGCAAACAAACAATATAATGCAAGGAGATCTTTAAACCACTGTTATAGCCAGGGCTACTGGAATTATGCAATTCTGCAAGTGCAGCGATTTTCGCATAATTATAGATTTGCCGCATTTGCCACATAATCCATTATCTACCGGATAATCTACAGATTTAAGCAGAAAAAAATTGTTTCCAGCTCAAACGGTTCAAAAGCTACTAAAAATACAGCAACATGTGTTGCCACAAAGTGCCCTTTGTAAATGTTGACTGGTCACCTTTTTGCTGCTTATTGCTATATGTGGGTGTTAAACTGGTACTAATGAGGTGCAATCAATGCCCAGACAGTGTTACCAAGTTTGGAAAATGACAAAATAATGAGGTAATACTACTACGAAATGTGCCGTATTTTGCTGCATAATTCACCTTTTTATTGCCGCGTATTTTACAGGACCCCGCTGCATAATTTGGCCCTCTCTTGCCGCATAATTCCAGTGGCCCTGGTTATAGCTGCACGACCACTATAACTGAATCATGGTTGGGAGATGATTGGCTCCAGTCCTACATGAAGCCGTTCTTATAGGCTACCAAACGATCACCCAAATCGTATAGGGAGTTGGTCTAGCTGTTGGGTTCAGGCAAACATTACATATCACTAAAGTTGATGACATCACCATATAGAATTGTGAGGCTCTTCACACCAGATGCAATCCTACACCATCTTCCTCCTGTAACTTCCTGCTCCTTTACAGACCTCCACCTAGCAAGGCGACATTCCTAGATGAACTTCTAGACCGTTTAAAACCTGATAACAATACACTCCAACCTATGCGTTCAGGGTGACCTCAACATTTGGTTTGACAAACCCAATATGACCCATCCAAAAACAATAATCACTGGCCTAGACGCACTGAACCTGCATCAGATTGTCCACAAACCCACACACTTCGCTGGACATACCCTAGATATAATTTTTGCTAACACTGAACTAGTTACCTTTCAAACTAGAACTCCAGTCACATGGTCAGACCACCACTTGCTTGCTTTCCAACATAAAACAACACTAAGTGACTCACCTAAAACTACCTTATATCCATCCACCTATCGGCCGTGGAACAAACTCAATTTGGAACACTTAGAAATATAACTAACATCCAGTACAAATCTGGAAACATTAAATTCTGTTCAAAAACTATATGAGTGGCTACAAGAAGTGTTTGACATCCTGATACCCCTCAAAACCACACAACAGAACAAAACAAAATAAGCGCCTTGGAGAAACAGATAAGACATAAAACAACAAATTAGAAAGCTGCAACGTACCTGGCTCAAAACAGCCGCCAAACAAGACAAACTTCACCTACAGAAAATTAACAGATTATACAGGTCAGCTATCAAAAAAGCTAAGAAAAGGTACTATTCAGACAGAATTCAAAGTGCTAAATGTGCAAATAAAGAAGTCTATAAATACTCAATGAATTTCGCAAACCAAATTGCCTAGAAGGAACTCATCCTGTTACTCAAGATTTCACAGACAAACTGGCAAATCATTACACGGACAAAGCGGACACATGGGACTCCTACTTAAAACAGAAACAAAGCACCAGCACTAACCCTTGTACAAAACAACAATCCAAGAATACTCTAACCCAGCCTCTCCGTTCCTTCCAACACATCTCACACAATGAATTTATGGACCTGGCCAAAGCAAGCAGGCCTGCCGGCAGCCCTTCTGACCCTTGTCCACCACAAACTTTCAAGACCATTCTTTTAACAACCTCTGCTGCCACTCCACTAAGAAGAATCATCAACGATTCCTTAACTACCGGAATATTTCAGGTAGAACTCAAAAAGTGTCACATACGCTCTTTACTGAAGAAAACAAACTTGGACCCGCTGAACCCTAACGACTACAGACTCATTACAAATGGACCTTTCCTGGGCAAACTGATAGAAAGAGCAGCGTTCGCCCAGATTTCACAATTCATTGAAGAGAATGACATACTTTCAGACTTCTAAACAGGATTCCGCCCGGGAAGAGGCACTGAATCTGCCCTCCTTGCCATCTGGGATGACCTGAAGAATACAGTAGACCGCAACGGGGTTGCTGCGCTACTCCTCTTGGCCCTCTCGGCTGCATTTCACACGGTTTACCATGACACTCTGAAACAGACTCTATGAAGCCGGCATAGAGGGGACTGCTCTAGACTGGATGGCGTCCTCCCTCCGAAACATAACTAATGTCACACATACCCCACCTTTCTCGTCTAAACCATACTCCACAAAAGTAGGGGTCCCTCAAGGCTCTATCATCTCGCCCATGCTTTTCAACATCTACATGAAGTCACTAGCGGTACTGATCAATAAATTTCACCTCACATGCTAAAACTATGCAGATGACACGCAAAGACTCCTTCCACTGGAATGCCCCAAAGACATTGGAAAATCCCCAAATTTCAGCTGTTTCAGAGCCGTGGATCAGTGGACGACTTAGAGCCATCTCAAATTGAATGCTTCCAAAACTAAAATACTAAAGTGTGGCGATTGGAAACATTATTACCTGCTTGCCGCCTGGCCTGATGAACTGGAATCACCGCCTAAAGTATCGAAGGAGGTAAGAAACCTCGGAATAACCATGGACTCCAAGCTATCTATGAATGGCCAAGTGGACAAACTAGCAAGCTCAAGCTTTGTCACTATAAAAAAGCTGCAACAAATTTTCTCTCATTTGGAATTGCCACACAAGGTCCAAGCTACCTTCTCCCTTGTTCTGTCCAAACTCAATTACGCCAATAGCCTCTACCACGGATCACCTTTAATGACAATGAAAAGACTTCAACGGATTCAGAACTCATCTGCCAGACTACTCTTGCACATCAAACCACGAGACCACACCTCACCTGCCTTGAAAGCCCTGCATTTGTTACCGGTTGCCAGAAGATCCACTTTCAAGCTGCTTTGCATCACCCACAAAGAGAGCGCCTGGATACCCGTAGGGTTACAGTTTCTCCGCGCTATATAAATCTTTATACTATACAATACAATACAAAGCAATACATGGTATGGGACCGCTCATCAAGAATAAAATCACCAAACACATTCAACATAGGAACCTCCGCTCTAAAGGGGCACCTCGCCTCAAAATCCCAAGATACAAGAAAAAAACCATGGGTGGCACATCCTTCTCTGTTCAAGCAGCAAAACTATGGATCTCTTTACCACAAACATAAGATCCACGGACAGCCACCTTAGCTTTGAAAAACTACTCAAGAATTGGCTCTTCCCCATATAAGCACCATATGCAAACAGAAATTTACAGCATTTACCTCTGTATATAAGCATTTATTTTCAATATAGATATGTACCGATCTTTGTGTTTTGCTTTGTATAAACACGTAGAATAATTATGTTATGTAAAAAAAAAAAAATTAAAGTTCAATAACACTTGAAAACCGGAGTTTATCTGGCGCTTCTTTGGTCTATATGTACTTGCTTCCATTGTGCATCTATGTACTTGGATCTGTGTGTTTGTTACTTTTTTCCTGAATAAGCATATCCAATGCTCTACTGTATTTCTCTTCCTGCACATCTATCAATTTCTTTGATCTATCTTTAATCTACATATACTTACATCCTTTATGCATCTATATACTTTCAATGTACTTATGGATCGATATATTTATCACTTTCTTTTAATTTAGCATTTCCAATGCACTACCCTATTTCTCAACCTATACTTCCCTCAATATATCTTCTAGCCCAACTTTCTGACTCGTCTCAAACTTCTTTCTACTACTCTTTCCAATGCACTACCCTATTTCTAACCCTATACATCTATCAATATATCCTCTAAATTCACTCTCTCATTTATCCCAAACCCCATACCACTACTATGATCTCCAAAATAACCCTTTCTAGACTCTCCCCTACTCTACCCCTCTTTGCACCATCTGACACCTCGTTTACTATACAATCCTCCAAAACAAACCTTTCTAAACTCTTCCCTCAAACTCTTCCCCTCCCCAACCCCTTTTTACTCATCCAAAAACCTCCTCCTACTGCTAAAACCTTCCCCCCCAAAAATCTAAATCCTTCACTCTTCTATCCCTCCACTATCCTTTTCAATCAAAACAACAGACTAACATGCTCACTTCTCAAATTTCATATTCCACTATACTAATTAATCACTAATCCTTTATGGGTTCCAGAGTAGCCTGCTACTCACCAATAAAGCACTTTAACACACCCATCAGGGTTACAAGCACTATATAAATGTAAACCTTTTTTCCTTTTCTACCCCTCCCCAAACCTTCTCAAGCCAAATAACTGGCTAATATATTCACCACTCAAATTACTTTCATATTTCACTATACTAATTCAACACGAATCCTTATGGATTCCAGAGTAGCGTGCTACTCGCCAGAAAAGCGATTCAACATCCATCAGGGGTAACAGGTGCTATATGAATGCAAACCATTCTTCCCCCTTCTATCCCTCCGCTATCCTTCTCACTTCAAAAGACTGACTAATATCCACCACTCAAATTACTTTATTTCACCATACTAAATCAGCACTAATCCTTTATTGGTTTCCGGAGTAGCGTGCTACTCGCCCAAAAAAAGCGCTTCAACACCCCATCAGGGGTAACAAACGCTATATAAATACAAACCTTTTGTTCCTCTTCTATCCTTTTGCTATCCTTCTGAATCCAAATAACTGACTAACCTATCCACCACTTAAATTAGTTTCATATTCCACTATACTAATTTAACACTAATCCTTTATGGGTCTCGGAGGAGTGTCAGGGGTAGTAAGTGCTATATAAATGCAATTACAATATTAAAAGTTGAGATCGCATTTGCTGCATGAGTGCAAGTGAAGATGTAATTTTGGGTGCCCTCTGTGTACTGAAGATGCTGCAGGCTTGTGCCTACGGATAAATGTTCTTGGGGCCTCATGGACTTAACAAGCGGCAACAAGGTATGTCCATGTGAAACTATGCACATGACAGGTCAGAGACAACGAATGGAAGCAGCTAGCTGAATCAACTTTATATGCACGGGAAAAACTACACAAAATGGGGCCACACTTGGCTATGCAACACACTACAATCAATATAAATGCATTACACATCCAAGGACAGATGAATGCTAGACTCTAAATCAAATGGGTAACCCGGAGGAAACAACTAACCCCAAAAAGAAAGTATGCAGCTAAAGTGAACACCTTCAAAATGCACTCTTTAACCCAATCAGCAGAGCACCATTCCTTATCTCTATTTAATATTCATGCACACGGACACAATACATTTATATTAATTAGTTGCATCCCCTGGCAGTTCTGCACAGGGATAACACACTTCTCCGACCAGAGACCCTAATTATGCCCTTGAAGAAACCTGCATAGAATATGTGTATTTTGACCCTGCTTAGCTCTGAAAAATTACCTCCACCTTGAGGTGTATCATGGTTCTCTTCTGTAGTTTGAGCTTCCATTTCTTTAGAAAAAACCTCCCTTTTAAGAGCCAAATAAAATTATGCTAACCACACATGATCAGCTATTAGCCCACTCAAAGGACTAACTGCTTCACACCAGAGACCTTATATTAAATATTGCATATTCTACCAGACCTCTTAATAGCCCTTGGAAACAGCTCATTTTACTTAAGTCCCCGAGACTAGACACCCCAATGACACACTATGTTACAGCTCCCTACTATTAATCCACAGCCACAGAGAAAGATCCCCACTACCTATTCCCTCTTGAAAAACTCACTTATCCCACAATCCCTAGACCCACCCCCTTATTGTACAAGTTACTTACCTTCGGTAACTATGTATCTGGTAGAGACGATTCTAGCTGCAGATTTCTTAACGTAGAATTATCCCCAGGCATGAGACTGGACCCGGAAAGCTTTCTTGCCCAGCATCTCTGCGCGCCAGGGGGCGGTACCACACGACTCCGCCCATACGTCCTCCGTGGGCGTGACGTTAGCAAGGTCACATAAGCCCCACCCCAGTGCGCTGATGTCCGTTTGCTTCGGAGAACTTTTCCGCGTCACAACGCAGAGCCATCACAACAAAACTGAGGAGAGCATGGGAATAGTGTGCAAAAAACACCAGAGAAACAAAAATAGAGAAACAAAAGGTAAGAAACATCACCAGGTGGCACCAAGGCACCAGAAGGCGACAACAGCAGGCCAGAGCAGGAAAAGAGCAGAGCACCACTCTGAGAAACAACCTTGCAAGCCAAGGCAAAAGCAGCAGGTGGCAGTAAAGCAACAGAAGGCCAGAGCAGCGAAGCCATTGCAAGAAAGGCGCAAGCAGTACTCCTTGGAACCACCTCACAACCTAAGGCGAGAGCCATCCTGGAGGCACAAGCATGTGAAAGCGCTGTGACAGAAAGAGAGCCTGCAACCACAACTACAAAGGGAAGGGCCACAAGCCCGGAACAGAGGAGAAACAGAAACCCATCCCCAGACTACACCGCCAAAGATGGCCCCACCTCCTGAAAGGAGTAGGAGGACAAAGGGCAGGTAAGCGATCCGCAGACCACACTGCCAAGGAGGGCCATAACCCCCGAAAGGAGTAGAAGGACAAAGGACAGGCAAAAGAACCCCCAGCGAAGAAGACCGGTGGGGATAAGAAACTCTAACAACAGAGGGAAAGAGCAAAAGCAGGCCCTCACGCTGGAAAGAAACCAGCTGGAGGGATGCCGGACCAGAAGAAAACGAAGAGGACACCCACAGAAGACTAGCCACCCGAGGGAGGCGACTGCAGAAACCCAAGCAGAGGGTCCTCACAGAATGGGGAGGTAGGACGGGTCGTGAAGGAATCTGCAGCTAGAATTGTCTCTACCAGATACATCGTTACCGAAGGTAAGTAACTTGTACATCTGATAGAGACTACTAGCCGCAGATTCCTTAACGTAGAATAGATACCCTAGCCATACCCAGAAGGGAGGAGGGCCTGCGAGAGAGCTTCTCCACCAGGAGAGAGAGAGGGCCCCAGCAGGGGACATGTCACAAGGACAAGAAGGGAAAGGCCAGGATATCCTTAAGCCCAAGCAAGGGAGAACTGCCCAAAACACAGCAGGGGCAGACAGCGCCTGAGAGCCCCAAGGAACCCAAGGACCCCCTCAAACCCTAGGGAGAGGAGGAAGAACCGGAGGTAGGTCCCACCGTAAGAAACACATACAGAGCGACAGAAAAAGCTGAACTCACCTCAACCGCAAGCAGCGGACAGGGCAGGAATGGCTTCACCGACAAAAGAGGCACAGTCGCGCAAGCCCCAGCGGAACCAAAGGCACGGGCACAACGGAATACATCAAAGGCCACAACATTGGGTTAGAACAAATAGGCCTGCACAGGCATGCGCAGCTAGCAGCAGGCAACACCACGAAACGGTGCACCCAGAACTAGCCAAACACCAGCCGAAGGCATAGGCCAGGACACACCCCAAGAGAGGGGGCCGGCCCAGAAACACACACACAGACCCACGAAAGAAGTAGAACCAGGCAGAAAGAAAGAGCGAGAGAGAGACGGAGGACTGACCAAGCCGTCCACCAGAACACAAAGGCCAAGGAAAGCCAGTCCCCCCTGATCAGCAGACAGAGGACCAAGCCGAAACACCGGACAGAAGTGCGGAACCGCTACAACACGATGCCGCAGACAGCAGGCCAGACTGGCCTAGCGATGTAGCGAACCAGGAGCAGGACGGACCTGAGCACAACGCAAGCTGCTTCAAACAATCGGCAAGAAGATCGCACCTGCGACGTACCGTGACGCCACGGAGAGCCCAAAAGGGCTACCACACCTCCCCAGCACATGATAGAGTTAAGTAATAGCTACCGTTACCCCACATAGGGTATGTTATGTCCCAAGAACATGGGAACACCTCTTAGGAAAAAGTTTCCGCAGCAGAGGACAAGCAGAAAGACCTGCGGAGAAAACCGCAGACTGCTTGCCAATCAGCCAATAAAGAATAAACAGAAGGCCGAATCTCAGGGCCTACACGGGCTTACCAACAGCCAAAACCACAAGTCAAAAAAGGGCCGGATCAGCAGTCAACAGCACCAAAGTCCCAACAAAAGGACCATAAGGCACATTAATCACACAGGGATACTTGTTATAAGGCCTCAGGAAAACAACGGAAAAACACCTCGCAAAACACAGACCAACATACAGGTCACTGAGGGGGAGGGGGAGGAGGGGGATGGGGGAGGGGGGAGGGGGGGGAAGAGGACGAGGACGAAGCCCCACAAGAAACCTCTGAATGGCAGAATCCGCAGGGGCGTGGAACAAGAGTGGCATCAAAGGGAAGGTCAACCAGCCGTTCTCTAACGTTCTCAGGGAATACACTATCCCGTAGCCAGGCATGGCGGTAAAGGGCCACCGAAGAAGCCATGGTACGACCAAGCACCTCCGAAATGTCCAGAGCCGAGCGAGCGAAGAATAAACACCGGCCATCCAACACATGGTGCCGCAGATCACTACAGGCACCCTCCTGAGAAGCGGAAGACATAAGGGACTCCGCCGAATCCCATAAGCAAGAAGTGGCTCTAGCCAATACACAAAGAGTGTTAAGGGCCCGCAAAGCCGCACTGGAGGAGGCTAAGATATTGCGCCCCGAGGAATCTAACCAGCGGGCCACTCGTGACGGGGGAGACAACACCGATGGCAGGGAGGGAAAGGCAGTCTGTAAAAGAGGGCCCCTGGTAGAGGGGTGGAGGGAAAGACAAACAGGATCATGCGGGGCAGGACGGTGGCGCTGCAGAAGTGACTGGGGCACCGAGTCCCGCGTGGCAGGACGCCCACAAGCCCCCAAAAGAGAAGTGTGGAGCGAAGCCTCGAAGGGAAGAAGCAGCTCCCGACCACCAGAACTCTGATGGAGGACCTCCAGCAGATGATCCGTGGGGAAATGGGCAGCTGGATCGACCATGTGCAAGATTCCCGCAGCCGTGGAAACAGCCCGAGCGAAGGCAGCACTCACCTCCATAGGGCCCCACGGCGGGGAAAGCAGTTCCTCCGTGGGCGACGGTTGCAAGCTAAGGCGGCTGTCCCCCAGCCTAACCGGAGGAAGGAAAGGCCAAGCCCGGAAAGGGGGAAGGTGGACCGATGAATGGGGAACCTGAGGAGCTTCCGGCGAAGTCTGTGGGCGCGGTGACTGAGAAGAGCCGTCCTTAGAGGACGCTGGGGAAAAAGCCACGACGCGGCGACCTGTCTCCAGAGAAGATGAAACAAACAACCGCTGAACCTCTGGAGAAGAGGGGGCGTCTGAAGACAAATCAACGACCCGACGTTGACCCGGCGCCATAGAGTCCGCCACCGGGGTCAGGTCAATGTCGACCGAAGGGGACTGAGGCGGGGTCAGAGCCAGGGCGGCTAAGGAACGGCGCCGAAAAGGCGTTGGCTCCACCTCTGACGAGGCAGCCGCCTGCGTGGAGGGACGAGGGAGGGACAAGGGGGGTGAGGATCCGTCGCCGACATATGGCGTGCGCAAGACGAGCACGTCTTGAAGCCCGAATGCATTCGCACACTGTTCTCAAGAAAAACGCTCAAAGCGGAAAAAGAAGGCCTGAAACAGGCCATGAACACGATCCGGATCCGCGTTGCACGCGGAAAAGAAGAAAACTGACGTCAGTGCGCCGGGGTGGGGCTTTTGTGACCTCCCTGATGTCCCGCCCGCGGAGGACGTCGGGGCGGAGTCGCGTGGTACCGCCCCCCGGCGTGCAGAGATGCTGGGCAAGAGAGCTTTCCGGGTCCAGTCTCATGCCTGGGGATAATTCTATGTTAAGGAATCTGCAGCTAGTAGTCTCTTATCACATAATTCATTACCTCTAAAGGACCTCTATTCCCTACTAACTCTCAGTCTATAGCATCAACACTGCTAAATGAGAACAAAAACCCCTTGAGTTAGGGTGGATGAGGCACACTCAGTTAAAGTTCCCCACTGTGGCCATAACTCGCCCTTGGCCTTCCTCGGTTTGGCCTAACAAAAAAACCCCAAATAAATGAATGTGTCCTTATGTAACGCAACTGGTGCTATGTAAGGCGCTCTGATACCCGATTCGGGTCAAGTTCGCGCTATAGAAAACTCTGTAAAATAAAAAAATAAAAAATGTGTAGTGTGGCACAATGCTAGAGTGGTGTATCTGCGCTGGATGTATGTGTTCCTGAGAAGGGTACAATACAGGGATAATGCAGTACTAGGTGCATGGTGAATGCATATACTGGATATACGCATGCCTATAAGTGGTACAATACAGTGCTGTGCAGTGTGTGTAGGCGATATACATGCACTGGGTGTATGTGGGCGGTACAATACATGGAGGGCCCTAGGATCCATTTTGGGAGACCCAGGACTGCATGGTGAAACATTAAGAGGACGTTGCGATATCCCTTTAGAGGGATTTGTGTATTGCTGCATTCCTGTAAGCTGAATGGGATTCAAAATGGACAGGGGAGAGCTAGGTTTCACCTGCACACTTCAAAGAGTGCTTTTTGATCGAGTTAGAGGTCAAAAGGTAGGGGGCCTGGGTACAGCTCAGAAAGGAGATGGGGCTGATAACAAAATCATGAAGGGGGAGCCTGGGGCCCTGAGCTGACATATTACTGTGGCTGACACCCATGGCCTGTGTTGTGGGGCTATCCACTTTGGAGTTGATCCTGTGACAGACTGCTTTAAGGATCAAGAGAGAGCAGAGGAAATGGCCACTTCGTAAGAAGCAGACCACCAATATAGACTTCAAAGTCCGGACTCTAAATCAGATTTAATGCCTGGAAATAGACTATAAGAAGAGGCTAGGAACACCAAAAAACTGTCACCTGCCTAGCAGTTAGCCAAACTGTGTGAAGAGGGGAAGCTCTGCAAGACTTTTGCCTGTTTGCCTGTGACCAGGACTGGCGGCAAACCCCTGCTGTCTCCCTGCTGGGGGAGGGGACATCAACCAGGGAATTCAAGACCACCTGCTCTAGAGCCTGGAGCAAAAGCGCCTGCTTGCTTGCCAAGACCAGTGGCCCTGTTAGGAAGAGGAGAGAGTTCATGGGAGCAAGGTCCAGTGGTAAGCCCTGTCAAGTGAATTCTCCTTGTGAGGAGACAGCTGCGGCACTGATCTGGTAGTTGAACGTGTGCAGGCCCAAGTCCGCAACCCTCATTCCAGAGGAGGGCCCTTGTGAATTGAGCATCGCGCATCGCTGTGCTGATCGGCCCGGAGCCCGTGCGGATTGGGGGGGGAGGCAAACCTGTATGCCCCTAGGAGGCACCCTGAGAAGCCTGAAACAACAAGAACCCTGAGGTCTAAAATCACCAAAGAGGAAAAAGAAGAACGAGAAGGTGATGTATAAATGACATACCAAAAGCCCAATTCACGTAGTGAAAGGGCAATCCCTTTTAAGGACTTAATCCCTCACTCACCCTGGGTGACATGCTTCATCATATGGGATTCTCCTCCCAGAGAAAAATCCTAGTTTCTCTGGGGGCTACAACCCCCTCTATGAGAGGGAGGAGCTCAGGGATGTTTTGATTGTGCACTAAAGGATAGACTAAATCCACATATGATGAGCTGCAATGAGTGAGGGGTGCAGTGCTGACAAAATGATTGTGCAGTGAAATGAGTGTATTAAAACTAGTCACGGGACGGCAAAGGAAATTCTCTTAACACAGCCGTGCCGAAGTTAGATTAAAAACGTGAACACCACTGGTCAAATGTAAACAATGGTGATAAACAACCAAAGGAGGTCGACATGTTTCAGCCAAAACGCCTAAAGAGGCTCGGCTTTCATCAGGACCACAAAAGCTACTGCAAAGTGAAAAAAACTGTGTGAATACTACACAGAAAAAAGGATACTGTGAACACCCAATGATTGCTTGAAGGGTGTACGTCACCTTGTCATCTCAAACATCACCCGTTAACACTGGGTGGGACTCTAACCTCCACCTGGCAACCGCTCAGGAAGGGAACACCGCTCTATCCGTCGGGGAACCGAGGCTGAAATGAGCCTGAGGCCGGAGGTGGCCTGCCATGAGGTAAGAACCGTAGCCCATATGCGGTAGTGGACCATGACCCTGTGTGCCAAGAGGGGCCACTACTGAGGACTTCACTGTGCCGATCGGGCCGGAACTTGTGTACTGTGAGGACACAGTAACCCCCGTATGCAAGAATGGGGTCACAAGGACCAACAAGTCATGTTACCTGGCTAGAGTCCTCGCCAGAGACGCGAGGCTGCTGTGGGACCCGGTGCATCTGCCAGGGATAAGGAATGCTCACAAGGATCTTTGCAGCCCTTTCCCAACAAACCCCTGTTGCTGGAAGAACCAGAGGCTTACCCTGCTAAGAGGAGGTGCTAAGAACCCTTGGTTGCTGCTGAGGCGTGACTGTGTTTGAGGACTCTACGACTGCTGAGTGCAACCTGCATGGCTTGCGTGCAGCAGACTCATCTGAATAAGAAGCTGACACTCCAGTGCCCATGGAAGGGGTGCACTCAGGAACTTTGGTCACTTCGATCCTGTGAAGTGCGGGTAAGACTGATTTCGGGTCAGCCGAACCCCGTGGAACTTGCTGCTATTTAGCGCTGTGGTGCTGGAACACTGTTAACTTTAAAATAGACTAATAGTGGTCTCTTGAGACTGAATACTAGTGGGGCTTACCCTGGATTTTGCCTGAAGTGTATGGAAAATAACCACTACCGCTAGACAGAGTGGGACCCAGGGGAATGCCTAATGAAACACTATAGCACCTAAACTCAGGGTTGTGAATGTCATATGTTTCCTTTCTTTTGTTAGCGGTAGAAATAAAATACTTCTCTTTTCAATAAAAGTGAGTATTTGCCTGGACAATAATTTATAACTGCTGTTGTGCACATTTTGAGTTGTGAGCCTGGGTTCACTCCCCTGTATTCATCTCTCCCCTTCGAAAGAGTTTGGACTCCTAGGACCACACTATTCCGGAGAGACGACTGCAATAGGGGTTCCTAGCCCAGTTGCTCAGATTTTGTAGTAGGTCAGGCCCCAGGACATAAAGAGTAAAAGGCCTAAACCTCCATGGTTGGGTACAGTAACTCCTGCTTGTCATGTTGTATTCAGAAAGGGGTTGTGATATCTTGGCACTGTAATAGGAGGATATTAAGAGTTGTTTCTGAAAATAATAAAACTGGACAAAGCTAGGATTTATCCAGCAGATCTCCAACGTACAATATCAGTTGCCTATTTAAAGTACTTAAATGGCGTTATAGGAGGCACAAACTTTTGATGACTGAGAAGGCTTCTGACTTTGTTACTCAGCCATACCTCTGGCAATTGCTTAAAATATTTCGATTTTCATCTTCCTTTGTTAAGATCATCAACTTCTTTACCCATACCCTAGTACCGTAGTCCAGTTTAATTGAGTTGTGTCTTCATTCATTCCACTATAGTGTGGAATGATGTTGAGCTGCCCCTTTTCACCTCTACTTTTTTTTTAGGTCTTACCTTTTAGCTGTCTGCTTACTAAAGACTTTTTGAGGACCATACCGAAAACCCACAGTGCATTACAGCAGGTCTACTGCTCATTACTGGTCAATTTATTGTCACTCATTTGCTTTCTTTTTATTCAATATAGTTGCCTTCCTCCTCATGTGATTGCCCCTCTCATGGTTCACAGCGTCTTACCATTATTTTGATCGGGTAACTTGTACTCATTCCACTGCTGAACCTTAAAGAACCACATCATTTTCTCTTATTAAAAATTAAAACCTACACGAGACTGCATGAGCATTTTTGTACTCACTTTTGTGCTGCTTATCCCCCATCAAATATGTGCCCCCCATTTCTTCCCTCTCACCCGCGCCCCCCAACTCCACATACCACTTGCAGTGCTCGAAACAATTTATGTAAATTTCAAAAGCATTTTGCTTTTTGATGATGTTGTACACTGCATTGTGTAGGAAGCTAGCTCTGTATATACTATACCACAGTGAGGTATAATATGCATAGAGTCCAGTGGATTCCCAAAGGTAGGCAGAGGTAAAGTTAGATAGCACCTCACTCTCCATTTGTGGTAGTGTAGTCGAGCAGTAGGGCAGTATCAGAGGACAGAGTTAAGCATTTATTGTACACACTCAGTCAGCAAATGAATCCACACACTCAAAGACTGAACTTCAGACCAATTGTTTTTGTATAAAAATATTCTTTTAGTTATTTTAATTTCTAGAACCAAGCAAGCCTGGCACAGGTAAGCAATAAATACTTTACAGTAGTAATGCAATTGAAATACAGTTTGAATGATTATTGTATATGCACTCTGGTTTGATTTACAGTATGAATGCAGGGAAATGCAATACTTAGTAAATGTAGTACATAGACCTGAATAGGCTTTTTAGTAAATAGCAGGTAAGTAACTTTTGAGATTACTAGGCTTACACAGAGTAGTATACCTAGATACAACTCTGGGACATTTCCTGAAAACAGGTAAGTATAATCGTTTTTGTTAGATTATGCAATTTTAAAGAATTTCTTTAGCTTCTCAAACTCCACACTTAGAAACTTTTCACAGAAAAACAGTCAATGTTATTCTATGGACGGAAATAGTGTTATCGGTTTTGAGGTAAGTATTTGGTAGTGGGAGTTGAGGTTCTGGGGTTAGACTCAGGGGTCCCCCAGGGTCAAGGATGCACTCTAGTTACACCCTCAGCAGCACTAGGGCGGCCGGGTGCAGAGTGCTGAGGCCCAATGTTATCCAATTGGGGATAAGGGGCCTCCGGTTGGTGGCTGCAGGCAAGCAGGTCACTTGGCTTTGGGAGTAAGGCTCCTGGACCTTAGCTAAGGGCAAATGGGGAAACAAAGTAGCACCATAGGTGCACCCTCAGCGGCACAAGGGAGGCCGGGTGCAGAGTGCTGTTTCGACATCGGACACCCTGTTGTTTTCAACGGAGAACCTCTGGTTTGGAAAGACACTGCAGGCTTGGGGACGTAGGTCTACTGGGTGCGACCACCACTTCGAGAGGTAAGTTGGGAAGTTAGGGGTTGGTTAGGCACCGTCGGTTTGGGCACACAAGGCCGTGGGGCGTCAGGGGCAGGGGTGCCTTTTGGGGTCGGATCTTCTTACCAGCTCCTGGTCGCAGTTCGGGGGCATTCTGGATTTAGGCTGCAGGCGTCGGCTGGAGGCTTGAGAGAGGTGAGGGGTCGCAAGATCTCGGGTCAGGATCGCAGGGGTGACCTCCTTGTGGTGTTTGCCCACTCGAGCTCAGGCCGTGGACGGTGGGTGCAGAGTGGGGCGGATTTACAGTGTCCGGCCGGAGCCAGAGGTTGCAGGTGAACAAATCCGGTGTTCACGGGATACAAAGTCTTTGTAGTTGAAGGCAGGCAGGTCCTCCGGGGTTTTCGGGGTTTGTGGCTACAGGACACACCGGGATTTCACAGGAGCAGGTTCAAGGGGAAAATAGGCCGGTAGGGCTGGGGCCAAGTAAGTTGGCGTCTTCCTCTTGTTAGCTGCTGCACGGCTGTTCGGTCCTTCTTCTTGCAGGTTCTTGTCTGAGGAAGCAAGGCTCAGGGGTGCCCCTAAATACTAGATTTAGGGGCGTTACAGGTAGGTTAAAGGCAGGGACCAATGTGTCCCTATCCCTGGGGTGGGTACACACCCTATAATGCCACCCTCCGGTGGGAGGGGGGCATGTGCCTGTCCCTGGTTGGCTGAGTCCCCCCCCATCTTCAATATGGCGAGGACTGAGAGTTGTGCTTCACCTCACCTCCCCCACCTGAGAGGTGGAGTTGGCAGAGGTGGACACACCTCTCTTCCTCACTTGTTTTTCCTGCCGGTTCTCCTGCCCAAAGTGGGGGTCAGAACCAGTCAAGTGGCATGGAGAAGCTCACAAAGGCGGTAAGCCTTTGAAGCTTCCCCTTCGTGAACCCTGCCCCTCCCGGGGGGGGGGGGGGAGGGGAGGCTTGGCACCTCGTCACAGGATGTGCATTGTTTCAGGCCCCAGAGAGCAGCAGGCTCTCGGCCCAGGGGTCCAGAAACATGTCCTGTGGTGGCAGCTGAAAGCCGCCACTCAGCCTGGACACTAGTGGTAGGTTAGTTTTCAGGGAGCATCTCCAAGATGCCCTCTGTGTGTTATTGTCCATTAAATCCCACACTGGCATCAGTGTGGGTTTAATGTGCTGAGAAGTTTGATACCAAACGTCTCAGTTTTCAGTGTAGTCATTATGGTGCTGTGGAGTTCGTAATGACAAACTCCCAGCACCATATACTGTTAATGGCAGCACTGCACTTACAATGTCTAAAAATGGACTTAGACACTGTAGGGGTACAGGACTCATGCACCTGTACCCTCACCACTGGTATTGTGCACCAAGCTAGAAGGGTGACTGACCTATGCCAGGGCAGTGGGTTGTAGGCATGGCACACAGAGATGTGTGCCATGTCGACTCTTCACTTTGTTCTGCACCAAAACACACAGCCTGAAAAGGCAGTGTGTGAGTGTAGTGGTACAGGACTTCTAAGGGTGGCACAATAAGTGCTGCAGCCCTTAGAGGCCTTCTCTGGTCACGGTGCCCTGGGTACCTGTGGTACCATTTACCAGGGACTGACCTGTGGCCAGAGATGCCAATTGGGTTTAGGCTTCAATGCAGTTTTAGGGAAAGAACATATGTCCTGGGTACCTGATTAGCAGGAGCTCAGGGCACACTCAGTCAAAGTACATCAGCAATTCAGCAAAAAGTGGGGGCAACCATGCAGAAAGAGGGCACTTTCTCACACATTGGCAAAGGCAATAAGTCAATAACGCAAGGCCTACTGACTGCCAACTCCTGCTGTGACTGTCACTGAGCCATTGGCTAATAGATACAGGAATGAGATAGCAGACAACGGTATCTGGATCTATGGCATACAGAACTTTAACTGCCTCTAGGCCAATGATATTTTTTTTACATTTATTGGAGCCAGTGGCAAATCTTCGCAGTGCCCTTGACACAGTACATCACTTTGGAGAGGTTGAAGGTTTATGCATTGATTGGGACATCTGAGGTATTGACCCTATGAGTATCAGATAGAGCTGTGATTGGTATTACTGCTCTCTGGGTGCCCCTGGGACATTTTACTTACTTGGGTGATGATTATCCACAGGGATAGGGTGAGATTACCAGCCTTACTTAGCCCGTCAATAGGCATCCTACGACTCAAGCAAGAGGTGTTTGCTGAACCTAATTTTCCGGCATACTTGCTGTGCTGTCTTGCCCCACAGTTTCAATATCTTGCATTCAATAGCCATTCTTTTAGGGTTGACGTCATGTGCTTTTGCTTCTGTACACACTATGCTTACCACCCCACAACCCTGACAACTGATCAGGTTTAGCCACGCATGAATCCACCACTCTTTCTACTACGTACGGTTAGCTGTAATACTTGTATATTCTCTCACCTCGAGTGATGAAGTGTCACCTTTTTAGGTCTTGTCTAGGCAGAGCGTGCACTGTCTCTTCGAGACATACTGTATCTACTCTGTGGGCTTAGAGCACGCCCATCGCTTTTCATTTGTTCCTATGTGTGCTCTTCAAAACTCCTTGCTTTTCTGTGGTGAATCATTTACATTTTCCCTGCCTCTGGGTGTGTTGTTAACCCCCATGGCTACTGGCCCTATTATTTGTAGTCTTTCTCTTCTGGCTATTTATGTTCATTTCAGCACATTATTTGGTTATTTTGTCTCGGCTTGTGTTTTAGAATTTCGTGTTATTCGGCTTTGCAAACAAAACAAGGTCAGCCAACATCTGTAAATCACGTCCTTATTATGTTTTTCTCCTTACCGTCTTTCTTGAGGTTTCCCTTCCTCTGCACGTTCTCTCGTTGCTTCAGCTACAGGACTATCAGCTGTTTTCTGCCAGTGCAGGCTTTCCTTGTAGCCGATGTATCTGATCTTTCTCATACTCCGCATGCTCCCTCCTCCTCCCTCCCTGCTTCCATGTGATTTCTAAGTATGAGAAAAAGATTCCTGCTGTACCAGAAAACACTGTTTACAGTGGTGTGAGAAGCGGGAGTCTCTGTGTACATGCTGATGTGGCGCTGCTACAGCTGTATTACAGTATGTTCTCCACGCCCTCCACTCTTGGTAGAGTTGCGCCTCGTGTGTGAGAGCAAGAGGATAGATGAGGCAGGCAAGAATGAGGCGGTAGGAGCAGCTACCCACAGGTGAATATCCAATTTGGTTGCTATCCTATCTTGTTATGATAGGGCTCAATCGGAGTAAATTAAGGATCTCCTCAAACACCTTCTTGAGCAGTACTGGAAAAGGGAAGAGAAGATTGCGTCAGAGGGCAAGGTCATCTCCAAAGCCAACAAATGTTGTGCATGGGATCTCGCTAACACAGCCTCTCAGGGGCTAGAAAACAAGAGACATACTAGGACCTCATGCCTGACTCTGTATGTTTGAGTTTAATCCCGAGTTATAACAGCATCTCATCAACCCGCCCTTCAACAGGGAACTCCTTTATGGGCCACAGGATAATGAGATGCTGATGAGATTTCTACCAAAAACAGCATCAGGCCAGCAGGGGTTACGGTAGGCGTGCCAGGGCAATCACCAGGGTAGAGGTAAGGGAGGCTACAACAAGGGGCAGTCCCTACAAAACAGCAACATACCACCCATCCCCCCCCGATCACTCATCACCTGTTGAAGGGAGATGGTCAATTACTCCATCAATGGCAACAAATCACCTCAGACTAATGGATGCTAGGCATCATATAGCAAAGCTACTGCCTAGAACTGCCTTCCACTCCTTTCAACATTCACCCAAGCACACATAAACTCAGCACTGAACACCTCTCTCTTCTCAAAGAAGAGGTGATTGCACTTCTACAAAAGAAGGCCGTACCCCCACCACAATAAGGGGCAGGAGTTTACTCATACTTTCTCATTCCCAAGAAGGACGGCTCCTTCAGTCCTTTCCTCTACCTCAGGCCCCTGAACCAGCGCATAATCTCAGAACATTGCTGAATAACACACTACAAGAGGGGATCCCCTACTTTAACAAGGAAGTTTTATGATGGTGCTTGATCTCAAAGATGCCTACTTTCATATTCCCATCCACCCTGTCCACAGGAAATACCTGTGCTTCATGGTAAGTGGCTATCACAGCCAATATAAAGTACTCAATTTCAGGGTCACCACAGCCCAAAGAGTGTTCACAAAGTGTCTTGCCACTGTGGCAGCGCTTCTTCACTACCAGGTCATTCAAGAATTCCCATGCCTCAATGATTGAGCAGCAGCTGGCCCCAGTGCCTTGCACACATACAACGCATGAATTTCTTGTTTCACACATTGGGATTCAACTTAAGAGCCATTATATCTCACCTCCAGCCCTCTCAACTTTGGCCTTTTCTAGGCTCCATGCTCCAAACTCTTAGCACCAAAGGGCAACCCAGTGAACGAAGGGTCTCTGCTTTTCAGCACCGGTTTCCTTTTTTCTGCCCAACCATCTTTTATCAGTACACGTAATTAGGCACCTTCTGGGAATGATGGCATCTTGCATCACAATAGTCCCCCATGCAAGGCTACACAAGGCCTTTGCAGGAGCATCTGCAGTTCAATAGTAACAAGCCCAAAGGCAATGGGACAATCTAGGTTTGATTAAGGCTGAGGCACAGCTCCCTCTGAAAGAGTGGTCACCCACCAACATGGTGCAATGCAGCCCTTTGCAGACCCCGTTCTGCATGTGTCCGTTATCACAGATGCCTCTCTCATGGGCTCTGGAACCCACTTCTCACCATGCACTCCAAGGTCAGTGGTCCTCTCATTATCAAGGTCGCCACATCAACGTCTTGGAACTCTTAGCTATAGAACTGGCCCTCAAAGACTTTCGTTAACTAATTTGATGGAAAGTGGTCCCAATTAAAAAAAGACAGCATGATGGCTATTGAGAGATAATACAGCTTATTATATGGTGTGGTTGAGCGACCTCACTGTGTAATAAATAAACTCACAAACCCATTTTGGCTCCATCCAGCTTAGTTTGTAAAACCTTACTCAACCCTGGGTAGCTGTGGCTTTGAGCAGTCAGGCTTTAGCAAAACGTCACCAGCTATGTGTAGAAAGCTGGCTCTGTATATACTATACCAAAGTAAGGTATAGTGTGCACAGTCTAGTGGAACCCCAAAGGTAGGCAGTAGATAGCTCCTTACTCTCTATTTGTGGTAGTGAGATAGAGCAGTAATGCTGCATCTGAGTGTGAGGTTAAGCATTGTTGTACACACTCAATCAGCAAATTATATCACACACTCAAAGACTGAACTTCAGACCAATTGGTTTTGTATAAAAATATTCTTTAGTTATTTTATTTTCTAGAACCAAGCACGCCTGCCACAGGTAAGCATTAAATACTTTACAGTAGTAATGCAGTTTGTGAACAGTTCGAATTTTAATTATATATGCACTTTGATTTGATTACAGTAGAGGTACTATTAATGCAATGCTTTTGATTTACTGTACATATACTTTGTATGGGCTTTTTAGTAGAATGTCAAATAGATTACTTTACAGATTACTTTTCTTACACAGTGCAGTATACCTGGATAATGCACTGGGACATTTCCTGTCAATAGGTAAGTAAAAGCGTTTTTGTTATTTAGTTACAGTTTAAGGGTTTCTTAGATTTTCCAACTCCACACGTAAAAACTTTTCACAGAAAAACAGTCAATGTTATCCTAAGGAGAAAAATAGGGATATTGGTTCAAAGATAAGCATTCGGTTGTGGGAGTTGGTATTCTGGAGGTAGACTCGGGGGTCCCCCAGAGTCAAGGATGTACTCTTGTTACACCCTCAGCGGCAGGAGGGCGGCCGGGTGCAAAGTACTGAGGGCCAATGTTATCCAATGGGGGATAGGGGCCTCCGGTTGGTGGCTGCTTAAAAGCAGGCTACAATGTTCAAATGGGGGTTCAAGCCAGCACAAAAGGTGCACCCTCAGCGGCACTGGGGCGGCCGGGTGCAGAGTGATGTTTTGGCGTCGGCCGACCTGTAGCTTTCAATGGGGAGTCTCCGGTTTGCAAACACCCTGCAGGCTCGGGGACGAAGGTCTTCTGGGTGTGACCACCACTTGGAGAGGTACGTTGGGATGTTGGGAATTGATTAGGCACCGTCTTTTGGGCCACCCAAGGCCGTGGGGCATCGGGTGCAGGGGTGCCGTTTAGGGTCGTATCTTCTTACCAGCTCTTGGTCGCGGTGACCTTCAAGTTTGAAGCTGCAGGCGTCGGCAGAAGGCTTGAGGCAGGTCAGGGATCGCAGGATCTCGGTTCAGGATCGCCAGAGAGACCTCCTCATGGTGTTAGGCCACTCAAACTCGGGCTGTGGGTGACGGGTGCAGAGTGGTGGAGACTCGCGGAGTTTGCCGGACCTGGAGTCTGTTGGTGAACAAATCCAGTATTCACAGGAGACAGTCTTTTTTTTTTGAAGGCAGGGCAGGTCCTCTGGGTTTTTGAGGCTGCTGGCCCCAGGACACACCAGAGTTTTGCTACTGCAGGTTCGAAGTGGGGACAGGCCGGTAGGGCTAGGGCCAAGTCAGTGGGCATCCTCCTCTTGTTAGCTTCGGCACGGCTGTTCGATCCTTCTTGTAGTTTCTTGTCTGCGGGAGAAAGGTTCAGGGGTGCCCCTAAATACTAGATTTAGGGGCGTTACAGGTAGGTAAAAAAGTTGGGACCAATGGGTCCCTTCCCTGGGGTGGGTACACCCCTTATTAATCCACCCTCCAGTGGGAGGGAGGCATATGCCTCACCCTGGTTGGTTGGGTCTCCGAATCTGCAAGATGGAGGGAACTGAGAGTTGTGCTTCACCTCGCCTCCCCCACCGGAGGGGTTGAGTTGGCAGAGGTGGGCACACCTCCCTTCCTCACTTGGTTTTCCTGCCGGTTCTTCCGCCCAAAGTGGGGGTCAGAACCGGTGGGGACCAGTTGCTGAAGGCAGCAAAAGGCCTACGGAAGCTCAAAAAGGCAGCAAGCGTTTGAAGCTTCCCCTTCGTGGACCCTGCCCATCCTGGGGGGAAGAGGCTTGGAACCTCGTCCCAGGATGTGCATTGTTTCAGGCCACCTCCCCCCCCCCCCCCCCCCCCCCCCCCAAGAGCAGCAGGCTCTTGACCCAGGGGTCCAGAAACATGTCTGGTGGTGGCAGCTGAAAGCAGCCACTCAGCCTGCACGCTAGTGGTAGGTCGTTTATCAGGGGGCATCTCTGAGTGCATTTTTCATTAAAGCCCACACTGGCATCAGTGTGGGTTTAATGTGCTGAGACGTTTGATACCAAACTTCTCAGTTTTCAGTACAGCCATTATGGTACTGTGGAGTTCGTAGTGACAAACTTCCAGCACCGTACATTTCTAAAGGCAGCACTGCACTTACAATGTCTAAGAATTGACTTAGACACTGTAGGGGTACAGGACTCATGCACCTGTACCCTCACTACTGATATAGTGCACCAAGCTAGAGGGGTGACTGATTTATCCCAGGGCAGTGATGTGTGCCATGTCGACTCTTCAATTTGCTCTGCACCAAAACATGCAGCCTGCAAAGGCAGTGTGGGAGTGTAAAGGTACAGGACCTCTAAGGGTGGCACAATAAGTGCAGCAGCCCTTAGAGGCCTTCCCTGGTCACAGTGCCCTCGGTACCTGTGGTACCCTTTACCAGTGACTGACCTGTGGCCATATAGTGCCAATTGGGTTTGGTCTTCAATGCTGCTTTAGGGAAAGAACATAGGTCCTGGTTGGCAGGAACCCAGGCCACACTCAGTTAAAGCACATCAGCAGTTCAGCAAAGAGTGGGGGCAACCATGCAGAAAGAGGACACTTTCTCACACTATGTCATTTGAGATGCCATGAGTGATGTCATAAATGATGTCACAGAACATGCCATGAGTGATGTCATATGTGAGGTCATAAGCAGTGCATGGGGATGAGTAAGTTACAGTTAGTGCTGCTAACTATAACTCGTGTTTTTGTTTTGGTTCAAAATGTTATTGTCACGGACAGATTCACCTAAATATAATGTAACTTTACCTTTTATTTTTTCAGTGAATTTCTAGTTTTTTTCTCATTCAAATTACATTAATAACTTTTTGAGCATGTGTATGGTAGAATATCTGAAGAATATATCCTGTGTGCAGACATTTTGAAAGGGAATGGATTTTGTATTGTAACATCTGATGAGTGGTGTGCGTAGTAGGGTAGGGACCGGCCTCTCTTTTCAGACCCCTCTCTCAGATGACAAGTGTGCGTAGTAGGGTGTAAGGAGGGACTGGCCTCTCCTTTCAGACCCCTCCCTCAGATGACGGGTGTTCGCAGTAGGGTGTGGGGAGGGACTGGTTTCTCTTTTCAGACCTCTCTCTCAGATGACAGGTGTTCATAGTAGGGTGGGGGGAGGGACTGGCCTCTCCTTTCAGACTTCTGTCTCAGCTGGCGGGTGTACGCAATAGGGTGTGGGGAAGGACTGGTCTCTCCTTTCAGACATATCTCTCATGTGACGGTTGAGCATAGTAGGGTGTAGGGAGGGACTGGCCTCTCCTTTCAGACCTCTCTCTCAGATAACAGGTGTACTGCTGAGATCACTCTCTGTCATGATAGGTATGCATAGTAGAGTTTTGGAAGAGCCTTAACTCACAATTCATCCCAATTTAAATATCACCTACTCTTTCCAATGTTTCTCATTCCCGCGGGATCGCAATATACAAAATAAAATTAAAAAGAACTTTCAACTCTTCACAGTACTTAGGTCTTACATACTTTATCTCAACAACAAGGCCCACAATATGCATTTCTACTACTGGAGTGTATTGAGAACTCATCTACTTCTTTTTACTATTGACGATCCCGCAAGAGTCCCGCTAGATCGTAATTATAACAAAAAATAAATAAAAAATAAATAAAAAAAGAATTATATATATATTGAAGCAACACCCATTGCAATTTAATCATGTTTTCCAGTGATGCCATCCGTGACAGGGAATCAGCGGCGGATGCCCTATTCCTGAATGTACCTACAGCAATAGAGGAACAGAGAAACTCTAAGAATGATTCAGCCAATGATGATGTCAAAACACTGCTTAAGACTTTAGAGAAATTACTGAAAAATGAACTTTCGAAATGGTGGGAGAAAAAATCACTTGAAAAGTATAGAGATGCCAATCGTGTTCCTAGGGGACTGCGTGTTCTTATTGCACCTACTTTTGAAAATCCGAATCCTCATATGTTACAAGAATGGGCAGAAAACAATTTACAGGCTTCGATGAATATGATCAATATCCTTATTAAGTATGCTGAAATCGACCGTAATGCCCTTCTGATTGAAATAGAACGCATAAATGGACTACTCGATGCATCTGGTCAAAGTGAAAATATCAATAAATGCAAACATGACATCGATATACGTCTAAAGAAATATGAGGATGTGATTAAAGAGAGAAAGATTTTCAAATTTGCGAGAGACCAGAATGATTACGCTACTGGTAGAATCTTTACTTTTGCACGCAAGTACGATAATTATAAAAGACAAGCACTAACTGGGGGTACTACACGTGGCAAACAAACGGGTGGCAAACAAACGGTTGTGAATACTGATGTCCAAGCTAGTGAAGGGGATTCAGACATACTGTCCCTCACCTCCAATGATGATTCTGATGATAGCCGATCAAACTCTGCCCTACCTTTAACAACTACTGCTTCAAGTTTTTCCTTAGTTGAGGAACTAAATTTTGTGAGCGAGGACCGGAGGTATGCCTTGCGCCCCCGCAAACCTCAATTCATGCAAGGAGATCAGTTAACCAACGCAGGAGGGAGAGGAGGCTCAGGCACCGCCAAAAATACATCAAGAGGCAATGCGAGAAGGGCCTGGAAAAAGCATTAAATACAAAAGAAAACACAGTTATCAATTTAACTGATACCATATTGACGACAACTGAAATACAATTACTATCACTAGGCCTTTCCTTTTGTCCCAAAAACCGTTTTTCCTACAATCTCTCTAGGATTGACGTGTTCAAGTTTATAAGGAAAATCAAACTAATTAAATATTTTCAACTTAACACATCAGCTGCTAAGAATCCAGCTTATACTACGAATGCCACCGACATTGGAGGCCCCTTACAAGTTAAAGACATTTCGAATCTACAACTAATGTTTGATTTGGCACAAGTGACTGAAGATGGGGATCCTTCTTCGGCCAGTCAATTCATATGTTCTAAAACGACGGCCCCCAGCCCTTTTCGTCCCACCTCCACCTTTCTTCCACTGATGCCAAAAGATGCAGTGGATGTTTTTAGTGATCGTGTTATTACAGAACTAAAGACTTTAAATAGAACAGTTCCTTTTGCATCACGACAGAGGGATTATCGCAACAAACAATATCACACCTTAATGACCAAACTACAGAATAATCCTGATCTTATTATCAGAAAATCAGACAAAGGGGGCAACACAGTACTGTGGTCTCGGAAAGATTATCTGACAGAAGCTGCCCGTCACCTATCCGATGTTTCTTGCTATAGACAAACAACGAAATTTGAAATGAGATCTGCGGAGGAAAAAACACGCAAAAAAATCTACCTTTGGAAAAGAGACGGATTGTTAACTAAAGATGAAATGAATTTTCTCAATATTGAACATCCGGTTACTCCTATTTTATATTTTTTACCGAAGGTTCACAAAAAAGTAACTCCAGTACCTGGGCGTCCCATTATTTCTGCCCAAAATAGCATGAATGAGAATCTGTCGAAGTATGTTGATTTTTTTCTACAGCCACATATGACTTCACTGCCATCCTATATCAGGGACACGACTGATTTCTTGAATAAGATTAAAGATATTACATGGTGTTCCAACTACCTACTGATAGTTATGGATATTGAATCCCTTTACACAAGTATCAAGCATTGTCATGGCATGATTGCTACTAAATATTTTCTGGACAACAGGGATATCAATATGAAGGACCACAACAAAATGATTTTGGAGATGATTGAACTTTGTTTATCTACCAATTTTTTTCTATTTGAGAATGTGATATACCATCAAGTGCGTGGTGTGGCGATGGGGGCATGTTTCTCCCCCAGCTACTCATGTTTACATGTGGGTTGGTGGGAGGAGCATGTCCTCAGGACCACCCACCAGCACTGGTGGAGCCATGTGGTTCATTACTGGAGGTATATCGATGATATATTCTTAATTTGGAATGGTTCAAAAGAAGATGCCAGTAGTTTTGTTGACGATATTAATGTGAATGATCTGAATCTCAGGTTTACTGCTTCCATTGATATTTCTTCTGTCGAGTTTCTTGATGTTCTGGTATATGTAGACAACAATATACTCTGTACCAAACTACATAGGAAGACAACTGCAGGAAATTCGATTTTACATGCTGAAAGTGCACATCCACGTCATCTTATTAACAGTATACCGTATGGCGAATTCATCCGCATACGACGTATCTGTAGTCATGATACTGTCTCCATTGAATGCCAGATGGCAGCTTTTAATAGGTTCCTGGACAGGGGCTATAAAGAACCTCTCCTCACACGTGCCCTTAATAAAGCTAATTTGGTGCCCAGGGTTACTCTTTTACAACCTAGCAGTAATAAGATCACTGAATTAGATCTTCAGTCTATTCGTCTTATTACCACGTTCAGCTCTCAAGAAAAAGCCATTCGTAAAATTATTTATTCTGAATGGCCTATTGTCTTAACAGACAATATTCTGGGCCCTATCCTCCCGAGTTTACCTTCTATTACTTTTAGGAAGGCGCCCTCTATGAGAGATGCTTTAGTGAGAACCATGCCTCCAGCTAACACCAGAGGCACTTGGCTTAACAAAAGTGGTTTTTTTAAGTGCAATTCCTGTCGGGCCTGTACATTTGCCACCAATAGTACACACTATAGAACAGCCTTTAATTGTAAAGAGATAGCCATTCAGGGACATTTGACGTGCCGCACTGATTATGCAATTTACAAACTCAAATGCACCTGCAATCTTGAATATATAGGAAGCACAAAACTTCCGGTGCATAAACGAATCCTGCAACATATTAGGGCGATAGTAAACTCAGACCACAACTATCCCGTGGCAAGACATTTTAAGTCCATCCATGATAATAAATTAAAAGATCTGGAATACACTGTCATAGGAGCAGTTGCCAACCCCGGACGAGGTGGTAACCGTGATAAATTACTTAGACAGCGTGAATCACATTTTATTCTAGCCTTAGATACAAGAGCTCCTAATGGTTTGAATATTAATGAGGATCTTCACAATTTTTTATGAGTGGTTTTGTGAGTTACTGTCGCTACTTGCTTTGTCTATTTTAACTCTATTGCTGTAATGGTTTTTAACTTTTTTATGTCTTTTAGGCATTTTATGAATAGTTTTTAATTTTCAGACTGCCTGATTCTTTGAGATTCTCTATTTTCCCTGGGCTCTTGATTTGTTTAATGAGATGAATTTTTTATATGGCTTTTTTAGTATATTTATGAAATGTTGCTTTTCTTCTCTTTTTGACTAGTTTTATTCATATATGCTGCTAATTTTGACTTATGTCTTGTGCTATACACATTGAGTTTTTCAACAAACTTTTTGGGCCTTCAGTCATTGGACACTTGTCCATGTACATAAATGTGCCAGTTCGTTTTTTATACAAAGGGCCCATTAAGGTTGCCTTTTTAGGTGGATTTTATGCACTATGCATTTATTTTAAAACCACCTTGTATGGCACCTCCTTTTTGTGTTGTGTATATATATTTTATATATTTTATGTATTTATATATTTATACAATTTTGTCAATTACTGTCTATTTTATCAAATTATTGTCTACTGAGCCCTGTTGTTACAGTTTGCGTATTTTGCACATTACATTGATTGCGTTGCCGATCGTGCCTAAAGGGAACAGATTGTGTGTCAGGATCTATTTGGCAGTCTGTCTTCTATTTTCTTCCTTGTGGTGTTCAGTGTCGCTCTATTTATGAGCTCATTTCACGGAGACGCATCATGTGATCAAGCTCCCTGCGTGGAGCGAAACGCGTCATGGAGGACACTGGTCCGTTTATTTTTGCATCTTAAATTGGGTATTAAATTATTTGCTTCACCCGCCCTGGCTTGTGGGACTGTTTAATTTTCGATTTGGAGGCGAGAGGTCCGTGCCTGTATTTCCGCCGAGAGGAAAGGAGAGCGGAAAGGACTATTTATATATATATATATATATATATATATATATATATATATATATATATATATTCATTCAGTCTGGCCCAAGTTCGGAGGCTTCCGGGTTCTCTTAAGGCGGTGCACGCAAGGCGCAGCAGGACCCGCTGCGACGTAAAGGATTCCGCTTTTCCCGTAGGGAAGTTTTTTCCTCGTGCACTCCCGTGTAATGAAATCAAAGGAACCAACACCGGGTTTTCAATCAAATTTCCATGCGTTTATTACAGCATCCAGCAAAGCCTTACGCGTTTCGGTCTCTACGGAGACCTTGCTCACAGGTAAAGTTTTCGATTGAAATTGTGCTTTTTAAATCAGAAGACAAACGGAAAAACCAATAGGGTTACATCACTTCCTGTAAGTTCTACAGGCATTATGGGACATGTAGTTTGTTCAACAAATTTCCTAAATCGTACCCAAACATTGATTGTCTTTTAACACACAAAAGGGAAACAAGAGTTACTTTGTAATTAAGAAGTAAATGCATTTAACTCAAGCATTGGTTATCGTCCTCGTTGACATTAAAAAATTAAAATTCCAAATCCATCAATTTATATCAAGGCCTTCCAGTGGGCGTGTCTGGTTTACATTGCTAATTTTTATCATCAATTAGAATGCTCCTGTGAGCGTATGCCTATATTTATCCAAATTATTAAACAATAAAAAAAGAATTGTGTGTTAAATTAAAAATAAAGATCAAGCCCTCTAGTGGGCGAAACATTCCACATCGCGATGCATGTTGTAACTTGTTCACTGTGCCAAATAAACAATTGTTCAACCATGTCCCAATTGAAAAAAGGGGGTTTTTTTTTGTGATAGAATTTAAAAAAATATTAAAAAAGAGAGTGGACATCATTCACTATCTGATAAATGTCTTTACAAGTGGCAGTGTAATTCTTCATCTTGATTATGGCCATATGGGCTCAAGGTCCGAAAGTTCATGATATGTTTGGACTCTTTTTGTCTCATCACCAATTCGCGGTCTCCGCCTCTTTTGTTTGGTCCAACACTTTCAATACCATAAAATTTAAGAGATTTCCAATCACCTTTGTGTTCCTTCTCCATGTGTCTTGCCATAGCGTTGCTGCGATCAAAGTTGATTGTAGCACGAACATGCTCCAAAATCCGTAATTTAAGTTCTTTTTTTGTACTTCCAATATATTTCTTAAGGCATGGGCATTCAAGGGCATACACAACGTACTGTGTTTTGCAGTTAATCAGTTGTTCAATTTTCCATATTTTGTTGTTTGCCATCTGCAGCTCCTTCGTTGTTTTCGCGATGCAACAAACTTTGCATCCTGAACATTTGTAGAATCCTTTTGGTCTACACCATACCTCCGGTTTTTTTGGTTCATGAAAATGACTATGGATCAATTTGTCCTTCAGGTTTTTTGCCCTTCGATACGTTACATTGGGGTGGTCTCCCACAATTTGAGATACTATGGGGTCCATATGGAGAATATGCCAGTTCTTTTTAAGAATCCTCGTGATTGCTTGGTTGGCCGTTGAATGGGTGGTAATGAAACGTATTTTGTCTGATTCATCTTTTGATGATTGTTGTTTATCCATCAGTAAATCCGTTCTGTTGATCATTGTGGAACGATTGGAAGCAATTTGTATCCAAGCTGGGTTATATTTTCGTTTTAAAAATCTATTTATGGATAGTTTCTTTTGTTCTTGCCAATCGTTCTCATTCGAACAGATTCTTATAATTCGGAGCCGTGTATAAACTTACAAACTTTCAAATTATTCTTTAAATCAGCTTGAACTTGGTCACACCAGCAAATCATGGATAAAAGAGAGGCATCACGAACCAATCTGATACAAACTTGCTTTGAGGATGACCTTGCTACAATTAGCAATGGAGCCGGCGCACGTAAATTAGATGTAAGAAACCTATTACGTACATGGGAAAAACTATCCAAGAAAGAAATCAATAAGTGGTGGGAGGTTGCAGCCCTAAAAAAATATTTGGATGTGAAACGCATACCGCGTGGATTACGTATCAATCTCATGCCCAGCCACCAGGACACAAGTAATGAACTATTAACAGAATGGGGTGAATTCATTTTAAAATCCTCACTGGGATTAATGGAGATTCTTGTGAAACATGCAGAAATAGCCTTGAAGAAAATCACTCAACAGTTAAAAGAATTAGAAAAAAAACTGGCCACAATTGATTTAAATCCCGAAATGAAAAAATTCAAAGAAGACCTGGAAAAATTTATTGATAAACATGAGGAAAGTGTCAGAATCCGGAAACAAACTAAGTTCCAGAGAGATAAGGAAGATTATGAGGATGGACGTATTTTCACATATGCCAAAAAATACGAAAGGTTCAGAAATAATGAATTTGGAAGTATGTCCTCAGTATCCTCCATGGCTTCAACTGAACCAAGCCTCAGTGGGGGGGAAGAAGAGCAAAGAGAAGCCAGAGCAAGGAATTCTTTTTTAGGCGATCTGAAACTGGCTTTCAACCAAAAGACTTGGGAAAAAACAATGGGTCCCCCCAGATACATAAATCCAAGAGGAAGAGGGGGGGGAAGAGGACGGGGAAACATACCCCAAAACAAACAAGGAGAGGCAAGCGAAAATACGGGACAAGCTTCTGGCGCAGACCGCGTAGGAACCATGACGCGCAACATGAGAAAAAAATGGAACGCTTAAGTCCGGATGATAAAAATCTAGCAAAAAATCCCAACATGACAAATATTGAAACAAACCAATTTGACACATCCACTGATCAAGAATTACAAGTTATTAACCTATCTACGAAACAACTCAGTGAATTGGAATTACAGGTTCTTAAACGAGGCATGAATTTCTGTCCCACTAGTGGCATTAATCTAGCGGAAACTAGAATTGACCTTTACAAGTTTATAAGGAAGATCAAACTTGCTAAACTTTTTATTGACAAACCGGATATGGCTGCTTACAGAAGAAACATTATTCTACCAACCCTCCAAACTCCCATAGAGGATGCAGAACACTTTGTAAATCTGATGGAACTAAGTCAAACGCCACAAGAAGGAGGTGGACAAGTACAAACATATTGCGTACAGCTAGGTGCTGGAATTTCCAATATAAAACCAAAATCTAGATTTTATCCACAACTCCCCCCTGGGAACAAAATTGATTTCTTCCAGGAATGCGTTGTAAAAGATCTTTACCAATTAAACATACCATTCACTAAGGACAATCTATCCAGACAAGAACGCCAGCCTCTTAACTCATTGCAAAAAGATGACACCATTGAAATCAAAATTGCGGATAAGGGTGGCAATGTTGTTGTTCTAGACAAGGAGGCATACATGCGGGAAGCTCATTCTCAACTAGACAACAAGGAATATTATGAAAAATTGAAAACCAACCCCCTACCAAAACTAAAAGAAGATTTAGATACAAAGTTGGATTTTTGGTTCTCACAAAAACTTTTAGACATTGATGAACTTAAATATCTTCGAACTAAATTCCCCAAAATGGCAACAATCTATTTCTTGCCCAAGATCCACAAACATGCCACTAGACCGCCAGGAAGACCAATAATTTCTGCCAAAGGGACATTGCTAGAACCTATTGCCAATTATATTGATGTGTTTCTTCTACCATATGTAAAGGGCTTAACATCTTACATAAAAGACACAGGTGATATGTTAAGAAGATTACAGGATACTCCATGGCAACCAACGTATAAACTGATTACAATGGATGTAATATCCCTATACTCCAACATTGAAAATAAAATTGGCATTGAAGCAGTTAAATCCTTTCTTAAAGACAGAAGCATACAGCTAACTGACCATAACAACATGCTGTTGGAGATGATCTCGATGTGCCTGGAGCAAAATATCTTCTTATTTGGAAATGAAATCTACCGGCAAGCAAAAGGTACCGCAATGGGCTTTTCCTTTAGCCCGTCGTACGCCTGCCTAACAATGGGGCAATGGGAAAAAACATGGGCATGGAGATCGGAAAATGATCAAGCAGTCCAAAAAACCATAGCATGGCTAAGGTATATAGACGACTTATTGCTAATTTGGGAAGGAACAAATGAAGAATTTGAAAGGTATTTTGAAATTTTAAACAATTCAAATTTTGGTTTAAACTTCACGTACACAATCAGTGACTCGAGGGTTGTATTTTTGGACACGGAGATTTTTGTTAAAGATAATGTACTGCATACCACACTACATCGCAAAAGCAACGCGACAAATGCAGTTTTACATGCTCAAAGCTTTCATCAACTCAGCCTCCTACAAAACATTCCGTATGGAGAATTTCTCCGAATTAAAAGAATCTGTTCGAATGAGAACGATTGGCAAGAACAAAAGAAACTATCCATAAATAGATTTTTAAAACGAAAATATAACCCAGCTTGGATACAAATTGCTTCCAATAGTTCCACAATGATCAACAGAACGGATTTACTGATGGATAAACAACAATCATCAAAAGATGAATCAGACAAAATACGTTTCATTACCACCCATTCAACGGCCAACCAAGCAATCACGAGGATTCTTAAAAAGAACTGGCATATTCTCCATATGGACCCCATAGTATCTCAAATTGTGGGAGACCACCCCAATGTAACGTATCGAAGGGCAAAAAACCTGAAGGACAAATTGATCCATAGTCATTTTCATGAACCAAAAAAACCGGAGGTATGGTGTAGACCAAAAGGATTCTACAAATGTTCAGGATGCAAAGTTTGTTGCATCGCGAAAACAACGAAGGAGCTGCAGATGGCAAACAACAAAATATGGAAAATTGAACAACTGATTAACTGCAAAACACAGTACGTTGTGTATGCCCTTGAATGCCCATGCCTTAAGAAATATATTGGAAGTACAAAAAAAGAACTTAAATTACGGATTTTGGAGCATGTTCGTGCTACAATCAACTTTGATCGCAGCAACGCTATGGCAAGACACATGGAGAAGGAACACAAAGGTGATTGGAAATCTCTTAAATTTTATGGTATTGAAAGTGTTGGACCAAACAAAAGAGGCGGAGACCGCGAATTGGTGATGAGACAAAAAGAGTCCAAACATATCATGAACTTTCGGACCTTGAGCCCATATGGCCATAATCAAGATGAAGAATTACACTGCCACTTGTAAAGACATTTATCAGATAGTGAATGATGTCCACTCTCTTTTTTAATATTTTTTTTAATTCTATCACAAAAAAAACCCCCCTTTTTTCAATTGGGACATGGTTGAACAATTGTTTATTTGGCACAGTGAACAAGTTACAACATGCATCGCGATGTGGAATGTTTCGCCCACTAGAGGGCTTGATCTTTATTTTTAATTTAACACACAATTCTTTTTTTATTGTTTAATAATTTGGATAAATATAGGCATACGCTCACAGGAGCATTCTAATTGATGATAAAAATTAGCAATGTAAACCAGACACGCCCACTGGAAGGCCTTGATATAAATTGATGGATTTGGAATTTTAATTTTTTAATGTCAACGAGGACGATAACCAATGCTTGAGTTAAATGCATTTACTTCTTAATTACAAAGTAACTCTTGTTTCCCTTTTGTGTGTTAAAAGACAATCAATGTTTGGGTACGATTTAGGAAATTTGTTGAACAAACTACATGTCCCATAATGCCTGTAGAACTTACAGGAAGTGATGTAACCCTATTGGTTTTTCCGTTTGTCTTCTGATTTAAAAAGCACAATTTCAATCGAAAACTTTACCTGTGAGCAAGGTCTCCGTAGAGACCGAAACGCGTAAGGCTTTGCTGGATGCTGTAATAAACGCATGGAAATTTGATTGAAAACCCGGTGTTGGTTCCTTTGATTTCATTACACGGGAGTGCACGAGGAAAAAACTTCCCTACGGGAAAAGCGGAATATATATATATATATATATATATATATATATATATATATATATATATATATATATATATATATATATATATATATATACTAGTGGTAAGGCGGCACTAAAAACAAGAGAGTCCTTATTAGGCACAGTCAGCAGGTCTTCTGAGATAGGACACAAGGGAGACGAGGATAATGCTCCGCGTCTTATCACCACATTTAACAGACAACATAGTTGAAGGCTATCATAAATAAAAACTGGCCTATTTTGAGAACAGATGGTGTGTTGGCACCTTATCTACCAGACAAACCGTAGATTACTTATAGACGTGCTGTCTCTATGAGAAGCCAACTTGTCAAAAGCAGCCCTGAGATAACATCCAGTAACACCTGGCTGCAACCAAAGAAGGGCTTCTACAAATGTACCTCATGTAGGGCTTGCAAATTTGGTATCAACCGCACGACATACACCACTCCTTTTAGTTCTAAGGAAATGCAGATCAAAGGGCACTATACTTGCCGAACAGAATATGCTGTCTATGTTCTCACCTGTACCTGTGGCCTCAACTATGTGGGCAGCACCAAACTCCAGGTGCATGCCCGCATTCTCCAACATTTGAGAGCCATTGTTAATAACGATGCCACCTACCCGGTGGCTCGTCATTTTAAAGACAGGCATAACAATGACCTCCAATGTCTCAGATATTTTGTGATCGATGCCACCCCTAAATTATGATGGGGTGGCAATAGGGAAAAGTTGTTGAGACAATTGGAGATCCGTCTAATATTAGAACTTGATACAAAGGCCCCCTTTGGTCTTAACACTACTGAAGATATGCATAATTATCTGTAGTGTGTCTTGACCTGCGACTCCTGCTTCCTCAATTCTCTGCATCTGTAACATTCGTCTGGTGTTTTTCTCACCATATATGTATATATTTATTTACTTGGTTATAATTTAAAATGTAAATTCGGTCTACTTCACACCCATACATTTATTATTGGCATGATCAGAATTTTTCTGTTTGAGGACACCCCCATTTACATTTGCATACTCCACATAATTGATTATTGGTTACTGCTATGTGTGTATGACAGCCCCTACGTATGAAAACCCTGATCCTGAAATGTTAAAGGAGTGGGCAGCCAATAATGCACAGGCTTCTGAGTGCATGATGAAAATTTTGGTGAAATATGCTGTGAGGGACCGAGAGAAAATTCTAGTTGAAATTACCATGTTGGAAGCGGAGTTACTAAAATGTTTGGGAGAGGATGAAACAGCTAAATTCAAAGCTGACGTCAAAACCCGCTTAACCAAGTACGAGCAATCAATAACGGCACGAAAAGCAACTAAGTTTCAACGTGACAGACAAGATTACTTACTCGGTCAAATCTATACTTTTGCACGACGCTTCGACACAATTAGGAAGCAGCGTCTTTCACAGGTACAGACCTCAGCAAGTAAAGAAGCAACAACTAAAACCCCACCCAACATCTCAGGAGAAACGTCGGATCTGAGCTCAGTAGCAAGCTCGGATGTTGAATCGCTTTCTGAAGACGGAGGAGCACAATCACTGGCTATGGTAAACCCTCCATCGGTAATTGAGGAGTTTGGTTTTTTATACAAGGACCGGACTCAAAACCAACGTCCCTCGTTCCAAAATCAAAATCAAAGAAAAGAAAGCTACGCAAGCGAAAAAACCGACGGAGTAGCCATGGAATTACGTTCAGGGAAGAAGAAGCAATTTCAACGCAAGGGCTGGAAGAAATAGAGTCAACGGTTGTAAATCTAACGGATCTTGTTTTAACGGATGAAGAAACAAGAATCCTCTCACTTGGCTTTTCTTTCTGCAAACGAACTAACTTTAATTATACTCAAACGCGCATTGACTTCTTTAAGTTTGTAAGAAAACTAAAACTACAAAAATTCTTTGATGTAAAAAATACTAATCGGAAGGAAATGAGACCAGTTGTCAGCGAGGAGCCAGGAAATCTAGATGTTGGGGACATGCAGGTACTTTTTGAATGTCAACAACTCATAAGAGAAGGGGAAGGTATGGGTGTGGCAGATTCAGTCAGTCAAGTTAGTCAAGCAGATGAACTTTTTTGTTTAGATGTTTTTGACAGTACCACCACGAATTTTAGACCTAAATCGAGTTTCACACCCAATACCCCTAGAGATACTCTGGATATATACTCTGACCTGGTAATAAAAGATTTAAAGGAAATATCTTTAAACTCTAGCAAAGAATTTTTAAAGAAAGCTTCAGGTTTTGATAAAAAATATGAATCTGTGATGGTTAAAATTCAAAGTAGACAGGACATAGTTGTAAGGCAAGCTGATAAAGGTGGCAACCTAGTGTTGTGGTCCCTTAAAGCATACAATTGTGAAGCAGCCTTACAATTGGGAGACAGAGAATGTTATTCTGTAGTCCCCCATAGCAATCTGATTGAAATCAAACTTAAATACCAGAAAGACCTTGCACGATGGCGAGGAATTGGGTTGATTAATCAACCAGAATATTTGTTTTTGAAGGTGGACAACCCAGTGGTACCTATATTATATTTAATACCAAAAATACACAAACACAAGGATAAACCACCAGGGCGTCCCATCATTTCTGCCATCGGGAGTCTCTTTGAACCAACCTCCAGATATTTAGACTCATTTCTACAACAATATGTGAGGGCATTACCCGCTTATATTCAAGATTCAAGGGATTTCTTGAATCAATTAGAGAATATAAGATGGGAGGAGTCTTATCTCCTCATAACATTGGACGTCGTGAGTCTGTACACAAGTATTGCCCATGAAGATGGTCTAAGGGCAATGAGGCATTTTTTAAATTCGCGACCTATTAATCTCTACCAGCATACTAATATGCTGTTGGAGATGTGTAGGCTATGTCTCACCAACAATCACTTCCTTTTTGGAGGTGATACTTACAGACAGAATAAGGGCACGGCGATGGGCACCTGCTTCGCCCCCACCTATGCCAATCTACACATGGGCTGGTGGGAGGAGCAGGTGCTCCAAGTTGACTACATGAATGAGTGGAGAGAAAATGTCATTAAATGGATCCGTTTCATTGAGGACTTATTCATCATATGGAACGGATCAAGAGAATCGGCACAGAAGTTCATTGAAAGCATAAACATAAACAAATTGAACTTAAAATTTACTGAGAACATAAGCTCAGAGAGAGTGACTTATTTAGATCTAGAGGTGTATATTGCACAAAATTCAATCCAAACGTGCACTTTCAGAAAACCAACTGCAGGAAATTCGATCCTGCATGCAGCTAGTTTCCACCCAACTAAACTTAAGATGAGTATCCCTTATGCAGAGAATCTGAGAATGAAACGCAACTGCAGTGAGACTACTGCTTTGGGGCAGGCTCAGGAAGCATTGAGCCACAGATTTCTCCAAAGAGGATACAAAATGGGAACGTTAAGACAGGCTCAATTGAAAGTAGCAAACATGGAGAGAAATGCATTATTGAAACCAGATACTAAAAAAGTTGAAGAAAAGCGGAAGAATACTGGAAGTCAGATCCGCATGATTACTGGTTACAGTACATACCAGGCTAGAGTGAGAGATAGCCTGAGTAGACACTGGCACCTTGTTAAGCAGGATCCTATTCTAAAGGGGAAGGTTACACGAATTCCTTTGTTGACTTTTAACCGTGCTAAATCTATGAGAGATGACCTATTTAAAACAGATTTTGAAGCGAAGAAAAGTGGGGGTTGGCTTAAAGCAAGCCCAGGCTTCCACAAATGTTTTAAATGTAAGGCCTGTAGACACGGTAAAAATACACAGCAGATAATGTCTCCCCTTTTGAATAGTCCATGGAAAATAAGAAAGCCACTAAATTGTAAAAGTGAATTTGTTGTTTATGTCTTGAAATGCTCTTGCCCTAAGATGTATATAGGAAGCACTATTCATATGGTCCACGTGCGTATCCTGCAGCATCTTAGGGCAATTACTAATAATGACAAAAATTATGTGGTTGCCCGTCACATAAATGAATTTCACAAAGGCAATACTAATGATCTAATATACTTTGCCATTGACCAAGTCCCTAAAGAACAAAGAGGAGGTGATAGGGAAAGGAAATTAAGAAAACTAGAGTCTAAATACATACTCATGTTTAACACAAAAAGTCCTCATGGTATGAATATTGAAGAAGATCTACATATACATTTAAAATAGAGGTATCATTCCCAATTACGTTGATTTTAAAAAGTTGTGGTTTTAAATTTTGATTTTAAATATAACTATCCTGTGATGGATTGATTGCTCCGTCTCTTCTCTTCTTTCTTTACATACTACCAAATATAATCGATTTTAGGACAACCGTTGTATTACAGTGATTATGGGATTCCCCGATATTTTTATACTGTTGCACTAGCACTTTATTGTGATAACATTGCGATTTTTTGCACAAAGATAGGCACTAGCACTTTACTCTTAAGCATTGAATTGCACAAAGCACTAGCACTTTATGGGTATCGAGTTGAATCCTACTGTTTAATTATGTCACCAGTGTATGTCCTATTATGATATTATTATGTGTCTTTTCTTTTCCCCTGTCTCTTCCGCCTTGGTTCCTGGATGTAAAGGTTACCAAAATGGATTACAAATGAATTATTCATTGAAAACTTCGTTGATCCTAAAATAGGAGCGATGGACAAATCAACTATGACAAGGGATCTAGAGTTACATGACTAAATCATGATGTGTGTAATAATGTTACAAATGATTGCGTAATGATGTAGAAGAGAGATACACTATTGATAGATTGTTATTGTCCACAATGTTATTCTTTTTGAAATCTTTCCCTTACTTTTTATGGATGCTTTGATTTGAATATAAATATGTAAATATATGAAATATTTGTAAATTTTTAAATCCAATCCATTGTTGATTTTATTTAAATGAGATAAATTTGAATATAAGAAAGATTTCTGGCACTATATCATGATAACGTTGTATTGAAAAAGTCAATTGTTATGGCAATAATAGTCTGTTGTCCGTATCTATTGAGGAGCGAATCATGTGACCCTGTATTTTTTGCTTAAAATGGAAACGTTTGGTCCACATTAGATTGTGTGAGCAAGGGATACGTCCCGAAACGCGTTACGTAAGAAAATAAAACCCAAGCCGGACGGCTGAAAGCATCCTGAGTGTCGGTGTCTGATTTTGGAGAAAGTCGGATTTGGTAGCAAATATATATATATATATACACACACACACACACACACATACATATATATATATACACACACACATATATATATATATATATATATCAAAACACAAGGCTGTCCCACTGAAGATGCCTCACATGAAGGGTGCAGACTAACACCGTCGGCGGCAGCAGAAACAGCATCCTCGCTCCCTTGCTTCAGATAAAATGCCAAACGCGTTTCGAGCGATTTGACGCTCTTGATCACTGGCTTCACTCTGGCTTCAGTCACGGAAACACACAGCAATTGGGAACAGCTGGTTTAATGATTGCACAAGTCCCGCCCCAATGCGCGAGCCTGTCATAGAATGAAGGGGACCTTTATTGTTGGTATATATATTGGCATCAGACAGTGATTCCCGGACTACTTGCACCCACTTGGGATAGTTATTTTTCAATATCGCACTTTGGCAATCATCGTGAACTCGGAGCCAGCGACACACAGGGGTTTTACAGGGGACTACAAGTTCTGTGGCAGCAGATTATGGGACTACCAGTACGATCAGGCCTTGCGTGTCAACGCCCATTGGGGCGGGACTTGTGCAATCATTAAACCAGCTGTTCCCAATTGCTGTGTGTTTCCGTGATTGAAGCCAGAGTGAAGCCAGTGATCAAGAGCGTCAAATCGCTCGAAACGCGTTTGGCATTTTATCTGAAGCAAGGGAGCGAGGATGCTGTTTCTATTGCCGCCGACGGTGTTAGAGTCTGCATCCTTCATGTGAGGCATCTTCAGTGGGACAACCTTGTGTTTTGATACATATATATACATATATATATATATACACATGTATATACACACACACACACATATATATATATATATATATATATATATATATATATATTTTTTTTATTTTACATATGGGCACATTTGCACATCTTCAGTACTTTATATATTGCACTGACATGAATTTTTTAATGTTAGCAGCATAGTATATATAATAATTACATTTTGCACATATAGGAGGTAGTCAGTTGATGTTTTATCATGGAGTTTCTTACAGACTTATTTATCTTTTAGATTTTTTACTGTGTTGAATAGATGTGTTGCATTTAACATATATGCACCAATATTCATGTAAATTTGTATTACATTCAAGTAGTCATACTGCACTTATGCTGCTATAATAGATCTACTTATGTGTTTTATATCTGTATTTACACAGGGATATATTTATTTATTCATTTATTTAGAATATATATTTAAATGTGTATTTATTTATTTATTCTAATAATACATGTGATTTACCATACAATTCCAGTTATTAGCAATGAAATAACTGTTTTCTGATTATGGTTTTACTATTGTGCACTATTTGTCAGAATGTTTTCCAATTTATATGCAGTACAAAAGTATTTAGTCTGTTTTCCATGTTAACTGATCATGTGACACGGGTTCAGCATTTTTTTTAAAAAGAGTCTTTCCGCAAAGCCTATCATATGTGATCAAGGCCGGCATTCCGGCCGAAACGCGTCATGGGGGGTTGTTGAGAGAAAATAAAATAATCTTCTATTGCCACTAAGAGGAGTTTGCCTCGTTCCTTTTCGCCATACCAGGAATTTCAGGAATGATCCGTTTTAACAAAATATATATATATATATATATATATATATATATATATATATATATATATATATATATATATATATATATATATATATATATATATATCTATCTATCTATCTATCTATCTATCTATCTATCTATCTATCTATCTATCTATCTATATATATATATATATATATATATATATACACATTTATTTTCATCTCAATAGTTATGCCTTAGAGACCTCCTCTGCAAATCTAGGGGGGCATCATGTCTTTCTGTTGCTCCCTTGTATGGCTTGTTTGCTTCATTCCCATAACACCTGTAACATTTCACAGTAAAGGCGGCCATTTCATTTCCAACATCCAGCCAATCATAGCACTCGCTGGAAGTTCTGGCTCCCGCAAGAGCACGAAGGCTCAAGGGACAAACTGGCTTCTCGACCAATCGCAGGGTCCATATTTGAATTTGCACTCTCACAGGACTCTTGCGGACCCAACTGCCAAAATATCCAATTATTTTTTACCCTAAATTTCTCGAAAACAACATAACATTATTGCACCAAGTCACAAAAACCACAATCTGAGGACCAAGATCAAGCTTGACAGAGTTGGTGTAACTCTGTTAAGCAGTTCTTGCTACAAGTCTATGAAAAATGAGTGGCCATTTTGTGATTTGTCTCCTACCCCCCCCGCGCTTGACAGATCACCATTAAACTTTCCAGGAAGCAGCTTAGGCGGATGATATTTTTGTTTTTTGGAAAGTTTTGTGACGATTCCACAAACGGAGCCAAGTTATTAGCAAACAAAAAAAAATGTACTTTCAATGGAAAAGCAGACCTAACTAGTCTGGGAACCTAGCAAGGACTGCCACTAAGTAATTAATATTTATGTAATATATATGTGTTCTACAACAAAGCATTCTGCAAAACTTGGCATCTCAGTGCATACCCTCCGATGCAGTGTTCATTCTGGTAACCGTGACTGTTTACATGTTGCCTTGGTTTTGCATTCTTGCAATTATCAGTGTCGCAAAACTTGTCTAAGACCCATAAAGTCGCACCACATAACGCGCAAAATACAACAACACAACATATGATCTAGAGAGCAATAGAAAACGGATAACATGAGAAAATGTTGATAGGTTTCTTGATGAAAGTAAGAGATGTACTTACTGTAATAGCTAAGATTCCGCACCCATGTCTGCTCTTCATCGCCCTCTGTACCAGGGGATGCCGGCTTGGGCCTCTTTGCAAGGAACTCTTCTATGACAGATAAAGTGGAAAGGCTTTGGCTGCAAACAGAAAAACATTTGTATTCATTCATATTAGGGGTCAATTCTCTACGGTCAATAAACGCCTTGAATAAGCAGAAACCTTTTGCAGAACAAGACTCTTCAACGCTAAACAGGTAGAAATTAGTCAACTCCTTAATTGGTTACGTTTGCATGCTCAGAATTCGAAACATAAGAAGCAACATGCAGTGAAATAAGAGACAGGAACCTAGGGTGGTTGTTTAGTGTCCGCGCTACCAACAGAGTTTTGCTTCAGGATGAAGGCTATTGGAAATCGAAAAGACATTACCTTAAGGAAAATGGTTAACAATTGAACAGACCAGTTTTAAATGCTATGTAAAATGTGTGGAATGAGGGCTCCAGGTACAAACTATTATGTGTCAATGTAGTCATTGCCTTACTGTAACTGAAGCCATGTGTGTCTTCTTGGCTAATGACAATGACTGTCTATGACGCTTAGAGCCTCTATTTCACAGGAAATAGCTATTGCAATGCAGCTGCTAAAACGCGAGTGCCATTACCACACAACATTTACCACGCATGATTTTAGAACTTGTATGCCTATACCACACATGCCTTTACAAAGAATTTCGTTCTAAAGGCATGAAAGGTAAAGGCATAGGCAGTTTAAAAGTATCCGGTAAAAAAAAAAAAATATATATATATATATAATTTTTGGGGGGGAAATGTTTTTTATAAAGGGTTTAGGGTGAGTTTGGATTGCTTTTTGAATGTATTCGATAAGCATTACGCGTTTATGTAAATCACATATATACTAGGGAAATGTTTTTAAAAAAAATGGTTTTAGGGTGAGCATTTTTAGGGTTCACGGAGGGTATGGGTCTTTAGCATTTGGTGACAAGGGTCATTTTAGGGTGGGTGTGTGTTTCTTGGGTGGCAAGGGAATTCTTGGGGTTTAGAGTGTTCATGGGTTGTGGGGTTTAAGCAGATATATATATATATATATATAAATAAACATACGTATTTCTGCATGTGCAAATATATTAAAAAAACACACACATATACATATACACAAAAAAGTGTTTTAACCTACCTGTACATTTCTTTTTGCAAAGCATATGTCTTTACCACGAAAATGAAAGCATTTATATATAGTGTTTATACTTACCTGTAAAATACTTACTGGAGAAATGTTTACCTTGCGTATGCCTTTACCATATATGCTTTTACCACAAAATTAATTGTAAAGACATTAGTGGTAAAGGCATAATCGTTGTAAAAACATGCGTGTAAAGGTTATGTGAGGTATTGGCATACGCGTTGTAAAGACTGCGTTGTACCGGCATGTGTTACAATGGGATGCATGCTTCAGTCATACATTCCTCTTTCACATCTTGGCTCTTAGAAGAAGAAAGTGTTGATTAGCTTGGTCAGATGAAAACTTTATTTTTATGTTACAACTGAAGTTCCTTTTCTTCCATTCTCATGATCTCAGGCTCCGGTACCTGTATACTCCCTTTGTCCGATTAAACCATTTGACTCCCATTAGAGGCTTGTTTGTAAAATACTATATATTTGCCTAGTAGCACTCACTTACATAACAGTTGCTGGAGGACCTCCTTGCATACCGATTCTGTAAATAACATATTTTACTTTGATCAATAAACATTTTAATACCTAAATGAAATGAGTTCAGAGTTCATTTGGCATTTGTGCCCAGTGTGTTTGAAAAGCACCCTTCTAATGTCAAGTGGCTGATTTTTAGCAGAAGGGAGGTACATGAGTATTTGGCATTTTTGAAGCACTGTTCTTTAACAGAGTGGAATTTTCTACCTCAAAGCAAATGCTACAGTCACTGTTGTATGTGTAATCATCTGTTTCACAACTGAAAGCCAGTGGAGGGCAAATAATGGTGTGACGGTATGATGAGAATGTCTTACACCAAGGGCAGGCAGCCTAATTCTAAACATTCTGAAGTATAGCTAGAATCTGCTTTATTAGCTTCAAATAAACACCACTTGGAGTTACCTAGGAGCACTACTGTTACAATGAAGAAGCACTAGGAAAGGTGTGATTTTGGGACACAACTGGAAACCGAAGAATTTTCCACTTTGTTAATCACTGGTTTATGGTACATACTTATTAAGTACATGTTCACAGATGCATCATGGGGCTGACAACAACAGACAACCGTTAAATTAGGCAGAAGAAACAGTAAAAAGAAAAAAAAGTACTTGATCGAGGAACAGAGAGCTAGAATAAATGTGTATAATGTTGATCTAGTTTAGTAACATAGAAAGATAATTTTTTTAGCTAACAAATCTGACGTGTGTTGACATTCTGCCCCATGAACAATGACCATAGCTGTGAAGAAAATTATAATCTTTAGTGGTAACCAATGGAGCTGAAAAATGTGTGTTTTTCTAGCAGCATTAAAACCAGTCTCACGGCTGCATTTTGTACTTACCAGAGTTAATGAAAAAGAACATCAGGTGGATGTAAAGAGGCAGCGTTACAATAATCTAGCCTTGCATGAATCAAGATGTTTAGAAAGGTTATGTGGTAAAGAGGACCAATAAATGGAAAACATTATATTAACATTTTAGGTTGTAAGAAACACATTTTTTTAAATCTAATTGACCTGAGCTTTTAAGGGTAATTTACCATCAAGCTTTCTGTTGTAATCTCTCTCCTTTTTTCCCCCTGTTACCTTCCCTGAGGTGTTTTCCCTTTTCTTTTCCTAGTGGTAGCTTCCTTTCCTCCCCCGCCTTTCCTCCCTCTTGGAACGGTCCTTGAGAGTTCACCTTGGAATGTTCAACAGGCTGTCAGTTGCGGAGAGTGGATGACAGAATAAAGACGCTTGAACTTCACCTGCTTCACAGTGTCTTCATTACAACACTGGCGACGAGTTGGCGAAGGGGGCCATTCCTGTCATCTCCCCTTTCAGTGCTCTCTCCTTTCTGCATTTCGGATTTATTATTCCTCGATTCAGTGCCTGTGAGGACACAGAGTTGGGGCTTTCAAAAGTTCCTTGACTGCTGGCGAAGGGGGCCATTCATGTATTCCTCGGTTCAGTGCCTGTGAGGACGCAGAGTTGGGGCTTTCCAAAGTTCCTTGACTGCTGGCGAAGGGGGCCATTCATGTAATTTCCCCTTTCAGTGCTTTGTTCCTTTCTGCATTTCGGATTTATTATTCCTCGATTCAGTGCCTGTGAGGACGCAGAGTTGGGGCTTTCCAAAGTTCCTTGACTGCTGGCGAAGGTGGCCATTCATGTCATTTCCCCTTTCAGTGCTTTTTTCCTTTCTGCATTTCGGATTTAATATTCATCGAGTCAGTGCACGGAGGACGCAGAGTGGGGGCTTTCAGGAGTCTTTGACTAAGGCAAAAGTCTCCTGAGTTTATGCCTAGACCACCGTGGATTCCACTCGCTCCGCTGTGAGGTGCTGCCTTAGTGCCGCTCTTCTCGGTTTTCTTCTTCATTATGAACTGTGCTGAGTGTTGCAGGTCGTATGTGGCTTTCACCAAGGGAAACTGCAGTGTGTTACCTGTTTATTCTTCATGGTGCAGTTCTGCTGGTTTTGGCTTCTGCGTGTCCCAGCGTCCGTTCATCAGTGAGCTTTAGCTGAAATGTGCCGCTCTCTCTCAGAAGTCGGCGGGAGGAAGTGGTGGTCCTGCGCACATGGGTGGACCTTCTCGGTGGGGTCTTTGGATGGTGTGCATTCCTTGAGCCTGCGCAAGTTGAGTTTTCCCATTGTGGATTTCTTCAGCAGAACATGTCTCTTTCAAGAAACTACCATCAAATGCGAGGAAAAGAAGTCTACACAGGTAGGATGAAGAATCATGCCTTACAACCCCACCCATGGCCTCCCATCGGCCAGCCCTAGCTCAGGCATGTGGTGCTCATCTGCTTTATACTTTTGGTCTAAGGTGAAACAACTACACTTTGTGTTTTTCCACTTCCTCTTTCATGGAAATACAATCACCGCTGTCAGGCTGATGCACTCGGAGGCACTCTCCGCCACCGTGATTCTACCTCTACGGGTGGCATGTACTGGAATCATTTTCCTGCCTACGCTGGATGACCTGGTGCAAATAAACGCTACCCATTTTGAACTTTGAATCTTACGATTGATTCCAGTTATTCACCTATTAGCTCCATGTTCCTCTGGTTATCATCTTCGTTGGAAACAGATTCTTCCTGTCAAGTTTCTGCACCATATGACCCGGCTGTGGTAAATAAAATAAATATTACCGGACTGAATTTCGTGCGGAATCTTAAATTAAAGTAAATAGCTCAAAATAACAAGAGGCAGAATCCGTGGTATAAGAGGTTTCTAATGGGCTTTATTCCATTCAAAATGGCCGACTCGAGTCGCGGCCCTCAGGTTCCGTCACCACGAAGGTTCAGGAAGTGAAGTACAATAATTTATTAACAGACATGTATTTTTATAATAAGTACATTACAATGAAACGAATGTAGAAGGCGTAACATTTGATAAGAAAAATGACGTGACAGTGACATAATCGAAACTAGGCGTAATAAAGAATAAAAGAAACATAATTGGTTAGAATTATCAGACATAGGTGGATCTATAAGATAATACTTGGCATAGATGCGCGCGCGGCAGCATGACGTGTAATTGACGTGTAACTAGGGGGTGAAGGGGACTTGACATTTAGCTCTACATGTGGAGACGAGAAGTCTGGGGTCAAGTCATCCTAATCCCAAATCATATCTAACATCCTATGTTTAAAGAACTATGTTATCCACAAGGAAGAGACTCTCGGACAGAATCTATTCTATACTGACTGTGTGCGTGTACAAGCGTCTAAGTGTCTATATGAGATGCGAGGGGCAGAAAACTTTCCATGGCAACAGGGCTATGAATCACTTGCAGGAGGACGGAAAGGCTGAGTCCTTTGCTTGTGAGCTAAAGGAAATGTTTACCTAAATCACTGGACAGGAATGCATCGGCTGAAGAGCAAAACAGATAATTCGAAGGTGAAATACAACTTCTTGGCAGACAGGCGAAAACTGGCCGAGGCAGGCACCGTTAGCTGCACAGGGAGTAGGACAAAGTTCATGGATACAGATGCGAGCTCAAGCTGAAGCTGTCAGAGACAGAGAGCAGGGAAAGGCTTTGAGGACAGAATCGGGCCTACTCGCCTGAACTGTAAAAATGGAGTAACTTAGCCATATAAAGTCGGTGGCCTTTCATACTTAGGAATCGAATATCCAGCCCATTGATGGCGGATCTGACAGAGAACATGTTGACGGTAGACACACATATGTTTGCGTCTTAGAAACTGGAACTGGAGGGAACATACATGTACTTGTAACATGCATATAGAACCGTTGGGGTCCAAGATAGGGGACATAACTGATCAGGAAAATCCACATTTCCACATTCCCTCCTTGTCCCCTTCTTGCCCTTCACGAGACATCAATCTTCATTATTCCATCGATTTGCTCATAGAGCATCATTTCTTCTTCTTTCTTCTTCCGAGATCTTGAGCGAAAACCTTGATGTGGAATACACGATGTGGCACACAGACCACAAATCGCTGGTCCACATTGCAGGCATAAACAACAACTGAAGAGCATAAGAAGGCCAATACCTAGGAAGGATAGAACTCTCCATCCCCAGGCTGATATCACACTCCAAAACCACCCGGACCACGTCCAAGTGCCTGAATTCTCGTGTATCTGGCTTACAATCTTATGAAGGCGTGTTATAGCTTTATATACAGATGGCGAATTTTCTGGTATGAATATGCAGCAGCTGGATCCGATGACCCTGCAAGCTCCGCCCCTATCGGCCAGGATGACGTCAAGGACAAGACGATTCTGGAGAACAACAATTCTCATCACTGATTGTTCCTCTGTCAGATTGCCTAGGGCGGCTATAGTCTCGTTTACTACGGCTTCAAGAGTCTTGGTGAGTCTGCGTATCAGCTTACTATTTGATATTGTACCTATATAGGGAAAGATACCTTTATTGAAATCTACATACTTGTCCCATGCCGTCTCAGTATAATCGACGACTGGGAGATCTCTTCGCTCTCTATTGTGTACTGAATGAACATTTCGATAATAATCAGGAGGAGCTAGGAAAACAGGTGGCAGAAGGAATGCTATGTAACAGGTACCATCCCAATCTAGAGGCAGACGCATATATGCCGTTTGACCACATATAAAGTAAGAATGGCGAGAAGCTCTAAATGAAGATTTGCCTTGATCACTATATTCTACTGTAGTAACGCATTGGCTATGGCCCATATGTATGGAACCAACTTTTCTCACACATAATTCACCCTTAACTGGAAATACTGACATAGTGGGCAAAATTAGTTCAACTTCGGATTTGACATTCAAAATCATAAGATTAGGCGTAAAATTACCTAATTTATACACTTCATTTTCTAAATCAGTTCCTGTTCTACTGGGGTGACCCTCCTTATTAGGGTGACAGACTTTGAATAAAACTAGATTCAGATTTCCCCATATCCAATGTTGTTGATAAACTGCTGTGTCTGGGTCTATGGAATTTAATAAACTAAACCATGCTCCACAGGAGCCATTGCGTGTAAATGGATGTGGAAAGAAAGGCAGAACTCCTTTGTTATTCTGATAGGGAGGAAGTCGGCCACACACCCAACAATTGGTCGCATTACTAGTCTGATGGGAATGATGTAACATACTAATGAATGTGTTATTGCGCAGCGCAAGTCTATAAGATAATTCATGTGGCGGTAGGTCACTAAAAGAATGTTCATCAGTTATATTGAAAACACGTTTAGAAACAGGATGATATATGTGCAAAATCATACTCGTAATAATTACTAAAATACTCAATAAAAACAAAATTAATAATGTCACAATACAGTGGTTACGCAGTAATTTACAATAAGCATGTCGTTTCATTATGATTCTGGACTCTACATGATTCAGACCTAAAGGGTACATGTCGGGACAGATTCAACCGCTTCACCTTGGAGAGGACTTAAACAATCAAATCGTCCGACAGTTTAGATCTGGACCTGAGTTTCTGTTTATAGCACTGAGAGTCATTCAGTTCAACAAAAGGAAGTTTTGAATCAGTCTGTGAGGGAGTGCAGGGCACAGTGTCTATATCTGAAGGTAGTCCATGAAATTTTTTTACGTGACTGGAATGAATCCACCCTTTTCGTCCCTCGATCTTCACGGCTGTTCTTGTGGTCAACAGGACCAACTTGGGTGCTTTCCACCTGGGCTCCAATTGACTCTTCCTGTCGAAATTTCTCACAAAGACAAGATTACCCGGAACAACGTCATGGGGTTTCGCCTCAGTGTTGTCGGGAAAGGCTGCAGCTACCTGTGAACGAGAAGATTGTAGTGCAGACATCAAGGAAGCCAGGTAATCTGTCAGCATATTACAGTCAACATCAGTTATTTTACGTGGTATAGGCGTCCCCCACATATTCGGCGGTCTACCAAAGATCACCTCATACGGGGATAGCCCTGTTCTAGAGTGTGCTACCATTCTCATGTAAAAGAGTGCAACTGGTAATGCTACTATCCAGTCGACACCTTTCTCTCTACATATTTTGGACAGTCTGATTTTCAGTGTCTGGTTATGTCTTTCTACGAGACCTGCTGCTTCGGGGTGTCGGACACAGTGGAATTTCCACTGATATCCCAACAAGAGTGAGACATGTTTCATTAATTCGGATGAGAAAGGCTGACCGTTATCTGAATATACAACACGTGGTAAACCGTACCGTGGGAAGAATTCTCGAACTAGCTGCTTGGCAGTAGTCGAGGCAGTGTAATCTGATACGGGATACGCCTCTGTCCAACGGGAGAGAGCGCAGACAACTACGAGGACATATTTGAATCCTCGACAACGTTCCATCTGAATATAATCCATCTGGAGGACTTCAAAAGGATGGTCAGGAGGCTGAAATCCACCCTGCTCTACGGGAACACTCTTTCCTGGATTAAACTGACAACATATCATACAGGTACGAACTTTTTGTTTAGCTGCTGCTCGTAAATGTTTGTTGAACCAAATGTGCTGAATGCTGTCTAGCATAGCCTTCTCTCCTAAATGTGCTGGACTGTGAACTGTAGCTATAATGGCTTGAACCATGGAATCAGGGAGAAACCATACAGATTTCTCCTTCGTCATCCATCCTTGATCTGTCTGGATCCCTCCTAGTTCAGTCCACTTCTTTATTTCTTCTGCTGTGGCATGTGTCTGTATGTCAATTACGTCAAGTGCGGGATCCTTAATTGTCATACACTGTGTTGGTGTCTGAACTATTGGCTTTGTCATGTCTAATGTGCGATTCTGAGCAGTCTGTTTAGCTGTTCTGTCAGCTAAGTCATTGCCTTGAGAAATGGTATCAGTAACCTTCGTGTGTGCTTTACATTTCATAATTGATATAGCAGTGGGTAGATGTATTGCGTCTAACAAGGCATGAATGAGGGGTCCGTGCTGAATGTGGGCACCATGGGACGTTAAATAACCTCTCTCTCGCCACAGCACGCCGAAGTCGTGTACAACTCCGAATGCATAACGTGAGTCAGTGTATACATTAACTTTCTTATTTGTGGCTTGAATACAGGCTTGTGTTAGAGCAATAAGTTCTGCTGCTTGGGCTGACAAAGTATCTATACAATTTGTCTCAATAACTTCAGTGTCTGTTGTGACTGCATACGCGGCCACTAAATCTCCTGTACTTGCTCTCATGCATGATCCGTCTACATACAACGTCAGGTCTGGATCTAACAATGGAACGTCTGTCAAGTCTTGTCTAGGTTTCGTCTTTATTTCAATGATTTCAACACAATCATGAGCTAGTGGGTCTGTTCCAATTACAGGTAATAGTGTAGCAGGATTCAATGTATTACACCGTCGGATCTCTATGTGTGGTTGAAACAATGTCAGTTCATAACCGGTAAGTCTTGCTATGGTCAAGTGTTGTGTTTGTGTTCGGTTCACAAGAATCTCTACTGCATGTGGTACTTGTACTGTCAATGGGTGTCCTAATACTATGGCATCGCTTTGTCTGATTGCTAAAGCTGTCGCTGCCACTGATTTCAGGCATGCAGGCAAAGCCTGAGCTACGGGATCTAATGTACTGGAAAAATAAGCACATGGCTTGCGTGATCCTGCTTGATCCTGAGTGAGTACTGACAAGGCAGTACCTTCGCGTTCTGTAACAAAGAGTGTAAAATGTTTGCTATAACATGGTGTTGCTAAAACAGGTGCTTGACATAAAGCTTCCTTTAGGCTTTCAAAAGCTTGTGTATGTTCCTGAGTCCAAGGGAGAACAGTCGATGTGGCTGCCTCCTGTGTGGTTAACTGAATGAGTGGTTTTGCTAGAAATGCGTACTGAGGGATCCACTGTCTACAATATGAAGTGAGGCCTATGAAAGCCCGCACCTCCTTTTGTGTCTGGGGTATTGACATGTTAGCAATTAACTGGATGCGATCTGGTGTAAGCTGCCTTCCCTCCTTGGACAGCGAGTGACCAAGATAAATAACTCGCTGAACACAGAATTGCAGCTTAGAAGGGGACACCTTGTGCCCCTTGTCGGCTAGGAAATGTAAAACTGTCAGAGAAGCTTTTTCACATTCTGGCTCGCTTCTCGCGGTGATCAGCAGATCATCGACATATTGAAGCAGTGCAGTATTAACTGGCATGTGGATACTGTCAAGTTCTCGTTTCAGTGCTTGGCTGTAGATGCTGGGGCTTTCTGTAAATCCTTGAGGAGCGCGTGAGAGTTTAAAGCTGCGCCCATTTAAACTGAATCCGAACAAGTATTGGCTTTCCGGATCTATTGGGACGCTGAAAAAAGCATTCTTGAGATCAATTACAGTAAAAAATGTTGCTTCGGAATCAATTGCTGTCAATAATGATGATATATCAGGGACCACAGGGAATTGTGGTACAATACACTTGTTTAGTTCACGCAAATCAATAACCAATCGGTACACTGGTGGGGCAGTAGGATCAGTTCGTTTAAGAATCGGAATTATCGGTGAATTACATACATTGGAGTCTGTTTCTACAACTACTCCCTGGGCAATTAGCTCATCAATGATTTTCAGCAAAGCCACTACAGCATCATGCGGTAACTTGTATTGTCGCATTCGTGGTAGTACCACTCCTGCTTTCAATGTAACTCGATAGGGTGTAATGTTCATGCAGCCAACATCCGTAGGGCCTTGTGCCCATAGATGTACTGGTAAAGTCTGTAGTCGGGGATCCATGTCTCTAGACACATAGTGACCTTTAAAATCACGCAAAAACAACCTTACTCCTTCCGGAGAACAACATATTATGGCTCCTAGTGCTTTCAGAGTTTTTATTCCTAACAAATTTTCTGGGCATGATTTAGTAAGCAATAAATCTGTAGTTCGTGTCAAAGGTCCTATCGTAAGTGGTAGAGGCTGTGATACTTCATTAACAATAGGTTTTCCTGAAAAACCAAGGGAAACATTTTTAGAGCCTGAGAGGGGTGCCCCTGGAACTTCACTACGTTTTATTGTTGTTCGACTTGCCCCTGTATCGAGTAAGAATTTTCTATCTTGACCTAATAATTCACTATGTACATAAGGTCCTTCTTGATCTACCGGAATCTCGATAAGCGGTAAGTCAACTTCCCTCTCTAGGCTGGTTCATGCGTAACGCTGATACTCAGGGTATTCATACTGTGCAGTCTGATACATTTGTTGTGTTGTGGTTTGTGTGGCAGTAGTAGGCAACGGTGGTGCAGCTGGCACAAACTGTATGGGTTGCTGTGAGGCTGGCATAGACTGTTGCTGAACTGGCACGGACTGTCCATGCTGCATAGCTCCTTTTTCATTCTGATCTTGTCTAACTAATCGTGGTCTCTCTTTTGCAATACCTGTAGCTATATTTCGTTTCAGGACTTGACAATCATGTACATAATGGCCTAGTTGTTTACAGTAATTGCAGGTTCCTTTTACAGGAACTGCAGAATCACCAGAATGTGTCACACCCTTTTTGTGACCATCTGCTGGTACTGTCTGAGAAACTAGCATTTTCATTTTTGTATCCTTCATGCGTCTATGCTCGTGTTCTTGTTCATCCCTAATTCTATTGTGATGATACTGTAACATTTGTAGCATTTGCGACGGAGTGTTACTTTGCCAGGTACTCTCGAATTTCAATATTCTATTCTTCACTGGAGGCAATGCATTTTCCACTAATTTTGTCACAAATAAATGTGGATATGAGTCACTACTTGCTTTTATACCACTATTTATACCAAAACATTTTTCAAATCGAGCATAATAATCGCTTGTGTCTTCATCTTGCTTTTGTTTGCAGGCTGTGATTGCACCCCAATCTTCCTTTTTTGTAGTTAATAAACGTGGCAGTACCTGTACTAGTAAACCTGGTAATAGTTTAACTTTATCCCCGAGCCCTGAACCTGCGGCTCGGCCCCTTTCTTCCTCTGCTAATGCTGTCCAGTCTATCTTTTGGTCTCCCACTTCCCACTCTTTTTCTTTCAGTTTTTCATATATGCCAGCAGGCAAAAGCACTTTTAAAATCGTCATAATATCAGGAAAGGTGTACTCTCCCATCAGTAACATGTCTTTAATTTCTCGGTGGAAACCCGCTGGGTCTTTGTCATGACTAGGTACTACTTTTTTCATTTCTAATAATTCCATTTTTGATATGGGTGTGTAAACAAATACACGGTGAAACTCATTGTCTTCGCCTTTTATTGGGTGCACTTCTCGTAGAGGATTTTGTCTATCCATGTAGTACGGTGCTCTTTCTCTGGGGGGCAAGGAGAGAGAATCTGGATTTACAAAAAGGACGTACTGCTTACGTGACACTAATATCTCTTTAATTAGCTTGTTACTAGAACCTCTCCATCTGTACGTAAGTAGTTCCGTTAATATATCAGGTAAAGGACCAGGGTCAGCATGTTGGCTCTTATATAATATGAGGAGTTGCTGAATCATATAGATTCCAGCTAAACGTTGTTCATCTGTACTGAGGTTGAGAAACGTGTGTGCTACGGTCTCATCACCGTATTTTTCAGGACTAACAATCCAGTGAACGGCTGATCTGGCTAATTCTTGCTCATCCATGGAATCGAGGAGGTGATAACCCCTTCGTTCTCGTAGTATTTTATCTGCGGCTTGAAACGAATGTTCAGGAGACTTCAGATTTATTACAGGCGTCGGATACGTTCTGCTATTATTTGGACATACAGAGTGTATTGGATCAGAAAAACATCTAGTATTTTCACAAGATCTTCCTCTGCCTACATAGGCTATGGTCTCTGACTGTCTTGCAGAGTCCCCTGATTCGGACACTTCATCTTGCTCAAACTCGTCTGTTCCCAATCTCTCTTCATGAATACGCTCTATTTCTTTACGTATTTTTCGGCACATGGCTATTATACAATTTTGCTTATCGTGTCTCCCTTCTGATATATTCTGACTCCATCTTGTAAGAATAAGCATTGCATTCCGGTCTACCCCCGGACGATCTTGATTTCTGATCACACAGTTTATGAGGAAACGTAACAGTTCCCCTTGTATCTCTACTTTCTGGAATTCCATAGCTCTGTTAATACATCCTGGATCTCGTCCTGTTTGAACAAAATGATATATGTTATCTAGATGCGTAGCCATCCCTGGTAACCTTGCTAAATACTCTGCGGCTCGTCTGATACGTAATGATGCCAGGACCATTTCGTCCTCTTTACCAACCACCGGGTCATATCTACAATTTACAAGAAGTTCCTTAAGCGTACGTTCATTTACGAACTTAGGTGTACGTGAGTGTGCTGACTCTTGAAAAACAAGTTTATTTATTCTAGGTGGTGTAAAAATACTGCTAGCACCTCCCGTGGCCCCATCTGGGGCGTCGGGTGTGAAAGGGTTCGTCGAACGTGATACAGCAACTATGGGTGTCGATACCCCTGTAGAGTCGACTGCGGAAACAGATGCGGAAACAGATGTGCTTGCCGATGCTTGTATCGGGACTTGCTGTTGCACGGGGACAGATACCTGATCCTGACGTTGAACCCCTCCGCCAGACGGTCTATGTGGTGTGGCGTTAGCATACTCGGGGGCTGCATCGTCTAGATATGAGGAAAGGAAAACATCTTCTGCGGTTCTGGGATGCCCCTTTGGATGTACCTTAATTGGAAATAACGGGGGTGGCAAGTCTTTTGGCACCTCCGTAACAGCCTTAGGTAGTCCTTCGGCTAGAAGGGGATACATACCATTCATAAGAGCATTTCTTTGTCTATTTACTTGTTCTGATTTCACTCGGATACCTTCCTCAATTAATAGATTTTCTTGAACTTTATTTGAACTTTCTTTACTCCTCTCTTCTTGTCTACGTGCTTTTTCTGTTCGTCTGTGAGATTCTTTACGCCATAACTCAACGGCGTCTTTCTGTGACTGTCTGACCTTTCTTTTCCATAACTCTTCCTCCACTTTCATGATGCACTCTGCATCCCAGGTTCCCGCTATGGGCCACCTTTGACTTTCCGGTAATCCTTTGGTATAATCTACCCATAGATCAAGAAACAATATGGCATCTAAGCCATGTTTATGGTACATGAAATGTCCTGGAGTGTCTCTAGGAGGAAGAGGAACTGCTTCTTCAAGCACCCCTTTTCTGGTAGTAATCTGTCTTAACTTCGAGAAGAGCGGCATATTGACAACTGACCTGATACTTACTCTTGAACTTACTTAATACGAGAAACACAATAATGAACAGTGAACAATGAACAGTCATTCATACCACAATATGCAAGACATTTTCTGAATACTTTAAACATTAAACATTAAACATTATAACAATGATCGACAATGATGACAGTCTCCCTAACTAATCACCACGCTGAATTCTTGACAATAACTGAATACTTCGGAATACTTGATATACTGCTAAACAGTACATATACACTGCTAAACAGTGCAGACCGGATTTGTGTACCCAAATCCGTCTTGACCGGCACAACCTATGTGCGCGTCAACACGCCTCCCCGGCGATGGTACTCACCGAGTAGCTCCTTGAAACGGAAGGCCTCAGAGAATGGACAGGACTCGATAACTGCGGACATCGGACCCTCTGGACGTCGGAATTTCGGAAAACCTGGTGGGCCTCTGTATACCTCGGATCTTGCTCTCTCAGCTAGGCTCTGGTCGGGATACTTCGCACTTCTCACCGCCTCGTCTGGGTTGATCGCAGCCTCAGTCGCCCCCGCTTGACCGGAGGGAGCTTACAGGAAATCCTGCTGGTACGCGTTTATGGTCCGTCCAGCTGTGGCAGGAGACCGGGCCTGCAACGCACCGCCGGCGCGTGAGATGAGAAAGTGTCCCTATTCGGGCGCCATTATGTGGTAAATAAAATAAATATTACCGGACTGAATTTCGTGCGGAATCTTAAATTAAAGTAAATAGCTCAAAATAACAAGAGGCAGAATCCGTGGTATAAGAGGTTTCTAATGGGCTTTATTCCATTCAAAATGGCCGACTCGAGTCGCGGCCCTCAGGTTCCGTCACCACGAAGGTTCAGGAAGTGAAGTACAATAATTTATTAACAGACATGTATTTTTATAATAAGTACATTACAATGAAACGAATGTAGAAGGCGTAACATTTGATAAGAAAAATGACGTGACAGTGACATAATCGAAACTAGGCGTAATAAAGAATAAAAGAAACATAATTGGTTAGAATTATCAGACATAGGTGGATCTATAAGATAATACTTGGCATAGATGCGCGCGCGGCAGCATGACGTGTAATTGACGTGTAACTAGGGGGTGAAGGGGACTTGACATTTAGCTCTACATGTGGAGACGAGAAGTCTGGGGTCAAGTCATCCTAATCCCAAATCATATCTAACATCCTATGTTTAAAGAACTATGTTATCCACAAGGAAGAGACTCTCGGACAGAATCTATTCTATACTGACTGTGTGCGTGTACAAGCGTCTAAGTGTCTATATGAGATGCGAGGGGCAGAAAACTTTCCATGGCAACAGGGCTATGAATCACTTGCAGGAGGACGGAAAGGCTGAGTCCTTTGCTTGTGAGCTAAAGGAAATGTTTACCTAAATCACTGGACAGGAATGCATCGGCTGAAGAGCAAAACAGATAATTCGAAGGTGAAATACAACTTCTTGGCAGACAGGCGAAAACTGGCCGAGGCAGGCACCGTTAGCTGCACAGGGAGTAGGACAAAGTTCATGGATACAGATGCGAGCTCAAGCTGAAGCTGTCAGAGACAGAGAGCAGGGAAAGGCTTTGAGGACAGAATCGGGCCTACTCGCCTGAACTGTAAAAATGGAGTAACTTAGCCATATAAAGTCGGTGGCCTTTCATACTTAGGAATCGAATATCCAGCCCATTGATGGCGGATCTGACAGAGAACATGTTGACGGTAGACACACATATGTTTGCGTCTTAGAAACTGGAACTGGAGGGAACATACATGTACTTGTAACATGCATATAGAACCGTTGGGGTCCAAGATAGGGGACATAACTGATCAGGAAAATCCACATTTCCACACGGCGCTAATATTTCCGGTCTACAACAATGTTTGCTGCTTACTTACTGCTTAGCATCTGTAGTTACCCTCAGCGGCTGCTTCTTTCTGAGTTGGAGGTTATCTACAATTCTGTGGTAACTCGAGTGGGTGTTTCTACGCACAACCACACCTTGAGTTACATCCAATCTACTTATTGCCAGAAATATACATTCTACAAATGGGATGGAGCATGTCAGTCTCTCTGGGCAAATATGTGACTGACGTTTAACTTGGCATTGGAAATTTACAGGCATCTTAAATCATGCTGGAGTTATGCTGAGGGAGCTGTGTTTGTGGGTTATGTGTCACGCTTACAGAAAGTGTTCCTGTCACCGGAGGGTTCTGTGACTGATCTTACGCTGATTTGACTGTGATGAAACTTCTAATTTCAACCAGTTCACTCTGCTCAAACACGCTGGTGCACCCTCTCGCACACTTATACCCCTTGGATTACCATTTTCAATAAACCTTTGATTACAACTGCATTGTGGCAAGTAATGGAATAATGCTGCTGGCTACGCTGTGTGACCTTGTGCACATATACACTGTGTTATGGGGAAGTTTGCCTTCTACTAATGATTCTGTCTTTACGACCTTCGCAAAGTGACTGTCTACACGGGTGGAGCATTACGGGTGGTTCTTCCCACTATTTCTTTAGAGGTGGAACAGCACAAAGGTTGCTTGGCTGCATCAACGTTTCTGTCATCGCCTCGAATTTGGCTGTGCAATATGTGCCTGCGCTGTGTTTTTGAGCGACGGTTCACACCGCTTCCGCTCAGCATGGTGATTCTTTACTGGTCCTACGATCAATCTATGTGATCTGGAGTTCACTTCACAATGTGTTGTGCACTGCTGGCACTGTAGCAGGTAATAACTGTCATTTCTTGTGGAAATCTTCGCGCGGAACATTTTACCTCAGATGGAAGCTCGAGGTCGAACGCCACTCCAACCGACTTCCAGCGCGTCACTAGCACCAACGGTGACGTATTTCGTACAATGGACTATTTGGTGCATTACTGCACCGATAGCCATCCGGCACGACGTCCCGTACGTGACTCCATGTTCTTTTGAAGTTTGTAAACAGAAATGGCAGCAAGCTTCTCCGCTGTAAAGGAAGCAGGCGGTGATACTATCAGGACCCGTAAGGTGGACAGTGCGTCAGCTAATTCTGTCCGTTTTTGGTATCATTTGATCTTTGGAGCATGGTGGCATTTCTGTAAAGTACCCTACTTTCAGCAGCTCTAGACCACCGCTTGTCTTCACAGGAACTGAGAGATCCGTGGAACTTCCCAATAGTGGGCGCACGCAGGTTTTCACTGGGGGTTCAACATTAAGACTTATAAGTATCTGGTCTTCTGCTCCTTGTGGGTACATCTCTAGGGTTGGAGGTGCATATGGGTTCAAGCGCCATGTTTTCTGGGGCCACATCTTATGTTCTTGGAATATCACTCTTTCATGGGGGCTCTATTCAGATTTCTTAAGGCGTGCTTATTTACACTTTATATGCTTTCCCCTACACAGGGAGGGCAATGGGTTTGGCCACCTCCCTTGCACTCACTCTGGACATTTGGGGTTCACCGTACTCTTGTGGACTTTTGGTACACACCTCCATGGGTTTTTGCTTGTTTTACGTGAGTATCTCAGTACTCTTTCTTATACCCTTACATAGGATGGGGATGGGTTCATGCCCCTTTTTGCCTACACACTTTGCCATCTTAGGTAACGCACGGTTGGAACCCCCAAATTAGGGTATGGGTTAGGGGTTACGTTCCCATCTACTGTTACTTTGCTACCCCTATACTGGGCACAAATTTATGAGCTTTAAACCATGTACATTTACTTGGGCTCCCTACGTTGGGCGTCTTATGGGTTACAGTACCATTCAAAGTTTCCCTCACCTCGCTCATAGGAGTTGAGGAGGGTCAGGTGTTCGAGTCCACTTGACTGATGTTGTTTTATTACAGGTTGCAAGTTGGGTTTTGTAGAACGCATGTCAATCTCACATTGCATGGGGATTGTTTATTGAAAATGGGGGGGAAGCAGTAGTTTGCTGTTTGTATATCTTTGCGTTCGAGTCCACTTGACTGATGTTGTTTTCTTACAGGTTGCATATTGGATTTTGTAGAACGCATGTCAATCACATTGCATTGGGACTGTTTATTGCAAATGGGGGGAAGCATTAGTTTGCTGTTTGTACATACCTTGCCTCTTCTCCGCTTCCTCCTTGTTCAGTTCTCCACGTGTTGTCGAACTTTGTTTTCATCCGTGAGATCGGAAGTACATTGCTGATGTCGTCCTGTGTCTCCAGCCTTACCTCGTTCGCTCTTTCTTTCCTTTCCTTCCCTGTCTTGGGTGATCTGTATTCCCTTCTTCTTGTGGTTGTCTGCAGGTAGGCTGGTGTATACTTTGCGTTTTTACTTATCCGCCTTCCAGACCCTGGGGGTTTCCATGTTACTGATACACATAAACTCTGTTACTTCACAGGTTCATGTTACCCGCTCACCTCGTCCTTTTCCCCTGGATTTCCTTTCCCTACGAAGGGAGATGTGTTGTAATCTCTCTCCTTTTTTCCCCTGTTACCTTCCCTGAGGTGTTTTCCCTTTTCTTTTCCTAGTGGTAGCTTCCTTTCCTCCCCCGCCTTTCCTCCCTCTTGGAACGGTCCTTGAGAGTTCACCTTGGAATATTTAACAGGCTGTCAGTTGCGGAGAGAGGATGACAGAATAAAGACGCTTGAACTTCACCTGCTTCAGAGTGTCTTCATTACAACACTTTCCTTCTAAATTATGGACTAATAGGAAAGGGGCAGGAAACATGCCAAGTAAGGAAAACAGGAGATAACACTTGAGAAGAAACACCAGCAATTGAGTTTCACTAGGATTGAATTTTATTAAGTTGGTGGACAGCCACTAAATAATGATGGAACAAGACTTGGCCGGCACACCATGTCCTTCCAAAGCATTTAACACTGTAATTGACACTGGAACAATCAGTTGGTTGTCATTGGAGTACGTATAAAACGAGGTTCCAAATGCGGAAACCCCTGAGCCGAAGAAAGCAAGTATCTAGATGTTAAACAGCGCTATGTAATAAAATGGCACTTTGGGGGGCATCATAATTGTCAGGCTTTAATCTTGCTTGGTGTGGCTCCAATGTGGCTACAATCATACAAAAAAGATGTGAATCATTCTAAAGCTCTAACAACCAGATTCAATATAGTATAGCACTCACTGATTCTGTTGATATTTATATGGTTCAGCAATATCCCTTGAATTATTCATTTACTGTGCTTATAGACTGCTGCAATGCGCCTTTCAACCACAATGTTCTAGGTAACAAATGGAATCATCAAGGACTGTCAGTTATGTTAGTAGGCTCCATGGTTACAGGTGAGTATAATCCTAGTTCTGGTATTGGCGAATGCCATTTTACTCCTAGATTAGGGACCCAAATACACTGGGCGATTAATGGGGAGGTATTTAGCCAGAGATGGGAGCTGAAGTAGCACTTCAGACTCAGAATGAAAGTGAAGAAGAAAGCATAACTATAGTAGCAAATGTCAGTATTGGCTCTAATAATGGAAACTCCAAATTGTTGCCACATGCTCAGGGATACTGTGTGAAGCCGGACAATAGTGCCCAGATCTCATAACTCTGGTTGCCAGTGGAACACTTATTCTGTCTGGGGGAACTCGAGGTAATGCAGTGGTGCAAACGTCATCTGTGCAATTTTCAGAAGCTGCAATGTATGGCATTCAGGAACAGCACAGCGACTTATGAGACCAATCTCTGGGACCTAAGGTGAGTGTAGGGCAAGGGACCAAGGCAGCACCAGTAAAACACCACCAGCTGCACTAAGGCGGCCGGGTGTAGGGTTGCAACACAGTGTCGGGTGACCAATGGAAGGCAATGAGGATCGGTCTTCGTATAAAGGGTTGCAGGTTTTGAGTGGGAGGGCTGTCGGGCTTGAACCAACAGGGGGGCTCGGGACATTGGCACACCTTTTTTTTATAAATATGTTTTTATTGGCATTTGTAATGTACAAAAACATGGAGCGTTAGGATACATTTGAATTACTTGCGTTCTTTGCATTTTATAGCATTATACATTGGTAATTACACAATAAATGGACATGTACTCTGCCATTATTAAGGTCTAGCATCAAACAATTTCTACGGAGAACTGGGATGTGGAACTGGGGGGGTGGGTGTTCATGGAATCCTGGGAACTAGTTAAGTGGGGTATCGGGCGATATGTGTCTCACTAGGTAGTGTGTCTGTATGTCTCCGGGAGTGGGGGGGAGATCAGGACGGCCTTGCTCCAGAGTTTGACCTTCGAGTGGCATGTGGTGTGTGTTAAGAATCGCGAGCGACGTTATGTGCGTGCAGGATGAGATCTAGTGCGCAAGTTTGCGATTTAGGCTTGTGGTTGTGTCCCCGTCGAGTTGTGCGGGTGGTCATCTGGGTCGTCGTGAGTAGGTGACTGTTTGAATTGGTGCAACAGCATGGCCCACTCCTTAGAAATGGGGTGTTTGTGTGTCCCCTTCACCTCCACCTCCCTTAGTGTTTCCTCCTCTGCCGTTGCCCATTTGCATACTGCTCCCGCCCATGCCGCGATCGGTGGGCCTGTGGGGGATCGCCAGTTCATGGCTATACTCCTTTTGGCTAACAAAATTCCTAGTGAGACAAATCAGGTTGGCACTTTGCGTTGCTTTCGTTTCCGGAAGATACCCAGCGCACATGCCTCTCACGTGTTCAGATGTGTAAGCCCTGTAAGATCTCCGAGTGATTTGTGAATATGGTGCCAATATGGTTGCAATGTGGGGCAGCTCCAAAACATGTGATGAAAATCTGCTACCTGTGAGTGACATCTAGGACAAAGGAACTGGGTTTCGGGGTAAAACCTTTGGAGACGTGCTGGTGTTAGGTATGCCCTGTGTAGGATATAGAATAGCATATTTTTAAAACGTGCATTTCTAGACACCTTCTTGGGGTATTCAAGGGCTATCTCCCATTCTTTCTCATGCAGTGGGCGCCCTAATTCGTCCTCCCAGGTGGCTCGTAGGGCCTCTAGGGGTCTATTTGTAAGTTCTCAAATGGCTTTATAGAGCCACGTGGTCAAGTGTCGCCCCACTCCCATATGTAAGATTGTGTGGATGACCAGTTGAGTGGTGGGCTCTCCCGTCGATAGGTCGTGGTGTGATCGACAGCTTTCGAGGAGTTGGCGGTGAAGTAGGAACTGTCCAGGGGGAGATTGTAGTCGTCCATAAGCCGTTGGAACGGTTTGAGCTGTCCGATCTCAAATAGGGACTCCATTTCGGTGAGACCGTAGGCCGTCCATATATGGAGCATGTTAGGGGTGCAATAGTGTTCATGTCTAGGCCAGCCGACCAGCGGCAGCAGAGGAGAGTACGAAAGTTTCCCCGGCGACATACAGTGTATCCTTTGCATGCACTTGCGTGCCACTGCTACATGTATGGGATATGTGCGACTCGGTTTAGTGCCTGGTAGTAATAGGCGGCATAGTTCTGGGGTGGGCACTTGGCCGGATGTGGTGTACGTTTCCCCTATGTGTCTGCCTGCCGTCCAGTAGAACAGCCACTGTAATTGTGCTGCCAGGAAATAGGATTCGAAAGATGGAGCGCCCAGTCCTCCTTGTGTGGTAGGCAGTTGTAACTTCGTTAGTGCTATCCTACGTCTGCCTGTTCCCCATATTAGCGAACTAAGGAGAGAGTCTAAGTCTCGGAAAAATACTCTGGGCAGTATGATCGGTAGATTCGTGAAGTGGTATAGCAACTGTGGGACTATTAGCATTTTGGCTATAACTACTCGGCCAATCGGGGTCAACGGGAGGTTCTTCCAGAATCCCACCGCTGATCTGATGCTGGCCAGTGCTTTGCGGTGGTTGCCATCAAATATGTTGGTCGGGGAGTGGTAGAGACGGGTCCCGAGGTATCGGGGGGCCTCCGCACTCTAAGTCACTTTCTGGTCGCCCAACCAGATATCTCGAGGGGGGGAGATTCGGATGTAACGGGTAAACTGTGGATTTGTCCCAGTTTACTCTTAGCCCGGAGGCTTCTACAAATTCCGTCAGTGCTGTCCAAATAGGTGTGAGGTCCTCGGTAATGTCTCGAATATAGAGGAAAAGATCGGCGGCGTACATAGAGACGCTGTGTACGGTATCCGCTATGGGGATGCCCCAGTGTTCTCCTTCTCGTCGCAGCCGTATAGCTAGGGGTTCTACCGCGAGGGCAAAGAGGAGAGGCGAGAGCAGGCAGCCCTGCCTCGTGCCTCTATGGACCGTGAATTCTGGCGAGATGTATCGTCCTATGCGAATACGCGAAGTGAGTTTGGTATATAGAAGTTGTGTATACGCTAAAAGGATGGGACCGAGTCCTGCTCGTCGTAAGACCGAAAATCGATATTACCATGTGAGGGTATCGAAGGCCTTCGAGGTCTAGGATAAGGCGGGCTGCTCTGGGGAACGTGTCGCCCACTTGATCTTGGATATGGAATAGTCGGCATATATTTTGGGACGTGTTTCTGCCCAGAACGAAACCGCACTGAACCGGATGAACCAGGGGTCGTAGGATATGTGTGTATCTGTCCACTAATATCTTCCCCAGGATCTTACAGTCAGCGGATAGAAGCGTAATGGGGCGATAGGAGGCCATTTGTTGCGGGTCACGGTTTGGCTTCAGAAAAGTCACAATAACGGATTCCCAGAGGGATATCGGTAACTCGCCCTTTTCTAACGCAGTTGCAAACATCGTCACCAGGCGGGGTGGGGGGGGGGGGGGGGGGTAGAAGGTTGTGTAGTATTCTAGAGGGAACTCGTCTAGCCCCGGTGCTTTGTTACGCGCTGGAACGTGTAGGGCATGAATAATGTTGGTAGATTGTATCAGTATCTAATGCTGTTCTATCTGCCTTCGTGATTTTGGGATCGTCAATGAGTCTAGAAAATGATCCAGTACGTCCTGTCCAATCGGTGCTGGGCTATGATAAACCCCTGAGTAGTATTGATAGAAGACCGCGAGAATCTCGTCCTGGGATCGTACTAGATTACCGAGGGGGTCGAACACTTCGGTTACGGGTTTTACGTTGGTGTCTTGATTAGCTAGCCATGCAAATAATGTACCCGTTTTATCTCGCTCCTTGTGCATCCGAGTTGCTTACGCCCTGAAATTGTACCGATGGAGGTCGACGCAGGCAGCTAGGTACTCGGTCTTGGCTTTGGCCACTTGTGCCGCCGCTTCTTCAGTGAAGTCATTTCGTATGGTAGCGGTGCCTAGCTGTGTTTCGGCTTTTGTGAGTGCCTGTTCTAACGTCCGTTTTACCCTTATTATTTGCTTGATACATTCTCCCCGTGCCACTACTTTGAAAGTGTTCCACTCCACTAATGTTGAGGACGCTGTCCCTTCGTTATTAGTGAAGTAATCCTGTATGCTTTTTTCCCTGTTCGTGTTTGAATACTTGGTCTGTCAAGCAGTCCCGAGGTAGTCGCCAGGTGGGAACCAAGGGGTGTGGGGGCCTCCAGTTTTATCGCAGAATATGGGCGTCGTGGTCAGAGATGATCCTACCCAGGTAGTCTGTGTGCTGAATTTTGGGTAATATTGCTGTTGGGCATAAAAATGTGTCTAATCGGATTCATAGGCTATGTGGTATGGAGTGAAACGAGTACAGTCGAGTCTGAGGATGACGTATCCTCCATGCGTCTGTGAGCGCCCATTGTGTAACCCAGGATTTGAACCGTTCTGTTTGTTTATGGGCTGAGGAGAGTGTGGGTGGAGGATGAGAGAGATCTAAGGTGAGGTTTAGTGTGCAGTTATAGTTATATGGAAGCAAAATGGGCCAAAACCCCTGTGAGGCGATCCCAGAACCTGTCCTGCTCTATGTTCGGGGCGTAGATACTGTCCAAGAGTACTGATTGCCCATCTAGGAGTCCCTCTAGTAAGGCGTATCTACCCTCCTTGTCCGGGTGTTCGTTTGCCCATCCAGCAAGGCATCCACTGTCTGGGGGGTGACTAAGGGAGGCGTAATTGAGTCCGCTCCAGATAGTGTTCCATCGCTGTCGTCCTCTCCCTCCGACGAGAAGATGTGTGGGGCCTGATCAGTGTCCTCCACGAGGGGGGAGGTCTGTAGTTCAGTCACTGCTTGCAGGACCTCCCGCCGCTCCTTCATGATTTGCTCCAGGTCTGGGGAGTCTTGGGTGTGCGTCCTAGTTGTCTTACTTGTCCTGCTGCGTTGCTGTTTTGGGTTGCGCCTCTTGGTGCGTGGTGGTTTGAAGCTTGGGCCACGTGTGGACTCTGCCCTGGATTGTTGCGTACAGTGTTGGTCTGCCCAGTCGTGCGTCTCTTCCGCGTTTGTGAAAAAGATAGTAGCGCCATTATGGATAATTTTGAGGCGGACAGGGAATATTGTATAGTGTTCGCCCGCAAGCGACGTTTGACTTCAAGGAACGAAGATCTTTGCTGTTGCACCGCTCGTGCGTAATCGGAGAATATCATTATATGTTGTTGACATGCAAGGGGCCTGTTTGTCTGGCGGCTCGAAGTACTGCATCCCAGTCTCGGAAGTGTAAGAATTTCGCCAGCATCCGTCTGGGGGCGGATCCTGGGGGAGGTTTGCGGGCTGGGATCCTGTGGGCACGTTCTATGGAGAAGAATGGTGTCCGGTCAGCTGCGGGAGTGAAGGATTTCACCCATGTTTCTACGTACTCCAGTGGGTTCGAACCTTCCATTCCCTCAATGAAAAGCAGCAAGAGAGCCACATCTACCACTTCAGATGGCTAAAGGGCCATGTCACAAACTGGAACAGGAACTGATGATATCAAAATAAGCTTTAAATGGTGAGCACAAAAAAGAGGCTAGCAATACTACGTCGGCCTTGCAAGTGATAGAAAGGAGTTGGGGACTCTATTAGATAGTCTTCGTAGTGGAGCAATATGTTAGGGGTACTGAAAAGGGTACTCTATCCTTGAAGGTTATGTAAAGGAGCTTAATACCCACATGGCTCAGTTGAAAATGTTTGAGGATTCTGTAACAAATGCCTTTCGAATAAAGGTTTGAGCTGTTGGACAGTTTTGAAAAGGGTCTCTCATAATAGGGTCCTGGGAGTCTCAGGTGAACCCCTTGTGCAGAGTCTTGGGAGTTAACTTAAGGGAGTGTTTGCTGACCTACTGGGTATACAACAGTTTGAGAAATGTGATGCTGTGGTGAAGGAGTTCAGGCTCTCCTTTAGTGCAAATCAATTATGATTCTCTCAAGACTGCGATGAATGACAGTGGTCAAGATTGCAGCGTTGCAAATTCTGAGGGTGGCAGTGCATTATAAAGAGGTGCTATTGGGGATTAGGAAGAATGCATTCATGAGTATTCAACAGCAACTATATGGAAAGGGCTGCGTCTAAAGAGCACCTTGCTAGAGTTTTTCTTGATGACCTAGATTTTGCATCTTTCTAATGGTGCCTGTGGACATAACGAAGCAACTTCTTGTGGGAAGTGGAGTCTTTACATTTTTACAATACCATGGGCTGGAGGAATTTTACTCCCAAAAGGTGAGAGGGCGGTAAACGGATGTGACATTTTGCTGCACTATCCTTTTTACCTCACCACTTTTTCTTTACCTAGTCTCGTCTTGAAAGAGCCCATGTATTCATAGTTTTAAGTTTAAATGCACTCCCGTTTTAAATTTGTGTGGTTACTTGTTTTTCACTATTTAGTCAGATGGGGCCAGTAGAAGCTTGCTTTGGCAGCAAATATGGAGGTTTATTACAGTTATTAAGAATAGCTTTGTTCTTAATAAATGAATAAAAAAGAAAAAAAAAAATCAATATTGAAACACCTGATTGAGAAGACACGATCCCGTTTAGAGGGTAAAAAAGTATGATGTGTTGCGAGCATGTATGGTATTTTTACCCAAGGAAAACGGACCATGATATTTTCATAGATCGTGACACTGCAATGTCCTGAAGAGTCAATAGGTAGTTAAATGCTGTGTTGGACTGCGGGGTATATTCCGATTTAGTCTCCCTATATTCCCCTGGTCTTCCTTTTAAATGTTGAGCCTTTCATTGCTAGTTGTAAATTGCATGTTTATCTCTACAGTACTTTTTACCTGCCATATTTACCAAAAGGAGTTGGCACAGTAACCAAGAAGACAGATAAGGATGAATCTGTGATTGGAAAAAGAAGGAACCTAAAATCCCTACTTTAAGGAACAGAGTTTCTATAAACAGGCCAATGTCATCTAAAGCCATAAATCCTCAACCAAATTGTTTTCTAAGGAACAATAAGTCACAACAGGGACAGCTGTGCTCTTTGGATTGGAAACATTACCTGGCTAATTGATCCCACAGCACATTCTTTGACAGTGCAACATCAGGATCCATTCAGAAGCACCGTCAGTTTTCCTTGGGTGAAAATGCAATGCCTATGGGCAGCATTTCCTGACTTTATTTTCACAGGGAAGGCAGAATAGTAAGATTTCTTTCAGCCAAATGTATTTTGTAGTGCTAATGTGCTATCTTTTTAGAAATTTTCAAAAAGTACAAAAAAATGTTTTCATAGGTTAAAAAATTAAAATGATACACAGAAAAATGTGTTCAGCAGTTTATGAATGTAGAAGAAAATACCTTGATTAAATAGCTATATTTAAAGAGAGTCAAGGGGTTTTACAGAAAATGGCAGGCAAAATAAAGGTGCGGTATGGCAAGTGGAGTAAGTGCAAAGATGAACTGCTATGGGTGAGAAGATGGCGTTGTCGGGGATGGGGTGAAGGGAGACACAGGTTAATTAGAGAAGAATGGGAAGATAGCAGAGGATTTGGAAGTGAATGGGGAAATGGAGGTTGCAAGAAAGGATGTCTAGTTTTCGTACCTGAACACCAGGAGCTTATCACCCAATTTCACGCTTTCCTCGATCAAGTGGAAAAGAAGGACCATCTTAGGCGAGTTTTCTAAAATACCAGTTTGATAATCACAGAAAATATCCTTCGCCTACACAAAAAAAAGAGAAAACAGCAAACAGCACACAAATGAATGGAAAATGTGTAGGGCATTTAAAACCACCTCCATCGAACAGTTACCAAACATCTAGGTTGCTTATCTTTGAAACTAAACAAAGTACAATGCTGCTATGTGGTGACATCGACTTAAGAGGTCATAAACAATCAACCACAGGTCCTTCAATGAAAATACTTAGACACAGTAACACTTACTTAAAAACCTCTATAGGGTTGGAATGTGCAAGCATATAGTAAAGGTAGACGGCTTGTTCTGCACATTTATCAGTCTGAAAATTTCAATTCCAAACTTCTATTTGGAATTCTGTTTTGGATCAAGATGGGTAGAGCAGGGGGTCACTGCATTGCCAGAAACAAAATAGTCTGAAGAACAATTTACTTACATTTTGTAATGCTCTGTCTGGTGGATACTCTATCTAACTGCAGATTCCTCACCATGTGAATTTCTCCCAGGCGTCAGGATGTCTCCAAAGAACTCACAAGCAGTGCTCCTTGGTATGGGTAGGTTCTGCTCCAGAAGTGATGAACGTAGCTGCTTGTACATTTCCCCGATGCATTCGGTCAGCTTCTTTTATGAACCCTTCCACGCCCTTGGACGCAGACCCAACAGGCAAGTGTGCAAATTCCTAGACTGGGATCTTTTTGGATGGAAGTGGCCATAGCACAGCACAGGGAGGTGGGAGGGCAAATAGGAACCTGCAGTTAGGTATAGTATCCATCAAAAAAAGAGGGTTACCAAAGATAAGTAATGTGTTCTTCTGATGTATTTTTCTAAATGCAGATTCCTCACCTTGTGAATACCAGGATCTTATCACCCAATTTCACGCTTTCCTCGATCAGGTGGAAAAGAAGGTCCATCTTAGGCAAGTTGTCTAGAATGCCAGTTTAATAATCACAGAACATATCCCTCGCCTGCACAAAAAAGAATAAAAAAATAGCAAATTGCACGCAAATGAATGGAAAATTTGCTGTACCTTCCAATATGGTGGGTCTGTGGAATGGCTCAATGTATTAAGTCCTGCAGGATCAAGAGGGCAAAAGACCCATCTCGACAGACCTGAGTGTTGAGGCAGTAGTGCTTTGAGAACGTTTGCATGGATGCCCAAGTAGTTGCCTGAAAGACATTCACAGTGCAAACGCAGTTACAGTAGTCTTTGCTCTGGTGCTGTGAGCCTTTGGGCCTTCTGGAGGTGGCTTCTTAGCCAATGTATAGCAGATCTTAACGCATTGTACTATCCATTGAGAGGGTGTGGTGTAACGGGCAGAGGTTCGGATCCATATTTGAGTCTCGGTGTCGGCTCAACATTCTGTGATTCTGGGCAAATCACTTAATCTCCCAATGCCTATGGACACCACCTAGAGACCCGGGTGATTAGCCGTGCTATACAAATCCAAGTATTATTATAAATACACTATTGCAGTGAGCATTGTTTTATATCGATCTGACACACGGCGGTCAAGCTCTCCTTAACACGGGAGCGTGGCTGGATGCTGTTGGAACAGGGAGCCGTGGCCTGAGCTCCTGCCGGTGATCCCCCATCCAGTGTCATCCTGCCCGATACAGGGGGCCCCACAACACATGAGGTATACCCCCCCAACCCTGGAGGGGCGAGGGGACTGAATGAATGGGAGAAAAAGCGCCGAAATGGAAGTGGAATCCGGAGGAAGGTAGGCTCGTCAGAGGGGCCGCGAGGCAAAGCAAGATGGCACCTGCAGTGATGCCCTGAGCGGGGACGGGCACTTGAAGCGGCGGATGGTGGAATGCAGTAAGTGTGTTCAAATATAGGTACCGGGCGAAGATGACGTCCACTTTGGGCCGTATCCTCAAAATTGCAGTAAGTTGAGCCGGCATCACAGGCATATTGGGAGGCGGAAGGCATACCCGAAATGGCATCTGTAGGCGCAGCCCTGACAGACGAGTCTCTGAGGCAGCGAGACCTCGCGCCCGGTGGCTTTCCAGTACTTCTGGCCCAGAAGAGCGATGGGTAGGAACTTGGCCCGTGTCAGAGAATAATTAAATTACAGAACAAAGAAGCAAGCGAAGGAGGGACCCCGGCAGTGAGGTGTGGTAGAGAAAGAAGGCATCTAGCATTGGTGCGGGGGACCAGCACGGCAGCAGGAAATAGAAGACAGCAGGAGAGGCGCTGAGAAGGACGGAGAGCCCGCAGGTGGCGTGCAGCCATTACCGCCGTCTTCAGTAGACGGGAGCTGGGGAACTGGCCCTCCCGATTCATGCTTCTCTGCTTTTATATGGGGAGCGATCAGAAGGAGAGTAGCTCTATCCACTTTAAAAAGGGCGCAGCTGGATGAGGGCCTGGCAGTCCCAGAGATGGAGTCATATTACTTAGCTTATTGTTTATGGTGGAACTCAGAAGGATGTAGCACAATATCCTAGGAGACAGCAGTGCAGGGGAGGGTGGGGGGTAGTTGGAGAAAGTTGGGGAGGGAGGGAGTTTCTTGCACAAATGTACGACAGGATTTGTTCCTAGAAGTGCACTACAGAAGATGCCGATCAAATGGAAATGTTTTACAGAAGAAACGTGTGTAATATAAGACAGTAGTGCATGCAAATGAATACATGGATGTAATGCCGGATTATCGTGAACAATGTTCCACACAAAAGGCAATAAAATATGTTTTAAAAAAAAGCTCTCCTTAACACGCTCTAGGGAGGATCAGCTTTCTCACCACACAGGCAGGAGCAGTCTAATAGAATCTCCATCAAGAATGCCTTAATGTCTCTTTAGATGTCAGTGGACCTCATCCAGGCGTGGAGTTGAAGCACCATGCTGGTTCCCATAGCCAGCCTAGACAGTCTGTGGTGTCTAGCGGATAATAAATCTGGCCGCATCCCACCATGTTGAATGGTTTGGACTAGGTCTTTAGGGGCAGCAGGTAAGATCTCATATACCATGTACCACAGTGCATGGGTGTAGCGACCTAGTGAACAGCTGTGTTGACTAACCTCAAGGCGAGGCTGGCTGAGGAGAACATACGATTTCTGAAAGTGTCCACTTGTTTTGCCTACATGTTTGTGGGCTTCATTGGAAAGGCAATAGAGTTCACTTTACTGGTGGGCACCTGTAACACCAAACTGTCAGGTGATGGGTGCTGTGGTAGGAAGTTCAGAACTTCAGTCCTGCAGCAAGTCTATGTTTGAGAGCAGCTTGTGGGTTTACTGGGAGAGCAAATGTATATACTTTGGATATCATTTTCCCCTCTTGTATCAACTCTTGCGGTAAGCTTTGTAAAAACATTTCATACGTTGCTCCAGCTCCTTCCAATGGTACCTGCCATTTCTTAGGAGGAGGCCCACTAAGTTGGCCATGCACTACTGTACTGTTGCTCCCACTACAACCCTCTTATCTGCTGCATCAATCTTGCAGTTGCTATATAGCAAGTGGGCCATCTCCAGCCCCTAGGCAAAGGCTTTAATAGCAGTATGTACTACTAGAAGTCAAGTGGTACTTGAACCTTGATGTAAACTGTGCACTGGTTTTAGTTGTCTTCTCCGCTCTCACTATGACCGGCTTTTAAAGTTCTCTGCCTTACATTTAGTCATGTTCTTCAGCATGGCCAGAAACTAAAGAGAACACACTTTGTTTTAAATTAAAGCCTTCACGAAGAAGTTATTCTCTTCTTCAGTCGCATGCAGTCTCACCTTATGGTTACCTACTGCTCTTTGAATGACTGTGTAATGCAGTCATATCATCTAGAGGAGTAGCCCTCACTGGGTAAGGCTCATAGTTGGTTTCATCTTGAGGCTCCACACTGCAATCCTGCCAAAGATCCTCCCCATCATCTGTAAGGACAGGCTCACACTGTGGGTCTTGTGGGTCAAACTCGATGATCGGGAATGTTTCTCTCGACGACAAAACAGGTTTTTGAAATGACTTCAGAGATGAAGGTGGCGGATCAGCCCCTCGGAGTCAAGAAGATGGGATCTGGCTTCGAGACTCAGTGCTAATTGCTTAACGCTTGCCCGGGTTCGCCTCCACCAATGCTAAGCTACTGAAGAGGAGTTTGGCCCCTAGGACGTCAACATCATTTGGAATATCTAAAAAGATTTAAATTAACTCAAAAGGGATATCAACCACCAAGATACTGTGCAATTCTCGTACTATCTTGTTCCAATAGGCATGTATGGCTGGGCAGCCCCACAAGCGTAGAGGAAATTCCCTCTGTCCTGATTACGTCTCACAGTGTCTGTGGAGATAGCTCTACCCATTTTAAATAGTCGCTCCCAGTCTAGTATACCCTGTGCAGTATCTTGAGCTGTATTAGCATTAACCTGGATTTTATAGCTAAATCCCATGGATGCATCAGAGCCGCCTCCCAGTCAATATCATCCACCTCTCCAGCGTCTCTTGCCTATATTTATCATAGCTTAATCAATGTGTCTTCAATGTTTAGTGTTTTACAAGTGAGGGAAACTGTTCCCTTCCCGAGCTCATCCGTGAGCAGCCTACCCCTCCAGGGTAGCATATTTCGGTATTTCAGTCTCTCCTAACCTCTCGGGCCTGTCACAAATACACAGCTGTGCGCATTTTAGGTATGGATTCGGGTGCAGTTGAAATTCCCTCTTGAGTGAGAGGAAAGACATGAGGTCTCCATCCTCGAGGAGATCCCAGACTCTGGAAATTCCTATTGTGTCCCAGGCCTCAAATCCCCTCAGGTTCCCCAATTCCCGCAGCATTGACCCCTCCTCACAAAGGCATTTCCTAAGCTACATAATGGCTTCACTGAAACCTTTGGTGTTTGGTATCAAACTTCTTATTAATAAACCCACACTGGCTGTAGTGATGGATGTATTAACACATGCACCCAGAGGGTACCTTAGAGGCACCCCCTGAAAACCTACCGACCTCTAGTGTATTGACTGACTACTGGTCCTGTCCAGCTTGCCACCAGAGATGCGTTTCTGCCCCTCCCCACCCCTGTGCTGGCCAATTTAATTACTGATAGTACAAGTGAACAGGGAAACCATCTCAAGGTATGCAGTGGTCAAAATGAGTTTCCTAGCTACATAATGGCTTCACTGAAACCTATGGTGTTTGGTATCAACCACTTCTTATTAATAAACCCACACTGATCGTAGTGATGGATTTATTAACACATGCACCCAGAGGGTACCTTAGAGGCACCCCCTGAAAACCTACCGACCTCTAGTGTATTGACTGACTGGTCCTGTCCAGCTTGCCACCTCAATTTACCTCTGCAACTGCACCCCACAGCCAGAGTCCGAGGGAGGTGGCGCTGCCTAAGGGATCCAGAGACCCTCAAAGGCTGAGCCCACCCATGGGTTTGCTCAGACTGGACTCCCAGTCGCCGGCTGAAGCCTCTTTGTGCATGCCCCCTCTACCGCAAATGTCTCACACAGCATGAACCAGACACCTAAAACCACCAGTGCACCGAGTCCCATAGCCCAAGGAGAAGTGGACCAATGGTGTCCCTACGTGCCCGAGCCTCTCAAGGACCGATCCCCCTTGTGAATTCACCCAGACTGCTAACCCCCCCCCCCCCCCAGTTTGCAGCCTCTTCTCAACAGGACCGTTCTCCATTGAAGTGAACGGGGCAACAGACGCTGAAACAAACTTCTGCACCCAGCCACCCCAGAGCCGCCCGAGGTGACCTGCAGGAGTGTCCTTGGACCTTGCCTCATACTCACCTTAAGTCCAGGTGAAGGGTCCCGTAAGTCTCTGACAAGTTCCCGAAAACAGTATAAGTTTTCCCCCATAGGATAACATTACCGCTCCAGAAATTGCACTAAGTGTGACCTTTTAAAACCTGTAAAAATTCCTTACTCAAAAAGTACTTACCCGATTGCGATGATCTTGGTATCTAAATTCATACAAACATCTGTTTTATTTTTATAAATTGGTGTTGGATTTCCTCATTGAGTGTGTGTCTCACTTACTGCCTTTGTGTGTGCAATAAATGCGTAGCATTACCCTTTGATAAGCCTAACCGTTTCCCCACACTACCACAAAAGAGAGCATTTGGTTTATCATTTGTGCCTCTAAACCAATTAGGGCTACCTGGACTCTTTACACAGTGTACCTCATTTTGGTCCACTATATAAAGAGACAGCTTCCTACACCAATGTCTTAGTCCACTGGCTTAAGAGGGTTGAGATGTTTAGAATTACAGTAGTGACATAGCAGGTTCTAGTAGTAGGTTTACAAGTTACTTTTTGGATGCCCATACACTCCTGTGGAAGACTTGGAAAAGCAAACTCTAAGACCTCAAGTGCTTAACTGCCAGGTTCAGCTGCCAAAGGTATGGGTGTCTGATCTAACCCTGCTCCTTCATGAGATCGTCCGGCCTGTTGAGGAGCTTCTTGTGAGGAGACTGAGACATCTTAAGGATGGTTGAGAACAACATGGTTGTCTTGACCCCCTGTGAGCAAACAAGATGAGGATGAGAAACGTTTTCTGTAGCTTCCTTACCACATATGGAAGGAATGGGAGAGGAGGAAAAGCATAGGCAAATATCCCTGACCAGTTCATTCATAGAGCATTGCTAGTTGACAGTGGGTGTGGAAACCTGAAGGGGAAGTTTTGGAATTTTGTGTTTTCGCAAGTGGCGAAAAGGTATATTTGAAAGAAACCACAGTGTTGGAAGTAGGCGAGGACTCGTGGGTGGAGCTCTTATTTGAGGACTTGATGCGTCCTGCTCAACAGGTCTGTAGTTGCCGTCACCTCCAAGTTGCAGGTAGGTATTACACTAGGAGCTGAATCTGATGGGGAATCACCCAAAGCCAAATCTTCTGTGCCAGTGCTGAACACTGTGGTAAGTGAGAGCCTGTGGCGAGTGAGTGCTGCCCTGTTTCTGTAGGTAGTACATGGCGTACATGTTGTTTATTTGTATTGCTACTACCTCATCCTGAATGTTCTGAAAGAAGACTTTGAGAGCTAGGTAAATAGCAAGTCCCCATCAAACCTGCTGATGGGATGACCGGAGACTCTAAACTTTCATGCTGTGGAGGTGCACACCGCAGTCAACGATAGATGCGTTTGCGGTGATGGTCACCTGGGGGATGGGGAATGTGAAGGTTCTAACCTGCAACAGATCGTTGCTGTTCCACCACTGCAGATAGCGATGAGTACTGGCCTTCAGCCAACATTAGATCCTATGGATAACCCTCTGCTTGTGACCACCGTGTGCAGAAAGGCACTTCAGAAATAGATGCATGCACATTCAGGTGTGAGAAACTATGGTGATGCAAGAAACCATCATCCGCAATAGGCACATTACTTTTCTGACTGATAGATCATGATTTGGCATAAAAGAGGCAGTAGATGCTGGAAATCTAGCACTCTAAGGGGTTGGGTTAAGATTTGCTGTGATGGTGTTGAGGATTAACCCTAGAAATGGCTACATTTATAGAGTTGAAGATGGAACTTGGTGACATTTATTGTAAATCCCACGCTATGGAGCAGATAAATGAAAGCTTGAGTGTATGATATGCAGTGCGACCTGCCTATGAGCTCTTTATCAGACAAACGTCTAGATAGAAAACATGAGCGTCTTCCCTTCTGAGGTAAGCATCTAAAACCACTAGGCATTTTGTGAACACCCTTGAGAATCTAATAATTGGTAGAGTTGTCCAATTACAACAAAGTGACAATAACGCTGATGAGATGGATGGATGGGTATGTGGAAGTAGGTGTACTTCAGATCTAGGGCACCCAAGAAGTAACCTTGCTGCATGAAATGTTTCCAGAGAATGCATTTGTTGAGAAGCCTTAGGTCAAGAATTGTCCTGCAAGAGCTATCCTTTTTGGTGAGTAGAAACTATAGGCAGTAAACCGTGTCCCCTGGTCTTGTAAGGCCACCTCCTTTATGACTCCATGGTGCAGGTTCATGCACACTTCCTCAAGGAGAAGGCAGAGATGTTCTGCGCTTAGGGTGGGAACACAGGGTGTAATGTTTGGTAGGGATGAGGCAAGCTCCAGGCGCCTTTGTTGGCTGATACCTCGAATGCAACTATCTGAGGAGTTTTCCTCCCAATGTACCCAAAACCCCTGCAACCTTCTCTCATTAGATGATGTGTGATCGGAGGCATGCATGGTGAGTCAATGCTTTGAGATACAGTTCCCTTGGTGGATTGCCTCTTCCTCTGCCACTGTTGGGAGTTATTACCCAGGTATGTCCCCAGTACAACTCCTCCCTCCTTGCTGGTAGTAGATTACTGCAGTAATTAGTATGACTGTGGATGTTCAGGAGAAGTTGTCTTTGCTATACCCTAGATTGCCCCACACGAAAGAAGCCCTTATTAGGTGTTTGAATGCCCTCCATATTGTTGGCTATCTATGCATCTTTTTTTAATGTTCTCGACCATCTCATCTACATGTGTACTGAAGAGATGCTCGCCAGTAGGTTAATGAGGTGTTGTTGAACCTCTGACTTAAAACTAGAGATGCAAAGCCATGGATGACGGTGTAAAATAACTGAAGGGTGTATCTCTCTAACTGCAGTTTTAGTGGTATCAAATGCATATCGTAAAGTGGGACTGGAAATGATTTTGTGCTAAGATTTCCTCCCCTCTTTTCCTAAATTGCTCTAGGAGGGCCTCTTACCTGCAACTTCTAACCTCAATCTCTTTATACGGCAGGGTGGGGGCATCGCCGGTGGCACATGATATAGTTGGAGCCTGAGGGAGAAGGTTTAAACTTTTTCTCCACCCTAGCAGTAAGCACCTAGGTCTGGAAAGGCTCTTTTAAGGTATCGGAAGCAGATTGGAGCATCCTTTTTAATATAGGTAGGAGCTGCATTGAACATTCAGACTTCGATAGTGTCTCTACCAGGAAATAAAGTTCCTCAGGGACAGTATGTATGTCTTTCTTGTGGTAGGATGCTGGTCTTTCGATGACCAAATGTGACTGTCGTCTGGGGGGAAAGACCTAGTTCCAGGTCTGGACCCCTCAATGGTGTATGTCAATCCTCTCACAGTTCCTCGGTGGGGTGAGGAGAGAAAGGGGTCTTATAATCTTCTGGCAGTGTATATGGACTGGGGTTACCTGTATACAAGAAAAAGTTGGAGACTCTGCTGAATAATGTGACAGGGATGATGGAAGTGGAGCCGATCGAGTGGAGGAGAAGCAATGTGTGGAGATGGGTTTGTAGCTGCGTCCTTGAACCATTTGAGTTGTGGATAAGGCTTTAAGGCAGTTTTTCACAAGAGCTCCTCCTCGAAGGCCAACGTCCTCTTCCCGAGTAAAGGCTCAGAAGTCTTTGGATCCTTAGAAGAGATCTTCCCTGCACGAGAGTGAATGAAAGAATGGCTTTGTCTTTCATCAATTTGCTTCCAAAGTCATTCTAGGATCAGCATTTCAGAGTCAGAGCTAGTGGTGGATGGTGGTCTCGGCACCGTAGCTGTTTTCGGGGCTGATGCTGGTTTAAAGCCAAATCGTGTGCAGATGCCAATAGGCCCTTCGACTTGGAAGGGTTCTTTGGCTTTTTAGTGCTGGAGGTTGATGAGAAACATTGCCCTGGGTTGTCTTGTTTTGGCTCCAATACCTTGTCTCAATGTCAATCGGAACCCAAAGGTCCTGTAGACATCAGTACTTTGTGTTCACGACTGGATGCCCGACACCCTGAGGAGCAGTACTCCATTTCAGTGTGGCGCTTTATGAGGCATTCATGGTGCTCTTGTGGCTGAGACATAACTCGCGACCTCTGGCATCAACTTAGTTCAAGGCCCGGTGGTGGTAGAGGTCGAAGGTACATCCTCTTTCTGTTCTTCTAGCTCAGAGGTGATTAATTACTTCTGGAAAGGATTGGTGCACTGGGAAGTCTTGTGATTCAATTTCCCCATCCTCTGCACCAAGCGGGTCCGCTTTGCTAAAAATGTCACACATGGCATCTGATAGCTGCTGCTGCATGCTGGAGAGTGCCCAGTGTCTATCTCTGAACTGCCAAACAGCCTTATTGCACCAATGGGCTAGGCAGAATGTGCACTCTGTGTCTTTGTGATCCTGAGAGAAACAGATTACACACACTGTAGAGGTCGGCCAAGGGTATTTGTTTAAGCACTCAGGGAAATTTTTTGAAGGGTGTCCGCTCCACCACCCTCTAGGCCTCTTCATTCTCCGGAGTCAATGGAATTAAGGAACACAGAGTTCCGAAAGGGCATGGGCACCCTTAGTGTCAGGGACCCGGACAGTTTCTGCAACACTGAAATGAGAGAGAATACTGATCGCTGGTGCAGAAGAAGTCTCTTTCATCAAAGGGATTAGGTGATCTACTGAGTGGCCCAAAGCAACGAATATCGAACACATTGAGTAGAGGAACTCCATTGGTACGCGTTCAAACAGGATGGCAGAGATAAATAATTTAACAATAGAGTTTATGCCCATGAGCATTGGCCGCTCGAGGACTGCCGCCTGCCTGCCTGTTGGTCTCTGGGGCATAGCGCTCTTCAACGGATGCAGCATCCTGACAAACATTACGCTGCCTGGAAGTCATTCACCTGCCATAGGGGAGATCCGCACTAACAACGAAGCACTCGGGACTGCGAGGACCAGGGAGCTGTGCGCGTAGCACATTGGCTGCACCTGGCCCTCTTCCCGACTCCTCCTCTATCTCCGCCCCATTCTTCTACATTACCACATCGTTGCTCTCACGCGCTAGCGGGACGCGGGCGGGACGAGAGCTGGGGCGAAGACCGGGCAAAGAGCGGGCCCTCTGAGGCCCTCAGAGACACGAGGAGACTGGACTGGGGGAACTCCCTATTTGTACTATCCACTAACCGTGAGTCCTCAGTTTGACACTGCTAGTAATAACATGGCTGATATTGTAGCTAATAACTCTCCTGTTAAACATGGCGCCCCCACCAAATGTACATTGGTAGACTATTTTAAAAAGGTGACTGTACCCACGGACAAGGAGACTACGCTCGCCGAACGAAGGGCTGAGCGACGCCGCTCCATAGAGTGTATGAAAAATAGGACATTATTGGACAGTACATCTCCTATGACTTCGTCCCTTATTGTGCTAAGCCCTTCTACCTTGACGCAGGAGGCGTTAGCTATGGATAACGTCCCAGAGCTGTTGAGAACAATTGACTCTACACCCAGTAATTTTAACTTGTTACCAGTTTTAACTACTTTGTCCCCTGCTAGTACTACTATTACTCTTGGAAAGGAAACTGATATTGTTACTATTCCCTCTGAACCGAAGGCTAAGACCACTATTAAGAAGGCAGGGAGGGCGTTGGTGACCAAAGTTGTAAGGCCCCCTCCGCCCAAGAGAAGAAAGAGGTTAGGCAATTTGCCAAGAGGCAATATTAACCACACTGACTTTGGCAAGGGCCCTATGCAAACTGTGAGCGTTGCATCACTGACAAAGGTTCCATTGCCACCATTAACAACACACGACGTGGCCTCAATATCCTCCACCTCCTTGGTTCCTCCCCCTCCTGACTTGTCTCGTTCTCCGTTGCTCCTACCTGAATTAGGTACAATGACATCACATCTTGAGAGCATCGAGAAATTGATTAGATCATTTACTTTACCCATCATAGAAAGATTAAAAAATATAGAGTCACGACTGGGGAATTTAGAATCTTTAATCACAAAACACCCGGGGACACGGAAAGATTCCACTCACCTACACCCGCCTCCCCCTATGGATTTAGATCCATCTTTTACGCACACTAGGACTAACGAGATAGGTAGCTCTAATTCTCAGCGTAGGGATAAGCCCGCCCACACCACAACTAATCAAAGTTATGGTCAACATGTAGATGGTGAATTAAGGAAGGAAATAGTAAACCCTATTATAGTAACATCCCTAAAGGAGAAGGGGGAGAATCATCACTCAGTTAGAGCAAGTGACCTACGTAGCCATCAAGTTAATTTACCCCCAGAGGCGGTACCATATGTGGTGGTGTTAACTGAAGTTCCACCTCTGGATAAGGGTAGAAATTAGGGTTATTATAACCTAAAAAATAAAATCGTGCACTGGCTTAGGACAAACAGACCCCTCCCTCCTAACATTAATGGGGAGATATTGCATGTTCGGAGACTTCCTTGGTTAGGTCGCAGAATCAAAGACCTTGAAGGGGATGTAATCATTATCAATTTTAGAGACCCTAATGCAGTCAAATACATCTTAGACTACCCCTTGGGTTCTACATGGGGGCCTATAAACCCCCGTGTATTATCCTACTTTTACCCAAGATCAATAGTCTCTTATAATGCACACCCCAGGGCTCTAGGAAAAACGGTGGCCCATTCTCACCCATTCGTAGCAACATCTGCTCCCCTTGTTCTACATTGTAACATGCATGCACCCAGTTCTGTGGCATATGAAAATGCAGCAGAATGGGTTACGGTTCCACCTGGGAACCACAGAATGGGACCACGAAGGGTGAACTACACGCTACCATTTACTCCTCTCGAAGTTGTTAATAGATTTGGGGCTTTATCAGGAGTCGATGACTGCGATTGACTTAGTACTTCTTCTGTCTATGGGCGTAGCACACAGGGGGATCAGGTTGAGGGTATGGATTCGATTTCTAAACTGTCGACTTTCTGCCCAAACCATTCTATCTCTGACAAGCAACATATGTCCTCACTGGCGACTCACACAGGGCCCCTGGAATACGCTCTGGTGGCCGTAGATGAAATAGTTATCGAACCTTACCGTTCCGCACACAGGGAGGACGGGGTGGAGGCGGTGGGAGGTTGCTTTCCACGAAAGACCAAAGTTCTACAGGGGTCCTTATTCAAAGCACAAAGTGAGCTGGGGGTCTGTGCCCCTTTAAGGATAGAAGAAAGTACCCCGCACGAGGCTTCTATGCCTACAACCAGAACTATGAGGGCATTAGAGATTCTGTCATGGAACGTGGCTGGGCTCCCCAATAAGTTAGGCAATACTGACTGGGAAACTTTTATCAAAGAACATGATATATGCATGTTCCAAGAGACGTGGGCCAGAGAAAATCTTTGCCACCCCGGTTTTGCAATTTTTAATATTCCAGCTAGATGGGGCGGGAAGGGACGCCCGTCTGGTGGACTATCAACATGGATTGCCTGTCATTTAGGCTGTACTGCCGAGGTGGTAGAAACTAATTCTCTGGACATCCTGTGCGTGGCCTTGCGTTGGCCCAATGGGGCGGGTCTGAGTCTGGTAAATATATACTCTAGACCAGTCGGAGTTGCGGCCACCTCAAGGTCACTGGAGGATTTAGGGATTTTTCTTGACTCTTTCACTGGCCCAGATACACTCCTGGTCGGAGGGGATTTTAACATTCAGTTTGAACCACTTCCGACGCATCTAGACGGGATCAGCAGCGAGGAGGATGACCTCTGGGGAATCCAAAGTATTGTAGGTCCGCCAGTCAGGGTAGCATCACCCCTCTTATTGCAAGTTCTAACATTAACATTGGCAAATTCACTTAGAGCATGCAATGGTAGGTTTAAGGGGGATAACCCGCCCCAGCCAACTTTTAATAGACCAAGACAGGAGTCCCGGATTGATTACATACTGATCAGACTCCAGGACTGGAAATTGGTATTAGACTTTAAAATTGCCCTAAGGGCTGATAGTGATCATAACCCCCTAATCCTCTCACTAGCTGAGGATGGTTTCCTTAGGCCAGAAACTCGAGGAAATAGCTTACCTGCCCCCAGTCTCACCTTGTCCAGCAATAGACGAAGACTAAGGTGGGACAGACTACTAGAGAAACCGAACCGTATAAGGGCTATATATGAGCAAGTGGCTTTAACCTTGGAAAGAGTGGAGAGCCTTCTCCCTCAATTGTCCTCGTCAGAAGGTTGTTCTTCCCTTGAGGATATTCACCAGACCCTTTGTGCCAATTTAGCTGAGGTATTGAATCCTGTGGTCCGGGGCAGGAAACCGAGGAGTGAAAGAGCCTCTTGGTTTAATGCCAGCTGTAGGGGAGCCAAGAAAGATCTCCTCCAAGCACTCAAAAATAAGGAATCATCCTCTGTGATTAGGGAAAAGAGGCTGGCCTATAAGTTCCTTCTTGAAGCTGCTAAAATAGACTGGGACTGGGAGAACTGGACAGAAATAACATCTGCTCTCAAAGTTAGAGATTCCAGAAAATTTTGGCACATAGTCAGACATGGTTCTGCTGAGCCTGTTATGGCAATAGAAGGCAATATTGCACCTGAAGTCTGGGAAAAACATTTCTCATCGCTTTATAGCAGAGCTGGGCTAGACCAAATGGGAACTCCGCCTGAGAGCTTAGTGGTCCCTATCGATAATCATATTGAGCTGGCAGACTTTAAGCTGGAGGAATTGGAAAGGGCAATTACTTGCCTTTCCTTAGGAAAAGCGCCAGGCTTAGATAAGATCCCAGGCGACCTCTTAAGGCACGAAGTTAGAATTTGGGCACTATACTTTTTGGTACTGTTCAACGCAATCATTCGTGGGATGGCACTTCCCCCAACTTGGCTTGGGGCGGAGATTGTGCCCATTTTTAAAAGGGGCTCACCTTTGCTCCCCGCCAATTATAGACCGATCAGTCTGATAGACGTTCCACAGAAACTCTTTGCGAGGCTTCTGTTGGATCGACTTTTGGACTGGATCGAGGAGAGGGATGTTCTGAGCCCTCTTCAGGCCGGGTTTCGCCAGAAGATCTCTACTGTGGACCAGGTCTTTAGGCTGTCCCTTCTACATTGGAAAACAATACAGTTGGAGGGTGGCAGCCTCTATACTGTATTTGTAGATTTAAGGGCTGCGTTTGACCTGGTACCACGTGGTAAGCTCTGGGAAGTCCTGGCGAACGCTGGGATGCCAGCTGATCTCCTGAATATGATCATCCGCCTCCATACAAACACCTATGCCCGTGTGAGGTGCGGTGGGCAGGGTGCACTCTCAAACAAGTTTCCCGTTGAGAGAGGGGTAAGACAGGGGTGCGTACTTGCACCGTCCCTGTTCTGCCTCTTTGTCAACGGGGTCATTGACCACCTCAACGGGGTCCCCAATTCGGATGTCCCGAAGTTGGCGGGAAGGAGGGTCCCAGCAATTATGTTTGCTGACGATACCCTCCTTCTCTCCAAGTCACCTATGGGAATCCAGCGTGTTCTGGATGGTTTTGGGGACTTCTGTAGAGAGCATGGATTGGAAATAAACACCACAAAGACCAAATTCATGGCCTTCAATCCGCCACCCAGGTTCCATCGTATTCCTCGCATTGGGGAAAATGCACTCGACCGAGTGAGCACCTTTGAATACCTTGGTGTTACACTCAACGAAGAATTGGGGTGGGGTCAACATCAGGAGAAAACGAGGTTGAAGCTAGTGCAACATATTGGTGGAATATTAGCAATGGTGGGGAAGAATAGGTCAACCCTTAAACCCATAGGTCCTCCTCTCCATATTTATAGGGTCCAAGCAAGAGGAGCAGTTACTTATGGGAGTGAATTATGGGGTTATAAAATCCTGGACAGCTTGACAAAGGAGGAGAACAGATTCCTCAGGTGTCTAGTAGCTCTTCCTCCGAGTACACCGCTAGTGCCTCTACGACTTGACTTAGGCATTAGACCACTGGAAGAAGAGTTGGCACTTCGTCCCGTGATCTACTGGCGCAGATTGTGGACGGTGCCTGAACTGATTCACTATAGACAGGGTCTCCAGGAAGTTCTCAGCTTCCCAAATTCGGGGAACATTCCCTGGCTTAAAGGAATAGTTTGATGAGCCTAGGTCTAGATGCACTATGGAATGATCCTTGCAATGCTTGTCCTAAGCTTTCTAAAAAAGCTTTAACCAAAGTGTATCATGATTCTAAGGCACCTTTACTCCGACCCTCCAAATCCCTAGGGTCCCTAACAAATCAATTCCTTCTTATGAAGAGTACATACATCTTTGAATTGGCCTTGGATAATGTTTACCCTGTAATAATCAGGAAGCTCTATTTGCAATGGAGGCACGGGTCTTTGCCAATTCGTGCTTTCACTAGCTCCTGGTCCCTGTCGACACCCAGTATTTGCCCGGCATGCAGTGCAAGTGAGGAAACTGAGCTGCATTTTATATTTTTTTGCACGGGTTACACTGAGCCCCGCAGAAAGTGGATTATTCCCATCTGTAGGAACCTGGGCTTCACAAGGTGTCATGAAGCCTTTAGAATTCTCAAGAGCGAAACGGCCGCGCACATTGTGTTTGCAGTGGCAAAATTCTTGGGGGCTTTCTGGCACAAACGGAAAAAATATTTAAAAATGTCAATCTGATTTATGTATGTAATTAGTATGTATTAGCTGTGTGGATGCATTATTTTTAAAGATTTTATCTATTGTTGTTAAATGTTTTATATTGATTTTATGTACTTTTATGGAGTTACTCCGAAATAAAGTTTTCTTGAACTTGAACTTGCATTGGCAACTAAGGGAGGAGTCCAAGGGTACCTCGTGACTCGAAAAGACTTCTTCGAACTAAAACCACTTGCAATGCACAAGCCCAGCACAAGATGGCAGGAGTATAAAAAGCATGCGTCTCTACATTAACACATGCTAAGTACATGCATTATTGAGTGAAGTAATCTTAATGGGGTCAGAGGCTGGCTAGGTGGACATTCTATTGTTTAACCTTGGACATGCTACTTTAATTTACAATATAGAAATACATGGGTAATAGCAATGCCTGGGTAATACACTTGTTTATATATTCTAGCAATGCTTCTGAGACAAAATAAACATATATTCCATACAATCCAGTGCGCTGATTTTGCCCACCCAGAAACTCACCCACTCATAAGTGACCACCTGATGGGCCTTTTCCTGAAAAGGATTCAAACCCACAGTCTGCAGGAACTTGCTGTTTGTTGTCTCGCCTCCTGGCAGTCCTGCAGCATTGTTCTCCAACTTCACTTTTGCACTGTGAGACTTGCAGCTGGCATTGGTGCCCAGATCATCCACATCCAGATCATGTTCGTTAGCCAAGTTTTCCTTTTGCAGTGCTTCATGTAGAACATCAGGGTGATTCCATATCTGAAAGGGGAATAAGAAAGGAAAAGGCATTCACTTACGGAGATCAGATCCAATGTATTTTAAATATGGTTATTAAGTTTGAAGAACAATTAAGCACAAACATGTAAACACTGACAATGTGTTCACATGGGATCAAATCAATGTATCATACTCCACTCTACTTTTGCAGTTGCAACAATCCAAGGCATCATTTTCTCTTCCTGCCCATTACTACATCCTAAATCAAAGTCTTTGCAACTTCAGTCATATATGCCTTATATTCCATTCTAGATCTAACTAAATGTGCTTCATTAATCACCTCATGGATGCTAGGATGCCAGTGCTACAGTTTATATCTATCTATGTGTGATAGATTAGTTTACCATAGTGTGTGTCTGTTGGGTTAGTTAATTGTGTTAACATTTCGTCCCACTCAGCTAAGAAATTTTTTTATTGGATGTTTTATACATTGTTCTTCCACTAGCGCCCATCCTACCAATTCTTTTTCATAGGTCGTATTTGGTGGTACAGGGCTAGCCCAATGAATAGCTATTCTTCTTTTAGTTAATATGGTCTTTAGGGAAGGCTCTTCAAAGGCAAAATCCCCAGTAGACAGAATCTTTGCCTGAGCAAAGCATGAAATACTATCACCTTATGCATTATCTCAAGCACCATGCTCCACTACCACTGTACCCTATTGTGCCAGGTTGGTGTAACGAATACAAACAACACAAGGGACAATGGACAGCCATGTCTAGTGCATCGTTCTAGTCTTCTGCTTTCTGAAATCCATCCATCTGTTCAAACTCTCATTGTGAGCTCCACAAATAAAAGCTTAACCCAGTTGAGGAATTTTGATCCAAACCTTACCTTTTCTATTACTAAACATGTATATTCCCAGATCACTGTGTCAATTGCTTGCTCGATGCCAATTACTAGGAGTGTGTAGGTCTTCTCAAATGTTGATAAATTGTGCATTATGTGTGCCCTGATTGGTCACATGCTTGATCTGTATTTTGAAATGTGTGGAGTTTCCAGCAATAGTTAACGTAGAACTGATAAGGATGGTCTGGCATATGAACCATTCCACCCACAGATTTTGTTCCAAAAAACAACGTATTGAAGCTATAATGGTGACCATGACCATTCTACTTAAAAATTGGACGTCCTTATATCAAATATGTTAATAGACAATTGGATAATGGAGATGCAATCCCTTCCCATACTAGAACGGACTTTCCTTTCTTGACAGAGGATTTGTCCAATAGTTCTTGAGGCTATTACCTGCCATGCTATAATAAACAGAATATGGACTATATTAATAATGCTACTAAAGATAAGAGTGTACTTTTTTTTATTTCACATTTTACTTTCTTAATGGAATATATGATTTTGCATTGTTAGTTAGAATATGTTTTATGCTTAATTATGTTATTACTTGTATGGCTTTATGTTATCTTCTCATGTTGTGTCTCATTTATAGATTACAGCATGCTTACCTGTACATTTGATGTATAGGGTGGGGATTTATGATGTAAAAAGTGCTTGCAGGGTTTATGCTTATTTATGACCTTCCCATCTGTGCATTAAATCCTCAATTGAGAAGTTTCCTTTGACAAACTTCACATATAGGAAGAGTTACATGTGTGGATTTTTTCAGGGATTTGATCTGCTCTAGACTTGTTAAGTGTGTATTACTTACAGAGCGGTAGTGTCTACTCATTCTCTTAATCTGACTGGGGTAATCTCAAATGCCAGAGAAGAAAGATCTAGTATAGTGAAATCTGAAGACGCCACATTGGAAGTGTTTTCTGTTGTAATGTTCCTTAAGGGAAGGTCATCCACAACATGACTGAAGGAGCCCCCAGAAGAATTGTTGGGAATGGTAGAAATTTCTTTCCATTCACCCATCTAGCTTGCAGGTGATAAGAAGTTTGAAAAGAACGAGGACCTAGTCTTCATGATGCAAACTCCCAGTGGAGCTCATTAAAAAGTGGCCACAGTCTGAATCTGCCCATACAGAGAACCCTGTGCCTTCAGAAATTGTCTTGATGGCAGCAGCATTAGAATCTGAAGGGGAGCTCACAGGAGTCTTGACGGCACTGGCATCAGCCAGGCAATATGATGCACTCCTGAACTCTAGACTTCTAATTTGCATTCATAGTTATTTCTAGATAATGAGATGTGTAGAGTAACAGACGGTGTCCATTTAGTAGGATAATAGCACCCTATGGAAGCTCCCAGCACAAGGCTCAGTAGGCAAACCAGGGAAACCCCAGTGAAAGACACTTTTCTTGGCACACTAGAGAAAGGATTGGTGTAAGATTGATCGTAAAAAACCTCAGTTAAGAGCTTGCAGAATTTAAGGCATCTAGGGTAAACCTGGGATGTGTTAGGGTCAGCTTCAGGCAAGCAGAGAGTTAAACAAGCTGCATGGTGAAATGGAACACCTTTACAGACTACTGACTTCCAAACCAAAAGGAACAAGTCAGAGGGTCTGTATACAAAAGGGTCCCATTTGCCGTCTACTACTTTGATTATAGTCCCAGAAACTGCAGGAGAGGTCGGATACCGAAAATATTTGCTTTACCATTACCATGATAATTGATGGGCCTTGATGAAAGTTAATCAAGCAACAACCAAGAGGGAATCAGCAGCTATGCATTTCAATCAGCATTTGTACAAATAATCATGAAAAATGCACTCCACAAGATACGCCTTCCACAAACATTTTGACCTGGGGCAGAAGTTTGAGTCACATAACTCTGTAATCTAATGAAATGAATCAAAACCTTTTTATTTTTAAACAAAATACAGAAAAACGGAGCAGCATGGATAGAGATTCACATGCTTGACATACAGCCCTAATCTGCCCAGCCAGAGAAGGAAACTGGAGCCCTGGAAATCACTAGATGAGTTTGTGTTTTAGGCGCTGAAGGGTCTACATGCAAGACTTCAGATTTTTAATGAGGCAGACCTACGTTTTACAAAATGATAAGTGAGAAAAGGAAAATCTGTACTTTGCCTTTCAAATCCGGTTTAAAAAAATTCCCTATAACAAAGCTAACGTTTTTATTGCTATTTGAAATCCCAGTGAAGATTTAGAAGTGGGTACCATACCTATTTCCTGAAGATGCAATCGGTAAAGTACTATTTAAGGTTAGATCAATTGTTCAAACAATAGTTTGCACTTTACATATTAATAAAGGTGAGCTGAAGTGTTAACAATTCAACGGGGTAATACAAATTTTATTTTAGGAGATTAACAGCAGTTATGTAATGGTCGGATACGGCTGTCTTGACCTTGTTCACCATGGGTTCATCAATGGGCGTTACATTATCTAGTTATACCATTTCGCAATAAAATACAAGATGAACTATCTCTTTAGTCGGATCAGAGCCTGTGTGACTGAAAAACAAAGATGAAAGATTTTAAAGTTGCCTACTATAGTTCAAACTAGTATTGGCAAAGCCAAATGGTCTAGCTTATATATAAATATATATATAGATAAGAGCTGTTGTTTTTGTCAATGTCTTTTAGCCATGTTGTACACTACCTCTGCAGGGTAGATGGAGGGATGGAGCAAACACAACACTGGAATGGGGCCAATTAAGACAGCGGGAGGGGGCAAGAAACACACAGGACCAGCAGGTGAATGGCGGGAGGGGTCAGGGAACATGATGGACAGCGATGGAGGGTTGCAAGCAATTCGATGAACAGAGGGAGGAGGGTGAAGCAAAGTCAAGGACAGGGGAAGGAGGGCAGGAGGGGACAAGCAACATGACTGACAGAGCAAACACATGCACTCATGGATAAGCTACTGGCAATCGAGTGGAGGCATCTACGTGGGGGCAGATGGGGTGGATAAGGGGATGCTTAAAAAAAGCACTATGTGGGCCATCGCTGGTTGCTTTATAGGTGGAATAGCTAATATTGTAAAGTCTCTCAGTGCTGGCACTCTCAGCTGGTACTGGCAATAACGAAGTGTGACAGCACTACACAAGAATTTCACTGTTTAGGGAATTGACTAAACAATTCACTCACCACTATACAGCCTAATTCATTCAGCATGCAAATCACCAATAATTCTAACTTGAGCAAGCCAAAAACTCGCCAAAAGCAGCAGGTGGGAGGGACCATGTGCAATGTCACGGGTGCTCATGTAATTCAGTCCAATACCTTCGTATCAAACAGGCGCAATGTAAAGCTGCCAAAACAGAAGCAACAAGCATTGGCATAGCCAATAGGTCTCGCCTTTGGGACATTATAAGTGTTTAGCCATGCATCATATTATGGGATTGAAGAGCTATACAATTACTACAAACTGGGTCATCCGGTCTGACTCAGGAATACATCCTTGCCATTTCAAAATACTCATATTGACCATTTATTTAGATTTTTTTGCTTAGTAGAAACACACACCGTAATAAAGACATTTGAAACTGCCTAGGGAGTTCACGGTGGTTTCATGACTAAGTACAAGAGAGTGCAGTGCACTTTAAGCCCAAAAAAACTGAGAAAAAACAGTTACATTGTTGGCAAAAACAGGGCACAAACTGAATACATAAAAGATACTTGTAGAAAAGCACAAAGGGAGCCTACAAATTGTTTTAAACAAAGACTGAGCGTGTCAGCAGAAATTCACCATGAACCCGGCTTCTTAAAAGTCAAACAAAGAAATACCGTTCACACAAAGACTGAACATATAGGAAAAGGTCCGTGAACGAAAACGTACATTTGAGGACTCTTCTGGAGAAGTTATTGCGATGACACTAAAGGAAAAAAAAAAGAAAAAAAAGTGGAGTGCTTTGTTTAACGAGATACTATAAGTACCGAGTAGAAAGCATGAAGCTGTAGGCTAGTAAATTATTCAGACTACACACATCTCCCCTCGCCGTCTGAACAGCTGTGGGGGCCATTACACCAGCCACACGGTGCACGTACTTAAAGCACGGTGCTTTTCCAAACGCTGAAAGGACATGAATAAAGGCAGCCTCGAAAGAGGGGCACACTCCCTTTAAATCAAGATCACTGTGGAAAGAAATTGAGAGGTGCAGCTCCTAACGAGGGGCTCGGCTTTTACATCATAGTAGAGGAGAATGAGGGCGGTGATGCCTGTCCCAGTGGAGGGCTTCACAGCATGGTGAAAGCTCGAGAAAGTCCGTGGTGGGGCTTGAGAATGGTCCACCGTGAACCCCGTTTGAACTGCCCCAGCCCCACCAACCACTTGGAATGCTGCACTTTCCCCTTTAAGGCAGTTACGTCTTCAACAAGACTTCTCGTTCCACCCAAACTGAACGAACCCACTAAATGTCCCAGTCGGTTTTACTTTCTAAAGAAATGATTTGTTTCACTTTTAAGGCTCCACAAACCGGCAGTTCGTTACTGATGCCAACTGGACGTCCGCCCTCCTGGAAACGTGTCAACAAAGGTTGGCAAGGGTGTATTTTTGGCCAGCTGTTGTCCCTGTGATCGCGTGCTCAGCCTGCGTGTATCTGAAGGCAGCCTGAACTGACCTGCTCCACACTCGACAGAGCTGCAAAAACAAACCTGGATCAAGCAAGCGCCGAGAGTTCCTAAGAAGTGTGAGGGGTGGGGGGCTTGGGGGGGGGAGGGGGAGTGCGGCCGAGAGCACACACAGCGTTTCCCTTGCGGGAGCGAGCTGGGGCACCATCTGTTTGCAAGTTAATTACAAACAGATGTCGCCAAAGCTAGCTCCCGCAAGGCAATCGTCAAACGTGCACGCGTTGCCATTGAAAGCAATGCAAAGCGTTCACGTTTTTGGCCTAAAAAGTAAATCGATTTCACAAGGTCTCCTCCTATGCAACGCATGCGCGCTGCGTAGGCGAGACCTAAAAAGCATTGGAAAAGCTTTGCCAATGTATTTTTTGAGGAAGAGGCGGGCTGAAAGCAATGACAAGAGTTTTTATGAACTGAGGGCTGGTGGGGGAACCGAAAGCAGCGACAGGGAGTGCGAGTGGGGGAACCGAAAGCAGCGACAGGTAGGGCGGTGGGGGAACAGAAAGCAGCAACAGGGAGGGCCGATTAGCCAGGAGGGAAATTAGCGGGGAGGGGGTATTGACAGGAGGGCTGGAGGGGGAATGGATGGCAGCAACAGGAGGGGGAATTGATGGCAGCAACGGGAGGGGGAATTGATGGCAGCATCAGGAGGGCAGGACGGGGAATTGATGGCAGCGACAGGAGGGTGGGACGGGGAATTGATGGCAGCGACAGGAGGGCGGGACGGGGAATTGATAGCAGCGACAGGAGGGTGGGACGGGGAATTGATGGCAGCGACGGGAGGGGATTTGATGGAAGCGGTGGGATGGCGGGAGGGGGAATTGATGGCAGCGACGGGAGGGGGGAAATGATGGCAGCGACGGGAGGGGGAAATGATGGCAGCGATGGGAGGGTGGGAGGGGGAAATGATGGCAGCGACGGGAGGGTGGGAGGGCAATTGAATGAATACATTATTATTTTTATAGCGCACAGCTACTCCAGGAGTGTCCTGGCGCTTAAACATCAGTATTGGAGGCCTACCAGAGAGCAAAACCTATGGAGAGTTTCAAATACCCCAACTACTAAAAATATACGTTTATCAGTTTTTAAAACTGCCCTCCTCAATCAATTTCAAATGTTTCAACAGCTGGCTCCACAAGCCTGTGTACAGGACCGTGATAGAGAAACCCCCCTCCAAGCTGCTTTTTGAAGCAGGGAACTGTCAACAGCCAAGCCTGATTGGAGCACAGCAATCTACCATGTATGTAAACCTTAATCCTTTAGTTCAAATACAACAAACTCCGTCATGAAGGGATTGATATGCCAAAATGAATGCTTTGAACATCACTTGCTTGCGCACTGAGAACCAATGGGGCTTCTCACAAAACAGATACAGGTGAATGTTTTGGCAGCTTATACAATAAGCGGACCAATCTATTTTGCGCAACTTGTAAATGCTGGAAGATAGAATCTGGGCTACCAAGATGCAGGACATTGACATAATCCAGCCGCACCAATATCAATGCCCTAACCACTGTGACCTGTAATTCCTGAAGGTTCAGGTGCAAATATGTCCTAAGGAGTTGGAGAATCCAACGACAGGATATCACCACAGATGAGACTTGGGCTTTAAAAGATAGGGTTGAGATGAACAGAATGCCCAGGTTTCTGGCCACCTCCGTGGGGGGCACTGCTGTCCATCACGGTATAACGTCTGGCCCAAACAGCAGGACCTCGGTTTTATCCGGGTTGCACTAAAGTTTGTTCTTCCTGAGCTACGCAAGTAGCACTTTTAGGCTGAGAGCAAAAGTTTCTTTGGCCCTGAATGAGTCTCCTTCATAGGTTAGTAGGAGCTGTGTATCGTCTGCATAAAATAATTTAATGCCTAATGACTCCACCAGATATGCCAGGGGAGACAGGTTGTAGAAGGCTGGCTTAGTATATGGTGCACACTTATTCAAGTGGTGCACACTGCACAAACCCAGGTAACCCTTATTGTGAGGAGTCCCAAGGTACCCCAATATAGGCCTAGTTAGCTGCACAAACTTTTACCTACATTCATACTACCTCACTCTATAGAACGGTTCTGGCTCCAACATTTTACCTAGTTAGGTGCCGAATAAATGTTGTGTAGTTTTCCTCGAAAACTAGCTCATATATTATGCGTGAGGATTCTTAGTATCATATCTTAATCCCCTGCCTAGGACATGCACAGCAGGATTACCATTTTCTGTATAATAACTGTGTACAAAAGTCACAGCTATCGTCATCCTTGAACAACAGACCGACAGTACCATTTCACATCCAGGTAGAACCCCTGAGGTTACTTTTCAGGTATGAAAGAGCCACATCTTCACTGGGCAACCACAGGAGAAGCTTTGACGCTGACACTAGATGCTGAGGTCCCGGCCTGCAGAAGCTCCAGCATGCAGCAGTCTGACATTCCTTGTGGGGTGTCCAACTTGAGACCAAGACGGAGTCATTCAGTCTCTCCCATCAGGTAATGGGGTTGGTGCTTTCCTAGGGGAGCCTTGGCTTTACACCAACATACATGCTAGGTACACTTAAACAGGGTTTGCATCGTAGGAGTGCACTCTATTACTCCCATGTATCGATATGCCCGCATATATTTACTGTTTTAGCACCGTGGTAGAATTCTACCTTTTACTTACTCTGTCGGTGCCAGCAATCTTGTACACCTGTTTCTGTCTAATGGTCATCACAGCACATATGTTTCATACTAGAATGATGCTGGTTCAATAAATGTTTGTTGAAAACATCTCCATCGTTTGTTCTGTGTATCTCTGAAACTAAGTGAGTACAATTGATTGAGCGAAAAGTACTGCACTGTTTCCACGATCCCTGAAGGATCAAGGGTTGTCCTTTTCGATAGTTGCCAGAAACTATTCACTCCTTGGGAAAGTTAAGGGGCTTATGGTGGCACTGTGAGCTAGCTGGTCTGAAGAATAACAATGGGGGTGTCTGGAATCAGTCTGGACACCAATCCCTTAGTTTATATTATCTAAACGCGAAGATCCTATGTATTATTAGGAGAAACAAGACATTATGGTGATTTTAGTGGTCTTTGATAACAATAGAAAGCTCTGAAAGTGGTAGCCGTGGAGAGCAGCCTTCAGGCTGGCGAGCCACCACACACGTGAAGGCCCCGGGAACCAGGTTACCGACACAAGGGAAGCCAGGACCCTGTTCCACCCCGGGTTTTCCCTTTTGTTGTTGAGGGTGTAGGTGGATACTTTCACGCCATTTCCGGTTGGTTTGGGGGCGGAGTCAGGGGATTAATGCACCTTCATCTGTAGTTATTTAATCAGCATGGCTTGCTTGTCGCGCAGCGGACGCGCGCAGACAAGCTCATGCTGAACATTACTCTGTGGCAACTTTGCTTTTTAAACTTTTAAAAACCTTTTAATCCTGTTTGGAGCTTTATTAATTGTAGTGACTAACCTTACCTGTTTCTTGACTGCATTTCGCTGCTCTCCCTGTGCATCCCGCCAGCACCCCGTTCCACCGCGGGTTTTCCTGTTTGTTGTGGAGGGTGTAGGTGGATACTTTCATGCCATTTCTGGTTGGTTTGGGGGCGGAGTCAGTGGATTAACGCACCTTCATCTGTGGCTATTTAATCAGCATGGCTTGCTTGTCGCGCAGTAGACGCGCGCAGCTGGCACGCCGCCGGCGCGCCAAAGGCAAGCCCGTCTTCGCCCGTCCGCGCCAAGACCGCGCCTTGCGCCATAGATGCTGCCTTTCTCTCGACAGACCGGCTGGGATGGACTAGATATACCAGAAAGGAACTCCTAGACCTTCGGTCGGTAAGAGCTTCCTGCCTTCATACTATGGACCCTGAATTTTTAGTTAAAAAACTCGCCTATGTATGCACATTATGCAGTGCCCAGGTTAAGCAGACTGGTATTGGTAACATCCCCATTAGTAATGAGGTAATAATGCCTCTTTCTGAAGAGCACACGGTGCAGGGCTTTCTCATTAACGCAAGATCCCTGATTAAGAACAAAGTGGCCTTCAGAGACTTAGTCTCACTAAGAAATCCAGACTGGGTCTTCATCACAGAAACATGGGCCACGGACTTTTCAGGTCCTGACCTCGTGGATGCAATCCCTGCTGGGTACAGCCTCGTCAGGCTGGATAGGGTAGGCCGACGGGCTGGGGGGGGTTGGGCATTCTCCATAGAGAGACATTGGTCTGCCGTACACAGCTTCTGACCGCACCCCCGACCTCTACCAAGCGCTCTACTTTTCAATTAATTGGCATCCCACGGATAGCTTTTCCGGTGTCCTTTGCTATCGGCAACCGGGCTCTAGGGCTGCCTTTAATCAGAATTTTAGTAGTCTCTTAGAAACCTTCCTAGAAAGATTTAATCTTAATTTTCTGGGCGATTTTAATTTCCATTCAGATAAGACACTGTGTAAGGATAACCAAATTCTTTTGGAAACCCTGAGCTGTTGTGGCTTCACACAGCTGGTTAGGAGTCCCACCCATATGGCGGGACATATCCTAGATGGTATCTTTTCCAATGACCCTCGAATCATGGTGGGAGAACCTATTCCCCTAACCTAGTCTGATCATTTTGCCATCCCTTTTGACTTACGTATTTTGACATCACGGAGTGGTATTTCTGAAAACAGAAACTGGGAGGAAAGGAGAAACCTTAGTCTCTTAGTAAGGAAGCACTCACTAACCTCTTTAATAACTTTCAGCCCTCCGGGCACCAGGATGCTAATCTGGCAGCAGCTGAACTATCGCAACAACTGGCAGTAGCATTGGACACCCTAGCACCAGTGAGCAAGCACTACTAAGCAAGAAGAAAATCCTCTGCTCCCTGGTTTTCTGAGAGACTCAGAAAGATGAGACAGGTGTACCGCAGACAGGAGAGGCTGTGGCGTACAGACCTAGCGCCATTGGGTAGGGAATTGCACAAGCAGTGTTTGAAAGAATATAAAGCGGCTATTATGGAAGAAAAGGGGTTATACTATTAAAAGATCATAGAGTCGATTAAATCCTCTAGGGATCTTTTTAATGTCATCAACTCCCTCACCTCCCCCCCTCCCCCGTCACAGACCCTTCAGAGATTTCTCAGGAGTTCTGTGATAAAATATCCAATTTCTTTCGGACTAAAATCACAGACATTTATTCCTTGCTGGAAACCTCCAACGCGGGGTCACCTGCTCAGTCGACCACCCTTCTTAACGTAGATGCTTTTATGGAGGACTCGCCCAGGCTACTTACTTTTCCTTGTTTAGCGCCTGATATTACTGATCGGCTTCTAGGAGTCAAATCTGGTTCCCCTTTGGATCCTTGCCCCCTTAAGGTGCTAAAAATTGGTTGAGAAGTCATTGTTCCACACCTTACTTATGTATTAAATGTAGCTATTCAAATAATGGGGACACGCACTACCAAAATGTTCCAAAGTTGCAAATTGTCGCGTGCTCCTGGGGCTTCACTTTCTGATCCAAAAAGTGTTGGTTTAAAACTTAATAAACAGTGGCATCTCCTACAGAGGAGATGTCCCCCTGGGCACAGCTTTAAAATCCCACTAATACGGTGGTGTTCATTGAATCAAAAATATAGTCTCCATGTTGATGCGTTCAGTAGTATCATTGTTTTATTCACATCACTGGTTTATATCAAGACTTGCTCAATGTCTGGATAATCATCAACATTCCTTCGAGATTAATAATCCATTTGAAAGTAGCTTCAATTTACATCAATCCCGATGCATTTCGGGCAGTAATGATGCCCTTCGTCAGGGGAAACCTCTGAAAATGTAGACCAAAACACAATTCATTCAGGACACAAATTAACCAAAAGAGAGATTAAAACAATTTGCGCAACGTAACCAATCTAGATTGAAACGATGAATCATGCTGTTATCTCTAGTGTTTTTTAAAAAAGACAGCGGAAACACACCACAAGGTGAATTTGAAATACGAAACGCATAGTGAGAATACAAACCCCAAGGATGTAAAGAGAATGATAAAAGATGCCAAATTAGTAAGGAAGTGCTCAGTGACCTCTGGATGATGTGGTTTGAATATGAAAGGCTCGGCATGACAAACTAGGTTCGACAAAATTATGAAACAAGCATTGGCATAGCCAATAGGTCTCGCCTTTGGGACATTATAAGTGTTTAGCCATGTAACAGTTGCATAACTAAATACTTATAAGGTCCCAAAAGCGAGACCTATTAGCTATGCCAAGCGGCCGCGAAAGTGATCGCGATCAAACATCAATGCGGCCGTGAGGCCACGAAAGTGAAAGTAATCGTGGTAAAAGCGGCGCGCGCGCCCGCGCACATGCACTGTAACTCTGGGCTGGCCTGGTAGCACATTTTTGGAGCCCTCTCAATAAGTCTCGCCGGACCAGCGCATGCGCTGGGTCAGGCGAGACCTAAAAAGGAAGCGTGCAAATTCAATAGGTGAGTTAGATTAGCAATGTGTTGTGTCCACTGCCGTGATAAAAATAGTAAGCAAACAAAGCGCTCTTACTCAAAAAGGTCTTGCTCTCTGAAACATGACTCGCCTGTGAAAATAATCACAGAAATAAACATTCTAAGTGATCGTTGCAAAGAGACAGCAGAGTGTTGTGAACGTAATAGCGCCAATCGCGCAGTACTTACGACGAGTCAAAAATGTGGACGTAAAGTTGTCATCGTGCTCGCTTCACCCGTGATTCTGTTAGTTTGTTTAGCGGTTGTAATAAAGTTAGTCTCGCAAGATCACGTGATCATTGCGAAATGAGAAATAGAAAACTGACTCAAGTTGTAGTTCCCATACGCCATGATGGGAAAGGATAAAGTGATTCAGAAAAGATATATGAAAGATAATGGGTAGATAAGAATATTGACTATATGTCTGGAAAAAATTGAAATTGACATAACTCATGTTAAACATATACAGTAATTTTTCATGGAGAATGTTCCAACATAAAAGAATTATATATCTAAATGGTAATCGAAATAAGTGCAACATGATTCTAGGATTAGGCTGTACATAATAATCTCTCGAAAAACGAGTCAAAAGTAAATGCCGTGGATATATTCAAAAAGAAATTAATATCTCAGTACTTATGCTGTACATTTCTACAGATAACAAAGAAATTCCATTCTGTCATTTAACCCATTAGGTTGCATGGTACACAAAAATCGTAAAGAACCACAGTTACACCCAGGGTCTGGCCCGGGGAGGGAACTAGAGGCGTTGGGGCACTAGAGAACGGTCAGCCTCCAACCAAAGCTATGAACCACAGAAAGGACCGTCCCTAGTTGTGTCTAAGAGATGCCCAATTTAGTGGGGGCAAATCACAAAAATTGACGGACTGGCATCACACACCACCAGGTGTCATGCTTCATCATCTGCCAGTCCTCGCCCTCTAAAAACCGCGTTTGATAGAGGGCGGGCATACACCTGGAGACAGGGATGCACTTCTAAACTAAGTGGGGGCCCAAACAAAAAGAGGAGTGAGTGAATTTAAAAACCATCATAGTGTACCTGAACAATTTTTATTCTATGGGGTTACTATGTGGGATTAAAATATATATGTGCGGTGAGTGGGGACCTTATCATCCCGTCGCCGCTGTGAATCAGTGATTGTTAATAGGGGGTCAACATGTTTCTGCCTGTATTGTCCACTTGGGTACGTGGCATTCGTCAGGACCTTAAATATTGGGCTCCAATCTTACTACTGGGGGCGTAGGCCTATAGCCAGCTGCCACCTGTTTAGAGAAACCCTATTGGAAAAACCTATTTGCCCCATGGGAGGGGTAGGGGGGAAATCCTTGTGGCCACATTAGTTCAAGGCGTACTCCCCGCTAGAAAACCTAGTGCTGCATGCGTCCAGCCTCCTCCCCGGTGACACAAAAATCGTATTGTGTGGTTCTCTCTCTGTAATAATCTGTTCTTGTTATTCTAGCCTTCTCTTTTTTTCAAGGATCAGAAATTTCAGTTGGCTGATGTTATGTTTTTTCTCCAAAAAGTGCGAAGCAACTGTCGATTTAAGATTTTTAGTTCTGATGTTACTCTTGTACTCTAAAATGCGAGTGCGGATCTTTCTGTGTGTCCAACATAACTCAAGCCACAAGGACATTTGAGAAGAAAAATCACATTCGAGGTGTTGCATGTGGAATTTACCCGAAGTTTGATCTTGTTGCCTTTCATGGGGTGATTGATGACATTGCCGGGTATAGAGTTGTGGCAGTTGCTGCAATTATGACATGGTTGTAAACCTTTATAGGTAATAATATCTGAATCGTTGGGTATTTTCGTTAATAAATCCATGAGCTTAGGTCCTCGTGTGTAAGCGAACACAGGTTTTTGTTCAAACAAGCCTTTGAAGTCCGGTTCCAGACTCAACATTGCCCAATGTTTTAAAATGATGTTGCGGTAACGATTGGAGGTGGTCGAGTATTTGGAGATTAAAACTGTCCGGTTTAAATCTCTTTTCCTTCACAGACAATAGGTCTTTTCTATTGATTTTCGCACATCGGTTGTTGGCTTGTTCTAATAAATCCTGTGGGTATCCTCTTTTTTTGGATTTATTACGCAGAAAATCAATTTGAGTGTTACATTCTTCTGGATCCGATACTATTCGTTTCACACGTAATAATTGTGAAAATGGCAGATTCTTTTTCAGACTGTTTTTGTGAAAACTGTTAAAATGCAAAATGCTGTTGCGATCAGTATTTTTTCGAAAGATGTTGGTTGTCAGTTATCCATGCTTGAGCCGGATTTGTCCATCTAAAAAGTTTATCTGTTCTTTATGTACTTCAGATGTAAATTGAATGCACAATTGCACAAGAGCTTGTTGCAAAGTGTCAAGTGGACCAGACCACATGACAAAAATGTAGTCTATGAATCTTACATACATTTTTTTGTGTTGTAGCCAATTGGGGGTGTTTAAAATGTGCTGTTCCTCAAAATAGTGCATAAACAGATTCGCATACGATGGGGCTGCACAATTGCCCATCGAAGTTCCATGAGTTGAAGAAACCACTTGCAATCCCATTTGAAATAACTCTGATAAAGAGTAAATATCAGAAGTTTCATGATGAACACTTGAAGATTAGTATCCAAAGTAGAGTCCAATAAAGTTTGTTCAATAGCCTCTATTCCTAGGTCATGTGGAATAGAGGTGTACAGTGACTTAACGTCCACGGTGCACATCCAGTGTTCCTCCTCAGGTGAAAATGGAACTTGATTGATTTTAGTGATAAAGTCCGTAGTGTCACAAATGTAGGTGTTTGTTTTCATGACAAAAGGTTGAAGATGTTTATCAATGAATTTACCTATAGGCTCGTGAATGCTGCCCCTGGTAGACACGATAGGTCTGAAAGGTGGTTTTAATAAATCCTTGTGAACTTTGGGAAGCATATAAAATTAAGGTGACCTGGGATTTTCTTCAGGTGTCCTTAATGCCCACAGGTCTGTTGAAGAACCTGGAAGATGCACAGACACAGACAACGAAGAATACCTCGAAGAACAGCAAAATCAGAAGCAGGAGTCTTCCTTGGTGCATTCTCGGTTCAAGTTGAAGCCCAACGAACGCCAAGTGTCCAGGTAGTCGAAGAGCCCAGTAGTTTCAGGCTTCAGACTTGATATACGACAAATCTGAGCAGCCACCCACAGGTAAGTCCTTAAGTACCCTAAGGTTAGCGTTGGAACAACTCAAGGGTCCCTCCAAGAGGAGGGGCTGAACAGAGGGAGAATACTCCCATTTCATTTGTCCAGTTTCACTCCAGAGCAGGAGGCAAGGGCTCCCTGAACTAGCTCAAACTGGAGTATGCAAGGAGGGCACCAAATGTGCCCTTCAAAGCAGTCTGGTGGCGCTGGCAAGCGTCCCCACCCCAGTCTAATACACTAAGGTGGTCACAACTCCCTGCACCAGGAACCTCTTACCCGGCTCGAGCTTGGCTCAGCAGCAGGACTCCAAATTGTGTCAGTGTTTGGCAGCAGCACTAGCTGGCTGTTAGACCCTGAAAGGCTGTTACCGGGAGTACCCCAAGGGAGACCCTCCCAGTACACAGGATCATACTCCCAACACTGGCATCGGTGTTGGGGTATGATGCCAACATGTGTGATACCAAACATTACCAAGTTCAGTGCAGCCACTATATAGTTAGACATCTCGTAATGACTGATGTCCACTACATGTATTAAAATAGCTGAGCGCATGTACAAGCCTGGAGAATCTACTTCAGAGATTGTAGGGGAACTGCTCATGCAGGGGCACCCTCACACTTATAACCAAGCACCCTGCCATCAGTACTGAAGAGCCTGCCTTAGGGTTGTCATAGGTTTTAAGTGTAGTGCCCTCAGATACAAGGAAACATATCTGTTGTGAGAGGTGCATGCACCACCTCACACAGGGTGCAATGGCAGGCCTGTAGCCGAAGTTTGAGTGGACTCCTATGGGTGGCACAACACATGCTGCAGCCCATGGGAGACCCCTGGTAGCCAATAGTGGATGTAGAAAAGTACTCACCATGGTCAATCTAGGGAGAGAACACAGTGACTGGGGTCCTGATTAGCAGGATCCCAGTCAGACTAGGTCAAAAACATACTGACACCAAGCAAAAAGTGGGGGTAACCATGAAAGCAGATCCTACTTTCCTACAGCAACCCTTTTCCTAAATCACTGCTTGACTTGACGTGCATACCCTTTCTGTTCTGGCGGGCGGCCCACAAATGGACCCTCTGGAACTGGAGACCTACACAGTAGACCACATACCTCTGGCACAGCACATGGCTTCTCCAGATGGCAAACCTGGAGGTTTTTGAGTGCCTGAACACCATTGTCATCTCAAATCTGTGTGTCAAGAATTCCTGTCATACAAGGGAAACACGCCCTTATGTAAACAGGAGAGCTGTTACATAACTCAAGGAAAACACGCCCTTATGTAAACAGGAGAGCTGTTACATAACTCAAGGGAAACACGCCCTTATGTAAACAGGAGAGCTGTTACATAACTCAAGGGAAACACGCCCTTATGTAAACAGGAGAGCTGTTACATAACTCAAGGAAACACGCCCTTATGTAAACAGGAGAGCTGTTACATAACTCAAGGAAAACACGCCCTATAAAGGGAGGAACCGGTAGGTACAACGCTGTCGGATATTGTGTTCACACCGACGTACCTGCTTCATGAAGAGCAGTGTTCCGGAGTGGTGCTCCAGTAAGGCAAGAACGGAGGTAGGTCGAGTCGTTACTCCCTGGGCCGTGTCTTGCCCCATCGTCACCTGTGAAGGACCCGGAAGCTCTACCGGTCAACCATTGAGCTTCGCTTTTTGACTCGGCTGAGTCCAAGCGCAGTGGCGCTTTTGCTGGTTGGAGTCGTAACTCCCAGCCCGACCAGAGACACAGGGACTGCCAGCTGTAACGCACACCAGGAGGTGTTTGCCGCGTTACAGACTCGGAAGTCCACAGGATCGATCGAGCGGCTGCTCTCGGTTCAGTCTTCTTGCTTGTGATTGGGGTATCGGTGACGCATCACCAGGAGGTGACTCCGCGTCCCAGTGCAGTCTGAGGAAGAGGTTGAGCGGCTGCTCCCTTCAGGTAGAGACCCCGGCTGGGTGTTTCCCTGACTCCTCGATTCTCCCCAACACTCTTCGTGCCCCTCACAGCCTACCGATTGGCATTGTCGGCCATTTCATTTCTGCCCTCTGTTGGCATACGCTGGGACCGGCGTATATGCAGAGGACGGTTAGGACCATCCGTGCTGTGGGCTGGTAACGTACTTAGCCTGGAGGATTCCAGTGACTATAACTTGTTTATTCTTTGTATTATATTTGCCTTCATTAAAACAACTAACCCTTCACTAGTGGTTGCGTCCTCATTGTCGTGTCTGTTAAACGATCCTGAGACGTTCAGGGCGTTACAAAATATCCGACCTTAATAACACTAACTGTCTCCCGGTCGATAACAGACATGGCAACACTTGATGATGTGCTGGCTGCTTTAGCGGCCATGCAAGTTGAAGTGGCTGCCTCTAGGCAAGAAACAGCCGATGTAAAAGCCAGACTGGATGCTATCCAATTGGACCCGCTCACGCCCAGCACCTCCCTCACGAATCAGACCCCTGCGGTAGTAGTGGAAATGCCGGTAGCCATCCCCTTGGCGACACCAGAGAGGTACAGTGGGGATCCTAACACAGTGCAGGTATTCCTCACACAAGTGGCGCTACATTTATCGTGCAAACCAAAGGCGTTCCCCACGAGTCAGGCTCGTGTGGCTTTCCTTATATCCTATTTGGCTGGAAACGCGGCACAATGGGCCGTACCTCTGGTGAGCAGGGACGACCCCCTCTTATGTGATTGGGGTGCTTTTCGCGAGGAATTCCTGAAGGTATTCGACAGAAGGGCTGACTCGTACACGGCGGACCGTGAAATGCTTGAGTTGAGACAGGGATCCAACGACCTGGTGCAGTATCTCAACGCGTTCCGAAGGCTGGTTGCGGAAACCAAGTGGCCTGTTGCTAAACAGACGGCGCTCTTCCATCAAGGGCTGTGCGATGAGCTCAAGGACGCCGTGGCTCATATTGACCCTCAACCCAACACATGTGAGGGCCTTATCAACCTGGTATTACGGCTGGAACATAGGCTAAGTGAAAGAAAGGGGGATCATGGGAGAAAAGGAAAATCCCTTCCATCCTATGTGACGGTGGGAAGTCCTGAAACTTCCACCGCATCCAAGGGAGAACCCATGGACATCGGCGCAATACGAGCGAGCCTCACAGCCACGGAGAAAGAGTCACGCCGTAAACAAGGATTGTGCCTATATTGTGGCAAAAAAGGCCACTACGTACGTGAATGCCCTGCCAAACCGAAGACGTCACGTTATCGGGCCAACCGGTCGGTAACAGCCGTGGTGGACATACCGGCGGAAAACTAGAGGACTCCAAGACCAGAGAAGGGACATCTCGGAGTCACTCATCCATCCCTTCACTTTCCAACTCGGTCACTAAGGGACAACGACACCTGTTTATCACGGTGCACGTGGGAGTGCATGACCAGTGGATACCCGTTGTGGCCATGGTGGATTCAGGGGCCACTGGCATGTTTATGGACCACAACGAGGCATGCAGGCTAGGGCTAGTGCTTCTTCCCAAAGCTGTACCCGAAGACGTCTATGCTGTAGACGGAAGGCGATTGGTGACGGGGCCCATCGGGCAGCACACGGGGGTCCTTCCGATGAGATATGGGTGGAACCATTTGGAACAAATCGATTTTAACATCATCCGAGCGCCCCAATATGGCGTCATATTGGGATTGCCGTGGCTACAGAAACACAACCCCTTTGTGGATTGGCCAACACATCGCATCGAAATGACGTCACCGTATTGCATCCTGCATTGTGGAATAAGAACGGAATCCCTTGACGCAGATGAGAGCGGGAGTCAGACGGTGGCTACAGCGGCAGAAAAAGATGTGGCTCTCCCCCAGGCTTATCACAGTTTTGAGGATGTATTTGATGAGGTGAAGGCGGAAGTGCTACCACCACATAGACAGTTTGACTGCCAGATCGACCTGGTGCCAGGGGCCAGCGTTCCCAGCGGCAGGCTGTATGCCCTGACGGAGCCTGAAAACGTGCATCTCCGGGGGTACCTGGATAAACTCCTCAAGCTAGGATTCATCCGCCCGTCCAAGTCTCCGGCCGCCTCGCCACTCTTCTTCATCCCGAAGGCTAATGGGGAGCTGAGAGCCTGTGTGGACTTTAGGGCATTGAATGCGATAACCATAAAAAATCGGTACCCCTTGCCTCTCATCAGTGTACTTCTGGAACAGGTCAAGAAAGCTCGTATCTACACCAAGTTGGATTTGAAAGGGGCATACCATCTGGTGCGCATGAGGGACGGAGACGAGTGGAAGACCGCCTTTAAGACCAGGTTCGGCCTTTTTGAGTACCTCGTCATGCCGTTCGGTCTGTGCAACGCCCCGGCAGCCTTTCAGTACTTTTTGAATGAGGTATTCAGAGAGGAGTTGGATATCTACGTGGTCGTATATATCGACGATATCCTCATCTATTCGTCCAGTGTGGAGGAGCACGTACACCACGTCAAAGCTGTGCTCCAAAAGCTGAGGGAAAACATGCTGTTTTGTAAACTCAGCAAGTGTGACTTCCACGTCACATCCGTGGAATTCCTCGGAGTGATGCTGAGTCCAGAGGGACAGGAGATGGCAGAACGAAAGATCAAGGCGGTGAAAGAATGGCCGGTGCCCCAAAGCGTGAAGGACGTCCAAAGTTTCATTGGCTTCGCCAACTTTTACAGGCGGTTCATAGATGGATTTTCAGGAGTGGTGGCCCCAATCACACAGCTACTGAGGAAGTCCAAGGAGTTTGTCTGGTCCCCTGAAGCGAACAAAGCCTTTGAGGCCCTGAAAAGCGCCTTTGGTAAGGCGCCGGTGTTGGCTCACCCCGATCCGGATCTCCCCTACGTGGTGGAAGCGGACGCGTCGGATGTGGCGCTGGGGGCTATCTTGTCCCAACGCAACCACGACACAGGGGTGCTTCATCCCGTTGCGTACATGTCCCGCAAACTCAACGACGCCGAACGCAACTACCATATTGCGGAGAAGGAGCTTCTCGCAATCAAGGACGCCTTCACCGAATGGAGGCATTGGTTGATGGGGGCAAGACATGTGGTATCGGTGTACACGGACCATCGGAACCTACAGTTCATGACTGCCACTAGACACCTTTCTCCCAGGCAGCTGCGGTGGATGATCTTCTTTGCGGGGTTCAACTTCCGCATCACATATCGGCCGGGGACGGAAAACCGAAAGGCGGACGCCCTGTCCCGTCAATCTGCAGTTAAGGAACCATTGCCTGCGACCGAGCGTTCCATCATTTCCCCGAGGATGGTATTGGGGGTTATCCAACCGGATACTTTCCTGAGGGGAATAAAGAGAGGGATCAGGTCATTCGCATGGCGGAGGTGGCTCCTCAGTCACAGAGAATGGCAGCTGAAGGACGGGATACCCCTGAAGGGCAGGTGCCTATTGATACCCACGCCTAGGCTAAGGAAACAAGCATTCATCTGGTGCCATGACTCTCCATGCGCAGGTCATTTGGGCTTTGAAAAAACGGTGGCTAGCATGGGACGGCATTTCTGGTGGCCAACCATGAGAGTGGATGTCAGGAGGTGGGGACAGGAGTGTCCTACGTGTGCTACCATGAAGGCCGACCATGGCCGAACCCAAGGGCTCTTACATCCACTTCCAACCCCGGATAGACCATGGGATAGCATATCACTGGACTTCGTGGTGGGCCTACCGGTAGACCAGGGGATGACGGCAATACTGGTGGTGGTGGATTACTTGACGAAAATGGGGCACTTCATCCCCTGCAAGAGAGTCCCTACGGCCGGGGAATTGGCGTCACTACTCCTAAAGAATGTGGTACGACTGCATGGATTACCTGGGGTGATCGTGTCGGACCGGGGGTCGCAGTTTACTGCGCAATTCTGGAAGACTTGGTGCACTGCGCTGCATGTTAAGACCGCCCTGTCCACCAGCTACCACCCTCAAACGGACGGCCAAACCGAGCGCCTGAACCAAACGCTCAAACAGTATCTGCGATGTTTTGTGGACCAGGGCAGGGAAGAATGGGTCGACTTGCTATGGGTTGCAGAGATAGCCTATAACAACGCCACTCACAGCTCCACACAGTCATCTCCGTTCTATAGCAACTATGGCCAACATCCCAGGTTCTTGCCATTTCTACATCCGTTCAGAGAGGACAGGATTCCCGCCACAGCGGACAGGGTGGCACACATAAAAGACACATTGATGCGCTCAAGGGCTGTCCTAATAGAGGCCAAGAGAAGATACAAGGCTGCGGCAGATAGGAAGAGAAGGCCCGGGCCACTGTACCGCACTGGAGACTACGTCTGGATATCCACAAGAAACATGAGGTTTCGAAAGAAGTGTGTTCCATCCCAAGTACATGGGCCCCTATCGAATTACCAAGTGTATGGGTCCCGTGAACGTGAAGGTGTGCTTGCCCCAGTCATTGCGGATACACCCTGTCTTTCATGTATCATTGCTCAAACCAGCACCCTCCAAGCCGTCTGGGACACCTCGGCCGGTATGCGTGGAGTCGGAGGTGGAGTATGAAGTGTCGGGCATACGGGCGTCCAAATGGCGCAGGGGGAAGCTGTGGTACCTGGTTGCGTGGAAAGGCTATGGCCCGGAGGAGCATTCATGGGAACCGGCTGAAGGGGTTCATGCTCCGCGCTTGGTCTCCTTGTTCCATCGGCGTTTTCCTGCCAGCGCTGGACCCGTGGGGAGCCGCTGAGAGGGAGGATGTACTGTCAAGAATTCCTGTCATACAAGGGAAACACGCCCTTATGTAAACAGGAGAGCTGTTACATAACTCAAGGAAAACACGCCCTTATGTAAACAGGAGAGCTGTTACATAACTCAAGGGAAACACGCCCTTATGTAAACAGGAGAGCTGTTACATAACTCAAGGGAAACACGCCCTTATGTAAACAGGAGAGCTGTTACATAACTCAAGGAAACACGCCCTTATGTAAACAGGAGAGCTGTTACATAACTCAAGGAAAACACGCCCTATAAAGGGAGGAACCGGGAGGTACAACGCTGTCGGATATTGTGTTCACACCGACGTACCTGCTTCGTGAAGAGCAGTGTTCCGGAGTGGTGCTCCAGTAAGGCAAGAACGGAGGTAGGTCGAGTCGTTACTCCCTGGGCCGTGTCTTGCCCCATCGTCACCTGTGAAGGACCCGGAAGCTCTACCGGTCAACCATTGAGCTTCGCTTTTTGACTCGGCTGAGTCCAAGCGCAGTGGCGCTTTTGCTGGTTGGAGTCGTAACTCCCAGCCCGACCAGAGACACAGGGACTGCCAGCTGTAACGCACACCAGGAGGTGTTTGCCGCGTTACAGACTCGGAAGTCCACAGGATCGATCGAGCGGCTGCTCTCGGTTCAGTCTTCTTGCTTGTGATTGGGGTATCGGTGACGCATCACCAGGAGGTGACTCCGCGTCCCGGTGCAGTCTGAGGAAGAGGTTGAGCGGCTGCTCCCTTCAGGTAGAGACCCCGGCTGGGTGTTTCCCTGACTCCTCGATTCTCCCCAACACTCTTCGTGCCCCTCACAGCCTACCGATTGGCATTGTCGGCCATTTCATTTCTGCCCTCTGTTGGCATACGCCGGGACCGGCGTATATGCAGAGGACGGTTAGGACCATCCGTGCTGTGGGCTGGTAACGTACTTAGCCTGGAGGATTCCAGTGACTATAACTTGTTTATTCTTTGTATTATATTTGCCTTCATTAAAACAACTAACCCTTCACTAGTGGTTGCGTCCTCATTGTCGTGTCTGTTAAACGATCCTGAGACGTTCAGGGCGTTACACTGTGTGACGTCTGGAGTGGTCCTCACGTGACCTCCATTGCGGAGCTACAAACCAAATTCTCCCTGCACATGTCACGATTTTACAAATACTTACAATTGCGCCACGCAATAGCAACTTACAACCCCACATTGACCGACCTACCCGAATACAACCCCCCTGGAACCAAGGTCACCATGGGTCCTCTGGGAAAGGCGCAATACATAAATCACTGGTCGCCAAAGCCCAGACCCATTTCACAATCTTGACGGAGGAATGGGTGAGCGCTCTTGATGAAAGCAACTGGCACAATGCAAAATAGCCCCAAGGCAGATGGGGTGGCTCTCTAACCTTCCGTCCTCCCAGGGAATTCTTCAGGGTCCTCTGGGAAGGGTCATTCTTCTGCAAAACTGAAACTGCGACTTCTCTATTGAATTCCATTAGTCACACTGCTGTGTTCCCACTCTGTAGACAGCTTCCGTGGGGTTCCTGAGTACTTACCTTGGGTGGTTCCTTGTATCTCCAGCTCCTCTGGGTCTTCTGGTCCAAGTGCCATCCTCCTTTGCATTTCGCATTCCACTTCAATATATGGTTTGGTCTCCCCCTGGAGACTACTGTATTTTGTGCTACTTACCCGATTGCATTTGAAGCATTTTTGTGTATTGTGTTGATATCTCAGAGTAGGAGATATACCGATGTGTGAGTGTTGTGTAATTAATAGAAGTATTTTTATATAAACACTGTGTGGTTCTTTCATTTAACCTACACTATAAGATCAAACTGGTAAAACAAGCTGCTAAACACTCCTTCAAGATAAGCATGACGGCATGTCTCTGCAGCTACCACTTTGAGAGCTTTCTATGGTTATCAAAGACCACTAAAATCACCATAACTGTTGCCAGGATTAGTGCAAGGTGCATCACTTAAATAAGTATACACCATAAACTAAGTGAGTCTCTTATAGTCACCAAATATTAGGCCTTCAATATGATGTCTACCTATAAGGGACATTTAAAAGTCGGAAGGCAGGGTCCTCGTGCCCACCAAAGAGCCAACCTTTAAGCACCCGGACCTGAAATGCCCAATAATAATTTCGATTCGGCTATCGCCATGGTTTCCTTATATGTGGATTGGATACATTTTTGGAAATCGACCTTAGGGGTCTTATTTCTCAAGAGGAAAGTTCAAATATATGCTGTGAGCTTTTTGAACTGCAGGTCTGCAGGAAAGCAAAACATACAATAGCCAAGGCATGATCATCATTTTAAAGAGGGCTAGTCGCTCAAGGGGGCTGAGGGGGTAGATTGGCCCATTTGGCCATTTCCTGTTGAGTCTGTGACTTAAAGGTGCAGAGGTTGAGGCTCGAGGTCAGCTCTGGTTCAAGAGCAACGTTGACCCTCAAGTATTTGAAAATGAGACGCTAGATTGGAAGCTGAAACTGCAAATGACTATCGAGGCATCTCCTTGGAATGAGGTGCAATTTGGTCCAGTTAACCCAGATACAAGAGGCCTCGCCACAAAGAGATACAGGGTTTGAAGGATACGAGGCCCAGAGGTATGCATGACCATGAAAAAAGAGAATGTCGTCCACATGAAGGGCTAGGAGGTCTTCAAATTAATCTGTCCAGCGGAACTCCAAAAACTGTGCGTCACAACAGATCCATGTTGATAAGGGTTCAATCGCTAAAGCAAACAAAAGGTGAAAGCAGGCAGTCCTGCCTTGTTCCCCGGCCAATGGGGGATTGGGCAGAGCACATATCATTGACCCTTACCTGTGCACTGGGTTGGAAGTAGAGTACCTTAATGAAGGATAGAAAGCAGAGCCCAAATCACATTTGTCAGAGGACCTAGAAGAGGAACTTCTAATCTAGGGAGTCAAATGCCTTCTCTAAGTGAAGAACCAGGAATGCCGCTGGGTCAGGAAGAGTGCAACAGAGCCAGTGTGGTATGTACTCGGCAAGTGCAATGTTGTGTGCTACGCAGGGGTATGAACCCGCACTGGTCGGGATGGATAAGTGTTGTGATGATTGGTAGAAGGTGGTTGGCCAGACCTTTGACATATATCTTAACTTCGGAGTTCATGAGGGACATAGGTGGAAATAGGGAGCATTTGTCTGAGGGTTTCCTGGCTTTGTGGAGAACTACAAAAGTCACCAGGTCTATTTCTGGAGAAAAGTTGCCTTTCTCCACCACTTACCGGTATAGGTTTAATTGGTGTGGAGACAGAATGGACCTACATTTAGAGTAGTATTCTAGGGGGCAGCTGTCCAGCCCCGGCATTTTAACAGTCTGCATGTCTGTAATGGCTGCAGAGATCTCCTTAGGAGATATGTGTTGGTCTAGTGTCTCCCTGTCTGTTGTTGACAGTTTTGCGAGGGGATTGTCTATGGTAAGAGGGTGTGTGGTTTTGCATTAGTCGCTGTGTTGCCTAGCATATAAGGTAGTGTAGTAATCAGCAAATGCAGCCGCAGTCTCCATGAAAGTACGGAGTGAGATACTGAAGGGATCTCAAATCTCTGGGATCAACCTTGAGCTTGCGCTGCGGGTCACCAGCCAATGGAGACGCTTCCTGGTATTGCCATCCTATTCATTGACTTGTGTCTGCATGGCAACCCAGCATTTCTTAGTCTCTTTGAGGCATAGTTGCCGCAGCAAGGTCTGGACCACCGTCAACTGACTTCTATTGTGTTAATTTTGTATCCTGGAATATTCACGTTCCCAGTACAGTTGGGTGGATTCCAGCTCTGCAATCTTTTGCAAGAGTACTTTTGTCAGGCCAGAAAGGATTGCTCTCACTCTTCCCCACGACTGCCTTCCCTCTTGCCCACAGAGTCTCCGGTGTGTCCACAGAGTGCTAGTTGAGTTTGAAGTATGCTGTCAGTTTGCATTGTGGGTGTTGGGCACACTGGGGGAATCCCGTAAGTACCATGCATTAAGCTGCCACATCAGTCAGGGGTCACCTCTGCTCAGGCCGAGGTGCAGTATGACAGGGGCGTGGTCAGAGATCCCTCTCAGTGGAATGGCTGCTCCTGTTGTGTGTGTTAGATCAACAGCACGCATAAACATATAGTCTAGTGTGGACATGCATTTGTGTGCCCATGACACATGGGTGTATGCAGCTGTAAGATGATGCTAAGTCCTCCATACATTGCAGAGCTCCAGGGAGGTGATACATTGCACTATAGGTGGGGGCCCGCACTGTGACAGGCCTCAAACTGGTAGAGTCAAGTTGGGGATCCATTATGCCTTGAAGTGCCCTCCGACTATGGTGTGGCCTGGAGGGTGGTCTTGAACCACGGATTTTAGTTCAGTGAGAGTGGCTTTCACTAGCTGTTGTGGGAGGGGGGGGGGGGGGGGGGATTTACACACACAGAGAAAGTTGTAATACGTCCCTTCTACTAATGTGTATCTGCCAGTGGCATCAGTATGGGAGTGGCGGATGGCGTGGGGAAAGTTTTGTGGATAAGGACCATGGTACAACATGATCCCTTGGTGTGGCCTGATTGGAAAAACGGATCAAAGCCAAAGCGTGACAGGATGGGATATTGCATGCCCAGTAATGTGTTTCTTGAAGGAACAGGACCATTGGGGTAAGGTCTTACAAACCATAAGGCAGTGTTTGATGCAGTTTTTCAGGTCGTTAACATTCCATGTCATTATTGTTGCCACCGTCACAGGAGATGCATGAGGAGTGTATGTGGGTGCCTCAAGGTGGGATTTACACCTGTTCAGCACCTATGGACGCTATTGTACGGCCTGCGGGGTGTAGAAAATGTTGACTTGTGTCATGACGCAATGGATTTGTGGAAACAAATTGAACAAGTGAAAATAACAAGCAAACATTAGATAGCCCCTAGGGCCCCTCCAACAACTCCCCCATCCAACAATTTCAGCCAAGAAGCATCTGTCGACTTATAGACTAACAACACCATCAACCAAAGAGACACAGAAGCAACAAATGTAGCTGAATCAGCCCTGTCTCTTCATAACATATAGGATATGGTTCTGCTGGCATAAAACTGCAAGTCAAGGGGCATGTAACTGATCATCAGCTCAGAGAAAGGGGATACACCTAGTGGGTGGTTGTCAGATCATAGAGTGTATCGCCAGTAGAAGGCACGTACATCACCGAGGTCCCTGCTGAGTTCCGGTCCTAGCCTGGGTTGTCTCTGTCCATGGCTGCCTCGCAGATCTCATTGTCCTCCACTTCCGAGGAGTCTAGTGAGCCACAGCCCCAGACCGTCCAGGAGTGTTGCCTCCTTTGGGGTTTACCCCATGTTGCCTCAGTCCTGTCATAGAGCAGGACGCCTGTGTCCCGCCTCAGTTGGGTGGCTCAGGTGGGGCGACAAATAACTTTCTGCTCTATCGCCCATTCCCAGGCCTCCTCAGGTGTGTCAAAGAAGGCTGTATGTGTCTTATATATCACTTTGTAGGAGAGCAGGGAACAGGAACATGTAAGTGAGGCACAGTGCTTTAATTTTTGTGAACAGATTGGAGTTTTTTGTGTTGCAACATACGAGTTTCCTCAGGGAACACTAGGATGCAGCATGAGGCCACGTCCATAGGCGCCTCTAAAAACAACATCTCTGTCCTTACAGTTGAGGATCTTGGCAATAAGAGCCCTGAGTGGGAGCCCTCCGGGTGGAGGAATATGTTCTGCTCCAGGGCCTGGTGTGCCCGGTCGATGAAGCAGGGGAGAAGACATCCGTAGGAGCCAGAAGTGGATCCATGATTCTAGGAACTTCTTGGCAACGTACAATCCACTCCCTGCCGGAAACCCCACGAATTGCAGATTATTCCAGCATGCTCTATTTTCTGTGTGTTCCTCCAGCAGTTTCTCCAATGAGGCGTGTCGGGCAATCGTCGAGCAGAGTTCCTTGGAGGAGTCCTCTAGGGTGGAGACACGTCCACCGACCTCAGATGCTCTCACCAACACTGCGTAGGTCTTGACACAGGAGGACGACATTGATGCTCATTTCCCCAATCTTGGACTGAAGGGCCGTTTGGGACTCCTGTATGGCCTGTAGGATGGAGTCTGTCCCAGTCTGATCCTGGGGTGGAGGGGCAGCAGTCAGCGGTTTGCTGGCATCTGGGGTTGGTGGGCAAAGCAGTTCATTTTAGTTTGAGTGTGCCTGGCGCTCTTTACCAAAAGTCACTGGATAGTTCTGGGACAAATGCCAATTCAACCCACATACTCAATGGGGCCATGGATGTCTATGGGTAGTGCAAGCATTTGTCTGGGACTGTTGATCGCTGCAGACAGGAGGAGAAATGACCAGGAGCTCCTCGCTAGCAGGGCTTGGGGAGGCCAGCAGTCGCCATCTTAATTTTGAGACTCATCGCTGGCCACTGCTTTATTTTGTGGAGAGTGGCCCTCTGGGGCGCCCAGGACAGGCGGGTGCAGGTAGAAAGGAGCTCATGGCGGCCCTTCTCTTGGGCCGATGTGTGGTGCCAGCAGCAGGATCAGGCCAGATGGCGAGGCAGGCTGGCGAAGCTCTTTAATGAGCGTCCATCATCTTGGCCGTCTTGGCCACTGTCCTCCAAAGTAATACATTTTTATTTGGACGCAGATGCAGTCAATAGTTGAAGTAGGAGCACTATCATCAAAAGCAAATTTAGATGGGATGCGTCTCAGCATATATTTCTAGACAATTGAATGTTGCCAAATGAAGCCATACAAATTCTGATAATGAATTAATGGCTTCAAAAGTGAGCTCTAAATTGCAACACCACCTATCTCCCTGAATGGGACAACTTTTAAGCTTCAACCCATGTGTGAGCAGAGTGGGCTTAAGGGATGCATATTATCTGAACTTTTGGTGAGTGTGAGGGTGATTTATGTGGTGGAAGTAGGGACAGGATGGTCTTTTACATAGGACTTACCTTCTGAGCTCTAAAAGTAAATGTTCAGGAGCAGACATTGAAGCAGAGCAAAGAGCTTGAATGCCTTTGACTCAATAGGGAGATTCAACAAGAGTCAATCTGCAAAGCATTAAAAGTTGGAAGCTGTATATTTAATGACTGTACAAGAGGCTCGGGTGATCAAAGTGCTACCAACAGTGTCATGAGGGAGATAAAAAAAAATATATCTATATCAATCATTACATCAATTTTCGATGAAAGTACCTCATATATTCGAATTTCGACTGCTTACATTATGAGAACTACTTTTTTAGGTCTCGCCTGAGCCAGCGCGCATGCGCTGCTCTGCGAGGCTTTTAGTAAGGGCTTTTGAATTCTGACCACACGCTTGTGTGTGTGTGTTTTTTTTTTTTATTAACCTGCTTTTGGCCTTTGCGTGCGCCTTTCTAAGAAAGACAGCACGCAATTGGCCAAAGGCATGTGCACGTCCCACCTTCTCTCTCCCCTGGCCTAAGGAACTCGGGAGCGAGCAGCAGCGCGGCTGGGTGCCAGCTGCATACTTTGCATTCCTTGCGGTGCGCGCGCACCGCGCTTGTTGTTATTTTGTTTTCTTAAGGGTTGGCATAGCGTTAATGTCTTCGACGACAGGCGTTTCCTGTTTTTAAGCATCCTCATGGGATAAGAACATTCAAGCCTTCCAACCAACTAAAAAAATACAAGTGCTAGGTTGTGTTAATGTACATCTCCTAGCATCTACAGTGACAGTTATTTTTTCAGTGTGCAAAGACTACTGTGCAACAGATGGTGCGCGTTTAATGTATATATACTTTTCCCTGCATGAAACTCAACGTCTGTGTTGGGCACATTAAGCCAACGCCCGCTGTCTATAGTTATTTCTGTATTGTGTTTTTTTTCTTACTATGTTGTAATATCATTTCAATGGCCTCGCTCACGCAGTATAATCAAGTTTACTAACTGCGCCCCCATGTGGCTGGACAACAAACTGTACGCTGTTACGTCTTCAGACTGCCCACAGCTTCTCCGCGGGACCAATTTTCCCCATTCACTCTCTCATTCTCTACGCTGTTATTGTGCCTGCTTTGAAGCCGGCTGCACAGCGTGGGACCTCAAACGTACAAGACAAACTGCCAGCCGCAGAGGGGGAGGAGACATGGAGTCAGCGTGTGAGGCAGATCTGTGGCACAAAGATGCTTAGGGCATGTGGTTTCCTTTTAACTGCTATATAAATCAAAGTTCTGTCACAGAACAGTGTACTTAATACAATAGACTGACCTGACCTCACTTTTTAATGGAACGCTGGCGAAAGGTCAGGCCATTATGCTATTATAAAGTGATTGACATAGTTCTTGATGAGGCTTTCCCTTTTTATGTGGCCTGAAAGATGGCTTAAAAGGCAGGATAAATCAAATGCACTGCGAGAGAGGAGAAAACAGGACAGTAGGGGTATTTCTTTGAGCCTGTCCTTCAACAAGCACATTTCGAAGCTGAAATATCCTGGCAGGATTCCTGGACGCGGTGGGTACATGTCACCGGCCTGGATGTCTGCGGAAGCAAGGCTGCGGCAGAATGTTAAAATTGAAAATGGCGTCGTGGCACTCTCTGGCAAGACACAGCTTCAACAGTACTTTAGTTCAAACTCTGTTTCCGGGCCCTCAAGGTCGCGGCTTTAGACGTCAAAAGAGCGCTCTCCTGCTGTGCTGTCGAGAGACGCCTGAAGGCCCAAACTGAGCCGCCTCCATGGTGAGTAGGAGCAGCCAGATACTTCCCAATGCACTCGGCTATTTTTTTAGGCTGACTTGAAGGAAACTTATCTGCTTCATCAAGGCATACCTTTCCAGTGAAAGATTAACCTTGAGCGGTGTGCTGAGGGACAGGTCTGAATGTACCCACTGACAGTCAGAGTACTGGAAAATACCATCACAGTTAAAGATGGAGGCAAAGGCCAAAAGGAAGTGCATAGGTTAATGTCTTTTAAACAAATGAGGCAATGCCATAAATATAGTCATGTGAATGTGCCCTTAGCTGGTGGTTACTGTTCTTGATCTGTGATCTAGAATTGAAACCAACGGGTACTTATTTGTTTGTTCTGTAATGTAAATATGTTAAATGCAGGGCCACTGGAATAGTGGAATTCTGTAGCCAGGGCTTTTCTTTTCACGTTTATGGATTTGCCACAAAATACACAATCTGCTACAAAATCTGCAGTTTTTAGCACGAAAAAAATGTTTCTAGTTCAAACAGATCAACAGTTACTAAAATTGTGGAAATATGTGTTTCCGTGCAGTGGAAGGCCTTTTGCAAAGGTTAACTGGTCATCTTTCAGTTGCTAATTTCTGTAATTGGTTTTTACACTGCTACTAATGAGGTGAAATATTTGCTCAGACGGTATTCCCATGTATAAGAACGACAAAATAAAGAAGTAATATTATAAAAAAAAGTGGCACATTATGCTGTATAATTTGCCTTTTTCTGCCACATAATTTGGGGCTCCCCTGCCACATAATTCCAGTGGTCCTGGTTATATGACTAACCTGTAGCTTACATATTGCAAGATTGCTCACTCTCCTCCTTTCTCTCTAAAGCAGTGCAACATAACTAACATCTGCAGTGATAATTTGCCTGCTATAGATAAACATTAAATAAATATCAGGTGCGCGCTTACCCACTGTATGAAGCAATATAGATAAAAATAGTACTCTCGTAGTAACAGCATGTACAGATAGTTTGTTATGACTCCTCACTTCCCTTCTCTCAATCTTTTTTCACTTTTGCTTTAGATATATTTGATCTTCTCTGCTTTTTCTTCAGATTGCACCAAGATACAAAGCTCACATCATACCAATTCCTGATGCTTTCTGAGTAGATACATCGGTCTGCCCTTAAACCCCTGTTCCAGCTCGCCTCGTGTCACTTTGAGAGAGAAGATCAGTTTCTTTTCAGTGTTATGCCCGAGGGATGTTCTCTGCTTCGTCGTCACAGTGCATCAACATGTGAAGTGCACACTAAACTGATGTATTCTGTGTGCATGCACCAGTGTATCTGTGGGATGCTCCCTGCTTCTTCATCATAGTGCACCAACATTCGAGGGCCGCTCTAATCCCGATGTGTTCTGGATACATACACCGATGTATCTGCAGGATGTTCCCTGCTTCATCATAGTGCACCAACATGTGGGGGTCACCCTTTACCCAATGGGCAAGATTCACAAAGGTAAACTTTTTTCTCTGCTCTGACTGTGGAGTCTCCACAGTCGTAAGCCTACTTTTAAGTCGGAGTTTGGAAATAACAAGAAAATAGTAAACTTTCACAAAAGTGTACATTTACCTTTGTGAAAGAGGCCCTGCGAGTGTAATTTAGTACTAGTAAAATTACTAATGATAAATAACACTCGTAGTTTGTGAATACCAAAAAGCAGTAGAGTTACTACAGTGTGTATGCTAACACAAAATTGTAATTTTTGCATTGTGAATCAGTCCCAATGTGTTCTGGATACATGCACAGATGTGTCAGTGGGAGGATCCCTCCTTCTTCATAAAGGTGTTCAAACATGTGATGGCCACCCTATCTATCTATGGCCTATGCACTCTGGATACGTGCAGTATTGTGCCTGTGGAATGCTGCCTGTTTCATCATCATAGTGCATCAACATATGTAGCCCACCCTATTCCCGATGTGTTCTGGATCCATGGACCGATGTTTCTGAGCGATGTGCCTCCAGCCTCAACTGAACACTTACAAGGACCCAAAGGCAAGACCTATTGACTATGCCAATGCTTGTTCTTTTTAGCTTAGAACGTCACAGGAGTGCATTTGCTTTCTTGCTCTCTGTTGTGTGCTGTTGTTTCCCACTCCAATCAACCCATACCTTGATGTGGTCTCAGTGTCCCCCCCCCACCCCAACACCAACGACCATGTCGTTCACAACTTCCAGCATCCATCCCATCTTTCTTTGTGTTTTATTTTTCAGTCACACTTACTCCCAAAAGAGGTTTGTTGCTTCCTGCCCTACTCCAACACTGACCTTTAGCTCTCCCATTTAACTTCCCCCCACATCCATTCCTTTTTTTTGTTTTAATTTATAATTTTTTCCCCCATATTTTGAAGGTCCCAGCAACTGTAATCTGCTACCAGCTACTTTTTTCTTTAACATACTTTCACAATTTTATTTAATTTTTAATTTACTGATCCAAGATCAGCGTCCACAAGCTTTAAAGAGAAAATTAAAAGCATGTGCATGTATAAGTCACATGTAACTTTTTGTTCTTTTTGTTAATGTTGTTCTGAATCAGCAATCAAGCATTGCTTTTTTTTCTTTTCTTTTTGCTGATGCAGAACAGAATGGATAAAAAACATTGGCAAAATCAAAAGATCTTCAAATACCAGTGATAGGCAAGACCTATTGACTGTGCCAATGCTTTACCCTGATTGCCTGTATCACCGTCTCCTTTTCATCTACTGTGCTTCCTTTTCACTTTTCCCTTTCTCAAGGGGTATACCCTAAATTTACCTCTACCTTCCTTCTTTTTGTTTTTCTTATGAGAAATAAACCCATTTTTCTTCATTTCTGTTCCTGTAGTACTACGTATTGCAACTGTTTTTTTCTTAATGCTTTTTTACATGCTTGCTGTGTCAAATTAATGAGCTTTCCAATATTTTGTTTTGAAGTGTCTTTTGAGTGGTCTTTCATTGAAAAGGGAAACTTTAGAAATGCTGATGTAATACCTTTTGCATGGGAATACCAGGAGTAGGTTAGAATACGCGTATTTGATTGTCACTACATATCTTATAAGCAAACATCTACTTCTACAGTGATCTGCCTGCAAGAGTAATGCAGAAGCTGGCTTCACATTTTTCTGCCTTATCCAAGTTTATCATACAATGACAACTATCTTTCATTAAGGTCTGGTCTTCACCTCTTGAACATCACAGCATGCATCAAGCCAAAAAAGGTCTAAGCTCGCTGAATCTATACCATTCACCCATCCCAACGTTTTCGAAAACTTGATCTAGTTACTTTCCAATTCTAAAGAGAGTTTAACTTCCACTTGGCTTTCAATAAGTAAAGGTCAAATCGCCTATCTCAATGCAGAGCATCTTTACACAACAGCCAATCTGTAAAAGAGCATGATACACTAAAATGATGTAGTGCTAGAGGCACTCTTGTGGTCCGACACCCTGTGATGACCTTTGGCTACCATTATTTTACCCCAGCCTGAATGTACGATGTCCTGCATATGCCTGTTTCTCTTAAAAAGTTTTTATTTTAATCTTGCTGTCATTCAGTGGGAGTTGTCAAGGAGTAGAGCAGCCTTGCCAAGGACAGAACATGTGGGATGTGCATTAGAAAGCATGAGAGAGAGAGGTGTGGAATGTACTTTTTGGTCTCTAAGAGCAGTGTTGTGAGCACAAATGTGCTCGGTGTTGTACATTGAGAGATGAAGTATGTGATGCTATAGGACATTGAAAGATGAAGTATGTGAATCTATAAGCAGTTGTTCACAAATGTGCATTGTGTTGTACATTGATGAGAATTATGAAGTTCTTGCTATTGGCTTTGACATGGCCTCATGTCATCCTGTTTTCTGACTCTGCCTTGCTTGAGCTTTTCTGCGTGCACAGCAGCGCTTGCAAGTTGTTTGGGTTGATCACGTTCAAGGATTGTTTTTGTGAGAGATTGTTTAATGTACCCGGAAGGTTTTGTGAGCTTCGCCAAGATAAAGGCTGGAACATGTGAGATTGGAGAAGGGAACGTGGGAACTCCTTCGAGCCAGGGAAGGCTTGCTTGGAAGCTGGCCAGTTCTGGTAAGATTCCTCTGGCGCGGGGGGAGGTTTCTCTCGAACCTTCTAGTGTGTTTTGAGATTATGAAGCTGAGGATTCTTGACTTAGAAACTGGGATTTGGAATCCAAACAGGGACGTACGTGTCTACTTCGGAGCGAGGAACCCTGGCTGCTGAGGCTCTTATCCCTGGCTGTTAATCAATCCCCCGGTCAGGAGTGGGCTAAGATGCAAGGTTTGCACCAGGTGAAGTATTGAGTTTTGACTAGTGCCATTGTGATGCGTGATTCCAGTGGCTGTGGTCATTTGAGGTGCTTAAGCTTTGATTATTGCCATTGTGGTGTTTGGCCAGTGGCTTTGATCATTTGAGGTGCTTTCTTTGTGATGTGTGAGTGAGTTGAGGTGCACATCCAAAGTAATCATTTGATGTATATATCTTACTGATCTCTTGCAGGACGTACAGCATTTTATATTTTCTTGAGTGTTGTTTCATATTATTTGCTGCTTGTTTATTCATGGTATTATTCATGCATTTAACTGCTGCATCTATCAAGTGTGTTATTATTGCTTGCATATAAACATTTATATCTCTTTGTGTATTTGAATGTTGTGCATTTGAAATCTGGGAAAGTCTTTCTGTTAGAGAGCATTGTGTAAAATAAAACCCCAAGCCTTATTCAAAGAAAAGTTCTTTGCATTTTGTAAAATAAAACCCTTTTCTAAAGGTGCTGTGCTATGTCTCATGCTATGCCCTGTGAATTTGAGCTACCATGTGGAAGATTCTGTATTATCTGAGGGGCGAGAGCAAGACATTTCATCCATGCTCAATCATACCTTGCAGCAGACACAGAAAGCCTTGAGAGGGTTCAGCCCTAGCCAACCGCTGTTGCCAGCATCTCGAAAGCGGTTCATAAACTCTGTGTAGAGCGCCCGCTGGATCTTGGATAGTCGCACAAGTATGACATGCTCTTCCTTGCAGGGAAGCTGAATCTTCAATACGCTGTGACCTCGCCTTAGGAGGGAAAGAAAAACACATAAATCAACTGTGGAACATGCAAAGAAGGATAAATATTACTTTAAAGTTCACGCCTTAAAAATGTGTTCCCACATCACTACATATGGATTGATGTATTTGTGAGACTTGAGATGGACGCATCCTTAAATGTCAATCTTTTGTGCCTAGTTCTCTCTTGAATATTTAACTTTCCCAAACTTTTTAAAGCATTTTTGTTTTGCTGGTTTTGCCCCAGCTAGTCACCCTTTTGAGATTAGGGGGAAGCTAGAGTAGAGAAACAATTTTTCAGCGTCATTTTGGTAGTGTATCTCCATGCATGTGTGAGCTTAAAAATGCTTTGAGTTAGGCTGAATCTAAAGCATTGGCCTTCAGTAATGACAGATCTCACTCATCCCTTGATCTGCCTCCTGCAGTGCTTCTAATCTGCCTCCAACACTAATGGCACTTCTCTTCCTAAGAAACTGTATGACCATGAGATGGATTAGTAGCTTCATGTGGTCAGGTCAGCTATGACTCTCATATATTCGCTCAACCCCCCCCCCCCCCCCAACTCCCCCCCCCCCCCACTCCATTTCACAGTTTTTATATCAGAGAACACCATTAATGGCTTGGCCTGCCAAGAGATTTTGATTCACGAACTAGGATTGTCCCAGTCACAGACCCAGATTCCAGTGGCGTCTCACGCAATCTGACTTCCTATCTGCAACAAAAAATGTCAGCGCGTTTTGCCACAGTGGAGTTGGTTTGCTGTGTAGAGCTACCACAAGAGAACAGAACCCAGCTATGAAAGGTACGTATTTCGGTGATACTCTACGCATAAATGGATTGTTAACAGGCATGAAACACCCTCAGAAACGCATGAAATTAGCAGACCAGCAAAGTTGCTACAAGCCTCATCAGTAGCACCATAACCATTATATTTTGCTGAAAGTGCTTTGCTTAAATCACTGATCACGGTCCCTACTGTAGTCCCCAAGCATGGTGTACTGTTGTAAAGTCCGTCACACTATGAACATTTAACATATCCCAGCATTTTGTGGGCCGTGCTTTTTTTCTAAGATGTGATGTTCTACATTTCTTCAACAAGTTCTGCTCTCAACCCACTGACTTTTTAGTATTCCCCAAGTGTCAAACAAGATCTGGACATTTCAAGCAGCAGTGCAGCTAGGTGGGGCTGTGTAGCTCAGCGCCAATGGTGTTCCACTCTGAAAGTGACATATGGAGCTCCATATTTCAGTTGCTTTCTAGTCTGTCCGTGCCCCCAGATGCAGAGTCCAACAGCAGCTTGGCTTTGACCAGTGTGCAGATCTCTAGACTTGGGACCTTACTAGATAGAAAAACAGTCCAGCTCACAGAAAGAGGAGGATGGCATAATCCCCGAGGAATCTGCAGTTAGAGTATCCCACAGAAATAATTTTACCGTGGGTAAGCTTATTCTTCTAATGACTTCTTCTAATGGATACTTCTAACTGCAGATTCCTCACTTTTTGAGCAGATACCAAACAGTACCTCCTTGATGGGCGGTTCACGAATTGGCTCAGATCAAAAGGTCCAAAGGACTAAGTGCTCTTCTTGTCAGACCTGGCTGCCCAAAGAGTAGTAAACTTAAACTTAAACATAAACTTATGAAATGATGCCACTTAGCAGCCTGGCAAGCATCCAGAACAGGCACTCTGTCTGCCTACACAGTATTAACTGTCGAGGCTCTGGTGGAATGAGCTTGCAAATCTTCGGAGGGCTGCTTCTTAGGCAGAACATATCGCATTTCGATGCACGAACAATCCAGTGAGAAATGGTCCATTTCTGCATTGCTAAGCCCTTCTCTCCAACGAATCCAACAAACAGCTGATCATCCACACAATTTGCTCTCTAGCATGATCAATGTAAAGGCCAAGAACTCTTTTGGGATCCAGTCGATGGAGTCTCTCCACTTCTGAAGAGGGATTAGGGGGAGCAAATAAAGCCAGAAAGGCTATGTTTTGTATGATGATAAAAGGAGTTCTGCTTCTGGGCGAAAAGGAGGCTTGGATTGTCAACACCAGCTTCGATGGAAAGAATGTTGTGTACAGCGGATTTACCGAGTGGTTTTGTAGCTCACCCACCCTCCATAACAATGATAAGGTGATGAGAAAACCGCTTTTAGATTGAGGAGCCACAAAGGATGGCTGTGCAGCGGTTCAAAGGGACTACACGTTAGGAATGTGAGAACTAAGTTTTGGTCCCACTGAGGCATGATGAAAGGTGTAAGCAGAAACACATGCTGCAAAACCTTTTAAAAAAGCATTACAACTGGTGATTTAAATAAAGACGGCTGGTCAGGCCACTACGAAATTGTCAAAAAGAGCTGAGATTTAACTCTTAAGTATGCCCAAAGCAGGTCCTTGCTTGGCTAGCGACAACAAAAAAGCGACACTTCGGATAGTTTGTCTTGAAGGGGGTCAATCTGTTGAGTACTGCACCACACCACAAACCTGTCCCAATAACAGGTGTACACCGATTTCATGCAGGGACACCTGGAAGCCAGAATGACATCAAGAACTTCGGGTGGGAGGTCAAATGCATTCAAGCCGCTCAATATGATATCTCAAGCCTAGAGATGAAAATTGCGAGGGTCCAGGTGCAGGACCTGGCCCTGTCGTTGCAACAGAAGATCCTTTTAAAGGAGCCGCTTGATCAGGGGACTGATGTTCATGCTCAGGATGTCCAGGTGCCACAATCACTCTTCATTCTCAATCCGGTGGTACTAGGAGGACTTGGGCCTGGTCAGTCCTGATTTTCTTGAGAACTCAGAGCAGAAGAGGTAGCTGCAGGAAGGGGTACAGGGGCAAGAAGCTCCAGGTGGAATGCATTTATGAGAGAGAGCCGTCTCTGAAACGCCGTTGCACAAAAAATGCTAAAGTTGTGCATTCTCGCCACTGGCAATTAGATCAAGCCAAAGTTCTTCCCATTCATGCAAGATACACAAAGCAATGTCTGGATGTAGCTGTATCAGGACTGGCAAGGCGGTGGCAACTGAAAACATCCGGCCTGGTATTTAAAGATTGTGCCAGGTGGTGTGCCACCAGGAAAATTTTATGGTGATCCAGCCATTTCCAGAGGTGTAATGCCTCCTGACAGAGTCCACGACCCCACCCACCCAGCTGTTTGTGGCATTCCACATGGCAATGGCGTTGTCCGTGAGCACCTGCAACATCCTCCCTCTGATGGGTGGCAGGAAGACATTAAATGCCAAATTTAGGGCCTGCAATTCCAAAGGGTTGATGTGAAGCTGGGCGTCTGCTGGAGACCAGATGCCCTGAGTTTCACCTCTCCTAGATGGCCTCCCCAACCCAGGAGTGATGAATCTGTTACCACTGTTAGCTCTGGGAGGTGTAAGGAAAGGGGTCTGCCTCTGATCCAACTGCGGTCCAGCCGCAACCACTGCAGGTCTTTTGCAGTCTCCTTCGAAATATGGACATAACCGGACAGATTCCCCTGATGCTGTTCCCAATGGGACTTCCAATCCCACTGCAGAGAGTGCATGTGCCATCAGGCAGGCTTGGCCAGCAGGATGCAGGTGGCCAACAATCCCAGTACCTCAGAACCATCCTCACTGAGATCCAGGACAGAAACATTGGGATCATAGCCTGGATGTTCTGGACTCTGTGCTCCGAAGAAAGGGCACAAAATTGTGCCATGTTAAAAACAGTTCCAATAAAGTGGAGCATCTCCGAAGTTAGATGTGCCTTTGGTAAGCTGATAGTGAACCCCAACGATGTTCGGAAGTTCTCCGTAGTCTGGAGGTGGGGAGCGACTGCCTGGGGCGAGCTAGTCTTCAGCAGCCAGCCATTGAGGAAGGGAAAGACTGCCACCCCCAACTTCCGAAAGTGGGCAGCAACCACAGTCGCCACTTTCTTGAACACCCTAGAGGCACTGGTGAGGCCAAATGAGAGAACCACAAACAGAAAGTGCTCTTCTCCCACCACGAACCAGACAGCCCTTGTAGGATGACAGGATGGGGGATGTGGAAATAGGTATCCTGCAAGTCCAACATTTACCATCCAGTCTCCAAAAGGTGAGGATAGACCAGACCTGGGCCAGGGTAAACATCTGGAATTTGTCTTTCAGCAGAAAGGCATTGAGAGCGTGAAGGTCTAAAATAGGACAAAGACCTCCGTCCTTGTCTGCCACCAGAACGTAGCTGAAGTAGCAACCAGGTCCTACTTATGATGCTGGCACCCTCTTTATGGCATCTTTGGCCAAAAGGGTCTGCACTTCCTGCTGTAAAACAGTAAGGTGAATCCCAATCAGCTGCTCTGAGAGTGATGGAAGTTGAATCGGGGTGGACAGGAACTGAAGAGCGTAATCCTGCAAAAGAATTTGCAGGACTGACTTGCACAAAGTGATTACTTACCACCCTGGAGAAATACCAGATCCTGCATCCGACAGGGTGGCTGTGTGCCTCGATGGACATGCTACTGATGAGACAACAGGAGGGGCAGAAGACTAGGCTGCAGTTGCTGCCCCTGCTGTCTATGTTGTCTTTAGGATCCAGTATCTAGGCAAATAAATGACTGCGGTTAGCTGGACTGGCTGCATAGGTTGGTGTGGAACTGGAAGCCCCTACTGTATCCACGAAGAGGAGAAAACTGATGTTGGAACTGCAGTATTGGGACAAACAGGCCCTAAAAGTGAGACGTGGCCCTTCTTTCGATAAATCGCTGGAGGACCAATTAGGCTTTTTCACCGAAAAGGCGAGAGCCATCAAACGGCATGTCCATCAGTAAAGACTGAACATCCAAGGAGAGATCCATGGACCTCATCTAGAGGTGACGGTTGAATGTTGGAACAACGAGTTCCTCAACACGACTCCCTAAACCACGTGGTCTTTACTACGACTGCGTCTCAACAATTATTTTTACCACGCATTCTTTTATCACGAATGTTTGTGATAAAGGAATGCATGGTAAAACCTCCCTCTAAAATCTATTCCTATCCACCCCCCGCTCACTAAAATCTACCCCGTACCACCCCCACCTTCCACCCCCTAAAAACTTCCACAAACCTCTCCCAACCCCTAAAACGTAACTCGAATACCTCCCACCCCTAAAACCATCATGAACCCCTCCACCCCCCCAAAAACTAATACGAAACCCCCCCCGACTCCCTTAAAACGAATTCCTACCCCTCCCACCCTCTAAAAAAAAACAAAAAAAAACTCCCACCCCCCCCCAAAATCGATCATGACCCCTCCCAACCCCTAAATAATATTTCTTTTAAAACACCACCCCCTTAAAATTAACACTAATACCCCCACCAATTAAAATCTACTCAGAACTCCTCTCACCCTCTAAAAACTAACTTTCCTGACGCTGCTCGTGACTGCCCATCCCGCACACTACACCGTCTTAGCCTGAACCACGCACATGCGTGGTTCAGGCCAAGTCGTTGTTTGTGCAAGTCGTTCTGTGACTCCGGAACTCGCTGTTCCGGAGTCATTGTAAAGGATGTTTCCCAGAGGCGACATCGGAGCGCCACACTAGTGTTGATCGCTCTGCCTATGCAGTCTTTAGCATCAAGCCTACATCTAAAGGTGAATTTTGCTGCAACATTGCCGTCCTGAATGGCCTGCGTGAGGACAGACATACATCCTTGTATACAGCAGGTAGAACCATGGCAACAGAGAACCAAAGTGAGTGGGAGTAACAACCAAACAAAAGGTGAGGAATCTATGGTTGGAAGTATCCATCAGAAGAGAAGTTCGCCCCATCTACCCTCTTCCTGAAAACCAGCTTACCAGGTTTCACTACTGCTGGAGTTATAGTTCTTCAGACGATAGACATGTTTTTATCAAAACCCATACCAGTACAGTGTAGAGAAGACTACTACTGCTGAGAAGCTGCTGTCCTATATACATGCCCTGGACAGGTTGCATGTTGCTTATAAGGGATTGCTAAGGGACGTTGAGGTTACAACCAGGTCGCAATACAGAGGTTCACTCCGCAAGCATCACTGAACAAAGCCGTTGAAAACCAGTCCAAAGTAACAAGGGGATAGAGGAAAGACGCACATGGCTGAGCATTAGCAACACCACGCAGGTCAAGCTTGGAGGAAATGACCACTGGAGAACCGCATCAGCGGATTGCAGAAGAGTGCAATACCAGAACAGTGAGCCACGTATGCGCCGCGGAATTCCAGATACTAAAGTCCGCTGAAGCACTCTAGAGACAAAAGAAACTGACAGCCTCAGCCGCCCATACCCTCCAGAGGCTAACATACCGGCAGAGGCCGTGCCCGCTAACCGGTGGGCATCAAAGTCTGGGAGACCCTCCTGGAGACAACGGCAGCAGCCCATCTTCTAGCACAGGTGATTGAAACCACTAGGCCACTCAAGATATTACACAAGAAGGTGATCCTGCCAAACGACCAGATGTATCATGGGGCGCCTACGCTCTAACACAGGATCGCAGACACCGGCCCCAGAGGGACGTCAGCTCCCGATGGCCTCTGATCAACTGCCCGGAGCCAAGACAGCCACTTCGCAGTCAATATCTGGTAAGCCACGATGGAGGACAGGTTCCGTGCCCTGTCCTCGGATCTTAACCTGTTGCGAGATCACAAACGTAAGCTAGCAGACAGAGAGAAAACCCTTGCCACCCTTCAGCCATTAGCTAAGTCACAGCAAGAAACCTTACGAGACCTCAAAACCCGATTCTCCAGGCTAGAGGAGAGAGCAGACGACTTAGAAGGGCAGTCCCAATGAAGCAATATCTGAGTGATCAACTTACTGGAAGGGGCAGAAGGATCCAACCCGGTGAGGTACATGAAGACGTAGCTCAAATCATTCACCCCGGACTCCAAACTCACACCCTTTTTCTCAGTGGAGAGAGCGCATAGGGTCCCTGCTTGGCGACCTCCTCCAGTGGCACCTCCACGACAGCTGCTCCTAAAGTTACCCCACTTTTATGACAGAGACACAGTGCTGAGAGCAGCCAGACAACATGGGCCACTTCAAGTGAAAGATAAACAAGTGATGGTCTTCCCAGACTATTCTAGGGCAATACAGCAGCAGCGAGCCGCATTCCTGGAAACAAAACGGATGCTCCGCCAAAAAGGAGTCTAAAACACACGGCTCTTCCTGACCCGCCTCAGGATCATACATGAAGGCGGCACTAAGTTCTTCACAGACCCAAAGGCAGTCTTTGATTGGATGGAACTCCATGTACAGGACAGTAAACACCAGGAAGCAGTCCAAAACACAAGTGAACCATAAAGGAAGCGCCAACGGGGGAAAAGAATCTCTCAGCGAAAGGAACAAACGTCAGAGCCCTCTCACCGGTCCCCCCCAACCTCGAGGAAATAATAGCCAAACGCAAAAGAGCCATTCAAGCAGCGGCATATCTAGATCCAACCACAGCGAACTCGGACGGGGAGAATGACCGCCCAGCTTCTTGTCCGAGGAAGATTCCAGGTACACAAGCATATCCCGAGCAGAGTCAATGACTCCACCCCTGGTGACCCCCCCCAAATGGCAGATACATTAATCTGAGGGAAACAGATACTTAGGACCACGATCACTCCCTTCCATTCACCCCTCTCCTGACGAAGTCTCTAATCTGCTTATGCCCAGGAAAATATGTTGAGGCCGCACTGCCACTAGTCACCTCGCAGCCTCCCTTTCAAGCACAACAGACCCCCCCGACAACATACTCGAGATCATGGCCCACATAGGGCAACGGACACAGGACCCAGAGTGTACATCCCCCCCGCAATACACTAAAAATTTAGCCCTATGCATAGTTTTGATGTATAACCAGTTGTGATAGGTCCGCAGTGTTGGAACCTGGTCCCAAAACAGTTAAGCTTCCCCCCAGTTACCCCTAATCCCTGCAAACATAATCCCACTCAGGGCGGGTGTCTTTACTTGACAACATTACCACCAAGGGGGCTGGGGTCAGGTTCAGCGCAAGGTACCCCCCGATTTGGGGGGCGTGGCCAAGCCGGCTACCATGGCAGTCGCAGTCTGCTAGGGCTCCCCAATCGGGCCGGACAAATGACCGACTCCAGGCGTTGCTCCCACTTGAAACTGCAACCCTGGGTGTCGGAACGGCTCTGGCGTCTGCTACCCTGAGGAGACGCGGCGCAGTGAGGGAGAAGTGCAACAGCGGGGCGTTGAGACGCCGCACCAAGACTCGGTGACGCAAGATGGCGGTGAGCGGTCCCGGAGCTTCGGGACGGTGACCCTGGGGGAAGACTGTACTGGAGCCGGCGCATTTCCCTGGGGGTCCCCATCGGGGCAATCCCGGTGCAGTACCAGCGGCTGATTGAGGGCTCGATCATTCCCCTGCCTGCAGCGGTGCAAGGAGACAGGGCGGCCATGACACCGGCGGCTACATCCCCCGGGGGGCGCCTGGAGGCTGCAACACCCGCGGTGGGAGCGGAGCTGCGGGGGACGCCCTGGTGTATTTCAACGCTGGGCCGGGACGCCTGACCTCAAAATGGCGCCCGGCGAGACACCGCTGTAGAGGAGCCTGGGACCCGCACCGGAGGCCGGAGATTGCGAGCACCAGTGGGACGCCCTGCCTTACCGGGAGGCACACAAATGGATGGCACCCAGAGTACAAAGTGTTCACCGAACCCGTGACGGCCTGCAGCGAGGGGAGAAGCGTGTGGAGACAGAGCCTGTCACCTGCTCTGACTACTGATCCCCGAGATCGACGGCCGGCGACTCCCTGGTGGCCCGCAGGCGAGGGCAGGATAGCGGAGTGTCTCCTGGACCTGAGGCGGTCTATAGCGGAACTCTGAGGCCGCGGCCGGGGGCACGGGTCGCTGGTGCGGGGTCGTTCCTGAGGAGACCCCCCTGCCTTCCTGGGGGGAGGGGAGGCCCGCGTCTTCAGCAGACGAGCAGCGCACTGAAGTGCTCCGACCGCGGCGATGGGGAAGCCCAGGGGGACACAACAGACGACGGTTCCCGAGACGGCCCCAGAGAGGATGCCCAGAGCCCGGACCTGGGTGGGCGCGGTGGAGACGCAGCCTGACTCCTCGGTCTCCGTCAAGCTCGACCAGGTCTTGGCTGCCCCTGAGCATTCCAGAGTCGCAATGGAGGAGCGACTCGGGACGTTGGCGACGGACATCAGCCTTATCCGTGATGACCATCGGAAACTGGTGGATAGGGTGAAGGACGGGGAGAAGAAAATGGAGGACGTACAGCCAACGCTCGACAAGCACCAGCAGACTCTCCAGGAGGTGCTACATCGCCTAACCATTATGGAGGAACGGGCGGACGATTTAGAAGGGCGCTCAAGGCGCTGCAACATTTGCGTAATAAGGCTGCCCGAAGGAATCGAAGGCACGAACCCCCTGCAATATCTGAAGACATGGGTGAAGTCCTTCACCCCAGAAAAGGATCGCTCCGCATTCTTCTCTGTGGAAAGAGCCCACAGGGTCCCGGCTCGCAGACCGCCCCCGGGGGCACCCCCAAGGCCGCTGATAGCAAAGTTTCTCCACTTCCGGGATAGAGATGCGATACTACGCGCGGCACGTGTGGCGGGCACCCTGCGGGTCGACAACCAACGAATAATGGTGTTCCCGGACTATGCTAGAGCAGTTCAACAACAAAGGGCCTCCTTTCTGAATGTAAAACGCAGACTGCGAGAGAACAATATTCAATACTCTTTGCTTTTCCCAGCTCGCCTCAGGGTGGTCCACGCCGATTCTACTGTGTTTTTTGCCAACGCCGCGGAAGCCCAAGATTGGGCGGACCTGCATTGCACACGACAGTCTAGGGCGGAGATCGCAAGAGACCCACACCCTAAACCTTCACGATCCGGAAAGCGATCACAACGGCGCCCGCGGGGTGGAATGAGTGGCAGAGATCGTGCACACACTCAGGACTCTCCTGACCTAGAGCAAATTGTGAAGGAACGAAGAGAGGCTCTACAAGCGGTGATCGACCTGCAGGCAACCCCCCTGCCGGACGACATCGACCGGCCACCACATATCTTTACATCGGAGGGGGAGAATGACAGTGACGACACAATATCGGGGGGAGGACTCCGTGACGCCCCCCATGGTCACTCCGCAGACGGTGGACCTCATTCTGGATGAACAATCTGGCTCCCGAGCGAAATGAGAAGGGACTTCAGACACTAACGTCGAGCTAAGTACACTTCCTTCCCCACAGGCCGAACTCTGACCTCAGTTTCGTTACTTGCTATAGCAGGAGCAACGTCCATTTCCCCTGATCACGGCCCGATACGCTGCTAGCCCGGCACGCATGCACCGCCGCCCCCTTCTTATATTGTTGTACCCCCCTTAATTGGGTAAACCGGTTTGGACGCATCGTCCCTGGCGATGGGCCCTAGGCATTGGGAATGTTCCCCGACCCTGTTTGTTCAGTTACATGTCCCAGTTCACCACTTTCCCACCCCTCACATGGAAGGATACGGACCCCGACATCCCCTGCTTATGCTTACACGGCGTCGGAGGACACAGACACCCACAACCAGCTGGGGCGACCGCGCTTTGTGCACTGCAATGGGCATAATTCCCGCGCATGGCGAGCAGGCGTGGAGACACGACACCTCATACACCACACACTGATGTTACCATCCTTACCCTGAATGTTAGGGGGCTTCATACTCCACGCAAAAGGTATACGGTGTACTCCTATGCAAAACGACACAGCGCCCCGATAGTCTTTCTACTAGAGACGCATCTCATTGCGAAAGAGGTGGGGAAACTACAGTCAAAGTGGAGGGGGCTCATTTGCGCCACAACCTACTCTGCGTTCGCACGGGGGGCGTTGATCTGGGTGCGACCGGGGACCCCCTTCCAGGAGCTTCGGAGGGTGGTCGACAAAGAAGGTAGATATGCGCTACTGGAGGGGCTGTTGGACGGACAGGTAGTGCTTCTTGGTAGCATTTACGCCCCCAATGTGGAACAAGACAAGTTTTGGGACCATCTCACGGGGGTCCTTGCCCCATTCGCTTCCGTACCGTGGGTTCTGGGAGGAGACTATAATTGCACGCTTGACTGGAACCTTGACCGCTCACACCCGCCCCCACTGCACTCCCCGGCATATAAGCAAACTGACAGATTCCGGGCTTGGATCGCCCACTGGGCACTCACCGATGCTTGGCGAATGCGCCACCCCCTGGTGCGATTGTATTCCTTTCACTCCATCTCCCACAATTTGCTCGTCCGTCTTGACCGCTTCTTATGCTCGGCGACTATCTTGCCCACGATTACCCACACGGACTACCTGGGCAGGATCATATCCGATCACGATGCCCACATTCTCCAGTTGCACTGGCGGCCCCCACACCCGCCGGTCCCCACGTGGCGCTTACCACAGGACTGTCTGTCGGACCAGGTCTTCCGACACGATCAGGAGAATAGCATCCAAGACTATTTCGCACGCAATTCGGGTACAGCATCATCCAAGTTAGTGGAATGGGATGCGTTTAAGGTGGTGGCCCGGGGTGAGTGCTTGAAGCAAATAACGGGAGTTAAGCGCGTACTAGAACAGGCCCTAACCGCTGCGGAGCGCCGCCTGGCGACCCTCACGAAACAGGAAGTCACATCCGAAGAGGAGATGCAAAGTATCGCCGAGGCAAAAACTGCCTACCAAACCGCCTCCGCGGACTTACGAAAGTACAACTTCCGATCTTACGCTACACGGATGCATAGAGAGAGAGATAAGACGGGCACTCTAATGGCGTGGCTAGCCAGGCAGGACACGGATGCCAAGCCCATTACTGAGATATTGGACCCTGGAGGGTTGGTCATACGTTCCCAGGCGGGGATTCTGGGCGCCTTCCGCGACTACTATGCGGAAACCTATAGCGACCCAACCTCTACCCCGCAACCTGTAGTGGATCGATTTCTCTATCCCAGACCCCTCCCAACGATCACGAGGACAGAGAGGGAGGCTCTAGACACGGTAATAGCCTCGGCGGATGTGACACGGGCCCTGCGTGCCCTGGCCCGAAATAAAGCTCCGGGATTAGATGGGTTCCCCCTAGAATATTACACGACATTCTCGGTACACCTGGTCCCTCGATTAGTAGAGGTGTTTGCGGCGGCGCTGAAGAAGGGAGAGCTGCCGAGATCCATGCGAGAATCCGTAATTGTGACGTTCCTGAAACCGCACAGGGACCCACAACAAATGGCCTCCTATCGCCCCATATCGCTGCTGTCCGCCGATTGCAAACTCCTCGGGAAGACCCTTGCGGATAGATACGTACAAATCATACGCTCCCTGATCCACCCGGATCAATGCGGTTTTATACCTGGCAGGTGCACCTCCCAGAACATACGTCGGGTCTTCCACATCCAGGATCAGGTACGGGGGATATACCCTCGAGCAGCCTGTCTCATCCTAGACCTTGAAAAGGCCTTTGACTCCCTCACATGGCGGTTCTTGTTTTCGGTGCTGCAGCGAGCAGGCGTTGGGCCCACCCTCCTAGCTTATACGCGCCTACTGTACACCGGGCTGACCTCGCGGGTGCGCCTGGGCCGGTACATCTCGACGGAGTTTGTGGTTCAGAGGGGCACGCGACAGGGCTGCCCGTTATCCCCTCTGCTTTTCGCTCTGGCGGTGGAGCCTCTCGCCATCCGACTCCGGCGGGAGGGGGAGAGCTGGGGTATCCCGATAGCGGGCACAGTGCATAGTGTATCTCTGTACGCTGATGACCTGCTGATCTATGTACGAGACATTACAGACTATCTGACCCCACTCTGGGAAACTTTGACGGAATTTGCTGCGGCCTCGGGGCTACGGGTGAACTGGGATAAATCCACGATATATCCGCTGCATCCGGAACTACCCCCAAAGGAAGTTCGCCTGGGGGCTCAGCGGGTGCCTTGGAGCGCGGAGGCCCCCCGATATCTCGGAATCCGTCTTTACCATTCCTCCACAGATATGTTCGAGGGCAACCACGGCAGGGCGTTGGCGAGTCTTAGGGCCTCGGTCGGATTTTGGAAGAGCCTTCCACTGGCTTCCATTGGGAGAGTGGCATTGGCCAAGATGATCATGGTTCCAAGACTGCTGTATTTCTTTACCAATCTGCCAGTAATCCCGCCGAGAGCTTTCTTCCGGGACCTCGACTCCCTCCTCAGTGCGCTCATTTGGGGGTCTGCCAGGCCCAGAATAGCCCTGACAAAACTGCAGCTGCCCACTACACAGGGTGGCTTGGGAGCCCCCTCATTAGAAGTCTACTTCCTGGCAGCACAGCTGCAATGGCTGTCCCATTGGACGGCAGACAGGTACAATGTGGAAACTTGTACTGCTGCAGGACGGATATCGATTCCGGAGATCCGTCGCCTACTCCTCCCTGGCACTCAGCCAAAACGCACATACCCACTACAGGTGTCAGTGGCACGTAAGTGCATGCTACGGATACACCGCATGTCCCCGGGGACCCCGTTGTATTCTCCTCTGCTCACCCTGGTGGGGTGGCCCAAACAGGAACGCTACTACACAAATAATGTGCTTCGCATATGGACGTCGTGCGGCTTAACGGAGGTGGAGTCCTTTTTCGAGGATGGGCAACTAAGACCATTCCATAGCCTGGTAGAGGAGTACGATCTCCCCCCGGGACAATTTCTGCTGCACCGCCAACTCCTAGATAGCTACCGACCATATCAAGACCTAAGTAAATGGGAACCACGCACGCACCCAGTTATCCACACGATTCTGCACATGGGAGCGGGACGCCATCTCACTACCTGGCTTTATAAAGCCATACGGGAACTGACTAGCAAGCCACTAGACACCCTGCGAGCCACCTGGGAAGCTGAAATCGGGCGGGCACTTCATGAAGGGGAATGGGGGAAAGCTCTGAAATACCCTAAGAAGGTCTCTAGAAACGCACGCTTTAAAAACATTCAATATCACATCCTACACAGGGCCTATCTAACTCCCGCACGCCTCCAACAATTCTATCCTGACACTCAGTTCCTGTGCCTCAGATGTCAAGCGCGGAATGCAGACTTCCAGCACATGTTCTGGAGTTGTTCCGTCATAAAAATTTTCTGGCACCACATCCACACTGCTCTGGGTACTCTCACTGGGCTGACTTGTATGAACACTTGGGAGGCCAGCGCCATAGGCATCTTTCGCGCAGGTAAACAGCACAGGGTGCAGACTCGTTTCCTCTCCCTAGCGGTACTCTTAGCCAAGCGCAGCATCGCCATGCATTGGCGTTCTCCCACTGGTCCACCGTTGGCGGCGTGGGTGGGAGCTACACACAAATGGGCGGCGGCTGAGGAGGAGACATTGCGGGAGGAGGAGGTAAAGGGGACTCGCAAGCACCCTATATCGATGGAATGGGCCATGCTATTGTAGCAGTTTCGACAGCTTTCCCCGGGCGCGAACCCGAATGACGGCTTCCTTACGTCGTCAGCCCCGCGCACACAGTCACAGGCCCTACCCAACTGATCTCTCGGAACCCCACACGTACAAGCTCCTCACAAGCCCTGGCATCTGGTATGCTGTCGCAGCCCTCGGTCGCACCAACTGGGATAAGCACACGCGAGTCGCAGAGGTGTCCTGCCCACACAACGCTGTATACCATCCCTAATGTAACTGGATATATCCTTCCATACCCATTCCTTAGTTTATGCCCGTGTTCCGCCCCAGTTTCTATGCCATATCTGGAGCCCGAGACAACAGGATATAAACATCATGCTCTCTTTATACATTGTTTATGCTCCCTGTTTATGTACCAACGATATATACAGCTGCTCTGTCCCACTACTGAATGTATAATCTGCTATGACTATCTGATGGTTATGTTTGATGGACAATGTCTGAAATATGAAAATGGAAATAAAAATAAGTAAAAAAAAAGGTACCCCCGATTTATACCCCCCAGCCCCGCCACAGAATACACCACATCGTGGCAATGACCTCAGACTCTCTTGTCCCTGAACGTCCAGGGAATGCACACAGCACGCAGAAGATATGCGGTTTACTCCTACGCCAAGCGCCAGAAAGTAGCTGTAATCTTGTTACAGGAAACGCACCTCACAAAGACCGAATTGGAACAAGTGCAAAGACGCTGGCATGGAACGTTTGCGCCTAAAACGCTTATCTGGCTTAGGCCGGGGATCCCGTTCAAGGAAACCCGTATGGTGGTGGACAAGGAGAGACGGAAAGCACTTAGAGGGGCACCTGGATTGTCAGCCCCTACTCCTTGGCAGCATTTACGCCCCAAATGCTTAGGAAGGGAAGATCTGGGACTCTACATCAATAATCCTGGCACAGTTCACGATGTCACCTTGGGTTCTGGGGGGGGACTGTAATTGTGTGTTACGACTTCTCTGGACTGCTCGCACTCCCCGGGCCCTGGTTCCTCTGCCCACGCACAAAGGGACCGTTTCCGATCGTGGGCGCAACACTGGTCCTTACAGACATGTGGAGAAGTCTGAACCCAACCTCTAGGCTATACTCCTTCCACTCGATACCCCATAACCTACGGGTACGCCCCAACCAGTTCATGTGCTCGACGGCGATAACCCCCATAGATTACTTACGGCAAGTCATTTCTGACCATGACGCACACCTCCTAACTCTTAAGTTGCGACCACCCCACCCACCGGTCCCCACCTGGAAATTGCAGCAGGAATGCCTAGAAGATCCAGTTTTTTGCCATGACCAGGAAGACAGTATCAAAGAATACTTCACAAACAATGCCAATACAGTGTCCACAAGGACGTTGGAATGGGACATCTTTAAGGTGGTCATCAAGGGGCCTGTATCAGACAGATAGCAGGAGTTGCAAGACACTCGACAGAAGCAAACAAAAAACGGAACTCTAGCCCGCTGCCATGACCAAGGCGGCAGACTCGGGCTCGGTATCCCCAACCCAAGTCGCGGAAGCCAAGACGGCATACGCGAAAGGATTGGCAGACCTGCGGAGGTATAATTTCAACTTATATGCAGCTAGGAAACATAGGGACCACCTTTTCGGATAGGGAGGGGCACTCAGCAGGGGTGTCCCCTCTCCCCCGTATTGTTCGCCATGGCGATGGAGCCTCTCACGATTTGATTACACTGGGAGGGAGAGGCCTGGGGCATGCCAATAGCAGGTACCACACATATTGTGTCCCTATACGCGGATGTCATGCTGCTGTATGTGCGAGATATCACAGCAGATCTCAGTCCCATATGGAGCACACTCGGACTTTGCAATCGCGACAGGACTAAAAGTCAACTGGGCAAAATCCACTATATACCCATTAAGTCCAGACCTTCCCCGCAAGAGATAAGAGTTGGAAACTCGAGCAATGCCTGGAGTAGTCGCACCCCGCGATACCTCAGTATGAGACTTTATCATTCGCCCGTGGACCTATTTGAGGGCAACCATCGCAGAGAGCTGGCGGAGCCAGAACCTGCGTAAGTTTCTGGAAGACCCTATCCCTAGCCCCCATAGGCCGAATAGCTTTAGCAAAGATGATCTTAGTGCTGCAATTACTCTACCACTTTGTCAATACCACCGTCATCCACCCTCTCCTTCTCTCAAGAACTGGACACATTAGTAAGTTCCCTTATATAGGGAAACGGGTGTAGAGTAGCCCCCTCAAAGCTGCAACTCCCGACAGACACAGGGGGGCCGGGAGTGCCATCCTTTGAGGCCTATTTTCTTGCGGGGAAGCTCCAGTGGATGTCCCGCTAGACAGCGGGGCGACATCTAGAGGAGACCGCCTCCGAGGGAGGATATATGTCAGTGCAGGCTCTTGGCAGCCTGCTCCTCTCAGGCACCCGTCCTGTATCGACATATCCTATACAGGCGACGGTAGCATGTGCATGCATGTTGCGCCTTACTCGCTTGTCCCGGAGAACCCCTCCTATATACAACCTTATTCCCACTAGCCGATCTGCCCAGAAACGGAGGATATTACTCCACTCGAGTAATGCAAGTCTGGACGAACCACTCTTTACTGCAGGTGGGGTCCCTGTTCACAGAGGGCCAGCTACTCCCATTTGCCAGTTATCAGAGGAGACAGGTATCTCATGGGGGCAATTCCTGCTCCACAGACAAATAGTCCTCAGCAACTGCCATATTTGGAACCTCTCTGAGGGGAACCCACAATGCACCTGGTATTCCACACAATACTCCACATGGGCATGGGACAACACGTAATCACATGGCTTTATAAAGCAATCCCAGACCTCACTGCCACTACACTTATCCCGCTGCGACATAAATAGTAGGAGGTGATTGGGTGCCCACTGCATGACAAGGAACGGGAACAAGCTTTAGAATACCCAAAGAAAGTGTCTTGAAATGCTGGGTTTAAAAACATACTATTTTCCATACTACATCGGGCCTACCTTACCCCAGCACGGCTTCAACGGTTTTATCCAGACACACGATTCTTGTGCCCGAGATGTCGATCCCTAGATGCAACATTCAAACACATGTTTTGGCTCTTCCCCACGATACACTCCTATTGGAGTACAATACACAAGGCACTGCGGGAAATAACAGGGCTCACTGACATTAACACTTGGGAGGCCAGCGGGATCTGGATATTACACAGACAAAAGACCCTCAAGGTTCAAACGCGCTTTGCCTCCTTAGCCCTTCTACTGGCAAAGAAAGGGGTCACAATGTACTGGAGAACCCCAGAAGGACCCCCGCTAGCAGCCTGGGCGGGGCAGTTGCAAATGGGGCTCGGCAGAGGAGGACAAAATCAGGCAGGAGGAGGTACAAGGAGTAGTAAGCAACACATATATACAGAGTTGGCTACACTGCTACACCAATTCCACCACCACACAATAAGCACCCAGCAACCACTGCCATTGACAATTGCAACTGAAGTCCCGAGACGAGACACACAATCCGAAGCTCATCAAAACACCTGTGACGACACAAATACCCCTAGGCACCACAGTGGTACATGATTATGCAGCACCCCCATGAGGATAGAGGCCCATGAAAAGCGCCCAAATTCGCCAGAGCTACGACCCAGGAGAACCCCAAGCCCCCTCCTCCCCATACATGCAAAAACACATTTATTTATTTTTAGACGCATGCTAGGGGAAGTTCTAGTTTGTCCTGACCTACCCATCCCTGCTTCCCATCCCCAGTTAGATGCGCACGCCAGTTATTCGAGGAAACTGATACTTTTCAAGATGAATAGCTCCTTTATCGAAGCTACATTAAGACACACCACGACACCGCACAGCCACAGCAACAGCAGGGTGATCAACAGACAGACCTGCTACTCACATATATTGCCACACCCTCGGTGGATCAGTAGAAATTTTATATGGAGTTACAATAATTGTGCCAATTTTTATGACTGCAGCCATGTAAAATGTCGTGAAAAATTCAATAAAAATGGTTTTTAAGAAATCAGGGATTGCTACTCTTGAAGTTTTTATCTTATTTAAATAGGTATACTCCTTTTCATGGCGCTGATGTTACTAACTTTTAGGAGTCGTTTTCAGCTTAAAGAATTTTTCTGGATTTACATCCAGTGGATCATTCCCCAATCTAATGTTTAGGTCCCAAATTGTGCCTTGTAATCTTTACACCCCTCTACAACTTTAGCTTTATGGGTGATATTGTCAATAGTTTTGGGATCCTTTGGATTTGCCAAAGGTTTTTAGCTATGCTGTACAGCATCTCTGATGCTGTGCAGAATCATTAAATAAAAAATAAAGACTATTGCGTGATATTGTAAGTGGAGCACCACACATGCGTATGCCTGCAAAATCAAGCAGCCACTTTTTTTCTTTTATTTAGTGATCCAACTCAGGTGAGCAACATGGACAGCAGGAGAGAAAAGCAAATGGGCATGAGAGAGAACTTTTGGAGATGGGAGGGGGGTAGAAGCACACAGGAGAGAAAGCAATGAGGCGGCTTAGCTCACGAGGGCAAGCACATCGTGGAGGGGGCCAGGGTAGAAGCACACTGGTGAAAGAGCAGCGTGGGAAGAGAAGGTCACGCAGGAGACATCAAGACAACACATGAACTCTCGCAGAGAGTTTAAACAAAAAGGAAAAAGTAGCGTTGAAAAATCCTCAGAGTAAGGATTCAGTAATGCATCCATTCTCCAGAGGAAAGACAATCACAAGAGGAGGAATAAAAGCTCACACACGCTAACAAATAAGAATAAAGCGAGTGAGAATGAAGTCAACCAATGATAACCAATAGGAGCACTCTAGCCCACTGTAAGCTTAGAATATGTCTCGCAACAGGATCCAAAAATGGAAAAGTGACAATTCTGGACTAAACCGGATTAGATGACGTAATGATGCACAACATGTGATTCCAGAAAAGATTCATGATGCAAAACCCAAAAATGAGTGTACTAGGCTTTGCAGCAATGTGTGGTGTACCATTGCTGCTTTTGAAGGACAAACAGACAGAGGGCTTTGCTGCTTTTGTAGGAAAGAAAACCGTCTTATGGAGGGCTTAAACGATGTGTCTCAGTGGCTAGGGGGGTCAGAGCAAAGACTTACCTTTGCACAAAGCCTTCAAGTAAGCTATGCAGGACATGGCTGCGGTAGCGCATAAGGCGAACGTCCTGTGGTGTGCTGTCAATACATTGTCCGTTCAAGATTGGGCGCTCAAACATGTTGCTGAATTCCTGCCGTGTGCCCAGAAAATCTGGTCTCACAAAGTCTACCATGCACCAGTACTCAATCAAGTTGTTCTGAAGAGGATACCCTGTCAGGACAACCCTGCGACGTGAACGAATGTTCTTCAGTGCTTGCGAGGTGCTTGCATGGCAATTCTTGATCCGGTGCCCCTCATCACAGATAACTACATCGGGGCCAGGGCGGGATACGGCCTTTTCAATGCCTGAGGACAAAGTGAAAGACAGTTTAAGTGAAAAAATCTGAAAAGACACTGGAAGAGGTTTAAGTTGCAAGAGGAGTGAGTGTAAAAGGCAAATGTGAACACACTATAACTTGAGTAAGGAATAAAGGATGCTGTAAACAGTGAGGCAGAAAGCTAATGGGAAGTTTGAGGGCTTTGCATGGAATGGCTCCTGCTAGTTATTCCCCTTTTCTGTAGAGATATTGGTTTTAAATGATGAGAGGATTGGCAGACTCATCTTTATACCCATCCAAGATCATAAACAGCAACGTTTGGTATTTAAAGTGTTGTTAAATGGCTATATGTAGAAGAAAATGCAACATAAAATGCAAATTATTATATGGTAGCTGGCAGCACAGACAGCACTTGTGGACACAACAATGCGGAGCATAGAGAAGAGAGGATCGATTGAACACAGCAGAGGATGGACTCTATATGGGTAGGTAATAAGGCTGTATAACGTGCATAACATGAACAGGGAGGAAAAGGAAATAGCATAGGGTGAGAAGAGTGCATGGGATGGAGCACTCCCTAATGAAAGATAGGAAATCTGGTACCATGTATATCAGGCAGGAGCTTATGTATGACATGCACAACCCAATCACAAATACATATATATGAATGTGATTCTGTGGGGATGCAGGGTGCCTTTTTTTTTGTATAACATCTGTTTATTGATTTTTCTGTTACATTTTTGATACACAAATTACATAGTTGCTTACATAATAATGCATAACATGCATTTCTTCTGTGCTATATGAACTGTACTTTTAGCATGCATCTCTGGGGAGTGTGTAGCCAGTTACATAAGGAGGTGGTATAGGAGAAGACATCTGTGCATGTCACCAATTACATATTGTTTTTTACCGGCAGAACATGTGTTACATACATTAAAATTCGATCGATGAGGCATGCATATGGTTCAATAAACAGCAAAACTCAGCAACGGAAACAGCATAAAAAGAGCTAAGCAAGAGTGTGGTTCTCCTCCTGGAGATCGACCCACCACTCTTCACCTCTGCTTTGTCTACATTATTTGGCATCTACAATATAAGTCCTCCTCATACCATTATGTGCAGGTGTTTGAAGGCTTGAACAAATGAACACGTAATACATAGGTAGCCAGTGCAGTCAAATCTTTTACACACGACAATCCTCTTATTACAGTCAATAATTCTATTATAGAGGAAGGGGCCTGCCAGTGCTGACCTGCACCGACAGAGGAGTTGCCATCTTAATGCATCCACGCCGAGTGTGTACAAGTGAAGGGTGTGCCTCGACTGCCGTCTCTGGTGAAATAAACAGGCTCTTATGAGATGAAGTGATAGAGGATAGGCAAATGAGAACAAGTATCTAGGGGGCGTGGTCTCCACCTTCGGTGTCAGGGGGCGTGGTCTCCACCTTCGGTGTCAGCGGCCGTGGCAGGTACGCTCGTGCACTCGGGTGTCATGAATGGAGAGGGACGGACAGAGGTAAAGGCTCCCACTACCTCCCACCCCGATCTCCAGGCACCCCAGAGTAGGCTAAGCACCGATACTAAGCTCACTAGGAACGTTGGAGAGATGCCTGATCAATACCCTGCTGTGTCCCCGGAAAGTCATGCAGGATAGCATCCGAGTTTGGTGCGATAGGGTTTTTGACGCAATGCCACTCTCTCCGCTCTGGCCCACACTAGGAGTGACTGTCTCTAGGCCAGCAGAGCACGGGGGTCAAGTGGCTTCCATCTCTTTGTGATCCAGCGTTTGGCTGCCAGCATACCCAGCTCAAGGATGCGGGAAGTAACCATCAGCCGTTTGCAGGGCCGGACTGGCCGTAGCGGCACCGGGCAATACCCCGGTGCGCCACATGGGTGGGGGCCGGTTTTGGGCCTCCTAGGGGCCGTTTTTAGGTCTCGCGATCTGGAAGTGCAAACGAGTGCTTTCAGGCCTCCAAATACAGTGCATGTGCGCCGGCCGGGCGCGCGCACCATTTGGAGGCCTGAAAGCACTCGTTTGCTTTCACTTTCGCGGGCCGGTTTGATGTTTGATCGCGATCACTTTCACACAGTGCATGTGCTCTGGGCGCGCGCACCATTTGGCAGCCTGCGTGTACATTTCGCGGGCGCTTGGATGTTCTCAGTGAGCCGCGCGGCCACTGCGAACATCAAAGCGCCCGCGAAATGTACACGCCATTTGCCACCCCCTCCCTTATCCCACTTCCTGCTTGTCTTGTTTGACAGGCATCTTAACTTGCTTTTTCGAGTACCCTTGAAGGGAGTGATGCAACGTGTTGATAAAGTAACTTCTTGCGTAACTCGTGCTAGCACTGGCCTCCATCTGCCATAGGTCCCTTTGATGGTACTAAAGTTGTATTTTTCCAACACATTACAGCGTTGGTTTAGGCTTTTCATTCATTGATTCAGTCCAGCTCTGGTCTCCAGCTATGCATGCTACTTACACTAACAAGCATTTGCAATGCAATAGGTCTCGCAGTTACACAAATTAAAGCTATTGGCATTGTAAATGACAATGCCAATAGGCATTGTTATTTGCAATGGCAATAGCTCAAACTCGCGTAAATGCGAGACCTAATGCATTGCAAATGCTTGTTGTTATAGGGCCGTGTCTGCAGCATAGCTGCAAAATCGGCCCTGTAACAAAATCGGCCGAAAACCGGCCCTGGCAAAGAGGTCGGCAGCACCCCTAACCCCCCCCGCGAGGGGGGGAGGGGGCGGCCGAGCACTTTGTCAGGGCCGGTTTTGGTTCCCAGTCCGGCCCTGGCCGTTTGCCTTTAGGGTAGAGAGCAAACAGATTAAATTGAATTAGCCCTGTAACTGAAACGGGCACCCAAAATGACCGGACAGTGCAATCCCGGCTGAGCTTCAGGGGCTATCTGCACCTGACTGCGCTGCCCAAGCCTGAGAAATCGTCGTGGCTCTGGCCCTGGCTGCGTCTGAGATGCCCCGAGCGACCCGAAACTGACCGGACGATTAGAGGCGGGCATGGTGAGTGCGTGCGGGGCCCTGGGGGGATAGCTGCGGCCAGGGAGATTGCACGGTGGTTTGTGGACACCCGCTGGGCCCCCCATGAGCCTCGGACGTGGCGACTGCCCCGACGGCGATCGCGGCACCTTCCGGGATTCAGGGCCCTGCGCCATACCCTCTTGACTGCACAGGCGTTCTATCATCAGAGCGGGGAGGGCAAAGGACGGGCTCTGGAGCCCCCGGCTTCCTGTCGCATAGTGCTGGGAATAGTGATTGCCTGGGAACCGCCGGCAACACTCAGGACAGGCCGGTGCAGTCAATACCCCCCCACAGCAGTGATGGACAGTCATACCAGCCTAACTGTCCCTAAGATGGCCGCCACAAGTGGGCCTTCCACAAAAGCACTCTTGTCTCCCCTTGTTGGCGAGGGAACCAGCATTTGTTCTCTGGGGCTAAAGGGACCTCTCCGAGAGTGAACACACCGGTAAGGGAGACACACTCAAAAGAGGATTGGGAGTGGTCCCCCCACCACTGGGATCCTGCACAAATGCCCAACACTCACTACTGCTGCTGGAAATGGGGAAGATCTGCAAACTTTGAAACTGTCCCTTCCACCTCTCCTCTTACCACTCTTGACCTGGGGGCGAGCTGGAGGACGAGGCGGACGGCGCTCACCAGTAACACCGGGACCGGTGCTTATGATAGAACTATAACGATGCCCCCAGGGCGGAAACCATAACTGTCTGTACTTACCGCGGAGCTCCAACAACCTTAGCTGATGCCCGGTGGAGCGGTCCTATTCAGCTATAGAGGAGTTTGGCTCTGGTTCACCTCCCCAACCTTCACCTACCCAGCCTGACATCGGACATTGTTTTCCTCGTCTCCCCGTTTATGTTTCTTTTCCCTCTCCCGCCTCCTCCCTCCGTGACTCTTTGACTGCCTCCCCTTTTCCAGCCCTTCGTGAAACCGTGGAGTCTGCAACCTTTATTGTTTTTTGTTTGATTTTGTATATCCCGCAATTCGGGGCTAATGCTATCGGCTTCTGTAGGTCCTCCCTCTTGGCAGTTTCAGCCTATCCTCTTTTCGCCTGGACTGTTCCTTGTTCGCCCGATTGTCCTTTTCTTCTAGTCTACTCCCCCCCCCCGTTGGTCTTCAACACCCCTCCCTTTGTATACTTTCACCGATAATCAGGTCAGTTTTGTCTGTCTCTCACTTTGACCGCTTTGTTCCCCCTGAAGTACTTTTCCTCTTTGCCGGTCTGCCTGACTATCTGCACTCCTTAACCCGGTTTACCATTTCCCCCTCTACCTTTCATTCCCCACAAGACGAATGTCTTGTTATGCTACGCGCTAATAACTCATATTATTGTGTAATCGCATGTTTTTTCTCCTAGGTCTATACTTGGTTCCTGTAATTAATGTAATTATGTGACCTGTAACTCGCTGATCCTCATGTAAAGCTCTCCGATACCTCCGGATCTAGCCAGCGCTATATAAAACTTTGCAAATAAAAAAGTAGTATGCACTCCTCTTAGGTGTATGCCAGGGCGTGGCCTGTACAGGCAGCTAAAGCATCGCTGACTAAGCACCAGTAAATGTGCAGGAATGGGCAGGCTCATAGCAAATATTGCTGTTTGGCGCTGCACAAACCGCCTGGTCCCCTGAGTGGTGGCCAACAGTGCTGGTCCCTGCTCCCTCTCAAACTTCTGCGGCAAACAATCTAGGGGCCCGGCTAGATGCAGTTATCTATGAAGGATCAAATTTTGGCCACCGTAGGGACCTGCTACCATACGCTGAGCCTTCTTGGATGTTCGGTAACCTTGGATGTTCGGCAGAGGACTGACGGAGGGAAAAAGGAACGGGTGCCTCTTTGGAGTAAGTGTGACTACAAGAGCACCCGCCCGCGCAGCCCCGGGTTTAGAAAATTTTTCGTAAACCATTATATGTTCCTCCTCTTGGAATTTCCTAAAAAAGAGCGAGACGGGTATATTGTCCCGAACATCCAAGGTAATAAGTACTCGACAAGGGGTACACCATAGGGACCAACACCCTGACGAATGCCAGAGTGACCCGGCGGGGCACATGAATAGCTGGCAGAAACATGTTGGTTTTAGCAGGGGGATTATAGGGTCGTTACCTGCCCTAGAGACCCCATCTTTTTCATTTTAACCCTGCCAGAGGTTGACATGAATAAAGTACAAGAGTCAACCCCTAGACAGTTTTAAATTTCTTTCTGCTTTCCTTTGGTCCCTTGACTTTGAGAGACTATCTGTTGTCTTTCTTTTTTGAATAGCACAAATTTGCGCTTATTCTAACTATTCTGTCTTTTATACTTTACCCTCACCACCATTTTTTCATCATTCACTCTAAAAAAATTGCGCTCCACCAAAGGTGTTGGTCTGCACCTTGGTGTATTATACGGGCCAATGATGAAGCATGACACTCTCGGGTGTGTGAGGGCAGTATTATAAAATCTATTGATTTTCCCACTTTTTAGCATCCTTGACTGCAAGATTTGCTCTTTTCTGTTATCCTTTGTCTCTGTTAAGTGTGATTAAGTCTGTTTGAGGGAGTCAGAGACAGTGTTGTCCCTCGTCTCTTCTATTTTGTGTTTGATTATTGGTCGCCTGGACTACTGCAATGCTTTATTGGCAGCCGTGAACGTATCACTGCTTAGCAGACTGCAGATTGTCCAGAATGTGGCCGCACGCCTGGCCCTTAATAAAACCACCTCGCACCTCCCCTGGACCATTGTTGAAACTTCTCCACTGGCTCCTTATTCGCCAGATAATTACATTTTAGCTATGTTGTCTCGCCCATAAAGCTTTGTATGGTGCGAGCCCAAGCTATCTGGCAGACAAGTTCAAAGTTTACTGTCCGAATCGCCGTCTCAGGTCAGAAGGCAAGGGGCTGTTAGTGGTCCCTCGCTTTAGGAAAATCCGATCAGGAGGCAAAATTGTGGCCTATCTGGCTCTGAAATACTGGAACACCCTACTGGAGGACTTACGCAAATGCCCCAGCCACATCCGCTTCAGGAAACTCCTGAAGACGGAATTATTCAAAGTCTAAGCTGTGGTAGCTTGTGCCGGTTTGACTCTCGCTCATCGGCAGCATGGAGATACCCCTTCGAGGGTGATTCCTGTGCTTTATAAATTCGCTACATACATACATACATGTGGAGGAAATCAGCATCCACGACCTGGCATCTAGGGCATGCTTTGTCCACTCTGTTGAAAAATGTATTAATTTTGGCTGGGGTGAGGTGTGCTCTTTTGAGTACTTAGTGTAGGATAAGGCGAGCATTGCGTGGGATATAAATGGGCTTACTCAGCCTCGGCCCACTCCTTGTTGCTGAAAGGGTGACCTCTGTCCACTTCTCAGCTTTACTTACATGGTGTTATCGACCGCTCTGTGTGCGGACGCAGCTAGTCAGCAAACCACTTAGTGAGATGGCTACCACTCCCCATAACATAAAAGTACTGGATGGTCAAGTGTGTGGCATGTTCCGTGGTCATGTCAACCCACCTATCCCCCCAGGGCTGCATGGAGGGAGTGATACAGTAGGAATTAACCGGTGGGAATGTCGTTCAACTCTGTTAGTGTACAATAGGGGAGTAGGGCTCCAGCTTGATATAGGTCTCCCAGCGTTTGAACTCTAGCTTCTAGCTAGGTCGAAAGCTCCACGTTTTTGTAGCGTCGCTGTAGGGCAGCATCAAGCATGTGATGTATACACTTCTACGATAGCATTGGTATGCAACCCCTAGGAGCAGTGGCTCAGGTGTTTTGTGCTTGGCACGGGGTGGAATAGCCGGACAATAGATGCCATCGACCACGGCGGGGAATCTGCGGCAGTATAATTCAGCTGAAGCCCCGCCAGCCATCTCCCCGCCCATTGCAATAGGGAGGCAAGATAGTATTGCTCCATGTTGGGGACTGCTACTCTTCCCCTATTTGTAGGGAGATCAAGCTTAGTGAGGGCTACGCGGCAGCAGGACTTACTCCAGATAAAATTCTCTCATCGACCGTTCAGATGCACGAAAGAGAGAAGGTGAGACATACAAAAGGAAGTTAGTGAAATAATACAGCACCCTGGGGAGTACCACCATTATCAATAGTGCTATCTGGCCCACGACCGACAGTGGGAGGATATGCCAGAAGGCCATCTGGGTTCGTAGCACAGTGGTCACCCATCCCAGGTTGCCATCTAGGACGTCTTCTTGTCAATGGTAGATTCTCACTCCTAGGTAGCGGAAGGTGCTGGTCTGCCATTGGATGTGACCTCCGTTGATAATGGGCACCGGGTCTGGATACCAGGGTGTGAAGGGATAGAGGCAGAACTTATTCCAGTTAACCCGCAAGCCAGAGAGATTTGCTAAGTCAGTGAGCTTTTTGGTTAGTGCAGGTGGGATTGATTGCATATCTCTGAGGTATAGCAGAATATCACAGTGTGTAGGCCATCACCCAAGGGAATTCCCCTATCTGAACCCCACACGTGGATTGCTGCTACAAATGGTTCGCCTTCTAGAGCAAAGAGCAGCGCGGACAGTGAGCATCCCTGGCAGGTCCCAAGGCATATGGGTATGGGTGCGGAGATGCAGCAGCTAGTCTTCACCCGTATAGTCAGCTGTGTTTAGAGCAGCCAGACCAGACTGAGAAATCTGCCCGTGACTCCATATTTGGTGAAGACCACAAACAAGTAGTAACACTCCAAAGAGTTGCAGGCTTTCTCAAGGTCTAAGACGAGGCATCCAGAGTGTGGCCATTGTCGAGGGGAGTAAGTGGACATCCAGAGTTGGCCCAAACGGATCCAGTCGATTAGCCAGAATCTTAGCTAGAATTTTATAACCAGTGTGCAACATGGCAAGCAGGAGGTATGACCCCAGTTCAGTGGGGTGCCTGTCCGGTTTAGGTTGTTCCCCCTGAAAGGAAATGGGGAGCAGGCCAGCCTCAAGTGCGTCATTGTATAGTGTTTGTAGATGTGGTATTACTGTGTGCCCATAGCTGTTGTAGAACTTAAGAGGGCAGGCCGTCGGTCCCCGGGGTCTTGCCTGGAGCTAGAGCTTTGACGGCTTCCCAAATTTCAACAAGTGAAATCAGTTCCTCTAGTTCTGTATGTTGCATTTGGTCAAGGGCAGCTGACAGAAGAGGGCGGCGAATTGTATGCTGTCGAAGGTAGTGTTTGATGCATAAAGGGCACTGTAATGGCAGGTCGATTCCGTGTGTTTCTCACATTGTGCGGGCAGCAGCTGGTCTGTTCCAGCCCTTAGAGTGTGGATAGGATACTGTACCTGTTCCTGTCGTATGAGCCATGCTAAGAGGCGGCCCGCACAGTGTGAGCTCGTGTGGGAGCAGGCTGTTCAAAGGATTAGGTCTGCCTCTGTACTATTCTGATATACTCTGACAAAATCTGAGTCTTGTGAGCCTCCTAGTCTTTGTTTTCAGCACGCACGATGAGGTCTCTGGCTCTATAAGAGAAGACCTGGGTGGGGCTACCGGTGGAACCCTATCATCTGGAGCGACCCACCACATCTTCCATACGAGCAGACAATTGATTGCTAGATGCTTTGTAGTTTCAAAATTGTTTTACTAAGGGTTTGTATGTATGTATGTATGTGTGTATGTGTGTTCTTATATAGCGCTCGACTTACCCTTGGGAATCTCGGCGCTTGCATTGGGAACCCGTCCTGGCTTTTTCCCTGTGAGATAACCCGTACTGGGCATCCCCAAGGTGAAAGCCAGGCATCCCGCCGCGGGGGGGCCGTAGTGGAGATTAAGCAAGCTATTGCCCAGAGTTGCCGAGTGTGAACCCATGATGCGAGTAGGCACCGAAGTGAGAATTATCGAGTCCGTGGACACTTGGGCTCAGACCCTGCCGCGTCGGGAATTGAACCCTGGTCCCGGGTCTGACCTCTACTTCAGGGTATGCCTCCTCTAACCAGTGAGCCACACTTCTCCGCCAAGTCACCTCTAATGTGGCCTAGAAGCACCATTTGAGCATCTTCTGAACATGTAAACATAAGAATATTTATAGATTTATGCTCACCATTATATAGCATTACAACAAACAAATGATGGACGGAATGCTGACAATGCAAACAGTTCGGCAGTTCGGGCTGGACTGTTCCCATGAGGCACAGGGTCAAGACTGATTTGCATATGGCCATGTCTGAACTGGGGTGGCGTAGTGGGCAAAAGAACGATGGATTTAACCCAGATCTCTTGACTGGGGGAGAATGTCTGCATTGTCAGCATTCCGTCCATCATTTGTTTGTTGTAACGCTTTTCGCCCTAAGTGGGATGGGTATTCCCAGACGTGGGACCCGTGCTCACTACGCCACTGGAGTCAAGCTATCCTGGCTGATGACGGCTGTTAGCCAGAAACCGGTCCTAGGATGCTTGATTCCGGTCCAGGGAAGACATGGCTTGGCAGTTCGGGCTGGACTGTTCCCATGAGGCACAGGGTCAAGACTGATTTGCATATGGCCATGTCTGAACTGGGGTGGCGTAGTGGGCAAAAGAACGATGGATTTAACCCAGATCTCTTGACTGGGGGAGAATGTCTGCATTGTCAGCATTCCGTCCATCATTTGTTTGTTGTAACGCTTTTCGCCCTAAGTGGGATGGGTATTCCCAGACGTGGGACCCGTGCTCACTACGCCACTGGAGTCAAGCTATCCTGGCTGATGACGGCTGATAGCCAGAAACCGGTCCTAGGATGCTTGATTCCGGTCCAGGGAAGACATGGCTTGGCAGTTCGGGCTGGACTGTTCCCATGAGGCACAGGGTCAAGACTGATTTGCATATGGCCATGTCTGAACTGGGGTGTCGTAGTGGGCAAAAGAACGATGGATTTAACCCAGATCTCTTGACTGGGGGAGAATGTCTGCATTGTCAGCATTCCGTCCATCATTTGTTTGTTGTAACGCTTTTCGCCCTAAGTGGGATGGGTATTCCCAGACGTGGGACCCGTGCTCACTACGCCACTGGAGTCAAGCTATCCTGGCTGATGACGGCTGATAGCCAGAAACCGGTCCTAGGATGCTTGATTCCGGTCCAGGGAAGACATGGCTTGGCAGTTCGGGCTGGACTGTTCCCATGAGGCACAGGGTCAAGACTGATTTGCATATGGCCATGTCTGAACTGGGGTGGCGTAGTGGGCAAAAGAACGATGGATTTAACCCAGATCTCTTGACTGGGGGAGAATGTCTGCATTGTCAGCATTCCGTCCATCATTTGTTTGTTGTAACGCTTTTCGCCCTAAGTGGGATGGGTATTCCCAGACGTGGGACCCGTGCTCACTACGCCACGGGAGTCAAGCTATCCTGGCTGATGACGGCTGATAGCCAGAAACCGGTCCTAGGATGCTTGATTCCGGTCCAGGGAAGACATGGCTTGGCAGTTCGGGCTGGACTGTTCCCATGAGGCACAGGGTCAAGACTGATTTGCATATGGCCATGTCTGAACTGGGGTGGCGTAGTGGGCAAAAGAACGATGGATTTAACCCAGATCTCTTGACTGGGGGAGAATGTCTGCATTGTCAGCATTCCGTCCATCATTTGTTTGTTGTAACGCTTTTCGCCCTAAGTGGGATGGGTATTCCCAGACGTGGGACCCGTGCTCACTACGCCACTGGAGTCAAGCTATCCTGGCTGATGACGGCTGATAGCCAGAAACCGGTCCTAGGATGCTTGATTCCGGTCCAGGGAAGACATGGCTTGGCAGTTCGGGCTGGACTGTTCCCATGAGGCACAGGGTCAAGACTGATTTGCATATGGCCATGTCTGAACTGGGGTGGCGTAGTGGGCAAAAGAACGATGGATTTAACCCAGATCTCTTGACTGGGGGAGAATGTCTGCATTGTCAGCATTCCGTCCATCATTTGTTTGTTGTAACACCATTATATAGCAGCAAATCAAACACTAAAGGATAATTATTTACAGGCAAGATCAGACATTGTATTGACAGCACCCAACATGCTACCCCCATTCCTCCTATTCCAACATCTAACATTCCAAAGTTGACCACATTCAAGTCATTCTAAAGGCATCTGGTTAAAATACGTGGTCATGCATTGCTGCACCATCCCCTCTAATGTTATCAATTTTAAAAGAGAAACAATAACATGAATCTCTATCATACAGAAATCTCATATAATGGAATACTGAACAGTCACTTTAAGTCAGAGACAGGCTATCACAATCCAATCATGGTGTTTCTAGCCTCGTTAGATTTATTTCTGTGTAAAAAGTCAATTCTGGACCAATTGTATGCTTCTGTGCATGTCTAACTTCTGTCTGTATTTGAAAAATGAGGTATGTCTGGTAATTGTTTTTCAAGATCAATCGTCACTACGTCTTTGAGAACAATTTCAACAAGAATTATATGGTAGGATATTGCTGGGCTTCCTTCTGCTATTCTCTGCAGGTTAGAAAGTACCACCAGTTGAACATAGTAAGGACCTATGCCTGCCACTGCCAAGCTACTATTTCACCCTGTTAATCCTCTAAGGGTCCTCAGGCCTGGGGCTAATTTCAAAGGAGTCACTAGACATCATAAAGGTAGCCCTGATGTGGAAAGTACCTCGAAGTTTAAGGTTTCTCAATACTGAATTCCTCCTTATGTTACAACCCACTCAATGTTGGTCACTCACACGGCTGATTTCCATCTCTACAGTGTCAATATCCTCAACTAAGATGCTCAGAAGGATTTATTAATACAAAACTGATGTCTTCCTCAGGGCTGTGGGCCCTTAACATAGAGCAGGTTTAAAATACAATGCCATTTGCAGTGACACCTCAAGATGCAAAATAGTCTTTCCTTGGAGATCTGCTTCAGTACAATGGTTCCATATGCATGAACTTCAGCTGTGATAAAGCCTCACGAAGGGGTGTCCCGCTACGTTCCGCCCAGGGCCACAGGCCGGCACAAGCTGTCCAGCCCCTGCGCGGCCGGGGACGTGGGACCCACCGTCGTGTGTCTGGGGGCCAGCGAGCGGGCCAGTCATCCAGCGCACCTTCTGCAGCAGCCTCCAAACACTCCTAGTCTGACCTTTCAGGGCCACCAAACGCCAGTGGGCGGCAGTATTCGCAATCACCTCCCCCAATGGCGCACCATCACGTCAGACAGGTGGGTTTGGCAGATAGTCCGAAGGGGCACTTCTTCCCCTTCGAGACTACCCCTCTATCCATGCCACCTCAATTCCATCGCATGTCACAGGATCATTTGGCCCTTCTCCAACAGGAAGTTACAGCTCTCTTGGCCAGGGGGGCTATCGAGCGAGTTCCTGCTCCAGAAGTAGGTGGTATTTGCTATTCCCACTACTTTCTAGTGCCCAAGAAGGACAAAGGCCTGCCTCCTATCTTGGATCTCAGGAACGTCCACCGCTTCTTCCAGAAGGAGAAGTTCAAATTGTTGACACTAGCTCAGGTCCTGTCTGCCCTCGACCCTGGAGCCTGGATGGTAGTGTGGGACTTGCAGGAGGCTTACTTTCACATCCCCGTCCTTCCGGCCCACTGGCGTTACCTACGGTTCACGGTAGGCCAAGAGCACTTTCAGTTTACATTGCTCCCCTTTGGCCTTACCAGCTCCCCTCGGGTGTTCACGAAAATGATGGCGGTGGTCGCAGTTCATCTGCGCAGATCAGGGGTTCCAGTCTTCCCCTATCTCGGCGACTGGCTGATAAAGGCAGGCTTGCCCCGGGCAGTCGTCTCCCACCTCCAGACTACGGCGGACCGCCTGCATTCGCTGGGGTTCAGTATCAACGTGCCGAAGTCACACCTGACTCCCTCTCAGAAGCTCCTTTTCATCGGAGCGGTTCTGGACACGACACAGTTTCGGGTTTATCCTCCTGAGCAGCGAGTTCGGGCTATGATTCCGATCTTTCAGCCTCTATCAGGGGTTTTGGTCAGAATGACCCAAAGGCTGCTGGCCTCATGGCCTCCTGCATCCTGCTGGTAGATCATGCCAGGTGGCATATGCGGCTCTGCAGTGGGACCTGAAGTTTCAGTGGGCACACCATCAGGGTAATCTGTCCAATTGCGTTCAGATCTCGGAGGGCACTGCACGACAATTGCAGTGGTGGCTGACGAACCAGGATTGGGTCAAAAGCAGATCCCTCTCCCTTCCCCAACCGTAGTTCACAGTGGTGACGGATGCATCACTTCTGGGGTGGAGCGGCGGATATCAGAGGCCTCTGGTCTCTGGCGGAGTCCGGACTCAACATCAACCTTATGGAGCTCCGGGCGATCCGTCTGGCACCAAAAGCATTCCTTCCCTCTGTCCGAGGAAGAGTAGTGCAGGTCTTCACGGACAACACCACTGCCATGTGGTACTGCAACAAACAGGGCGGGTGGGGTCGTGGACCCGATGTCAAGAGGCTCTCCATCTCAGGGCATGGTTGGAACATCAGGGCATATCCCTGGTGGTTCAACATCTGGCAGGTTCACTGAATGCCAGGGCGGACAAAGTCAGCAGCAGGTGCATGATGGATCACAAATGGCGTCTTCAGTCTGAGGTGGTGCAAGGTCTGTTTCGGCAGTGGTGAGAGACTTGGTAAGATCTATGCGCCCCCGAAGATAACGCGCAATGTCAGCAATTCTGCACGCTGGAACTTCCAAGGTGGCACTCGCTAGGCGACGCTTTCCGTCACGAGTGGAGTTGCGGTCTTCTATACGCCTTTCCGCCTGTACCACTTCTGATCAGAGTCTTGAAGAAGATCAACCGCGATCGGCCCAAGTCTTTCTTGTGGCTACGGATTGCGCTCGAAGAGTCTGGTATCCCGAGCTGCTACACATGGCCATCGATCCTCTGATCAGACTGCCTCTTCGGGAGGATCTTCTGTCCAACCTAACCAACCTAACCAGTCCAGCCTCCACCTCCTTGCGTGGAGATTGAGCTGCGACAGTTAACAGCCTTCGATCTTCCTCCCGAAGTCAGTGATGCTATCTTGGCATCCAGGCGTCCTTTCACGAAGACGGTAAACATCTGCAGATGGAACAAATTTGTGGCATGGTGAGCAGCAAAGGCTGTGGATCCCCTTTCTGAGGTTCTCTTGTTCCTCCCTTCTTTGGCCCAGCAGGGCACTGCTCTGGGCACTCTTAAGGCTATCTCTCTGCCATTTCAGCCTTTCTTAGGCTTCCTGATCAGCCTTCTCTTTTCAAGTCGCATGTTGTAAATCGCTTTTTTAAGGGCATTACTCATCTTTTTCCTCCTGTTCCCTTTGTAATGCCTCAGTGGAACTTGAACTTGGTTCTTACTTTTCTTATGTGCGCTCCGTTTGAGCCACTACATAACTGTCCTCTCAGACTTCTCACTTTGAAGACTGCCTTTCTGGCTGCCATCACTTCTGCTCGCAGAGTGAGTGAGCTCCAGACTCTTCCTTTCAAACCTCCGTTTCCGTCGGTTCATCCGGACAAGGTTGTCCTTCGGACTCGACCCTCTTTTCTTCCTAAAGTGGTTACTTCTTTCCAAATTGGTCAAACCATCACCTTGCCCACCTTCTTTCCGCCTCCTTTTAAGGAGGAAGAGAGGCTCCACCATATGGATCCAAAACGTGCGCTTTCCTTTAATTTGGATCGCGCCAAGCAATTCCGGATGGATGACCAGCTCTTTGTTGGCTACGTGGGCGCCAAAAAAGGTCCGGCCGTGCACAAATAGACCATCTCTAGGTGATACTCACACACCTAAGAAGCCCTCCACGACCAAGGACCATCCTACTTCAACCACAGACTGAACATCCATCTGCCCCCAAGATACCTGTGCTACGCTTCACTTGCCCTGATGCGTATTCCCCTCATCCAGTGCAGCCGCAGCAGGGGCCGCTCCTTCTTTTACATTGCCGCCAAGACCTAGAACGATCTGCCCCTCCACCTCCAAAAAGCACTCTCTCTGGCGAACTTCATAAAGAGACCCAACACTTAGCTCTTCAACGGAGACCTAGCACCCTCTGCTCCAGATACTCTAAGGGGTGACAGTGCCACGCTTTACAAATTGATTGATTAAAGTGGAACAGCACAGCATAGCCACAGACTATAGTAAATAATAACTTTTATACAGTGAGGCAATATACTAATTATATAAAATACATACACATACATACACTCCACACACAATTTTTAGTGCGCAAAAAGCAGCCTGGAAAAGAGACTGATTATAGTCTATTTGCACTCTGTCACCCAGTGAGGATGAGAATATGAGTTCCAAAAGTGGAGGCTTTATCACAGCCACTAAAATGGGCGAAAAGCTGACTGCACAGGGCAGGTGTAGAGGCCCAAGGACTTGGCCGTAGCCCAGGAGTCCTTGAAGCACTCAAGTGCGTTGTCTGCTTTGTCGCCGAACAGGCGACGGCCATCAAAAGCCATGTCCAGCAAGGTCGCTTGGACATCCCCGGAAAAAACAGTCAACCTCAGCCAGGCGTAGCGTTGAAGGGCTCCCGACGTTGAAATTGTCCTGCCTAGCGAGTCGGCGGTGTCCAGTCCACCTCGTATGGTGAACTTGGCTGCGTCTCTCCCCACGACGACTGCACGGGAGAGCATGGCCCGGGCCTCCTCCGGGCACTGTAGCAGCACTTGCGCCACCGTATCCCACACAGAGTGGGTATAACGGACCAACAGACATGCAGTGTTCACCGACCGCAAAGCCAAGCTGGAGGAAGAAAACATCTTCCCCAAGATGGTTCAGCGTTTTGGATTCCCAATCAGGTGGTGCGTTAGGGAATGCGCCTTTGGACGTAGGGACTTGGACCACCAGGCTCTCAGGGGTGGGGTGCTGAGAGAGGAAGAGGGGTCGCCAGGAGTCGGGCGCTGGCGTCGGGCAATCATCCTATCCACAGGAGCCCCTATGTTGAGCCTGCACCAGGTGCCTAAAAGGATGTCAGTAAGGGCTTCATTGAAAGGCAGCAGGGGCTCCGAAGAGGCCGCTGTCGGTTGAAGCACCTCCGTCAGGAGATTTGTCCTGACCGCCACCGTAGATAGCTCAAGGTTGAGGGCCTCGGCCGCCCTACGCAACATCACTGCATATGAAGCACCCTCCTCCCTAGCCACAGTAGGAGGAGACAGCATCCCAAGGTCTGGGGAGGTATCCAGACCACTGGCGTCCCCCAAATCCTCTCTCCAGTCCGGTTCAACCAACTGGTCAGCCAAAGGGTCTATAGACCCCTCCCAGTCCTCCTCACCTTCCTCTGGTTGCCAAACTGGCCTGTGGGAAACACCAGGGACGGACAGAGGTACAAAATTACCGCTTGGCGCCGGATTAGGCCGGATGACGTGTCGGAGTCAGGGTGGATGCCGGCAGGGTGGATTTAAATAGCGTCGGATGCGGACGGGGTGCCGGGGGAATCGGCGCTGGGGGAGGTGTTATAAGGTCGACCGGCGCTGACCAAGATCCAGGCCTGGATTCAAGGGGACCCTGTGGGGCCGGGGCCAGAGCCTGCGGCGTTGAAGGCCCAGGGACCCGGCCCGAAGGCACACCGCCGGAGTCGGGCTGCCCAAAGATAGCATGCATCGTTTTGTAGACACTCCGAAGCTGGGCAGGGGTCGCTTCGGGTCCTGGAAAAGGAGGAAAACTCCGAGTCAACGCTTCAGGCTCCGCACGCTGAGCGGGCACCGTCCACATCCCTCGCCGTGTCGGCCGACAGACAGGGAGAAGTCAAAGATCGACGATGCTTGTTCGACTCCTTTTTGTGTTTCGACTTACCTGAGGAGTGCAAAGACTTCGATGAAGAGTGGTGGTAACTCTGGGACCGGCCCCTCGACGTCCCACGCGACCAGGACCTCGAGTAGCACAGAGCTGACTGCCGGGCCTCGAAAAGCTTTTCGGGACCTCTCCCGCAAAGACTTCGGGTTCATGGTCAGGCAGTCGGAGCATGACTTGAGATCATGGTCGCATCCCAGGCACCAGAGGCACACGCGGTGCGGGTCCGTAACCAACATCAGCTTGCGACAGGTGTCGCAAGCCTCGAAGCCGGGCAGAGGATGACTGGACATTCCAGAGTGAACCACAAGTCGAAGGCTCAAAAATCGGTTTCGACAAAAGTCGCAAAAAAGTCAGTCCAAAAGTGACTGGAAGTACCGCTCACTCCGGATCTGGCTGGTGCAGAAAAAGAAAGAACTGACATCAGCGCGCAAGGGGGGCGTCTAAGTAGCTAAGAGATGTCATCCCGGTGACCACAATGCAAACGACGAACTAAGAGCTGGCCGATGCCACCTTTTGACGTGCATGGGTACTGCTGACGAAAAAATTCTCCGGATCCAGTCTGACGCCTGGGGGTAATTCTAAAGGTAAGGAATCTATAACTAATTGTCTCTTTCAGATTTCCATGTTTGCAGAGGGAGCGAACGTTGAGAAGGATGCAGCGGAGTGGTTTTGGGTTGTTGGTAGTCTTCTGATCAGGAGGTGTGCGGGGTCAGATGTGGGCAGGAGATCCCGTGTGGCAGGCATAGCAGCAGTGGTGGCAGGTGAAGTGTCCTTCAGTTGGGCAGAATTTTTTGCTGTCCCTGGCATTACAATCAGTATTACCACTATTATGCAGGATCATTTTGCAATATTTGATTTTAGATCAGTATACCTCTATTTGTTGTTAGAAATCAATCAGAATTTATAAAGCGCGGCTAATCACCCGATAGGGTATCCAGGTTCTTGCAGGCCCTGGAGGCTTATTCGAACAGACAGGTCTTGAGGGCCATTTGGAATTCCAGAAGTGAGGTAATTGTCTGGAGTGAGTGGGGAGACTGTTTCAGGTCTTTGCTGTGATGTGGGGGGGGGGCTTCCTCCACTTTTGCTTCGGTAGATAAAGGGAGAAAGGGCAAGTGAAAGGGAAATGGAGCACAGTCTTCTCGATGGTTGGTGGAAGTTCAGGTGGTGGTTAATGAAGGCAGGTCCTTGGTTGTGTAGAGCTTCACATTGCGAGGTACAGGGGACACATTTACCAATTGTTTTCTGCTGAATATTTTGTCGATTGTATTGAGGTTTTGCAACCTTTGACCAGTACAACATGGTTACGACGACAGTAATGATTACATCATATGTCGCCAGATATCTAGGATGTTTACTCGGTTCGATTGATGAATGGAAAGTCTTATACTCACGCTTTGAGTGTGGTCACTGCTTTACAAAACAAACTGTATTGTATGTTTATGTTGAATATGGATTTGAGAGCCTACAAATGAAGAAAAGTCCAATATTTACGGTTAATCATCGCACTGCATTTTGTCGTATGTTTATGTTGCTTGTAAGTTCACTTCGATGTCACAGATATATGGTCCTGCTTTCACTATGACTGACACCCATGAACATGGCATTTAGCCAAAACACGCAGGGTGTATCACTCCCCTACTTCTTATCAAAATGCACATTGAGTGCCTTAATTTGCCTATGTAGCTACTGCTTTCTTGGTTTTATGAATATATACATTTTGCATTTATCTCGTCACATCTGCCGTACTTCAAAGATACAGGTCAAAAGTCAGCTATATCTTCTAACAAATTGCTGCTTATTCTTTTAACATGGGGATTGTTGTTAACATTTCTTCCTTTGACTGCAAATTAAGAGAAGAGGATTTTTTAAAATGAACTATGTGACAGTCATGCTGAAGTAAAAGGAGTGTGAATGAAATGGCAGTAGGGTGTCATTTTTGTAGTACATAACAAAATGGCTGTAAATTAACTATTTCAGAATTTATAAGCAGTTAGAAAAGCATAAATGAAGATATTTTGAAGTGTGATGGAAAAAAAGATGTTAATAGGATCAAAACAAATCAATACACTTAACTTGGTGATGCCCAAATAATAAATATTTGCTCAAACATGATTTTCACACATTAGCATTTATGTGCTAAATAGTTTTATCAGTAAAACTGTATGTCTGTGCGAATTTAATAGCCTTTTCAATGGAAAATGTCCGGTCTGTAAACGACAGTGCGCTACAGCACGATGTTTTAGTAATATATTTGCAAGAGTGTGCTCCAAAAGGCATTACCAGCTACATTCTACAACCATAACCACTCTCCTGCCGAATACATTTGCTACACTTTAGGTGAAGAAAGGATTTTTCACAATCCCTATGACTTTGGTGATATAACAATGTCAGCACTCCACTCTTAAAATTGGTCCAGCACCAGTGGTGCAAAGTTAATGACCTATGTACCCAAGTCCACTTCTAAAGAAAAACTTTGCAAGGATTCCCAAACTAATCTCCAGGTGAAATTCCCAGTATTTATTGCTGCTGTTTTTTTTTTTTTTAACTTCAGGAAGCCCTTTCATATGTAATCATACACACTCATCCCAATTGTGTATAACTTTCCCAAATAAATTGAGAAATATGAATGTGGCCTAGCGGTCAATTTTGGATGTGGTGAGAACAAGGTTCATGTCCCAACGTTGGCGCCGGACAACCACTTAATTTCCTGTGCTTAAAATAAAATGATTCTGGTGCTCATGTAAAGAACTCCAATGTCCTTGGGCAGTGTTTACGCTATTTAAAACTGCAGTGAGTGTGTGTATGTGTAGCCCAAAATGCACCACCGGGCCTCATTTTGTTTTCACTTGGGTAAAAACAAAGAGGAGCAAGCACACATATTGCAGGCCCTTGCAGGCCATCGCCATAACGTTATTGCTGGCTGCCACACTTAATTCAACTCCCCAAGTTAATGCTTCTGCGGTGTTGGATATGAGGACATACCCCATTACACTCCTTCAGAAGAGGTTTTTCAAATTTGCTGTAATCACTGGAATCAACATCAAGATTTTTCAGAATCCACTGTGATATTAGTGAATAGATGTCACAGGCCAGTACTCTACTGTGAAAAGTGTTCCAGCTCCAGTGCAGTTCACCATCTGCAACTTTTAAGGGTAGATCAATATCTTGGCCAGAGCCAAATAAAGACATATCAAAGGGTGTGGTCATTTACAAACAATTGAAGTTAAAGAAGAACACGAAGTAATCTAAAAAGTATGTTATTTTTGGAAATTCACAGGATTTTGAAAGCACGTCTACTATTACATCTAAATAAATCGCCCGCCTCATGTCCATCAAAGCTAGATAGTTTGTGAAAAAGTGTCATTCTCAAAAATTGGGTTGTGGTTATAAAATGTTTGGGAAGCACTGCCAGAGGAAGAGAAAGTTTGCAACAAAAATAAATGGAAGGCCCAGGCCTATTGTGCAACTTATTCAACATTTGTCCATGGGGTAATTACTTGGTACTAATACACTAGGGTAGATGTGAGGGAAGCTCGAAGAGCTGGTCACATGCAAACTACAAATTCTGCCTGTTAATACAGACATTGAGGTAATACTGGACACTTAACAGATTTATTTCCCAAGCCGTAGACACAACTTCCCCCCTTTGAAATTAAAAGAAAAATGCTACTTGCCAGTATGCACCTGTTCTTGGCATGTAGAGCTGCAGAATCACATACTTGTGCATAGATCGCCATCTGGTGTTGGGCTCAGATGTTTGCACTTTGTTGTTGTCTTGGAAGAAGTCTTTGTAGTCACGAGCTGGACGATAGTGCGCATGGGCATCGACTCCATCCTCAGATTGTTTTTCACCATGAAGGGAAATGATGGAGTTTGTAAGAAACAGAAAGATGTCCATGTGTGATGTATCTAAGTAAGATAACCCTGGAACATATAGAGGTACCAGGGAGGAGGGTGGGCGTATGTGATTCTGCAGCTCTACATGCCAAGAAAAGATGCATACTGGTAACAGCCTGGCCCACAGAAGCTTGTTGTTTTGCTTGCACATCTACACAATAGTGTTTGGTGAAGGTGTGTGGCGTAGACCATGTTGCTGCTTTACAAATGTCATCTAAGGGAATGTTTCCTAAGAATGCCATGGAAGCCCCTAGTTTGCGTGTTGAGTGCGCTCTAGGGGGAATTGTTAATGTGCGTTTTGCTTTGTGGTAGCATATTTGAATACATTTGACTATCCACCCAGCAATTCCAGCTTTGGAGATGGGGTTTTCTTTATGAGGTGGAGAGAAAGCTACAAACAGTTGGTTTGTGTTTCTAAAAGGTTTAGTTCTGTCAATGTAATAAAGTATAGCTCTTTTGACATCAAGTGTGTGAAGGGCTCTCTCTGCTACAGAATCTGGTTTTGGGGGGAAAAACGGTTAATTCCACAGATTGAGTAAAATGGAAAGCAGAGAATATTTTGGGAAAGAATTTCGGATTTGTTATAAGAACCACTTTGTTATGATTTATTTGTAAAAATGGTTCTTGTATGGTTAAAGCCTGGATCTCACTTACTCTTCTGAGAGAGGTGATTGCAACAAGGAAAGCTACTTTCCATGTATGGAACTGCAGTTCGCATTTGCGTAGAGGTTCAAATGGAGGACCCATGAGCCTAGCAAGGACAATGTTTAAATTCCACACTCGAGAGGGTGGGATTGTCGGAGGAATTATCCTTTTAAGGCCTTCCATAAACACTTTGATGGCAGGTACCCTAAACAATGACAAATGTTGTCTGTTTTGTGGGTAAGCGGCAAGGGCAGCAAGATGTAGTCTTATGGATGTGTATGCCAGATTACATCTTTGTAGATGTAGTAAATAGCAAATAATGTTTTGAATTGAAGCATCTAGTGAGTCAATTTTGTTGTTATTGCAGTAAATGACAAATCTTTTTTTGCATAGCAAGCTCTAGTAGTAGGGCGTCTAGCTTCTTTAATAATGTTCATACAGTCCGGCGGGAGGTTGAGGTAACCGAACTCTAGGACTTCAGGAGCCAGATTGCTAGGTTTAGTGGAGCTGGATCTGGATGCCTTATCTCTCCATGGTTCTGTGTAAGAAGCTTTGGGGAGAGTTGTAGTTTTTGGTGTGGAACTTCTGAGAGTTCCAGGAGTGTTGTGAACCATGGTTGCTGGGCCCATGTTGGAGAAACCAGGATCATTTTGAGAGACTATTGTTTGAGCTTGCGCACTACTAATGGAATGAGCGCGAGAGGCGGAGAAGCGTACGCAAATCTGCCTGACCAGTTCATCCATATCGCACTGCCCTTGGACAATGGGTGTGGATACGTGGCGGCGAAGGTTGGGCATTTTGCGTTTGCCACACATGCAAACATATCTATGTCTGGGTGGCACCACATGTGGAAAAACGGAAGAACTTGTGGAGGAAGTTCCCATTCGTGGATGTGCTGTGTCTGACGACTGAGCAGAACCGCAATCTGATTGTGTACCCTTTGGAAGATGTTCTGCTAAAAGGTATATCTTTTGTAGGATGGCACATTTCCATATGCTTTGCGCTAGTTGAGAAAGCTGCAAAGAATGTGTTCCTCCTTGTTTTTGTATATAGTACATTGCTGTCATATTGTCTGTGCGGACAAGGACAGTTTTGTTGACGAGATGTGTTTGGAACGATTTTAATGCTAGAAAGATTGCCAGTAACTTCAGGTGATTGATGTAAAACACTTTTTGCTGAAGGGTCCACCTGCCCTGAACTGTGTGGTTTAAGAGATGGGCTCCCCAGCCGGTGGGCGCTGCGCCGCTGTTAACACTATCTGTGGAACTGGGTCTAGGAACAGCCGCCCTTTGGAAAGGTTTTGTGTGATCCACTACTGCAGAGAGCGATGTGTGCGGCTGTCCACCAACACCGGATCTGAAAGTTGACCTTGAGCCTGGTTCCACTGACGTGCTAAACATTCTTGTAAAGGGCGCATCTGGAGTCTTGTGTGAGGTACTATAAGAATGCAAGAGGCCATCATTCCTATTAGCTGCATAAACACTCGAGCTGGTAGTGAGTGTTGGGGCTGAAATGTTATGAGGGTTTGCATACTGGCTATTCTGACTGGATTGGGGTATGCAAGCGCTTTGGAAGTGTCTAATGTGCCCCTAGATACTGATGTATGTGGGACGGTTGAAGATCTGACTTAGTGAGGTTTATTGTGAACCCCAAGTTGTGGAGCAGCTGAATTGTTTGGCGAGTGTGGTGAACACACTGGCTGTATGACTTGGCTTTTATGAGCCAGTCGTCCAAGTATGGAAACACATGAATTTGTGGTCTTCGCAAGTGGGCGGCTACTACTGCTAGACACTTTGTGAAGACTCTGGGTGCTGTGGTCACTCCGAATGGGAGGACCTTGAATTGATACTGCTGACCGTCCACTACAAACCTTAAATATTTACTGTGAGTAGGGTTATAGGAATATGGAAGTAGGCGTCCTTGAGATCTAGAGTGGCAAGGAAATCACCTTGTTGGAGTACTGGGAGGACCTGTTGAAGAGTGACCATGTGAAAATGGTCTGATTGTATGTAGATATTCAAAGGTCTGAGGTCCAGTATTGGTGCGAGTCCTGTCTTTTTTGGGGATGAGAAAATAGAGGTAGTAAACCCCGGTCCCGTGATGCTGAAGGGGAACTGGTTCTATTGCATGCTTTTGAAGAAGTGAGACAATTTCCTGTTTCAGGAGCGTTAGATGTTTCGTGGACATTGGACGTTGTTTGGGTGGTATGGTTGGGGGAGTTGCGGTAAATTCCAGACAGTAACCATACTGGATAAATTGTCTTACCCACCTGTCTGTAGTGATGGAGTTCCAGACAGGTAGGAACTGTGAGAGTCTTCCTCCGACCGGAGAGGAATGGTCTGGAGGGAGAGGAGGGAAGTCCTTGTTTGGTAGTAGGGGAGGTTCAGTTGTTGTTACCTCGGCCTCTACCCTTGTTATTATTTCCTCTGTACCCACCACTAAAATGTGCCTTGTTGAGGGATGTTTGTGTGGGACTCTTGTAGGAGGAAGTAGTGTCTGTGCTAATGTTTTTGGATTCACCCCTATAAAAGGAGCGACAAAAGGAACCTCGTTGGCGATGCGCTGGATGAGGGGTCGTTGCCCACTGTCGCGGAATGCGAACGGGATATAGTCTACTGCAACACTCAGTCCGATGTTTAGAATAAGATGCTTCCTCCCTGCAATCGCCCGAAAAGTTTCTGGGGCCTCTATGCTCAATATCAAGCAACTGAGCTGGCTAAAGTACCAACTCCCGATAACTCCCCTGGGACGCTGATAGGCATGCATTCATGAACACGCTGGCCCTGCCTGCTTCTTCCCCTCCTCTCCTTCGCACCTGCTTCTGCCTGTGGTGGTGCGTATTACGTAGTGTATATACCCCCTCCTCATTTTGCTGTACACGCCCCTGTCTTCCCTGTGCTGTCCCTCTTATGTCCAATCTCCTTATCTCCCTCCCAGGATTATTATGGTAAATTGTATTGTTGTTATATCCTCTATTATTTGCTCCTGATTTTAGCGATCCACGTTTTATGTTAATTTTTGTATGATAATTTTTTTATGCTCGATTTTCACTTATGTTGGTTTCCTTCCTTTGCATTTGTATTGTTTGTTTATGAAAATGCAATAAAATACAATGAAAAAAAAAAAGGAACCTCGTGGAGGTTTGAGATTGTAATGCTCCCATTGATTTTGTAGTGTATTGTCTTTTTTCATTTTTGCCAAAGCTGCATCTACAGCTGGGCCAAAGAGGTGTTCTTGATTGAACGGCTGATTTAAGATAGTTGTTTACACTTCTTGTTTAAAACCAGAAATGCAAAAACCATGCAGGTCTGCGAAGTAAGACACTGGTTATGACAGATCTAGATGCAGTGTCTGCTGCATCAAGGGCACATTTGATGGATGCATTTGTAATTAACTTGCCCTCTTGGACCAGATCGTTGGTCTTGGCTTTGTTTTTGTCAGGTAAATGTAAAATAAGATCTTCAAGCTCATCGTAATGAGCCCTGTCGTATCTGGCAAGCAGTGCTTGTACATTACCTATTCTCCAGTGATTGGCTGCTTGGGAGGTAACTCGTTTACCTGATGTGTCCAGCAGTTTAGACTCTTTGTCTGGAGGTGGAGCATCACCAGGTTTGGGAATTAGAAGGTTTTCTTGCATTTGAGACTACCAAAGAATCTAAAGGGAGTTGTCCTTTAATGTAAATTGGATCGTTAGGGGCAGGTTTATATTTTTTATCAATCCGAGGATTGAGAATTCTGGTCCTGACAGGGTCTTTAAATAGGTCTGGTGCATGTTTAATGACACCTTTAAGCATGGTTAATGTATGTATTGATTTTTGTGACTTAGCAAATGCATCTAGTAGGAAATCTCCGTCCATGGGTCTGAATGTAGTTCAACCCCATGATATTACGCAGTCCTATTAATGAGCTGACTAAAACCTATATTGTCGTCTGGAGGGGATGGCCTAGATGGGCATACATCTGGATCAGGAAGGTCTGGAGGATCTGTGAGATTGTTGTAATCATCCCATGTATCCTGTGGTGGAGTAGTGTTACCATCAGGGTCATCTAAAGGATCCTTATCGTGTCCACCGCCGTCCCCTAGATCATCCTTATTCTGTGATGGTAAGGGTGATTATGGAATTATTGGAGAGAGTCTAGGAGAGTGTATAGGAGAGTTTGTAGGAGACAAAGGTTTGGTAAGAAGAATAGGGTCTTAGGGGTGAAGTTGCAAAGTCTCTTTTCTTCACAGGTACCTCAGGCGAGTGTGAGGTATCAGATATCCTCTTCTTTGCTGGGACATTGACAATATGGCCTGTTTTAGGGTCAACATGCAATGTCTTTTGTTTTGGATCAATAGGATCAGGTCGAAACAGTTCTTGCTTGCTGTCTGCTTTCAGTACCGATCGTGGTTTTGATTTGGGCTCTGGAGCCGTAGGAGGGGTCTTGTGCTCCTTTGGCTTCGATGTCAAGTCCGAAATCTTCTTTGGATCCGAAGTTTTTTGGCGTTTGTTCGGTTCCGAGGCCTTGTTGTCTTTCGGTGCCGAAGATTTTGAAACAGAGGCCTTTTTGGGTGTAACTGGAATAGGGTGTGTCCCCGATTTCAGTACTGAAGGTGTTTTATGGGTACCAACATGCGGCTTGCTCAGTCCTGAGCTGCCGGAAAGCTTTTCTTTTGTATTCGGAGCCGAAGTTTTGACCAAAGCCTTCTGTTTTTCGAATGGGGCAGGGGCATGGATGTTTTTACTCACTCGTTGACCTGGAGTCGATGTCATCAGCTTCAGAGACGATGTCGAGCTCCTCCGAATCCTCTGCCTCAGTAACATCGGGGCCTTTGTCGAAAATGTCGTGTGGCACCGGTGTAGCTTGTCGAGCCATAACGTGTTGTCGAGCCCGGCGATCACGGATAGTCTTTTTGGAGCGAAAAGTGGTGCATGCCTGGCAATCCCTTTCGTCGTGTTCTGGTGAGAGACAAAGGTTGCAGACCTTGTGGTGGTCAATGTGTGGAAATTTAGCTCCACACTGGGCGCATTTTTTTAATGGAGTCCTTTCCATTAGCTGTAGGGCCTAATGGAGCAGATATGCTCAGCGGCCCGCATCGACGACTGGAATAGACGATTGAGGTTAGCGCATCGAGGGGCACGCAAATGAAACAATACCGTCAAGTGGTGATGGGTTGCGTGTCGAAAAGGGTTGGAAACACGGTACCGAACCGGAGCGCAGCAAGTCACATCCGAACCCGATGGCGGAAAAAAACAATCTAAGGATAGAGTCGATGCCCATTCGCACTATCGTCCAAAGGAGGAGTAACCTATGTCATGACTACAAAGACTTCTTCCAAGACAACAAAGTGCAAACATCCGAGCCCCACACCAGATGGCGATCTATGCACAAGTATTTATTCTGCAGCTCATATGCCTCGAACTGTACGTTTTTAAAACTCTAATATCCAAGGTTTACCCCAGACCAAAATATCAAAAGGTAAAGAAATACATAAGTTCGAAAAATAATGGAGACTTTCTGACTCACCAATAATTCACAGAAAGCTGAAAGCACTCAGAAACCTTTATAAACTGACGCATTCTTCAGTCCAAATGCAACTTTCTTCTCTTACAACTTCAGATCTAGGAGAACCTATTCAAAGCGGTCTTCCAATAAGCTCACAGCAACATCTCACCTGAAGACAAACCTATTTTGGGCCCCTTCACCAATAAGCGCAAGACTTTCTAGAACCTTTTTTTTTTTTTTTTTAACAAAATCTCCACAGCTTCTCCTACAACTATCACAGCCAAATCAACAAGCACTTGGAAGGTATTAAGGCCTGTGTCACATGACTACCTCTTCAACACTGTAAAAAAAACAACACAATGCCACCCCCCCTCCTACAACGATCTCATCCCTGCTGCTATCATTAAAGTTAACTTAGCAGCTTTATGAAGACGGAGGCATAATCATTAACTGCTTTCTCTCTCTCAAGGTTCCTTTCCTAACTCACGTAACTGTGGTAAAATCTTGCCTTGCTCAAAGAACCTAACTTCGATCTCAACCTACAAAGCCATTATCAACCAATATCAAACTTTTTTTGGGCTAGCAAAGACACTGACAAATGCTTCTCCCTAAAACGCTAATTTCACTAATAGGGAAAACCTGCTATTAGTTAACAAATCTACATTCAGAGTAGGTCATGGAATTGAAAGAGCATCTTTAAAAATTATGGGTGACATACACCATTTCTGTATGGTGGTGAATCCTGCCTGCTTCTTTTACTGGATTTAACAATCGACACAATTGATCACTCCAGATTACTTGACCTCTTCAATGACGGCTTCAGATTTAAAGATACAATCATGAAATGATTTTCCTCCTTCCTCTCCAAATACTTCCATCAATGGCAATGTTTCTGATCCAACCCCTATCATTAGTGAAGTCCCACAATGATCTATCCTATCCCCCATATTCTTTAACTTTTAGGAGAACCACTAGCTGATATCTGCAAAGATTCAAGCGTCTCTAACGTCGAATATGCAGGCCACACACACATCTGAATACTTCAACATAAGCAGACATCCTCACCTTACGAACAGTCTTCTGCAACATCCAAATCTGGATGAAGAATGATGTTCTCACTCTTGTTCCAAAGAGTACTGAAATAATGCTATTTTCCAAAAGAATCACTCAGGCCAGATCTGCCACAGCACTTAAACTTTTCGTATTTAATTCCTGCTCTGGCATCATCGGTACTTGTTCCTGGAATAATACTAAACTCTTCTCTATCCAGGGTCCCTCACATAAATAAAATGATCAAAAGTGCTAGTTTCCAACTTCAGAAGTTAAAAAAGCTTAGCCCATCCTTCAACCAGAAAACTAGAACTGCTGCATATGCTCTAATTCTTCCTCGACTGGACTTTAATGAGGTGGTTCTAGCAGGGGCATCTCAGTCTGTCCTTATGCTACTAAAAGCGGTCTTGTGCGACTCAGCCGCAAGAAATTTAACACATCAACTCAATAGTCTCTGAACTATAATACCTTCCTATTGAGGCTCGATCAGACTTAAAATTGGGTTGCCAAGCCTTCAAAGCAATGTTTTAGAAAGCCCTGCTCTATTTGACCAACATTCTTAAGATCTCAGGAGGAACTAGGAATGTTATTTGCAAAAACACCCCTTATTTCAAGCTTCGCATGCTCTGCTGCAATCTTTCTCAGGAGTGGCCTCAACTTTCTAAAATTCCCTGCCTACTGAAATCAGAAGAGCACCCAATCTTCTCGCCTTCAATTATCTCTGAAGACACAGCTGTTTAGACTGCACCTGACCCAATAACTCGGAATTGAACACAATTGCAGTTTTGTTCCTGCTTTCACTGTCATGGATGATCTATACGACAAGCAATATGGTCATTGGCATTTTATTTTACTAAAATACAGAAAAGTAATGTCATACTAGGAGTACAGTTTTCAAGAAAGCAAATACGAAATCCTTCATTTATCGATATTTTCAATCAGCAAACATTTTTAAACTGTGTATTGCTTCCAAAAAGTGGATATTACAACCAAACATTATTTTAGTAATGCTTTATATTCTGCACACAAATGGCAATACCGGTGACCATGTAGCTCTTTCTTCCTATCCCGACCCTCTCCATCACTTACCTCCATTTTCATTCCTCTCTCAACTCTATTTGCCAAGTCTAATCTCACCTCCTTCTCTCCCTTCACATAGATTTCCTCTTCCCACCATAACTCTTGCCATTACTCTGATCGCCTCCTTCTCACAGTTCTACCTCCTTGTTCACCCACTTAATTGATATCTTATCTCTTCACCCCTTCTCTACCCTCCTCCTCATTAGCCAATTCCAGCTTTATGTAAAACATTGAGGCGCATTTATTGTACCATGTTATATACCTTTTGTGATCGCGCTCTATATAAATATGGTAAGTAAATAAAATACCTTCTAACCGATAGCATACTAGATATAAAAGAGAAATATATTGTGAATATACATACCTCAAACACTGAGAAAAATGTCTTTAGGAGAGTATATTAGATAGCTTATGCCATTTATTGCTGTGCCTATGCTGTGGGAAGGAGACCTGAAATGCATACTGTACAGGGTCAATGAATAGGTCCACTAAAAGACAGCCGAAGCCTGGAAAGACTGTCGCCCTGCAGGAGGTAATGCATTAAGCTAGGTTTTATAGAAATTTGGAAGGGTCTGAACCTACAGTTATGGAGTTTTCTGTTAATCAACCGCCCAAGACACTAGGTTACATCTTATTACCAAAGGAAAGTCCAAACACAAATGAAAATGTAACATGCATTGGGAGATGCCTGTAGGATCACTCTGCAGTTCAGATAACCTATGGCTGAGAATAACAGCAGATGTGGTGCCTGTGATTACGGGCACTGCAAACATGGCTTTTCTAAACAAGGACACAATTGCTGGCTTCTTTGAAAACAACTGGCAATAGCTGGGCTACTCAATGGAAGCCAAACGGAAAGGGGAATGCATGTATAAATGTACTGAACTATACTGCAGTTAGAACAGACCCTCACTATGGAGCAAGCACTTCTTCACAAATTAGAAAAGATAACGATGTGGAAAAAAAAGACATGAGATAGAAGACAAGAAGCACCTGAATGAAACCGAGGACACACTGGATAAATACATTCATGCAACTTGCATATAGGCACTCCACAGGGAGGGGGATAAAACATGGGGATTGATGACTTGTTTACTCAGGAAAGAAAAGTCCTACACCATGATCCTTGGACTTAAAATGAGCGAGGCCATATGGCCGTTAGGCAACTAGGAATAAACGACACACCTGGCATGCACTTAGGAAAGGTATGTAACAACCACAACTGTTGCACGACAAGTGCTTCAATCTTTCCTGTATTAAATAAACTTGCCAAGATTCATAGAGGACCCAACTATAACACAAAAGGCCCCTTTGGAGAAAGGTGAAAAGGTGGATGCTATTAAGGACCTGCTAATCGGCAGGGTGCTAGGAAGGAATGTTTTACATGCAGATCTATGCTACAAATTCGCAGGAATACTATCAAGAAATGTTCTTGACTTTGTACAGGAACTCAACACCAAAATACTGCTGAATACAATTAGTGACCATTATAAAAAGCATTTGCAATGCAATCGGTCTAGCATATGTGAAAGTAGAGCTACTGGGGTTGTAAATGACAATGTTTTTTATTTGTATTTTATTATTTGCAAGCTTTTAACACTGCTGTTACATACATGATCAATGAAAATAATTTTACAGAAGGTACATATAAGTGTGCTCCGATGACCTACTTGCACAGATAAGCACTTTCCCTGATCACGTCTACAGACTAACAAAAAAGCTTACATCAGAACAATGTTTATCGGAGCAGTAGTAGTTAAAGTGGTTGTACAAATGGGAGGAAAGGAAGCTTCTCTTTGCCCGGTATAAGCAAACCCCTGTAGTTTCCGGCATGCACCGTGCTGAAGCTAGTGGGTTTCCACATTCCTTATGAAGTCATGGGCACAATGGACCCCTTTGGTGCTGTCGGTCCTTGGTATCCGGGAATTTGCTGCAGAAGCATGGTGTTTTAAGAATTCCTGCTGCTGGATGTAACCCCTTACCCTCTTGCATCCTTTGTGTCTTTTTCTATGTTGCACAGTATTGTGCTATGGTGCAGCAGATTGTATGCACCGCACTGTTGCATGGTGGACACACCCATGATGTAGGACACTCGTCTATGACGTACTGAGATGGAAAAGGCTTTGGTTGGACCTGGGGCATCCAGTAGTGCCCGGTAAGGAGGGTGGCATGTCTACACTGTGGAGTAACACAGAAATCCAGCTAACATCCTAATGTATTCTGGAAGTAGCAATTCTAAACTAACACCTGAAACATAATTAGTAAACAAAAGGCAGAATACTGATGCATTGCGTCTTTCTAGAAAGGGAGTTTTCTGGTAACTCTTGAAAGAGTATTTACCTTGAGAATAGTATAGTTTCCATTTTAAATACACTCAAAATTGCACAACACTGGGGCAATGGCAGAACCGAAAACTGTGTCTGGATACTTAATTTAAATACCCACCACCCAGAAATACAAACTAACAAGGGGCGGAGGGTGAACGGGCAAGAACACAGCGTGTACGGAACATGCAACATAACACGAGAACTGGTAAATAATCGGAAACCGACAGACAGGATGCTCACAAAGCCAGGGACAAAATCACTAAACTAGCTAAGGTTATAAAAGAGACTCCGTCACACCAAGACTAGTGCCGCACCCAGCCCCAACAAGAGGAGGAAGGATGATTCAGGAAGGCAGGAGCATGGAGGGATGGTAGGGAGACTGAAGGAGGATCGAAGGCAGTGACATAAAAACCACAGTATTGTACAGTGAGATACAGAGCATTCCGAAGCACTGAGTTGGGTGACCAACTGGCATGGGTGCAAATTCATTACGGTCAGTGTAAAAATTCAGGACAAAGGGTCAAAATTCAGGACAAAACATACGTTTTACAGACATATCAGAGGAGGTCCCACAATAGTATATAAGTAAATAGACAACCAAAATAAGTACAAGTCAAAATATGTTTATACAAGGCTGAGACAATCGTGTACTTCTCAGTTTTTCAGTCTGCGCGCAGACTCTTTCTGCAATCAAAATTTGTGCAGGAGAAGGCACACCACATGCTGTCACTATAATAGGGCCCATTGTCATTCTATCTGTGATAATCATCTACAGTCTCAGAATGACAATGTGCCAGTCCACAGTCTTTGCAAGGTCCAGGAGGGGCAGCTGCGGGCAGCCTCAGTCTACAGATTAAAAGACAAGTGCGAGAGGCCCCGAGTGGAACCCTTAAAACTCATGGGGCATCTCGCAGGGGAACAGCATACCTTCCTGAATTACCCCAATTTGATTTTAGTAAGATGTCTGTAAGGCATCCGTAATTTGGGAACCCAAAATTACCGACGCCTTACAGACATCATACTAAAATAACAGATGGTACGTGAAATTTACAGACGGTTGGTCACCCTACAGTGGGCAAAGTGCATTCATGCTCTGTCACCCAAAAACAGGATAGCTCCTCTTTTCACATGTATACAAGACGTCTGCCCATGGGATCTTTTGTTATGAATTGCACTTTGCATTTGGAAAAGCAAAATCGACAGTTCATTAAAAACTAATGGGGATCGGAGGGCTGGAGAGAGGCGGAAGTGTGACGCAGAACGGATCTCCTTCATCCTTCAACTGGTGTCCGTGGCTCGCGGGTAGATGCCATGAGCCACCTGCTTTCACCTCTAACAGGCTGGAAGACCTAAGGAAATCCCTCATTCTAGTGCCGCTCCCACCACCTAGGGACCGGCCCCAGCAACAGGAGGGAGGGCGATTCAGAAGGCAGTAGCATGGAGGGGTGGTAGAGAGACTGAATGCGGATGGAAGCCAGCAACATAAAAACCACAGGATAGTACAGTTTGATACAGTGCAGTCGGAAGCAGTGGCCTAAGTGTATTCATGCAGACGAGCCAAAACAAACAGCAGACTGCACAGGAGGCTTCCACGGACCTCAGCCGCAGGGCTGGCAGCACCAGTTACAGGGCGGAAAAGGCATGAAGTCGCTGTACTTAAAGATAAAGCGCAGTGGCAGTTGCGCTGACTAAAATAAAATGCCTGCTTCATGGACCCTGCGCTTGAACTTTGCCAGGGCGCTGGGTGTGGCCTAATGCGCCTGATAGAAACAGGAGACCCTTAGGGATGTGGCATACCAAACAGAGCTGCAGAGTTCGGCCCTGGTGAACCGGGTTAGAGTGTCGGCATGGGCTCGACAAAAAACATGCCGATGGTAAAAAATAAAGTTAAACTCATAATAAATAGAATTACACAACGGTTGAATATGCACAATTACACAATCTGTGAACAAACCATGCAGGAGCAAAAGAAAACAAGTGGCTTTGGGTGCACGGAACAGGCACCCTTGGAACACGTCTGATGAGATGCAAATGCCGTGTGTGTTATTTAGCTGGAAAGCTGATGCAGGAGGTAGAAGTGCAGGGAACAGGCACCCTAGGAAGCATCTGATGGTCCGTATCGGGGATTTTTTGGTCAGGAAAGGGAACAGCTGTTGTGCCTGCAATGCCAGCTATGACGAAAAAGTCATTAACAAAAGAGTGCTCAGAAACTGTAAATAAAATGAACAGAGTAAGGTCACAGTTAACAAGTGCAGTCCTCACAGGAGGTTACAATAATAGAAAAGGTGGGACTACTGAAGAAATTAACCAAAAACAAAGAAGCATTTTCAAAACACAGTCAAAGGGGACAATTAAAAACATGGGCGGAATATGGGCAGAGCTTCAAGCCCATATTCTGAATACAGCATGTCTCGAAGAGACAACACAAGCGCTGCCTAGACGAGAGCTAAAAATGACCCCAAACTGGATAGAGACTGGAGCATTTGAGCTTTATGATCAACACGGATATTGAGATTCTGAGTAGGGCATTAGCAAATGGACTGGCTCTGCTGTACACAGTGACCACTGTGGGCTTACGCCACGCATAAATAGCACCCAGAATCTAATGCGGGCTATGCAGCAGCATATTCTACATGCACCGTAAACAGTGGAACAGCCCTATACTCTTGTGGTTGAAGATATAGCAAAAGCCTTTGACACAATAGGGTAGGAATGCATGCTGTAGGTGTTGAAGAAATTGAGATCTACCTCCTGGGCTAGATGCAACTGCTGTGCCAGCACCGGACCATGAGGGTTAAAATGGGATCAGAGGTTTAAAATGGGACTGGTGAGAAATATGAATATAGCTGGTGGTTGAATCGATAGGGTGCAGACTGATTTCAGCACTGTGGGAACTGGAGAACACAATAGGCCCCACCACACAACATGTATACAGACACATGTATATGCAAAAGCACAAGAGTTTAAATTGGTGCTAATAAAACAAATAAAGTACTATGAGGAAGTGTGGGGTTTACGTACTAATTGAGAAAAATCAAATCGGTTCCTGTGAGGAAGATTAACAAAGATGGTACCCAAGAAATATCCAAGAGGGGATTGGGTTGTGATAAAGATTATTTTAGACACCTGAGAATACAAATGGTGCACATATGAGAGAAGGAATGTACATAATATGGGTAGAGTAGCAACAGGTCTGAACTATGGCATTTTGGAATACTTGTCTATGATCTGCTTTAGGGTGAGTATTGTTTGCTAAGATGTCCCTTTTACCAAGATGCTTGTACACAGTGCTAGACTATATGTGGCCACTTCCATCAGAGCTGTTTCTGGAACTTTACAGGTTGTTTTTGAAGGGCCACTACAACCTCTCTCGCCTTCTCCAACTCCGTAAGGTTAATTGCAACAGGCACATGCATAAACAGAAAGAGGGAGGGTAGTGAGATAGAGGCCACTGGGGTGGGAGCTGGCAGTCCAGGCATTGGACCCACCTCTATAATCCCAACAGCCCCTCTCCTACCAGAGCCCCCATATTCCATGAACAAAAATAGGAAGGGACCTGGCTAGTCTTGGCATTGGGTTCACCCCTAAAATATCAACAGTCTTTCCCTTTGGGTGTAAATTGGGAAATTGCACTCCCAATCGCCCCCCCCCCCGGAGGGTGCAGAAGTCCCACTGTACAATAATATTTTTTTTAAAACAAAGTAAGGATGGAGTGGGGGCTAGCCATCCTGCCCTCTTCCACTCTAAAGCATCACAGTCTTTTTTTTCTCCCTCTACCAAACCTTGACACTTTGATTCTATTGGTCCAAGTATTAATACGTGGGCCAGCCAAGAGGGGGTAAACCACCGTATTCTGCTAATGATGTCTGGGACTGTGGGCTGCAACCCATTCTGTTTTTAATTTTTCGCCCAGACGGTCTAGTGAGCTTTCTGACCACTTCTCCCCTGCCAAAGGAAGGTGGCGGATAAGGGGTTAACACCCCATCCTGCCAAACACGGGGGATAAAGCACATATGGAAAAAAAACAGGAAAAAGTGAGGAAAAGGAATGGGGTAGGGCACTGGTCGAGGATGGCATTGGGTCCCACCAACAGGCACCAGTACGTTTTTCTGCCGCCCAGTAGTAGGCAGAATGGAGGTTGGGGATTTACCCTTGTCAGCCTATATATCAAAACTATGCTCAAAGAAATCCCAAATTCATTTTTTGTACATTTGGGGGGTGGGGGACAATTTAAACATATTAGGCCAGGGTCAGTCAACACCTACAGAATCCTACAAACCCTGGGCATTCCCGAAACCTAGAGAATCAGAGGGATCCATGGTGATGGTGTGGCTTACAAGTATCGGAACATATTTTCTTACCCGGCATGCCCCGTGAACATTAAAACATTTTTCCTATATTTATGGCGCAGAAATCTCTACCAGCCAATGGCCCAAATCCTTACCTGTGTTCCCACACTTGTCCCAGTAGAAACTTGCTGCCCATGGATAAGTGAACCTAACACACAACACAAGAACAGACCAAAACTGTAGACAGATTGACACTAAATCGAATTCACATGATCCAAGTTTTGACCGCTTCCTGTCACGGATGATAAGCCCACCAACACAATTGGGGTACCATTTTAATTATGATAAGTATGGGCACGCTAAATATTAGGCTTTATAACAGCCCATACAGATTCTGAAACATTCCCTGGAACATACATTCAGAAATTGTGATAACAGCCAAAGTTTGACCTTTGTAGGGCAATTAGGTTAAGAAAAGAACAAGTTACTTTTCTTTGGTAACCCCGTTTCTGATGGATCCTCTATCTAACCAGAGACTCCTGTGAAAACTCACAGGCGCAAGAACGGATCCAGAGATTTTCTTAATTCCTTTGTAGGTAGCATCGCGCGGCTCTGCTTTGGGTCCAACCTGCCCAGCAAGTGACTTCGGGACACAATATAACCACCACTTCCACACACTGATCTCAGTTTCTTTCTGCTATCTGTCTGCACCGTCAGACGCAGAGCCCTTAGTAATCAAACTGTACTACTGTGTAGCTCTTTAATTTGGAATCTGTTTAGCATGAACCAAACAGTCCACTCCTACGAAGTGCATGGAGGCTGGGGGTTGGTGAGGAATATGTGCATAGATAGAGTATCCAAGAGAGAGTGTTACCAGGTGAATGACTTGTTATTCAATTGGATACTTTTAACCACAGATATTTCACCTGGTGAACAGATAATAGAGCATTAACCCCAAAGGCAATGGGTTGATACAATGATTCAGAACAGAAAATCCTGCAGGGTTGAACAGGCAAAGTGCCCCTTCTACTGGATCTGGCTAACCAGACAGTAGTGTTTTGTGAATGTGTGAACTTACACCCACGTCACAGCCTGGCAGACACTCTTTGACTCAATGCAGTGGTAGCATCTTTTACTCTGTTGGAATGAGCCAGCAGGCCTTCCAGAAGCTACTTCTTACCCAGCCCATAGCACATCTTTATATAAAGGACAATTCACCTGAAGATGATCTGCTTTAGCACAGCTCTTCTCGTCTTCCCCGAGAACCTAACAAAAAGCTGATCATCCACTCGATGGTCTTGGGTGTGAGCAATGTAAAGCTCAGAGCTCTCTTTGGATCTAGGCAATGCAGTCTGTTTTCCTCCTGGGATGGATGAGGTGGAGCGAAGACCACTGGCAGGATGAAGATTAGCCAATGTCGAACGGTGTAAAAACCTTCGGGAGAAAAGCTGCCTCAGACCTTAACAATTGCTTGCCAAGGAAGACAGTGGAGTATGAGAGAGCTTGCAGTTCACTCACATGATTAACTCATGTCATTACAATGAGGAACATGGTCTTTAATGTGAGCAACCTCTGAGGGCAACTATGCACTGGCTTGTGTGGGGTGCACAACATGAAGATGAGAACCAGATTGAGAATCCACCGGGGCAACACACAATTGTGGCAGGAACATATGCCCTTTTAAAAAACTCATCACAACAGGTGATTTACACAAACATGGCGGCAATCATCAAAGAGTCGATAAAGCCAACAAATAACCTTTAACTGTTGCACCAGCAAGGCCCTGCAGGGCTAGCAATAACAAAGAAAGTGGGACAGACAACAGGGCTTGTAAAGGTTGCATATGTCAGAAGAAAACACCAAACAACAAACTTCTACAAGCATCCCGCATTAGTCAAAAAACACATTACTGTCAGAATGACATTTACTACTTCACAGAGAAGATCGGAGGACGTCAACTGTAACTGCTAAATCTCCATGCATGGAGGTGTAATTTGTGCAGGCTCTGATGCAGAACTTTGCTTTGCTGTTGTGACATGAGGTCCTCCTGAACAGGCAGCAGAACTAGAGGTCAGTAGTTCTGGGTACCACACTCTCCTTGCCCAAACCGGGAGCAACTAGGATGACTTGGGCCTGGTGTTCCTGGTCTCTTCGGAACCTTGGGCAGGAGAGGTAGTGGCAGTAATGCGTTCAGGAGTCATGTACTCCAATCCAGTTGAGAGGCATATCTCAGTGAGAACTGCTATGGAAACATCAACGTGTAAAAGCTTAGACACAGCTTATTCTCTACAGTGGTGAAAAGATCAAGCCAGAATGGTCCCCCATCGATAGAAATCTCCTTTTACCACCACTGAGTGATGCCGCCATATGTGATACCCAGGGCAACGCCGGCTGAGCTTTCCCAACCTTGTGTTTGAAGATCCTGCAAGACATTGTACAACCAGGCAGATGGCCTGACAACTCAGCCAGTTACAGAGACACAGAGCCTCTTGGCACAGCACACAGGACCCAGAAACCCACTCTACTCTGCTTGTTTCAGTACCACCTGGCAGTGATATCTGTGAGAACCTGCAGCCATTATCCCTTGATTGACAGAAGGACGGCTTTCAGTGCCAAATGAATTACCTGGAACGCCAGGAAGTTAATATGGAGGTGGGTTTCTGTCAGACACCAGCGTCCTCTGATCACCACTCCTAGAGGAGCTGCCAAACCCAGCAGTGATGACCCATCACAAACGTCAGTCCTAGGAGAGGTAGGAACGAATTTGAATTCAACCTATAAGTGGAGGCCTGACCCGCAAGGTTCTCAGGTGTCAGTTGCTGCAGAAGTTAAGATGGATTTACAGAAGCAGGCTGTCTAGTGGCTATTTAGCGGTTGACAGGAGGTCAAGATCCTGGCCTTGCCCATGTTCCTAGAAGCGTTAACGAGGAGAAGTGGTTCTGAGCAGGTGTGCCCTGAGTTCGGTACCTCCGTGAATACACTGGTTTTCACTTTCAATGTGGAAAGCTGGAGGTCACGCACTTCGGAGGCCCTTTTTATCACTCTCACAAATGAGGCAGTTAGCTCTTTAGAGGGCCAGGTGGCGAGTGGAAGACAGTGTCAGGCAAGGTATTAAGTCCACAGGCCTCTTGCCGATCTAGAAATAAGTTGGTCATGCTACAGTTGCGATGTGACATCGCAGGCATCATCTTGTGGCTCTGAGTCTGAAAATCGATCGTGTAATGAAAAATGTTTCAGTATTAAAGTGGAGGAGGAGGGCATGACGTTGACTGATGTTGCGGTGGGTTCACTTCAGAGTCCACAAGGCCTATGGGGTCGTCCTCCAGCATTGGGGGTGTCGATGCGCAGGGTTCAGGCACAGGTGTCTGTACTGTATGGGGAGTTTTTAGTTGGCATCTGTCCCAAAGTCAGGTGGTCCACGGAATGAGGAGGAGGGACGCAGTCTATACGGGGACGGATCCACCAGCAGTAAATTGAATGGAAGCCTCCTCTGAGTCATAGGGCCCAGAGGCATGCCAGAACCATCCAGAAATGTACCAAGGATCTGCAACATGGCCTCCTTGAAGGCTCGAATCTGTTGTGTTGTCACCAATGGCCCAGGGATCTCAGGCTGGTGCGGGATGTGTGCAGGGATCAGTTCCGAAGAAGTGATAAGAGACTTGGAGGTACCCTGATGTATGCAAAACTTTTCCTGAGGAGAATCACAGGAAGAAAGGGAGCCATGTTTTGTCTTCTTGTGTTTCTTTAAAAAATAAAAAGTATTTGACCTACTTGAAGATGTGGGGGGTGCTCTTTCGGGAATGACCTCAGGCTTAAAAAATGCATCCTTGCCCTCGATTTGAGTGAGACCGGGTCTTCTGAGGTTTCCAATGGTGCTCTAGAGAGGTAGAGTTTGGCCTTAGGGTTTACCCAAGAGCATTTGCGGACAACATTGAATCTTGTGAGTTGTCCAAACGTTAAAGACAGACCTTGTGAGTGTTTCATTGACATCTGTTTGTGGAAATCATTGCCAGGTTTGAAACCTTTTTATTCTAGGGGAGACATGTCCCTTGCACACTGGAGACATTTTATCTCTGGTGGTAGTTATATTATGAACCCAATGTCATTTCTGGGGGAGGGACAGGCACGGGGCCACACAATGCCACCTACCAGCGCGCAAGAGGAATTGCTGAGAAAAAACTCTGGTTCCAGTATGGCGCTTGGGGGTATTCACAAGGTGAGAATTTTGTGGTTTAAAGTATCGTCAGGATGTGGGATTCACACAAGCCCGATTGTCCTAGACTCCCCCAGATGTCCAGATTAAAAAACAAAATGTCTAAGGGTTTTATTACCCTGGGTGCCGGTTGACCCTGAAACAAAGTACAGCAACTACCCACAACCCCAGAAATACTAAAATACTAATGAAAAATTATGTCTCCAGATTACATGTTGGGGTCATTCCTGTCGCAAGTGATAGGCCCACCCACACAAGTGGTGTATTGATTTTATTGGGAGAAGTGTGGGAATACAGAACAGTAGAGCATTTGTTACTCCCCAATTAATTTCTAAGCATGCTCAGCTTCCAAATGTAAGTCAATGCGCAGGAAAGCACACATTTTGCGAAATGCCCTCTGAATCACATGATATCATGAGTAACCTCAAGTTTAGAGTTGTGCGCATAACCACTACTTCTAAATTAAAATTCTTGGGCACATTTAAAAAAATGCACAGCTTTATTTCAAACCCATATTTTATTCAGAACACTTTACATTATTAATTCATGCATTGGCTGTACACAATAACATTTTTTAAAAAATCAGTAGAAGCTGCAGATCAGTTGATAATTCTGGGTAGTGCATTTTTGGACAAACAAACACTGTCCATGTGTCAATAAGGGACTGGTGATGTAACAGTTCTGTATTTTTGTAAGTCAGTCATAGGGGCAAAAAAAATAGATAAAAACAGTCACTTCTTTCTATTTTTCCCTATTTACTTTCCTTTTTTTATTTGAATGCTTAGCTTTTTGGGGAAAAATAAGAGCGATCTACAACAATTACCCCTTGCTGAAATCAGAAGTGTTTACTTATCAGAAATGTCCAGCTTCCTGGTTTCATCAAATGTTTTCCCACCCCTTTCTCTTACAAACTGCAAAATAAGTAGAAGCTAGAAAAAACAGAAAATATTGACAACCACTTAGAAAATCACAAAAACTGTTTTAAAAAATACTTTTTAAAACCCTGCTTCTTCCTGAAAGCTGGGAAAATGGCAATCTTAGAACAGCTAAACTTATACGGATGCCATTCTTAGGGGGGGGAAAAACACTTCATGCACAACACATTAAAAAAACCCGCAAATATTGCTATTTTTTTCAACTATTTTCTTTTTTGTCTCCTGGGGAATACAAATATCCTGGATCCTTTAGAATCCCCAACATTTGGAAACAAGCATTGGCATAGCCAATAGGTCTCGCCTTTGGGACCTTATAGGTATTTAGTTATCTAGCACAATATCCTTGGTGCAACAACATCAAGTGTTGATTGGCTAAACACTTATAAGGTCCCAAAAGCGAGACCTATTGGCTATGCCAATGCTTGTTTTGAGTGAGTGGCTCGTGCAGGTATGCCACTGTGAGGTAGAGATGCTGCGAGTGCTTTTACAGGAGCCCCTGTGACATTGCGCCTCTTCAAAATGTATCTTGGGTCTGGTGTAATACTTCTAGCCCCTATTCCAGTCTTCTCGCACCCAATGCATCCTTAAATGTCCCCTGTACAGCCGGGGTTGACAATCCTATTACCGCTGCCCTCCAGTGACACTTTACCTGTCACAGGTGGTGGTGGTGGCGGACATGGTGGTGGTGGTGGCGGACATGGTGGTGGTGGTGGCAGACATGGTGGTGGCAGACATGGTGGTGGTGGTGGCAGACATGGTGGTGGTGGTGGCAGACATGGTGGTGGTGGTGGCAGACATGGTGGTGGCGGTGGCAGACATGGTGGTGGCGGTGGCAGACATGGTGGTGGCGGTGGCAGACATGGTGGTGGCGGTGGCAGACATGGTGGTGGCGGTGGCAGACATGGTGGTGGCGGTGGCAGACATGGTGGTGGCGGTGGCAGACATGGTGGTGGCGGTGGCAGACATGGTGGTGGCGGTGGCAGACATGGTGGTGGCGGTGGCAGACATGGTGGTGGCGGTGGCAGACATGGTGGTGGCGGTGGCAGACATGGTGGTGGCGGTGGCAGACATGGTGGTGGCGGTGGCAGACATGGTGGTGGCGGTGGCAGACATGGTGGTGGCGGTGGCAGACATGGTGGTGGCGGTGGCAGACATGGTGGTGGCGGTGGCAGACATGGTGGTGGCGGTGGCAGACATGGTGGTGGCGGTGGCAGACATGGTGGTGGTGGTGGCAGACATGGTGGTGGTGGTGGCAGACATGGTGGTGGTGGTGGCAGACATGGTGGTGGTGGTGGCAGACATGGTGGTGGTGGTGGCAGACATGGTGGTGGTGGTGGCAGACATGGTGGTGGTGGTGGTGGTGGCAGACATGGTGGTGGTGGAGGTGGACGTGGTGGTGGTGGCAGACATGGTGGTGGTGGTGGCGGACGTGGTGGTGGTGGTGGCAGACATGGAGGTAGCGGTGGCAGACATGGTGGTGGTGGTGGCAGACATGGTGGTGGTGGTGGCAGACATGGTGGTGGTGGTGGCAGACATGGTGGTGGTGGAGGTGGACGTGGTGGTGGTGGCAGACATGGTGGTGGTGGTGGCGGACGTGGTGGTGGTGGTGGCGGACGTGGTGGTGGTGGTGGCGGACGAGGTAGCGGTGGCAGACATGGTGGTGGTGGTGGCAGACATGGTGGTGGTGGTGGCAGACATGGTGGTGGTGGTGGCAGACATGGTGGTGGTGGTGGTGGCGGACATGGTGGTGGTGGTGGCGGACATGGTGGTGGTGGCGGACATGGTGGTGGTGGTGGCGGACATGGTGGTGGTGGAGGTGGACGTGGTGGTGGTGGCAGACATGGTGGTGGTGGTGGCGGACGTGGTGGCGGACGTGGTGGTGGTGGCGGACGAGGTAGCGGTGGCAGACATGGTGGTGGTGGTGGCAGACATGGTGGTGGTGGTGGCAGACATGGTGGTGGTGGACGTGATGGTGGTGGCAGACATGGTGGTGGCAGACATGGTGGTGGTGGTGGTGGCGGACGAGGTAGCGGTGGCAGACATGGTGGTGGTGGTGGCGGACGTGGTGGCGGTGGCGGACGTGGTAGTGGTGGCTGACGTGGTGGTGGACGTGGTAGTGGAGCTGGTGGACGTGGTGGTGGACGTGGTAGTGGAGCTGGTGGTGGTGGACGTGGTGGTGGACGTGGTAGTGGAGCTGGTGGTGGTGGACGTGGTGGTGGACGTGGTAGTGGAGCTGGTGGTGGTGGACGTGGTGGTGGACGTGGTAGTGGAGCTGGTGGTGGTGGACTTGGTGGTGGACGTGGTAGTGGAGCTGGTGGACGTGGTGGTGGACGTGGTAGTGGAGCTGGTGGTGGTGGACGTGGTGGTGGACGTGGTAGTGGAGCTGGTGGTGGACGTGGTAGTGGAGCTGGTGGTGGTGGACGTGGTGGTGGAGCTGGTGGTGGTGGACGTGGTGGTGGAGCTGGAGGTGGAGGTGGTGGTGGTGGAGGTGAACGTGGTGGAGGTGAACGTGGTGGTGGAGGTGAACGTGGTGGTGGTGGTGGATGTGGTGGATTTGGAGGATGACGTGGTGGCGGACAGAGGCATGGTGGCGGACAGACATGGTGGCGGACAGACATGGTGGCGGACATAGACATGGTGGCGGACATAGACATGGTGGCGGACATAGACATGGTGGCGGACATAGACATGGTGGCGGACATAGACATGGTGGCGGACATAGACATGGTGGCGGACATAGACATGGTGGCGGACATAGACATGGTGGCGGACATAGACATGGTGGCGGACATAGACATGGTGGCGGACATAGACATGGTGGCGGACATAGACATGGTGGCGGACATAGACATGGTGGCGGACATAGACATGGTGGCGGACAGACATGGTGGCGGACAGACATGGTGGCGGACAGACATGGTGGCGGACAGACATGGTGGCGGACAGACATGGTGGCGGACATAGACATGGTGGCGGACATAGACATGGTGGCGGACATAGACATGGTGGCGGACATAGACATGGTGGCGGACATAGACATGGTGGCGGACACGGTGGTGGGCGTGGTGGTGGACATGTTAGTGGTGGTGGACGTGGTGATGGAGGTGGATGTGGTGGCTGTTGACGTGGTGGCTGTGGATGTGGTGGCTGTGGACGACTATTGGGTTGGAGGGTGCTGGCAGAATGCGGAAGGGGAGGAGTATCTCGAAGAGGGCACATGAGAGAGCAGAAAGAGGCCGAATATTAGAACTAAAAACGGCGATTAGATAGAACACAAAACAGATTTAACGGGGTGGTCCTTTCCTATAGCGCATGTGAATGTTCCTTCGCACCCCATCTTTAGTAAACAGAGGGACCATGGGGAGATTAATTGATAATCACGCATGATGATCGCGTGCGATTGATTAATCACGCATGATGATCGCGTGCAGAAGCTGGTGTTACAACGTTTAGTAATCTAAATGTCAACAAATTAGGTACAAGGCTACATCTCACGGGAGGCGGCATCCAACTTGCGGGAGCGAGCAGCGGCGCGGCCGCGTTAATTACTAACAGCGCGCCGCTGCTCGCTCCCGCAAGGTGGATGCCGCACTAAGCACGAGTGCTTGTAAAGTGAAGACAGATTGCTAAAGGCCCTCTCCTAGAGTTGCGCATGCGCGAGGACCTACGTGAGACCTATAAAAAAAAACGCGCCGCACTCTGTTTAATCACTGTGAATGACTAATGCTGGAACGTACACAAGCAGCAGCTGTTTTAAAGCACACACTCGTGCTTGTGCTAGCCTCTGTCTTGCGGGAGCGAGCAGCGGCGGCGCCAAAGCCATATGTTTTCAATTAGAATGCGCATCGCTGCTTGCTCCCGCAAGTTAGATGCCAGCACAAGCACGAGTGTGCTTGAAAAGGAGCAGACCGATTGCTATAGGCCCTCCTAGAACAGCGCATGCGCGCTGCCTAGGCGAGACCTAAAAAGGACACAATTTTTGCCTTCAAATTTTGTGGAAAAAAAGTTGAAGGCTAAGAACTACACCATATATCAAAACAAGCACTGTCAAAGCACAATAGGTATGGCGCCTTTTGTCTTTCTTTAATGTTTGTTTTGTAATGGCTTTTGCAAAACTTTATTTTTGTGTGAGTAGCCAGGCCCTTCCCAATATATTTATTACAATAGAAAAATTGGTAAATACTAAAAACATTCCTTTGGTCTGATATTGCACACTTTGTCATAGTAGTCCCTGGCTCTGAAGTGGACGAGTGTGTTGTGGATGTGCTCCTTTGAAAAAGCAGAATGCTGTCACTCAGTAAAGTTATGAAAAAGGCTGATCTGCTGCCACATGCTGGAAGAATATGCAGATGACAACAGATCAATGGATAAAGAGGGCACACTGAAAGCCCCTATAAGTAAGCATTTTATATACTTTTACCGAAATCAAAAGATCTTTGATAACATCACACCTAAAAAGGACTCAGCATGGGGATTGGTGTGGGAGGATAAACCCCAGCACTTTACGGTTTCAAGACCTTTATCCATAGATCAGATAGTTTCTAGCAACAGCCATGCTATGAAGCCAAACCTTAAAACGATAAAAAGAAAAAAATAGGAAACCATCCTTTGACATGTACAAGGCAAGGGTCTGGAATGACATACCTCTGCATATCAGGCTTGCACATCACTCCTGAATTTAGGAAATGATCAACATTTTAATTTCTTTAATGAGTACATCATTCATAACTAAAGCACAAGTTACTACTTGCGTAACGATACATCTGTAAGAGACATTAGTTAGTGATAGATTCCTTACCTTAGAATATCCCCAGGCGTCAGACTGGATCCGGAAAGTTTTGCTAGCAGTACCTGCGCGTCAGTAGGTAGCGTCGTGCAGCTCCGCGTCCGATGCTGGCATCGTATGCGCTGTGATGACGTCACGGAGACAACTTAGGCACCATGCGCGCTGACGTCAGTTCTGTACACGACTTTCCGCGCCAGGAATGCAGAGCCATGCAAGAAACGGACCACTGGTGCCAAGAAACTAGGGCCCTGAAAAGGATGACCTTAACCCTAGAATCAGTTCGCAGAACGGGGAGGATGGGTGGGGCGGTAAGGAATCTATCACTAACTAATGTCTCTTACAGATATATCATTGCACAAGTAGTAACTTGTGCATTTGAAAGAGACACGTTCGTGATAGATTCCTTACCTTAGAAGAGATACCCCAGCAATAACAACCCCGGTGGTGGGTCTGCGAACAGGATTACACCAGAAAGTCACGGAGAACAGAACGGCTAAAGAAGCCGTCCCTCCGGACTTGACTGTCAAGGCAGTAATGCTTGGTAAATGTGTGCAGCGAGGCCCACGTAGCTGCCTGACAAATGTCCTGCAAGGGAACGCTGCGTCCCAAGGCAGTAGTGGCTCCTGTTGCCCTGGTAGAATGGGCACGCAGCCCCACAGGAGGCTCCTTCTTAGTCAACGAGTAACATGCTTTGATGCATAGAACGACCCACCGAGAGATGGTTCGTTTGTGCACAGCCCGACCATTTTTGGCGCCCACGTAGCCAACAAAGAGCTGGTCATCCACCCGGAACTGCTGTGTGCGCTTCAGATAGAACGAGAGCGCACGTTTTGAGTCCAGGCGGTGGAGCCTCTCTTCCTCTTTTGAAGGATGCGGAGGCGGAAAGAAGGAGGGCAAAGTGATGGTCTGCCCGATGTGGAAAGGCGTGACAACCTTTGGCAAAAAAGGACAGCTCCTTAAAACCACCTTGTCCGGATGAACAGAAAGGAAAGGAGGTTTGGAAGAAAGAGCCTGGAGCTCACTCACTCTTCTGGCAGAGGTGATAGCTACCAGGAAAGCAGTCTTAAGAGTGAGAAGACACAAAGGACAGGTATGAAGGGGCTTGAAGGGAGCGCACATCAGATATGTCAAGACAAGGTTTAAGTCCCACTGAGGCATTATGAATGGCACGGGAGGAAACGTGTGCATAATGCCTTTTAGGAAACTCCTAACAACCGGGGACTTAAAAAGAGAAGGCTGATCTGGAAGCCGTAAAAAGGCGGAGATAGCCGAAAGATAACCTTTGATAGTGCCCAGAGCAGAGCCCTGCTGCGCCAAAGAAAGAAGGAACAGAAGGAGTTCGGTCAGAAAGGGGATCCACAGCCTTAGCTTTGCACCATGCCACAAACTTGTTCCACCGGCAGGCGTAAACCATCTTAGTGGAGGGACGCCTGGCAGCTAGAATGACATCACAGACTTCGGGAGCATCGAGGTCGCCGGCGTCCTCCAGGTTGTCCACCCAGTCACACTGACGGGCAAGAGGGTCCTTGGACCCCTCCTAGTCATCCTCCACCTCCGTTGCAGGAGGAACCGGCCGCGGCGGCAGAGCCGGAGCAGGAACATACAGCGCCGTGAACAGCGCCGGCCGGGTTTGCGCTGTCTCCCAACGCGGATCCCAGGCAGGAACAAAATGGTCCTGGAACCGGGGCAAGGGCGGAACGAACGGCACCCACTGCGGCTGGGGCCGGAGCCGACAGCGCAGGATCCTGTGGCAGCGAAGCTGGGTCCGCTGGCGGAGCCGATGGCCCGACAGGATCTGGACACAGGACCGCGGGGCCAGAGGCCTAAAAAGGCAGTCCATGGTGGCAAGAAACTCTTGCACCTGTTCGGGAGTCGCCAACGGAGAGCGAACACACTTTTTCGATTTCTTTTAATGACGTCGCTTACCGGAATCCGAGGGCGAAGACTTGGGAGCCAGAGGAGCGATGACTGCGGCCCCGCGAGCGATCCCGGGAACGGTCCCTGGATCTGGAATGGCACTGGGACGAGTGCCGGACCTCCAGCAGCTTCCGGCGCCGCTCCCTCAAGGCCTTCGAGGCCATGGCCCGACAGTCCCCGCAGCACCAGGAGTCGTTGTCGCCTCCAGGCAGTAGAGGCAAACATCGTGGGGGTCCCCCACCGACATATTGCGATGGCAGGCCCCACAAGACTTAAATCCAGACATCCCTACGTGCACCAGGAGAAAAAAGGGGGAAGACAAAAAGTCTCAAAAGAATAGTCAAAAAGTGACTAAGGTACGTTCTCTAACTGGATTTGCGCTTGCAGGCGCGGAAAAAGAAAGAACTGACGTTAGCGCGCATGGGTGGCGCCTAAGTAGTCTCCGTGACGTCATCTTGGCGCATACGACGCCACCGACGGACGCGGAGCAGCACAACGCCACCTACTGATGCGCAGGGGCACTGCTAGCAAACCTTTCCGGATCCAGTTTGACGCCTGGGGATATTCTAAGGTAAGGAATCTATCACTAACGTGTCTCTTTCAGATAAGGGTTCTGCCCACTCTTCTACTCTTTCAGAAAAGCAAACATGAAATTTGTAGTCCCTCCCCTACATGTGTAAAAAAAAAAAAAAACAATTCCTGACTTGCTTTCAAGAATAATTACCTATTGCACTACTGTGAATAACACGGTTGTTACTTTGCCAGGTTTCGTACTGCATATACCTATACATGTATACAAACAGATACATACTTATCAAAAGCTCTTGTTGTCGGTCCTCCTCATCTAAATCGATGATCACGGGCCCCACATTCTTCTTGGGCTTCTTCTTCTTCCTTCCAGTGGTAAAAGATTTCTTCAGCGAAAGGAGGCGGTACATCTCATAGCCCATTAGCAGCACACCTCCATTTGCTGACCAGTCACTAATCACCTTTGCGCGAGCTACTGTTGTCCTATGTGTAAGTAAAGATAGAGCAAGCATCAAACAAAAATTAAAACAGCCTCTGCCAAGATCTTTTAGTTCTCCCCCACAGGCTTGTTCCAAACAATCTTCCTGTTTTGCTCGACCATGCTAGCAGACTTTGCTTACTACATGCCAATAAATTTGGTCCCCGACCACGCAACACTTGTCTTACTTCATATTCACTCTCTCTGCCACACAGTCTGGCTTCTTGTCCAGTTCCTCCCATTCTTAGAGGTAGCTGTTACTACATTCTCTCTCACCAGCCCCCTAATCTCTCTCCGACTTATCATTCTTTTTCTGCCCATCTTATTGCCCCGAAGTTCATAGGAGTTTAGCTCTGTATTTGATGCATCTCAATCCTTATACCTTTCTGTTAACTGCATCTCTGAGATCATTATCTTTTTCTACCTCGAGGTTACCCTCACACTGATTTCTGTAAGGATAACCTATTTCCCATCTACCACCTCCCCTCCAGCAAACTGGTTTTCCTTCCTATTCATCTTACTCATCCCGTTTACACTTTGCTCCTTACTCACTTCATATTATCTTACCTGCACTGGCAATTATCTCCATTTCTCTTACACCCACAAATGACTGGTCTTCCTTCACAACAGTTACAACTCACTTTCCTTACCACTGACTGATCAAGAAATCAAACTGAATTCAATGAGGAGCAGATAATGAAATGCCCGTGATATAGGACGTTAATGAAATGCCAATGATATAGAAAGTAAGAACGAGACATAACAGCCAAGATGAACGAGTCAATTTTGAAGTCAAGGGAATGACATGATGCAAAGTTCAGACTTCGAGTCGATCACTTGAGTTGCACAAGGTAGGAGTTAAGGTAGCATTTATGTTGAAAGCAAAACAAAGAAAGGTAGGCTAAAGAATTAGGAGTAAAAGTTTACTAGGAGCAAGAGCTTCTATTATATAAATGCTGGGAAGGCTGCAAAGAATGGGAACTCTAGACATTTTTAGAGATCCGGGATATTTAAGAGGTCAGACAATGGGTAGATGACTAACGTAGAAAGAGGTGAGGAGTAACTGAAGAGATGAAAGCCAAGTAGCTCAAAGGCAGGTGTGGAGGATGAGGTGCTGATGTCAGATAAAGAAAATAATGACGGCAGAGGAAGACTGGAGCAAGAGAATAGAGAAATATCTGGGGGTTAACAGAAGGTGAGGTTAGTAAGCCACATAGTCTTTAGAAGTTTGAATGGGAAAAAAGGTGGGTGAAAGAGTGGAGGATTGAAACTTACTTGTGCTCATCGTTAAGGATGTAAACCTTGAAGGTGCGTGGCGATATCTCCTCTGGGTTATTTTCTTCAGGAAGGCTCTCAGGTGCTGGTAGCCAAATGTTGAATTCCGCCAGCCAATTCTGGAGAGTATTAACCTAAGAAAAAAAGTAAATACCCCACATGAATGTAAAGAAGCAATGTTTAGAATGTTACCCAGTCAATGTCTAAACACATCAGAAAAAGATTACATTCAGCTTCTAGTTTACCAATCAGAAGTATAACAACTGAGATAAGAGACAAAGAATAAAGAGCAACACACACATACTGTTTATCCTTATATAATGTTTGACTTTAAACCAAAAACTTAACCCGGGTTTTTACCCTAACAATGACATTGGCCCAAACTCATCCTCACCCTAATCTTTGCCCCAACTCTTTCCCTGAAACTCAGTCAGTCTCCAATCTTAACTCAATCGTTCACCTAATTATCATGCTTATAATTAAAAATATTTCTCCAATTTATATTGCTGTTATGTAGCATTTCAATTATATAGTTTTTTTAATTGACTTTTCATATAGTTGAATTTTCGGGTATAGTGGTTTAAAAAAAAAAAAAAAGAAAAAAAAAAGACAAATCACCGAGAGAGCCTGGCCCTGGCTCATACCGGCCCATAACTCTTAAATAGCAATGTTAAAATCTTTTCAAAGGCTATGGCCACAAGGCTAAACAATATCATGAGGAAAACAATTCACCCTTGCCAACATGGGTTCATAGTCGGCCGGGGAACAACGCAGCATGTCCGTCGAGTAATAACGCTTTTTGATGCAACAGATCTCAGGGGACTCTATGTCTGCTTTGCTATTGGATGCTGAGAAGGCATTTGATAGGGTCTCCTGGAATTTCTTGTGGGAAACAATGAAATGGTTTGGCCTGGGGGGTGGTTTTATTAAAGCCATTCAGGCACTATATACGGCACCCATAGCTCGCCTAAGCTTAAATGGTGGCTGTACCTCACCTTTTATTATTGAGTGGGGGACAAGGCAGGGATGCCCATGCTCACCCCTGTTATTTGCTATATATATATATATATTGATCCCCTAATACAGCTACTCGAGGTTAATAACGGAATTCAGCCTATTGTGTGTCAGGGCCTGGAACTAAAGTTTTAGCCTATGCGGACGATGTTGCTATCGTTGTGGAAAATCCTTCTACTGCACTGAGAGTGGTGGAGTTGGTAGCACAAGATTTCGGTAGATTCTCAGGGTACGCACTAAATAGAGCTAAAACTCAAATCATAAAGAACAGGCACGCTATTATTGATGATCCTCGAGTAACAGAATCAGCAGTGTATTTAGGAATAACAATTATGCCAAATTTGGGGAGTTTGGTAGCGAGGAACATCGAGCCGGTAATTAGGAAGGCAAGATCTGATTTTGATAGAATCAACAACTTACATTTATCATTAGTAGGCCGCTGTAATGTGGTGAAGATGATGTTTTTACCAAAATTTCTAGAGTGCACAGGAATATCTTACTGAGCTTAAGGAGGCCAGGGGGCGGAGTGGTACAGGCCGTATTACACAAGGGGGCTCTACTCCGGCTGACTAATGTTGGATGGTGACATGGTCTGTGGGATATGAAGGACAAAAGCTGCTTTGGTGGTTATTTAATTGTCTTAAGGGTTGGTGTTATGGTTTTTGTCACTGGTTTAGATTGATATACAGGGGTGAGTCCATCTAGGTTTAAGGGTTTGAGGGGGGGGGGGAGGTTGGCGCTGCTTGAGATGTGAGATCGGCTGCCATATATAGGTCATGTTTGACCTATCTGCCTGTAAGGGTTGTAAGGGGGGGGGGGGGGGGGTGGGGAGTCTGAGGGAGGGGTTGGGCAAGGGGTCAGCCCGACAGCACTACATGCGAGGGGAGGGATGGAGATGGGCATTAGGAGGTTGGCGCTGCTTGAGATGTGAGATCGGCTGCCTGTAAGGGTTGTAAGGGGGGGGGGGGGGGGGGGGAGTCTGAGGGCGGTGTTGGGCAATGGGTCAGCACGACTCAGCACAACATGTGAGGGGAGGAATGGAGATGGGCATTATGAGTCAAAACATAAGTAGAACAAGCTCTGTAAGAACAAGACTAAGTTCTGATGTACTAAAAGGTGGTAGGATGATGGGTGTTTTTGGGAAGAATTGGGGAAGCATAACATAATGAGCCTACGAAACGCATATAGAAGGTATAAGAGGCCGTATCATGGAATAGTTAGGATACAAGCTTATGGTGAATACTAAACTTGGTACCCGCACAAGAGGGGTAGCAATTCTCACTCGTAGACGTGAGGTAAAGGTTATTAGAAAATCTGCTGATCAATGGGGCCGATGGGCAATGGCAGAATGTTCAGCTGGAGGTGAAAAATGCACAATATGCTCAGTATATGGATCAATGGGTGATGACCCGGATATACTCGAATTTTTGGTCTCTGAACTTGCAATGTTGCCTACCCCGGTGATTATCTGTGGGGATTTTAATATTAATGGGCTGGGGGTGCACTGGGGTACTTCGGGAAGTAGATATTCTGGTAGGAAAAGAACGGTCTGTGTTGACCTAACAAATTTGATTAGTAATAACGGTCTTACTGATGCATGGGCCTAAATGAAACCCACAGACCCCGGCAGTACTTTTTTTTTCTGCACCACATAAGGCTATTTCCCGACTCGATTATTTTTTTGTATCACACCAGTTTATTTCTAATTCTTGGATTGAGAAGTATCCTTGGATACTTTCGGATCACAATCCATTAGTTCTTACAGTTACTTTCACTGGGGGGGGGGGGGGTTTAAGTAAATTCGGGGTTGGACCTTTGAACGGAGGCTTTTATATGATCCAGATTATGTGTCTAATATGAAGGGGTGGATCAAGGAATTCTGGGATTTTAATTGCGAGAGCACAGGTGCAGAGATAGTCTGGGGCGCTTTTAAAGCGGGAGTTAGAGGGGAAACCATGAGCTATAGCTTGCTTCGTCAAAGGAAGGAGGCACAGCAGGAGGATGTGGTCAGAGAGGAGTTGACTAAGTTAAAAGAGGCGCTGGCCTCGGCTGTTAACATGGGTAGACCAACTGAAGATTTAATTCTACAGTTGGCTGTAAATAAGGCTGACGCTAGAGAACAGATAGGTGCTAAAGCTGCAGAAACTTTTTGGGCAAAAAGAGAGCAGTGCCATGAGTTTAGCAAGCGGGTGGGGCATACCCTGGCTGTGAGATTAAGACAAAAAGCTGCTGCAGGAGAGATATCTGAAATTTCTGATGCTAATAGGAGTATAGTAGCTGATTCCCCGGGGATCCGAGAGGCGTTCCGGCAATTTTATCAACAGCTTTATAGTAAAGAATCTTTAGGGACGCAGATGGCAATGCAAGAGTATCTAGATAAGATACCCCTGCAGCGGGTTGATCCAACTGACAGGGGGGCACTTGAGATGGTTTTGACACAAGAGGAAATAATGAGTGCTTTGCAAAATTTACCATGTAGTAAGGCTGCTGGTCCTGATCAGATCCCCTTAGAGTTCAATCTGGGGTGTACCTAAGTATTCAACATGCCCAATTTAGGGTAGAAGCAGAGAGACTGGGGTCCTGATTAGCAGGATCCCAGTCAGACTAGTCAGAAAAACAATGACGCCAGCAAAAAGCGGGGGTGACCATGAAAGTAGATCCTACTTTCCTACACGGATCCAGTCTGACACCTGGGAAATTCAAAGGTAAGGAATCTGCATCTAGATGTCTCTATCAAATGAGTCTTGGCATAAAATAAAAGTTCCACTTGCCTTCTAAAAAGCAAGCTGATGGTTTTCTTTGTAGTACAAGCATATTCTAATGCAGGCATGCGCTTCAATAAAGTAAGAAGTCCAGCTTCAAACTGTTCTGCCATCTTGGAACAGTTAAAAACAAAAGTAAGCAGAATGCCGTTTCAAGATGATGGCATGACTTTGAAGCTTGCAGCAGCGATGCCTGGTGTTCTGCATAAAAAAAGGCTGTAGTCCAGTACCATTGGCCGTGTAGCTACTGATATTCTTATTACTCAATTAACACTAGTCTGCATTTGCAGGTGAGTTTTGCTGGGGGATAAACTAAAGGCAATATCTCCTGAAGTTAACTTCTCTGGATGCACAGTAACAGAGTAAGCAGAGAAAATACGGTTACTCAGGCAGGCTGACTCCTAAATAACAGCGGTTATGTACTAGGCAGAGCCAAATACTGGCATCAAATGTAATGGCTGATCCACATCCCAATTGCATGTATGCTGTTCTGAAGAGCTGAACTAATACTTGAATGACACTTTGTCTGATAAATAACTGAAGGGGGCTTAACCCAAGCCCGTTTTCTCTAAGCAAGAGTACGCATTATTTTTGAGAAAGAACGAGGCTGGTGAAACAGCTAAACAGTCTTTAGTCAGACCACAGAAAACACAGAAATAGATAGAGCACAGGAGGCAGGAGAGCAGGGGGTCCTTAGTTTACATGCATAAGACATCCAGCACTGGTCAAGAGCATCAAGATCTTCATTCAAAGACATGGAAAAAGTGTGGCATTGCAGGGCCAGTGCAAGCTTCCTTCGAAGACTTGGAATAAGTGTGGCACTCTGGGTCACTACAAGCTTGCTTCAAAGATAAGGAACAAGTCTGATACCGGAGAGCCAGCCAGTGCAAGCTTCGCAACAAGTGTGGCACTAGGCAGCACCATTTAACACCTCCCTTGGATACAATTAACAAGGAGCATGTCAGATTCGGTACAAGTGTAAGGAACAGCACTGAGGTGTATGAGTGCAAGCTTTACTCCCAGCAGAGCAAGCTTTTCACATACAAAACAGGTACAGTGCCAGGCAGAAGTAAACGCTTCTTTCACACCCATATTACATACCGATCTGGTCAGAAACAATGCAAGCTTCACTCATATGAACCGAACATGGACAGCATCTGCAGCAACAATCCAAACTGGTTTGTAAACACACACACATCCAATATGCAGCATTTGGCAGCAGTTTAGGTTCCCCTCACACGCAGCACAAGTAAAAGATGGCAATCAGCTGTGCAAACTAAGAAATCCTCACATACAAAACAGGAATCACACTGGTGGCAGCATTCAAGCTATTTCAGGCACAGAATACCCAGAGTATAGAGATGGGTGAGCCACTGAAGGCTTGAACCAGATGCTAGACTGTCGTTCAGAACAAGATCCTCTTGAGCCCTTAAGCCCAAAATGAATGAATGCAGCATTTCTTTAGCGCACAGCTACTCAAGAGTGTCTCTGTACTTTTAGGTATGCCGCTGGTAAGTAGGCATGGGGTCATTGTCCATACTCTCCCCTTAGGTCCAAGTAAGAATGTTTCAGCTCCTTTTTGAATCTCACTTCTTCGTGGATCTGTCTAAGATAATCCGATTCCACATATTCACTGCTTTGATGGAGAAGGAGGAACCACCTCTTAGTTGTTTCCGAAAGCAGGGGGTCACAATGAGACTCGCTGCGCTGGATCGCAAAAGCCTCCCAGGGCAGTTTGCCTTGACACGGCCATTAAGATACCTGGGTCCACTGAAGTGGAGGGATTGGTGTGTTAAGGTCAGTGCTTTATACTTGATCGTTGGTGGACTGGCAACCAATGGAGTTAAACCAAAAACTTGACACTGAATTATATTTCAGAATTTTGTATATTAAGCGTACTGCCATGTTCTGCATGACCTGTAACCGCTGGATCAGATATTCTGGGAGGCCAAAATACAGAACATTAGCTTAGTCCAGTCTGGATAAAATCAGTGATCGAACCACAGTGATTTGGGGCTCGTGAGGAAGCAAATGAAGAAACTTCCTTAACATATGAAAAATCCAAAAACAAGAATTCACCACTGCTGACACCTGCACTCAAAATGAGAGCTGGGAGTCGAACAACATCCCCAGATTTCTGACCACCGTTGTTGGAGTGGGTGGCGGGGTGGGGACGGGGGGTTTGGTGGAGAACACTGACAGGCCAAGCCTCGACCCAACCAGGGAGGGGATCTCGTCCAAAATGAGCTGAGCTTTCCTGTGGCTTTTGCACACTACCCAACACTCTATCCTCAAGCACCAAGAATGGAAGACAAAACATTAAGCTTTGATGTTAATCACAAACAAGAAAGGAATACCAATCTAGTTGATGAATTACCCAATGTAAAACCAGAAAACCTGATATCAATCCTGGCTTAGCCACTTGATCAAATTGTGTAATCCTAGGCAAATTTTTCTTGTTGCCTCCTATTTGTTTCTTAATTACGGCACATGAGAAAACTTCGAATATGTGTACGAATATCTCTCTTGTTTTTAAGCTAATGCACTATGATGTGACTCAGTGTGAAATAGGAATATAAGGCCTGCATGAGACAAATACCTTGCCTCTTAGTTCACGAACGGTATCGTCATTGGAGTGGGGGGGGGCGTGAATGTTTCCAAGTTCACGTTTGAACATTCTTACTTTTAGTAAACGCCTCTCAATGCACTGATATAATCTGCTGTACTAAGGTGAAGAAATGCTATTTTTACATAATATCTGTGGGAAGATTTTAATGTCCAATCTTTCCACGGTTCAGCGCGTGTCTGAGCTCTTAGAGCCAAGTTAAACCCTTGGCTAGGCTTTCCATATTAATCTGTTGGCGCACCCATCTCTGATACTGTACTGTGTATAACAGTTACTCAAGTTCCCCCTCTCGGAGTATCTAATTCTGGGGAGAAACATCTTGTATTCTGAGATTCTGGACAGTTCCCATGGAACTCAGAAGGATAACATCTCCTACAACTTTTTAACAAGGAAGAATTGTGTGTTAGCTGTTTTGAAGTTACCAGTGCATTTTCTTTTAGCACAAGACTAAATAACAATACAATCCTTAATTTTCCCTTTTCTAGCACGTTCTAACTGCCATTGTTTGCTCTCCTCCTGTCAAGCTGAACACAATGATTACTTGGACTGTCTTGATTTCAGAAGTCACCCAGCAGCACAGGCATAACTTCTTCTTTGACCTCTGCTGATGTCAGGCAGCTAGGGCCGAATGGCACACTCTGCATTTCCAAAAGTGAGCATGCGTACTGAAGGAAGCTGGCTCTGTATATATTATAGCAAAAAGAGGTATAGTGTGCACAGAGTCCAGTGGATCCCCAGAGGTTTAGCAGAGACTCGAGTAGACAATACTAATGCACTCTTTTGTGGTAGTGTGGGCGAGCAGTTAGGCTTATCAGAGGGCAGTACTAAGTATCTGTTGTACACACACACAGGCAATAAATGATACACACACTCAATGACTATAATTCAAGACCAATAGTTTGTAAAAAGAATACTTTTAGTATATTTATGTTATAGAACCTAAGATACTTTGTTGCAAGTAAATACGTTTTCAATATCAGTGCTTTTAAATGTAAAATGTGGATACTTCGTGCATTTTTCAACAATACAATGTTATCCTATTGAGGAAACACAATCAGTAACATGCAGGTAAGTAAACGATTTATGATATTGAGTTTCTGCATAAAGAATCAGTACCAGGTAAATGACAAAACTGAGCTACCAGCTGCATTTCAAGGTCAAACTTGGTATCTAGTGCCAATGTTATCCAATTGAGAAAAGGGGCAATGTAAAGGGGACAACTTACAAGTAAACAGCACAGTTTGGCAACCCAGCATCTGGGGCTTAAGGTAAGCACAGTGTGAGCCACAGGCTGCACCAAATTAACACCTCCAGCAGGCACAGGGGCAGTCGGGTGCAGACTACCAACATTGCAGCGGGCACCCAATGCAAGCCAATGGGGAATCTTGAAGTCAGGAAAAGGCTGTAGGCTCAGGCTAGGAGTCCAATCAAAGGAGAGCTACACTTGCACAAGTAAGTTGGGATGTGTTGGAGTGTTAAGACCCCGTTGGTTGAACTCCACAAGGGCCAAGGGCTACGGGTGCAGGGATGTCCTTTGGCGTCGGGAAACAGCTTTCCAGTGCAGGTGCTGTCGAGGAGGTGGTCGTATAGAGGCTGCAGGCGGCAGAGGTAGTTGGGTTCACGGTTCCACAGGCATAGCCTTGGACTTCAAGATTACTTTTCTTTTGGACAGGTCTGCTGTCCACAGGAGATCTGGAGTCTTTATGGAAGGCAGGCAGTCCTCCCAGGGTTTTGGAGGTCGCTGGTCTGCGGGACGAGTCGTGGGAGCTGCAAAGTTCGAAGTTTGCAGACAGGCTGGCAGTGCGGAGACCAATTCAGTGGCTGGAGCTTCTCGTCGTGCAGGGATCGGCTCTTCTTTATAGGTCGGTAATCTGAGTATTCAGGTTCAGGGGTGCCCCTAATACTAGTTTGAGGGGTATTACAGGCGTCAGAAGGTAGTAGCTAATGGGCTTCTTACCTTTAGGATGCCTACCTCCTTTGTATGGCCACTTCTTCTGGGGAGGGGGCATATCCCTAACCCTATTGGCTAAAGTCCCTCAAAACAATATGGAAGACTCTGAAAGGAGGGGGTCGCTTCAGCTCAGGGCTCCCTGGCTGGGAGGGAACACACAGCTCTCGCTTACTAATGTTCCCACCAACCTTGCCGTCAGAAAACGGGGCTTGGGAGGGGGGGCAGGTATCTCCACTAGCTGGAGAGGCCCTGGTCAGCATAACAAAAGACAGGAAGCCTTTGAGGCTCACCACCTTTCTACAAGGTTCCTGCTTGTGTGCAGCACCCCCAGCCAGAGCAGGCTTTGTTTCTGACCCACGAGAGTAGAAGGCTCTCACTTCAGGGAGTCAGAAACATATATAGTGGGTACCAGTCAGGCACACACTAGAGAGTTCGTAGAATTTCGGGGGCCACATCTGAGGTGCCTATCGGTGCATTTCTTAATAAATTCAACACTGGCACCAGTGTGGGTTTATTACACTGTGATGTTTGGTACCAAAAATCTTGGAATTCGGTGAAGCCATCATGGAGCTGTGGAGCTCGCAGAGACAAGTTCCCAGCCTGTGTACTCACTATGGCTTCACTGTGCAGTTACAATGTCTAACAATAGACTTGGACACTATAGGGGCATATCTGCTCATGCAGTTATGCCCTCAAATGAGGCATAGTGCACCCTGCCTCAGGGCTGTAAGGCCTGCTTTAGGGGTGACTTACTTATACCTCTTGCAGTGCTGGTAGGCCTGGCTCACAGGGATGTGTACCAGGTCGACTCTTCACTTTAATTTGCACCAAAATACCCAGGCTGCTGTGGCAGTCTGCCTGTGTTTGGTGAAGGGTCTCTTAGGGTGGCACAATACATGCTGCAGTCCTTCGAGGCCCTTTCTGGTCACAAGGCCCTTAGGACACCTGGTACCTTTTACAAGGGACTTTGTGAGCAAGAGGTTTGCCAATTGTGGAAACAAAGGTACAGTTTTGGGAAAGAAGACAGGCACTGGGAACCAGATTAGCAGGAACCCAGTGCGCACTCAGTCAATTATCCAGTCAGGCAAAATATTGGGGGGTAACCATGCCAAAGGGGTACTTTCCTACACATACTTCTTGGCTTTTCAGTGCATGCTCAATGAGGCCTTCGAAGTTCCCCAGGAGTTGCTTCAAAAGATTCTGCTGCTTGAAGTCTCACTCCTACAGCTAAGGGGATTGTATGGAATCTACAGCATGCTCTCATTGCTGTAAGAGCTTCTGTGGCCCTAGTAGGCAGTGTTGCTGGAAAAACATTAAGACTGGTGGTGGAGTAGGTTACTAAAGCATGACGAGGTAGTCACTGCCATTAAACCGCATATTTTTCATTGGAATTACCACAAAATTTTCATAGACATACAGTCAGACTGATAAAACTATATAGCACACAAATGATAAGAGTGGAAACTGGGTTTCAGTGAATATTTGTCATTTATGTATCACCAAGTAAAGTGTCTTGATTTATTTTGATCCTATTAAAATCTTTGTTTACATTACAATTAAAAATGAGAAAAAAAAGTGTGTCACGTGCTATTCTAAATGTTTATTTATTTAGAAATATTTCCAACATTCATTTACAGTGATATGTGTGTTGCAGAGTGAGAAGAAAACAACACAATATATAGAGCCTTTCCTTTCACACCAGTAGGACTGTCGCACAAGATACTTACCTTCGGTAACGAATCTGTAAGAGACATTGGTTAGTGATAGATTCCTTACCTTCGAATATCCCCAGGCATCAGACTGGATCCGGAAAGTTTTCGGCAGCAGTACCCCTGCGCGTCGGTAGGCGTCGCCGTGTGGCTCGGCGTACGTCGCCGGCGTCGTAGTGTCCGAGATGACGTCGCTGGAGCTACTTAGACGCGTCCACACGCGCTGACGTCAGTTCTGTACACTACTTTCCGCACCAGTAACGCAGAGCCATGCAAGATACTGACCACTGGTGCATTGAAACTAGGGCCCTAAAAGGGATGACCTGAACCCTAGAAATCAGTTCACAGAACGGGGAGGATGGGTGGGGCGGTAAGGAATCTTTCACTAACTAATGTCTCTTACAGATATATCGTTACCGAAGGTAAGTAACTTGTGCATCTGAAAGAGACACATTAGTGATAGATTCCTTACCTTAGAATAGATACCCCAGCAATACCAACCCCGGTGGTGGGTCTGCGAACCAAAATCACACCAGAAAGTTACGGAGAACATAACGGCCAAAGTGTAGTCTCTCCGGACTTGACTGTCAAAGCAATAATGCTTAGTAAAAGTGTGCAGCGAAGCCCACGTGGCTGCCTGACAGATGTCTTGCAGGGGGACATCACTTCCCAATGCAGTAGTAGCTGCTGTCGCCCGGGAAGAATGGGCGCGCAACCCCTCCGGAGGTTCCTTTTTAGCCAGAGAATAACAGGCTTTGATACACAAGACAACCCAGGGGGAGTTAGCCCTCTTGTGTACAGCCCGGCCATTCTCGGCGCCTACGTATCCAACAAAGAGCTGGTCTTCCACCAGAAAGTGTTGTGTGCGATTCAGGTAAAATGAGAACGCACTTTTTGGGTCCAGGCGGTGGAGCCTCTCTGGAAGGGTGCGGAGGCGGAAAGAAAGTGGGCAAGGTGATAGTTTGTACTGGGGTGAATGTATGACATTGTTCTGCATTCTGTCCATCAATTGTTGTTTTTGCATTTGTCACCCCGAGTGGGAAGGGTATGCTCAGACGCGAGTCCCTTGCTCTCCATGCCACTGGAATCAAGCTATCCTGGCTGACGAGGGCTGAAAGCCCGAAACCGGTCCTAGGATGCTTGTTTCCAGTCCAGGGAGGACCTGGCTTGGCAGTTCGGGCTGGACTGTTCCCATGGGGAACAGGGTCAAGACTGATTTGCATTTGGCTGGGTTCAAACTGGAATGGCATGGTGAGCAAAAAAACGATGGATTTAGGCCCAGATCTCTGTACTGGGGTGAATGTATGACATTGTTCTGCATTCTGTCCATCAATTGTTGTTTTTGCATTTGTCACCCCGAGTGGGAAGGGTATGCTCAGACGTGAGTCCCTTGCTCTCCATGCCACTGGAATCAAGCTATCCTGGCTGACGAGGGCTGAAAGCCCGTAACCGGTCCTAGGATGCTTGTTTCCAGTCCAGGGAGGACCTGGCTTGGCAGTTCGGGCTGGACTGTTCCCATGGGGAACAGGGTCAAGACTGATTTGCATATGGCTGGGTTCAAACTGGAATGGCATGGTGAACAAAAAAACGATGGATTTAGGCCCAGATCTCTGTACTGGGGTGAATGTATGACATTGTTCTGCATTCTGTCCATCAATTGTTGTTTTTGCATTTGTCACCCCGAGTGGGAAGGGTATGCTCAGACGTGAGTCCCTTGCTCTCCATGCCACTGGAATCAAGCTATCCTGGCTGACGAGGGCTGAAAGCCCGAAACCGGTCCTAGGATGCTTGTTTCCAGTCCAGGGAAGACCTGGCTTGGCAGTTCGGGCTGGACTGTTCCCATGGGGAACAGGGTCAAGACTGATTTGCATATGGCTGGGTTCAAACTGGAATGGCATGGTCAGCAAAAAAACGATGGATTTAGGCCCAGATCTCTGTACTGGGGTGAATGTATGACATTGTTCTGCATTCTGTCCATCAATTGTTGTTTTTGCAAGGTGATAGTTTACCCAATGTTGAAGGCAGTAACATCCTTTGGCAAGAAGGAAGGATGAGTGCGAAGCACAACCTTGTCCGAATGAACAGACAGAAAAGGAGGTTTACAGAAAAGAGCCTGGAGCTCACTCACGCACCTAGCGGAAGTGATGTCAACCAGGAAAGCAGTCTTCAAAGTCAATAAACGAAGAGGACAATTTTGCAGCAGCCCAAAGGGAGCGGACATCAAATAGGTAAGAACCAGATTCAAGTCCCAGTGCAGCATCACAAAAGGAATAGGAGGGAAAAAGTGAGTGATGCCTTTGAGAAATCACTTTACAACAGGGGACTTGAAAAGAGAGGGCTGATCAGGGAGCCTGAGAAAGGCCGAGATTGCAGAAAGGTAGCCCTTAATAGTGCCCAGAGCCCTGCCAGGCGAAAGACAGAAGGAACAAAAGGACTTCTGAAAGAGGAGCAGAAAGGGGATTCACAGCCTTTGCTGTGCACCATGCCACAAATTTGTTGCACCTGCAGGCGTATACCGATTTAGTGGAGGGACGCCTGGCTGCCAGAATGAATCACAGACTTCAGGAGGCAAGTCAAATGGAATCAACTGTCGCCGCTCAATCGCCACGCAAGGAGGTGGAGGCTGGACAGGTTCGGGTGGAGGACAGTCCCCTGCTGCTACGACAGAAGATCCTCCCGAAGAGGCAGCCGGATCGGGGGATCCATGCTAATACTGAGTAGCTTGGGATACCAAACTCATCAAGCCCAGACGGGGCCACAACAATGACTTGGGCCCAGTCGCGCCTGTTCTTCTTCAGCACTCTGGGTAGAAGTGGTATAGGCGGAAAGGCATACAATAGACCGCAACTCCACTTGTGATGAAAAGCGTTGCAGAGCGAGTGCCGCCTTGGAAATTCCAACGCGCAGAACTGCTGACATTGCGCGTTCTCGGATCTCATCCTCTCCCATGTGGTCGCCCCATCCCAGGTGGGACGCATCCGTCATCACTGTGTGCTCCGGTTGGGGATAGGAGAGTGATCTGCCGCTGACCCACCACTGCAACTGTTGTGCAGTGCCCTCCGAGATCTGGACATACTCGGACATGTTGCCCTGATGCTACGCCCACTGGAACTTCAGGTCCCACTGCAGAGCCCGCATATGCCATCTGTCATTATTTGTCAGTAGGATGAAGGAGACCATGAGGCCCAGCATCCTCAAGGTCATCCTGACCGAAACCCAGGACAGATCGGAATCATAGCCCGAATGTCCAGGACTCGCTGTTCGGGAGGATAAACCTGAAACTGTGCCGTGTCCAGAACTGCTCCTATGAAGAAGAGCCTCTGAGAGGGAATCAGGTGCGACTTCCGCACATTGATGGAGAACCCCAGCAAATGCAGGAGGTCAGCCGTAGTCTGGAGGTGGGAGACGACTGCCTGGGGCGAGCTAGCCTTCAACAATCAGTCGTCGAGATAGGGGAAGACTGAAACCCCTGATCTGAGCAGATGAGCTGCGACCACCTCCATCACTTTTGTGAACACCCGAAGGGCACTGTTAAGGCCAAAAGGGAGCACGGTGAACCGAAAGTGCTCGTGGCCTACCGTGAACCGCAGGTAACGCTGGTGGGCCGGCAGGACGGGGATATTAAAGTAAGCGTCCTGCAAGCCCAACGCTACCATCCAGTCCTGCGGGTCTAGGGCAGACAAGACCTGAGCAAGTGTGAGCATCTTGAACTTCTTCTTCCGGAGGAAGCAATTGACGTTCCAAAGGTCTAAGATAGGATGCAGTCCCCTGTCTTTCTTTGGAATCAAGAAGTAGTGGGAATAACAACCACAAACTACTTCTGGTGTTGGAACGAGCTCGATGGCCCCCTTGGCCAAGAGGGTCACAACTTCCTGCTGGAGAAGTGCCAAGTGATCCCCCGACATGTGGTGGTACTGAGGTGGCATGGCTGGAGGGGTAGTACGAGAAAGAAGGCAAGGACCCCCGGTCAGGCCTGTGAGGCCCGAAGGCACGCCGGCAAGGCCCGACTAGCCAAATAGGCGGGCCATAGCAGACAGGAATACCTGCAGCTCGGCCGGAGTCGCCAACTGACCCGGGGAAAGGCGGGTAGGCCATCGGCAACTGCCTAGACTCCTAGGAGCCACGGGGGTGGCGCCACCCGCACCCTCAGCCATGTCGCGCGACAGGCTAGACGAAGAGCGACGCCGCTTCTTTGACTTTTTGTGCTTCATCTTACCTGAACCAGAGTGCAAAGACTTCGTCGAACGATGGTGGCGGCTCCGCGAACAGTCCCTTGACCTATCACGGGACCAGGACCTTGAACGGCGAGGAGCCGACTCCCGGGCCTCAAGCAACTTTCGGGACCACTCCTGCAAAGTTTTCAGAGCCATGGCCCGGCAGTTGTGGCACGACGAGGGGTCGTGGTCGCGCCCCAGGCAGTAGAGACACTCGCGGTGCGGATCAGTCACCGACATCATGCGGGGACAAGCCTCGCAAGACTTAAAATCGGGCATCCCTATACACCAGGAGTCAGACTCATAATAACAGAGACAAAAGTCCCCAAAAACTCAGTCAAAAATTGACTGGGGGTACCGCTCTCTCCGGATCTGCGCAGAAGAAAGAACTGACGTCAGCGCGCTTGGGCGCGTCTAAGTAGCTCCAGCGACGTCATCTCGGCGACTACAATGCCAGCGACGTACGTGGAGCCGCACAACGACGCCTACCGACGCACAGGGGTACTGCTGACTTTCCGGATCCAGTCTGACACCTGGGGATATTCTAAGGTAAGGAATCTATCACTAACGTGTCGCTTTCAGATACATAGTTCACTTTAAAAAATTGACATGCTTTGCTGTAAGCAAAAGAAAAGTAAACACCAGTCTCCTTCTTAAAAGAATAAGCAGCAATCTGTCAAAATACTACATTGACATTTAACCTCTGTCTTTCAACGCACATCAAATAAGGCAGGATGAAAACAAAATTTAAATTAATCTTTAATGCTCCTTCACCTTGGAATTCCAGTATGGTTATTTAGGTGCCCTCTCAGGGCTCAAGAGGCTGTTGTAGATGGCCTCCCTCCCACCTCTTTGCACCGGCGGCACCACTGCTAGCTAAGTCCCTGCGCGAGGGACATCTACCGGTTACTCAAAATGACAATGGCAGGGCACAAATTCATTTTCCAGGAGCCTGAGGAAACGAAGCAGGAATCATCTTCGATGGGGAGCAATGGCAATATGTAATTATTAGAGCTACCAATTCCACTAGTTACGCAGAGGGAAATTAAATTCTATACAAGACACACATGAGACCAACTGGGGGCTATGATATAGAAAGGAGGCACACAATAGTGGACAGATGGTGTTCCAGCAAGATATAATCTAGCCCTGCACATGCTTAAAAGCTTTCTGGGGCACATTAATTGAGGTGACATAGGAGGCTGGCTGGGTCAAGAGTAGCTTGGCGCCAAGAGGTAATCTTATTGGGTACACCATAGGAAGAAATGTACCCCTTCCATTCCAGAGAGGGGAAAATTATCTTTCAAATGCAGCCCATATCGAAACAATTATTTTGGGGACAAAGAGAACTTCGATGGAAACTTTTTGCTGGGAAAAATGCAATGGCATTTAGCGATGGAAAGAATGACCATGATGGCACAAGGAAAGAAAAAGAGTATAGAAAACAATGAGGTATCTCATTGGACTATATGGACAAAAACTTTCAAGAGTTGTGCTGCCTTTAGAACTGTGAGGACCATACATCCTATATTATATCAAACTGGACCTGTACTACGTGCAGAAAGAAAATTAGCTTATTCACCCAATCCAGGCATGAAGTAAACTCAAGGTGGAATAATTTCTGGGGAATGTATGGACTATGGCAGGAGCAAACAATGATTTCGTTTTGCAGCGCAGACTTTGCATGGCAGGATGGGTTGCGGGGAAGGTCGGGTGGTGGTTGGGGGTTGTCCGGTGTGAATAGGGTGGATTGATTAAATTGTAGTTGTTTCTTGTACTTGATCTCTGAGAAAAATCCCAATACAACCATATTGTAACTGCAATTCACAACACTTTACCATTTTCTTTTTGGTATCAAAGAGTATTCTTTTCACGGCACCATGTATATTGCATGCCACAAGAGAATTATTGCACTCTTCTTCAACAGCTTAACTCTACATGTCGATTTGGCCGTTGTTTTGCCACAGGATGGAAGTTTGAAGGAAGCTGGCTCTGTATTTACTATAAAAAAATGAGGTATAGAGTCCAGTGGAACCCCAAAGGTAGGCAGAGGTAAAAGTAGAAAGCACCTTACTCTCTATTTGTGGTAATGTGGGTGAGCAGTAAGGCTTTATCAAAGGGTAGTGTTAAGTATTTGTTGTACACAATCAGGAAGCAAATTATGCCACACATCAAAGACTGAACTCAGAACAATTTGTTTGTATAAAAATATTATTTAGTTATATTTATTTTCTAGAACCAAGCAAGCCTGGTGTAGGTAAGTGTAAATGATACTTTTCAGGACATGTTGAACAATACAAGCAAGCTGAATAAAAATGACTTTGTTACAGGTTTGTAAATACTTTCAATACGGTGGAAATTACTGTTCGATTACTTTTGATGACTTTTCACACTACTTTGTGGATTACTTTTTCTACTCAATGTGATATGTCTAGATATCAGACTGGGACATTTCCTGGAGAAAAGGTAAGTAAAGCAATTTTTAAATATTTGCAGTTTTTCAATTTCTCATACAAAACCAACTCCACACTAAGAACAATTTTCACAAGAAAGCAGTCACTTTCATGTCGCAAGGGTTGTTTTATTTGTTTATTTTCAAAGTACAAACTTTCATGTGTCAGATTTAGTCAGCTTTGTTGTCAAGTTAATGGCAGGATACACAGATATGGAGGTATCTAGAGCATTTTAAGGCCCCAAAATCATTGCTGGTTCAAGCGCAGAGATAAAGAGTTGGGAGATGCAGTGGTTGCTCATCTAGACTTACTCAGTGATCCATTCATAATTTTCCCACACAACTCGTAATGGGGAGTACGGTAGGAACATCATTATCCATTCTGACGTGGAATGTAAATGGGCTGGGGGAGAAAATAAAGCGTGGAGTAGTGTTACAATATCTCAAAAGACAGGCCCCAGATCTAGTTTTGGTGCAGGAAAAACATTTAGTAGGCAAGAACTGCAGAGCCCTTAACCGATGGGGTTATAAACTCCTGGTCCATGCCGGGTTTACTTCAGGCTCAAGAGGCACGGGTATCCTTGTACAGAGAAGCCTAGCACTTACTCCCAACCGTACATGGACGGATCCTCAGGGGCGGTTTGCAGTTTTGGAGGCCAGCTGGGAGGGGAAGCCGCTCTATGTGGTCTCAGTATATATTCCCCCGGCACTGGGTAAAGAAGTGCTTGGTGAGTTGGGGAAGATACTGATAGATCTCCCCATTGGCACTCTGATATTGGGGGGGGGGGGATTTTAATAGGACTATGGATGACGTAAGAGATAGATATTCGCAGCGACCCCTGACACGCCCCAACACTCAGATGGCAGAATTCACGCGGGCCATGGGGCTGACTGAGATGTGGCGGGCTTTGCAACTAGAAATGTCATACTATACCTATTACTCTAGTGTACTCAAGAGTGTCTCGCATAGACTACTTTCTTACCCATCTTGCAAATATCGGACGTTTTAGGCACCCAAGGGGTCTTCCGAGGGGCATTTCAGATCACTCCCCAGTGTGGAGTGAGTTTACAAATTACAATAAAAAGCAAAACAAAACTATTGTCCTCATTCCCTGGTTGCTCAAAGTTCCAGATATAAGGGAAAACTTGCTTATGCAAACGGACCACTATTTCACTGAAAATGTAGGATCTGTAGAATCAGCTCAGATAATATGGGAAGCATACAAGGATGTGATGAAGGGTTATGCTTTGGCACCAACAGTGGAATATGTGCGAAAATAAAATCAACAACTGTCACAATTGGAGAGTGATCTTCAGCACCTAGAGGCACAAAACACCACCTCCCCCACGGTGGCCAATACACACCAATTAACTATCAAGCAACTTAACTACAACTCTTTGGCAAGAGAGAGGACCCGGACTAGATTATTGCAAACACCACAAGATATACGAGTGGGGAGATAGAGCCGGGAAAATGCTTGCCTGGCTAGAGAGGCGCGAGCAGGGGGAGCGCTGGGTACCCAAATTCAAATTGTCTAATAAAGGAGCGGAGCAGCTCTATGATCCCCAGGAAATTGCAGAGGCGTTTGCTGACTATTTAGAGGCAGTCTATACCTCCTCAACTACCTACACGGCGGTGGACTCCCGGCAATTGTTAGCTGACATGCAACTATCCACTTAATCTGAGGAAGACAGAAAAGTTTTGGAAGCAGATTTCACAGACAAAGAGATCTGCAAAGCCATGTACACTATTCAAATCAGGGAAGGCAATGGGACCCAATTGTATCCATATTGAATTTCTCAAATACACAGCCTTATGAGTCGCGCCACAACTCAAGAACATGTATAACGAAAGCTTAGAGAAGGGCATCCTGCCGGAAGACCATGTCTGGCTTCCATTGCCGTAATCCGCAAACCGGGAAAACCCGCTGACTAGTGCAGTTCTTATCGACCTATTTCTTTAGTTAATGCAGAGGCTAAAATCCTAGCTAAACTCCTCGCTTGGTGACAGTAATCACATCCTTGGTTCATGCTGATCAATCCGGCTTTATGCCTGAACGGAATACAGCACTGAATATACGTTGTATCCATAATGCCTTAGGCCGTCAAAAGTATACAGCAGAAAATGCAGTGGTGCCTCCCTTGATGCCTCTATGGCATTTGACTCCATAGAATGGCCCTATCTTTTTGAGGTGTTGGGGCGACTTGGGTTTGGCCCGCGATTTCGGGGTTGGGTTGGGCTACTATACACGGAACTGAGGGGGCAAGTAAGGGTTAATGACCGCACTTCCAGAATATTTAAACTAAGCAGGGGCACCAGGCAGGGCTGCCCCCTATCCCACCTGCTTTTCTCCTTAATGCTAGAACCACTGGCGTCCTGGGTGAGAGGAGATGTAGTACTGAGGGGACTAAAATGGGAAGAAGGGAACGAAGATAGGATATCATTATACGCAGACGACATCCTAATATATCTAGCATCCCCATATGCCTCAATGCACAAACTCTTAAATATTTTTACAAATTTCGGCAAATATGCCGGCTACTCCATTAATTGGACTAAATCAGTGCTGTACGTTCTTCAGGGCCCCACTCCCAGGCTTCCCTCAGGGTGTGAGATTGAAGTAGCCATCGATGGATTTCGGTACCTTGGAGATTTTATTACCCCAGACCCCAGCTCTTCTATGAGAGTAATCTGTCTGTCCCTTTGGATCGCCTTCTTAATGACGTAAAACATTGAAGAGCACTGCCGCTCTCATTGCTTGGGAGGGCTGCCCTGTTTAAGATGCTCGCTCTCCCGAGATTTTTATATATACTCCAAAATTGCCCATATACGATTCCCGACTCCTATTTCAAAAATATTGAAAGTGAGATCCGCTCGCTATTGTGGCGTGGAGGTGTGCCTCGCATAGCGCTGCATAAACTGACGAAGCGGTGGTATGATGGGGGACTGCACTTCCAGATACAAGACTTTATTATTGGGCCTCGCAACTAGTGGCTGCAAACCACTGGCTGTACCGTTCTCCGACAGACCCTGCCAATATGTTGGATACATATCAGATGGGACGAGGGGGGGTGTTTGGAGGCAAACACAAAAAAGGAAGGTATCTGGGCCCTACGGCGACAACTGTGGAAATTTGGCACCAAGCTACTAAACGTCTGGGTTAGACGGATGTGCTGACTCAAGCTACACCCCTGTGGTCCTCTAAAAAACTGGGGCTCCTCTGTCACCAACCAGGATTTGATAAGTTGGATAAAATTGAACTTTATAACATAGATAATTTAGTAAAACAGGGTAAAATGCTCACATTTAGTGAATTACAAGTGAAGTACGAACTAGCCCAGGGAGAGACTGTCCGCTATTTGCAAATTCACCATGCACTCACATAAGCACTCCCAGACATGGCAGAATCATCCCCCTTGGAGGACTGGTTGCTTTCTGAACCTCTCCCAGACAAAGCTATCTCACTAACCTACCACAAGCTGTGTAACAACCTACCTGATCCCCTTTCGAACTCTTAGGGATAGGTGGCAAACTGATATTAGACAAATCGAAGACGAGGACTGGCAGACAACACTGATGTCCACACGGGAAGCCGCTATCACCCTCTGTTACAGATTAATCCAATTAAAAATCCTTCACAGAACGTATCTCACGGGTGTGACATTAGCGAGAATGGGAGCCAGGCAGGACACGTTATGTTTGAGAGACTGTCATCAAGAGGCAACCTTCTATCACACCTTATGGGACTGTCCCCAAATACGACCTACATGGGAGAGGGCCACAACACATATGCAAGATGCTACAGAAAACCAAATTACTTTGACGCCATCGCTGGGGTTCCTTAACATTTGGGATGCAACTGACCACACAGAAGTGGAACAACAATTTGTCACCCTGGGGTATACCTTAGTTAAAAGAGAAATTGCAATGAAAAGCGGTGCAGCAGAGAAACCTTCAATTAAGGCTTGGGCAGCTGAACTTGACAAAAGTATGACTGCAGAAAAAGAAGTATATAAACTGAGAGGATGTCCCAAGAAATGGGATAAAAAAATGGAGCGGGTGGAATGCGCATAGAGGGGACCTATGTATATCCCCAACTGTTGAGATGGAAATGTCCAGAAATTAGGAACATCCGCATGACGATTATTTGATCCACGATGCACTGTTATGCTATGGAAACCTGGTATATTTTGCTTGATATGCATGAATACTAATGTTTGTGATCTCTTTAAGTTGAAATTAGTAAAGATTTTTTTTTTTTTTTTAAAGAATGCAGTCAATGCAGTCCTACGGGAACAAATATGGTTATCTGTTTCAAGGTAGGTACTTGGGTTTGAGAGCTGTTTTTCTGGGGTTAGAACCAGGGTTCCCCCAGGGTCAAGGATACACTCTCAAAGCACCCACAGCGGCACTAGGGTGGCCGGGTGCAGAGTGCTGAGGCCCAATGTTATCCAATGGGGGATAGGGGGCCTCCTGTTGGAGGCTGCTTATGAGCAGGCCACAAGGTTGTGAGAGCAAAGCTACTGGTGTTAGGCTCAAGGCAAAGGAGGATCCGAGGTAGCACCCAAAGTACACCCACAGCGGCGCAGGGGCAGCTGGGTGCAGGGTGCTGTTTTGGCATCTGGTGCCCTGTTGATTTCAATGGGGATTCTCCGGTTACAACGGAGAATGCAGACTCGGGGACGAAGATCTTCTGGCAGCGACCACCGGCTGGACAGGGAGGTTGGAATGCTGGGACACCATCGATTGGGCCACCCATGGCCGCAGGGCGTCGGGTGCAGAGGTGTCTTTAGGCGTCGGGTTTCCTAACCAGCTCTGGTGTCGGTCAGGGGGATCCTCCAGAAAGGGGCTGCAAGCTTCGCCTGGAGATTCGAGGCAGATCAGAGATCACGAGATCTCAGGTCAGGATCGCCGGGGAGTCCTCCTCGTGGTGTCGGGCTACTCGAACTCGGGCGGTGGGCATTGGGTGCAGAGTGGTGCACATTCACGGTTTTGGCCAGAGCCGGAGGGTGAGCAAATTCGGTGCTCACAGGAGACAAAGTCTTGGGTTTGGAAGGCAGGGCAGGTCTTTCGGGTTCTTGAGGCTGCTGGCTGCAGGACACTGGGATGTCGCTGAAGCAGTTTCGAGGTGCAGACAGGCTGGTAGGGCTGGGGCCAAGTCAGTGGGCGCCCTCTTCTTAGTTTCTAGAGCAGAAATATTGGATCTGTTGGGAATATGCTTAGTTTAAACAACACTACATGTGTTCAAAGACTGTTGCAAAAGTACTTAATCACAATTGTACACACACACATAAAAACCATTAATTTGGGAAACACAAAATGATTTTCCTTTTCACTGTATTTGAATACACATACATATTACTACAATACAGGACTGACCAAAAAACAATAAATTAAACCACAGAATGCTCAGTGACTAATAGTGCATAATGACATAACAATCAAAACAAAACAAAATTGACATCAAAACTACATATATATGCATTGGACAAAAATACACTTTAAACACAGATGATCCAAAATCAATAGCATATAACACCACAACATATATCCTTCAATGTTCAAATGGTGGAATTGCATGGATCAATCAGACAAGTAACGTCGACGTTTCGACCCTAAGATGACGTGTAGATTTATACGCATCGAGGACGGGTCTTCATCAGGACAATAAAATATATGTCAGCCTGAGGACTAGGAAAAGGTGAATTATCCTTGGGTCGCATACGGTGAAATCAGTCAAATTCTCAGTCAGATCAATATATTCTTGAGATGTGTTTAATCCTTTGGTCATTGTTTGTCCGGCTTATGTGAAATTGGAAGCCCATTCAATGCGCTCCAAATTTCGGTGATCGCTTTGACGGCACCGTCCTCCGTGCAGGGATTAAACACATCTCAAGAATATATTGATCTGACTGAGTGAGAATTTGACTGATTTCACCGTATGCGACCCAAGGATAATTCACCTTTTCCAAGTCCTCAGGCTGACATATATTTTATTGTCCTGATGAAGACCCGTCCTCGATGCGTATAAATCTACACGTCCTCTTAGGATCGAAACGTCGACGTTACCTTTCTGATTGATCCATGCAATTCCACCATTTGAACATTGAAGGATATATGTTGTGGTGTTATATGCTATTGATTTTGGATCATCTGTGTTTAAAGTGTATTTTTGTCCAATGCATATATATGTAGTTTTGATGTCAATTTTGTTTTGTTTTGATTGTTATGTCATTATGCACTATTAGTCACTGAACATTCTGTGGTTTAATTTATTGTTTTTTGGTCAGTCCTGTATTGTAGTAATATTTATGTGTATTCAAATACAGTGAAAAGGAAAATCATTTTGTGTTTCCCAAATTAATGGTTTTTATGTGTGTGAGTACAATTGTGATTAAGTACTTTTGCAACAGTCTTTGAACACATGTAGTGTTGTTTAAACTAAGCATATTCCCAACAGAACCAATATTTCTGCTCTATGTACTCACCCAGGTTCTGAGGGTTACTGGGTTACCCCATTATTTCTAATGGTGATGCTCTTCTTAGTTTCAGCACGACTTCTTCGGTCCTTCTTCCTCAGTTCTTCTGGTCGGTTCTTGTCTGAGGAGGCAAGAATCAGGGTTGCCCCTAAATACTTGATTTAGGGACATTACAGGTAGGTAAAGGTTGGGAACAATGGGTCCCTTCTTTGGGGTGGGTACGCCCCCTATTATGCCACCCTCCAGTGGGAGAGGGGTATATATGCCTCTCTCTGGCTGGCTGGGTCCCCCATCTGCAAGATGGCGGGGACTGAGAGTTGTGCTTCACCTCGCCTCCCCCACCTGAGGGGTGGGGTTGGCAAAGGTGGGCACACCTCCCTTTCTCACTTGGTTTTCCTGCTGATTCTCCCACCCAAAGTGGGGGTCTGAACCTGTGGGAGCCAGTTGCTGGAAGCAGCAAAGGGCTGGGGTAGCTCACAAAGGCGGCAAGCCTTTGAAGCTTCCCCTTCGTGGACCGTGCCCATCCTGGGGGAGGTGGCTTGGTACCTCATCCCAGGATGTGCATTGTTTCAGGCCCCCGAGAGCAGCAGGCTCTCGACCCGGGGTCCAGAAACATGTCTGGTGGTAGCAGGTGGCAAGCAGCCACTCTGCATGGACACTAGAGTTAGGTCGTTTTTCAGGGGGCATCTTTAAGATGCCCTATGAGTGCATTTTTCATTAAATCCCACACTGGCATCAGTGTGGGTTTAATGTCCTGAGAAGTTTGATACCATACTTCCCATTTTTCAGTAATGCCATTATGGTGCTGTGGAGTTTGTAATGACAAACTCCCAGCACCATATATTCTTAATGGCGTTACTGCACTTACAATGACTAAGAATTGGCTTAGACACTGTAGGGGTACAGGGCTCATGCACATGTACCCACACCACTGGTATAGTGCACCCAGCTAGTGGGGTGGCTGAACTGTGCCAGGGCAGTGGGTTGTAGGCGTGGTACACAGGGATGTGTGCCATGTCGACTCTTAACTTTGTTCTACACCAAAACACGCAGCCTGCAATGGCTGTTTGTGTGTGTAAAGGTACAGGGCCGCAAATGGTGGCACAATAAGTGGTGCAGCCCTTAGAGGCCTTCCCTGGCCACAGTGCCCTTGGTACCATTTACAAGGATAGACATGTGGCGAAAGTGTGCCAATTGGGTTTTGTCTCAATGCAGTTTAGGGAAAAACATAGGCCCTGGTTACCTGATTGGCAGAAACCCATGGCACACTTGAAATACATCAACAGTTTGGCAAAAAGTGGGGGTGACCATGCAAAAAGAGGGCACTTTCTCACAAAGGTGAAAAGTATATTCGTGAATAAAGGCAACACCCCTTTTCCACTATGTGCAGGACACATCGACATGCCTCTCAACAGTGTAATATGCTCTTATTGGGTTATTGAATGATTTCCCATGAACTACAGACCTACCTGTAGATGAACCCTGAACCACTATCCTTTGTTTAACATGCCCTTTGCCTACAGAAGCTTTTTCGTATTGTGCTTCTTCGCACAAGTTTGACTCTGGCAAACGGCTCTGCTGGATTGACAGCATCAATCTAAATTGCTGTGCAGTGTAAAATAACTTTCAAGTTAATAAAATCCATTATGACTTTTGTGATTAAGACTTATGATTTACCTTTGTGCCAATCAATTTATCTGCATCCAGTGGCACATTTAAGATTTTGACCAGACAAAAAGAATAGGGAACAAGACAAGGCCAGAACTGCTACCTCATGTCCAAAATAATTAGCAATCCCCCGCAATAGATTGAGAGACTCTAGATAAGGCTGAAATATGGGTGGCTGGACTTTATAATATTAACCATAAGCACAACAGCTCAGCTTCAAGCAAATGATCCACCACTATTTCCATTAAATGCCAGGACGAATACTCTTACCTTGACTAATTGATAGCACCAGATAAAGATCTTAAGGACAAAAGGGCATTAGAAACATTTTGTTCTTCAGTATTCTGTTCTTTCTTTCGACCTTTGTACCAAGAGGAAAAGTTAGGAATAGTTTAGACCTCTGCCCAATTTTTTGCTAAGAAAAAGGAACAGCTGTGATTGGGGGCCAAATGCTCTAATTTGAGTCACAGATGCAAAGCTCTCTGTGGTGCCTGTAATTGCTCACTAAGAGTAATTGAAAGAAAAAAAAAAAATCACTAGAGGTACAGCCACTTGTAAACATACCTCCTACCACAATGATCTTTGAACTGACCCTAAAATCAGGTCACTAAATGTCTCCAGGACCCGTTCCATCACTTTCCCATGATTGGGGGAATGGCAGCTTTGTTTACCTTTTACGGCCAACAATGGAGATACTTAGAAGACCAAGATTCACTATGGGACACAGACCTAGTCAAACTATATTTGTGAGTCCTGCCCATGGGCTCAAATGGGAATGCCAGTCCCTCAATTATAGAGAATAGGCCTGCTCCTCATTGTCTGGAGGCCCGCTACCCCTCAAGGGAAACCCTGCTCTATGAGCCATCAAGCCCTCTGGGCATTCAAGATCATGCTAAGGCAAGCATCAAATGTCCAGCCTCCACAGTGGACACAAGCACCACATACAAAAGCCATGAGGTTGTAGGACACAACTCTGCTTTCCTTTCCAACGCGTTCCTTAACACCACGGGCAGAACGACGAATGTGTCTGATCCATGCATTCCATTTACAATGCAATTCCTTACAACGACTTGCCAGGGGGGCACTGGACTTTGGAATAGTAGGATTTACTCCAACTCCAGTACCCGCAACAGTAGGGAAAGAGTTGGACTTTACAGTCTAACCCCGCTTTACTCAACACATGTAGTCTTAACGAATTGTATTGTACATGGAATGCATGGTTCAGACACATTGTTGTTCTGCAGTCGTGGTTTTTGCATTTTCCCCAGCCATGACTGTCGGTTTTAGATGTCACCTTTCTATATTTCTTGAAACTCTGATAGATTAAATAAACTGAAGATTAGAAAGTACACAAAAGAGCCAATTAAATTTAACTTGCATCCAAAAACCATTCAATATTTATGGTCGAGTGTGTTCCTAACTTCTAGGTGTGGAAAAGGGGATTCATGTGGTCTGTGACACTTCCTGTCTAATCATCGTCACACAAAAACTGGACATAAGTGATGCCTCCTGATGCTGTGAAAGTGTGCTAAAGAGGATTCAGGGTCCCATCCTGTAGATCACAAATTTCAAACAAATAGCATGCAGAAATAGCAGTATTCATCATAATATCTCTCTTCTGAAAGAAACACTTTCCCTTGTTGTATGTCCAGCCAAGCACACAAAAAGAGTGAACTCCGCTGATGTCAGTAGGATGGGATAGCCAAAAAAGGAATATTAGGTCCAGCAATTGAACCAGATCAGCTGTGTGCTTTCGAGCGGACTAGGAGTTTCAAATGTGTTTGCCTTTATGAGCAAATTACCAGGAAAAGGCAGATAAAAAGCTGGTAACAGGGCACACAATTCGATAATCTAGGAGGAATTTTAGTCTGTAGGATTTGCATGCATACACACAGTGAATACAGAACTTTAGAGCCTGCTGATATATGGATACTACAAATGAAACACCTCTGAACTGGTGTCTGTAAACTACAGAATTATACCATAACTGAGACGACAAAGCACTAAAGGCCTAGCACAGGTTACTCATAACAGCTAATCCGATGCCTACTGCTGGCTGCCCTGAACTAGAACTGCCCAATCGACCACCAAAATACAAGTGGTCCTATATAGGTTGCACCACATTCAAGGCTCTACCCAGGAAAATAATTTCACCCCCACCTTAGACCTCATAATGTACAGACATTACATGGAGGTTTGAAAACCCATACATCCCAGACACACATCAAGAAAGGAAGCCAAGAGATACAACCAGTCTTCCTTATCCAATTCCACAGAGTAAGCATCAAAACATTGATCTCTCTACCCCATTCTCCACCAATACATTTGGATTTTGAGATTGCTGGCTGAACACCCTCTACCAACAAAATAAATATATACTAGGATGAAGAGAAAAGGTGGTATTCTTAATTGCGGAGTTATTTCCTAGTGTCCCAGCAACCCAAAGCTACATTCCTTATTAATTTGTGTGTGGACCCAAGGCCCATATTTAGTGTGTAATGTGCAGGAAATACCTTTGATGTAGATAGCACCTGTGAGCTGGGCAGTCTTGCTATAAAATCTGTAGGACATTGGATAGTTAAGCTATGAGCAGAGGCCAAAAGCTTAAAGATTGAGAGAACAACCAAAAGGCTAAACCAATTTCATTCCTTCTAAAGCGCTGCTAATCACCAGATAGGGTATCCAGGAGCTTGCAGGTCCCGGAGGCTTATTCGGGTCTTGAGGGCCATTAAGATTCCAGAAATGAGGTGATGGTCCGGAGGTGCGTGGGGATGCTTTTCCAGGTCTTTCATGTGATGTGGAAGAAGGAGCATCCTCCACTCCTGCTTCGGTAGTTGCCCTGAGTATGGGCAAGCGAAAGGGAGGTGGACTATAGTCTTCTCAATGGTTGGTGGAAGTTCAGGCGGTGGTTAATGTAGGCAGGTCCTTGGTTGTGTTGAGCCTTGTGTATGTGGGTCAGCAGCTTGACTTGGCATCTCTTTTGTACGGGGAGCTAGTGGAGTTTCCTGAGGTGGGGTGTGATGTGGGTTCGTTTGGGAAAGCCAAGGATGATTCTAGCTGTAGAAGGTGTGAGGCGATTTCTATGTGGAGGGCATTTCCATAGTCCAGTCAGCTGGTGATGAGGGTGTGTGTCAAGGTACGTCTCGAGTGTGGTCTACCCACTTGAAGATCTTACGTAGCATGCGCAGAGTGAGGAAGCAGGCAGAAGAGACGGCATTGATCTGTGATTTCATTTTGAGCTTGTTGTCAATGATGATTCCGAGGTATCTGATGTGGCTGGAGGGAGTGGGTGCGGGTCCTAAGTATGATGGCCAGCAGGAGTCGTTCCATGTGTTGCTGCTGTTGTCAAAGATCAGTATTTACGTTTTGTCTGTCTTCAGCTGCAGGCAGTTGTTCTTTATCCAGTCTGCGCCAATTGTCATGTATCTGTAGAAGTTGTTTCTGGTGGTGGTGGAGTCGTCAGGGAGTGAGAGGATGGGTTGAGTGTCATCTGAGTAGGAAATTATGTTGAGACCGTGGGATCTGATGATGTTTGCCAGCAGGGTCATGTATGCGCTGAAGAGTGTGGGACTGAGGGATGAGCCTTGGGGGACAATGATGGTGATCTTCCTGGGTTCAGAGGTGAAAGGTGGGAGGTGGATTCTCTGGTGCTTCCGGTGAGGAAGGAGGTGATCCATCTGAGCACGTCCCATTGGATGCCAATGTGGTGGAGTCTTTCAATCAGCTTGTGGTGGGATACGGTGTCAAAGTGGATGCATCTGTGGAGGAGGATTTATATGCACCTCTGTAGCCTGAGCGACTAAAAGAACCTCTAGGGGTAGCAGTTTGCAATGCTCCCATGGCCTTCGCTGTGTCAGTGTTTTCATTTCGTCAAGGGCAGTATCTACCTGTGGTCCAAAAAGGTGCTCTTTATCAGAATGCATATTTAAAATTGCCTGTTGGACCTCTGGCTTGAATCCAGAACATCTAAGCCATGCGTGACTTCTAAGAAGCACACTAGTATGACTGCAGCATGGCCTCCAATACCTTTAAATATGTAGGAGGGCGAGGGAGGCTGGGAATTTATCTCACGAGCCAGTAAACATGAAAGGTTATCTATCTAATATAGGTGGTGTACGCTGAATATATATTTAGTCGCAGTTTTACATATAAAACAATTAATTTCACTTAACAGCAGACTTTTTTCACTACATATTTACTAAAGAAATGCAAACATCTGATCCCAGGATTGTCTTGCAAAGATGTGGTATGATTTTAAAGAAATATTGTAGCTCTCGGTAGGAGCACTGTGCAAGGTGCGCAAAATGTAATAATAACTCGTTCTATTTTTCGGTTTTGAAAGCTGGTCTTTTGCAAGAACAAGTGAAAAATCAATCTATATATCCCATTCTTTCGAAAATATTATGCAGTGTTTTAATTTCAACGGTTTACCCATATCATTATATTGTCTGAAAGTTCAAAAATAAAGAAATGTGTTTACAGAAAGGACACGAGAAAGGCGTGGGGTTGGGGATAGGTAGATCGATAGATAAACAGACAGATACATAGATTGATAGAGGGAAGTACAAAGCATAAATGTTGGTAAAGGAATGATAAGCGTGTTTCTATTCCCCCAATTTTTGGTGCTTCCGTCATATGAAATTACTGGATTGGTATATATTTTGCCTCGATATTGAAACGTACTCATATCTTTTAAATGGGCGCGATTTCATGAAATGATTGACAGATAATTAAAGAGAAAATAAAACAAGCATTGCCATAGCCAATAGGTCTCGCCTTTGGGACCTTATAAGTGTTTAGCCATGCAACACTTTATGTTGTTGCTCAAAGGCTATTGTGCTGGATAACTAAACACTTATAAAGGTCCCAAAGGCGAGACCTATTGGCTATGCCAATGCTGGTCTTCTTAGGTTGCGGGAATCTGCCTTCTTGGTTCAGGGCTGCCGCCTACATACTGAATTTAGGGGGCGTTTTAGGGGTCTTGAGGTCAGTAGCCAATGGGTTACTGACCTTAGGGTGACTACACCCTTGGTGTGCTCACCCCACGTGGGGGAGTGAGCACAATCCCTAGTCCTGATTGGGGAGTGCCTGCCATCTGCAAGATGGCGAGCACTGGAGAGTGGGCTTCGCCTCGCCTCCCCCACCTGAGGGGTGGAGTTGGCAGAGGTGGGCACACCTCCTGGGCTGACTAGTTTTTCCCGCCCGTCTTCCCGCAAAAAGGGAGGGGGGACAGGAAGGGGGCCTCCTCCTGCTAGCAGAAGAAGCTGGGGGTCGCATTAGAAAGGCTGCCAGGCCTTTGAAGCTCCCCTTTCACATATGGCTCTTCCTGGCCTGGGGGAGGTGTGAACACCTCCGCCCAGGAAAGGCTCTGTTTCTGGGCTCAGGGAGTGTAGGCTCCCACCCTAGGGGTCCAGAAACATGTCTCGTGGTGGCAGGCTGGTGGGTACCAGTTAGGGAACCCACCAGAGGCTGGTCGTTTTTCAGGGGGTATCTCCGAGATGCCATCTGTGTGCATTTTTCATTAAATCCCACACTGACATCAGTGTGGGTTTAATGGGCTGAGAAGTTTTATACCAAACTTTGCAATTTTCAGTGTGGCCATTATGGTGCTCTGGAGTTCGTAATGACAAGCTCCCAGCACCATATACTCTTAATGGCAGCACTGCACTTACAATGCCTAAGAATTGGCTTAGACACTGTAGGGGTACTGGGCTCATGCACCTGTACCCTCACCGTTGGCATAGGGCACCCAGCTAGAGGGGTGACTGATCTATGCCAGGGCAGTGAGTTGTAGGCATGGCACACAGGGATGTGTGCCATGTCAACTCTTTACTTTGTTCTGCACCAAAACATGCAGCCTGCAAAGGCAGTATGTGTGTGTGAAGGTACAGGGCCTCTAAGGGTGGCACAATAAGTGCTGCAGCCCTTAGAGGTCTTCCCTGGTCACAGTGCCCTGGGTACCTATGGTATTATTTACCAGGGACTTATGTGTGGCCAGAGATACCAATTGGGTTAGGTTTGGGGAAAGAACACAGGTCCTAGGAACCTGATTGGCAGGGACCCAGGGAACACCAAAAAAAAGTGTATCAGTAGTCTGGCAAAAACATGACCCTTTGAGTAGTCTTCGTCTTGGGGCCAGATCCTGTAGTCGCAGGCTCCTCGAGGAGTTCTGTGTTTGAAGGTAATGACTCATCTTGATCCTCCTATTCGGAATGCTCACTCTCATCTGAATTGATGTAGTACGGGCAGCATAAGATGGCGCCACCTTCTTATTCTTCCTCCTCATCTTCGCCAGTGCCGACCTGCTGATCTTCCTCCACAAAGAATTCAGCCACTGCAGCTATCTCCAGGTTGCACGCTAGATGTCCGGAGCATAGGGTCTTTATGTCTGTGAGCAGGTTGCAGGCTGGGCAATCCTGTTTGTTGTTTTCCGGTGTAAGGGAGAGGTTACAGATGTCGTTTTTGTCAGAATGGGTGTATTTTCCTCTGCACTGTGAGCACTTACTGAAAAGTCTCTCCCTGTTCCTTTCCATCAACCGGTGTCAAGCATTCTCATCGAGGGGGAAGGGGTGCACACAAGGCAACCGCTTCAGTTGATGAGGGGTAATTGCTTGAATATTCAATGGTCGAAGTCAAGTGAGTATCGTGGTGGTCGCACAGAGCTCCGACACCCTCCGTCCAACAAGATGAAGGTAAAAAATAATCCAACGATGGAGTTGTTAATCATGTACACCCATTCGAAGAGGAGAAGCCTCGACACCACGTCAGCAACAAAATAAAAACACATTGCAGAGTCTGAGCCCAACACTAGATTGTAGGTGTGTGCATTGCATGTGCATCTGCACCCAACACATGCTACGAGCACATGGTTTCAGGCCTACCCAGTGTAGCCTAATAGAAGCTTGAACTCTGCTGCACAGATCTATCAAAATCACCCTTTTCACAAGTAAGAAAACTCGATTTTGAATATTAAATTGCTAAGCGCACCTTGCTACCCACAAGTTAGCGTGCATAATATTTAGAAATGGAACATGTGTGACATTAGAAATGGCAGGTTCCCCCAGTGATTAGGCCCAAAACAATATTGTCACTGATCAGTCTCGAACTGGTACATAGGAAAAGTTAAACTATAGAGTGTAAAATTTAATTTGTAAAGTCTGACCTGTACCAGCTACAGACTCCAGACAAGGATTTATTTTCTATTTAATAAAACTCCAATCTAATAGTAAAGTCGGATTTGTATTAAATATTTGAGAAATTTTACTTTTAGAAAGTTACCTTCACCCTGCTTGAAGCTGCTAACGGCTGATTTGCATTAGCTCTTCTGCAACTGCCCAGCCGTGTTTGGCCTGAATTAAGTGTGAAAGAGTTTTAAAAACTGCTACCAGAGCAGAGACAAAGTCCTGGGAGTGTGGAGGTGTTTCCTACCCTGCCAGGAAGATAGGTGGGGTGGGCCCAGGAACTTAATTAACTTCAATGGGGCCTATCATATTACAAGCACATGTTCGGTTCACTTGGAAAGCCCCAGTCGTTGTCCCCTTAGTCAGGCTGGCACCAAATCTATTGGGAAGAAAGCCACCTCAGAACCAGTTTTGAGTGACCACAGAGGAGGGGACTGCTCATTACCTTGGCCATTCCTCTGGGTGGGCGCAGAGTTTCTTCACAAGGGGAGGTGGTTTTCGCATCTTGTATTTTGAGTGTGCGACACCCTGTGGGATTGTTTGCAGTAGGGAAACAATAACTTCTAAAAAGTGGGTAGGGTTGCCCCTAGAAATGTTTATTGCATTGGTTAGGGAGAACCCAGGTGTCACCCCCACCCACTAGCTGGTGCCATGCCTCAATGTGGCACCTCAATGTACCATCCTTAGAAGATTTTTCAGAAGGGAGAACTGGACCTGCTGTCTGTGACCAGAAGGAGCCCTGAAGGACAGAACCTACTCCTTCTTCAATCTAGGACAAAGAAGTAGACTCAGTTGGCTGACCACTTGTGGAGCTACAGGGACACAACTAGATGCTACAAGCTTTTTACTTGATGTACCTGGCTGACTACTGGGAACAGTACCAGGATTAAACCTTTGATGTTGTCCTCTGCCTGGCACCCTGAGGTCCCAGGAGCCTTAAAATGTAATGCCCCTGTGGTTATTTGGGCACCAGAAGAAAGTTGGAAACTTAAAAGAAAAAATCCACAAGAGCTTCAAGGGGACCTACGAGACAAATTATCCAACCGGCAGTTCCACAGCACTGGATTAAATTTCAGCTTCATTCTAGTCAAAGCTAAGAGCACCACTCCCAGTTTCGGTTGAGACCTGGATATTTTTCTGTGAAAAAAATCTCCAATGCCCCAGGCATCCTACGGGACCAATTTGATTCCAGTATCTCGCCTTTGATTCCACGGTGGCCGGAGCAGCAACAATTTTAGTAGCGGCCCACTCAGGGAGGAGTTTTCTTTACAAAAGTGACACAGGGCCTTTCTGTATTGGGACTTTGAAGCTTTTTTGAACTTTTTGACTTCCAGCCTCAAATAGTGCTTAGCTTCCATCTAACGCTTCCAGTGTTTTGGGCACTATTTCCACGTAAATGTTTTAAAATGAATATCACCTCTCATTGGATTATTGTAGTTCTGGTCTTATTTTAGTAAATAAAATGTTCTTTTTATTTTAAAATTAGTTTTGGAATTTTATTGTGTTTTGTGTCATATCTTCTACTGTGTACCCCTTGCCTAAATACTTTATAGTTTGTCTTTGATTTAAGCATGGCTGCTTTGTGTCACATTAGAGATTGAGAACCGGTTTATTTAATTTTTGTGAAATCTACCAGATGGTGGCCTCATCTATGAGGTGGACACTTGCCCACCCCAAATAGTAATCACCTTTCCTACACTACTAAACCAAAAAAATAAAACAGAAGATATGAATGATGAATATGCAATTGGAAAGGCAAACATATACGACAGACGGCTGTCTTTTTTCACTTGGCTATATATGTTAAGTAATTTGTTACACAATAGTATCCTGTTAAGTAATAAATCGTAGGTGAGTAACCGAAGGAAAAGGCAGAAATCAGTACTTAGAGAAAATAACACATCTTACGTCCCTTGCTAAAAATCTGATTTGTCAAGAGCGTAATTTTATTCCAAGATGGAGCATAATGGGAGCAAATAGCCTGTGCAAGGGGTATCGGTTCTTGCATGGCCCCGCTAAAGAAAATACCTTCATGTTCAGACTGTGCCAAAAGCAGGAATTCCTTACAGAGAATGTTATTGAAGGAAGAGAAAATTAGATGAAGAATATGCCTTTTCTCATGGGTAGATGAGTTGACAAAGTGAGAAGGCATAAAGGTGGCACAGGTGTCAGTCAGACTTGATTAATCTAGATACTTGTGGCAGTCCACCCAAGAATTGAAGTCCATCAGCGTAGGAAAATTAAGGGCATGGAGAAAATAGGAAGAGAGAAAGTAATTCAAAAAAGGCTAAATGGTATTGAGTATTGGTGCCAAGTACAGCATTGACAAGAGTACGAATTGAAAGGAATATGCTACTTACCAGTATGCATCTGTTCTTGGCATGAAGAGCTGCAGATCTACACACTATGCATAGATCGCCATCTGGTGTTGGGTCCGGATGTTTGCACTTGTTTTTGTCCTGGAAAGTTTTTGGAAGTCACGAGGTAGGTGACTCCTCCTTAGGATCATAGTGTGCGTGTGCATGGGCATCGGCTCCATCCTCAGATTGTTTTTCGCCAGCAGGGAAATGATGGAGCTTTGTAAGAAACAGGAAGATGCCCTTGTATGCTGTATCCAAATAAGATAATACTGGAACAGATAAAGGAAGCCGGGGAGGCGGGTGGGCGTGTGTAGATCTGCAGCTCTACATGCCAAGAACAGATGCATACTGGTAAGTAGCATATTCCGTTCGGGGCATATGAGCTGCAGATTACACACTATGCATAGATTGTATAGCAGTCCCATTCCTTAGTGGCGGCCACCAGTATCTGTTGCAGTAGTGTGAAATAGGGTTTCGAGTACAGCTTGGCCGACACTGGCTTGTTGTTTTGATTGCACATCTACACATTAGGGTTTTGTGAATGTATGCGGTGTAGACCATGTAGCTGCTTTGCAGATGTCATCTAATGGAATGCTCCCTAAAAATGCCATAGAAGCCCCTATTTTTCTTGTAGAGTGGGCTCTAGGAGGAACAGTTAAAGTACGTTTTGCTTTGTGGTAGCAAATTTGTATGCATTTAACAATCCATCTGGATATCCCGGACTTGGATATGGGATTGCCTTTATTGTGGTGGTGAGAAAGAACCGAAAAGTTGTTTGGTTTCTCGAAAAGGTTGTGTTCTTTCAATGTAATAGAGCAATGCTCTTTTAACATCTAAAGTATGAAGAGCTCTTTCTGCGACTGTGTGTGTGGGCGAGAAGTATACGGGTAACTCCACAGATTGATTAAGGTGGAAGGGGGAAATGACTTTAGGGAGGAATTTAGGATTAGTTCGGAGAACCACCTTATTGTGATGGATTTGGAAGAATGGTTCCTGAATAGTTAGGGCTTGTAGCACACTAACTCTTCTTAGAGAAGTTATGGCCACTAGGAAAGCAACCTTCCATGTTAAGAATTGTAGCTCACATTTATGTAGAGGTTTAAAGGGAGGTCCCATTAGTCATGTGAGAACGATATTTAAATTCCACACAGGTGAGGGTGGAACTCTGGGCGGAATTATCCTTTTGAGTCCTTCCATAAAGGCTTTGATGGCAGGTACTCTGAACAGTGATAAATGTTGTCTATTTTGTAGATATGCTGCTATGGCAGCAAGGTGTAGCCTAATAGACGTATAGGCTAAGTTGCACCTTTGTAGGTGTAGTAGGTAGGTTATGATGTGTTGGATAGACACATCTAGGGGATTGATGCTATTGTTATGACAATATATCACAAATCGTTTCCAATTGGCTTCGTAGCAGGCTCTAGTGGTAGGGCGTCTAGCCTCCTTAATGATGTTCATACAGTCAGGAGGAAGGTTAAGGTATCCAAATTCTAAGATTTCAGGAGCCAGATCGCAAGGTTGAGCTGAGCTGAGCTGGGTCCGGGTGTCTGATCTCTCCACGGTTCTGGGTTAAGAGGCGTGGTGAGAGGTGTAATCTTTGGTGCGGAACTACTGACCGTTCCAGCAATGGTGTACCACGGTTGTCTGGCCCAAGTTGGAGCAACTAGAATGAGAGTCAGTGAGTGTTGCCGTAGTTTGCGCACCATCAGTGGTATGAGTGGGAGAGGCGGAAAGGCGTACACAAATCTGCATGACCTGTTCATCCATATCGCACTGCCTTTGGACAATGTGTGTGGGTATCTGGCGGCGAAGCTTGGGCATTTTGCGTTTTCGTGGGTGGTGAAGAGGTCTATCTGTGGTTGCCCCCACATTTGAAAGTATAACAGTATTCCATGTGTTAATCTCGTATCGCCCCTCCATCTTCATCAGAGACCTCGTCCGTCTGCAGCCTGGGTGGTTCACAGATGTAACCCCTGAATTTATTTCTAGCCCCCCCATACTCTATTCCATTTTCGAGGACATCCTCAATTGATGAAAACTGCTTTTTCGGCCACCACAGCTGTGTCCATGTCTTTGCACCATGCGGTGAGTGTCGGTGACTCTTCTGAACCCCATTTTTGGGCAATATTACATTAGTAATCATTATCCCCAGTGTAGCCCAATCTTGTGCTGGGTGAGTAAGGTCATTCGGCTCCCAAACACTCAGCAAACACCTCTTGGGTTCTGGCACCAGTGACACCTTCTCTGTTTGTGATATCGTTCTCATTACCTTTACCCAGTATACTTTGATCTTCGGACATTGCCATATGGTGTGATAAAACGTACCCTCCTCCCCACATCCCCCTCAAGCAGAACGGGTGCGGGGTCGCTGTAGGGGCAGCTTTGTATTTTTTCTCAATTCTAGGATTGATGATTCTAGCCCTGACAGGGTCCTTAAATACTTCTGTAGCGTGTTTAATCCCCCCTTTGAGCATGGGTAAAGTGGATGTGGACCTTTGGGTGGTGTCGAAAGTGTCCAATAAAAAATCCTCTTCGACCGTTTCTGTATGTAGGTCGACCCCGTGGTACTGGGCAGCCCGGAGTATTAGCTGATTAAATCCCATGGTATCTTCTGGTGAGGAAGGCCTAGAGGGGTAGATGTCGTGTTGCGTGGCATTAGGGACATCAGGCGTATTATAGTCATCCCAGGGGTCAGGGGAACCTGGTGGACTGGGGTCATCTAGTGGCATGTTGTTGTCACCGTCCCCCGTGTCATCATATGTGTCGTCATCATCTACCGGTGTAGGGGATGGCGTAGGAGACCGAGGTTGGGGATGTGGAGGAGGAGGAGGAGGTGGCAGTGGAGAAGGGACCCTAAGAGGTGATGTGGCTATATCCCTCTTTTTAGGTGGTGGAGCTGGTGCAGGAATGTCCAGTGGTCTTTTCTGGAACTCAAGAGTCAATTGACCCCTTTTAGGGCCTTTAGTTAAGAGTTTTTTTTGAGGGTCTGGTCGAAAAAGCTCTTCTGAGGAAGGTTGGGTGTTCGGTGTCAACTGTTGGCATCGAGGGTTTTTTCGGCGCTGGCTGCAGAGCGGTTTTGGGCTTCGAGCTGTGTGGTTTACCAGTCTGTGTGCTTCTTCGGTGTCGATGCTTTTTTCGGCTCCGAAGAGTGTGAGTCCGAAATTTTGGGGAGTGGCTTCTTCGTCGGCTCTGAGTGGCTTCTTCGTTGGCTCTGAGTGTTTTTTCGGTGCCGGGGAGTCACTGGTTGGGGTCTTCGGTGCCGAGGGCTTCGGGGTGGAAGTAGCGGTCGGCCCAGAGGATGGGTGCGGCTTCTTTTTCGGTGCCGATGATTGGGTTTCGGCGCCAGTGGCAGGCAGGCTAGAGCCTGAGACGCCGGAAGGCTTGGTAGGCTTCTTTGCCGGGCCCGAGGGTGGGGCATGGGAAGCAGTGTGTCGGTGTGCACCTGAGCCCGAAGGTGAAGGTGTGACTGAAGCCTTTGTTGTTGTAGGGAGTGGGTCGGGGTCAGGGTCGACGTCTCTACTTACGACCAGTTGAGCTGGAGTCACTAGCTTCGGAGGCGCTGATGAGGCCGTCTTCGACCCTCTCATCTGGCACATCGACGCCCTCTTGGAAGATGTCGTCGATCAAACTCGACGAGTGAGCCATAGTCCTTCGAGCTCGTCGATCCCGGATGGTCTTCTTCCAGTGGAAGGAGGCACAAGTCGGACAGTCTCTGGCCTCATGCTCGGGAGAGAGGCAGAGGTTACACACCTCATGCAGATCGGTGTGGGGAAACTTCCACCCACATCGAGGACACTTATTGAAAGGCATCCTTTCCATGAGCCAGATGCCAAGGCTCGGGTCGGCCCAAAGGCCTTCTTCGACGACTGGAATCGAAGACTTGTAGAGATGCGCGCCGATTAAGGTTCGCGATAGAGACAATACCGTCGAAAGGGTGAAGGATTGCGCGTCGAAACAGGAATCTGTAACGGTTCCTAACTGGAGCACGAGAAACACATCCGAACCCGATGTCGGAAAAAAAAAATCTGAGGATGAAACAATCTGAGGATGGAGCCGATGCCCATGCGCACTATGATCCTAAGGAGGAGTCACCTACCTTGTGACTTCCAAAGACTTTCCAGGACAAAAACAAGTGCAAACATCTGGACCCAACACCAGATGGCGATCTATGCATAGTGTGTAATCTGCAGATCATATGCCTCGAACATTTATTTTATAAAGCGCACTTTTGCCCGAGTCTTGACGCTGCAGAAACATAAGGGAAGGGAGGTTTGGGAAGGATTGATGGTGAGAGGGCCAATTTAAAGCCTAAGAGATGCGACCATGAAGGGGTTTCCAAGGTCATCTGGAAAACCAAAAGTAGTCATAAAACCTGAAAAGGTCAGTTATAAGCTTTGACCTGGCTGCTACAAAATATAACTATACAATTCTCAAAACCAACTGACACTGGCATATAAGAGCTAGAATGCTTTCTGTTCATATTAGACATTCACTGATTTGAGAATGGACAATAAAAATGAGTCCACTGCTTATGTATAAACTGCTGTAAGAGTTACAAACATACACTGAGCTTCGGTCGTTGGTGGCAGATTTAGAGAGAGCTGTCACAGTGCCTAGTCATTAAATACTAACAGAATAATCAAACGTCACAGAGATTGGTAAGCATTCATGTGCAATACAATTAATCAAAAAACACACACTATACGATGATGCCAAACTTACCGGAACAATGGCCAGAACGGTTTTGGCTTCAGTGTGCCTGAAAAGGACATCCAGGAAGGAGATAACTTGCAGTGTCTTGCCCAGGCCCATGCTGTGGGCTAGGATGCAACCAAAACCACTGCTGCCCTTAAACCTCTCCAGGGATTCCACCAAGTTATCATACAGAAAACGAATCCCTCCAACCTAGAAAAAAGTAAAAGAACATTAACAAAAGTGTTGTTACAGGCTTGAACAGCATATACAATACAGATTACCAAAACATTGAGGGGCAATACGAGTGTTAAGATACAAGGAGCAGCAGAGAGCATCCAAGAGGAATCATGGAATGTGTATGCGTTTATGAGGAGCAGCAGGGAGAGTTCACAAAGGAACAAAGTAGTGTAAAGGTCAAAGCTTAGTATGTGGCGAGGGTATACGAGGCAGGACATTGTGTGCCTAAAACTGTAGGCCAAATGGATGGTCTCCCACAAAAATAAATATAACAAATTTCAAAAGATTTCTTAATGGCTCACAAATCAGGCGCACCAAAGACAACATTTAGTTGGTGCTCGGGATAAATATATTTAGAAGCTCTAAAGTAGCAATATGACTGTACAAGAAAAAAACACACTTGCTCTACATGATCAGGAAATAACTGGCATACTTCAATTCACAAGTAAAGTTAAAATGAAAGTTTTTGGGTGCATAGTTTTTCCATTTTTAGGTCTCGCCTAGCGTTGCAGCGCATGCGCTGCTCGCTCGGCGAGACATAATGAGAGAGGAGATTTCAGAAGGGGGCCTGAAGCTAAATGCTGGCTTACCATTGAAAAGGATGCTTCTTGGTCACTGCCCTTTCTCCTTTTCGTCCTGCCCATCCAGACTGGATCGTCTACTTTGCGGCTGTCGCGATGCAGTTTCTTATCTTAAGGGGGACCCTTCTGTTTCTGCGTCCTGTCATTCAAGCTTTTAATTTGCTTGCGCCTTGCAGGTTCAGTGAACGTCTTACTACCTGTACATGTTATAGATTCACGAGCCATTCCTTTTCATGTATTCTTGCACTCATTCTTAGGTTGCTACTTTTCTCATTTATTCATTTTCTCGTTCGTTCCTTTATATGCAGTTCATTTAGTAACTTGTTGCTAGTTCAACAGTTTAATTCCTTTGCATTTTCGTCGTTCATTCATTAATTTTGTTTGTTTGCTATTTATGTAATCTTTTGGCGTTGGCTCGTTATAATCGTTATTTGTTCGTTCATTTTTTCTACGCTGTTATTTCTTTCAATCGAGCTTTTATTTTTTCGTTACTTCTTTCATCAAGTCTATGGTTTTTCCTTACTTCATTCGTGCATTCATTGATTCATTCATTTACTTCACTTCTCACGCGCCCATTCGCCTTCTATGTTAGCATAGTCGTTCTTTATTTGTTTATCTGTTCTCTCTTCGTCATTCCGATCTTCATTCACTCACTGCGGGGTGCAACGTTTGGCAAGAACGAGGTTCGCTCACCTCCCCCTGAACCCAGACTTCGTAGCACTTAATCTGTGACAATGCCCGCAGTAGTAGGGACAGTACTAGAGGCAACGGTAGGGGCAGCAGTACAGGAAGCCGAAGGGGCCGCAGTAGAGAGTCAGGCTGCAATATAAGCAGTCGTAGGGGCAGCAGGGGAAGCAGTAGTGGGTAGCAGTCGAGGAAGCTGTATGGGCAGAGGCAGAAGTAGGGGCATTAGTAGAAGCTGTAGGGGCAACAGTAAATGAAGCTGTATGAGGAGTAGTAGAGGCAGACTCAGGGGCACATGAAGGGGCATTAGTAGGAGAAGCTGTGGGGGCAGCAGTAGAGGCAGTCAAACGGGGAGCAGCAGAGGTAGCGGTAGGGAAAGCAGTAGCAGCAGTCGTAGGGGCAGTAGTAGGGGCAGTGATTGTTTTACCAGCAAGGGAAGGGTTGAAAGCCATTGTTGGGGCAATGATAAAGTAGTAGTAAGCTGTGGTGAGGCACTCGTAGAAGCAGTGATGTTGAGCATGGGACAGGTAGCAATAGGGAAGTATAGTGGCAGTTACAAGGGAGGTGGGATCTAGTAGGGCAGTGGGAGGCTGTAGGGCCAGAGGTGGTGAGCCGTAGGAGCGCCAGTAGTAGGAACAGAGGTGGGGGCTGTGATAAACAGAATAGGCCCAGCGTGCGCAGCTGGCGAGCCACCCCTCTCACACAAACACGGGATACATCATTTGTGTAGCAGTGGGAGCTTCCCTAGCATGCAGATTTCACCATACAGACAAAAACACCACGTACAAGAAGTCGCCACCACCACCACCTTATACCATGCAATGCAGCCCACCCCGTATCACCACGACCTTCCTCACTGCACACAGACATAGTAGAAAGGTAATGCTAATCTGTACATGTATAATACCCTCCCTCTTGATACTGAGCCATACAACGCCTGACGACAACCACCACCCAATAACTACGACCCTTGTCCTGCTCCAGGTACTGCCCTCCTAATAACCACTACCTTTTAACTTTCCTATGCTGTACCTTCCAATAGCTAGTGCGCTTTTGCTGCTGCATGCAGCACATGCCAATAACCACCACCTTTTCTACTTCTCCAAGCAAGACATGCCAACAACTACCACCCATGTAATGCTCCCCACTGCAGGGCATGCCAGGAAGAACCACACTCTTACTGCTTCCTACCAAAAGCACCACCACTGTTCTACTGCATCACCCACTGCGTGCCAATAAGTACCTCTCTTTTTCTGCTCCATGCTGCCCGTGTATCAACTGCCACCCTTTTACTGCTTCGTGCAGCACCCACTCATAACGACTAAGCGTCTCACCTGCTAGTTTTCCTATACACTGCAGCACACGCAAATAACTAAACAATGTAGCACAAGCTAAACCCACCTTTCAATTCCCTGCTCTGCTTGACCAACCACTCACCCTGTCTTTCTCATTCATTCTCTGTGCCCCAGCTCCCTTAGATTTCAGCTGGTTCTATTTTTCCTTTCCCCTTGGTTCTCCGTTACTATGGTTACTGGCCCCCTAAGGAGGACCACTATCAAATTCTGTACTGTTCCAAACATGTGTTTGTGTAATCTGCAGGTCACAGATTAGAACGCCTGTGGAAACTAGTTTGGTGGGCTTCCAGGTCATACATAAGTAACTGGGTTTTAAATGTAGCAACTGTGCCTTCAGCTAGTCATAAAGATTATCCCTCCCACAACACGTGGAATCAGTAGTTTATTACTCACTGCATATCTGCATGTATACTTTATGTCGTGGCATTATTTTCATATGTACTTGGTTTAACGGACTGTGGAGGAGGGGTGGGATGGGTCAGGTAGGACCTTGTGTTAGGAGGAGCTGGGGGGTTGTAGGAGGGTGGTGCATGTTGTGTCTCCTCCTGTCTCGGGGCTGAGCCATTTGATCTTTTTTTATCTAGCTACACTAGACATTTTTTTTCACTAGCACTTTATAAGCTATAACCACTGCAATATTTAACTCTAGCACTTTACTACGGCAAATCACTTAACAGCTCTATAGGTATACAACTTGTTGCTGCTATATTTTAGATTATTGCACAAATTGTTGTTTTTGAACAATTTTTAAGTATATATTCATGATCGAATGTATTTATTTTCTTGTGATCAGAATATTGGAAAGATTTAAATGAATCAAACAATAACCCTTACAAATACCAGTACCACACGGAGCAGTTTGTTTGTGCACAGCAAAAGGATGGCATTACCCTTACAGTGACTACTTTACTTTTAGTCCAAACGCTCTTTCCATTTAAACTCGCCTGACTCCCTGCTATAAATTGCCAATTGAGCGCACCTGTTCTGCACAAATATGCAAGTGTCACATACAGCACGTTCCCACCCCATACACATCTTTGCCAGTTTCCGCACTTAAGAAAGCAGGCAATCTGCATCAATTTCCGATGGTTTGACCAATAGCAGTGATTAACAGGAAATGATTCACTGAATAAGAGTAACAGAGACAGTGTAAAGCTAATGGCCAGGCAACTTTTCTGGGGCTCAAGAAACCCAGGGGTAACCAGTCATGCCTTGAGGCAAGTACTGCTGTTGTCCACAAAGCCACATAAGCCAGATACTTGTAAAGGTCAGGTGGTGCTAAGCTAAAGTGCTGCTTGCCTGAAGGCTCTCCGAGCACAGCAGGTAGTGTCATTTGGATTTAAGACCTTTTCTTACTCCGGCCAAGCTTGTCCTAATGTTTGACCAGTCCTCCACTAACACCATCAGTTGCTGGGCTATCAACTACCTGCAATTGAAAAGGACTAGATGTTGATCAGTTGTTTACTTGCCTGATCAACCGAGTTTAAAGCCCGCGCCAGCCGCTTGGTCAAAACTCTTGCGCGTCAAATTCGGTCAATACCTTGTTTCTTAATATTCAGATGTAATAGTTCTGAGCCACCAGCTCTCTTCAGCTACACTTGAAGATATCAGTCTATTCCCACTATAAATTCCACAGTGGTAGGTGCTTCAGTGCTGTCTCAGCCTGGATAGTGCAATTCCATGTAACTGGGCTAGTTACAAGTTTCAAATTCCCGCAAACAAGCCAGTCAGGCTAGTATGTTGTCATGGTTAATGTGACCATGTTTCCGAGGGACGGCAGACCCTGCACAGGCTGGTAATTAAGTAGCAAAACGTTTAAGACTCTGCATAATGCTCCAGGCCTTCTACTAGACTTGGCATTAATTCTCATTTTAAATGTGCCAGATACAATGGTAGATCCTTCAGTGTTAAGCCACAGCTCTGGAACAATCTTCTGCTGGATCTCTGGATTCTCACAAAGCAGTTCCAAAGAACTTCAGAAAGTTGATGTTTCGCAAAATGTATGGCATATATACTTTACGTATTCGAAGCACTATCATGCCTTCTGATAGACATCCGCTTGAGAAGTAAAAATATAAAATAAAAAAATAAGACTACAGCAAGCTCACTAAATTTCCACGTATCTGTTTTTTAGGCTTTGGTTTTCAAGCAATAGTGCAACTGATCAATAAAGGATTATTCTTATAGGGTGATGAGGGTAGAATTCTTAGTTCAGTGAGCACATGTATCACACCCAGCTCTTGCAGACTTCACCACAGAACAGGATTGCACTGGCACCATTAGTGTTGACAGTAGTCATTCTTCTTTATTTTCATCTTTTCTGGGTGGTAGCAGGAGTTGTAGCTCTTGGGATCATGTCTAATGCAGTCTGGTATTTTTGCTCCTGTGGTTTAGCAGACAAATGCAGGTAGGGGTGTTTACATACACCACATAGCTTCTCCCCAGCCAGGCACCCTATCACTAATTTAGCAAATATATGAGGTGGCAAAGTTGAAGCAACAAGAGCCCTTATGCTAATCTCAGAACCAGTAACAGGTCCAGATTCTAGTTTGGGCATGTGTGAGAAAGTACCATCTTTGTTGCATGGTATGCCCCCACTTTTTGCTGAATGGTATCAAACTTCTCAGCACATTAAACCCGCACTGATGCCAGTGCAGGATTTAATGAACAATGCACGACAGAGGGCATCTTAGAGATGCCCCCTGAACCTAACCTACAATCCACGTCTTGTCTGAGGGGCTGCCTAGGCTGCCACACTGCAGACATGTTGCTGGACCCCTGGGTAGAGAGCCATCCGCTCTCCTGGGCCTGCAACAATGCACATCCTGGGTGAGGTGCTGGGTCTCCTCCCCCAGGATGGGCAGGGGAAGCTTCAAAGGCATATCGCCTTTGTGAGCTTCTCCAGGCCACTTGCTGTACTCAGCAACTGGCCCCTACCGGTTCTGACCCCCACTCTGGCGGGAAGACTGGCCGGAAACCCCAAGGAAGGACAGGGGGTGTGCCAGCCTCAGGTGGGGGAGGCGAGGTGAAGCACATCTCCGGGCTCTCGCCATCTTGAAGATGGGAAGCCCTGCCCAATCAGGACTAGGCCCCTGCCCCCCGCCCACAGGAGAGTGGCAGGATAGGGGGTGTACCCACCCCAGGGCAGGGACCCAGTGGTCCCTGCCCTTTAACTACCTGTAACACCCCTAAATTTAGTATTTAGGGGCACCCTGAACCTTCCTTCCTTAGATCCAGATTCCGAAACAGCAAAGCAGCTGCTAACAAGAGGAAGACACCAACTGCTTTGGCCCCAGCCCTACCGGCCTGTCGACCCTCAAACCTGCTCCTGCTAAATCCCGGCACCTCCCGTGGCCAGCAACCTCACAAACCCCGGAGGACCTGGCTACCTTGTGACTAAGCATCTGGGACTCCCACGAGCAGTGGTACTGCTCAAAGCAAGTAACTGACCCCTGGCATCAGTCAGGAACCGCGAACCCTGCACACTCTGCACCCGCCAAGCCTGGCCTGTGCTGGAGTGGACAAAGACCACGAGGACGTCCCCCCTGCGACTGTGACCCTGAATTCAGCACCCAACGTCCCACCTCGACGCTCCTGACGACGCCTACAGCCTCAGAACCAGGGACCCCCCCAACCGCGATCAACAGAGGGTAAGATTTCCCGACACCAAAAGGCACCCCTGCACCCGGCGCCCTGCGGCCCTGTGCCCAACTCCTGGGTACCTACCTATCCTCCAACTACCCAACTTACCTCTCGAAGTAGTGGTTGCGCCTGAAGAATCTTTGTCCAGAGCTTGCAGCCTTTGTTAGTTTTTGAGCTTCTCCATTGCAATCCATTGAGCGCCCGACGCGTCGAAAGCACCCTGCATCCAGCCGCCCGAGTGGCCCTGGCACTGCAACTTCTACTCTAACCTACTTCCCCATTTGCCCTGAGCAAGTGACCAGGAGCCCAGCTCCCACAGCCACTTGGCCTGCTAGCCAGCAGCCACCAACAACGGGCCCCCTGCCTCCCATAGGATAACATAGTGCCTACCTCACTCTGCACCCGGCTGCCCCTGTGCCGCTCAGGGTGTAACAACTGTACTGACATGACCCTGGGAGACCCCTGAATCTATGCCCAGAACCTTAACTCTGCCAGTCGAGTCCTTACCCCAAAAGCCGATAACTCACTTTTCTTCCATAGTGTAACATTGACTGGTTTCACTTGAAAATTCTTCTAAGTGTGGAGTTTCTAAACTTTAAAATATTCACCTAAAATCAAACGAGTAATGAAATCGAAAATACTCGCCTGCTATTAGGAGAGATCCCAGTGCTGGATCTTGGTGCCCAGCACTGACCCTGAAAAGTAATTACAACCATACTTACAGCTAACCCAATTTCCTTCCATAGGAAACCATTGACTGTTTTTTTTGTGAAATTTCTTTTAAGTGTCGATTTTTGCAAACTACAAATATTCTTTAAAAATCGTACCAACTGTGAAAACGTAATTACTTACCTGTTTTAGATAGATGTCCCAGTACTGAGCCTAGGAGCCCAGCACTGGATTACAAAAGTAACGAGAACATACTTTACCTGCAACTTGAATTTCCTTCCATAGGATAACATTGCCTGGTTTTTGCTGAAAAAGTTTCTAAGTGTCGATTTTGCAAACTTATAACTATTAGTTAAAAATCGCCTGTATAACCTAAGCGCATTCTCTCAACTGCTTACAGGTGGTACACTAGTGCTGGATCCAGGATCCAACACTGAGCTCGAAAAAGTAACGACACTTACCTGCTAAGTGAATTTCCTCCCATAGGATAACAGTGGTGATTTTATTAGAAAAAGTTTGTGTTAACTTTTAAAATACCAAAATATTGCTTAAAAATCACAACAGTAACTAAACCATATTTACTCACCTGTTTTGAGGAACTGTCCCAGGACTGAATCTAGGATCCAGTCCTGGAGTTAGAAAAGTAATCCTAAAGTAATCAATTGCATTTACTTAGAACTTCCCATTGAGCTCAATGTATAATTGTGTTTGAATTGTGTTGCCAATTGCAACAAACTGTAACTATTGCATTCAAAAGACTATTTCCTATTGAAAAGTATTTAACTAAAGCATCTCATTCTGAGAAAGTATATTTTGATACCTATTGTTGGTTCCAAAATAAAATAACCATATATTTTTATTTACAAACCATTGGCCTAGAGTTCAGTTCTTGAGTGTGTGAGACCATTTGCTGAGTGTGTACAACAAATGCTTTACACTGTCCTCTGATACTGCCTTACTGCTCGACCAAGCTACCACTTTAGAGAGTAAGGTTATATTTAACTTTAGCCTCTGCCAAACCTCTGGGACTGGGGACTCTGTACACACTGTACCTATTTGGGAACAGTATATACAGAGCTACTTTCCTACAGCATGGCAACGGTTGCCAGACCCTAGATCCTGCACTTCATAGTCAGTAGCGCTGTAGGTCACTGTACATGGCTCTGAGCCCCAAGGAAGGTAAATCCTCTACCTGAAACTGAGGTTATAAGTGCAGAGCCTTGGAGCATATTTTTTACAGCTCAAAGAAGGACAGCTAAAGATTCCGATCTCACAATTTCTCTGCTCAGGAGTACAGAGTTCTTCAAAGTAAATAGATGGCCTCTGAAAACATCAAAGGGGTCAGCTTACATCCAATGAGGTCAGCTTATATCCAGTAGTGTCATCTGGGCTCCAATATACTCTCCACTCAAATGTAAACATGTGGAGCGAACCAATCATTCAAAACTGCATTGTATTCAGCTATGTCATAGTTCCATGGAAACCAGGCGCAACTAGATGTCTCTCCGTGTAGGGGGGTGTGGCCAACCGCCAAGCATGGCGGACACGAGCTAGAGGAGCTCCACGCAGAGTCCTGAAACTGTGGCAATTATCCGGATGGCATGAGACCATCTGCACTCTATAATCGGCGCCCTGGACACCGGAGTGTCCGTGGTAGACAGGGATCCTGAAAACGTGCCGTCCGGTGCTCGATTTCGTCCTAAACGGCCGGATAACATCTGGAGCCGAGACCGAAATGGAGATGGTGCAGTAAAATGGCGTCGACGTGGACTTAGCGCTGTGCGAACCTGGAACTGTGGAGACTCGACCCGTTGTGACAAGTGAAGCTGCCCTCTCTTGTAACTGACATTGGTTGGGCTGGGAGATAAGATCTGCGTGGCAGTTGAATCCTATGAGGTACGGATAGCCCGGAGCGGCTCAAGATAGCGGGCGGAGCCGTGGTGAAGACCAGAGCACTGAGAAGATCGGTAAGGGAGATGTGAATGGGCAGTGTGGGCTCCCTACCCCTGATCACGCTCATCGCCTCGAGAACTGCCATGGGACAGAGAACCGGCCTGACGCCCGATTTGTGCGATGGGGCCGACGAAGGGCTGCTGAGAGAGCTGACTGCTGTGCCACGCTCGGCCTTACACGTTGCTCCGGAGCAGCCGGCATGAGACACTGAGGCGAGATGGGATGGGCAGCTTGATCGGAGCGAAAGGGGCCTGGATTTGCGCAAATACAGAGGGGCTGACCGGTTGCGTGGGCTCATTGGTGTAGGTGCAGTGGTTCCCCTGCACGTTTTCATCACCCCGGCTCAGAAGACCATAGAGGTATTTACTGGGGGGACATACCGGCACGCTAAACTGCTGTGGGGACGCCTGTGTCCGGGACTCCACCGTGGTGAGCTGCACACGGTGGGGAGTGGGTGGACCTTCCGATGCCCCTATGCAGCATAATGTGAATGGTAGAACACACTGCCACAATTAATAGGACAGCAGAAGGAAGCGCAGCAGAGCGACCATAGTAGAGTGGCCCCAGAGGATAATTACACCTTATTGGGGCGATTTCCCACACATCCGACGCAATTGACAGACAGGGAGAATATTGGGAGCCAATGTAAGGACTATCTGAACACTGCCACAGTCTCTGCTTTGTCTACGCTGAGCGCCTTTACAGTATTGGTACAATGATGAAGGGCCAAGAAGAGTGCGAAACGGACACTAGTTGATATCTGTGGTTCGGATTGATCTGAAGTGGAGCACTGTGCAACGTGGTATGGCGGCCGAAAAGTAGTCCTGTGAATGGAAGGCGTAACGCACGTAGTGAGACGGTTTGGGAGCACTGGGGGCTGCCAGCTTGTGTCCAACGAGTGGTGTTGTAGTGTGAGCGCGGCGGCAACATCATGGTGCGTCTCAAGGCCAAACAACCGGATCCCCCGCCCCCGGATGGTCCACCTGGAACGATACAGGACACCCAGATGCACAGCCCTGACCTGGATGTGATTCCACCTACGGAGCCCATTCGAAGTGAGGAAAAACTAGATTTGATTTTAAAGGAAATAAGAGACTCCCGTACTGCCATTGAAACTCAAATCGGTACACTAACTACCAATTTTAATCTACTGAAAGCGGATCACACAAAGCTAGTGGACAAGGTCAAATCTAACAGAATAGCACTGGATGACCTCATACCCCAGCAAACAATGCACACCTCTCAGATAGAACAACTACAGCGTCAACTGAAAGGACTACAGGACAGGGTGGATGATGCAGAGGGGAGATCTAGGTGCAACAATGTCCGCATACTGGGAATACCGGAGAAGAGCGAAGGACCCAATCCCACCCAATTTGTCGAACAATGGCAGCGAGAGCGGGTGGCAACGGTGGGCCTCACAGAACATTATAGTGTAGAACCTGCTCACAGAGTTCCACCTGCCAGAGAGAACGCTCCAATAACATTCGAAAACAAAACAATTTCTCTCTATTCGGATTTCACCCTGGCGGTGCAGAGGGCAAGAACTATGTTCCAGGACGTCAAAAAGAAACTCCGGCTCTATAAATTGAAATATGCACTGTTATTCCCAGCTCGCCCAAATGTTATTCATGATCAAAAAACCCTGTTCTTTGACAGTCCGGAAGAGGCAGCGGATTGGGTAGAAATTACCTTGTCACCACCGGCATCACAGCACTCTTCCCAGTCCAGCCGAAGACAACAGCCACAGACACAGTGTGTTCGACGCAACAGAACTGATGAGAGGTGCCAGACAGGACCTGGGAGCAGCAGAAACCCATGGCAGGAGCAGATCTCGAACAGTCAAAAGACGCTATACTGCCGGCAGTGGCACTGGCAGCACATAATGCGCAATCAGTAGCAGAAACTGTGGACTCTTCTGAAGATGCTAATGCCCACTCTGAATCAGAGTAGTGTGGTACTGTTTCCCCTGGTCACCCTGCAGACTGTCAGTGACTATTTGGGTTGACTACAGTGCTCCTCTTTTCACGCTGTGCCGACCTGTCAGATGAGTACGAACCTCTACATGTTATGCTGAATAAGTCAGATGTATGGGTACTTTTGCATGTTTTATCACTGGATGGTCTTGCTGTTTGTATTACAGTTTCTACGACAGGGCTTCGGCTGGAGCTCTACAGAAAACAAACATTGAGTATAGTGTGCAGTATGATATGAGGCGGGTGGTGGTCACTCCCTCTAAGGTGAATGCACTTGGTTATGGAAATTACAGAGTTTTAGTTGAATTTTTCTTTATGATTTGGTCCTCTAATATTGTGTGGGGGAACCTAGTATTGGGAAGTTTAACGGGATATACGGACTCAGCTACATGTAGTGCATTTGATGGTTAGTACACAGGGACATCTGTCCCTGGCAGATGGCTCTATAGGGAATCCAATGGCGCAGCCAAATAGGTACAAGTACACATCCTGGAATGTAAGAGGCTTGGGTTCTGTACATAAACGGCAGAGAATTCTGGCGCAATTAAATCGTAGGAAGGCTCATATAGTACGTCTCCAAAAAACCCATTTAATGCATGCAAGCTCCAAAAACAAGCATTTACAATGCAATGGTCTCGGCAATATTCTAGGTAGAGCTATTGGTATTGCTCATTATTTTTTTATCCCTAAATAAATGGCATTGTCATTTCTATTGGCATTAGCTTTTTTTTTTGCATATGTGATACCAGTCCTGGGGCTCCTTTCCAAATCATTATGTTCAGGTGTGTACATTAGACTGCATCGACTGTGCTGCACATTTGGTGACGATATTGCTTCATTATTTTGTCATGTCTACACATGTTGACACCAGCTATGCAAGGTCTCACTTCATGAGTACCAGTTTAACACCGGCATGCAGCAAAAAGCAACTGTAAAGCCAGTCAACCTTTGCCAGGGGCCACGATGTATAAACTCTTAATCAGTTTGTGCCAGATTTGTTGTTGTTGTTAAAATCAGCAAATTATGCAGCAGATGATAGATTATGTGGAATTACAGTAAATCCATAATTATGTGGAAATGTTTGCGCCAACAGAACAGCATAATTGCAATGGCCCTGGCTGCATTCCCCTTGAATTCCGTAGCAGGGACAAGCTCAGGTGACGTCCAGCTGCAGAGGCAGTATTTCGTTTCTATTCTAGCACTTTACATTTTTGGCGCAAAGGGAAGGCCGGCGATGAAGTAACTGTGACAGAGCCGCACAAAGCTGGGATTAGGCCCAGGTCTCCGTGTTTCGACCCCCACCCCTCCTCTACTGCGTGTTGTAATGTTCCTCAGAACATTATTAACAATCGTTAGCAGTGCTTGCTTTAGGCAGAATGTTTTTAGAATTAAGATCATATGGGTAAATCTTTTATCGATCTCGAAAGTACGGAAGCCAAAGGCAACACTGGCGGGATTCAATCAGGCGACGGGCAGATCACGCACACAGAATTGAGCAGCAAGCGCTGAACCCGCTGAGCATACTTCCCGCCTTCATTCAATCATTACTTATCGGTGTGATGGGGGAATATAAGTAATTCGCTAGACGGAGATAAAATGCATATAATTGTTTTGTAGACTTATACTTGAGATGGGAAAGTCTTATAAATGTAACCCCTAGAAACAAATAAAAATAGCGCTGGAAAATAAGCCTTCGCCCCTCTGGGGGACTCACCATAACCCGAAGGCCTTAGATGTCTGTATGGACATTCACAGAGGGCAAGGTAGCGGCTTCCCAGGTGACCAGGCCTACCACACAATGCATATTTCCCTGTACATTTAAATTAAGTGTGTGCTTCAGATGCTGAGAGCGCAGTCTAAAACATGAATGATCACAACATGTTTCACGATATTAAACACATTTTTTATGAGCGTGCTGTCCAATTTGGGTAGCAGGATTGTGACTATTTTGGACATTTTGAAAATGCCCAGGCGTTCCTCTGTCGGATCTGGAGACTTCGCTAGGACGAATATTCTGTTTGCAGCGCCCCTTCCCTGCTCAGAGAAACAACTATCTGGTACGAGCAATTCCAGTAAGGACCCACATAGCGGCCACCAAAAAGAGATCTATGTTTCAGCGCTTTAAGACTGGGTGTTATTGTTGGGCAGACACGTGTCACCATAATATACTGGGCCAGGATTCCAGAAGAAATCTTCGCAGCTCGAAGGGAAGAAGGGGGGGGCACAGGCGGCTTCCTCCCCTCCTCATGGAAGCCTGGCTTGGTGGAGTCTAGCCGTGAAAGCGGTAGCCTTCCGCCGGAATAGGGAGGGTTGTCATGTCGGCGCACATGTCTTCGGTGCCTTGCAATGAGCGTTAGATAGGTGGCAAAAGAGAAGAAGTTAGGAGGGTAATGCAGCACCTTGGGGGAGACCGAAGAGGCGCACGCTGCCGAAAGATAGTCAGTGAATGCTGCACTGCTAGCTCCGGCACTCTGCATAAGAGCTGTAACAACTTGCGGCTGACCCCCGTCTTGGTGCACGCATAAATAGAATGCCTTACTTAGAACCCCCCACATTCTGCCCCATAAAAAGCACTACTCCTTTTAATTTACGCTCACAACAGCAAGAAGATCCTCACGGCCAGACGACAGCAAAACAATGGCGGATGGATTCGGGGGCGTGTTCCTGCTGTTCGAAAAAGGGCGTGGCTAAAAAGTGGAAAGAACAGCAAGGAACACGCCCCCGAATCTGAAAAAGACGGAGCCTATTTGGAGGGACGGCTCTCTCTTCCAATGGCTGCCCTCCGTTTAGGAAGCCAGCCAATGGAGGAGAGGCAAAAAGAGAGGCGGGCTAAGGAGCCACTCTCAGAAACATTAAATCTCCGACTTCCGGTTCTGCCTTCGGCAGACCGGACGGTCCTCGACCTAAAAATGGAGTGGTCAATTATTTTCTACTTCTTTACTCTGCATTCGCCCGTGGGGCTGCATCTGGGTCAGAAATGGCACCCCCTTCAAGCTCTTAGAACAACGGACTGATTCCAACGAGAGATATGTGCTGTTGCATGGTCTGTTGGATGGGGAGCACATAGTATTAGGGAGCATTTATGCCCCAAACACCGAGCAGGACAAATTTCTTGAGTTCCTTAGTATTGCATTCGTGGGCTGGGAAGATACCCATGGGTTTTGGGAGGTGATTTTAACGCAGTGATGGACATTGACCTGGACAGATCACACCCTCCCCTCCAGGGCACGGGATGTAAGAAGCAAGCGGATGCTCTCCAGAAATGGGCCGGGGGTTGGGGTGTGGGAGACATATGGTGCAAGATGCACCCCACTGATAAAGAATACTCTTTCTTTTCGGCGCCGCATGGACTGCATACCCGAATAGATAGAATATTTTGTTCACTGCATTTATTGGTAAACACTGCAGATACCATGTACTTGGGCAAAATCTACTCGGATCATAACCTGCTAGAAGTCACACTACTTTGGGGGAAGGTTTCCCGCGCCCATACCAACCTGGAGATTGCACCAGTCACTACTGGAAGATTCGGTGTTCCACAGTGCCCTCTCTACGGCCACAGTTAACTACTTCACTGAAATTACAGATACAGCTAGCACACGTCAAATTTAATTGGACGCCTTTAAAACTGTGATACAGGGCGTGGTGATTAGCACAAAAGTAGGGGCGCGCACTGTCTTACTTGAGAAGCTTAAGGAAGTGGAAAATAGGTTGGGTACACTAGAGCAGGAGGCAGTATCAAATGACACAAGCAGGGAAACGCTGCAAGAGATGCACATAACACATGCTGAACTCCTGGAAGAACTTGGTATCATGGATTACCGATTATACACAAAGAAACAGCATGTGATAGGGCGGGTCCACTGCTTGCTTGGATTATTAAAGATGCACCGCCAGTATCTCCTATTCTTGAAATAAATACCCCAGACGGCGCTGTTGTAAGCACCCAGTTGGAAATTAATACTGCCTTTTGAAGGTATTATGAACGGCTGTATGCGCTGTCAGAAAAGGCTGGGGAGGACGAATACGAGGCATTCTTTAAGGGGCTACAACTCCCACAGTTACTTAATGGCCACACATCAGATCTAAAAAGGCCTATCACTACTACGGAAATAAAAGCAGCGATCAAAGATCTTCCATGTAACAAATCGCCAGGTAATGATGGATTGCCAATAGAATTATATACCGCTTATTCTGAGATGTTGGTTTCCCGACTACAGGAATTGTATTGGGCAGCACTTAATGGTGGCTCCCTCCCACTCACCACATTACAAGCGACAGTGGTCTCGCTTCCAAAACCGGGCAGGGACAGTAAAGACATGGCAGGTTACTGACCGCTCTCAGTTCTTAACACAGATTATAAGATTCTGAGTAAGTTGCTAGCAAACAGACTCCTGCAGTATATCCCCCGACTGAAACACACTGATCAGTGTGGACTTGTGCTGGGTAGATGTACAGCTCTTAATTTTAGGAGGCTTCACCAGGTAATGTCTCATACATCAGCAGATGCTCATCCACGGGGCTGCATTTCCCTGGACCTACGTCAAGCATTTGACTCCCTGCAATGGCGTTATAAGTTGAATACGTTACCCAAGTTTGGAATTCCGGTGGAATTCATGAAATGGGTGCGACTGCTGTATACAAACCCGACGGCACATGCTCGCACGGGGGCCCACATCTCACAACAATACCAGATAGCGCAGGGTACTAGGCAGGGAGGCCCACTCTCACCATTACTATTTATTTTAGCGTTGGAGCCCCTCTTACATAAGCTCCGTACCTCGGCAGGACATAGAGGGATACGAATAAACAGCGAGGTGCATGTCGTTTCGGCATATGCGGATGACCTCATCTTATATTTAAATAATTTGGATGATGACTATGACCCAATCCCCACTCTTTTTTGTGCATTCCAAAGGCTTTCAAGACTCTTCCTCAATGAAAATAAATCATGTGTATATTTTTAAATGACATGACCAAGACTGAACCAATTCGCTTTGGATGTTGGACGTTTCAGACTGCGAGCGTTACCTTTAAATATTGGAGTGTCCAGGTATATCGGGATGTGAATGATATATTAGATGGCAATCTGACTCAAGCTATAACGCCGCTTAGAAAGCAAATACGGTTCTGGACTTCACTACCTATATCGGTACCAGGGCGTGCTGCTACTGCTAAAATGGTGATGCTACCGAGGCTGTTATATTACTTTGTCAAGCTGCCTATTATAATTCCGCTTCAGACATTTAAATTATTGGACACTCTTCTCATTGAATTAATATGAGGTACAGGACGTAGACGCATAGGCCTTCTCAAACTACAGCTGGCCACAAAACAAGGGGGACTGGGAGTTCCAGATCTGCGAGCTAATTGTTATGAAGGCCAACTGCAATGGTTAGCGTATTGGATTGCGGGCCGCAACTTACGAGAAATCACTATGACTTCCCAGGCATGGGAACGAGGGGAACTACACGCACTGCTGCTACCAGGCAGCAAAATTCCTTAGACGGCGCCGCCACTCTTGCAGACGGCCTGGTTATATTGGAAGAAGTTAACGCGATACACTGAGATAATGGCACCCAACATAACCCTACTGGGAATCCCTCTACCATCGGGGACGGTAACTCTTAGACATACAGTGGCATGGGTGGAGACGGGGGTGACCACACTAGGCACTTTCTTTACCAACGGTACGTTAATGAATCATGATGCATTTGTGAGGGAAGTGGGAGTGCCAAATAGATTATTTCTGCTCCACGCACACATCTCTCATTATATCTGAACAGTGTGGACCCCAGGGGAGAAGAGCCGTCAACACATGCACTGACACACATGAAATAACTGATGGGCAACGGTAGTCACCTTACAAAATGGTTATACCGTGGTATCCGTACATACACTTTAGCATCACTTCAGTCAACCTGTGACAAGTGGGACACGGATATTGACCGTGCACTTGCAGATAAGGAATGGGAGATACTACTGGAACACCCGCGAAAGGTCTCCAGGAACCCAAAATTTAATTTTATACAGCTTATGATCGTTCACTGAGCGTATTTGACCCCGCACAAACCAAGCTTGAGGTTTCCAGATGTGCCGGATGGCTGCCCTCGCTGCCACTCCTCAAATGCCGGTTTATTGCATGTTATGGGACTGCCCGAGGCTGAACCACTACTGATCGTCAGTGCAAGAAATAGTGAATGGTGTAGCCCCGACACGAAACATTAGGACACTGGAATATTGCTTATTGGGATTAGGGCCCAAGGGAAAGAAGAGAAGCCCTGCCCGCAAATTTGCTAACCTGACATTGATTTTAGCAAAAAGAAATATAACTATGAGCTGGAAGGCCGCTAGATCGCCCTGAGTATTAGCCTGGTATAATGAGATGGTCCGCTGGGGTAGAGCGGCGGGAGCCGAGCTTAAACAGGAAGAACAAAGGGGGCTGCGAAAGATGCCCATTTCACTAGAATGGGATGCAATGTTGCAAGAGTTGGCAGCCATAGATATGCAGCCATAGAAATAGAACACACCTATCTGTGATGAAGGCTTGGTCATAACAATAGGAAGAATACAGTGTGGGACAGTAGAACCTTTATGTGTATTGCTCATGTCGGGGAATGTAAATGTGCCATAGTATACAACTGTTTCACATTTTGTTGTTGACCAATAGGCATGTATAAAAATGTCAGTCTGAGTACGGGGAGGGGTGTTGGGAGGGTGGGAGAATTTCATGTTTTCTTTAAATTTATTTACAATGCAATGTATAAGGTAGGAACCACTGGCTATAAGATATGTACTGTTGTGAAAATCAATAAAAATATGTTTAAAAAAAATTGAATATGCTACTTACCAGTATGCATCTGTTCTTGGCATGTAGGGCTGCTGACATTCATATCTGTGCATAGATCGCCGCCTAGTGTTGGGTCCGGATGATTGCACGTTGTTGTCCTGGAAGAGTCTTCGAAGTATCCTGGGATAGGTGACTCCTCCCCTGGACTACAGTGCGCATGGGCATCCTCTCCATCCTCAGATTGTTTTTCGCCATTGTGGCAGTGATGGAGTAGATACAGAAAAGTGATGACCATGCTTTACAGTAATTCTGAGAGCTGCAGATGCTACAGGCGCCGGGGAGGAGGGAGGGCGATATGAATGTCAGCAGCCCTACATGCCAAGAACAGATGCATACTGGTAAGTAGCATATTCAGTTCGAGGCATGTGGGCTGCTGAATTCATATCTGTGCATAGAATACATAGCAGTGCCCTCTATTAGCGGCGGCTACCAGTGCCAGCTGCAGCGGTCTGAAAAAGAGTTTTGAGAACAGCCTGTCCTACAGCTGCCTGCTGTTTCGATTGTACATCTACACAATAGTGTTTGGTAAATGTATGTGTAGTGGACCAGGTGGCTGCTCTACATATATCATGCAAAGGAATGTTTCCTAGGAAAGCCATGGAGGCCCCTAACTTACGTGTTGAGTGGGCTCGTGGGGGAATCGTTAAAGTGCGTTTAGCCTTTTGATAGCAAATTTGAATACATTTAACGATCCATCTGGCTATACCTGCTTTGGAGATAGCATTACCTTTGTGGTGTGGGGCAAAGGCAACAAAAAGTTGTTGTGTTTTCCTAAAGGGTTTGGTCCTTTCGATATAATACATGAGGGCCCTCTTTACATCTAGGGTATGGAGTGCCGTTTCAGCGACAGTCTGTGGGTTTTGAAAGAAAACCGGCAGTTCAATAGTCTGATTCATGTTCTACTGCGATACCACCTTGGGCATGAATTTGGGGTTGGTACGTAGTACGACCCTGTTGGCGTGAACTTGTATAAATGGCTCTTGGACGGTTAGTGCCTGGAGTTCACTAACTCTTCGTAAAGAAGTTATCGCTACTAGGAAAGCTACTTTCCAGGTAAGGAATTGAATCTCGCATGAGTGTAGAGGTTCAAAGGGTGGACCCATCAGGCGTGTGAGGACCAAGTTGAGGTTCCACATTGGGGCTGGTGGGTGGCTAGGAGGAATGAATCGTTTGAGTCCTTCCAAGAATGCTTTGATGGCAGGCACTCTGAATAGAGAGAGGTGCTGCCTGGTCTGTAGATAGGCGGATATTGCGGTCAAATGGACACGTATAGAGGTGTACGCCAGATTGCATCGGTAGAGGTGTAATAGGTAACAAATAATGTTTTGGATGGATGCGTCTAGCGGGTTGATGTCATTATTATTGCAATAAATGACGAACCTCTTCCATTTGGCTGCATAGCAAGCTCTGGTAGTGGGTCTCCTGGCCTCCTTAATGATGTCCATACAGTCAGGTGGCAGGTTGAGGTAGCCAAACTCTAGGACTTCAGGAGCCAGATTGCCAGGTTCAGCTGTTGCGGATCTGGGTGCTGAACCTCTCCATGGTTCTGCGTCAAATGCTCGGGTTTGACCCGCAGCCGTTGATGCGGCACCACGGAGAGTTCGAGAAAGGTGGTGTACCACGGCTGGCGTGCCCACGTTGGAGCAACCAGGATGAGTGTCAGAGAGTGTTGTCTGAGTTTGCGTGCCACCAGCGGTATTAGTGGTGCTGGGGGAAAAGCGTACGCAAATCTGCCGGACCAGTTCATCCATATCGCATTGCCCTGCGACTGCGGATGTGGGAACCTGGCGGCAAAGCTTTGGCATTTTGCGTTTTCGCTTGTGGCGAATAGGTCTATGTCTGGATGACCCCACTGCTGGAAGTACGATTGGAGAACTGATGGGTGTAACTCCCACTCGTGCATCTGGTGGCTGTGTCTGCTGAGCAGATCCGCCATCTGGTTGTCCTTGCCGGGGAGGTGTTCCGCCATGAGGAACATGTTCCTCTGAATGGCCCACTTCCACATGCTCTGAGCCAGATGAGACAACTGTGGAGAGTGTGTTCCTCCCTGCTTTTGTATGTAGTACATGGCGGTCATGTTGTCCGTCCGGATCAACACGACTTTGTTGCACAAGTGTACTTTGAATGCTTTCATTGCTAGGAAGATTGCCATCAGTTCTAGAAGGTTGATGTGCATCTTCTTTTGTTGTATTGTCCATAGTCCTTGCACTGTGTAACTGAGTACATGAGCTCCCCATCCCTGGAGAGACGCGTCCGCTGTCAGTATTATTTGTGGAACAGGCTCTTGGAACGGTCGGCCCTTGCAAAGGTTTTGTGGATTCCACCAATGCAGAGAGTTGTATGCCCGACCGCTCACCAACACTAGGTCTTTCAACTGTCCTTGAGCCTGATTCCACTGACGTGCTAAGCACTCCTGGAGCGGGCGCATATGTAGTCTCGCGTGCGGGACTATGAAAATGCAGGAGGCCATCATGCCTATCAACTGCATGAACACTCGCGCGGGCAGGGAGTGTTGTGGTTTGAACTTGGAAATCAGCATCTGTATGCTGTTGATTCTCACTAAATTTGGCTGAGCTGTGGCCGCCAGAGTGTCTATGGTCGCACCTAGGTACTGTTGTACGTGTGCGGGCTGGAGATGGGACTTTGGGTAATTTAGTGAGAACCTCAAACTGTGAAGGAGGTGAATGGTGAGGGATATGTGGCTGGCACATTGTTGGGCTGACTTTGCTTGAATGAGCCAGTCGTCCAGGTAAGGGTAGACGTGTATGTGCTGCCTCCGCAGATGTGCCGCTACAGTAGCTAGGCACTTTGTGAAAACCCTGGGTGCTGTTGTCACGCCGAAGGGAAGGACTTTGAACTGGTAGTGCTGCCCCTGAACAGTGAACCTGAGGTATTTTTTGTGTGAGGGGTGAATGGGTATGTGGAAATACGCATCTTTGAGGTCCAGTGTGGCCAGGAAGTCTCCCTGCTTGAGCAGCGGGAGGACTTGCTGTAAAGTGAGCATGTGAAAATGCTCGGAGAGAATGTACCGGTTTAGGGGTCTCAGGTCTAATATAGGTCTGAGCGACCCGTCCTTTTTTGGTATTAAGAAGTACAGGGAGTACACCCCCGTACCTTGCTCGTGGACGGGTACGACCTCTATTGCACCTTTTAGTAGCATACTTTGCACCTCCTGCTGTAAGAGCGTTAAGTGCTCTGAGGACATAGGACGGTTTTTTGGAGGTATTGTGGGCGGAGTTGAGGTTAATTCTAGGCAGTAACCGTATTTGACAATATCTTTGACCCACCTGTCCGTGGTGATGGAGTTCCACGTGGACAGGGACCTTTGTAGCCTTCCCCCGACAGGTGTTATGTGGTCGGGAGGAAGGGAGAGGGCGTCACTGCTTGTTCTTGGGGGAGGACCTGGTGTTGCCGTAGCCGCGTCCTCTGCCCTTTGTGCTGGAGCCACGATATCCACCCCGGGTGTTTTTGTCGTAGGTGCTCTGTGTGTTGCCTTTGTTGTAGGTTTGCTGTGACCCCTGTCCTCTACCTGCTCCTCTATTTCCGGGGCGACAAAAGGAGCCGCTCCGAAAGTACTGCGTTTGTAGAGCCCCCATGGACTTTGCAGTGTCCGTGTCTTTTTTTATTTTCTCTAGGGTGGTGTCAACCTCCGGCCCGAATAAGTAGTCGGGGTTGACAGGTTGGTTGAGGATGTTATTTTGTACCTCAGGTTTGAATCCAGAGATTCGCAACCAGGCATGTCGTCGCAACATGACGCTAGTGTTTATGGCTCTGGCAGCTGTATCCGCGGCATCCAGTGCACACTTAATGGATGCATTTGTGAGGAGCTGTCCCTCCCTGATGAGGATCTCTGCACCTTCTTTGTATTGGTCAGGGAGATGTTGGAGTAGTTGTTCTAATGTGTCATAGTGTGCTCGATCGTAGCGAGCGAGGAGCGCCTGAGTATTGGCAATACGCCATATGTTAGCCGCCTGTGCGGCAACCCGTTTGCCGGAGGTCTCTAGCACCTTGGACTCTTTGTCCGGGGGAGGAGCATCACCTGTTGTTTGCGAGTGTGCCCTCTTGCGAGCATTCGCAACTACAATTGAATCCAAAGGTAACTGGCCTCTAATGTAGGTGGGGTCCCCAGGCGCCAATCTGTATTTTTTGTCGATCCTGGGGTTTATTACTCTTGCCCTGGTGGGTTCCTTGAAGATGTCCTTTGCTGGTTTGAGGACACCCTTCAACATAGGTAGAGTTTTAATGTTCCTTTCTGAGGATGCGAAAGTGTCCATGAGAAAGTCGTCCTCTACGGTGTCAGAGTGAAGTTGCACCCCATGATTGGCCGCAGCACGTTCAATTAAGGCGTTGAACGCGGCAGTGTCCTCTGTGGGAGATGTTTTTGCTCCATAGAGGTGCGGGTCCTGTGCATCTATAGGTGCACCGGAGTCGACAAGGTCATCCCAAGCTTGATCAGGGTCCTGTTGGCCTTGAGGGTCCATTTCTCCGGGGTAGGGGACGTGGTCACCCATGTAGTCCTCCAAAACATCTGTGTCGGAGTGTGTGGGAGAGAAGGACAGTGGATCCTGGTAGGGGGAATGGAGAGGTTCGTAAAGAACCGGTTCCGAAACCACTGGCAGCTTTCTTTTAAGTGGGATCCGGAAGGAGTCCAAAGCTGGCTCTGAAGTTATTCTCCTTTTGTGGGGCAGCATCCTGCCGGTGTCGGCGTCGATGATATGTGACGGAGACGTCTCCGCAGGAGAACATTCGGCAGGCGTGATCGTGGTGTGGGTGACCTGTGTCCTGATTTGGAACAGTTTCGGGGCCGTGGATGGCGGCAGGCCAAAAGTAATGTTGGCCGGTGCCGAAGAGGCTGTTGGAGCTTTTATTGGCTCGGAGCCCGATGTGTCCTGGAGGACTGTTTTGTGTTTGGTGCCGTGCGCAGCAACGGGCCGCACCTGGAGCGCCATCGATTTCTTTGCGCCGACCGGTTCCGTAGAAGCGGGCGTGGACTTTTTCGGCGCCGGTGAGTCATCGAGTCGAGGGGCGGTAATGGCCGTCGACGTCTTCGATGAGTGTGCCTTTGGTGGTGCTGTCGAAGCGGTGTGAGACGCAGCAGGCAGTTTGACCTTTGGGGTCGGAGTCGATTGCGTCGGTGCCGGGAGCCGAGTAGGTTTGGTGGCACCGAAGGTCTTCTTCCGTATGTCGACGCCGACGTCGGCCGTTGCAAGCTCGGCACCGAAGTCTCGTTTGGTGCGCTCGGTGCCGATGGGTTTTGCTGTCGTCGAAGGTGTGGTGGGCCTCAATCCGACCAGCGTTACTTTTGGTTTCTGTTTCAGTTGAACCAATACAGCTTTCGGTTTCGAAGAAGGGAAACCAGCCGGTTTGGGTATTAATGGCTGCCGCTGAATGTCCGAGGCCGGGCCAGAGGGCGGGGCCGAAGAACTGCGGGATAGGTCTTGGGTAAGGCCCGAAGGCGATCCCTCGACCGGAGCCATAGACTGGCGCACTGGGATGTCCTCAGTCTGTACGGGTAGGCCTTGCTCGTCATCGGAGCTACTCTCTTCGGCCCCCAGGGCCTCATTGTAGTCTCCTACCTCGGTGTCGTCTTCGTCTCTGCGAAAGAGGCTTTCTTCAACGTATTCCGAGCCGGAGTCGTGTTCGGAAACGGGGCTGGAGGGTAGGTTCTCCACGTCTTCGACATCTTCGGTCTCAGCGCTGAAGATGTCGGCCGGGGCCGGTGCCGCTTGCTGCGCTTCGAGTCTCGCTGCTCGTCGATTCCGGAGAGTCTTCTTGGATCGGAATCGGGCACAGGCCATACATGTAGATTCGTCGTGATCCGGTGAAAGGCATTTGTTGCACACCGGATGGACGTCGATGTGGGGATATTTCGCATTACATACCGGACACCGCTTGAATGGTGTCCTCGATTCCATCGTCGATGACTGGTCGATGGTCGGGTAGGAAGCGAAAAAGTTGGTTCTGGAAGTTAGTAAACTAACAAGATACTATCGATACCGATCGGGAACAGTACCGACGCGAACTAAAGGCCTTTTGGCCTAGAAAAAGTTTTTCCTAACTTGAGTCAAGATAAGCACATCCGAACCCAATGGCGGAAAAAAACAATCTGAGGATGGAGAGGATGCCCATGCGCACTGTAGTCGAGGGGAGGAGTCACCTATCCCAGGATACTTCGAAGACTCTTCCAGGACAACAACGTGCAATCATCCGGACCCACCACTAGGCGGCGATCTATGCACAGATATGAATTCAGCAGCCCACATGCCTCGAACATATAGATGTCTCTCTGTGTATGTGGGTTGGCAATCAGACAAGATTTGCCCAATATGGGGGTAGTGCATAGTTGTTCCTTCTTCAGCAGCTCAGGTTAACAGGATGTGGAGGAAGGGCAGACAGTCCATCTCTGTTGCAGAAGTCCAAATTTGGCCTTGACGTGGACCACATTCTTTGATCAGGTTCTGCTCCTCTGAGGTTACTGGCTGGAATGCAGGACGGAACTTGCTTGGGTATGAAAACGTAATGCAAAAGAATGTGCAAATCCGTTCAAGACTGTACAATTTCAAACCTGACAAATATTTGTCTTAACAATGCAAGGGTGTTGGAGGGAGAAAGGAGCAGTGCAGGGGGTGGGTAAAGAAAAGGAAGATAGCAACACTGACAACTATTAAACCCTATGCACCACCCTATAATATTGAAGGGGCATCTATCCCAGCTTCCCATCTATCCTAATACTACTCTCACAACGCATTCAAACTAGTGGCACAGTCATAATAGGTTAAATGTATATTACAAAACGAAAGCCAGTAGGTCTACCCAGGTCTACCCATTGGGAAGCAGGTAAAAAGATCTGACTCCTATTATTCATCTGTCACAAACCATTAGCCATTTCGTACTCTAGCGATGAGGATGGTAGTCATCAATGGTAAATTAGTGCTACTTAGCATAAACCCCTATTGGCCACCCAGCACTCTTTTTGGTTATCAAAATACAAGTGTGTGTGTGTGTGGTGGGGTGGGGGTGGGGGGATGCAACACAAGTTTGCTCCAAGAAAAAACATGGTCGGATTGTCAAAGTGAGAAAATAAGGAGCAGGATGTCACATGGCTACTGTGCCAAGAACTTTATCCTAACTCCCAAGTACTGACCCTTCCCAATTATCAACTTGAGGTTCGAGTCCAACAAAATTGATAATGAGAAAAAGAGGAAGAGAAAGGCAAAATCGGGCTGCTTTGGCCAGGGAAAACACGCTGTTTATGACTTTATGGCCACATCTTGATTCACTTCATGATAAATCCGGAGAAGTGCAGTGATGACAAAATGTGCATGATGGAGCTCAGATTGCACCCCAACATGTTTAAGATTGGTGTATGCCCGGAGAATGCCACAAAGTTGCATTTCCATACATTCAGCGCATTCTAACACCAAATAAGGGTTGACATTCATGTAATGCCAGACATTATCTATTTGGCAAATGTTGCTTTATTAGGCACTCATCCAGCCTCACTGACAAAGGATAATCATGAAGTACAAATGGAATTAAACGGCACGCCTGATCTCACAGTTGTTTTTATCAGTTTGGGATTTTCTTTTTTTCTTTAAATTTATTCCTAACATCTTGTCCCTGGGATTACCAGACATGTCACTGTCATTGCCCTTGAAGCATTTGTTGTTTGGATGAGTTGCAAAAGGACCTCCTTGCGAATTTCCCACTAGTTAGAGGAGAGGAGATGACAGTTCAAGATGTTGACTCAAATCTTGACGAGCTCTGGGCTGCAGGAGACTAGCAGGAGCAAGCTGTGTATAAATAACACATTCTCAAAGAGCAGAGTGAAGGATGTGTTCTTTGTTTTCTCATATGGCAGAGTGCTATGGTATCGTGTTGGTGGAACATTCTGGATGGCAAAACTGACAGGAAGGCTTTCAACTAAGATTTCCTTAGAATCAAAAGGTTTATGTGCAGCGAGACAAGATGCTTGTGTGTTCCTGGTCATGTGCCCACATTAATGCTATGAAGGGATGTGAAAAGGAAATCTAACAAAAGGTATGAAACAGGTGCCCACAATTCCAAAGTTAGAAACATGCATGAATGGGTAAATGGACCAGGAGGTGCTTTGAAAAACTTTCCATAAACTCATTGTGCTACCCGATAGAGACGCAGGAAACATCAGAGACGATCTTTATGCAGGATGCCTCTAGAATAACCAAAACTATCAATAGTTGCGGTGTCTAGGTGCTGAAATCAATTAATTATATTTTACTGTAAGAACCACATTTACCAATATGGTGGCCTTCATGATTTATTTCACACTCAATTCTACGTTTGGAAAACAGTTGCAAACATTTATCGCATGTTTTTTTTTTTCCCAAGAATAACAAAGGCATCATGGTTGCGCTGATCATCAAAGTTATCCACTATCCAGGATGTTTCATTTTAAAAGGCTGAAGTCCAGAAATGTTCCTGTACACAGAATTTCTTTGGAAGGTACCAAGGTGGATTAAGGTTAGAGCACCCAGAACCATGGTTATGTAGGATGCGGAGTGAAAGGGCCAATCTGGACTTTGAATACTCCTTTGAGATAGCTCTGATGATACTGTTATCAAGGTACAGATAAGAATGATCCTGTCACAGGTGACACAGGCAGGTCACCGCTGGGGGCGTGATCTTGGTTTAAAGACCAGAGGGTTGGCATGAAGACTGAAAAGCATTGTCCTGTAATGTTAGTGTTAATTTCACACCATTAAATCAAAGTATTTTCTGTGTTATTCCCATACTGGTACATGCAAGTAGGCATTCTCAAAGTCCATACAGCACAGTCACTCATGGTTTGGAGTAGCTGCTAGCAGTCTAGTCACAGTAAGCATTATGACTTTCTCTATGTAAAGGAGCTGGTTTAGTTTATAGACGTGTAAGCTGGGGAAAACAGTCCTCTCCCATGTTCCTTATTAGAAATGGTTAGATTAAGATTCCTGTCAGCTAGACGGTTCTTAAACAAAAAGCCTCTCTACCTGTGGCCTACAGTCTTGGGATACAAAAAGAGGCAGAGCCAGCAGGGATAAAGAAAGGCTTAGTAGCTATAAGACATGGCTATTCTTGATTATTAGGAACACCCATGCCTTAGCAGTTCTGTGTTTTAAGTAACTGTAATGGGGAAGAAAACCGTCCCCACTGGAGTAGAATGGGCCTACTCAGAAGGCTTGTTTGTTCTTTTATAAGTGCTTTAACTGCCTGCCTCTTTCCTGTGAACAAGAAAATAGTTGTAAAGGGACTTCAAAGACTGACTGGAATTAAGGGCGAAATCCTGGCACTACCACCGGGATGATGCTTATTTGGCAAGGATCCCGTGGTAGCCCTAATTTGTTGTTGAAAAAATTGTCTCAAACAAAGTCCACTATACTGGTGCATTTTCTTGCTGTTTGCCTGCAGACACTTGGCCTCCTTATCCATGTGGGAAAGTATTACTTTAACCTTCTGGGAAGCCACCATTATCAACAAAGACTAATCTGGGAATTCCAAAACACAAAGAGTGGAATGTCTTTGTGGGCATCCCTTTTGAAGTTCAGTGACTGATATGGCAAGTTCAGAGAAAGTCGCACTCCAATTCTCCTGAGCCCCCTTGACTGCTATGTGGGGACAGCAACAGAGGACACCAAGGCATTGATGTCCCTATTCAAAGGTGTTGAAGAATATCAATGGACCATACCTTTAAAACATTGGCCATCACAGCGTCGCTGGATGTAGGTCATGTTCAGACGAACAAGTCTTGGCTCAGGGTCCGAGGCAGTCTCTAGCTTCCTGTCTCCCAGATAAGCTCTCTTGCAAGGAGATGGCCTGGGATATGGCTCTGCTAAAGGACTGTCTATGCCTGATGGTCCTCCTTGAGAAAAAGAGACTAGCAACTGACGGGGCTAGGTTCTGGGGCATTTCTCCTGTAGTTGGGGCCGAGATGTCGATCTACCACACTGGCATTAAGGGTGGGGAGGGAATACTTGGTTCCTGAATTTTCTTTTGGATTATGAACTTTAGGGATGGGTGCACCTTTGTCTGCATGCAAGCCAGTCAGTTGGAGAGGGTCTCCTACCAATGGGGGTGCAATGCAGACATGAACTGAGGGACAGTTCTCCAAATACAACACACTTAAATTATTCAGGTCTGCTGCTTCAAATGGCTGACGGCACACCTTGAAAGGCCTCATGCCAGAGCGCAGTGGCACTGCAATCCTAGATAAAAGAGATGGGGCTAAATAGGAATAAATGCACAAAAAGATCCAACAAAGATCAAATGTATAGGGGATGTGCCCAGTGTAAGGAACATGCATAGCACAATAGAAGATGTATGCAATTCACAAAATCCTTCTGGAAAAGGGAAACGTATAGTTTCTTACCTGTCGGTGTAGGTTTGCAGCTTGAAGACTTTCTGGATTCAATGTGCTGTGGATTATTCCGCCATCTAGTGGTTGGGTCCCGTGGCCCAGGTGGGCGTCGCGCCGACATACCACCATTTGGTGTCCTTCGTGACGTTGACGCGCTTCTTCCGGAAGCTCCCACCTTTGGTCGCCATCTTCGGATTCTTTTTTCTTGTCTTGTGTTACTTTGTTTCTCCTCTAATCTTGTAAGTCTTTCTCCAGTTTTAATCCCTTTCCTCCGGTCTCATCTTTCTGGCGGAGGAGGGTGGGTTCACTAGTGAATCCAGAAAGTCTTCAAGCTGCAAAACTACACCGACAGGTAAGAAACTATACGTTTGGCAGCGTGAATCTTTATGGATTCACTAAGCTGTGCGCAGACTTTGTAGTGGTTTGTTTTTATTGTGGTGGCTGGGTGGAAGATGAGATCTGGTTACTGAATATGTGTTGTAAGACCTTCTGTCCCACTTGCGCTTCCTTGTTCATTTGGATATCTACACAGTAGTGCTTAGTGAACGTGTGAACTGAAGACCATGTTGCAGCTTGGCAAATGTCTTGAATTGATGTGTTAGATAGAAACGCAATTGTAGCTCATTTCTTCCTTGTTGAGTGGGCATGAGCTGCTCCTTGTAACAGCTGTCCTGCTTGTTTGTGGCAGAGTGGTATGGTTTGTGCAATCAACCGTGCAATGGTATTTTTGGCAACTGGTTGTCCCAAAAAACTGCTTGCAAAGGAAACAAAGAACTGCTTTGTCTTTCTGCACTCCTTTGTCCTTTCTATATAGTGCATTACCGCCCTCCTGGCGTCCAGTGTGTGTAGCACCCTTTCTGTGCGTATGGCTGGTTTTTGGAAAAAACTAGGTATTTGGATGGTCTGATTGATGTGGAACCGTGACACCACCTCTGGCATGAAGTGTGGGTCTGTTCTCATTACAATCCTATCATTGTGTATTTGCAGGTAGTGCTCTTGAAGCGTTAGCGCTTGCAATGCACTTACTCTTCGTAGTGATGTGATGGCCACTAAGAAGGCTGTCTTTAGCATGAGCATTTGCAGGGTAGCTTTGTGAATAGGCTCAAATGGTGCCTTCATCACGTTGAGGTTCCATGCCGGTGCCTGCATTCTGTTTGGAGGTGTGATTCTCTTTGCTCCTTCTAGAAATCTTTTTAATACTTGGGAGGTGAAGAAACTTTTTCCAGTTTCTCCTCTTGTGTAAGCCACTATCGCCGCTAAGTGCACCCTTAGGGATGTGTAGCTTAGTTTACTTTGTAGTAGCTGCGTTAAGTATTTTAGTACCGTTAATTCCCTTGTGATTTTCCTTTGCAGTTTCTCCCTAATGCACCATTTGGAAAATGTTTTCCACGATGCTACGTACACTTTCTTGCGGTAGGTCTTCTTGCCTCCCTGAGCACTGCCATTGTGCTCGCCTGTAGTTTGAGGTGTGCAAATTCTAGGTCTTCAGGAGCCACGCAGCTAGGCTGAGGCTCTCTGGCTCTGGGTGCAGCACCCCTCTATTCTGCATTGTTAACAGGTCAATTCTTCTTGGGAATCTGTGTGCTGGTGCTTGCGCCATCTCCACTATTTGTGAGAACCAGGACTGTCTGGCCCACTGAGGCGCTATTAGTATTAGCGTCATGTTGCTGATTCTGCATTTGCTGAGTACCCTGTGTATCAGTGGTATCGGGGGGAAAAGCGTATGCAAATGTCTTTGACCAATTTATCCATAGCGCATTCCCTTGTGACCGATGTTCTGGTTGTCTGGATGCGAAGTGTTGGCACTTTGCATTTTGGTGTGTTGCAAATAGGTCTATTTGCGGCGTCCCCCACTTCTGGAATACTTTTTGTATTTCTTGTTGGTTGATCTCCCACTCGTGGGATGCTGACGTCAGCCTGCTGAGTCATTCCGCTTCCACATTGTCCTTCCCTGGGAGATGAATTGCTAGTAGGTCTATCCTTAGAGGAATGGCCCATGTCCATGTTTCCTGTGCCAGCCCTGATAGTGCTACTGATTGTGTTCCACCTTGCTTGTTGATGTAGAACATGGTAGTTGTGTTGTCCGTTTGGATGAACACCGTGTTTCCGTACAGCTGCTTCTGAAAGGCTTTTAAGGCTAGGAACACCGTTTTTAGTTCTAGGGAGTTGGTGTGTTTAACCGCATCTTGCTGCAACCATAGTCCCCTCAACTTGAGTTTGTTCATGTGCGCGCCCCATCCCAGCTTGGAGGCGCCAGTTGTGAGGGTGACTGTTGGGAGTTGGTTGTGTGAATGATTTCCCTTGTGATATGTTTTCCTCGTTCCACCACGCTATTTCCTGATGCACTGCGTGTGTGACAACCACTAGATCTTCCCAACTCCCTGCTGCCTGTGACCATTGCTGCTGTATCCATTCCTGGTATGGTCTCATGTGGAGTGAAATATTTTGGACTAGGTGGATGCATGACGCCATCATTCCCATTAGCTTGCTCACCGTCCTCACTGTCAGAACTTGCCCCTTGCGGTAAAGACGTGTTTCCTTCAGTATTGCCAATGCGCTCTTCCTGCTGGGGAACACTTTGGCCTGTATGGTATCGATCTCCGCACCTAAGAATATCTTGATCTTTTCCGGCTCGGTTGACGAATTTTTCCAATGGATTGAGAAACCCAGTTGGTTCATTGTTTGTACGACCTGCTGTATGTGTTGTTTGCAGTGGCTGTACGAACTTGCCTTTAAGAGCCAGTCGTCAAGATAGGGATATACGTGTATTCCTTGCCTTCATAGGTGCGCTGCTACTGCTGCTAGGCATTTTGTAAACACCCTTGGTGCTCATTTGAGCCCGAATGCCAGTACTGTGAACTGGTAGTGAGTTTGGTTGATCACACACCTTAGTAGACGTTTGTGGTTGATGGGGATGTGCAAGTACGCGTCCTTTAAATCTATCGTTGCCATGTAATCCCCTTGTTGTATTTGTGGTATTACCTCTTGTAGGGAAGTCATTTTGAATCTTTGCGTCCTTATGAATTTGTTCAAGAACCTTAGATCTAGGATAGGTCTTAGTGTTTCGTCCACCTTTGGCATGAGTAAGTAAGTGGAATAAACCCCCTTGTTCCTTTGGTTGTGCGGTACTACCTCTATTGCCTCTTTGCTGAGCAGTTCCTGAGCTTCTAGTTTCAAGAGCGAAAGTTCCTTTGCTGAGTGTGTCTTTTTTCTTGGTTTCCTGCTTGGAGGCTGTTTTTCTAGCTCTATACAGTATCCGTGATGTACGATGTTTAGTATCCATTTGCCTGTTGTGATCTTCCTCCACTCCTGGAGGAAGTCTCTTATTCTGCCTCCTACCGGTGTTGTGTGTTCGAGGTATTGTTTATTGTGGAACATCAGGTTTTTGTTTTTCTCTGTCTTTCTGCCCACCCCGAGGTGTTGTTAGGGTGGGTTTTCGTTCTATGATGCAGTCACTTGGGGGCAGGCTGCTGCCCTCCTCTCAGTGTCTGCCCTCGACCATTTGAGCGCCCTCGAAAGGACTGTCCCCAGGGCTGGTACTACCAGTTCTGCAGCTGCTGTCCCTGCTGCTGCTGGCCTTGGTTGTTCCCTTGATAGCTGTGTTGGAACGTCTGGTGTGATGTAGTAGGCACGCTGCCTCCCCTACTACTTGGTCTTCTCACAGGTGTACCCCTTCTCATCCTGAACTGCAGCGCTCCCATGGACCTTGCTGTCTCGTTGTCCTTTTTGAGCTGTGTTGACTTGTCATCAACTGGTGTGCCAAACAGTTGCTCTCTGTTAAAAGGTGTGCTAAGGATGTTGTTTTGCACCTCTGGCTTGAAGCCTGAAATTCTAAGCCATGCATGTCTTCTATCGGTCACCCCAATCATCATTTGTCTGCTGGACGTGTCCGTAGCATCCAAGGCAGATTTCAAACATGTATTCGCCATGTTTTTGCCCTCTTCTACCAGGCGAGCTGCCCTTTGTTGGTACTGGTCTTGTAGATGCTTTAGGAGTTGCCCCACTTCCTCCCAGTGCTGCTATGCGTGCCTGTTGATCAAGGCTTTGGAGTTTGCTATGCGCCACTGAATTGCCGCACTCCGCTCCACCTTTCTCCCCATGAGGTCCATCCTTCTACTCTCCTTGTTTGGAGGTGGCCCGGCATTTGTGGGTACATTGGCCCTCATCCTAGCCGTTGCTGTAATGATGGAGTTGGCTGGCACTGACGCCTGGATGCATGCAGGGTCCTTTGAGGAATGTTTATACTTTTTCTCTATTCTAGGAGTCACTGCTTTGCATACTGCTAGTTCTTTAAAAGCATCCCTTCCCTGGTCCAGCACACTAGGGAGCATGGGCAGGAACTGGCTCCTAGTTTCCAGGAGGAAACATGCCATTGTCTACTCTTCCTCCAGTTTCACCCCATATGTCTATGCAGCCTTATGGACAACCATATTGTAGATCCCTATGTCGTCTGGCGGTGAAGGCCTCGAAGGGTATGTGTCTACTCCTTCCTCCAGCAATTCGGAGTCAAGGTCATGCCACTACAAGTCTTGTGCCTCAGAGGACGTCGAGTCCCGGTAGGTCTGCTGATCCTCGTTGTCTTCTCCCTCAAAATAATACAGGGCTTCTTCCTCCTGTTCCTCGACCAGTTCAGGCATTTTCGGTGGTTTGGCGTCCTCGTCCTCTCTTTCAATTTTGAGCTCCGGAGGGATGGTGTACTGGCTCATCCGTACGTCGAAGACCTTTCTTCGCTGCAGAATGCTGGCCATTACGGCCTTGAGCCTCCTCTTCTTCCTTTCCATCTTGACGGCCTGTTCGGCATGGAGAGTTTGAGCACTTCGCTGTCGTCGCTTTAGTTGTTGGTACTTCTATTCTCGGCGCCGAGGTATACATTTCGAGGGCATCCTTCGACGACCTAGGTTTTTCGAGGGCTTTCGCCGTCTGGGAGTACTTTTCGAAGGATGCACTGGGCTGTTTGTCCTTGGGTGCCGTTGCTTTCGCCGGGTGTTTAAGCGGCAATGTTCCCTTTGAGGACTTTGCTTTACTCCTACGAGTGTCGCTCGAGGACTTAGCTTCACCCTTTCAAGTGTCGCTCGAGTGTCTGGGGGTCGATGACTCCCTTACCTCCTTCGTCTAATTTGGACCTCGATGACTGTGCAGTCCTCCTGTCCTTCGGCGATGTTGTCCTCCTCTCCACTGGAGAGGCCCAAGTCCCGAAGCGATGGAGGTGGCCCCTGACCCTGCATGTTGTGGTTCGCCCTTCTCTGCTTCTCTCTTACTCTGAGGGTCTTAGGTGTGAACCCCGAGCATGCGTTGCAGTCCTCGCTGTTGCGGTCAAGAGGCAGGCAGACGTTGCAGACTGGATGCTGGTCTTTCTGGGCGCATTTGTGGTGACAATTGGTGCAAAACTTGAAAGGAGTTGTGTCCATTCCGGCGCTCAGGGAGCCCCCTGCGAGCGCATTCTCTGTTGAACGTCGAGGTCCTGGTCGAAAACCTTCTCCCTCGTAGTCCCGGTTACCTGACCGATAGTCCGGTGTGCTGAAAAATTTGATTTTCGTCGATTTTCTTCTCTTCCGTCGATTCTTTCTCCCAAAAACTCTGGAACTCTTCTGTAATGATCCAGACCCAAAGGCGGAAAAAAGAATCTGAAGCTGGTGACCAAAGGTGGGAACTTCCGGAGGAAGCGCGTCGACGTCACGAAGGACACCAAATGGTGGAATGTCCACACCCACCTGGGTCACGAAAAAAAAAGAAAAAGAGAAGAAATACTACAATTCCGGACCCAACCACTAGATGGCGGAATAATGCACTGCATAGTGAATCTAGAAAGATTCACGATGCAAAACTACTGCCATTCAACGCAACATGTATGATACAGTACTGGCACACAAAACTTTGTTAACAGCAACAAAAATGTTATTACATTGCACAGATACCCACTCAGTCATAATGCTGCTTACAACTCAAACTATTTTTTAGTATTTTTTTTTTTAACATTGATGCCAACGAAAGTCACTGAATACTACCTGCTACAAGATGTTTAAGGATCACGTATAAAAACAAGCAAAAGAATCACTTCTAAACTATCTGAGGACAGATTTCTAACAACTAAAAAGACATTTTAAAGAAGCTCTACATAATGTAGCCATGTGTAGGCCAAAAAAGAAGGTGTGAATGGTACAGATATTTTGATATTAAATGCTTCTACACTAACGGATCATGTGTTTCTGGAAGCCTGTGCTATCCTTATACTAAAGTCATAAAAAGTCCATCAACTGCTAATACCCAGAGATGATTAAGTGCTTGCTTTGTTCTGAATTAATTCATTTTCATATATTTAAAGGAACTAGGACCACAGAACAAAACATATGGGATATTATAACCATGCAGTGAGTGAAAAGCAATTAAATGTTTAAAATACTAGTGCCTAGCTTACTTGATGTGGTTTCACAGCCCGGGCAAGTTGTGGTGCTAGGAATAAATCTTCTTCATTTGGTGGGTGATTGATATTGATCAACACTCTCCCAAGGGCATCAGGCAGGTTGAGGGCATCATTGACGTGGGAACCGCTGCTCTCCGCAGTTGCATCGTCTTCTACATCATTGGTCGAATCATTGCTGTCCACGATCTGAAGGCCTTCATCTTCCCCAGAACTTAGTTCTATCACTTCTGCAGATGGGGAGAAATGGATGAACAGAGTTAGAAGGAAAGGATCGAACAGAAGGAACAGATGAGAAGGCAATGTATTACTGTTTTTTTTTCTAATCATCATGTTAAAAACACTGGAGAGGTTATCCCAAGGATTCAATTCTAGACACAATTATGTTATTATGCCCATAGGGCACAGGGTCAAGACTGATTTGCATATGGCTGGGTCCAAACTAGAAGGGTGAGCAAAAAAGGGGTAAAGGGTGAGCAAAAAAACAATGGATTTAGGCCCAGAATGCTGTACTGGGGTGAATGTATGACATTGTTCTGCATTCTGTCCATCAATAGTTCTTTTTGCATTTGTCACCCCGAGTGCGACGGGTATGCTCAGACGTGAGTCCCGTTCTCTCCGTGCCACTGGAATCAAGCTATCCAGGCTGAAGTGGGGTGAAACCAAGAAGCCGGTCTTTGGATGCTTGTTCCCAGTCCAGGGAGGACCTGGCCTGGCAGTTCGGGCTGCGCTGTTCCCATAGGGCACAGGGTCAAGACTGATTTGCATATGGCTGGGTCCAAACTGGAATGGCATGGTGAGCAAAAAAATGATTGATTTAGGCCCAGAACTCTGTACTGGGTGAATGTATGACATTGTTCTGCATTCTGTCCATCAATAGTTCTTTTTGGAGTATGTTTTTAAAAACAGAGGCCTGATTGTTTCCTCTGGGAGTGTGGTTAACTGGGATTTTGTGTCTATGTTCGATGTAAGAGCCTGAATAGAATTTTCAGGCAAGAAAGCTTCTAGTACCAGCCAGAGCTGCAGAAAATCTATAGTGTCAACATTCAAGGATGTGGCTGGTGTTGAAAGACAGGAGTGTGTGTGACTGCTGCTTTTCACTAGGTTTCCTGAAAGAGCCTTAATGTACACAAAGCCAAAGGGAGGAGGGTGGGTGGAGGAGGGTGGGTGGAGGAGGGGGGTTGGATGGAGGAGAGGGAGGAGGGGGAGGGAGGAGGGGGAAAGGAGGAGGGAGAGGGTATAGGAGGTAGACAGGCAGGGTGGCAGGGAAGAGGAGGAGGGAGGGGAGAGATGGAGGAGAAGAGGGAGAGAGGAAGGGAAGGAGTAGGGGAGGGAGGGAGAGAGAGAGTGAGAGTGGAGAGGGAGGGGGAGAGGGAGGGAGGAGAGAGAGGGAGGGAGGGAGGAGAGAGAGGGAGGGAGGGAGGAGAGGGAGGGAGGAAAGGGAGGGAGGGAGGGAGGGAGGGAGAGAGAGAGAAAGGGAGGGAGGAGGAGAGAAAGGATAGGGAGAGAAGGAGGGAGGAGAGGGAGGGGAGGAACAGAGGGAGGTAGGAGACGGAGGAAGGGAGAGGGAGGTAGGAGAGGGAGGTAGGAGAGGGAGGTAGGAGAGGGAGGTAGGAGAGGGAGGTAGGAGAGGGAGGTAGGAGAGGGAGGTAGGAGAGGGAGGTAGGAGAGGGAGGTAGGAGAGGGAGGTAGGAGAGGGAGGTAGGAGAAGGAGGGAGGAAAGAAGGAGAGGGAGGAAAGAAGGAGAGGGAGGAAGGGTGGGAGAAGGAGAGATATGGGAGGGAGGAAGGAGAGGGAGGGAGGGAAGAAGGAGAGGAGGAAGGTTGGGAGAAGGAGAGATATGCTAGACCTTGAAAAATATTAGCCGTGCCATTTCCTTGCATGAGTACAAGTGAACCATCAGGATTCTGTGTGAGTGGCTATGAACAAACGTTACCCCTGATGGCGACAAAGTATTAGCAGGTAGGAGGCAATGCATGAGGAGAGGATTGTGAGATGCCGGTAGTTAAGTACAACAAACAGATTCACAGACTACCTATGGAGGCGTTAGATGTAACAAAATGGTTACTTACCAGAAGTAGTTTTGCAGCTTTAAGAGTTTTCTCGATTCACATGCTGTGCATTATTCCACCATCTAGTGGTTGGATCGGGAATTGTCTTTTTTTTGTCTGAACGTCGTCGACCACCCTTTGGTATTATGTCTATCCCATGTGTGACGTAAGGCGAAGACCCGGATGTTCCTGAGCGTAATTGCCATCTTCGGATTCTTTTTTCCTTTCTCTTTCTGGTAGTATACCTCCTCCTTGTTATTCTGTTCCCCACCTGGTTGTATCATTTCCCATTCCCGGGGAGGCGGGTGGGTAGCATGTGAATTCAGAAAACTCTTCAAGTTTCAAAACTACTCCTACTGGTAAGTAATCATGTTGTTTTGCAGCATGAATGCTTTTCTGGATTCACATGCTGTGCATTAGATTATGCAGCAATATCCCTTTCTGTGGATTGGTTGGGATGAAATGAGGAAGTGTTAGCAAACAGGTGTTGTAGTACTCTTTGTCCCACCTGTGCTTTCTTGTTCATTTGAATGTCCACACAATGTTTTGCAAAGGTGTGTGGTGATGCCCGTGTACCTGCTGCACAGATTGTGTCCATGGGTACGTTTGCTAAGAATGCTGGTGTAGCACACGTTTTATCTTGTGAATGAAATCTTGGTCATGTGGGAAGTGTTATTCCCACTTTAGAATAGCAAGCCTGCATCGTTTTCACAATCAATCTTGAAAATTATTCTTTTAGTTACTGGCTTTCCTCTGGTTGCTTTTGAAAAAGAAAAATAACTGGTGTGGTTTACGAAATTGCATTCTTTCTTGTAAATAGTGCATTAAAGCCCTTCTTACGTCTAAGGTGTGTAGAGCTCTTTCTGTTTCGGTCTTTGGTTCTTTGAAGAATGTTGGTAGCTGAATACTTTGACATGAAAGCGGGTCATTATTTTAGGTAGGAACTGTGAGTTAGTTCTTAGAACTACCCTGTCCTTCTGACTTTACAGGTATGGTTCCTGTATTGTTAGTGCCTGCAGCTCACTCACTCTGCGTAGTGAAAGGATTACGATTAGAAACACTGTTTTGAGTGCAAGTATTTGGGATCGGGTTGTGCATAGGCTCAAAGGGTTTTGTCATCAGCGGAGTTGGCACTGTGTTTAAGTTCCACAATGGTGCTGGAACTGCTCTTGGTGGTGCAATCTTTTTTGTCCCCTTTAGGGATCTCTTCACCACTGGTGATGCGAAGAAGCTATAACATGATGCACCCCTGGTGTAGCCTACTGTTGCCGCTCGGTGTACCTCCAAGGATGAGCAGGTTAACCCAACATCCAACAAGTAAGTGAGACAAGTTAAAACGGTTTCTTGTTTTGTTCTTGTTTCTATATAATTCTTAGTTGTACACCAGTGTATGTATCGGTTAAATTTTGTATCATAATATTTCTGGTGGGAGCTCTTCTTGCTTCTTTAGGGATTTCCATTGTGTTGGGCAGCAGAGTCAGATGCCCGAATTCTAGATATTCAGGAGCCAGACCACTAGGTCAAGAGTTGATGGCTCCTGGTGGTACACTCTCCCCTCCTGCATTGTCAGCACATCTTTTCTGCATTGATCACTATCCCTTGGACATCTCTAGTAGGTCTGAGTACCAGATTTGTCAGGCCCACTGTGGAACTACGAGGATGAGTTTTGTCCCTGGTTGTCTGGCTTTCTCCAGCAGCTTCAGTATTAGGGGAATTGGTGGAATGGCGTAGGCAAATCTCATTGACCAGTTTATTGATTGGGCATTCCCCTCTAATTGAGGGTGTTGAAATCTGGAGGTGAAATGTTGGCATTTTGCGTTTTTTGGGAGATGCAAACAGGTATATTGTTGGACTCCCCCATGTTCTGAATACCTTCTCCAGTGTTAGCTGTTTTAATTCCCATTTGTGGGAGCTGCTTCTTAACTGTTTAGTCTGTCCGCATCCGTATTTTGTTTTCCTGGCAGGTGGACTGTCTGCAGTGTGATGTTCCTTGGTGCTTCCCATTTGCCATATTTCTTGAGCTAGTTTGCTAAGAGTTAACAATTTAATTTCTCCCTGCTTGTTCAGGTAAAATATGGTTATTGTGTTGTCGGTTTGTATCAGTAATGTTTGGCCTGTTACGAGTGCTTGGAATGCTTTCAGGGCTAGGAACACTCTTAATTTCCAAGAAGTTGATCTGTTTCAAGGCATCTGTATTGTTCGAGTGTCACCTTACTTTAATTTTGCCTGTGTGTGCTCCCCAACCTTTGTGGGTTGCATCCGTTTTAATAGTCATCGTTGGAGCTGTTGTCTTGAAACGTCTCCCTAAAGCCACGTGTTTTGATTGAAACCATTGTACTGCCTTCTGTACCTTTGCTGTGACAACCACTAGATCTTCCAAACTCCCGGTAGCTTGTGAGCATTTGTTGCAGCTCCATTCTTGGAAGGGTTGCATATGTAGGCTTGCATGTGTAGTCTTACATGTGTTATAAGCTGTATGCATAATGCCATCACGCACATTAGTTTTAAGGATGTCCTCAGTGTCAGAGACTGCCCCATGTGGTATGGGTGAGCTTGTTCTGCCATTGCCTTTACCTTCTGCGGCACAGGGCATGCTAATACTGTCCTTGAGTTTAATGTCTCTCCCAGGAACACCTTTTACTGTTCCAGTTGTGGTGACGATTTCTTATGGGTTATGGAGAAACCCAGATGCCCCAAGGTTGTGATTACTTGTGAATGTCATCTTGGCACTTTGTTTTGACTTCTACTTTAGTAGCAAGCAGTCGAAGTATGGGTATACATGTATCCCCGTCCTTCTTAGGTAAGCTGCAACTTATGCAAGACACTTTGTAAAGAACCCTTGCTATTGACTTTCCTCCATATGGTAATACTCCGATTGGTAGTGTACCATTTCTAGTACAAATCTTAGGTATTTCTGGTCTCTTTTGTTCATAGTAATGTGTTAGTAGGCATCCTTCAGAACCATATAGTCCCCTTTTGGTAGGAGTGGGATTACTCCTTGAAGTATTGTCATCCTGAAATACTGTGTGCGGATGAATTTGTATATGAACCTAAGATCCAAGACTGGTCCTAGGGTGAGATCTTGTTTCAGGACCAGGAAGTAAGGTGAGAAGTTTCCTATGTTTCTTTCTGTTATGGTACCCTTTATATGGCTCTCTTTTGTAAAAGTTCCTTGACCCCTTTCCTGAGGTGTATGATCTTTTTACCTATAAACCGTTTTGGTGGTGGGAGGTTTTCAGTAGTTCTATACAGTATTCATGACATATCACATTCACAATACAATTGTCTCTTGAGGTTGTTTCCCCACCTCAATGGGTAATCTATCTATCCCGACTCCCACTTGTGCTCTGTGGGGGCCTGTGTCGTTGAGCAAGTCACTTGCTTGTGGTTCCTTCACCTCTGAGAGCCTATCCTCTTCCACTACCTCATACACAAAAGGGCTACATGGGTGGGTGTTGCCATTGCTGATACGAGGTCTGCTGCGTGGCCTGCCTTGTGATTGCTGTTGCTGCTGGCCCAATGCCAAAGGCGATCTGCTAGTGGGCCTTCGGCTTATGTTTCCACCCCTTCGGAATTAGCCTCTGTATTGTAGAGCCCCCATTGCCATGGCTGTTTAAAGAACTCATCGACCGCCTGGCCGAATAGTGTGTCTCCAGGAAAATCCATATTGATAATGGAGGTTTGTACCTCAGGTTTAAAGCCAGACACTTTCAGCCAAGGGTATCCCCTCTGCGCTGTGCTTGCGCACATCTGCCGGCTGGCAGTGTTAGCAGCGTTCAAGGCTGACTTCAGGCACGTATTGGCTCTGTTTCTCCCTACTTGCATGACTAACTTGGCCTCAGGAAAGTGTTGCATGAGGGGCTCCAACTCGTCCCACTGTTTGTGACCGCATCAGTTTAGGAGTGCATTTGAGTTGGCAACACGCCACTGGGTGGCTGACTCCCTCTCCATCTTCCTTCCCCACCATGTTAGGCCTTTATATCTCCATTTCAGGTAGGGGCCTTGTGGAGGTGTGAACATCGTTCGGCTTTCTAGCGGTTGTGACAATGATGGAGTCAGCCAGGGCATTTCCATGTATGTATTTATGGTTGTGTGTCGAAGGCTTGTATTTTCTTTCCACTCAGGGAGTCACTGTTTTGGCAGTGGCAGGTACTCGAAAAGCCTCCTTGCCCTGATCCAAAATGCTGGGTCGCATTGGCAGGTTTAAGTTTCTTTTGTTGGCTGGCATTAAAGTTTCGAGGAGAAAGAAAGAGTCTCCCTTCTCTTCCTCTAGTTGGACACCAAATATTTGTGAAAGCCTTCTCGATACGGTTGTTGTATTGTACATAGAGAAGACGTCTGGTGGTGAAGGCCTTGAAGGGTGGTTGTCAATTCCTTCCTCTGGGGATTCGGCTTCAAGATAGTTCTACATCTCTTCGTTGAGCCCTCTTCCTTCTTTGAGTTAGTAGAATTCCTCCTGCTCTTCCTCACAGGGCTCCAGTGTTGCAGGAGCCTCCAAGGAAGAACGGTTGTCCTAGGTGTCAATGGACGTCGACAGTTTCACCGTAATTCAAAATTCCCTTAAGTAGTCAATGAACTTTTTTTTTCTTTGTCTAAGCGCAGCTCTTTCTGCCTTCAGTCTTTGCTTCTTCTTTTTGACCTCCTACGCCTTCTGTTCGGCATCAATAGTCAGTGAAGGCCTCTTCTTCGGCGTCTGCAGTTCTGCTGTCTCCGAAGGCTTGATGTTACATCCCCCACCCCCTTGCGCAGATGGGATAGTCGAGGTTTTTGGCATATGCCAGCATCGGTATCCATTAGGTGGGATCCTTAAGGCTCTTTCGCTCTCGGATGACCTACGGTTGACAATTTCTTCAACGCAAAGGCTGCCATGTGAGACTTATTTCCGAGGGTTTCGGCTCTGGGCCTTTTGGCAGTCTGCTTACCTTGTGGATCTTTTTCTCTGCGCCTTTTGCCAATTTCTTGTCCACCTGCTTTTTCTCAGCGTCAGTCTTAATGATTTCGAAATCAGACTCATCGCCATGAGTAGATTCAGCTTCCTTGACATTGTTGTCATCGTTGTCGCTGGACAACCCTGTGTCTTTCAGTGAGACCTGTGAGTGCTGGTCATGGTGGAGTAGTATTCCAACCTCGGTCTTATGCATACCTTCAAAGTCTTTGGTACAAATGCGGCGCAGGCTTCGCAGTCCCCGTCCCGTCCAAGCGGTCCTTGCGGAGACAGAAGTTGCAGACCTTGTGGGGGTCTCTCTACGCAAATTTGTGGTGGCAGCTTGGGCATAATTTAAAGGGGGTATTTTCCTTGACCCTACCTGGCCTTATTCGCCGACCATGTGGCTGGTACCAGCCGTGTCCCCTGTCGGAAGGGAGAGGGAAGGGTCCCCTTCTCTATAGTCATCTTCTCATTCGGGGGCTTTGGCGAATCGATGTTTCTTAAAAAAATTAGAGTTTTCTTCAATAACAGCTTCTCCATTGCTTACAGATCCATCAGCGGAATAATTAATCAGAAGATGGCGACTATGCACAGGAACATTCAGATCCCCGTCTGACGTCACACAGGGTGTCGTCATACCACAAAATAGTGGTCAACTACTCCAAAAAAGAAAAAAAGACAATTTTGGACCCAACCACTACATAGCGGAATAATGTACAGCATGTGAATCCAGAAAAAGATTCATGCTGCAAAACTCTGTTTCCTTTAATGCATTAAGGGAAAGTGCAGGGTAGTGAATCATGAAACAACTCCTAGAGATGTTTCTGTCAGAGATAGTTTCTACTCAGATTGGTGTTTAATTACCCTCATAATTTCTTTGCGACATAATTTGACAAGGATTATGGATATTTGGACATGGAATTAAGATTTTTTGAAACATAGTACGACAATTATTCTGGATATTAAGAATGTCTTAGTTTTTATCCTTAAAAACTAATTTTAGAGGGTTTGTGTATGTGATGCACTTACAGATTTGTTTTATGGCAATATGTAGTAATGTTGTGAATTCACTTTTCCAATTCATAACCTGAAGTTGTTTTACCTTATGATACTACAGTGAATTGTTGGATTTGTAGTCTAATTGTTTTTCATCACTGTTCAATATTTTGTTCCTCAAACTAATGTTTTTATTTTTAGTCCATTACTTTGCCTTCTCTTTCTCATCTTCTACCCTCTAATCACTCCTTTTTTACACCCCTGATTGCGGGATCATTCTGAATTCTTTATGTTGATTGCAATGTCATTTTAATTTATTAGTTTACATTTCGTGGCATGAAGAATGGATGAAGTATGCTACAGGAGTCGCAAAACATTTGTTGGCGCCTTTTCTGTTTTAAAAAGATAAGTCTTGTTTATTTATGAATCACAATTGTCTTTTCAAAATCTCAGTTACTTTTACATGACCTCAAATCAATTCCTTTGACCGCTTAACGGTATAAATCTGCTTTGTCTTTGCGTTTTTATATTAGAAATTGGACATAGTATGAGACCTACATTACGCACAATGCACTATTCTGCCCCTTATGCCTATTATTTGGGTTTCTTATGTGAAGTGTGTGAACTGACCACTACTTAACAATTATTTCGTATTTCCATTTGTACTGTATAGGTACTAAACATCATTTGTAGTTATCACTGTCTTAGTGTGCATTTATGGCATTGTGGCTGCTAAAAGGAATATCATTACAGATGCACTGGACTGGTCCTAGCACTTTTGTGATCTGATTTTAATGAATGGCACCTATAACCAATTAGGCCATTCAATAAGTCAAAAATTGATCTGAACGAAACGCAGGTCTGTGAGTGCCATTACTAAGTAGTGTTTTTTCCACTGGAGCACCTTCACTTCTTTTTTTTTTTTTAAGAATGCACTTTGTGATAGAAAATATGATGTATGATGGGAGAGAACTAGATAGCACGATCACAGAAGAAGACTGCCGTAACATGAGTTACAATTCCAAAGTCATCCATTTTTACTAAACATAAGGAAAATGCATACAAATTCCTAACCAGGTGGAATCTCACCCCAGCAACATTGAAAGCCATGTTTAGCAGCTCAGATCAGTTTTAGCGAGGGTGTGGCAATGCTGGGACCATGGTCCATATGTGGTGTAAAATAGAACCACCTTTAGACTTACTCGTTGGTTAGAACATTTCTAGATATAAAAAATTGCCAGAGTAGAATTACCAATGCCTCCCACTATTATATTATCTGGGGCTCCATGGGAGAACCATATTTAGTCAATGGCCACAACACTGGGTAAACTAATAACCCATTTGCTATTAGCAGCTAGGATGAATATGGCCCATTTTGAAAGCACCAAATAGCACCTCCATTTGGTTAGTGGAGAGTTAAAATGTGAAACATCTATGTCATGGAGAGGCTCTCAGCATTAATGCACGATAGATCACGCCGGTCTGAGAGAGTATGCAGTTATTGAAGACTTACATAAAAAGTGAAGCCGCACATATGAACAGGGCTAACTACAGAGCTATGCGATATATCGCATCAGAGGAAGAATTGTCAATGCAAGAGGGTGTAACTGAATGCAGAATATTTTATTTTGTTCTCTTTTCTCAGGTCCAAAGACCAGCTTTTAATAAAGGATAGACATGTTTTTGAGGACTGAAATTAATCTCTAAATGTACTGAATGTTGAAGCACTCATAAAATGTAACGTTATTTAAATTAAATAAAGTAGTAAACAAAAAAAGTATATTTTGGACAATAAAAGCACATTTTCCACAGTTTATTCAAAGTTACTGGCTGAAAGTTTGGATGGAAGGTGAAGGAGCAATACGAGTTATGAGTTTACTAATAATACTCGTTGGCTTTCCTGTGATGTTGGCTGCGTGGAGTGTCAGAGGAATGTGGTCCCTCCAGGGATAGCGACAGCAGCCTTGCCTGTCTTTCCAATGGTGATGGTCATGTGAGACCACAGTATTTCACTGCCTTGGATAGCGGCCGATGCAGAAAGTAATATATAACAGTCCTACTGAGCAAGGTGCCCTTATCGAACTGATCCAAGTCAATGCTGGATAAAGCACTGCAATTGCAGTGATTGACACTGAAATTCTACTCCTGAGAACGGTGAGCAGCAAATTTGGAACTTGAAAGAAATAGTCTATGATGATGCAGCAAACGATTGATCAAGTTGTTACTGCAGATATACAAGCTAGAAGCAGCTCTCCATTAGCAAAGGAGCCTAAATGGACTATTTGCTGCGGGGTAGGGTAAGAGAAGAACCCAAGGAAGACTATGTCAAGAATGCTTTGCACAGCGCACAAACCGGTCTGTGGTTTTATAGCATCTCAGCAAAAAGTATCTTTTCTGAGTCATCTTTGCAGGATGAAGAGGAATATTTTATCCTTCTCTAGCGGAGAAAGGAACCTTTCTTCTACAAAGAGCAGTTTTAAGATTTTTACCAGCGAGTGAAAGTTACAGTCCTTTCCAAGATTCTTCTCAAAGTGTTATCTATTGGAACATTTTTAGTATAGAAATTTCTTCAATAATTCGACTGACTAATTCTGTTTGCAGGCTACTGTTAACCACCACATGTAGCCTCCCCAACTAAGATGACATCTTCAACAAGTCACCACAAGAATTCTTTCCTCCTGCTTCATTTCATTATCAGCAGTATTTCTACAAGGCAGATATGATCTGACGGAGCAAGTCAGTAACTGTTCCCGTTCGTGTAGAAAAGCTTTATCAAGGTTGCTAATTCATTTTCTATTGTCTAAATATCTTGGCGAAACTTCTGAGATGTAAAGACTGCTAACACTTTCATTCCCCATTGATCTATGAAAATGGTGATAGCAGAAAAATATTCCCATGATCTGGCAGTAGATGTTCTTGCCTCCATAGAAGTGAAGGACTCGCATCTCAATTTGCTCACACTCCTAGAACAACTTTAACAAGGACAAAAATGACTGGCTGGTCTATTCTTGGTTCCATGAATGTTTAAAAAAATCTTGGCTCCACTGGTGGGTATACTCCGTTCAAGGCAATATATTTTTACATGTTTTTATGAGTGGCTAATTTCTGCACCATTTGTTCCTGGGCTTGTCAATACGTGAAGAAAATTCACAAGCCGCTTCAAAATCACAGACTTCAAGCTAAATTAAGAAATTCAGTCCCTTACCAGCACCTTCAATTTATCAAAGCTGTGTTCAGAGCACACCTCGTTTCACATTATCTTCTCTGCTGGTAAAAACAAAAGCATCGGTTTCAATCTGGGTTAGGATTCAGGGCAAGACGGCCTCTGTCATCAAGTGTTTCCATGGGCCACATTTCATCTTCTACCTCTAGCTAAACATCTCTAGCTTCCTCTCCACCCCTGATCTAGACAACCAATATAAACGGGGAGGGTAGCAACTTTGGGAGGAAATTCAATGCGGAGTCTTTGGTAATCATCCATTATTAACAACTTTCATTTTTTGTATTTTTTTGTATTTGAGCCATAAACATAACACAGTACAGTACAATCAACAAAGAAAAAAGACAGATTTTTTTTTGGGGTAAGACAGATTGGACATGAATTGAACATTGATGTTGGAAATGTTAACTTCACATGATTTCAATCCTTAGATGCCTGTAATAGCTGGAGAAATAGAAGTACACCAAATATCGGAGTAAAGATCAAATACTAAAGTAACAAAATAGCGACAATTTTCAGTTTTTTAGGATTGATACTGGGAGTTGAAATGCAAAAAAAGGCAAACCTGTTAAATTTAAGCCAGGAGCGAGGCCCTCTGGCCTTGGCCAAAGCGAATTCCATCGCATACACCAGCCGGAGCAGCACCCAAACTTCGCTACCATTTGGAACGATATTGTTTATCCAGACTCTAGCTATACATAATCGCGCACATACTATAATGATAGTAGCTAACAGACTCGCATACCTTGCATCATCACATTTAATCCCCAATAATATTTCCTTCTCAGTAAGCTGAAAGTTTTGGCCGAGAAGGCAAATAAGGATATTAGAGACCTCACTCCAAAACCTTTTAAGCCCAGGGCAGTCTACAAACATGTGCCTTAGGTCTGCAGCAAAGAGTTGTCATTTCGGACAGAATGACTCTATAGAGGGTCGAGATACAGCCCACTTAGCAATAATCGCCGGTGTGTAATACAGCATATAGATTGTCCAATGCTGTTGTAATTTCAAATTGACAGAAGTTACAATTCTGTCTAGTGCACCCATTGACTCCTGTATTTCCTCAGCCGTAATATTGACCCTAAGAGTCCAACTTAGATTGATAGCTATCTGTACGTTATCATTAGCTACAGCGAGAAATTTCTGGTAAGCAGCGCCAATTGTGCCTAGGCCGGAACTCGTATATATTCCAGTCAGTATTTCTGACGGATTTAGCAGGACTAATAACTTTTGGCCTTTTACAAAAAAGTCCCTGATTTGTAAGTACTTAAAAAAAAAAGTATTCTGTAATAACCAAAATTCGGCTTTTAATGAGACGAAAGATCGAAACCTGTGTGCATCATACAATTGTCCAAGCTGATAAATGCCGTTACATTGCCAGCTTTTTTCCAATAGTATCTTGAAATATATCGGGCAGCACAGGGTTGCTCTATAGCAGCATGTTATAGTGAAGCCGGGGTAAGGCGTATTGCTTACAAATATCTTGCCACTCCATGGACAACTCTTTCAAATGGAGGGAGTCCGTAACAATTCAACAAGCAAATTTATATTATATTCATCTTCTCCAGGGACAATCAGTTGGCAAGACCCTATGTAAACCACCAAGTGGGGACAATACCATACGGTTAGAAAACCTTGCTCAGGAGTTTGGTCTTTTGGAAGAGAACAATTTAAGTTCTCTGATGGCAGTTTACTTAATGGGGAGAATGGGCATGGGAATCAATTGAGCCAAATGTTTCCATCCTTAGTAGACAGGTATCGGAATCCAGTCCTCTCCCAATCCATGAGTCAGAAAGGCCTTTCTAGGCTGGATCGATTTGTTCCAGAGGAAACCACTTTTTCTTTCAAGGATGGAGAAAGCAATGGACCATGGTGGATTCATGCTTTGATCCTTCCAGGCCCTCATGGGCTGATATATGCATTCCCTTCGATTCCTTCAATTACCAGGGCTCTGCACAAGATTCAAGACGCCCATGTTGAGGTTAATAGGTCCATGCCAGTCTTGTGGTCATAGTACTCTCTGCTTCTTCACCTCGCCCTGCAAACCAATTCAATGTTTCCAACTTTCCATCTCTTCCGAGGGCTCCTCTGATCACTGACCCATCTCAAATCCACTTAGAGGTCTGGAGCTTGAGAAGGTAAGGCTGCAGGCTCAGCAATCTTTTAATTAAATGGCAAGCTGCCTCTTGTAGCCCTCCTAAGATTGTGGATATTCTACCGGACTTTTTTCTATTAGGTCTAGTTGTCTTTACATTATGAAGTTACGGTGCTGCTCTTCGGAGCAGTAAGGTGTTCGAAAATTCTTTCCATTTCTGAGTGGGCCTCTCAACTTCAGAAGTTTTCTTTTTAGAAAACCAGTAATTCAGCATATGGGTCCAAACTATGACCTTCTAATGATTGTTCAAATGGTACAAGAACACATCATTCGAACCACTGGAATCCTTTTACTTAAAATATATTTCACCTAGGGTATTTTTCTTTATTTTTGTAGCTGCCTCTTTAGTGAAAATCAACTACCTCTTATTTTCTATACAATTTTTTCTTTTTTCTACTAAGGTAGTACTCTATCTCCATCCTTATCCTTCTACTCTCCCTAAATTTACTTTAAGTCTGAGGAGGAGTCTACACAATAAGATATTTAGAGTGCATTCAATTTATTTAATCACTATATCTGCCTTACGCAAGGTTGATGCTTTGCCACCTAGTTTCAGTAAATGCCAGCAACCTCAATGGCCACTCTTAGTAGTATGCTTTGTTTTATCATTTCCTTTTTCTACCAAACAGGAGGTGTAGACATTGAAGGGCTGATTCAGGGTTGCTCCACTAAGGGAGATCTCTACAACAGGGGCAGCTGGGATGTCACAGACACATATGTTAGAGATATTTGCAATGCTACAACATATATCTTGAAGCAGATACCCTTACCATCTTTAATGCCAAGCAGCTGTCTTCCGACGTCCTCGTCACTGCTGTCACTCCCGCTGCTGCTACTGCTGTCTAGACAGATCACCTCCTGGTTTGGGATCAGAGGGGGCAAGTGGGAAGCCTCGCCTGGTCTCAAGACGATTTCCTCTGAAACGGGAAACAAACAAGTCAGAGGAGCATTAAGAACAGATTTGGCACAGGTAGGGAGTCATAGACCTTAGGTTTCCAATTCGATTATTTTTCAGACAGGATGGTGCTTTTAGATTACGAACGTGTTACCCTGCTATCCCCATCTTGCTAGCTCTACTTCGATCAAGATAGTTTTCCTTTACCAAAGACACTCTCCTGTCCAGCCCAACTGATGTATACGGCAAACAGTAATTACTTGTAACGAGTTTTGCAGGTCAAGACTATTAGAATAAGATGTAATGTATTTTCCCACGTGAAGTAGTGAGGCTCAGGGAAGTATTTGGTGCACTTAAATAAAGTTTTTTGGGGTGTTATAAGTAGAGGCAATATTGCTCTTGATGGCTCTGAAACAATGCCCCAATGCCCGACAACATATAAGCACTAGATTCCATATGAGAGCATAGTGTACTTGAAGCAAAAGGTACAGCTTAAATAAAAAGTGTGCTAACATTCATATTCGCCAAGGAGGCAGGAGGGTGTTATGTGAATGTCCAATATCTTCAAGCCGCAAAATATACCAGCATTGGCAATGCCAATAGTTCTTGCTTATGAATGAAATTGCTGTTTTTGTCAGTCATTGATGGGTTAAGGCACCCAAAAGTCACAATACATGCACTCTGTCATTCACATTTGCACTCATGCAGCCATTCATCCTCTGACTCATACCTGCATTCACCTTCTGCCTAACCACAATAAAACACACACAAACGCAATATATGCAAGAGAACTTAAAATAATACAAGTAGAAAAATGTATGTGCTTGCAATAAGGAAACTAAATATAGCAGCAGGTTTCCACCTTGCAGAGGTATTGTAAGTAGTCTATTGTTGTTTTAAAGTTTAAGCATGGCTGCCACATTTACAACTAATGTGTTAGCAATTTTGGAATGTTAAAATAATGGTACACTATGGATTACAGAAATGTATAATTTTCTCCTGGTTTAGAGGAAGCGGCCATGTGGGATCTGGCAGACTGCAGATTAGAGGCAAGCAAGGGGCTTGTTAGCACTGGCTGGAGAGCTGCAGTAGCCTCTTAAGAAACATTAAATAAAAAAGCACTGTCATAGCCAAAGCTCGCACCTGTGCAACAGCCATGGGCTGTGCCAATGTCTTTTTGTCATGTTATAAAGCAGTGCAGTTGCTGTGCAGCCTTCTCTTCACGTGAAGGTTGGGCATTTCAAGTTTAGTCTGGTACCAAAAAGATCTATTTGTGGATAAACTCATTCCTAAAAAAATACTTTAAATGATATTTTCACTTAGCTACCACTAGTGATTTTCATTGTAATATATGCTTAGCAGATCGGCTTGGCAATTTTGGAGACCTGGTAGGTATACTGCCGGATAGTCTTATAAGAAGCCAATGCGATCTTGCTTGAGCATCGAGAAACATAATTCGGGATCTGGTACCACCATGTTTGAATAAATAATACACTGTGGACGTGTTGGCTGTCTGTAGGTATGGAAAGATGAAAACCTTTCAAAGCTATACTTACAGCTTTAAATTCTACCACATTTATATGAGAGTTGCAGTCTCTTCGACCTCAACCCCTGCAATAAGTCTTGTAGCTGGGCTACCAGATCTATCAGAAGGGCATTCGTCGCGATTGTCTTTTAGGAAGGTTCTGGTGGGAAGGAGTCCCTTTTAACAGATTCTTTTTCTGAGACCCCACTTGAGTTAGTCTTTGGCTTGAACAGTGAGGATCAGCTTGTCTTCCTAGCTGTCATTTTGTTGGTTCTGCAGATCTTCCTTGTATTGTTGAAGAAGTCTCATATAAAGGCGTGCACTTGGAAGTAGAACAAGCATTGGCATAGCCAATAGGTCTCGCTTTTGGGACCTTATAAGTTTTTAGCCACGCAGAATATTATCCTAGGTGCTGTGCCACCAGGGACTGAATAGCTTGCTATACAATGCGGTCACAAACCAGTCTGGAGTGAAACAAAGATAGCTCGGGCAACTGGATGATCATGAATGCCAAAACAATGAGTTATTGTTTGTCTGATGAAAAGGAAGCTACATCTGACAATCCGAAAGAAAACAGACAAGAATTATTTGATTTTGAGGTAAATAAAAAGTAATGTTGCCTAGTTTACTACTTTGAAATCAAGTATGAATCCCAATGGGAAATAATTATGCCTAAGAGTACAGTTTAAGAAAAAAAAATGCTATGACGCGCCAGCCCTAGTACCATGTCACAGAGCTCAATTTTAGAAGCAGGATTGAGTGGGCAGGACAGGCGAGGAAGGGAGAGGGAAGTGGGTGTATTCAGAGATAGTGATTGAATGCAGGGAAGAAAGAGACACAACAGGCAGAGAAGCAAACCATGAGAGGCTGAGACAGGGACAACAGATGCTTCAGAGAACTTTGAGAGGGATGGGTACAGAGAGAGTCAGGGTGGAGATGCAGAGAGGAAAGAGTGAGAGAGAGATACCTGGCAAGTTGAGGTAAGAGAGAAAGGCACTTCAGGGAAGAGAGAGGGTATGAGACTAGACCAGTCCGGCACTGTGCAAGAGTGAGATGCACGTTTGTGGTTCCCAGCAGGCTTAGACTGGAGGGAAAGACACTTCAGGGAAGATAATTAGAGGTTATGGAGACAGACAAAAGGCAGGAGGAAAGTGTGAGAAATAGTAAAGGAAGACATAGCAGGCTGAGATGGGAGAGCATGTGGAACTGAGACATTCTGCAGGGGAGAAAGTATGAGAGGCTGCTGACTGCTGGCAGACAGACTGTAAAGAAAGACCTTTAACAGGAGAGGGTGGAGTATAGAGACAGTCTACTGGAGTTAAAGGTGTGAGAGTCACAGTGAGAGATGGGATACCAGACAAAGAAGAAAAAGACACCTCATGGAAGAGAGAGTGGGGTACAGAGAGTCTTTCAGGGGAAGAAGTGAGAGAGATGGGATACTCGAAGAGAAAAACCCATTATATAGGGGCGGGTGGGGTCCAGAGACGAGGGGAGAAAGTAAGAGAGCTGGGATATCCAGCAGAATAAGAAGGGGGTGGGAGCACACTGCTTCACCTCCCAGCACAGTTCACCCCTTAGCATTTTGGTAAATGCAGTTCATGGTAAATGTTTAGTTGAATATTTACTGGAGTATTACACCGAAGTTGGTGCAAGTTAGTGCTGTAAATCTCTAGACACGTATTTTTGGATATCATCCATCATCAGTAGAGATAAAAACTTATTTAATCTGGGGATGCTGAGGAAGATCGGCAGAATAAGACAGAAGAGACCGCACAAAAGAGATGGTGGGGTTTAGAGACGGCAGTTGAAAGGCGGGGAGAACGAGCAAGAGATCAGAAGCAGGGACGGGCAGTATAGTTGGTTGAGATGGAAGAGGTAGCCACAGACATTTCAGGGAAGAGTGGATTCAAGAGTATAGAATGACAAAAACTGCACGGGGAAACTGAGAAAATTGAGATAACGAAAGAAGGGGAAGAAGAGAAACTTCCTGAGTGGGTTTGCACCCCCTTAGGTCTGATTTATGAACGGACTGTTCTTTTATTTTTTGACTACCACAGGGGCCCATGCGTCCAGTAGGAAATGCTGCACCTCTAACTCTTATGGTAGAATGTAAATATCTATTTCCTCATTTTTATAAGAGAACAGCGTACATAACCTCAGTCCTGAACTTCTGTTTGTCAATTCATTGTATTCAAGGGTGCTAGTCCGATCTGTTCAACTGAACTAAAGCAGGACTATAAACCACAGGATGCACTGATTTGTTAAAGAAAGCACAGGGCTGGGGGGAAAAAAGTGTCTTGGTAAAATCTTGGAGTCATTTAGTAACCCAAAGCAGAATCCTGGCTCCGACCAGCTAACAATTTCTTATGTCTTTAACTACACTTCCAGTTTCTTGTATAGGTAAAATTATTAAACATTTTATTAAAGATAAAAACATTGATATGGTGATTATTAGTGTTTAAACACCTTAATACGGCAAAGACCTCAAATGTCATACAAGCAATAGTGCTACCAAATCCACTGCTAATGTTTATATAGCTTTTCCCTTTGAGTGTTGACTTACTACAACTTGCCTTTTCTGAATCAGGATTTTTCATTTCTTTTGGCCCAAGTCCAGCATCCACGGTTATACAACAGAACATAAAGTACGTAAACTGCTTCGCCTACACTACACCGCTAGCTTCACTGAACTTAAATTCTCAAACACCATTCTCCAAGCTCAAACCCTTTTTTCTCCCCAGTCAGATTACCATTCCTCAACAAAGGCTTCTTCTGCATGTACCATCACTCTACTGGATTCTATATTCTCTGTAACCCACAATAAACCTGTATAATCGTTTTTCTCCGTTACTCTACCTGGGTATTGTTTAGATCATTCATCAGGCTTTAATTCCCAGGACATTATGGCAATATTTCAGCAACAGCCTGTCCTTAAGGAAGAAGGGCCACACCTTTAGGCAGATTTGTAGAGTTTCTGCCAGCCTGACAGATACTCTTTATATTAAGCTCAAACAGCCATGCGCTAAACGTGCAGGCGCCTTGCTGACTAAGCGGAACTTAGCCGGACTGAAGATATCACAACTCTGTGGGTGTACCTCCTCAGCCCAGGAAAGCACTGTGAGGTCCTCCCCTCATGATTTTTTTTTTTGGTTGTTTTTTTTTTTTTTGTAAAACCTTTATTGTTCACAATTTCATCGTCTCACAGTGTAGATTCACCTTCCAGGGTGTCGAGTCAGTTAGATATTAAGCACATTGTTCCAATCAGTATGACACAGCCATTTAGCCGGCAACCCGGGGGTCCGGCGGCGTTACTCATGGTGACATTCTTACAGGAAATTGGGTGTGTACTCTGTTAAACGGCAGGTCCCTGTCGCTTTTTGGTGTTTGTCTTTTTTTTTTTTTTGTGGTGTTCCTTATTCGTGTTATCAGCGACAGAGAATGGCGCTGTATTGCAGCCCGCACCGCGGCCATCGCGGTCGCTGCCCAGGCCCCCATCCGGTGTCGTGCAGGACACCGCAGTTAACCTCAATCGTAAGGGTCTCCGGTCAGCGCAGCGTCAGTGGCGTGCTCGCAATGCGGGCCGGAGAGCGGCAAGGATGTTTCGGTATAGCTCACTGAGACATAGGTGCCAACGTTTAAGTCCAGCGGCTCCAGTCTGCAGTTTCGCAATTCGAGTCTGTGTGTAGGCTACGTGGCGCGTGTCCGTCCCCCCATCGCTTCGCCCCTCAAGCTGTTGATTATCGGGGTACGTCTGGCATTCCATACAGTGTGCCCTTGGCAAGATCTTGCTGCGTGCTCCAGACGCACCCGTCCCTGGCAAGGTGTGTGTGTCATCGCCGCTCCGCTGTCAGTGGGCGGGGCACGCTAAATAGGGTAGCACTTCAGGGACGCCGGACGGCGCATCCACTGTCTGTCATCTGCGATTAGGTATGGATCCGGTCAGGAAACTTGACCTGTAAACTAACTGTTCCCTACGCTTATGCGGCGATAGGGATAATAGGGGTTAGGGTCATATATTCAGGCGGGGTCAAAGGGGGGGGGAGAGGAGATCATCCTGCGCTTGAGCGGGGGGGCTAGCAGCTGGCGGGTGGGGCACAGCGAGGCTGCGCGGTGCGTGCGGGGAGCAGCAGGCCGGGGGAGGTAGGGGAGGTGGCCTCCAGGCAGGTTGGGATCCCAAAGCGCCGACGCCTACCCTCTGTTTTCCTGGGTGCGCAAAGTGCTCCGCGGCATTGGAGGGGGAACGGCAGGGTGGGGCGAAATGGTCGTTTCTTCCCGTCGGGGCCCTCAGCCAGGCATGGTGCGCGCTGCTTCAGATCTCAGTGAGGTCCTCCCCTCATGATGAACGGGAGCGTCACTAAAAGCCTCGGTCTGGGGGCTTTAGTTTTAAGCCCTGAACTGCCCATGGCCAAGTGTCAATCAGTGACACCTCGTCACAGAGTGTGGTGGAGTCCGCAACTCTCACTTGCCCCCTTCCACTCTGTGATTAGCATGGGACTGCCGCCTCCTCCCATTGGCAGACCTAAGGTCAGCCAATATGAGGAGGCGGCAGTTCCAATCCTCCAGGAACATTGTATTCGTTTATCCTGAAGCCCACCACTACAGCCTATAAGTTTTTTTAAATTTAGGTTTGGTGTTTGCTTGTGTGTGTGCATGCATGCATGCATGTATTTGTGTGTGCTGGGAATGGGTCTGTACTTGTGAATGGTGAGTGTATTTGTGCATGCTTCTGAACGCATGGAGAGTGAGTGAATGTGCATGTAGATAGGTGAATGTATGTATGTGTGGTACCCGCCCACCCCTCCTGCTTCAATTACCAGCCACCACTGAAAACTTTCCCATTTGCAGGACTCCAACTATATTAACGTTCACGTGCTTCACAGAGGTCACTTCCAATCTCTTCAGGAGACTCTTCGTAGATTCTTCACAATTCCAGAGATCTCGTCACTCACCTCTAGCTCAGAAGCTCTCCCCACATTACTTTCTTGCTTACAGTTTTCCCCGCAGTCATCTCTAAAACTCTAAGTGAAAGTTATCACCTTCATCTCTATGTTTACAAGATAACTGATCCAACTGGTGTTGGCAAAGCTACCATAACTTCAACCCAGTCCTGTTGTTTTTTCATGAACTGCCAGATAATTTGTTAAGTTCAAGAAGAAACCATGTTTCGTTCATCTTGGGTCTATCCCTTCCGGAGTCTTATTTCTGATTTGACTTGCTCGCACCTGTGAACTAGCCAATTCCCAAGCTCAACTAAATTCATGACTCTAGTTCCAAGATCCCCCTTACATTCACCCATTAGTGTTATGGCTGTTCAATCCCCCACTGGATTACTTTAAAAGTTCCCTTTTATTACTATGGGCCTCTCCAGTAAACAAAGGTTAATTTCACAGATTTGATATTTGCCCTCGTTTCTCTCAACCCTCCCTTCTTACCTTGGAAGAAGTCAAAAGGTAGAGTAGGAAATGCAGCTGGATAGTCCTTCCTTTGCTGTTCTAGACGTTTCCGCCTTTCAAGCTCTTCCTGCTGAGCCGCTAATGTTCCTGCCTCAAGCTGATCCTCCCGGAGAAGTTTTCTGAAAGCCCAAACAGAAAAAGAAGAATTTCATTTAGAGCGCAAAATAACACATTAACGATTTGCACTTACATCATGTCAACATCAGGGCAGTGTGGCTGAGAAACATACAAAACACACTGGAGAAGACGAAGGTTCTGTGTTCTTCGTCCATCAAAATATTTGCTTTGAAAGAAGCATATCATACTTCATTACCAACGAGCCACATTGTTTTTCAACTCGAATTTCCAATTACAGATTAAATCATTTGTACAATAGTGGTACATGGACACTCTTGAAACGGTCATATACTGCCTAATAAATAAAGCTATCACTTTGGATCGCTTCTACAACCCACAACCATGTACATCACTCAGAGCATTAAGGACATATGTTCAGAGAGGCAACAAGTGGTGCTTTCCAAATGCTCGGAGTTATGATTCCCTTGACAATATCATAAACTGAACCCAGCATTCAAGTTTGTTGTATGGAAAATTCTGAATTCAGGTAGTGAACACTGATGGATATTGACAGTTTCAGAGACATTACACATATTGAATCCATGTTTTAACATTTTGTGATTGTTCCATTTCAAAAACATATTGCAATATTTAACAAGCAAGTACTGTTGAACAGACATTATATAAATGAGATATACATCAAAATAATCTCAGACTTCAGGTACTTCCTCTTTATTGTGAATGAAATGATATTAAGATTTACATAACCAAGATATATAACAATATTTCGAAAAATTAGCCTATAAATGTCCTGTTCCTATTACTACAAAAAGTGTATAGCCGAAAGTAGCTTCAAAGCACTAAAATATCATGTCTGCATAATAATTATGAGTAACTTCAGTAACTTACCAGAGACCCGCCTGGCCAGGTACAGAAGAATCCTAACCAGTCAAATACTATTGTCGTATCACAGGATGTCAGTGTGGAGTTACACCAGACTTGCCATTTGCCAATGAGGTAATTATTCCATCCCATTGTGGATGGCATAGTAGACAGCACTTTTGTCCCTGCATCCACAATAATATATAATGGAGGACATTATGTGAGGAAGATTCCATTTCCACTCCCCACAACTGTTTCAGTAGTCCAGCTATTGAATCATATGTGAGGAACTGCCTGGTGGGAATACCATACTGCTGGACAAAGTCCTCAAAAAGAAGAAGGCTGCTTGAGACAGAGAACTCTCCCACAGTTCTGGGGTCAGTAAATGACTACTTCCGGACGTCTTTGTCTAGCACAGAGCTGTTGCCTAGGCAATTTCAGAAGAGGAGTGCTGGGGTTGAAAGGTGTTCTTGAGCATGTTGTCATTAGATCGTGTTTCCAATATAATTTGGTTAATCTCAGAAATTATTCAACTAAACATTTTTTTTTACTGAAACCTTCGAAACAAAGAAGGAGCCAATAAGATGCCTCTTTGGGAGAGTTACTGGTTTGGCACCTGAATCTGTCCTACTAGTCACATCAAGATAGTCACTATCCTTAACCTATATGAGTACCAAATCATGTGACCAATATAGACCCTTCTGATGGGACTGGAGTGCAGAAAGGAGATCCATTTAGGAAAGGCATGACCTAGACTCATCTGTTTCAGGAAAGCAAAGAGTATGTTCCATTCGAGTGTGTTAAATGCCTTCTCGAAATAAACTGGAATCACCACAGCTTGGGATGATTCCAATTGGGCACAATCCAATAACTGAAACAGTTGTCTAGTGATGAAGGCGGTATGCTTCCTGTACCCATGGATGAGCCCATTTTGATCTGCATTTACCATCAGGGGAAGTGATGAGAGGAGTATGCCGGCCAGAATGTTCTAAGAATCCTGTAATCTATGGTTATCTAATGTAACAGCGAGTATGATGGCCTTTTCAACACATCTTTCAGGCTTGGAGTGAGACACAATAAGGCTTCCCATGTCAAGCGGGTGACAGCTTGCCTGAATGCCATATCTGGAGCCAGAGTCTCAGTAGGATGATTCAGGAGAGTAATACAAGTGTAGTGCCTTGAGGTAGAGCCAACCACTGAAAGTTTTTTGTAAACTATAATGACAAACATAACGACTTCATTTCTGTTATTTATTTCATTGAATAATACCTACAATCTTTTTGTTTTGCTTTCTGTCATTCAGATACATCAAATAATGTTACAGATATTGCCTACGATTTTCACGAACCATGGACAATGAATACCTTTATATTAAATTATTATTGGCGTATACACCTACGTGCAGAGTTTTGACCTTTAATGTTCCACACATAATAAATATCCTGAATTACAGACAGTTTGCAGTAGAAAAATGTCACAACTGCACACACCTCTAATATAGATCTCAACACACCAATTCATCGATATGGTGCATGATTGTTCAGAAATACAACATGGGTATAGCACAGACTTCAGGAACCGGAATGTACAGGGGCACAAGTGAACAATATTTAATAAATGATGGGGAACGCTCTCCATGCAAGTGTTGTCACAGTGCCCCACATCAAGAAGGGGAAAACGAAAATCAAGCTTTCCTCCTCTCTGCAGAAAGAATCCGGAATATATTTTTTCTCCAAAAAGTGACCCTCAGATCAGGTATGGTCCATCAAAAGTTATTTTTAGATTAAAACAAAACAAAATTCCAGCTCCACTTCAAGGAACATCCCATGAACCTACAATGCAGTCCCTATAACAAAGGTCACAAGCAGTACTCTTAATTGCACATTACCTTAAATACGCAGTGTGATGTCGTTTGTTAGGACTATAAAAATATCCAAGGATGGGTATGAATTGAACGTGTGAGAAGTTAGTCTCTCAAAGCCATCTAGTGCACATGGATAAAGTCGACTTTGGATGGTATTGACAGAACGTGATTCCGAGCTTTCTAGATATCCAAAGTTACCGGGGAAGCAGAATACCAGTTATAGCGGTTGTATACACCACCAGCGCCTAACAAAATCCGCTCTGTTACAATCCAGTAATTCAAACCCCATATACAAAACTTTGGTGATAGCCCACATTAAGGGCAAAGGGGCAGACAATGTTAGTCATAAAATCAAGTTTGTCACAGAACCGTTTTAAGAATAAAGTACAAGAATTGCTCGTTCTTTCTCCACAACAAGCATCTGATTATAATAGCAATTATTTATTTTCTGCAATACATTCCCACATCAAGTGCAAGAATTTATTTTACCCGTTCACCCCGCTAAAGAACTAATCAATATACAGTTATTTAAAGCTCTGAAACAAGGGTCATTTAACAAATTAGCTCAAGCAGCACACCACAACACAATCTCACTAGCGGCATGCAAAATCTAACAGTAGATAGTCCCTTTTTCTTCAGAATAAGCACCAGCAATGCTCCCCACACGAGCACGTACAGCAGACAGAAAAACATGCACAGGAATTTCTGCATTAGTTGCAAAGCAGACACAAACATTCACAATGCTGGTTGGCATCCTACCTAATGGTTAATCTCCCTTGAGGGAGCTCTTTAAACAAAATTTTCCTTTCTTGAGGAGGACTGCATCAATGTTAAATAGGCCTCCAATTAAAACGAGCATTGGCAAAGCCAATAGGACTCACCTACGCAAGAGTTATTGTTTTTGCCAATATGTTTTAGACATGTTGTACACCAGCGTGGCTGCTGTTCAGTATGGCTAAAAGTTAGTGGGGTAAAGTGGAGTGATGTGGAGTGAAGTGTCGTACAGTGGAGTAGAGTGGAGTGTTGTGGAGATGTGTAGAGTGTTGTGGAGATGTGTAGAGTGGTGTGGAGATGTGTAGAGTGGTGTGGAGATGTGTAGAGTGGTGTGGAGATGTGTAGAGTGGTGTGGAGATGTGTAGAGTGGTGTGGAGATGTGTAGAGTGGTGTGGAGATGTGTAGAGTGGTGTGGAGATGTGTAGAGTGGTGTGGAGATGTGTAGAGTGGTGTGGAGATGTGTAGAGTGGTGTGGAGATGTGTAGAGTGGTGTGGAGTGGGATGAAGTGAAGTGGTATAGAGTTTTGTGGAGGGAGTAGAATGTCGCCCTCGCCGAAACCCCGCACATACGCAGAGCCAGAACGGGTGGAAGAGCCTACTTTTACACTGCAGCAAAGACCTGGAATGAACTATCGCTCAACATCAGCCGTTCCCCCGCTCTGCACACCTTCAAGAAAAACCTCAAGACCTAGCTATTCGGCTGAATCAGAGCTGAACGACCCCCCCACGCCTTGAAACCTACACGGGTGAGTAGCACGCTTTAAAAAAAATCCCCAATTGATTGCTTGTAAAGTGGAAAGGCATAGAGTGGAGTAGACTGGAAAGCGGTAGAACTGAGTGGTGGAGTAGTGTCAGTGTGCAGTAAACTGGAGTGGCATAGAGTCATGAAGTGGTGTAGAACAGAGTGGAGGGCGTAGAGGGTATTGCATAAAGTGGAGTCGTGTTGTTGAGTAGGGTGGCAGAGAGGCGAGTAGATTGTCTTGGAGTGGCATAGAGTGGAGTAGTATTCGAGAGTGGAATGGCACACAGTGGACTAGAGTGTTGTAGTGTCAAGTTGTGTAGAATGGGGAGGCATAGAGTGGCAGAGTACAGTGGCACAGAGCAGAATGGCGTAAAGTGGCATGGAGTGGAATACAGGGAGTCGAGTAAAGCATCGTAGAGTGGAGCAGTGTGTTGCAGAGTGGAGTGGCATATAGTGGAGTAGAGTTTAGTGGGGTAGAGCTTAATGGAGTAGAGTGTCAAAGTATAGTGTTGCACAGTTGAGTGCCGTAGAGTGATCTAAAGAACAGCGGAATGCAGTAGATTGGCATAGAGTGCAGTGGTGTAGGGTGCATTGGTTTAGAGTAAAGTAGTGTAGAGTGCATTGGTTTAGAGTGCAGTGACGTAGAGTAGAGTGGTGCAGTGTAGCATGCAGTGGCGTATAGTGCAATAGTGTGGAGTGCGGCAGAGTGAAGTAGAATGGCAAAGAGTGAAGTGGAGTAGAGAGGAGTGGCGCAGGGCAGAGTGGCGTAGAGTGCAGAGGCAGTGGCGTAGAGTGCAGTGGCGTAGGGCAGACTGGTGCAGTGTGCCGTAGAGTGGTGTAGATTAGAGCGGCGTAGAGCGCAGTGATGCAGTGTAGAGTCACATAGTGTAGTTGCATAGAGTAGTGTAGAGTTGAGTGGTGCAGAGTAGAGTGCAGTTCAGTGGCAGCGAATGCAGTCTTGCAGAGTAGAGTGTTGTAGAGTGCAGTGGTACAGAGTAGAGTAGTGCAGAAAGCAGTGGCATAGAATACAATACAGTAGAATTAAGTGGTGTAGAGTGCACTGACAGAGCGCAATGGTGAAGAGTGGCATAAAGTGGTGTAGTGTGCAATGGAGTAGTATGTTACAGAGTAGAGTGAAGTAGAGTACAGTGCTGCAGAGTAGTTGGTGTAGAGTGCAGTGGTGCATGGTAGAGTTGGTAGAGTGCAGTAGAGTGGCGTAGAGTGAAGTGTGACTGCACTGGTGCACAGTAGATTAGAGTGGCTTTTAGTAGATTGGTGTTGAGTGTAGTGGCAAAGAGTACATAGGAATATGGTGCATTGGAATACAGTGCAGTAGAATGGTGCAGAGTAGAGTGCAGTGGCAGAGAGTGCAGTGTTGCAGAGTAGAGTGGCGTAGAGTGCAAAGGCAAAGAGTGATGTAGTGTAGAGTATGGTGGCGTACAGTGGTGCACAGTACATTGGGATAGAGTGCAGTGGCGTAGAGTGCATTGGTTTTGGGAAAAGTGGTGTAGACTGAAGCAGCGTATAACAGAGTGCAGTGCCGCAGGGTAGATTACAGTGGCGCAGAGTGGCGCATCATAAATTGGAATGACGCAGAGTGGAATAGAATGTTGTAAAATGTAGTGGTGCAGAGTGGATTAGCGTGAATTGGCATAAAGTGGAGAGATGCAGAGTAGAGTGGCAGAGTGTAGTGGCTTACTGTGCTTTGGTGCAGAGTGCAGCAGAGTGGGTTAGAGTAGAATGGGACAGAGTAGAGTGCAGTGGTATAGAGTGGGGTAGAGTTCAGTGGCGGAGAGTGCAGAGTTGTAGAGTGGCTTGGAGTGGTGCAGAGTAAAGTGGACTGGTGCAGAGTGGAGTGATGAAGAGTAGAGTGGCATAGAGTGCACTGATCTAGAGTGGGACAGAGTAGAGTGCAGTGACAGTTTAGTGGCAGAGAGTGCAGTGTTGCAGATTAGACAGTCGTAGAGTGCAATGGTGTATGGTGGAGTGGTGTAGACTGCAGTGGCAGAGTTGAGCGGTGCAGTGGCATAGAGTCGAGCGATGCAGTGTAGAGTAGAGTAGAGAGCAGTTGGCTTAGAGTGCAGTTGGCTTAGAGTGTTTGAGAGTAGAGAATAGTGGAGTGGAGTGCAGCGTTGCAGAGTAGATTGGCGTAGAGTGCAGTGTTTAGGATAGAGTGCAGTGGTTAGGATAGAGTGTAGTGGCGTATTGCAGAGTGGAACAGGGGAAAGTGAGCTGCGGCAGAGTGCCGGGACGCTAAATGCAGTGGCAGAGACTAGATTGTTTCAGAGTATAGTGGAGTGGTGCACAGTAGAGTACAGAGGAGCAGAGTGGTGTAGAGTGCTGTGGTGTAGAGTAGAGTAGAGTGGCATGGAGTGGATTGGCATAGGGTGAACTGGTGTAGAGTGGTACAGAGTAGAGAGCATTGAGGGTGCAGTGGCAGAGTAGAGTGGCACAGTATAGATTAGCATAGGGTACAGTGGCGTAGAGTGCATTGATTTTGAGTAAAGTGATGTGGAGTGCATTGACAGAGTGGAGTGGTTGGCATAGAGTGCAGTGGCTTAAAGTAGAGCGGTGAGAAGTAGGGCGGAGAGGAGTGGCACAGAGCAGATTGTTTGAGTGGAGTGGTGCACGATGGAGTACAGTGTCGTAGAGTTGAGTGGCGTAGAGTGCAGTGTAGATTAGGGTGGCATAGAGTGGATTGGCATAGAATGCTCTGTCGTAAAGTGGTACAGAGTAGAGTGCATTGGCATAGAGTGCATTGGCGAAGAGTAGAGTAGTGTAGACTAGAATGGTGTGGAGCAGATATGAGTGCAGTGACAGTGTGGAGTGTCAGTTTAGATTGGTGCATAGTAGGGTAGAGTGCAGTACGCATGGTGAATTAACAGACTGCCATTAAAGACAACACATCTTCAATTGAAATTAACCTTATATTGGCACAGATATAGTTTTACTGATAAAAGTATACATTGCACAAACGATAATGCGTGAAAATGTCATCACAGTGTATTATTTTGTTTTGATTGTATTCAAATATTTGCTTCCACCACACTTTAGAATTACCTAAATATGTCCTTCATTTGTGCGGTCCAAATTCTGATATACTCTGAAATATCAGCGCAGTTA